>NC_059072.1:184433651-186833651 GCF_020497125.1 Mauremys mutica | reverse complement strand
AACATTAAACTTGAGAATTCAAGTACACTGGCTGGGAATTCCATAAATACTTATTATTTCTGCAGCAGTGTGAAAATGGCCACTTGTATATAATATGTTAAGTAGGATTATTTGACATAGTGGTAAACTCTGGTGTCCAGATTACACAAGCTCTCCCACTGGTGATAATGCCAGTGGATTTGTACTGATGCTAGAGTGACAGTGGGAAGATTGCAAAAAAGTCTCAGTGCAGATGCAGTCACAGAAGTAGATCCCTGTTTCCTTTTTTGCCTGCTCACCCTGTTTAAAAAAATACCTTTCTAGCTTTCCTCTTGCACCAGAAAGTAGCAAAACAGTGCACAGGCTCAATATTTTACAAATTCTTTTTTGGTCATCCTTCAGGGTGAAATTGACTTTGGTGTAGAGAGCCTGTGCACCACAGCCCCTCCTGTTGGGAGAGGTGGTGGGGGGATGAAGCACTGATGGTAAAGCAGCCTTGTTACAGAAGCTACAAGTTTATAGTAACTTAGTATATTCAGGTTAAATATTAAAGCACAATTCAAATGTAATAGACTTCCACCAAGCCTCATGTAATAAAAAGCTGTATTCCTTTACTTGTAGCTTATAGCAGGATCAAGTAATATTGTCCAAAAGTATAAAAAGGAGAATTTATAGTATACTGGCTGAACTATTTCAAAGCTAATGATGTTTGCCATAAAACCTTCAGGGTAACTCCATGTCCTATCTAACACAGTAAATGAATGACACTATTAGGAACTGGAACAACACTGTGACATAAGAAAAATTACAGCACTAATTGGCACTGCACTTATAGGCTTTCATATTTGTACTTAAGTCCTCATTGTTCCTTTAGCAGTTATGTTACATGTCTTTTGATTAATAGTATTTCTATTCAGAATTGGCAGATAAAACTCTGTTTAATTTAATGGTTGTATAATGCACTTTAGGTTAACACCAGTATAAAAGGGTCAACTCAACAATAACCCTAATAGAAAACAAATAAAAAATAAGACTCTCTTATGGAAATAGTCTGATTAAATATTCATATCTGTGTGCTTACAGATATGAAAAGTATATGAAAATTGTGTATGCAACAAATTGTAGTTCCCATTAAATACAAAGTGTAGTTCCCATTAAATATAAAGATAATCTTTTAAGGGTTTAAGCAATTATTAATGGACAGTATGTATTCTCAAAACAATTGAAAGGCATTTAAAAAAATGTACTAGATAGTTGACCAGCTATTTGATTAACTACTTCAAAACTTGCCCATTTGGCATGTTGTCCTCATCCCCTATGACTAGGTTCCCCCCTGAAATGCTCTCTAAAAAGCCCTCCCACACTTCCTACAGCCAGCAACCCCCAAACCTCTCTCCCCATCCAGGTACCCAGTCCCCTCTGAGCCCTCCACACAGCTAGGGATCCATCACCCTTAGATAAAGAATTAATGAATGTCAGTCAGTAGGGGCTTATGGGGAAAAAAGATCCTGTCAAACTAACCTGATATATTTTTTATGAGATTGCAAGTTAGGTAGATAAATGTAATAGGGTTGATGTAATATGCTTAGACTTCTGTAAGGCATTTGACTTTATACTGCACAATATTTTGATTTAAAAAAACTGAATGATATAAAATTAACATGGCATACATTAAATGAATTTAAACTGGCTAGCTCATAGGTCTCAAAATGTAATTTATAAATGGGAAATCATCATCAAGCGAGTGTGTTTCCCTCAGGGATCAGTTCTTGGCCCAGTGCTATTTAACATTTTTATCAATGAACTGAAAGAAAACATAAAATTATCACTGATAAAGTTTTCAAATGACAAAATTCGGGGGACTGGTAAATAATGAAGGTCACTGATTTAGAGTGATCAGTAATCTCATTCTCGCTCCTCCTAATATGTAGCATTTAATAGATGATTTGCTGTTTTACATAGTTAGGATACTGCATTGCACTGGGTAGTGTACTACTATCTGCTTAGTGTGTGAGGTAGGCCATGTATGTAAAAGTCAGTGATGACTTAAACTTTTCTTTTGCCCTTGGTTGAAATTTCATAAATAAATAAATAAATAAAAATTATACACATACCTGTTAGTCTTCTCTACCTTTAGTAAAGGCAATTATTAATTTTTTTCATGCTAAACAGACAAAATGTCAGGTATATGTGAGCACAGGTTGGACAGTGTTCAAGTAAACCAATAATATCTAGTTGGTCACAATCAGCATTCTGCATATTCTGCAGTATAGTGGGACCAAATTCTTCAGTCACAAACCCTAAATTCCACAGCAACCACTGGGAGGAAAAGGGGTGAGAGAGAGAATGTGGAGAATTTCTGACCAGAAATCCAGCCCTGATTGGAAAACATGAAATATTAGGCTACTTTTAATATTCCTGTAGTTTTAAAGCCTAAAAATGGTTCTTAAGATTCAGGAAAAAGAGGTTATAGGATTGTACATTTCTGCTGCTACTTTAGACCCAGGTATGAAAATCTGATTTTTATTAAATGGTTTTGTAAAAAAAGATTTTGGTGTATTGTTACAATTTGTCAGGAATGTTTCCCTGGACAAATGTTATAATTTTTTTTTAAATTGTGCAACTGCGATTGTTGACATCTATTTGATGATAGAATTCCTCTCAAAGTTGTTGAAGATGATGCTTTTTTAATTCTTCCAAGCAATTTATATATAAGCTGAAAGCTAAAAATGCTGAGTGACTTAATTTTTTAAAGGATGCTTTCTGTGTAGCTATAGGTTTTAAAAGCACTTCATTCATGATTAAAGTGCACTGGTTTTAAAATCTACATTTAAAAAAAACAAGATACAAAATGAAATCTGGGGAATTTAAAGCTTTACTCCTTAGGAGCTGATCTTTCAGAAACTTCAGATGTTTGTCATTCAAACTCTGTAGCCTTCAAAGCTATTATAACCAAGAAAACAAAGATTTTTTTCAGGAGAAGTTTTGTAATGTCAGGGGCCAAAAAAAGTCATATTAGGCATCACCATTGCACCTTCTCCAAAGTCATCTATTCTGCCTAGAATAATATCAGGGGAAGCAGTAAGTGAAATCATAGCTAAAGGGTGCTTTGCCATTGAGTTCAGATTTCATCCAATGTCCTTAAAAATGGTGCAAAAACTCTGAAAAAGGGACTGTGTAAGTGGCAGTGTGAAGTTCCATGTCTGATTCCATGATTTCCATATAAAATTGTTTCAGTCTACAAGCAAAAAGTTTTTAATTCTAACCGTGAGCCTAGCAAATTCACTGTAGGATCTGAAAATCAAACTAATATTTTTTGTCTTGTGTATTGTCTCCAGTATTCAATATTTCTGCAAGCCAAATTCTATATTTGCTTGCATTTGTGCAAGCTACATTGTGTTCAACAGAGGTTGAGCAGGTGTGAGGTCAGAATTTTGCCTCTGAATTGGAATTAATGTAGTAATTCTGATGGTGCCCAAACTAGAGTAGAAAATCCAGCTCATGCTCTTCTAGCTGTGTGGGTTACCATTCCCTGCCTGCTGAAATAGGAGCGAGATAATAAAACAATATAATTTTATCAGTAAAATACACAGGTAGGATTCTAAGTACAGAGGGTGCCTTCCTTACATGCTATCTATAGGGGGGAAAGTGTGTCCTAGTGCATAGAGCACTGGATTGGGAGTTGGTAAACCTGGGTTCTATTTTCTGTTCTGCCACTGACCTGCAGTCGAATCTTGGGCAAGTCACGTCACCTACCCGTGTCTCTGTTTCCCATCTGTAAAATGGAGATCCTGATAATGGAGCCTTCCTTTGTAAAGCATTTTGAGGTCTATAAATGAAAAGTGCTATTAAAGAGTCAAGTTGTAGTATTTTAATATAATGTCACTTTTCAGAGTACAACTACCATTTAATCAAAAACAAGATAAGTGAATTCCTGATTCTCTTAAGAAGCCTTGGCAGCCTATTTTAATTTAATTTAGACATCCCCTCCCCTCCAACAAAATAAATGAAATATCCTAGAACTCTAAAATAGCTAGTTTCTTAATTGCTTGGACAATATGTTATGTTTATGAAGATTTTTTGTTACGTGTTTGTAATGACTTTCTTTCTTGATTAGTGGCTCTGCCACTGAGTAGTATAGACATCCCAAACATCCAGGAGTAAAAGCAATCTTGACTACACAGTGCAATAACACCTATACATATCCAGAGAAAAAAGTCTATGCCAATCTGGATTTAAGATTGAGAATCTGTAGAAACGAAGGAGTTTGAAAATTTTACAGGAATGTTGTAATTATCTCTATTACTAAGCATTAAAAAACAAGGAAATTAGGGATTAAAGTTCAACTAAAAATAAATCCAAATGCAGTAAAGAATGGGAATGCACCCAAACAATCTTAACACTGCCCTGTAGAGATAGTATGCAATGACCATACAGTGTAATGTTTGTGGTCACAGATTAGATAAAACTGATTTTTATAGACACTACCTTTTTTATTCATTTTTCTCCTTAGAGCACATCTTTCTATGGAATGTACAGTTCCAAGCACACCAGCATTCAGATTCTTGATTGGCACCTTGAGGCACTGCTAAAGTTATTAATAATTAATAACTATAATAATTAATTTAACACTACTACATTATTACTAGGCATAACAAGTTCTGCTGCAATGTTAATTTTGTGCAAACTGCAGTTGTAAAGATTTTAATAGTGATTATGATATACTGAACATATGAAAATAAATATTTAGTAACATTATTTGCTGATAAAGGTAAAATATGAGTTTCTAAATTGTTCAGATTGTCTACACTAAGAAACTAGAATTCAGTGGAAAAAAGCAAGCAGTGGAGAAGGGTAAAATAATACAAGCAAATTCACGGGCTTGGAAGCAGTAGCCTGAGATTCCAGATGAAAGGTTACCAGAAGTTTTGAGGATATTTGGTCTCTATTTTTTTATTTGTATGATGTCCTTAGATAGTTACTGCAAATTGTAAATATAGCTAGTACACATGAGTGCAAAGGTTTGTTTGTGGTTCCTAAATGATTTAGGTTTATAAGCAAGTGACATTCCCATCCTGCTTTGAATAGTATTCATACACTGTAAACATCTTCCTCTCCTATGGCATGTTTTTCTCCTCAAAGTCTGGCCATTTCTAAATTTTCCTTGTCCAAGGCCCTAGCTTCCTTTATCCAAGACAGAAACTCCAAAAACCCTCTTACATCCTGGTTGAATCTATCATGATCCAATTGCCAGCATGACTCTGAAGTAATTACTATGCATCTTTATGCAGTGCTCTAGACCAGGGGTCTCAAACTCAAATGACCCCGAGGGCCGCATGAGGACTAGTGCATTGGCCCGAGGGCCGCATCACTGACACGCCCCCTTGCTGCCCCTGGCCCCATCCCCAATCCACCCCTTCCATGAGGCCCCGCCCCTGCCCTATCTCTTCTCCACCTCCTCCCCTAAGTGCGCGGCTCCCCGCTCCTCCCCCCTCCCTCCTGGAAAGTGCTAAGCGCCACCAACAGCTGTTTGGCGGCTTGGCGGCAGGAAGCGCCTGGAGGTAGGCAGAAAAAAAAAGAAGAGTAATATAGTAGTATAGTATTAAAATATAGTATGCTATTAAAAGTCAATTTATTAACTTTTTTATTAACTTCTTTAACTGTAATGTGAAACGTCAGTGCTAATTTTGACGTTTTGTCAAATTTTGTACTAATTTTGGTTATGTCATTGTGACAGTGTTGGTTGACACTTTAATGTAGAATCTTCAGTTTTAATAAATATATACACTCAGTAATGCACCTCACTCAAAGGACAAAACACGCACTTAGATTTACTGCCTAAGGCTCTGGGAGGGAGTTTGGGTGGGGGTGGGGGAGGGGGTCTGGAGTGCAGGCTCTGTGCTCGGTGCAGGCTCCAGGCTGCGGCAGGGGGTGGGGGTGCAGGCTTTGGGACGGAGTTTGGGGATAGGAGGGGGTGCAGGGGTGAGGGCTGTGGGGCTGAGGGTGAGGGGTTTGAGGCATTGGAGAGGCTCGGGGCATTGGAGAGTCTCAGGACTAGGGCAGAAGGGCAGGGGAAGGGCAGCCTGCCCTGGCCCTAGTGCAGGGGGGCGCTAGGACCCTGCGGCAGCAGGTGATGCCGGAAGCCGGCATAGCGGAGGAGTGGAGTCAGCCTGAGCTCCCGGGCAGGCTCCCGGGCGGTGAGGGGGCAGCAAATGGGGGCCGGGAGACACTGGGGGGAGGCGCGTGGGGGCAGCAGGTGGGGCCAGGGGAGAGACCCGGCCCCAAACATTGGGGAGCAGCGCGCGGGTAGCTTAGGCACAGAAAATAACTCGGGGAGGGGGGCGGGGTGAGGGGAGTTTGGCGGCGACAGGCAGTAAGTGGGGGACAGGGCGGGCTCTAGGCACCAGCGGGCCAAGCACCCGCTTGGGGCGGCATCTTGGGGAGGGCGGCAGATGGCCCCGGTGGACCTCCCTCAGGCATGCCTGTGGGAGGTCCACCGGAGCCGCCGACCCGCAACCGCCAGAGCGCCGCCCCCCGCCCCAGCAAATCCTAGCCGCGGCTGGGAGTTAAAAGGCTCTGGGCTCCCTGCCCCGGCGGGCAGCTCGGAGCCCCCTCTGATTCCCGGCCGCGGCTGGAATTTAAAAGGCTCTGGGCTCCCTGCCGCGGCTGGGAGCCCGGAGCCCCCTCTGATTCCCAGCCGCGGCTGGGAGTTAAAAGGCTCTGGGCTCCCTGCCGCGGCGGGCAGCTCGGAGCCTTCTGATTCCCAGCCGCGGCTGGGAGTTAAAAGGCTCTGGGCTCCCTGCCGCGGCGGGCAGCCCGGAGCCCTCTGATTCCCAGCCGCGGCTGGGAGTTAAAAGGCTCTGGGCTCCCTGCCGCGGCGGGCAGCTCGGAGCCTTCTGATTCCCAGCCGCGGCTGGGAGTTAAAAGGCTCTGGGCTCCCCGCCGCGGCGGGCAGCTCGGAGCCCTCTGATTCCCAGCCGCGGCTGGGAGTTAAAAGGCTCTGGGCTCCCCGCCGCGGCGGGCAGCTCGGAGCCCTCTGATTCCCAGCCGCAGCTGGGAGTTAAAAGGCTCTGGGCTCCCTGCCGCGGCGGGCAGCTCGGAGCCTTCTGATTCCCAGTCGCGGCTGGGAGTTAAAAGGCTCTGGGCTCCCCACTCTAGAGCTGGCCCTGGTGGGGGAGCTCCGCGGGCCGCAGGGAAGAGCTCCGCGGGCCGCATGTTTGAGACCCCTGCTCTAGACAGTGCCACTTGAATTTAGGGTCACTCAGCACTGGAGATCTGCATTCCTACATAGGGTCCTATAACCAACAAACCTGGCCCATCCCTTTTACTCCTATATAGAGCTGGATGAATAACAGATTGTTTGTTTTTGCATGAGGTGGGATTTGCTGGCAATTTTGGGGGAGAAGAAAATCATTTTGGGTACAAAGAAATGTTTTCTTTGGCCTGAAGTAGAAACTTTTGTTTCAATTCTAAGCATTTTAACATTTACAAATATAAAATTTAAGGATGTGTCCAAATGAAGTGATTTCAAATAAAATAAAGTAACCATTTTGTTTCAAAAATATCAAAATGAAACATTTCAATTTCCTGGTATTTGTCAGGGTTTTTTACTTTTACCAAAACCATCTGGCAAAATAGACCTGAATTCACTAAATGTTTTGGTCTTGCCAAAGCTGCTTTTCTCACCAAAAAAAAATGTTTTAGTCAAAATTTTGTGCCCTGTTCTAGTCCTGTACTTTACTTTTCTCTGCTTCTAGGGCCAACTCCTGGTCTCATAGAAGCCAATATCAAATCTCCAATTGATTTCAGCAGTACTGGGATTTGTTCCTCTTAAATCGAATAGCCATCTTTTTAAAACCAAAAAAAACCAATAGGTTGACTTTTAGTATACGCTTATATCCATCCTTTTAATTTCAGAATGGTTTGCCAACATATCACTGCCATACCTGTCATAGCCCTTGTAATGTTATTGGCTTCTGAGTCTGAGAATGATTTTGTGGCCAGAGGAATCTGGCAGCGATTACAAGCCTAGTGATACCTCCACTGTGCAGAAAATTGTTATTGATAGTGGTGAGGGTAAACTAAAGTCTGATTAAGGAGAAGCAGCCTGACCAGGAAATGATAGGAGAGGTGACATCCACTTTTAAATGGCAAAACCAGAACACACCGGTAGAACCCTCATTCTCTCCTGCACATTTCAGTATTGATATTTTTTCTCCTCAGTTTTCTGACAAAATTGTATCAGTCAGTGTGACAGAGCATGGGACCAATTGTGAATCCCATCTGTAACATATAAATAGCTCCTTACAGACCATAAATGGATTTCCTAAGTAATACAGGGTGTGGATAGTACAATAAATGTGAATGGTTAAAAATTCCAAATATTTCTATGTACTTCTCTATCCTACTATTGTCACTATCCCCCACCTCCTCTCTGTAATGAAGAGAGATAGATGCTCCTGTTGTGATTCCTTTTGTTACACTAAGTTCTGTATTTCTTCCCAGGGTTTATCCGAAATCTAATTGGCTTTTCAAAATCTCCATGCATATTGATTTCCCATTTCAGCAAAGGTATGTCCTTATACAACATAGTTCCATAAGCCATCCTTCCATGATGTTCATGAGAAAATTAGTATGTCCAATATGAAATCAAAATTAATTTTTTTTTGTGGTTGAGTGCCAAGTTAATTTTATCCCCAAATTACTAACAATTTATAGTCTAGAATATAAGGAATGATAGGCCAGATATTAATAACTGTCTAAATGCCAATTGAGGGAGGTGATTCCCTCTGTAGACACGTGGAGTTCTTTGCTGTGTCTTAGAGGACACTATGATTAAAATGAGCAAAATAATCACAGTTATTAGCTATGACTATTTTGTTAGTAAAAAGAAAATTTAAAATGGAACAATTGTTACATCAGTTAAAATCTTTTCTGTATGCCTTTCTGTGGAAAGCTTTTATGCGAGAGCACACGTTTAAGAGTTGGCTTGCCCATGGAGGGGGCGTTCTTTTCTTGGCAAATTAAAAACTGAAATATATTATTCCCCAAAATGAGTCCTGAGTCCTATTTTGTATATATAGATTATTGATGGCCAACTCTAGTCAGAGCAAAACATCAGGCCGATGGAGCCCTAAGGGGAATGTTCTTCTCTATTGTCATGTGTTGGTTAATGGTAAATAATATGCTGTCATATTGCAGATATGCTCAGTAAAGGGGTCTATTAAAAATAGAAAAAATATCCTGTCACATTCTAATCCGTGATTTAGAATATAAACTTTGTATTCATCTGACTATTTGGAGTATGTACACTTTTTATTAGTTGTCAGCAACTGGAATGGGCCTGTCACTTCTAGACTTTCAGAAAATCATGCAAAGTCTTATCTTGAAAAGTTCATATATTTGAAGTTGCAAAAGTGGAAATATTTGCACAGTTTGCTAAAAAGCACGGACTGATTTTGGTAAAGAAAGGTAATCTTTATCTTTGTAGAAAATTAGATCTTATTTAAGTAGTACACAGAGATCTAAGTTGTCTATGATGACACCTTACAGCCAGACCTCTGTCACCAAATGATCTTTGATAAATGCCATTTTTGTACAGCATATAGAAAGGAACAGAGTAGAAAATTATGCACATGATCACAGTTACTTTTGCAATGTGTAAACTAGTTTTAAGAAGATCAGGGACATCATTGCACATAGTCAGACTTGTCTCTGGTCTATTACCAAAGCTGGGCCATAGGCACTGTCCTTCAGTTTGAGTTTGTTGGAAATACACCAGAAACATTTTTTCCCTAGCATGATTCTCTAAAACTACATTAAATAGATCACTAAACCTGTCATTTTTATCTAGTTAAAAATAACCCTTATCTTGTAGAATAATAATCCTCAGTTATTTCCAGACTTAACAAAGCAAGACCCATAAGGAACTATTTAGTTGGTGGATAGGTATACAAGCAGTTATTTAGATATGCTTTGTTGATAATATCACCTTTGGACTTGAGGGCTGAGACCTTATGTGTCTTTCTCTTACCTTCCAGACAGTAAGTGATACAAAGTGAATGATGTGAAATAAATAAAGTGCAGTTCAGGGTTACATCCTAAAGAAAGAACAGATAAATCTTTACCCTCAGCCCCGTTGGCATTATTTCAGTACTATAGTAAACATGTTTTCAATTTCAAAATTTACTTTAGGGAAGCCTTTAGCAAACTTAGTGTCCTAGCTGCATGGACATCCAAAATAACTAGATATAGTATATAATGAAAGTTGATTTACAAACCTATTCTTCCAGGGGAGGAGGCAGTGCATCTGTAAGTGTATGCATAGCAAATATTTGTGAAGAGTTTGACTACTGTCTGAAATATTCCTGCCATCGTTATGTTTCTAAATAGCTAGGCAAGATAATTAAGCAGCCACATACCTCTGGGGTTTATGGATTCCTCTTGCCTCAATAAGGTTTGTGGTGTCAAGCTTGCAATTATTTTTTTCTTTTTAAATGTGATATTTGCACGGGTCCTATAGGATGGAAATAACAGTAAAACACATTCATGGACATCTGTATCAATGAATGAAGGATAGTTGCACAATGTTTAAGATCAAGTGTTATACCACAGTATAAGTTTGATATCTGATATGTGTCCATAGGGTATGCTGCTCTGGCACAGGGGTGTAAGTGAAGGTTTATTTCATTTGTAACTATGATGATCCTTTCAGGACTGTGTGTGTTTCAGTATAGGAATCCACCTTGCCACATATTTTTGAAAATCAATTACTGTATCAGAAAAGTGATTGAGAAAGTCCTAATTTAAAAGGGACCCCTCCACACACACACCTAGTTCGAACAGCCCATCAGCATGGGACATGGGTCACTTGCTGGAGGATTCTCTGCAGCTTGAGGTCTTCAAACCACAATTTGAGGACTTCAATAACTCAGACATAGGCTAGGGGTTTGTTACAGGAGTGGGTGGGTGAGATTCTGTGGCCTGTATTGTGCAGGAGGTCAAATTAGATGATCATAATGGTCCCTTCTGACCTTGAAGTCTATGAGTCTATCAGCTGGAATATGTTTGCATAAAGTGTATGTTGAAGAATGAAGAAATTCATAAAAATCAGTTTGTTTGCATGTAGTTCACAAACAGAAAAAATCCAATCAAATTATTGATTAGGTACTTTGAATGGTAACAGGCATGGTGTAAGATTCTAAATATTTGTTACTAGCTCTCACCCTGCAATTAAAGGGAGAGAGGGTGATTACGGACGCATTTTATGATGCTGCTGTCTTTGTGTGTTTCATACCTCTTACAGTAGCCCTGCTTCTGGGCTGCTGCTTTGAGAAACTAATCTACAGTATATTTCTCTGGTGCACAAAATAAATTCTAGCTTGAACTGATAAGCATTCTGTGCTCATTTTTTGTTTGTCATTGTTTTCATATTACAAGAGGAAAAAATAAATTGTGCAGAAGATTAGATCAGAATTTGATGATTTCTGGCTTGTGTTGCCTCAGAAAGAGGAATTATCTCTTGTGGCTTAAGTGCTGTAGGACACACACATTCTACCAGATTTTATTTGTGTATAAGAACCCTTTTGAGAAGCATAATTTGAAAAGGCTTTAATTAGAAATTGACTAATAATGTTTATGAGGAGCATTACAAAATACATGATAGAGTAAATAACTGAAACTTATTTATGGGCTTGGCACCAAGCCAAATTCAAGTCAATGGAAGTCCTGTAATTGGCTACAAAGAGCTCCGCATCAAATACCGGTATTTTTCAATTAAATTTGATAAATCTGT
This sequence comes from Mauremys mutica, assembly GCF_020497125.1. Classification (NCBI taxonomy): domain Eukaryota; kingdom Metazoa; phylum Chordata; order Testudines; family Geoemydidae; genus Mauremys; species Mauremys mutica. The sequence goes on along the minus strand of NC_059072.1, from coordinate 186,821,878 downwards.
TCACGTTTTTAAACATTCTAGATTATTTCTTTTGTACAAGGAAGAACAAGTGATTTCTATGGTATCTCTCCTTTTCAATGGTATTCCATCTGGTTGGACAGAGAAACATAATATTTATGTATTCAATTATTTTTTGGGAAAGATAATTGATGAAGTCCCTTTCCATCTGGAGAAGCCAGTTATTAAAACAGTGTAGTGTGTTCAGTTGATTCTGAAAATTTGGCTTTCAAGAGGGGGGATTTCTGTTCTCTTTATTTTACATCTGTTTTTACATTTAATATGGTTTATTTGAAATGTGTAATTAGTTAGAGAAAACTGGGATTAAATTCTGCCTTCAGCACATGCTTGCAATCCCACTAAAGATAGAGGGTTTTCCTGTTCTTGAATATTGCAGCAGTGGACATCATAGAAAATTATTAGACAGAGTTGTTCCGTTGTTCCTGTCATCTGCAACTTGTATTTTTGATCGCGATTGCTTTTTGTACTTTTAAGAGGTTGTAAGAGAATTAGGACTCTAAAACAAAGGGAAAGTATTAAGCAACCTCAGCTTCAAACTTTCAAGATGACTCTGATTATGTTGTAACTGATATCCAGACAAGATGGGGTATAAGATATACTCAAACATCCAAACAGCTTGACTATAAGATTAGAAAAATAGGATAAAATGTAGTACAACAGGAGGAGTGTGGAATGCAGTGTTTTTTATTTGTATTTCTTTAAACTTCTTTTCCATTTCTGGTTTTGTAGTTTCAGCCCTTAAGTTTCCTGAGCAAATCCAAAACTCGAAGGGAAGCTAGCTAAAAACACCAGAATTTCCTTGTTTTGGAATCTAAAGCACCCAGGACTGCTGAATTTTGCATGCTTCCTACGTGAAATTAGACAAAGGTTTCTAACCATCAGAGGAGTGAAGTTCTGGAACAGCCTTCCAAGGGGAGCAGTGGAGGCAAAAGACATATCTGGCTTTAAGACTAAACTTGATAAGTTTATGGAAGGGATGGTATAGCCTAATTTTGGCAATTACCGGTAATTGATCTTTGACTATTAGTGGTAAATATGCCCAATGGCCTGTGATGGGACACTAAAGAGGGTGGGATCTGAGTTACTACAGAGAATTCTCTCCTGGGTGTCTGGCTGGTGAGTCTTGCCCACATACTCAGGGTTTAGCTGATCATCATATTTGGGTTCGGGAAGGAATTTTCCTCCAGGGAAGATTGGCAGAGGCTTTTTGGCTTCCTCTGCAGCATGGGGCACGGGTCACTTGCTGGAGGATTCTCTGCACCTTGAAGTCTTTAAACCACAAGTTGAGGACTTGGGTCAGGGGTTTGTTACAGGAGTGGGTGGTTGAGATTCTGTGGCCTGCATTGTGCAGGAGGTCAGATTAGAAGATCATAATAGTCCCTTCTGACCTTAAGGTCTATGAGTCTATGTGAACCCACAACCTGGTCCATGTTCACTTGACACCAAATCCAGTTTGCAAACTTTTGAATGAACTTGGTTTGGGTTTTGGGTTTCATTTTGGAAGTTGTATTTAGAGTTGGCCAAACTTCATTTTGTATAGTCTTATCCATACAAAATGCTTTATAGAATTAAATAAGTACAAGGTTTATAGCAAAATGAGAGATAAACTAAGAGGTATAAGCAAAGAAAAATGAGTAATACACATGAGATGTGAATGGAGATCAAATGTCAATCAGGTGGATAGATAGGTAGGGAAATGTGGTCACAAATGCAGGAACTGCAGAGGGAGGAAGCTTTTGTGCTATCAGTAGTCAGACTGTTTGGAGGGAGAGCCAGGAGACTGGTAGTATATAATCAGGAAGGAGGAGTAGAGACAGACAGGGCACTTCAAGTAGGTTGAAAGTAGGTTGAAGGAAGTCCAAGATGGCCTTTAAGAACAAGGAGAACAATTTTGATTTATCTCTCTAAAAATGAACTCCAGATGGGTTGGCTGAGGAGAGGTATAGTATTTCTATGAGGGAGAAGTCTGGCAACGGAACATGCTGGAGTCTTGGGGCCTGATCCAAAGCTCCCCTATGTCAATGGAAAGACTCATGTTCAGTTCACTGGGCTATGAATCAGGCCCTTCGAGGTCTTAGAATAGAAATAGCACAGAGGAAGGCAAGTTTTGATATGAAACACCTCCCTATGTGTGGTCAAAGCATTACTACTAGGCAGAAGAGAAAAGTAGACCTGATAGGAAAACAGCAAATTGACTGAAGCTTGGAACTAGTTTCTTGGGACAGACTTTGAGATCTTGGATTGAAAATTCTGTTTAGCAAACTAGTACTCAACAGGCTTAAAATTAAGACCAGGAGACTACAGGAAATGGTACTGCTAAGAGAAGAACATAATTTGATATTTAAAGAGGGCATAAAATTCTTTGAGGTGCATATTGCAGCTCTAATTAAACACAAATGACTCAATTTCAAAAATGAGCCATAGAAAAATGTTCTGAAAGAGGAAGTCTTCAGATTGTTTGTTGGAAATGTACTCAGAGAAGTTCTAGGCTTAAAAACTGAAAATAGAGCTACATATAGAGATACGTAGTGGCAAAGGATTATTACCAAAACTGCAGTAGCCCTATTCAGAATGCAGAAAAACTAAAAAGAAAGGGAAATATTGTAGAACTGTGTGTATATGTATGAGAGTCTGAACCACAGTGATGATAAGGGACCAGCTACTGCTGTCAGCTGAAATGTTTTTCCTTCAAGATCAAGTGGGAGATTATTTTTTTTGAGGCGGAGGAAGGGCTGAAAGACCAGAGTTCTAATATCCGTGTCCCATGTACGAGTGAGAGATCTAGCAATTGTCCACCTGAAGCATGTGGACATTAAAATATGCCTACTGTGTTGTTTACTTTCTTGTCTGTCTCTCATGAAGAGCTGTGACAGATAGAAGTGAAACACAGATTTTCATTAGACATGGCAAGACCTACACAGGAGGAGGAAGACACGGAGTGGGGGTGAGAGGCTGGGGGGTAATCCATTTTCTACAGCCTATGATATCAGTCTTCCCAGCATTCTGGGTCATACAAAAGGCTTTGTGACATTGCTGGATGTGCAGATGGTTGAAAAATGTACAACAAAAGTTATTTTTGTGATCACTTCAAAATATTTCAGCTAGCTCCAACTGATTGATCAGCAGATTTAAACTATTTTTGGAGGAGGAGTGTGAGTGCTTTCCAAAGTCAGGGGACTTTATGAATAACAGTCTTCCAACAGATCCTTCTCTTTATGTACCAAGGGAGCTCCAGCTTGAGTGCCTCTGATGTCACCAATGTACAGCAGTATTGCATGGGGAGAGAGTTTGTCTCTCAGGTAGGAAGGTCTCAGGCCATTTAGAACAACAAATTGGGGATTTGGGGGATCAAGGTTTTGTGGGTCCTAAAGAGGGAAGTTGGTTGTTGATAGGCTATTTTTGTGATGAGTGAGGCCAACTGGTTTGCTACTCTGGGGTGGGGTGAGGAGGACTGGGAGGCATTTTTAAATAAAATCCATTCTTTGTCATAAATTTAAAATTTTGGAAAGTTGCAACCAGCTTTAACTGTTGTTCTCATTATCTGTCTGGACACCTAAAGCATGAAACCACTATCTTTTTATATATGTTGAAATAGAAATCAGTAAATAAAACACAATGCATTCCTAGAGACTAGCCTGAAATATTTTTATAACTATATATCTATATAGAAACGCAAGATCTGTCTTTACCAACATAGATACATGTACAGCCAAATTAGTTTTATAGCATCTTTTCTGAGTCGAAAAAGGTAGTTATATTATCTGGAAATACACTATAAACAATAAATCATTTTTCTGATGCCAGCACTGCAGAATTTCTCTTCAGCGGGATACTGGCCTGGGAACCTGAAAAACTAAGTCTCACTCCCATCTATGACTTGACTTGATATAATTTAAGAGTTGGCCTGTGTCCACATATCAGGAGGCTTATATTATTTTCAAGTTTAGTACATATATCCTTCTACTGTACTCTGAAGCTCTCTGCTTTTGGGTACCATGTTAGATTGTTAGTCTTCTTGCCTACTAGCCTATACTTCAGAAATTTAAAAATTAGAAGTCCTTCTTAATTAACATTTGTGAAACTTGGGAGCTTTTGATACAAATTATTTTGATTTCAGTGTCTGACTATAAAGATAATAGTTTCCAATTTAATACACATCAAGGTCTTCAGCTATTCCTTAGCACCTCATAATCTGAGCTTCTCGTGTAAAATGGCACCTGTGTTTTCTTTTTTTAAAGCTGATAGAAGTCCAGTAAAAATAAGGTGTACCTGAGGGGCTCTTCCAATTGACAATACTACTTTGCTTATTACACCTGTGTAAACAGATTTACTTATTCAGCTGGAATTAGCGCCAAACATAAACTACAGGAGAATGTTTTGGCAAGAAATGAGGCTTGCCATCTGATTTCCAGTGAAGATTTGTGATGAAACAGTGTGTGATCACTTAATCTTGTTAAATGTAGCACAAAACACTAAATGTATTAGAGCGTGCATTTAAATGATAACAAACCCTGCTGTTAGAGCTAATAGAAAACAGCTCTTTCCCCATTCACCAGCTATTCTCAGAGAGGATTCCTTTCTATTTCAGAGCAACTTATCTCTGATTTCTTATAGTCGACCACAGTGTGTGTGTGGGTTTTTTTTATGTGCACTTTTAATTGTTTGTTTTTCTTCATTGATGGATAACAGTCACCATATTTATTAGCATAAGAATTGTGAGGAAAGTAATGTATTACAGTTGTCTTCAAGTCCTATACGTACATTTCACTAAACATCAAGAATGAAGTGTTTAAGAGAGAGCACTCTTATTATGATATGGATTTACATTCCATTGTGCTTAACTTTTTGAATTGGTTTTAACGGACAATTTTCGTATACTTTTTAAAGCAGGTACAAAGTGTTGCATTTCACTGATAAACGGTGGTGGGTAACACTACTGAAGATGCAACTGTGCAAGTATTTGGGAGTCATAAAAGGTTTCTTTCCTCTGTATTTAATCAATTAATATAGGGTTTAATCACCAGGAATTCTATTAAAAAGTAATAGCCTATTTGTGACATGTCCCTGTGTGCAACCTGGACTGTAGAATTGTTGAGCCCTCTTAACTCTGTAGCCCAGGGTACCTCTCACATTGCTCAGCTAGTGGCAAAGCAGCTGCTTCAGGATTTGCTCTCACATGGCCATTAGCATGTGAAGGTATACCCAAAGTTACATGAAGGCTCTCTCAGCTGCTCATGAACTGTATGCAGGTAGACACTCACAAATTCCCCAGCCCCAGTCTTGCACTGCAGAAATGTGCATCTTATGCTGCTCAAGACCCCCTTGATCAGAGTAAGCTCATTAATTAGTTTGTCATATCATCAAAGGGTATGAATATGCACTAGCTTTTTTAACCTGAGTAGATTTCCCAAACTTCAATCAAAAACCCACTGTCTTAGATAAAAAATTAAAATAAGTTTATGAACTACAGGAAGAAAGCAATTTTACGTTATGTTAACAGAGGCATAGCATGCAAGTCACAGGAGATGATAATACCACTCTATTTGGCACTGGTTGGGCCTCAGCTGGAGTACTCTGTCCAATTTTGATCACCACTGTATAGAAAGGATGTAGAGAAGCTGGAAAGAATCCAGAAGAAAGTGATAAAGATGATCAAAGGGATGGAATGCCAGCCATCTGAGCAAAGATGAAGGAACTGGGTATGTTTAATCTGGAAGGGAGGAGTTTAAAGGAGATTAAAGGCTGCCACAAATAAGATGGAGAAAAGTTGTTCTCTCTTGCCACAGAGGGCGGGACAAGAGGCAGTGGGTTCAAAATACTGCATAGCAGATTTAGATTAAATCTCAAGAAAAACTTCCTAACTGTAAGAACAGTAAGACAATGGAACAGACTGTCTTGAGAGGTTTTCAAAAGGAGACTGGATAGCCACCTTTCTTGAGTGACTTAGACACAACAAATCCCGCATCTTGGTAGGGGGTTAGAGTATATGATCCTTGTGGTCCCTTCTAAACCTATGGTTCTAGAATTCTATGAATTCACTGCTTAGAGAGTGACACTTCAAAAGCAGCAGATGTGTGACATGTTAAGACTCAGTTGCACAAAAAGAGCCACACTGAGGAAGACTGTGCAGTGCTTGTGCACACACCGTTTAGTTCTGCCAGCCTCTGACTAGAGCAAATCCAAAGAAAATTGCTATAAACGTGTCCGAGAGAGAATTGGTTAGATATTAAGAATGAGATCCTTGTTCATAATGAAGAACCCAAAAATAGATGCAAAAACATAGATTCTTGACCTAATTGATGTGTGAGGAAAAAGGCAAGAAAGAAAATAGGTTACAATGTTTTAATAATTTAATTATTATAGCTGCTTTGAATTGGATTGTCTGGCTATGCCGAAAGAATGACAGGAGACATTAGATATGGGTTTAATCAAGCCGCAACTTTATTATTAGATGTCTGGGACTAACCTGGCAGATAAAATGTGCAGTGCAGGTGAAACCCCCCACAATTTACTGGTGGGGGGGTAAGTGCTTTTTTCAGCTCCCCATCTCCACATTTACGTTCATGTCCTTCCAGCAGATCCACTGTCGGGAACCTCCAATTCTAGCCAATTCTGGAGTGGGAGGCAAGGGGGTTCCACCAGTTCTCTCCCCCGCACTTTTTCATCCAGGTCCCTCCAGCAATTCCCTTGCTCGGACCTTACCGTTCATCCCTGCTTGTAGGAGGGGTTAAGGTGGACTACAATGATGGGGGGTTGGCTCCCTGCTGTACCAATCAGAGGAGTCCCCAAATCGCTCAATTACTTTTCCTTTTCCAAGCCATTTATCTGTTCTTTTGTGCCTTAATTTATGGAGTACCTGCTCTGAACATTCGCGACAAGGAGGTGTTAGCCATTAGCTTGGCTGCCTCCTCCCCACACCCAGCTGGGTTCCCAGACATTTTCCAAGGCCTTTTTTTTATATCAGCCAAAAATATGGCAGCACCTGAGTTTGACGGGTGCATCCCATCCTCCCAAAATAACTCCGGTGCCTCACAGAATATGCCAGGATGTAAAATTACTAGCTCAGTTGGGTGAGCAAGAGCTGCACCTGGAGCCCCCGCTTCCCCAAGCCTGATAGGCCATCTGTGACAATCCAATGCACTTGGGTGAGAAAATGCTGCACCTGGTGCCTCCATTTCCCTGAGCCTGATAGGCTGACTTTGATACTCTGGTGCACTACCCCAACTGCCCCCAGCCACTTGCCCTTGCTGTATGGACTCTGCCCCGGCCTTGCCCTGGGGCCAAGCAACTGCACTGGGTCCATCCTGTGTGTGATTTGATTGCTTCTGGGTTCCTGTGCTAATTAACTGGGGCGGGGGTGGGGGACAAATTCCCCCAATTCCATTGTGTTCTGGCTACAGCAGGGAAAAACTGCACCATTATTCCCTAAACATTCATGTACACTGCAACTGCTATGGGAGGGGCCTGCTCACTCCTCCTTTTCCTTCTTGTACCTATACCCCTCTAATCAACTGTACCTCCCTTTGTGAATCTGTTCTCCTATTGCTACTCTGTTCCACTGGTGCCAGAGGAAAAGGAGAATGAAGCCTTCCCTTTTGTGCACCCCTTCCTTTCCACTTTTAGTGTCCCCCTGGAGCCACGCTGAGACTGCTTACCAGCTCCTGCCCCTTCTGCCTCCTTGACTGAAACAAGGAATGGCTTGTAGCCCCCTATCCACTTCCTATCGCCCAGTCCAGCCCAATCACTGCTTTTCCAGACTGGAAAGTGTGTGGGTTGTTTGTTTATTTGTCTGATTTTTGTTTTGGGTTTTTTTTTGCCCCCTCTCTCTTTCCCCCTCTTTCTTTTTCTTCTGGCCCTCTACGGGGACCCCACTTGAGTCTGAGATTCCCCCCTCCCCCCCTTTAACAGACTGGCCTGCCTTTTGCGGCTGAAATGAGCTGCCCAGAGTCCTCTCATACCTGCCGGAGGAGAGCGGGAGATTTCTATCCCCCTCCCCGCCCCACTGTATGGGCTGTCTGTGAAATTGCATTGGTTCCAGTGCCCTCTTTCTCCCTCCTGTATAGATGGGGCTGGGGGGGAAGGAGGCTCCTGTCTGGCTCTATGTGGAAGTGGATTGAGCACTATTTTGTGCCCCCTCCCTCTCCCTGCTGTCTTGCAGTTGCAGAAGGGAAGTGTATTGTTTTTTAAACAGGTCTCCGAGTTGAACACATGGGATTTCTGCTCCCCCTTGCCACCCTGTTCCAACTTCACCCTGTTTCTATGCCCCAAAATGGGGAAGGGGCTGCTCCCCTCTTACTGTTCCTGCTCACCGTCCGGACTGATTCCACGTGGAGGGTTCTATGGAGCAGGGAACCAGTGCTTGCTCCCCTCTGCTGCAGTGCCCCAAACTGCTGCCTGTTTGTATGCCCCGCAACCGGGGGAAGGGGTTGTTCCCCCCTCCTGCCCCCGCTGATCATCCGGACTGCTTCCACGGGTTCTGTGGAGCAGGTAACCTGTGCCCACTCCCCCCTGCCACTGCGTCTAATTCTTGCCTGTTTTTATGTCCCGAAATGGGGAAGAAGGTTCCCCTCCTGCTATCCCTGCTCACCATCTGACTGCACGAGCTCCTGCAGCAAGCCATGCACCGGAGCCTCTGTTTGCTTGTTTTAATCATTTAATTATTATAGCTGCTTTGAATTAGATTGTCTGTCAGTAAGAAATGGATGAGAGTAAATTAGAGCTGTGCACTAGAGATCTGACCACCAGGACAGAGCAAGCCTGTACAGACGTGTATGGAAAAACACAGGTGTTCCATGTCTCCTTTGCCTTTCCCAGGCAGGTTCATGCATTGTAATGGCAGGTTCAGATGACCCATTTTTTACATCTCTGGAATACAAAGTATTTTCCAGTCAGAGCTAAATTGGCAATTTTTCTCTGCTGGCAAAAGACTTGGTTAAAAAAATAAAAAAGGAAAAATCTCACCTTTTAATCAAGGTAGCAAATATTTACACTCTCAAATCAACCACCTCTCAAGGCTCTTACCTGTTGAAGAAGCAAAATCATAAAAATAAATAAAATTAAAAAAATAATTCAATAGGCTTCCCTATTCCTGGGAAGATAAGGAAATTTCAGAAAAAGGGGCCAAACCAAGTGGTAGAATCTTTTAATGCAGCTTTGTAAATGTATTATGTTTTTGTTTAAATTTGTATTTATTTTGTGTAATTTAGCTTTAGTGGGTCAGAGCCTTGAATAGATTGTGGCACTCTTTGTTCTTCTTGTCTGAATCAACATTTCCAATATCTCAGCAAATACATTAAATGTATTTTTAACTTTTAATACTTTCTTTAAACATACCCCATTCTGTCTTTTAGTTTGCAAAGATGCCATCAGCAATGCATTGACATTTCAGTTAAATTTGTTCTAGCCTTTGTCCAGTGCTTATTCCCCTGACTTTAATAACAAAACAAGTGTCTAGGAAGCACACTGACTAACTCAATAGAAGGGTACACTCTTCCACTATATTTTTTCTCTTGCCTTCCCAAGATCATCTTCTCATCTTTAATTCTAGTTCATTGTAAGAATAAAAATAAATTTGTAATGTCCTGTTTGGTACCTAACTATGGTACTGAACCCAAATCCTGTACTCATTCTTTCTTCCTAAGCCCACGTGTACTTATAATGCTGTGCATATGGCACTTCGCTTCCAGTTGCAAAGTAAGGGAGCAAGGATATCTTATTGTTCTCTGACAACACCTATTCTGAAGAGAGTCAAGGATAGCTTTTGAAGGTGGTGATCAATAACTATCAAAGTCCTCTGAAAGGGGGATAAAGGAGAAAATGCAAGGTATTTATGAAGAATGTATGCATTCACCATGGACTACCTGCTGTCTAGATAATAACAAGCAGACCAGAATGTTCTCATCTCAAAAGGTTTTGCCAAGCATGGAGTTGTGTCAGGTGACTGATATATAGGCTAGAGAGAATTTGTCATAAAAAATATGAAAGTGAATAGTAACTACAGGTGGGGCAAAATTATTTGTTTTTTCTTTTTTTCCCAAGCTGATTTTCACATGACAAGTTGTGTAGATGTGAAATAATTCAAATACCTAGCTCTTTGTAGCATTCCCAATCTTTACTATATTTGGCTTCACAACACCCATGTGATTTATCCTCATTTTTACAGTTAACCTCTTCATGCCTCAGTTCACGAAGTGAGTTGCCCAAGCTCGAACAAGAAGTCTGTGGCAGAATAGGGAATTGAACATGGTTTTCCCACATCCTAAGCTTGTGCTACTAACCACAGAACCATCCATTTTTATAGGAACTTTTTGGGTTTTAGTAAGTCTCAGAAGTTTTGCTTAAAAAAGATAAAGTGTGGCTCTACTCTGAAAAGTCTTAGTAAAAATGGTGTTATGGGGTTCCATGTTTGTTTGTCCATCCTTCAGTAGCTCCCATATCAAATGATAGTTTTGCCAACTGCCAGTGTCACAGCTCACCCTGGAAACTGAAAGTCAAGCTGGGCTCCCTCTAGCAAAGCATCACCAACAATAAAGATTTTGCAGTTAGAACCTAGTATATCAGTGTATGCATAGTCATTTGATAGCATTGTCATCAGCCAAGTGAAGAGCCGTGTAGTGGGAAGAGAGCCTGAGACATAAGCCCTTGTATCAGATGCCTGGTTTGGGGCAGAACCTGCTCACAGAATCTGGCAAGAACAGGACTGATATTGCAGAAATACACATTCCTAAGTAGTCTCAGAGTACACACCAAACAAATCCTGCTATCAAGGATGGTACACAAACATTTCCTAAGGATAACAGGAACACACTGACTCTTTCTAAAAGATAAGGTCAGGATGACAGTACGTAATAGAGATGTTTTGATCGAACCAACATGTACAAGGTGATGGTTGGTAACTAGCCGCGTCAGGGGGCAATAACTAACTATGTCAGAGGGGCAGTACTAACTTGTTTGTATCGGGGCATAAAGATGTATCTCAGAGGGAGTAACTTTGTCTGGCATAGGGAGGAACGTTCACTGAGTGGGTCCATTGTTACGGGCATACATGTATTAGTGATCCAGTAGAGTCTGTGGGATACTAGTACCTTGCTTCGTTGACAATAAACCTGGCTGGGTGCCTTCGTCCCTTAACGGATCTTGTCATTGGGTGGTTTGCTTGAGTCTGCCGTTACTGCTGACTGCGCAGGGCTGGGGTGGCACACAGAGGGAACACATACACACGGCCAAACATCTGTCGACATCTAACCACAAACCGGTAGCCTGCCATCGAAGTAAGTCAGAATATGTTTGTTTGTTTGTTTTACAAGAGAAACAGGTATTTGGGTGAAAGAATGTGGGAAGTTATTAACTGCTATGTTGTGAAGCATGCAACAGAAGTAATAAATGGAAAGAACAGATCCAGTAGCATTAGCAGCTCTCAAGGCAAGAACATAGATGCAATGGCAAAGAGAGTAGGATGAGGTACCTACCCTTTTAACCTTACCATTGTCTTACAAGATACCCAAAAAAACATATTTGAAATAAAGGTTTCATACACAAACATATACCTTAGTGCAGACGAGACTGTAAACAACCAAAATAGTTATCCAATCACTATTACCAAGCTGGAAGGAAGAGAGATGCAAAGAAAATTGGAAAGTAAAACAGACTATTAAGCAACAAAGTTGTGTGTTTGGGTTCCCCACCCCCTCCTGCCCCATCCTGTACCTCTCTCTGAAAGAAAACCACACGTGTGAGCCACACGTAACATCAAGACATCACTGACAAAATGGATAGCCCTCTTGGCAAGATTAATGCTCCCTCTGCCAACAGTTTTTAAAACTAAAAATGAAGTAATAAAATAAGAAATATAACAGGTATAAAGAGAAGTTGGGCCTCTTCTGATCGCCCATTCATCTCTATGCAAAAATATCATGCACAGTGAGATCTGTTAGTTTTATCAGCCCTGCAGGAAAACTTTACAACATTACATTTAGTAAATAAATAGATGAGAGAAAAAAGAGGCTCTGACATGAGTCTGGATTATGACCTTCCATTGCCAGGTCACTATACTCTTATATATACTTTTACCTTGCCCCAAAAGTTATATAGCATCCTACTCCTAGACTGGCCTCTTAAAGGTATGGTGTTTAGCTAGAGGTATTAGATGGCTCAGGGGATTGGTAGTAGGATATGGTCCTTTTTCATGTATAGGTAATTTTAAAAAAAAAATCCAATATAGATCAAGACCATTCAAAAATTTTGGCCATTTGATGGGTGTTGGGTACCTTTATTTTTGTTTCTGGTGATCAAATGTTCACATCACAAAACCACTATCACTACAATAAGCTGCAAGTGGCACTCTTGTGGTTATCATGAATAGAAAGGCAAAAAACCCAGTGAGCTTGGAGGCTGAGCTGTTTTCTGATTTTTAGAGGTGGTACCCAACCAGAACAGCTTGAGGGAAATTGGTAGGGAAGTGTGCAATGTTATACATATTCCATTCCATGGCTGTCAAGCCAGCACCTTTCATGAACACTAAAATTTCCCGTAAAAATAAAATAAAAATATTTAATAAGTTTGGTAAAAACGGAAATGATTCAAATCCCAAAATGTCCAGTGCTTTCACTTTTAAGGACATATAGCATAGTTTCACATTCCCCCTTAATGCGACTTAAGCATTCTAATGGGTTATGGTTCAGATTCACAGACTAAGGATAACCCTACAGTGAAGTGTTCTGTACTTTTCATGTTCTGTAGGTAATTAGCTATTGCACTTTAGTTCATTACTTCATAGGTGATACATTACCTTGGGGAAAAAATGCTTTTAAACTGTTTGACAAGTTTAATTAATCTATTAAAACTTTGACTCTTGGATAAAATTGCAGGAAACATCCTCCTGTTTCAAGGGCAGCTCAGAAATTAGAACTACACAATGAGGGAGAGAGAGAGTTACTCCATGAGTAACAAACAAGATTAGTGATTTAACTAAAATACATATTGTACTGGAAAAAAAAATCTCAAACCTGGGCACTTATGTTTTATGTACCTGTCATAGCCCTGGTCAAGCTTTTGTTGCTGGACCCTCACAGCTGCTGTGTTTAGACCCACATGCTAGGCCGATGTGCTTTTAAGCTCCCTCTGGTTACTGGGTAGGCTCCTGCACTGTCTCTGGCATACTTAGTGGGTACAAACTGTCTGGTACCCCTGTCCTGGAAGAGGACCCTTTGGCCCAGCTGCTCCCAGGGCTAGTACCGATCCCCTAAAACTCTTCAGTAGTTCAAGCACAGTCTTTCGCAGAGCTTCATCATTGTGGGCACTCTGGTTTGTTATTTACCCCTTCAGGGATATGTGATAATTGAAGCCAATAGACACAGACTTTGCAGAAGGGATTCTAAACAATAATTAACTCCAGAGAGCGCAAGAGACGTACTGATCTCTGAAAAATAAGAAACATCTGTATGCTATTCTTTCCCCCAGTTTCCTCATAACTCTTGAGCACTCTTTGGGAGTTGGTCAGAGTCCAGACTCCAGGATCCTTCCCTACCCCCTTCTCCTACTGCACAGCTTTATCTCTGGTTCTGTTCTCTTCTGCCTCTCCAAAACAGACGTCCAGTCCCCTTTGTCAGTTGATGCCCTGGTTAGCCTCAAAACCCCAGTCAGGTGATCTGTTGCTCGGTCACAATCAAATGACCCTGCATTATTACCTCTCTATTAGATGCAAGTGTAACCCACATGCCGTCTGGGTGTGGTGTTCTGTCCCATCTAGTGGCACTGAGACCACTTAAAAACAGAGAGGTAAATGAGTCTGCTCTACAGCCTTAGCTAAGAAGCAGTTGGCTTTTAGCTCATGCTGTAGAGGCTCATGCACTAAGCAAGCTGGGTTCAATCCTGCCCAACAACGACCAGGGTTTGTCAGTGTTACACCAGAATAGAGGCTACAGAGCCAAAGTGAAGGCTCAGAACAGCCTTATAATCAAAAGAGTGCTCAGAGAACAAAAATGGAGTTTGCAGTTTGATATGGATACACACAGAGTTCATAATATGAAGCAGAATTTGTAAGTTGTACATAGCTAGTTTCCCCCAAATCATCACAGTAACAAACAGTACAAAAAAAATGCTAATCCATACATATTGTCCATGTGAGCTGCTGGGCAGTTCAGCAGCCAGGGTAGTTCAATATGCACAAACGCTCAAGTCCAAGTTCCATGGCCCTTTTGTCAGGGAGTATTTTATCAAATTACACACACACAACTATGTTGAAAAAACATGATTAAGGCAGGGACTCAAAAATTAGGAAATTCAGAGGTAAGATTGGCCAGTGAAACCTTAATTTGACCTCTTTGAACATATGCATTGTAATTAAGTTTAAGATTTTGTCACGGTTATTTTTAGTAAAAGTCACGGACAAGTTGCAGGAAATAAACAAAAATTCATGGAAGCTCGCAACCCATCTCTGACTAATGAAGGGAGGAATGACTGAAGCCCAAGACCCGTGTATGGCTCTAATGCAATTATGCTGGTTTACATCAGATGACAGGTGATTTTTACCAGACATCTAAGGGTATCCAACTTTCATAAATGAATACACGCATCTCATCTCTCTCTCACTGACACACGCACACACACACACCCATTGGCAGATTTTTCTTTGAGATAATGTGTTTGCTCTTTTTTTTAAACTGATATTTTGAGTCACTTCAGATTCATGACTTAAAGAGAAGACTAAATAAAACAGTAAAACAACTACAGGCATGACATAAATGAATTGCATGAATTTCACTCCTCCCCGCCAAATTGCTCCATTAATCACAAGATGAGCAAAACTAAAATATTAAAAATGTATATGTACAAAAATGTAATTAACTGGCATCAATCCATGTTGCAAATATCAGCCCACAATAAAAAATAACTGCATAGAAACATTATTTTTTTCCCAAACAAATATTGTTACTATGCATTCTTCTTGTGTGAGAAGCCACTTGGTAAAAGTGGGCTTTTAAAATAGTTATTTTAATATGGTGTGATAAAGAGCTCTATTTAAGCAATAGACAAAGGGCATATTGATTTTACTAATAAAGCTGAACTAGGTTATTTTGCTTCCCCCAGCCTGCTAGTACTTTAAGGTGCTAAATTTCATATCTGTCAATCTTTCATTGCAGTACTTTACAATACTTTCTAGATAAATAAGTCCTTTAGGATTATTTTTTTCAAAGGTGAACATAATACAATCATATTAAATATTCCTATAAGTGAAGCTCTATTAGTGTATAGCAAGATGGTAACCAAGTCCATTTAATAGAATCATATAAACCTGGATAATAGTATCCAGGAGTGCTATAAAGTGAAAATCATCAGACATTGCAACAGGATTGTGAAATGTGGTAGTCAATCAAGGATTTTGTGGCATTTAAAATTATATGAAGCAAAGAATTTAAAATGCAGACGAGCATGCTACCATGCAGTTGCAGAAGAGAGCGCTTAATGCTAATACTTAATAAACATATTTTGGGCAGTTTTGCTTGATCTGTTAGTTAAACTGGTGTACCAGGCCAAGCACCAGAATGAAATAACTTATAACAGAAATAACCATAGGAAAAGTAGCAATATAGCTTATAAATGTTTCATCTACCCCACTAAATTGTTAAAGTGATTTAATATTTTTTAAGTTACCAATTTTGATAAATGAACTCCTATGAAGACAAACCAAAAGCTATAAACCATGTGATTAGGCTCCCAATTTATCATCATATTCAGTGTAAATCCTGGCAAATCTTTAGTTGATCCAAGGTTTGGGCAGGAATCTGGAGGGGAATTTCCCAGGGAATTAAATTGACCTCCAGGGACCACTTCTGGAGTCGAGAAGGGAATTTATTCTTTGTGTGTTTTTGCTCAGACTGCCAACAAGGGTACTAGGTATGGTAGCTGTGTGATCTCTTCACAGCTCACTAACTCATTTCCCGTAGGTCACCAAATAGCTGCCAGAAGGTAGAAACACTCAATCACTATCAAGTTAGTTGTTTTCAAACTGGAAATCTTCAGGTGAAGGGCTCTGTCCTTTATTACTATGTCCCTCCATCCAATTGACTAAGTGTCTACATTTCTATTAATTGTCAAATTTATTTTTGCTCCTACCTTTACTTCATATTTTCATTGTATATTTGCCATCTGTGCCATTTGGCTAGGACTAGATACCAGTCAGGTGGCAAAGCGAAGTGTCTGCAATCCTCCCTTTAAGGTGCCATGTTGGGGAAATAGATTTGCCTTGCATGTGGATGAGGCTTTACCTTAAGAAAACAAATACAAATGATGCTATCATCCTTCAACCAGGTTATTTTGTTAGAGATAAAGGATCACAAGCCTTGGATGAGACTTAGGAGCCTTCTCCATATGTTCACGTAAACACCAAATTTCTACATGTTTATCCAAATCTTTTGAAGTTCTGAATGAATAAGTGACTGACATTAAAATAATTTAAAATTGACCGCAGTTCACATGCAGCCTTCTAAAAGCCCCTAAACTACCAACTTATTTAGAAAGTTGTCCCAGCTATATTATTTTCCTGCTATATTTTGCTTGCATTACAGAACACATTTCCAAACTGTACAAACTGGAGAAATGGTCTGAAGTAAATAGGATGAAATTCAATAAGGACAACTGCAAAATACTCTATTTAGGAAGGAACAATCAGTTGCACACATACAAAATGGGAAATGACCACCTAGGAAGGAGTACTGTGGAAAGGGATCTGGGAGTCATAGTGGACCATAAGCTAAATATGAGCCAGCAGTGTAACAGTGTTGCAAAAAAGTGAACATCATTCTGGGATTTATTAGCAGGAGTGTTGTAAGCAAGACACAACAAGTAATTCTTCCGCTCTACTCTGATTAGGCCTCAACTGGAGTATTGTGTCCAGTTCTGGGCGCCACATTTCAGGAAAGATTTACACAAATTGGAGAAAATCCAGAGAAGAGCAACAAAAATGATTAAAGGTCTAGAAAACATGACCAGAGGGAAGACTGAAAAAAATTGGGTTTGTTTAGTCTGGGAAAAAGAAGACTGAGATATGATATAACAGTTTTCAAGTACATAAAAGGTTGTTACAAGGAGGAGGGAGAAAAATTGTTCTTCTTAACCATTGAGGATAGGACAAGAAGCAATGGGCTTAAACTGCAGCAAAGGAGGTTTAGGTTGGACATTAGGAAAAACTTCCTAACTGTCAGGGTGGTTAAGCACTGGAATAAATTGCCAAAGGAGGTTGTGGAATCTCCATCATTGGAGATTTTTAGGAGCAGGTTAGACAAACACCTGTCAGGGATGGTCTAGATCAGGGGTCGGCAACCTCTGGCATGCGGCTCACCAGGGTAAGCACCCTGGCGTGCTGGGCCAGTTTGTTTACTTGCTGCATTGGCAGGTTCGGCTGATTACGGCTCCCACTGGCCGTGGTTCACCGTCCCAGGACAATGGGGGCGGCGGGAAGCAGCGCGGGCTGAGGGATGTGCTGGTCACGGCTTCTCACCACCCCCATGGGCGAACCGCGGCCAGTGGGAGCCGTAATCGGCCGAACCTGCTGATGCCACAAGTAAACAAACTGGCCCAGCACGCCAGGGTGTTTACCCTGGTGAGCCGCGTGCTAGAGGTTGCCGACCCCTGGTCTAGATAATACTTAGTCCTGCCATGAGTTCAGGGGACTGGACTGGATGAGCTCTCAAGTTCCCTTCCAGTCCTATGATTCTATGATTATGGTATGAATCATTTAAAAACATATTATAGGTGTTGTTACAATAGATAAGACTGTATTGATGGCAAAGGCTCCAATGCCTTATTCTGCTAGAAAACTCAAAATAGGAGGCATTTTGTTTTGAGGGGTGATGCTTGACTGTCCTTTGAGGGAACTTGTGCCCCCTGCATAAATGGTAATCTAAAACTATCTTCTGATGTTTCTATTGATTAGGCATAGCTGGTAGATTTTGCTGCATTTTTTCTGTGTAAGCTGGATTGATTTTAGACTTACTGAGAATTCTTCATGTATTTGTGATACAAAGGAGGCCGTGGGGGAAGGGAACACTAGAAGCAGACCGGTGTATACTGCTTCTAAATCAGTTGTTGTGGGTAGAAAAGACTGTAAAGATGGTGAGTGAGAGAGGGAGAGAACATCAGTATATTCTCCAATGGAAATTACTCGCCGATCAGTGTATTTTACTGACTTCCAACCACATCTAGTGGTTTAGCTACAGACTAGGTTTTTCAGTGTCCCCATGTCTCCTGCACCCCAGATTATATCACTGAGAGCAGTGGAGGATAATCTTTCAACGGCGGACTGAGAGAAACAAACTGTAATGAACTCTTAAAACACAGTTAAGTGTGCAGTTATAGTGAGGACTGTGAGAATGGTCTGGGTATAAATATCAACCTAGGTGCAATAAAGCTAAGCAAATTGATGTTCAGTCATGTAAGTTTAGGTTTAACATGCAAGAATGCAGTCAAAATTGTCCTTGAGAAAGCAGCCTAAGAAATAAATGAAAGAAAATAGTTATAATTAAGCTAGGGAATATGGGAAAACTTCATACTCATTTCAGCTGAATGGCATTGCTGTTCACCAGTTATGACAAAAATATGAACATGCTGAAAATAAAACTGCACATGGTTTCTCACTTCAATTTAAGATTATGTAGATCCATATTTCTTGCATACTTCATATCAACAGTAGAATCCAGATATGAATGTGGACATCTCCATGCTGTCCCCTGCCAATCTAATCATAACCATTTTCTTTCATTTTTTTCCCGATTAATGCATATCAGTAGAAATAACAGTTTTGAATTTCTAAGCATCAGGTTCAAAATCCTTAGACTATCTGAAATCACACATTTGAATTCTGGTAGGTTTGATTCCTGGCTTGCTTCTGCTATTCTTGCATTGATTTCCATTCACTTGACTTTTCTCTTTCTGAAGCAGACACATTGATTTTGATGGTATATGAAGGCTTGTCTAATGAGGGACACTCAGAAAAGTTCAGGTGAATCAACTAAAGGTGTAAAGTCAATGCTGTCCCTAGACCCTAGTGAGCACCCCCTTCCAGCCACTCACTAAGACTTCCATGAAGGGAATCCAAGTCTCTGTTACTCTGGATTCCCAGATATTTTAGGCTCCTGAAACCTGAACAGAGTCCAGTGTGCAGACCATCTGTCTGACACTCCCATGTGAGAGCTGGAACCCAGCTGCCTAAGGCCTCTGCTGCAGCAGTGACCCCTCAAATTCTCTTGTGCTTAAATGCACCCGGTCCCAGAACTCTACCCCGAAGGTGAGAAACTTCTGTTTTACAGTTTAACGCTCTCAGGAGCATGCAGAAGTTGTGAAGCAGTTAACATATGCACGTGCACATATGATGCACTTTGCACAGAGTCTAATACATTAGTGCTCTTTTACACTTAATCACATAAAGCACAAGACGGTAGAGATCAGACAAAATAATAAACACTAAATGCATTTCCCTACTTCAGTTTCTTCACAGCTCCAGGGCATTCTTTCACCTGTGGTCAGAGGCCAGAATACTTCTATTTCAGTGCATGGTTCATGGGCTACCACATGCTGGATTGCTTCTTCCTTATGGACTGGAGAAAAATGCTACAGTCACCTCCTGAGCAGACCAGCTTCTGCCCTCTTAAACTCTTTAGAGCCCTGTGTCAGCTAACACCCCTGTTCACTTCCTCCTAGTAAACAGATCCCTGCCAAGGTGACCTCCCCACTGTTTAAACCAGTTTTTCTGGGCAGGGACCAGTCTTTTTTCTAGAGAGAGTAGATTTCTAATAGTTGGATACTTGATGAGCTAGTCTCTATTGTTGTTCTTTTGAAACCAGCCTTTGGAATCTCAACCCAACATGGAAGCAAACAGACCATAAAGGCTTCTCATTCAAAATGGAGTTTGCAGCCTGACACAGATACATATCATCTCACACCAAATTCATAAATTGTATATGCCTGTGAAGTTACAGAAAACTAAGGCTACTTTACTCCTGAATGAGAGCATCCATGGAGGGAGAGGTTTAATGCACTTTAACTTAGATGCATTAACGTTAGTTCAGTCACCTTAACTTTCCTGACTGTCTCCATGTAGACATGGCCTGGGCTTTTTTAGATGAGAACCTAAAAGTGTATTTTTCTTTGCATGTGTGGCCATGAAAAATCCAACATCATTCTTCATAAAAGAAAGGATTTGTCCTGGATTACACAGTAAAATAACTTCTCACTCTACTGTTGTGCACTGTGTTTTGCACATGTTTGCTGCCCCAAACCACATGCCAAAAGACAGCAGCATTTTAGTGGTATTTTATGTATATGTTATGTGGAGCACTCGGAATCCTTCATCATGAAAGACACTATATAACAACAAATGTAGCTATTTGTTTAACACTTAAAATTAGCAACCATAACATTTAATAGTATGAAAGTTTCCTGTTAGAAATGTTTAAATGCGTGCCCCTTTATAGAGCTGTGTGATTC
Source organism: Mauremys mutica (assembly GCF_020497125.1). Taxonomy (NCBI): domain Eukaryota; kingdom Metazoa; phylum Chordata; order Testudines; family Geoemydidae; genus Mauremys; species Mauremys mutica. Next base: position 186,801,379 of record NC_059072.1, on the reverse strand, counting down.
TCTGCAGTAGATGATATCATCTGCTTTCCATATTCTCATTTTTGAGAGGAACAGGGGTCACATCTCTTATGCTTGGGGCAGAATTTTTCCTCCCAAGTCAGAATGTCACAGAGGTTAAAAGCTAGCCAGCATGAAAAGAGCCACTAATAAAAAATGTGAATATCAGTCTTTAACCTTCTCTAAACACAGCAGTCTGATCTTAAATAATTTTCTGAAAGAATACATTGAAATTCATGTTATCTGAAAGATGGAAAGTATTTGAAATGTAAGTAACAAAAATGTAAATCTAATACCACCAAAAATAGTTGATTGCTGTAAATACATATAAATATTGATCTTCAAATAACTTAAAAATGTAAGGATTTCAGAATAAATGCAAGACCTTCAAATAATATCAATGTTTAAGTGTAGTGGGTGGTACCACTATCTCAAGGAAGTTTATGGTCTATCTTATCATCTGTCTAAAAACCTATACGCCCCAATCACTGAAATATCTGAAATTGCAGGGGTTCTTACTAAAACATTTATGCTCTGCTTCAATTGGGAAGCTAAACATTAAGGGCTAGGTTCTAATTCTTACTATGTGCCTAAGCAAGTGAGCAAAAGGATGTACCAGGGCCACTCAGTCCCCTATGTGGGTTGCTGGACCTTGGGTTAAGGCCCATAGGAGCAAGTGAGGCTAGTTTCCTGTTTGCTTCCTCCATGGAGCAGGTGGGCAGGAAAGAACAGAGATAGGCAGGGGCTTGCCTCTACCTCCCTGCTCACTGGCCAGAGCAGCTTAAAGCCAGCACAGCAAAGAGAACTAAGTGAAATGTAATAACTTACTGCTGGTGTAGGCCAGTAGTAAATTATTTTTCTTGATTCTCTCAAGGACAGAGGCTGGGAGGATTAAGGCATTTCTGGGATCTTTTAAGGAGAACTGTCTGGAAAATGTTTTATTTTTCTGCAGAAACTTTGAACTTTACATAGAAAATTCAACAACTGGAAACTTTCAGCTGTAAACCAAAAGTTGCCCTTGGGAAAATCAGATGAAAATATTTTGGTTTGCCAAACTGAATCAAACCATTTAATTTCAGGTCAGTTTTATCCTTAAATGGTGTTTGCCTGAGCTGCTGCAGTAGTAGTTCAGAGGAGTTGTAGTTCAGGTGCCTCATGCCTTCATTGGCTCTCTGACCAAGCTAGGTCTGTTGTGCTGCATCATAATCTCCCCTTCTGCTGACCCATTGCCGTACACCATGGGAGTCACATGGCTGTAGTGCATCATGGGACGTAGTCTGGCTGGGAAGTCTGACCTCCCAGCCTTCCATGCCTGCTTCCTGCCAAGTCCTTGCTCCAGCCCTAGTCGCTGCCTATCTCTGAACTCCTGATACCTAACTCCCAGTTCTGACCTCTGACTTGTCTTCTGATCCTAATTATAGCTCTTCCCTTTGGTCCTGTCCTGAGTCCTGGCTCTGATCATAGGCTTGCCTCCTGACCATGACTCTGGTTCTGCCCTCTGATTCTGCTCTGACCACTAGGTCATACTGCCTACATCCTGGTGTGTGACACCTATTACCATTCACCACAGTTTCTCTCTCTCTCTCTACACACACACACACACACACACACACACACATATATGTACAAACCTAGCTGGAAAAAGTGCAGTTTAAATAACTAAATGAGGGTAGAGGTTGGGTTCTATAATACAGTAACTCCCCACTTAAGTCCTCTCGCTTAACATTGTTTCGATCTTACGTCCATGTTCCATTACAGAAAATGGTCGTTTAAAGTTGTGCAATGTTTTGCTATAACGTCGTTTGGCTGCCTGCTTTGTCCACAGATGGCAGCCCCCTATCAGCTCCCGCTACAACCCCCTTCCAGCGCATCCCACCCGCTGGCAGACCCCACAGATCAGCGCCTTCCCCCTCCACCCTCCACCCCCGGCCTCCTGCCTGCGGTAATCAGCCAGCTTGTGGTGTTCAGGAGGCAGGGGAGGTAGCAGGGCCGACTCTAGGTTTTTTGCCGCCCCAAGCAAAAAAATTGTTGGCTGTCTCTCCCCCCCCCGCCACCCCAGCACTGGGCTCTCTCCTCCCCCACCCACACCCCAGCTGCCCCAGCACTAGGCTCCCCACCCCCAAATGTGGGATCCGCTACCAGCACACGGCGGCTGAGCTCTGGCCCAGCCGCGGCTCCATCCCCATGCAGATGGAGCTGCTGGGCGGCACGGAGCGGGAGTACTTCCAGGTGGCAGTGCAGCTGCGGGGCGGCACGGAGAACACGGCCCCCTCCCTGGGCTTCGTGGTGCTGCTGGTGGCCGAGGTGGATCAGTTCGTGCTCACCGCCCTCACCCCCAACATGCTGGCGGCCGAGGACCTGGAGAGCCCCCCGGACCTGCTGATCTTCAGGCCCAGCCCCGTCGGGTGGTAAGGCGAGGATCTACGGCTGCGGGGCTACCTGCTCAGCACCAACGAGCCCAGCCGGCCACTCACCTCCTCACACACTCCAGGATCCCCTCTCGCCGCCACAGCCCAGGCTCGGCTCCAGGGGACCCCGCTTCCCTCCCTCCCCGGCTCCTCACACACTCCAGGAGCCCCTCTTGCCGCTGCAGCCCGGGCTCGGCTCCAGGGGACCCCGCTTCCCTCCCTCGCCCTGTCAGTGCATGAGCTGGGATCCGTGCCCGCTGCCCAGCCCAGCGGCGCCCTGCACAGCCCTCTGGGGTGGGGAAACACCGCGCTGCCCTGGGGAGACTCAGAGCGGCAGCAGCAGCAGGACCCCTCTCCCCTCCCTGCAACCCAGGCCCCGCTTCCCTCCCTCCCCGGCTTCTCACACACTCCGGGAGCCCCTCTCGCTGCCACAGCCCGGGCCCTGGAGCCGAGCCCGGGCTGCGGCTGCAATAGGGGCTCCCGGAGTGTGTGAGGATCCGGGGAGGGAGGGAAGTGGGGCCTGGGATGCAGGGAGGGGGGAGTGGTTCTGCTGCCGCTGCCGCTCTGAGTATCCCCAGGGCGGCACGGCGTTTCCCCGCCTGAGTGGGCTGTGCAGGGCGCCGCCGGGCTGGGCAGGGGGCGCGGATCCCGGCTTGTGCGCTAACAAGGTGAGTGGCTTTTTGCCACTCCAAGCACTAAAAAAAAGGGGGGGAGCGGGTTTGCCGCCCCTTAGAAAGTGCCGCCCCAAGCACATGCTTGGAGGGCTGGTGCCTAGAGCTGGCCCTAGGAGGGAGGGGAAGCCTGCGCACTGAGTCCTTGCTCCTTCCCCCTTCCTCCTGAATGCCACAAACTGGCTGATTGCCATGGGAAGGAGGCAGGGGAGGGAGAGGGGAGGAGCGAGGATGCGGCGTGCAGAGTAAAGAGGGGGAGAAAAGGCGGGTTAAGGGTTGGGGCTTGGGGGAAGGGGTGGAGTGGGGGGGCTGAGGGTTGAGCCCCCCAGCTCTGATGCTTGCACAGTAGGGGAACCTGCAGCTGCTGCTGTGCAACGTGTGTTTCCTAGCCTACAGCACATTCAGCCTCCTTGCCTGCCTCATTGTCTGCAGTGCCAGTGGGCTGTGCCTGTGTGGGGGTAAGGCAGTAGCACATCCCGTTGCTTCGTACTCAGCAATGATAATTGTAGTATTAAATTGTTTCTTTAAAATTGTTTAAAACTTATACCTGTATTAAATTGCTTGTTTAAATATATATATATATAAAATGCCTTTTGTCTGGCAAAAAAATAAATTCCCTGGATCCTAACCCCCCCATTTACATTAATTCTTATGGTGAAATTGGATTCGCTTAACATCATTTCGCTTAAAGTCACATTTTTCAGGAACATAACTACAACATTCAGTGAGGAGTTACTGTACTAATGGATAACTGCAGCTGCTGATCAGACTGGAAGAGTCTTAAAGGAGTTGAATAAATGTTAATGTTTTAGAAATAAGAGATTATTACAGTTTGGTCTTAATCAGGTAGTAGGAGACTTTGCAGAGATAAGAATTAAAGTAATAAGGGTGGAAAAAATCAGCTGGTGCTCAGGGGTGAAAGTAACTTAAGGGACTTACTGGTAGGCATGGCCGGTCCTGAGCAAGGGGGGGTGGGGTCATTCAACCAGAAGGGGTGGGGCCTCAGGCAGAAGGGGTGGGGCCTTTAAATCCCTGAGCTCTTTAAATCGCCACCACTTCCCCAGGGCTCCGGCTGCGGTAGCGGCGGCTGGGAGCCCCGTGCCCTTTAAATCGCCACCGGAGCCCTGGGGCTCCTGGCCACCGCCGCTATCTCGTGGCTCCATCGGCAATTTAAAGGGCACGGGGCTCCGGCTGTGGTAGCAGTGGCCAGGAGCCCCAGGCCCTTTAAATCACTGCCAGAGCCCCATGGTAGCGGTAGCTGCGGTGGCAGCGAGGACTCCCGAGGCTCTGGCGGTGATTTAAAGGGCCCGGGACTTCTGGCTGTCATCGCTACCCCAGGGCTCTGGCAGTGGGGCTCTGACAGTGATTTAAAGGGCCAGGGGATCTGGCCACTGCTGGGAGCCCAGGGCTCTTTTAAATTGCCAGCCTGGGGAAGCTGCCTGCTGCCGGTATGGTCGGCTGTGTACCGGCTCTTGCTGGTACACCATACTGGACCGTACCGGTTTACTTTCACCTCTATTGGTGCTGCAGAAATCTCTGTGCTGCCATCTAGGAGACCACGACTGTGTCCCCAGGATTCACATGTATTGGGAGTGTAGTGAAGGTATTAAATATGTGCTTCACAGTGAGTAAATTGAGGAATGGAAGGCTTAACTACCTCTAGGTCTTACACGTGGTTTAATCTAGACGTTTTCAAGTGGGAAGAGAATGTTGAACTCTCTAGGGAAACATGGTGAGTCTTCTAATAATTCAGTAATTAAAGTAGAGTAAATGAGATGGCAGAGCAAGTGCAGGTCACAAGATACTTCCTCAAATTTAGCCTGTCTGACTTCTTGTCCATCAGGGCCAAATTTGAGTGGGATTGTGACCCTGTCTCACAATCTCTTACTGACTGACACTGACAGCACTAATGCAGGTAAAAGGTCTTTTTATAATACCATTTGATCTGCATTTTGAGAAAATTTCTGCCTATCTCCTAAACAAACACATTAGAGATGCTAGTTGGCAATATGTTTCTTGCTATTGTTTAAAAAGAAAAGGTTAAGGTGGGCAAGATTCAAAAAGGTTGAAAACCCCTCATTCAATCAGAACATCAAGTGCTTGTTGTTTGGGTACAGATAAAAGATGCTTGTTGCAAATAATGCTATAGTTGCACCTATGACATATTGAGTCTGAAAGGGAGAGAGCTTTTCCATAGAATCACAAATTCCAAGGCAAGAAAGGACCATTGTGATCATCTAGCCTGACTTCCTGCATAATACAGGAACGGTATAATACAGTTCACAAAATAATTCTTAGAACTTCTCTTTTAGAAAAACATCCAATCTTGATGTTAAAATTGTCAGTGATGAAGAATCCACTACAAAACTTGGTAAATTATTCCAACGGTTAATTGCTCTCACTATTTAAAAATGTATGCCTTATTTCCTATCTGAATTTGTCTAGCATCAACTTCCAGCCTTTGGGTCATGTTATACTTTTATCTCTGCTAGATTGAAGAGCTTGTTATTAAAATATTTTTTCCTCATGGCAGTACTTACTGACTGTAATTGTCACCCCTTTACCTTCTCTTTGTTACGCTAAATGAACTGAACTCCTTGAGTGTGTCACTGTAAGGCATGTTTCCTAAACCTTTAAACATTCTCATGGCTCTTCTCTGAACCCTCTTCAATTTATCAACATCCTTCTTAAATTGTGGACATCAGAACTGGACTCAGTTATATTAGCAGTATTTGCAGTGTGAAATACAGAAGTAATATATTCTCTCTATTCTTACTCGAGATTCTCCTGTTTATGCATCCAATGATCGCATTAGTACTTTTGGCCATCAGTTCAGCTGATTAGCCACCAGAACCCCCACATCTTTTTCAGCCATTGCTTTCCAGGATGGAGTCCCTCATCCTGTAAGTATGGCCTGCATTCTTTGGTCTTAGATGGATACATTTACATTTAGCCACATCAGAACACATTATTTCCTTGCATCCAGTTTAACACGAGATCCATATCACTCTGAATCATTGACAGGTCTTTTTAATTATTTACCACTCCCCACTCATCTGTAAATTTTATCAGTGATGATTTCCATGTTTGATTGTAGAGTAGTGAGGTCATTTTTTAAACCATATGGCCTTCTTCCTTAGATGTGGGATTGTGGCTTTTTGGCCTTCCAGTAAAGTGTTTTTAAACAATTCCCAAATATCATTTATGTTTTTCTGATTAAGTTCTTCCTTCCTTCCTTCCTTCCAGCTGATTTGGCTCATCATTATTTTAAGCTTTGTGAAACTGGCCCTTTTAAAATTCCAAGTATATATATATATATCACTGGCCTGGACTTTATTCTGCTATCACATTAAAATGTGATCAAATCATGATCACTTGTACCTAAGTTACCTGTAATGTTTAGTTCTGTGATCAGTTCCTTTTTATCTGTCAAGACAAGGTCTAATATAGAATTCTCCTGAGTTGGATGCAACACTTTTTTAAGTTAGGAAACTGTCATCTGTAACATTTAGAAATTCAAATGATGTTTTAGTACTGGCAGCATCAGGCAACCTCCAGCATATGTCACTCAAATTGAAATCCCCTGTGATCACACAGCTTTTGTTTCCTATGCATTATAGATAGGTGTGGAAGGAGCCAGTCATCCTGTTCCCTAGTGTGATTTGGTGGCCTGTAGCAGACTCAACTAATACCTCATCTTGTGCTTTATCTGTTAGGACATTGATCCATAAGCATTCAAGATTATTTTCTTTCAAGTTAGTGACTTGGAAACAAGTAATGCCATTTTTTACATAAAGTGCCACTTCCTCCTCCCCTTTTGCCCACTTGATCCTTCCTAAATAGGTTATAACCATTGATTTTAACATTCCAATCATGGGAATCGTCCCACCACTTCCGTAATACCAACTGATCAAATTTATGCTTGTAAATGAACAATTCCTCTTGTTTGTCCCAAGGCTCCTAGCATTGGCATACAGGTAATTAAATAATTGATGCTCTTCATATCCTTTGGTTCCTTGATGAATTATGTTTGTTACATCTCAATTTTTTGCAGAGTGCTCATATCTTCCCTCTTTTTACCCTCCCCCTTTTGTTTTTAGTTTTACATCCTCCTGACTATTCTAATCAGCCTGTCCTTGAGAAGATTGGTCCCTTTTAGACTGAGGTAGAAGTCATCCAAACTATACAGCCCACTCTCCCCAGAAGCTTGGACATTCTTCTTCAGCACACTTCCAAGTTCCCTGAAGTCATTAGTGCCGATCTGAATCATCAATAATGAATCCTTTTATATTGACTTCAATAGCTTACCCAATTTTAGCATGACATCTCGTGTCATGGCAACACAAGGAATGCAGCACACTATCCTGTTGTCCATTTGTCTGTCCCTTGCAAAACATTCTTTCGATTTTTCTGAGTATTGACTATCCGATGAGGATTGTTTGTCTTCCTTAATTGGTTGGATGAAATATGGAGCAGCCAAAGAGAACTGCTTCTGAGTAGGCTGGTGGTGATTTCTAGCTTGCTGATTCCATGGTGCCACTTTTCTGTGCATAACACTAGGTAAACATTTTGTTCAGGATATCCCTGTGGTTAATTTGCAATTCTACAGAATACAGCAGGAAACATTGTGTTCATGTCTGGGGTTAAGGGACATGGCCTCACATTACTCCAGAGACCTCTCCGAAGGATTATTTCACTGCAGTTAACAGTACTGTCAACCTCAAGCATTCAAAAATGACACTGGTTTAAAATTCACGAGATTATTTAAAAAATACATTTTAGGTTCATTTTATTTGTCTTCTGATTTCTGAGACTTTAGGATGCATCCAGGTCACATTTTCAGCTTCTCTCTACAACCATGAAGGCAAGAAACTTTTTTTTTTTAATGAAAGCTGAGATTCTAACCTAATAACATGAATTCAGGAGATGGTGCTTTGTGAAAAACATCAAATATTTCCAGACTTGAAAGTAAACTGCTAGAGTTGGCAACACTGAGTTAAATTATAGGATAATCTATCGGTACATAGATATAAGGAAAATGAATTTTTGATATATTTAATCCCTGGAAAGTATTCTATCACAGCATTGTGCCATAATTTCCTTTTTGCAACTGCTTCATAAACTTATCTGAGCAAAAATCCATGCTTGTATTCAAAATTATCATTTTGTCCAACCTAAGAGAACTCCACATCAACTTCCTCTGCTGCATTCTACAGATTCTGAGCAGCAGTGTTCTTGCTGTGATTTGAAAGGTGTGTGCACATTTATGCTTTCAGAGACAAAGGCAATATTTAAAACAAGAAGCTATGTTTTATGTTCTTTCAAACTCATCTACACACCATGTGCTTGTTCAGATGAGTACGGTCTTCATAGAATCAACTCACCTACCTTGTTCTCAAACTCCATTTTTCAAAAATAAAAAAAGTTTATGTCAATTATCCCTGCTCACTTTCATTAGGAAACAGCAGTTACCTTTCCCCCCTCCTCCTCTTGGCATTTAATATTACTTTTAAATTCCCCTAAAAAAACCTGAACATCTTTTTCTTCCTTTGTTCATGTCTCCTGAAATGACTGGTCATTCAGATAATGATTTTTTTCAATTCAGTTTTTGCTGAATATCACTTTCAGAAGTTTTGCTTGTGTTTGGACAGATCTTGCACAACAGGGACTGATCAAAACTCAAAGTCATCCCATAAGAAATAGCACAACAAGTAGAATTGTGTCAAATTACCCAGAAACAATTTGGATAGCTGGCAAACAGGGCTGCCTGCTGGGTTTGTGAACAGTGTAGGTAATTTGCCACTCAGCTCTCTCTATTTGCTTCAATAAATTGTAGGGTACTTAGCACCCTACTAATCTGTTATCCATCTGTCTATATTTCTCTGCACTGTCAGTGTCTGACAGTAGCTCTGCCTCATCTTGTGTATGTGTGTCTTTCACTCAGGGCTGGTTGGCAAACCTTTACAAAGATTGTTGTTTTGGGACCTGGGGTTTACAATTTACCTATCGAACAATGCGTCTGCATGGTCTAATCAAAAACTGTAGGTGATAATGAATAAAACATAGTGAATCAAATGCATCTAAAATATAGTTCAGTAACATACGAAAATAAATCAATGATAAGCTCTCACAATATGACCGCAAGAATGCTCAAATCAAGTAATTTTCATTCAACAGCCTCATAAACAAGGTGTTACAAAATGCCACCCAAGTCTGTGAAGTCCACATAGTGCTTATTCAGTGCTACTCAATTGCTCTCCTTAGACTGGAATTACAATTCCATTTAAACAGGAGTGAAGTGTGTGGGCTTGGGGGATGGGTGGGAGGAGAATATAGTACAAAACAGCAGTGTGAACAAAATTTTAAAGTAGGTTATTATAAATGATGCTGTTTTTTTGAATAAGAGAGGTGAGTTGGTCCTTTATGGTCCAATTTATGAAGGAGGGAAGAAAACCATCACAACTCTCTCTTAATAAGAATCATTTCAGATTGTGGGGCTATGTTCTGGTAACCCAATCCTGAGCCAGTATTGCACAGTTTATATTCCCCATGTACAGCATGCACACTGTTCCATCAGGCAACTTTGGTTTTGCTGTTCACATGTAAGATACTTTCGGAAGTGAGAAGTATTTCTGGTAGAGATGGTTAAATAATATTAATTTTGAATTTAGCTCTTTTTTCAGTCAGTAAATCATTCTGCAAATTGTCCCGTATGTTTTTTAAACATATCTGTTATTTGTATATAGGTGAAACACAGTTTGGACTGATAATTTTCATATTGTGAGTTCGTTGGAAATTATTCGTGTAGGCTGTTAACTATTTGTTATTTATGCTGGGTGGCTAATCAACTAAATCCCATGGTTTCATTTCTGCCTTTTAACTGGATGACTGCAACATTTTAGATAGGAGAATAATAAATAATATATAACTGATAGGAATTTTAGGACTTTATAACAATTTTATTCTAAAATTCTTGAAATGTTTTGGATTCACTGACATGTTCATGATTATCCAGTGGTTGTACGAATATCATGAAGAAATAATAATACCCTATGACTCACAATGAACTGAGCTTGATGATATTTTTTCAAAAATATCTACAAACTAGGAATGGAAACTGGAAGAGTTTTTTGTTGTCATTGTTTTAAACTAATTTGACCACTCTGTTTTCTAGGGTTAGATGTCAGATTCTGTTTTTTCCCCCACCGGTGTATAATTCTCTTTTCTCTCAGGGATGATGTAATCATAACGGCTTGACATCCATTAGTGGGCACACTTTCACTATTTGTAGCTGGCACTAAAACTTTTTCAGTAGTATCTCTAGTAAAGTGGAACCTTGACTAAGATGTGCTGTTTTTCTATTTGCAAAAAAAAAATGCAATTAGTATATTAAAGGAAGGGGTAAGAAGAAAATAGCAAATGCAGATAATAGGTATAGTACACAGAAAAGGAAGACAGAGACATAAGAAAAAAAATTGTACCTGAAATGACAACTCACATGGCTTACACATAAGAATTGTTGCATCTAGAAAAGCCAATTCAGGCTCTGAGAAATAGCAGATGGGACAGGGCAGGGAAAATCCATGTTGTAAAACAAGGGAGGTGGGGAGAGAAACTATGTTATATTATTAGAAGTGTGACTTCAATGAAACAATGCACAGTTACACCACCTTAGGATCTGATCCAGTGGTAGCACCCTTATTTTACAGATAGTTGAGGCATAGAAAACTTATGCATCACTTGCCCAAATGTACCTGGTTGAGCCAAAGGGGAAACAGAAACCCAGTCAGATGACCTGAACCCCACCCCAGTATTGTGATAAGTCATGCACTAATAGATATTTCTCATTCTGTTTTTTCCCCTCCTAGTGTGCTATTTTATGGATTCCAATGTATGCTTTGGTCCTTATAGGATAACAATATATATAATAAACCAGGAAATGTTCTAGTATTGTCCCAAAGGTCTAGTACTAGAACCCTGTGTTTTTCACAAATGTGAAAGAAAATGAAAACCGTAACTCTCAGCTGTGGCTCCTGTCCTGAAAGACAGGACTCCCCATTCTGGGCACAGGGACATAGTGCATGGGGTCACAGCACCACTTACTGTAAAATGAAATAAAATGAATGTGGGGGGAAACAGGTGTGTATAGGGATGTCATGGGAATGCATTTTTTTTTAAATCATTGTGCTCTATTTATAACATTCACAAAAATTAACTGCTAAGAAAGTTGTTTGCAACAATGTATTTTTTCCTGTTTGAAGATGTGGGTTAGGCAGTAAGGTGACTAAAGGAACAAGGAGACTTCAGTAGTATAACATGATTTTTTCTGTAGAGCAAAGGGAAGTTGAATGGAAATAATAGGGAGTCTAAATAATAGTCTGTGAAGGAACCACAGAGTCATCATATTAATTCAAAACTGAAAGCATAACTTGCATTGTGAAGACATGTGGGAAACAAAATGAAACATGAGACCATCCTTTCCTCATGTGAAAAGGCTCTGGGCTGACATTCAGGGGATCTGGGTTCAGCTCTCAGTTTTCCCATCAACTTCTTGATTGGTGTTGTGCAAGTCAGTTAATTTCTCTTGGACTCAGTTTTCCATCAGTAAAAAGGGGATAATAATGATACTTTCTCTCACCTTCTATCTGTCTTGTCTGTTTCAGCTGTAAGTTCTTATGGGCATAGAGTCTCTTATGACTATAATTTATTAATAATAAGAAAGGCTTATGAATCAAAACCATGACATTTTACAGAGCTCTAGTTATAATGATCATAAATTGGTTCCCATGTAAGCCTAATCATAGTTCATGCCTACGGCCCTTTTGGTCAATTTTGGTCAACTTCACAGTCATAGGATTTTAAAAATCGTAAATGTCATTATTTAAATCTGAAATTTCATGGTGTTGTAATTGTAGGGGTCCTGACCCAAAAAGGAGTTGGGAGGGGGGTTGCCAGTTATTGTAAGAGCAGGGGGTTAAGATACCACTACCCTTACTTCTGTGCTGCTGCTGCTGGCTGGGAGCCTAGCTCTGAAGGCAGAGCCACCACCAACAGCAGCACAGAACTAAGGATGGCAAGGTATTGTATTGCTACCCTTACTTCTGTGCTGCTGCTTGCAAACCTGGACCCTCAAGTCAGCAGCCACCACTGTCTGGCCATCCAGCTCTGCAGGCAGCAGCACAGAAGTAAGGGTGGGAGTACAATACCATCCCATCCTTAATTCTGTGCTGCTGTTGGCGGCGGCTCTGCCTTCAGAGCTAGGCTCCCGGCCAGCAGCTGCCACTCTCTAGCCCAGGAGTCAGCAACCTTTCAGAAGTGGTGTGCCGAGTCTTCATTTATTCACTCTAATTTAAGGTTTCGCGTGCCAGTAATACATTTTAACATTTTTAGAAGGCCTCTTTCTATAAGTCTATAATATATAACTAAACTATAAAGTAAATAAGGTTTTTAAAATGTTTAAGAAACTTCATTTAAAATTAAATTAAAATGCAGAGCTCCCTGGACCGGTGGCCAGGACGCGGGCAATGTGAGTGCCACTTAAAATCAGCTCGTGTGCCGCCTTCGGCATGCATGCCATAGGTTGCCTACTCCTGCTCTAGCCATTCAGCTCTAAAGGAAGTGCAGAAGTAAGGGTGGCAACACTGTGACACCCCTAACATAACCTTTGTGACTCTCTGCAACTCCCTTTTGGATCAGGGTCCCCAATTTGAGACACGTTGGGCCCCACCATGTAATCCATATAGAATAGGGTAAAAGCACACAAAAAGACCAGATTTCACAGGGGGAGTGAATTTGGTAGGGCCCTATTCATGCCATGTCTTCTCAGAGAGAATTCACACAGGTGCAAAGAGCCAGAAGTGCTGTATGTGTAGTGCAGGCCTGCACAACTCGTAAAGCGGCGATGGCCACATTCCTCCAAAGAAAACAGCTGAGGGCCGAAACCTCCCAGCCCGAGGAAACACCCCGCCCCAGGGCCGCCCAGCCCTGCAGAAACAAACCCTCCTTCCCCAGTGCCGCCCCACCAAAACAGCTGTGGGCCAAAAAGGAAGGTTGGGGGTGGGGAGGTGATACTTTATTTTAAATCAACTGGGGGCTCCTAGCTGAAGAGGTGGCTGGGAGCCCTCAGGGTCAAATTAAAGGGCCCGGGGCTCCGGTGGCTGGGGGAACCCGGCAGGGCCGGCTCAAGGTTTTTTGCTGCCCCAAGCAAAAAAAAATTTGGCTGCCCCCCATCCCAGCCCTGGGCTCCCTCCTGTACCCCCCTGCTGCCCCAATCCTGGGCTCTTCCCCCAACCACACATACCCCCTGCCGCCCCAGTGCTGGGCTTCCCGCTTTCCTCCCCAACAGTGCCCTCCCTCCACCCTGCTGCTGCCCCAGCCCTGGGCTCCCCCCCACCAGTGCCCCCACACACCTCCTGCCGCCCCAGCCCTGGGTCACTGGTAACGCTCCCAGGGCAGGTCATTCAGCAGGAATTTCGGATGTGCACAAAACACAGACAGGATTGGTTCCCATATGGTTACAGAGCTGCAGTAAAGTGGAAAAATTTTCAGCTTGTGTGATTGGAGGATATCTGGATGCATATTATAAGACTGTCCTCCATAAATGAGGAAAAGTTGAGGTGCCTTTATTATTCTTTTGTTCCACTCTTTCTTTCTATGGGGAATTTGCCAATGCAATATCACTGTCTTCCTTTCAAACAAACAAAAAGCCAATGGCTGTTGAAAGTAGCAATTCCATTTCTTGCTCAATTTTATCCTACTTTTTCTACAGCAAGTTACAGTGGATCAGTATATTTGATTTGGGAGAAATGAAGTAAAAGCTGCCCAAACCGAGCTTGAGAACTCCTGAATTTTGAGGTGTTCAAATCTGGAAGGCAGGTGCTGGGGGTGGGAGAGGGCTGTGGGCTCCATGGGGGAGCATGGCAGCAACTGTCTGGAGCTGCAGGAGCCAGACGCTGGTCTGAGTGGCACAGTAAGCAGTTTGGGGGTTGGAGAAGGGGTAGAGAGTTCTGGGGGGCAGTCCAGGGACAGGGAGCAGGGCGGGTTGGATGGGGCAGAGGTTCGGACGGGCAGTCAGGGGACAGGCAGCAGTAGGATAGGCATGGGAGTCCAGGAGGTTTATCAGGGGACAGGTAGGGGGTGGGGTTCTGGGGGGAAGTTGGGTGGGGTCTAAGGAGGGGGCAGTTGGGGACAAGGAGAAGGGAGGCTTAGATAGGGACTGGGGTCCCAAGGGGCAGTTGGGGCAGGGGACTGGGGAGGGGGCAATCAGCGGCCGAGACTCAAAGGGCTCTGGGCTGCTGGCAGCCGCGGGGAGCCCTCAGCCCTTTAAATCCAAGCCCTGGCCCCGGCTGAGATTTAAAGGGCTCTGGACTCCCTGCCCCTTCGGGCAGTGCAGAGCCCTCTGATTCCCGGCCGCGGCTGGGATTTAAAGGGCTCTGGGCTCCCCGCGGCTGCAGGCAGCCCAGAGCCCTCTGATTCCCGGCCACGGCTGGGATTTAAAGGGCTCTGGGTTCCCCGCCGCAGCGGGCAGCGCAGAGCCCTTTGAATCCCGGCCCCGGCTGAGATTTAAAGGGCTTTTGGCTCCCTGCTCCTGCAGGCAGCCCAGAGCCCTTTGATTCCTGGCCGCGGCTGGGATTCAAAGGGCTCTGGGCTGCCCGCAGAGCGCCGTGTGGGGGGAATTTAGAATCCCCCCGGCGGGCCGCACAGTGAGGCTCCGCGGGCCGCATGCGGCCCGTGGACCGTATGTTGTGCAGGCCTGGTGTAGTGGTTAAGAGACTGCTGGCTATGCAGGAAGGTATCTCTGCAAACTATGGAGATGAGGTCCGTGTTCCTGACCTATTCCAGGCTGGTGTGAAGGGCCATTAGAACAGTAATTGTCAGTGTTCAAATTATGTGAAAAAAGTAGGGTGGGGACCAGAGATGCTGGAACAATTTTTATAGTGGCAGCACAGAGTCAAACTGTAAAGCCTGTATATAATGGAAAACACTTGAAGCAGCACCCGTAGTTCCAGTACCTGTGGTGGGGATCCTGACTGTCAGGTGGTTTACCTTAAATTAAACAGTAGTGAGAACTAAGAGAGCAATAGGACAAATGAGATAGAGATAGTCCCTAGAAGTAATGATAACAGGGTTTGGCCTTCCAAGGCTCCCTGCAGTGTGAACGCTTGTGACAATGTATAGTCAGTGGCTGGTAAGCCGTATAAGGTACAAAAAAAGCCAGTGGCTGCTATTCCAGTCCATATGCTGGAGTAATGGTGGTGGGGAATTTGCACTGTAGTCTCAGATTGTCTGTGAGTTGGGGATGAATTTAATCCTCTAATCACCTTGCACGATGTCCGATTTCTTGCCTTTTGTGCAGAAAATGGTGAAGTAGGCTGTTGACTGTCCAGCAGTGGGGCTGGCAGGCTCCCTGCTAGTGACTGTGCCATGCGGCTCCCAGATCGGGAAGCAGTCAGCATGTCCAGCTCCTAGCCTTAGAGTGGCAAGGGTGGGTCCACATGCTGCCCCGTTCCCTTCCTGCAGGTGCAGCTCCCATTGGCTGGGTCAGGGCAGGGGAGGAACTAGTGTGAGCACGACTTACGGGTGCTTAGCAGGTGGCTGTTGAGGGGGCGCATGCCGCTCCCGCTGCTGCTTGGCCCTCTTCTCACACTCCTTGTGTGGCTGGGCTGAAGCTGCGGCACATGCCCTGTGGCCAACCACGGTCTCGCTCTGTCGCCCCATCGTTGGCACCCAGAAGTTCGAGATATGTGTATCCCCATCTCTGAGTGTTGGAAAGGGGCTGCACCCCCATCCCCCTCACTGCATCCCTCCCCATCCCAACCCCCCACACCCTCATCCTCCTGTAACGGCATCTCTCCCCATCCCACCCCCCTTTACCTCCATCCCCCTCACTGCATCTCTCTTCATCTCACCCCTTGCCCCCCATGCCCCTCAATGCATCCCTCCCCGTCCCATCCTGTCCTATCCCCCACACCTACCCATCCCAGCCCTGTACCCCTTACAGCGCTCTCCCACCCACCCTCTTCACCTCCCAGAGCCACCACCCCCATGTCCCTCACCTCCTACAGGCCTGCACCCCATTCACCTCCATACACTGCTGAACTCCCATTATGTCCCTATACATCCCTGTGCCCTCCACATCCTCATGCACCTGTAGCCTTCTGCCTCCCTCTGCATCCCCATCTATCCCACATACCCCCCCCACATCCCCTCCTCTCTCCTTCACTGCCCCCTCTCACCCCTACCCTGCTCTCGTCCTTGGCCTCTTTCCCTCCCCATCCTCTCTCCTCCACGCCCCCATCTTTTCCCTTCCAGCTCACCCTCCTCCCTTCCCAGCTGGGTGATTTAGGCAGCCCGTAGAAAAGTGTATGAAAAAGTGTCTCTGTGTAGACAAGTGTGTGCATGCATGCAGTGTATATGTGTAAGAGATTGTCTCTTTGTGTAGGCAGGTGTGTGTATTGCCGCATGTGTGTATACCTGTGTGAATAAAATTTGCAGCCTAACTCTTTGACTTTTATTCCTTTTGCTTGCTTGCACACACAAAAATGATGACATAAAATATGTGTATATTCATTTAATATTTTTTTTAAAGAGAAGGGAACTCTATAAGAAATGTATTATTTCTTAAAAAGTGAATGTTGTTGACTACTAATTGCAGAAGAGCCAATGTATCATACATTTCTCCCCACCTTTGTCTAGCTACATTATAAACTCTTTGTTGCAGACGCTCTCTTTTTATGTGTACATCCAGCACCTACCACTTTGGAGTCCTGATCTTAGTTGGGGTCTCTAGACACTAAACGACAATTGTAATAATAAATAATGTGGAAGTATATGTGTTAGTGCATGCTAGATGTATACACATGAATACATGTTTGTATCTGCATGTAGGTGTGGAAGTCAGTTTCTACAGATTTATTTATATAGGTATCTGGACAGGTGCATTTCTGTGGTTGTGCTCTATGGATTTGCATTTGGGCTTCAGGAGTGGGCCTTAAATGGACCCATTGCAGCTGTGATAATGTCTGGTCCGAAATCTACACATAAAATTACAATTACTTTAGTGAACAAAAAACATGGAGCTGGTTATGAAAAAGGGGAACAGGGGAGGGAAAGAATCATGAAAACCTTTGTGAAATTTCATTTTTTTTAAAAATTACCCTTTTTGACTATTTTGCTGCCTTCTGTAGCGTCCTGTAACAAATAAAACCTGAACTTAGCATATTACATCTGTCAAAACAATACATATGCCTGTTTGGGCCTTGCAGTGAAAATGAGCACATGAGAGAGGGTGGGGGAGAGCAAGCGACAGAGGGCTGGGGGGATGGAGTGAGCAGGGGAACGCTAGGGAAGGGGTGGGGCCTCAAGGAAGGGGCAGGGGCAAGGCTGTTTGGTTTTCTGGAATTAGAAAGTTGGCAACCCTAAATCCAAACCACAGTAAGTAAAGGGGGTTACCGAAGTCCAGGTTCCACAGGATACTTCCCTCTCAGGTTGTTCTGGAGTGGGTCCTCCCTTCCCTCCCTTGGGCAACTGTGTCAGAGTCTTAGGCTTCACTCTGCTCCTGCTCCTGCTCGAGCTGTAGGCTGCAGCTCTGTTCACCTCCAGCTCTTCCACCCAAATGATCTAATTCCCTGCCTTTTAATTATTCCAGCAGATGGAGCATTTGCAGCGGGTGTGGTGGGGCGGGGGTAGCTGACCCCAAAATAATCCCTTAACCACTTGTTGCCCAGTGTGGGGTTTGTACACTACATCACCGATCCTTTCTTTCACCTTCAAAGGCCAGCCAAATTGAAAGCATATAAAATTATAGGTGCGCTGACTTGCATTGGCACTTTGCAGGTGCTTGCACATGAATGGCTGTATTAGTCCTAGGTATATACAAATAGGCATACATATGTACCCACAAAACTGATTGGACAAATAGATTTTTGCATGTGCACATTCTAATACTTAGCACCCACAGGTAGTGGAATATTTTGTATATGTGAAGTGCATGCACAAACATTTGCATCAGCAACTTTGTGTATGCAGGTATGTCAAATAGAGGCCTGAATAAAAATGTTGTCTTCTTTTATAACAAGAAAATCAGTTTTTGCTGGATGATCTGTAACTGTTGGAGGGAGAGGAATTTCAGCTAGTCTATTACCAGCTCATTCAAAAAATGATATAATATTTTTTTAAATCCTATTAATCTACAGTGTAGTTTCTTGTTGGCTAAAACACAGAAAAACCTGCTAAATGAACCACAAAGCCAAGAGGAAATCATACTCCCTATGCCTTATCCTCAATTTTTAAAATGAGATGCTTTGCTTCTGCTTTATTGAGTTTTATATAAATTGATATAACAGACATCAAGGCATACTGCAGAAGATTGTCACAGGATAATTATCTCCCTCATAGAAACTTTTCCACCATATTCCCTTTCCTACCATGCTTCTGCCTCTGCATAGTATCTCTAGGAGCAGGAGACCGTTACCTCATCACAACATTCCATTTCATGAAACTGGAACTTCTACAGGAAGCCAGGAAAATGATTGACAAGACATTCACTGTTCAATAAGATCTCCAATTTCCACGTTTCTGTCCACTTCTTCAAGAACTCTCTTGAGAACTATGAACCTCTTTTAAATAAATATTGACATGCTAATTTGAAAAGTAATAAACTCTCCTACCTTCCTACAGTATGTAGCAATAAAAATGAAGTATGTGTTTTTCACTATTACTTTAATGGCTAAAACTAAAGCTAAAAACACTAGATAGTTAGATTTTACAAGCATTTTAAATTATATTACTCAGCAATTATTGGCAACTTGGAGTCCAAGCTTGCAATTATCTAGTGCTTTAAATTATCTAAAATCAATATATAGGTACTTTAAATCTTGGAATAGTATGCATTTAATCTGGACACTACAAATTTATTTCAATTGATACCCAATTAGTATTTGTTTGGTAAATGCAGCTATTTACAGATATTTACAGATGATCACATAATTTTAATAGATTTAAAAAGTCTCTGTGTGTGGTTTTTTTGTTTTTTTAAACAAGTCTGGGTTTGAATCCTCACACAGAGAAAAAATGAAGGCACCTTAGTATTTTGGCTTCTCAGTGAATGGTACATCTAAGATGGCTGCTCATAGTAAGCAAAATATATGGATATTCTCCAGATACCACCTAACCAGAATCTCATGCATAACATTTTAATGCTTTACTTATTCTAGAAAATTGAGGTCTAACCATGAACCCCATGCACTTGGGAGCAGACTTTGATGAGTCTCTTTTCCTATTTCTCACTTTGTGTAAAGCAATTGAAAAGTGAGAGATTAAAGTATTATAAATCCTTACTTTTCTTTTGGTTTCTTTGTATTTATTCTCTTCTCTTTCTAAAGATTAACTATGAATATCTCTTTTAATTTTGGTATTGTTATGTTACTAATAGATGAGTTTTAATAGCCTTAGGCTATATCTATATTAGCACTTTTGTTGATAAAACACTCCCTGACCAACCTAAGTTTCACTGATAGAAGCACCCATGTGGACAGCGCTGTGTCGGTGGAAGATGCTCTTCCACTGACATAGCTACCGCTGTTCTTTGGGAGTGGTTTAATTATGCCAATGGGAGAACTCTCTCCCATCAGCATAGAGCGGCTACCCAGGATATCTTACACTGGCACAGCTACAGCGGCACAGCTGTGCCGCTATAAGGTCTGTAGTGTTTTCATAGCCTCTTTCATTCCAGTGCTTTGTGTCTGTGTGAGGGAACAAAAAGCTCCAGAATTCAATAATCTGTCTTCTGAGATTTAATTTCATGTGTGGTTCATGTGTGGTTCATTTGGAATATGATAATGTCTTGTATTATGCCTGTGAAGAATAGAGATGCTTAACTATTCAGACAATGTGGTCACTGAAAAACAGACTGTTCAATTTTAGTACTAACTTGAAACTGAACTGTCCTCTCAACAGTTAGCCAAAATCAGCCTTGTGATTCTTAAAATGTTACAAAATGAGCGCCGGGAGGGCAGGCAGTGCGGCCACAGCCCCAGCCCCAGTCCAAGCCGGGGCCATGCCACAGGGGAAAAGCCGAAGAGCCAGAAGCAGTAGAAGGACTGGGGGAGGAACGTGAGCGGGCCCACACGTGGGTGTTTTGGGAGGTTCAGCCTCCCCCAGCCTATGATACCCACCACCCATGATGTGGGCACATCAGTATTCAATTCATAATTCTCCTGTGTATATAGCTTTTTCATTAAATTGTATTTTTCTGCTGAGGTGCAGCACAGTCCATTTCACTTTAGCTTCCCTCCAAGGAGAGCATACAGTGCCTAGCATTGGGATGAGTTTATGAGCAGCATGTTGAGAGCAATTAACATTGGAACTGAAGCTACATCAAGATAATAGCCAATTATACTATTTAACAACTGTTAAGTGGTGTTAATGGCTAGGTATAGACCATAGGTCCAATAGATAATGTACATACCAGTGGAATTCAGTATGCATATAAACTGAAAAAATTGAAATGGATAATTTAGAAATTACTTACCACTGAAAATGTGTGTGTTTGTTTAGAATATGTATACAATGCATTAGAAAACCATCTGATGCTATACGGTAGATGAATATCTAAATTTTTTTTATCTGAACCACTAATTTTATCTGAAAGACATTCAGAGCCCTTTGGAGTATTTTATAAATGAGATTTGACTTATTAGCCAGCTGTCTTCTCCTTGTCCATTTTATTGAGGAGCTGCAATCCTGCTTCTTAATCCTCCTCCTCCTTCCTCTGAACCAGACTCATCAGACTTGTAATGAGAGCTGAATGAAAACCAGAATTTGTTCTGTGGGAAATTCTGATATTTAGAGGTTTGTTTTCATCTCAAATTGGGACAAAAAGTCATTTTTTTTTGTAAAACAAAAAGTTCATAAATGTCAAAATGAAATGTTTCCACATTTCCTTATTCAAAATGGTTCATCTGCTGAACTGAATTGAAATGTTCCATATTGAGTCAGTTCAAGATAAACGGCACCTGTTTAAAGCACTGCAATATCTCATGCGAGTTGTAGGTGCCTCATGCTCCCATTGTTCCCTGTGGGCCAGGTTCTTTGGCCAGACTGTATCTCCCATGATGCATTTAATGACACAAGGGGAGACTGCAGTGCATCACAGGAGATATGATAATCAAGGAGTCCTGCTCATAGGCAAGAATGGGGGCATGAAGCACCCAAACTTGATCTCCCATGAGGCATTGTGGCACTGATGCAGTATCATGTCAAATGGACTCACAATGAAGCATTTCCATTCAGTTCAACAAACAAAAATGTATGTTTGGTTTGCCTCATATACACCGCTACCTCGATATAACGCCACCCAATATAACACAAATTTGGATATAACATGGTAAAGCAGTGCTCGGGATGGGGGAAGAGGGGGGAGCAGTGGCAGGGCTGCACACTCCGGTGGATCAAAGCAAGTTCAATATAACACAGTTTCACCTATAACGCGGTAAGATTTTTTGGCTCCCAAGGACAGCGTTATATCGAGGTAGAGGGGCGTGTGTGTGTATATATATTACAAATAGTTTCTATTTTCCAAATGTAAAATTTCAGCAAAGTTGAAAAATTTCCATGGAATCTGTAATCTATAATGAGCTAAGGGGTGATGCAGAGACAGGAAGCTTTTTATGCCACTCTATCAACAGCTGAAGACATCAGAAAATTATAAGAAAATTATCAGAAAATTATAATATTCTCACCAGACTCCTGAGAGAGGTACATTGGCTGAACCATATTCTTCCTGAAAGTTACCAGAATCATAAGTGATGCAGAATCCTATTTGTCTTTGAGGGCAGACCAATAAAAATAGTTCCTCTCCCCTAAGGGGAGACACGCAGCCATCAGTGAGCCTGGGTCTAGAACACTGGTCCACTGTGTGCTTAGGAGCTAGGCAGTTCCAAACCTGCCACCCAGTGATTTACTGATAGCTGCCAGAATACAAGCTGAACTGACAGAGGACTCCAGTCCTATGATCTGATTGGTGGAACACTGAGGGTCCTGAGTGGTTTCCAGGTCCTATTTAAATCAGACACAGGAACAGGAAGTTGTCCATGCAACTGTGTTCCCCCTGATTAGGACTGTTTCTCTCACATTACCTACTCCTACCACCTGACTCTGATCTCCTGGTAACCTGAGCCTGCTTGCCTCTTGATGCCTCACTCTCCTTTTGCCCTCTGGCCTGTCTCAGACTCTGAGCTTCTGGTATCTGACCCAGCCGACCTCTGACTCCTGCTCTGACCACTAGTTAAGACTGCCCATGTCCCAGTCGTGACTGCATCTTAGCTTATCAAAGAAACAGATACTTCAACATCTGTGATAAGAGTATTACCTCCATACAAAGTCCAGGCCAAAACCCAGGACCTGGGTGTGCACAGCTATGTCTAATGAACCAGTAGCATAGGATAGTCATATGATTATTATGGTGGCCATGAGATCTTGAGCTGTCTAGAAAGTTATAATCTTCATGGACACTAAAGTAACTGAGAACAGTCTTGGGGACTCCAACATCACTGTGCAGAGGAATATGATGTCAAGTAGAGATGCTGAGAATTAGACTTTTCAGATGTCCTGTTTACCACCATGAATCCCATTTTATAACCCCTTTCTAAAACACATGTGAATTAATCCTGCTTTGGAGTGGAGGTCTCCAACATCTGAGACTAGATCCAACTTGAAAAGATGTACTAGCTCCCCAGCCTTTTGTCAAGCTGTGCTGAATTTAATTAAAACATCAGGAATGAACAGGGTTAAATGTCATCCTTTTGGGTCTTGGTCATGTACAGAAAAGGGAAAATTCTTGACTGACTCTGTGTGCTACCATTGATTTAAGTGGGGTTGTGGAATTCAGCTCAATGTAATTAGCTTCACCCTCTGCATGCCACAGGGACCTAAAGTTATCACAAATGCCCATTGTTGTATGCTCTCCTTGCAGCCCCCAATATGAAGGGTCCTGGGGCATCTCAAGGGCAAGAGGGAGAGTTTCCATTGTACTGAGTGATATGGCCGTACTAGGCTGTGAAACAGCTTTAGACAGCTAGGGGGAGGCTGTCATAATTTAGCTCAGTCCCAGAGGCTTCTCTAACATATGGTAGAATCTGCACCAGCATGTAGAGAAGATAAATCAGGACAAGCCTCTTTTGCTTCCCTCCTCCCTGAGGTGTAGCACATAATATAACCCAGTGAATGTGCATTAAATAGTATGCATAGAAGTTTGTTCCCTATCTATCAGCTGACACCCTCAGCACTGAAGAAGAGATCCCAGTTCAGGCTACTGAGACTAAGAAGCACTACAACCAGTGAACGTCTCTCAACAAGGTCTAATCCTGGCAAGTATCCCCTTGACCATCGCAAGCTAAGATTTATTGTGTGCCCAGCACAAAGGAGACAAGCCCCAACAACCAGTGCTCCTCCCCACCCAATCAGACACCATATCCCCATTTTATGCAGTGTATAAAGTTAAGTACCACATGGAACAACAGAGGAAATAGGGAAGTATCTTACAGACTTCCAAAGATTCTTAGAGAATTCACCTCACATTGCAGTATTGCCAGGGCTTTCCTGTGTAATTTTTCTGAGGATGATCTCAGAATTGATGAGAACTCAATTGGAAATACTGTGGAAAGCTACCAAGACTTTTCCATTTGAGCTGCTTAATGTCCTTTTTTCTTATTGTTTCTACTTTTTGGACTTCCATTTATATTCTGTGGGTAATAGATTTTAGAATCTGTAGCCATACAATTTAAGAGCTAGTTAATTTTTGTTCACCCATCCAGAGATATTGCTTCCTCCCAAGCTCCCTTTACAGTTGTGTTAAATAGGAAGTTGGCCAGAATTATGTACTTTTTTTTCATTTTTCTGCTGTAGCAATCTGAATAGTTAGCTATCCATTGAGCATGGATGATATCCTAAGAGATCCTCATCTGAACCCAGCACTGATGGCCCATCAGTCTGGACTGGTGGCACTGAACAACAGAAAATGTGAATGATCCAGTATAATTTCACTTTTTATGGTAACTCTCAAAGTACAGTATACGTGTTTAGAGTTCAGGTCACAACGCTTTCCATCTGTTCATTCTTTGTTATTAAGATTTGGATTTCTCAAGAAAACAGATGGGTATTAACTTTGACAGGTGTTCACAGTGCGCATTCGTAACTTTAAATGCTGAACAGGTACAGCTTGAAGTTTGCTGTGGTGTAAAGGGAATTAGTACTTTAAAAGATGTGTGGATAGAGAATAATGTTAGGTTGTGAGCAGTTCACAGAAAATTCAATTATACATCACTGTCTATGGACCTTTGACAGTGTGCAGTGCAGTAAGTGACTGATACAAGAAAGATTTAAAAGGACACAGTTTCTTCCCAACTACTATATTTTATAGCTTGTCAATAATATGCATACCAAGAATCTGACCCAAATATACTGCAATGGATGAAAGTGGAGCAAATAGGAAAATATTCATGGTTCAGTGACTCTTTAAATTGTTTCTGTATACGTCTGCTCCTTTAGATGAAAAACATGAGAATATGGATTTCCTTTCTGTGCAATTTTACTCACATTTTGGGGAAAAAAAGGGCATTTATTTCAGTTAGCAATTCTGAAATTCTGTATATAACGGTAAGGAAAGTTTTAATAACTAATACGTTGAAAAGGTTTTTTGGATGGTTCTAAACATACATAAGTTATGTCCAATGTACTTTGATTTAAAATAACTGAATGTAGGCTATGATTTTATATATTTGGACAAGTGCAAAGTGTATAACTATCAGCCTGATTTTATGTTGAATGATATTCATCTAAAAATACCAGTTAGTAATGCAATAGAATCAGACTAATTCACACACACAATATCTCTCCACTTCTCATCAAAGATTAAAGAAGGCAGTGCTGTAGTGAGATCTCATTGCTATGACCTTATTACTTTGCAGAATTTCAGTACATTTACTAGTATTCAATGAAGTAACATAAATAATTGAAACTGATATACACTGAGCAAATGAACAAAGCACATTCTGTGACTCAGGGACCTAGCTTGTTTGTTCACTTACTAATCTGCAAATTTTATGTGATTATATACAAACTTAAAAATATAAGGCAAGATCGCAGCTTGGTTTACTCCTATTTGTGCACTACAGACCATGAGGCTCACAGCATGGGTGAGAGAACAGTCTCTGTAGGACCTCTACTGTCCCTCCCACACAGATGGGTTGGGAGAAGGTGAGCAGGGGAGGTGATTGAACATACCATTGACTCCATCCTCCTAAAAGCTCACTAGTGCAACTGAACCAAAGAAGGGGGGGACATAAATGGTACCGGTCCAGTCCATTAGCAAATTAATTTTTTCCTGGAGCATAGGGATAAGCACAGTTCCTCTTGGAACCACAATTTGTTCACTGGTATATGCCAACTGTTGGTACCTCTAGGCTTGGCAGGATTTAATTTACATTGATACATGTCAGTAAATGTTGATTTCAGATGATATACTGAAATCAATAAGAAAAAAAAATCCATTAGTAAGAGTCAGCACAAGTGCAGCCTCCCATTTGCACCTTGCACCTGTGAGGATCGGATGGCTGGCCCTGCAGCAGTTCAGAGAGCCATCTCCAGCCCCACTGTCATGGGAGAGAGTGAGTGGGAATGTGACAGCAAAGCTGCGGAGGGCTCCCTGCATGACCATAAGGCCACTGACAGCCAATATCTGCAGGGAAGTGGTATGGTGAAGGCTGCTGTCCTGGCAGGGGCAGTGTAGAAACCCCCATCCCAGGGCCACAGGGAGGAAGAGGACAAGGCTCCAGCCACAGCCACCTGCTGCTTCAGTGGCTCCTATCTGGGGACAGAGCCTTTCAGCAGTGGGATAGCTTCCCCCACAGCCAGGGGCTTGTCCTCCTCCTCTTTGCAGTCCTGGCCTAAGGGTCTCTACTCTGCCCAACCAGGACCACAGCCTTTCCTGAACTTTGCTCCTGCAGGTACTGGGGGTCAGCAGCCCCATGGCCATGCAGGAAGCCATCTGCAGCTCCACTGCCATGGTTCAGATTCACTCTCTCACCAGCCAGGAGTGTGGGAACTGTCCCCAAGAAGGGACTGTTCTGCAGCACCCTGCAGCTGGGGGCTCATTCTCCTCCTTGTAGTCCTGTGCTCCACCAAGCCAGGACTGCAGCTTCCCCTGCACTTTGTGCCCGGGTATCTTGGGCCCTTTGGCCACACAGAGAGCCCGTGCAGCCCCACTGTCATTGCTGGATCCCCTACAGTCCTGCTATCAATGCTGCCCCAACCCAAATCCCAATCTTGCCCCCCTAATTTTCTGCATATGTAAAAATAAAAATAATTAAAAATAAACATTGATATTCATCATTAAAAGTGTGTACACACAAAAAATCAAATTCTGCCAAACCTCTTAATCAAGGAGTAGGCTGTAATATAGACCATAATAATAATCCTCTTGCTATGGCTAAAAGAATGCAACATTCTTTTAGAGAATGCAATATTCTGTAAGAGAACATATAACATACCAATTGTTATATTTATATATATAATTAAGATGTGAAATATGAATGAAAGCACATTAGCAGTAGAATAACATACAAAAATTCTTCAGCAACCCAGTTTGCAAAGTTATATATTAGCAGTTAAAAAAATTAAAGATGACTTGGTGTGGTATAAATGTTTCATTGGCATGAGTTTTAGATATCTACATTTCTCATGGGAGGCAAATGCACAAATGAGTTTTGTAGGTTATTCTTCATGGGACACACTTTATATATATTAGAAGATTTTATTTCTGCTTAAAAATACAGGCTTATTAATACCATTACTAAAAATGTACAAGGCTAAGAGGAAGAGAAATTATAAGCAAGTGTTGTCCATCTCATTGGAAAGACAGGAAGCTGCACCATTCCAATGGTATAACTTTCCTGTTCCCGTCTCTGCAGTATCATAGAATGTCAACCTGTTGTTGATCCAGGACTAAACATAGCCAATCCTAAGCCTTGTGCTTATATATTATGTAGAGGACAGTTCCATATTTGTAGGAAAGAAGGACATATTTCTGTGGCAAGTTGATATTTTTGTTTTAATGGCAGATGTTTGAAGCTGCTTATGGGGATGCCATGTTAGAAAAAAAGAAGTGAGTTGGATTAGTGGGAAGAGGGCAGGTGAGGTAAGGTGCAATTTCTCACAAGGTTCTGCAGTTTACCACCTGTATTTTATATTTTATTATATGAATTTTCCAACCACATGTATGATTCGTTTGGATTTGCTTGCTTGTTTGTTTTTCATGGTTTTTTTTAACCTTTAAATAACGTGTGTGTGTGTGAGAGAGAGAGAGAGAGAGAGAGAGAATCAATTCAGTAGAGTATTATGCTACATGTTGTAAGGTAACTTTAAAGCCAAACGAAAACTAAGATGTCTCTGAAATTACTGTGCTCTATTTATTTTCCAGGTGAGTTGTTTTCTTGCTAGGCTACCTAAACAGTTATATACTGGGGGAAAAGAATCACAAAAAATCTATTTCCTTCTAGTCAACTGAACAATAGGATTATGTTCACAGGAGTAAATACCTTTAAATTGTTGAGCAATGCAGTTGATGTCACCTATTAGGAACAAGAGAGATTTAGTCCAAGGGGCCGGAGCACTCTTCTGTAGGTCAAATAATATCTCTGACAGCAGAATCAAACCAAAGGCTGTTTCAAGGAGTTAATGGGGACACGCTAAGGCAAAATTTTATTGCAGTGAATGAGGAGTTATTTGTCTTACTCCATCAGCAATAGGAGCTGGTTACTTAATTCTACGCATGCTGAGCTATGCTGATTTGATATGAAATGAATGGTGCTGTGCTGATTGACAGTAGTTGAGGCCCACTGTGCTGAAAAGGATCCTTTCTGTTTGCTACCATTGTAATTTTACTGGACTAATATAGCCATTTTAAACAAATGTCAGGTAAATCCTTAATCTGCCAAGGTAGCAGAGGATGAGAGAGAGGAGTGTCATTTTTTCACCCAGCAATTTTTCAGTATATTTACACAGATCACTCAGACTTGTGATAGAACATTACTTAACCATTGCTTTAATAAGCATCACAGGGTGTACTTTAGTAGGGTACTGGAGTATGCTTCAGGTACATTCTGTCTAGGCTGACTGTTTTTAGACTGTTGGAGTGAAATCCTCCCCTCTGCTTTTTCATCACATAAAACAGGCCCTAACACAGCCCTATCTAGTCAGGGTAGGATTCCCACAGAGCTGGAATTGCAGAAGATAGCAGCCAGGCTGCCTTACTAGGGGCAGTGCTGCTATTGGGAGGCGGGGCTGTATGATGCAGTGTTGAGGCTTATAGGGCAGGCCAGGGAGGCTGCTATAACTTGGATGGGCCCTCAGGGCTGTTAAAGTTAGCCTCTAGAGCCACCTAGGATTGTGAGGGCACAAAATGTGGTATAAAGCTGCCACAATCCCCTCTTCTCTGGACTATACAAATTTCACCTTTGGTCTTTAATTCTGCATTAAGTTCTTCACCTTCATGGTGGTTTATTCATATATTCTTTCAGTTGGAAAACTAGTTCCTGCTAAAAGAATAAGAGTAGGGAAAAGGTTATTGTGGTATATGGAGCTATAGAAAATGTGCAAACTCGAACATTGGTTGTGGCAGAGATCAAGAGTCTTGTTAGTTAAAGGTAGTAGCGGCTAGAGTTTGTTTGAGATCAAACTCAAGAATGAGTTAGGACTTGTAAACAAAGAATCCACTCACAGTGCTCTTATTATTTTCATTGTTAATTTTTTTTCTTGCTGTTCTCGTTCTGATCCAATTAGTCATTGTAGTTCATTTAAAAGCCATTGCTAGTTTGTTTGATTTTAAGGGTTTTAAATATCTTTTCTCAACTAAAAATAAGGGTTTTTTTTTAATCCTTTCTCTCTTGTGTTAAAATTTTTCTTTACAAATGGTTAAAATTTTTTGTTCAAAATTCTTTTTTTTCTGATGGAAAAGTGGCCCTTTT
The DNA here is from genome assembly GCF_020497125.1 of Mauremys mutica. NCBI lineage: Eukaryota > Metazoa > Chordata > Testudines > Geoemydidae > Mauremys > Mauremys mutica. The sequence goes on along the minus strand of NC_059072.1, from coordinate 186,772,282 downwards.
TTTTTTTAAACTGGCAAACTTTTCAGAAACCTTTTTTTCCAAGTCTAGTTTTAATTTCTGGAATCAGAAATGTTGGTTTAGTTTTCAGTTATTTTTGCCCTTCACTATTTTTTTTCTGTTTTTACCACTAAATGCAAAAGGAATTACCATATGTGCAAGTTTTTTGGGGGGAATCACATTCTTTCATTTTTTCCTTCCATTTTTCCTTTTGTTATTTTCCTCAACTTTTGAAAAGTTACAAAGAAGCATGAGGAAAAATCAGAAAATGAAGGATCCACCCCTCCCAAAACCTGCACATGTGCATATCATTAATTTTAACTGAAAGAACAAAAAGGTAATTGGTGGTGGGAGAAGAGTCAGGGAATCTTAAATTTTCTTAGTTAAAAAAATTACAAAATCATTTTTAAATAATGAAAAATCATTCCATTTGTGAATGAAAATTACTTCAAAGTCTCAAATTTTATGAATTTGTTTTTTTTCACATTTTTTTTGACCGGCTCAGTTCTGTTTCTTGTCCCACAGAAGCTCAGGTACTCTTTCAGCTGTAGTTTAAGGCCTAACAGTCACTTTCAAGTTACTTTTTGTTGTTAAAAATCAGAAAGCAACAGAAATGAAAAAAGCACAGTTCCCACTTTAGCTTTTCTACTAGAAAGGGAGTTAAAAGTGATTGAAAGGACCACAAAATTTTCTTGGGAAAGGGATGGTACAAACTTCCATTTTTCTCCCCCTTGAACTCCTCATTCACTGGTCCATCTCTACAAGGATCTGACCTTTGTGTCCTCCATTAACTTTCCAGAGTCACCCACTAAACATAATGGGCAAAGGGATTTTTGTTTGGGTTTTAAGTGTATGGGACTTGGTGCAGAGGAGTGACTTAACCCCCCCTTCCCCACCAAAACAAGCCCCCCTCCCAGTGTTAGGTGGTGAAAGATAATGAATTGCTTTAAATAAATACTTCATGCTGGGGGAAGTAGTGGGTGGGGCTGCTTCTACAAAAATGTAATATAGGTCAATTTATATGAGACTCCATCCTCACTGGACTTTAGATTCATTTTTACAGTAGACTTTTTTTAGGAAGAAAATACTAAAATTCAATTATATGCTGACCTGTTCTGGTCACTGTTACAAGGTGATTTAAGATTTTTTTAAATTTTATTATTTTCAGCAACCTGGATTACTTGCATTCCCTTCTCCTTATTTTCTCTTTTCCTTGATACACCACTTCATACAACAAGGTTTCTAGACAAAGATTATATTTTTCTTCAGATAATATCCTGGGTATTTATCTTCCATATTGCCAAATATGTGTTTTTTGTCTCTATTGTTGATTATATTCTTATTCATTGCAGAAAAGAAGCTTTTTTAAAAAGTCATTTATATTTATGAAAACTAGTCCATGGGGCCAAATTTTCAGCTGGCCTCAATCCATCCTCTAAATATGTGCAGGCAGATTCTACCTCCATCACATTTATACTCACAAACCCCATATTTGCAACTAGAAAGGGGCACCTAACCATGAAAATGAAGTAGACAGACATGCAGTTCAAAAGGAATTATAATAAATTATGTTGATTTAGATTGTATATTGGCATGCCTGTTCATTTTCCAAATATGGGAGAAAGGACCTCAGAGTTTTGTGGCTGATGGATATTGCAAATCTTTCTTCTCTGACGCTGAGCTGTATAAATGTCATGGAAAAAGCATGTTAATATTTCTGAGAAACCAAAATAATCTCAGAAACTAGGAGAAAACTTAACTGGAGGATGACAGCTTTTTGGCTTTGATTCTGCAAAGACTTACACCCATGCTAAGTTCTACACACTGTGAGTAATCCCATGGGAATCAATGGGATAACTCCGGGTGCAATGTTAAGCCTGGGTATAAGTGTTTTCAGAACCTCAGGAACTTGGGTAGTACCGGTTAAGTAACTCCATGAGCAATTTGCAAATAAATGCTGCGAGTCAATTCAGTGACATTTGTGTCGTCATATTACTTGTTGTGTGAGTAGTAGGATGATATGAAAATGTTCATAAATCTTGAAAGTTAACACATTTTAGCACAAATGACAATTCTTGTCTGAAAATCTGCATTTATTATTTTTCATTCATAGTTTGTTTTAAAAAATATTGTCATCTAATGAAGGAGTAAAAATGTGAGGTAAGCAACCAATCAAACCCATAACTAGTAGAAGTTAAACAATTTGTAATCAACCCATAGATTTACACTTGTTCATATTTAGCACAGTAGAAATTGGAATTGGTTTGCAAACAACTCACAAAGGGGAGTGAGGGGAAGAGGCATATTTTGGTGGCATGAATAATCTGAGACCCTACAAGTCCACTCAGTCCTACTTCTTGTTCAGCCAATCGCTACGAGAAACAAGTTTGTTTACATTTACAGGAGATAATGCTGCCCTCTTCTTAATTACAGTGTCACCTGAAAGTGAGAACAGGCATTCACATGGCACTGTTATAGCTGGCATTACAAGATATTTACATGCCAGATACGCTAAAGATTTATACACCTCTTCATGCTTCGGACATCATTCCAGAGGAAATGCTTCCATGTCGATGATGCTCATTCAAAAAAATACTGCATTAATTAAAATTGAACTCCTTGGGGGAGAATTGTATGTCTCCTGCTCTGTTTTACCCACATTTTGCCATATATTTCATATTATATCAGTCTCGGATGATGACCCACCACATGTTGGTTTTAAGAACACTTTCACTGCAGATTTGACAAAATGCAAAGACGATACCAATGTGAAATTTCTAAAGATAGCTACAGCACTCGACCCAAGATTTAAGAATCTGAAGTGCCTTCCAAAATCTGAGAGGGATGAGCTGTGGAGCATGCTTTCGGAAGTCCTAAAAGAGCAACACTCTGATACAGAAACTACAGAACCGAAACCACCAAAAAAGAAAATCAAACTTCTGCTTGTGGCATCTGACTCAGATGATGAAAATGAACATGCATCGGTCTGCACTGCTTTGGACCATTATCAAGAAGAACCCATCATCAGCATGGACGCATGTCCTCTGGAATGGTGTTTGAAGCATCAAGGTACATATGAATATTTAACGCATTTGTCATGTAAATATTGTGCGATGCCGGCTACAATAGTGCCATGCAAACACCTGTTTTCACTTTCAGGTGACATCGTAAACAAGAAGCAGGCAACATTATCTTCTGCAGATGTAAACAAACTTGCTTGCCTGGGCGATTTGCTGGACAAGTAGGACTGATAGGACTTGTAGGCTCTAAAGTTTTACATTATTTCATTTTTGAATGCAGGTTATTTTTTGTACATAATTCTACATTTGAAAGGTGAACATTTATGATAAAGATATTGCACTACAGAACTTGTATTAGGTGAATTGAAAAATACTATTTATTTTGTTTTTACAGTGCAAATATTTATAATAAAAAATAAATATAAAGTGAGCACTGTACACTTTGTATTCTGTGTTGTAATGGAAATCAACATATTTGAAAATGTAGAAAGCATCCACAAATATTTTTAAATGATATTCTATTATTGTTTAACAGCGCAATTAATCACAATTATATTTTTGATTGCATGATTAATCACATTTTTTTTAATCACTTGACAGCCCAATTTTTTAATATACCTTGGGGAACAGGCCTGATGCAATAAATGACTCTGTGATATTTGCACTCACTTGCTTGAGCTGTACCATGAACTCCTTAGGCCATGTCTGGTATAGCTTTGCTGGTATAGCTATACCAGCAGAATCCCCGAGTGTAGATGCAATGTATGCTGACAGAAGGAGTTTTTCTAAAGCATTCTTCTGTTGGTATAGTTGCACCGACTGTCAGGGGGTTTGCGGGCATATCTATGTCGGCTAGCATGTGTGGGTTTTGTTACACCTGTGACTGACATAGCTATGCCGATAAAACTTTGTAGTATAGATCTGGCCATCTGAGATGAAATCTGGGGCTGCTGCTTCTAATGTGGCGCTGATCTGAAGTGTATAATGCTTGAATTACGTACATAAGCAAAACCTTACTAAATTATTTGGAGTGCCAAGTTATTTTCTTTTTCATTAATTACTCAAATTTAATCACACCTATCAGAGAGAGAGAGAGCGGGGGAAAACATGTTGAATTTTAGTCCCCACAATACAACACCATATTGAGGAAGTGGAGAGGCTATATGGGTGGTCTCATAAAATAATGAATAAGAAAGCATGTTTTATAGAGATTATTGCACATCTTCTTAGAGAATTGCACTTTGGGTATGTCTACACTACCACGAAAAATCCACAGCTCCGAGTCCCAGAGCCTGTGCTTCAGCCTGAGCAGGAATGTTTACACTACTATTTTTAGCCCCACAGTCAGTTTTTCTATTTATTGTAGAGAGACAGTCCTACCAGTTTTTCTATTTAGTGTAGATGTACCCACAAACAACAACTGAATGCGAATTTGCACTTTGAGAGGGTTGGAAGGCATGTCTCAGGTAGTCCCTAAAAATCAATGGATCTAGGAAAATAAAATTAATCAATTACAAGAGAATGTACTTTTATTCAAAAGTATACTCAACTAAAGATCATGTGAATGAAATCCGCTAGTAAATTCGGCATGCTTCTTTTTAAAGAACCAATCCCTTAATTGCTATTTTAAAGGTTAGTTAAATATTTTGCTGCTTTATTCTGTTTTCAGATTAATGGTATTCAGACTGTTAATAATTGTGTGGCCTCATTAATATAGTTAATGAATCGATTTTACTGTTAAGATGCTCAATACAGCCTACAGCTAACATCATAAATATTTAATCAAACATTGATCTCAATCAGTGGCTCCAAACATCAGTCAATGAAACTTGATCAATGTTGGTAATTTCGGTGCATGCTATCAGTTATTTGTTGAATTTAATTAAAGGCATTTTAGCTACAAAATCTCCAACAGCACAATTACAGCAGACTCTGCTCTTCTTCCCCTTAATTGAAAGAGCTCTAAGCTCTGCTCTGTCATGCCACCTACCTGTACATGCTCCTGTACATTATCAATTCAACTACTTCTTCAAAAAAGGAGTTGTGCTCTTCTATAGCAGATCCACCCTCTCACAGAGCACCCTGTCAACTCACTGCTGAATACAAAGAAAACCAATTCTGGGCCCTGGGAATTTGGAGAATAGGAAATTCAGCAACCTCTTTGGTCCTGGATTCTAAATACAACACCCCCTCTGTCCGCAAAATCCCAGTTGTAAGAGAAAAGATGCCTCCTAAAAAGACCACACCACAATTATAGCTATCTGATCAGGCACGCAAAGCCTATCCAATATCACTTCCAGGTCACCAACAAACAGGGTGTCAGGGAATACCAACTTCAGACTCTGTGGATGAATACTAGGTTAGCCATCAAGAAAACCAGTATCTTCAATGTTCTAATTTTGAATGAGACACTTGACCTTGCCTGCATCAACAACACCGAGTTTAATGTAATGACTTTCTTCTAGCCCAGCTAATCCCCACACGTTGTTAAATGTAATAGAAAGCAGTGAGGATCCAAGAACAAGTCAAATACATGAGAAGAAGAGACAGAACAACATGTTGCTTACTTCCAACCTTGAATGCAAAGGGCATGTCACCCCAAAAACCAAGCTCTTTGTGTGTATTCATATGGTTTGTAAAGTGAAGGACAGAGGTAACCTAAAAGCCCTAATTGTCTATAGACCTCGTGATGAGGAAACTGAAAACGTTTTTAAAGGATTAATTGGTCTGCTGCTAGGATCCACATCATTCTTAGTGATTTTGGCATCCATCTTGACAATTCAGCTAAAACATTTTCAGCTTGAGGGAGTTTTGCTGTGGAACAAGCATCCAAGAAGAATATACTAATCCAGTCTAACCAACTTTAGGGAAAGCTGCAACACCTTTTTCTTTGATTAAAACTCTCCCACCATAATCAAACTAATATGTAAACTATAGGGAGGTATAGATTAAAAAAAACCAAGCAGAGCAAGGAAGAGAAAAACAAAGAAAACTCCATCCTATCCTCTAGGGACCTTGCTACGCAGATTGAATACCCCCGAGAAACATTTATGTACTATGGTGTTCTAGAAAATGCTAAGATAGATAGATACTTTAATAAATCAAAGTACTCAAATACTGCCTACCTTCCCCATGGAACAAGATGTGAGATAGAAGGCACTTTGTGGAGTTTCTGGTCATGCTAATTGCAAGTAGGATCATTTTGGAGGATACAGATTTGGGAGGAAGCATGGTTTCCAACTCTATGGATCTTAGAGATCAGTGGGGTAGGGAACCCCAGACATAGAGAAGTTGCATGCCCTCCACTGTTTGTGCTTCAGTCTTACATCTTCTGTACCTTTATTGCTTGGGTTTCCAGCAACAGCAGCCACAGAAGGTGATCTGCAAGAGTTATTGCTTATTCAGGTAACATTAACTGCTATTGGAATGGTGACAGGTTTCAGAGGGGTAGCCGTGTTATTCTGCTAAAACCCCAACCCACTTCATCCGATGAAGTGGGTTTTAGCTCATGAAAGCTTATGCTTAAATAAATGTGTTAGTCTTTAAGGTGCTACAAGGACTCCTTGTGGTTTTTGCTATTGAAATATAAGTGTGACTGTCTCAGGTGCCAGAAGGAGATAACACCCTCGAGTGCAGTTGGTCCCCAGTTATAGACTTTCCCTGTCCTTTGCTTTCTCTCCAACACTTTGAGGAACCAGTTTCCTTTTGCAGTTCAGCTCAGATTCTTCTTCAGGGGTGAGGTGGAAGGAGAAACAGTGCCAGAAGCAGGGTCTGATTGAGGAGTAACCTCATAACATGCTAGTGAATTAAAACTCCCAGGAAGAATACACCAGTTTGGTCACTTGCTTCATGACTGCAAAGATGTTGCTGAGTACCAGCTTTGTAGACTCCAGTTAAATCCAGGTTTTAACTTTTGGCCTTTAATGAAGTTTGTTTACCATCATATTCAGCATACATGCAAATGCCACGATCACAAAATGTCAAAAGTCATGCATATTAAAAACAAAACAAACAAGCAAAAATTGAAAATGATGAAATCGAAATCTTCTGGGACAAAAATAGACACTATGCACAGCTAATCTGCAAACAGAGACTAATAGATTTACTAAGTTTTAATTTAGAGGCTTTTCACTCATTGCATGAGCTTTTAAATTGTATTTTAGCATTAGTTCAAGATTTTACTTTCTCATAGTTTACAAATTTAAACTATTACAGAAAACTCTTCTAAATAGTTTAGTGTGTAAGCTTCAATAGTTGAAGCATGATGTTTTCTTTTTGACAGTTTTTATGCCTTTACATTTTCCTAGTCACTCTGGGATTTAACTGCATGTGCCAACAAGAGAGAACCATGCCTCCTCCCTAAACCCCCACTCCACCCCACCCCAATTCCCAAAGAAGGAACTTGTATACCTTTCTTTCAAAAGGTCACTAATCATTGTCAGGGCACTGCATTCCTGAAAGTCAATCCATGGGGAAAAAATGACAGACCTAGGTTTGTAACAACATCCTGCCTGTTCTGCATCACTACAATGTGAAATCATTTCAGGCACACAGGTGAACTCAGTTCTAAATGGAGAGAGAGATTTCCCCTGTATCATCTTCAATAAGTATTTAGTTTATTCCATTTTAAAAGGGGTGAAAATAGAAGACTCACATGCTTGGTGTTGAAGAAATGTTTCCTAAAATGCTTTCTTAACTTTATGTAGCTGAAGTTTTGTCCTGTTCCTGGGGCCATTGAGAGCTGAAATTTTCTGCTAAGAATAATTAAAAATTTGTTCACCTGTACTTGGAAAAAAATGTTCTAAGTTTTCTTTCTCTAGCTTGTATTCATGGATAAGTCTGCCCCTATGATACTACACTGATTTTGCTGCTCATTATCAGTAAAGTATTTACCAATTGAAGAGAATTTTGGAAAAGTGGAACAAAAAAAGGGGTACTTCTTTCATGGACTATTTAAAATTTTTCAGTTTTCTTTCTGATTTGAAATGAAACCAAATCCTGAAATCCTTTGTGAAGTGTGATTTCCATCCTCTGTATATCCCTAATGTTGAGGTATAGCAATGCATAGTCAGGCACCCAAGCAGCCGCCATCACCTCCACTCACAAGTTTTTTTCATGGAGAGGATAGGTAATCCACCCCATGCTATTAAATTGTTAACAATTTAGTAAAAAGCCTAATATTGGTATTGATATCATGCAGTGTTGTTATTTTTAATGCATTTTAGCGATTGTCCCAGATAAGATTAAAATGATTTTTTTCCAAGTCAATCTGAGGGAAAGGGAAAGCCTAGGAATGGACTACAGGCGGGAAGGGATTCTAGTTACATATCTGGAATCTGTGCATTGCAGACTGTTGGCTGTTTGTTGACTATTTGTATTATTTAGATAAAGGGTGTTTAAATCTTAATCCTACTTGGCAGCATGTTCTGCTGCTGGCTTCTGCAGTGACTATTTGGCTCCCTCTCACAATAACTTCCATACAAACGCATGCATACAAAATCAGAGCTTTAAGATTGCATATGCACTGCATGAGTTTTGAGTGCTTTATTTGTGCAACCTTAATGTATTTTTGTATGGCATAACAGTTGTTTGGTTGCTGTTACCAGACAAAAATTATTGCTAAAAGAAATGGTCTGGGTATTGGACCATGTAATTATTTGAAAAGCAATGGCATTTTTTCCTCAAGTTAGTATAGTACATACACCAGAGGAATATTTTTAAGGGGTTGTTTGTTTGTTTTTGCCATAATGGTAGACCCAAATAATATTTTTAAAGTATCTTTTCATATGGTCCAAGAGTATTTTGCCCAGAAAATGTGTAATATATATTTTTCCTTGAACAGTATACTGCTTTGCAATTCATCTAACCTTCTTTCTGTTTTCCATCTACATACATTAAATGAATGACTCTCAGTTTTGCAGCTGAGGGAAGCACAACTTTGAATGAAAAATGTTGCCATTAAAAGAGAGGGAACAAATTGCATAAATTACAAATGATCTTCAGAAGCAGCAATGTACTAGCAAGTTACCCTGATTATACATGAATGTCTTCTTTGCCATCAATCCAAACAAATAGCCTGGCAACCTATGAAACTCATTGAGATACAGATCTCTTTGTAGAAAAATGCAATTTGAAATGGACTGTGAAGTTATGGACATTACATAATACTTGAAGGGGAATTATTTGGCTGAATTTCTGAGGTTATAATGCTAATTTTAAAAACCCAGAAATTTGGTACTTCATTTTCTACTCTCCTAAAGTTTGTCTTTTATTATAATTTGTGTACAAGTTCAATGCAAACAAAAGGTCTTTTCCTGCCATTTCCATGCAGACAAAACTGGCAAGAGGTTTATATTAGCTGTGTTTGAGGACTGTAGTATCAAGTTTTCAATAAAATGTCTCTGCCGCGGGCCTTGATCCAGAAAAGCACATAAGTGTGTGCTTAACTTTAGGCACAGGAGTAGTCCTGTGACTTCTTAAGATGCTTGAAATTAAGCACTTGCTTAAGTACTTTACTGGATCCAGACCACTGAGTGCTAATTTAGACATGTGTTGTGAGGAGAATATTACCCAAGCTGGTTATTAAATAGATTTCAGTCATGAATAGGGTTAGTTATTTTATTTTATGTTGGTGTGTAGTGATCATTCATAAAGCCTCATTCAGGGTGTATAATTTAGTAACATTGTCATACAAAATGGTAACTTTTTGACTTTTCAGACTCAATTTTAATATGCCAAGCATACCAAATCCCACAAGTGATAGGCACTCATTATTCCAGGAGGTCTTTTAGTTTACCAAATCATTCCACATTGCCGCTTACAAATGGAGTAGTCTTTCCCCCCACTCCCCACAATTTTGAATTTACTTCTTTTTAAAATTATTTTTCTGAAAGAATTATTAATTCTTAATTATATTTCTGAAATAATAATTTCAGAATTATTATTTGATAAAATCCTCTTGCTCTTCTAAAGTGCCCAGACAGTAAACTGAGCTATTCCTGACACCCCCACTCAGCCTCTTTATCCTGAGAGTAAATGTTTCAGAGTAAAATTTGCCAGTTCTTACTTAGGAAGCTGCAGCTCAGCTCAGGGAAACAGGAGCTCACATTTTCAGCTTGTTTACCCACATGACTGCAAATTGCACCTGTATGACAGCACAGGCTTTCAGCTACTAGTTGTAAAAGTACAACAGTTGGAACATAATTTTATTGCTGCAAGTTATATTCAGCATGAGGGATAAACTTACAGCCATTATAGATGCTTTTTTGGTATCCTAACAATCTCGGTGGAAATTAACAAACTTGACTTCAGTGGGAGCAGAGACATATGAGTAGATTTGAAAGCCAGGCATATTAAGGTGTTTTATAGGTATGAAAGTGAAAATAATGCTTGTACCTGTGAAACTCTGGACACATTGAAGTGTTTACAGTAGACATTTGAGTGCTAGACCTGATTTACTCTACTGATAGAACCAACGCTGTGTTCTGCTCTAATGGTCCTCTCCAATGGTCTGTTCTTTTTGTGTACACAGAGTCATTATTTTAGCCTACGTGTGTGTGTATGTATGTATGGGTGTGTGTGTATATATATATATACATACATACATACACAAACATACCTAGGGAGATTGTGGAATGGTCATCACTGAAGGTTTTTAAGAACAGGATAGACAAACACCTGTCAGGGATGACCTAGACATTACTTAGTCCTGTCTCTGTGCAGAAAACGGGACTAGAGAGCATATCAGGGTCCCTTCCAGTCCTACATTTCTATGATTTCTCTCTCTCTCTCATTGTTAGCCCTGCAGTGCCAGCTCAACTGCAGGAGAGTAACAGAGTGACCTGGATTCTATTTATTATTGTGCAACATCAACAAAATTGTTTACTAAGTCCCAGTCAGTTACACTAAGTTAATGAGTTGAAGGCAATGGGGTTGCATGGGTGTCAATGATGGTATCATATGGCCTCCAGAACTTTTATTATTGTATGATGATGTAAGAGAAACATTAATTCAGCTTGATTCTTAGGCTCTAGGCTGAGTTTGTTGGGCTGGCATGTAGGAAAACATATTTTTATTGGAAAATGAGCACATCTAATATGGAAATCATTGGGAGACAATGACCATGAACTCATGCTGATGTTTTTACTGAGTAACTCTTCAGAGTAGGATTTGTAATGTGTTTGGAATGAGTTAAGACCCACAGTCATAGAAGTTGTGAAAAGTTTGTTTAAGAGAAATGGTGACAAGCCTGAAGGTCTAAACACAGCTGCTTGCTAAAGTTCTGCAAGTTGTCAGAATTTCTTCTCTTTTAGTGTCATAGCTCATAGACTTTTAGGCCAGAAAGGACCATCATGATCACCTAGTCTGACCTTCTGCACATCACAGGCCACAGAAACTCATCCATCCTTTCTTATAATAGACGCAGAACCTCTGGTTGAGTTACAGAAGACCTGAAATCATGATTTAAAGACTTCAAGTTACAGAGAATCCACCATTTACTCTAGTTTAAATGAGCTAGTGACCTATTCCTGCAGAGGAAGCTGACAAAAACCTAGGCCCTCTGTCAATCTGACCTGGGTGAAAATTCTTCCCTGATTTCAAATATGGAGCTCAGTTGAACCCTGAGCACGTTGGCAAGACCCGTGAGCCATACACCTGCAAAAAAAATTCTCTGCAGTAACTCAGAGCACTCCCCATTTCTGACCATTGAGGATTTTTGGTACTAGCAGTTGCAGATGAGCCACATACCAGAGTAGTTAATCACATCCTACCATCCCTTCCATAAATTTATCAAGATCAGTCTTAAAGACAGTTAGGTTTTTGGCCCCCATTTTTCCCTTTGGAAGACTGTTCCAGAACTTCATTCTGCTGATGATTAGAAACCTTAGTCTAATTTCAAACCAACATTTATCGATGGCCAGTTTATATCCATTTATTCTTGTGTCAACACTGGCACTTAACTTAAATAACTCCTCTCCCTCTCTAGTGTTTATCCCTCAGATGTATGTATAGAGAGCAATCATATCTCCCCTTAGCCTTTATTTGGTTAGTCTAAGCAAGCCAAGCTCCTTGTATCTCCTGTTGTAAGGTAGGTTTTCTATTCCTCTGATCATCCTCGTAGCCCATCTCTGCACCTGTTCCTGTTTGAATTAATCTTTCTTAAACATGGGAGACCAGAATTGCACACAGTATTCCAGATGAGATCTCGCCAGTGCCTTGTGTAATGGTACTAACACTTCCCTGTCTCTACTGTAAATACTTCACCTGATGCAGCCTAGGATTGCATTAGCCTTTTTCAGGGCCTCATTATATTGGCAGCTTATAGCCATGCTATGATTGAACAATACACTCAGGTATTTCTCCTCCTCTGTTGCTTCCAGCTGATACATCCCCAGCTTATAGCAAAAATTCTTGTTGTTAGCCCCTAAGTGCATGGCCTTGCACTTAGCACTATTAAATTTCATCCCATTTCTATTTCTCCAGTTTTCAAGATCCTCCAGAACTTCTTGTATGATATTCCAGTCCTCCTTCATATTGGCAATACCTCCCAACTTTGTGTCATCCACCAATTTTATTAGCACATTCCCACTTTTTATGCCAAGGTCATGAACAAAAATATTAAATAAGATGAGTCCCAAGACTTATCCCTGAGCAACTCTATTAGTTACCGCCCTCTAGCCTGACATTTCCACCTTTCAGCATGACCCATTGTAGTGTCCCCTTTATCCAGTTCCTTATTCACCTTTCAATTCTCATATTAATCCCCATCTCCAATTTAACCAATTTAACAGTATGGAACTGTATCTAAGGCTTTACTGAAATCTAGATGATTAGATGTACTACATTTCCTTTATCTAAAAAATCAGTTATCTTCTCAAAGAAAGGGCTAAGTTGGTCTGACATGATCTACTGTTTGTAAAACCATGTTGTATTATATCCCAATTACAGTTTACCTCTATGTCCTTAAATTTTTCTTTCAAAATTTGTTCCAATGCTTTGCATGCAATTTAGGTCAAACTAACGAGCCTGTAGTTTCCAGGATCACTTTTTTTCCTTTCTTAAAAATAGGTACTATACTAGCAATTCTCCAGTCATAGGGTACAACCCCCTGAGTTAACAAATTTATTAAAAATCCTTGTTATTGGGCTTGCAACTTCATATGCCAGTCACTTTAACATTCTATAATGTAGATTATCTGGGTCCCCCGATTTGGTCCCATTAAGTTGTTTGAGTTTGACTTCCACCTTGGATGTGGTAATTTCTGCTTCCATATTCTCATTTCCATTAGCCACCCTGCCACTATCCCTAAGCTCCTCATTACCCTTATCAAAAACTGAGGTAAAGTATTAATTTATGTGTTGTGTCATGCCTAGATTATCTTTAATCTCTACCCCATTCTCAACGTTTTATAATCCCACTTATTCTTTCTTTGTTTTCTTTTTATTTATATGGCTATAAAACCTTTTACTATAAGTTTTAATTTCCTTTGCAAGGTCCAACTCTGCTTGACTTTTGGCAGTTCTTTGTTTATCCCTACACTTTCTGACCTCCACGAAGTAGCTTTCCTTGATGATGCATCCCATCTTCCATTCCTTGTAGGCTTTCTTTTAATCACCTCTTTGAGACGCTTGCTTATCCAGTTTGGTGTGCAGCCCTTCCCTATGAATTCCCCCCGCGCCATGCTTGGGATGCAGGTTTCAAATAGTTTCTGCAACTCTGACACTTCTCTAACTAATTCCCTTAATTTTTTTAAGTTTGCCCTTTTGAAATCAAGGACCCTCATTACAGACCTATTTTTGTTTATCCTTCCATTTAGTTAAAACTGAATAGCTCATGAGCACTCAAACCAAGGTTGCCCTCTAGAACCAGTTCTTCTGTGAGGTCCTCACTACTTACCAATAATAAATCTAAAATGGCATCACTTCTGGTTGGTTTGGTGACTATTTGGTGAAAAAATCTGTCAGCTGTCACATCCAGGAATGTTTGGGGTCCACCATTATTAGTAGCATGTGTCTATATGTGGGAAATTAAAGTCTCACATAATCACATAATTCCCAGTATTATTTATTTCATTAAAATTTTAAAGATGTCTCTATCCAGGCCCAGTTTGCATCCTGGGGATCTGTACCAGACCCCAAGCCCTATTCCAGGAGATCCTCTGTTACCTTTCTTTCCCAGCATGATTCTGATACAAACAGATTCTGTTTTATTTAACCCATCACTTCTAATTTCTTTACAGTGTGCCTCATCATTAACACACTATGCTACTCTACAATGCATACCCTTCAAAACCTGTGCTCCAGTCATGACTACTATCCCACCATGTTTCTGTTATCTCTATAATATCTGGTTTCACTTCCTGCACTAGTAGTCCTAGTTCCTCCATTTTGTTACCCAGGCTCCTCGCATTGGCGAACACACATTAGTTGTTTCTGCTTGGCTTCACCTAGATTACTTGCCTGATTAGGTACAGTCATTCTACTGCCAGTTTCGCCTACTTGACTGTTAGTGTCATTGGTATTGGCACTATCTTTCCTCTCAATGTCCATTTTCCTACCCTCTGTTGCTCGTTTCTCCATTGCTCTATCCTCTCTTACTTGATTTTCCTCTTGCTCAATTTTAGAATCAGGCATGATGATTACATGAGCATCTCCCAACTGTCTCCCCCGAATACCTAGTCATTTGTTTACCATACACAAAACAGCAATAATACTATGCACAACTTATTAAAAAAAAAACCACCAAAACCCCAGACATCTACAAAAGAAGAGGTTTGTTTTCATCCATTTGTTTTTCTCCCAGTAGTAAAATAATGATCTCCTGGATATCAAATCTCTCCTTACCAGTCAATAGCAAAAACATGGAGAATTTTGGCTTTCCACTAGTATTGCTGGATTGCAGCTAATGCTAGCCATGTCTCTGTATTGCCCTGACACACCCCATTTACTGGGGCAGAAGGGGCACTCGGAGTGGGTGATGTAGAGCCAGCTATGTTAGTTTCCACATTAACTTGGGACTCCATTACATAAGGGGAATATTCAGTCGCTCTTTAACTATTTTTGCAGCACTAAAGCAAAAGTGGACAGGATGCGTACTTCTGTATCTGAGCTATTCATAATAATAGATGAAATGCACATTTGGATTTATGATCAGTTTGAATATCTACATCTGAACTTGTGTAACTTCAGATTGGTATGCTGCTGAAATTTTCTTTCTTTTCTTTTTTCCCCCCAATTTTTTCTTAAATTTGTTTGTTTGTTTGGTTTCCTGATTTGTACAATAAAAGATTGTCTTTAAAAATCCAGTGGTAAATATTGTATGTTTTTATTAATGCTATTAATCTTTAATAAGATATCCCTCGGGAAATATAAGTGAAGAGCTAAAATACTATGTTCACATAAAAGAGATATTGGAATTGCATTTCTGTCATTTAAAATTTAACACTGCATCATTCCTCTTAAACTTTATTAAAGTGATGAATAGAAAGTAAAAGTAACATTTACAACATTTTAAATCTCAGGTTCAAAGATTGTGAATTCTAATGAATCTCTTTAATTAAAGGATTCATTACTTGTGCCTTTTTACAGTAAATTAATTAAACTTTTATTCCAGATGCATGCAAAAAGGTAATTCATAACTAAAGGATCTAGGAAACATAGGAAGTATAGAATCTGGCATAGGTGCTATATACTAATTTACCACTGATATTGTGAAATTGCAAATGAGCTCACCAATATAAAATATCAAAAATATCCTTGTGAAATAAAATAGCCATTGCTAACTGTGGAACATTGCTAAACTTTTTAGTCTGAATCTAGAACCACATTCTGCCTATTATGCTTGTATTAGCCCTTCCTGCGTAAGCACATAAGCTTATTCAAGTTACCCTTTCTCCTCCCTCATCTTATTATAACATTATTATATCATTTCTAATATTAGTTATAAATTTATTGGGGCAGGGATCACATTGTCTTCCTATTTTAGGAAAAATCTGGCAGACCTTTGGGTGCCATTAGAAATATTAAAAACAATTATTTTATACATTAAATATCTGTGGATTTCTGTGAAGAACCCAGTGGATATCATGTTTTAACTTGCCTTTTTAGCATTCATTAGTCCATACAAAGAGATTCTGCTAAGCTTATTTTCTTATAAATTAGAAGGTATATGCCATATATACTTTATGGGCCTATTTCTGAATTTACATATATTTGTACAAATCAGGAGTAACTCAATGAATTTTTCTCTTCAGGACTTCCTCTGTTTTCCCTCCTAGTTTCTATTTCTTTGTAGCGATACTTCATCTTATTTTATATCCTGGTTGAAGCTAACAAGCTACAGCTACTAGCATAACTCAGTGGAAATTACACTACATCTTTATCTTTTAACATCTGAACTAAAGGTGGTTCAACAAAGGAGTCCTATATTCCAACATATAGTCCTACATCCTTTTCCGGGCTACTATTGGAGAGACATGAATGAATCTTGCAATACTCTATTAATTTTCACAGGCAAGGTAGTAGAAAACAATCCAAATACTTTTCCATTTGCAACAAAAGTTTTTTCAGTGTAGATCTAGATTGGTTAGAGATACTACAACACCACCATGTGCAAGTTCTGTCAGACAGCAGTACCTTAGCATCTTATCTCCAAGGTAGGGAGAAACAATTCAATATGGATGAGTAATTTGGCAATAATATTCTAGAAGATGTGTCATATCAGGAAATGCAATATAATTTCTTTGTGAGATGGTTGCCAAGGATACTAATTCCTCTTAATGTTGTGATGCTTGTCCATAGAGAAATTGGTCTAAGGCAACTTCCAATTTATTTCATATAACTAAAATCTTCTCTTATGTGTCCTTCCCTTCCATACCACTTACCAGTGTGAAAGCACATATATATCTAGCAGTTTCATTAGTGACACCATGTCTGTCTTCTTTTAAGACCTGAACTGACACCTAAAGAATTCAGTAGAAGTTTTTCCATTGACTCTAATGGATCAGGCTCTTCAAACCAGTGTCAAAACATCAGAATTCATTTTAATGATGCATTATGCTTTCCAAGCCCATTTTGTCCCAAATCTCCATCTCTTGCGGAGGGGTGGGTTGGATCAGAAATAAAATTCTGAGCAATTGCAGGGCATGGTACTATTTTATGTGTTTCAACTAAGGTAACCTTCTTTAAGATGCTTATCAGAGCAGATTTCAGCAAAGTAGATTTGTAGTATAATATAGCTCTTACTATAGATGAAATTTCAAATGTCTATTGTGGCTGTGTTGTGACAGCAGTCTCTCATGCAGTTAGAAATATACAGAGAAATCTAGAAGTTATTTTGACCTTTATATTTATATTAAATACATGATCTTACATGATGCAGTTACTCTCAAATCAGTCTCAACTACAGGGGGTAAAAGTAATGGTCAATCATCTCTGAGAAAGAATGATTGTCTGAATACCCGACTTGTAAAATTTAATGGCTTTTCTTTTTATATTGTTGTATCATTGGCTCTAGTAGATTAGGACAACTTTGATAATAGAATTGTTCATGATTAAATTTTCATGTGTGAATCAAAGTGCAAAAAGATTAGAAGACTATTTAAGAGGTGCTACCGCTGTCAGACCATATCAATAAAGCCTGTAAGATGGTGAGCAACAAAAGCACTGATTAAATACCACTCTGTCACATTATTGTATTAGCTATAGCTAAATGTAAAGAGAAATAAATTACATATTTTAACAGCTCACTTAAAACCTCTGAAAACTTTCACTACTTCATTTTTTTCTTCAAACTGCTAATACAAGTGGATCATGGTTAATGCATCTAGAAATCATCTTTGAAAGGTATTACATGCCATTTACTCAAAATTGTGTATGAGATGAAACTTTCAAATCATAAAGAACTTTTTTCCGTCTGTGCATATTAATTTTTGTGTGACATGAGATTTTTAAAATTCTAATTCAGTTTTACAATAATAAATGTTTTGACCTGCTGGGGGGGTTAACTTTGGGCCCAATAGTACAGTCCAATGAAGTTGCTGAGAAATTTTGCCTGCATAGAAAATACAGGCTCATCCCCATTGTGTGCTTCTCTAATGCAAGCTTTTTTAGTATCAACTAAAAAAATCTAGAGTTATGCTAGATTAGGACCCTGTCTTACAAACACATAAGTACATGCATAATTTTACTCACAATTATACTTTATCCATCTTTTTAATATTAAGCTATTTATGGAAGGGAATTACAAATTGCATTCATGAAAATAATGTAACAATGGACATAATACATGTTTTCCTGAGCAACTAAGACCCTAATCTTGCAAGTACTAATTCATGTGCGTAATTTTAATTTGTGAGTATTCCCACTTGGGGTGCATAAAATTAAGCACATGAATAAGTAATTGCAGGATTAGGGCCTTAGTTGCTCAGGAAAAGATGTATTATGTCCACTGTAGCATTATTTTCATGCATGCAGTTTGCAATTTCCTTCCATTAATAGATGAATATTAAAAAAGATGGATAATTGGTATAATTACATTGTAAATACTGTATGTTTTTCCTGAAAATGTTACATTTACTGTGTTTCCTTTTGGTTAATCAAAGTTGAAAGCTCAGATTTAATAGAAGTGGTTTTGGAACAACTGAATCCCGATTTAAATATCTTGCAGAGCTTTTTGAAAGCAAGATCAGCTTTTAGAAATACCTGTGGTACCAAAACCAGTCCAAATCAGCTCCTAATGAAATTGATTTAGCAAATTCTGCTTCCAAAAAGGATTAGATTACTTTATATATATATTTGAATAATGTAGAGTCATTCTTCAGGCAACAAATTAGCTTTTTTTCAAAGGGCACTGGTATATTTCCTGTGTCTGAGATTAGAAGGCACAGGTTCTAACACCTGTGAGACAGTAAATAAAATATTGACTTTTTAATGTAATTTAATTTGTAATGATCGCAAATACTTTTGAAGTGCTGGACAAGTCATTTGGCACAATCCGGTCAGGGCTGCCCGGGGGGCGGGGCAAGTGGGGCAATTTGCCCCAGACGCTGGGCCCTGCAGGGGTCCCCATGAGAATATAGTATTCTATAAAAAAAACAGGAGTACTTGTGGCACCTTAAAGACTAACAAATTTATTGTAGCATGAGCTTTCGTGAGCTAAAGCTCACTTCTTCGGATGCCTTTAGCTCACGAAAGCTCATGCTACAATAAATTTGTTAGTCTTTAAGGTGTCACAAGTACTCCTGTTTTTTTTGCGGATACAGACTAACACGGCTGCTACTCTGAAACCTAGTATTCTATAGTATTGCAACTTTTTTTTTATGGAAGAGGCTCCCGAAATTGCTTTGCCCCAGGCCCCCTGAATCCTCTGGGCAGCCCTGAATCCAGTTGTGTCATTCCTTGTAACCCTAGGACATGAGAAAAATCACACTATGACAAGAACATAAAAAGTTTAATGTAGTTTTTCAAAACTAATGAGCAAACACATTGTGCTATAAGAATTTAGTGTCTCACAATTTTGTGCCTAACTTTTTTCTTTGACTTAGCTGAAACATATATATGTGTCCAATATTAAATTATGTATGAGTTTTTTATTACATTTTCCTTTGGTACGGTGGGATGAACTTGGTTCCTGAAATGCTTATTGAGTTACAAAAGACATTTTAAAAATAGCTTGCCTATTGGTATGGTGGCCAGGTGTTTCCTTGGTATGCAAAGGCTTGGGTTCAGGATTGCACTTGAGGATTTCATTTCCTGAATCATGAAGTTTAGTGCACAGTATAGATTTAGTGCACTATCAGGCTCCCATTGAAGTCAATGGATGTTTTGCCATTGACTTCAATGGAAGTGGAATCAGACACTTATAGAATATTTGAATCAGAAAAGCATGAGTAAAAAGGAGTCAGTCATTCATATACTCAGCTCTGCCTGAGGGAAGGCATTGCATTTTGCATGAAACAAAGTATTTGCCCATGTTTAACTTTCTGAAATGCAGAACACAAATAACGAATAAGAAAGAATGAGGAAAAGACTATTTCTCCTCACCTTAAGTTCTAGAGTCATCCTGCTGGAATAGCAATACTTGCATATTTCCCTCTTTCCCGTTGGTGTTAGGAGAGGCACAAAAGCCAATCCTGGCTAGTGTAACTGGTACCATGTGTAGAATTCTAATACAAAGGAATAATAATTATACAGGGATCTTACAAAATTGGGCGACTGGGCAAGAAAATGGCAGATGAAATTCATTGTTGATAAATGTAAACTAATGCATGTTGGAAAACAATCTCAGCCCTACATACAACGTGATGGGGTCTAAATTACCACTTGAAAATAAGATCTTGGAGTCATTGTGGATAGTTCTCTGAAAACATCTGCTCAATGTGCAACGGCAGTCAAAAAAGCGAACAGAATGTTAGGAATCATTAGGAAAGAGATAATAAGACAGAAAATATCATAATGCCAATATATAAACCCATGGTATACCTTGAATATTGTGTGCAGTTCTGATTGTGCCATCTCAAAAATATATTAGATGGAAAAAGTACAGCGATGGTCAACCAAAATGACTAGGGGTATGGAACAGCTTCCATATGAGGAGATGTTAAAAAGACTGGGACTGTTCATCTTAGAAAAGAGATGACTAAGGGGAGATATGATAGAGGTCTATACAATCATGACTGGTGTGGAGAAAGTGAATAAGGAAGTGTTATTTATCCCACTATACAAGAACCAGAGGTGACCCAATGAAATTAATAGGCAGCAGGTTTAAAACAAAGATAAGGAAGTACTTCACACAACACACAATCAACTTGTGGAACTCGTCAGGGTTTGTTGGTATAACTGGGTTAAAAAACAAATTAGATAAGTTCATAGAGGACAGGTCCATCAACGGCTATTGGCCAAGATGAGCAGAGACGCATACTCATGCTCTGGGTGTCCTTAAACCTGTGTGTGTCAGAAACTGGGGCTGTACAACAGGGTATGGATAAATCAATAATTGCCCTGTTCTGCTCATTCTCTCTGAAGCATCTGGCACTGGCCACTGTCAAAAACAGGATGCTGGGCTAGATGGACCATTGGTCTGGCCCAGTATGATCATTGTTATGTTTTTAAGAAACACAAACTGAAGTTGTTGGGTTGGTTTTTTTTCAAATTTTCCTCATTTTGACTATTTCATTAACATCAAATCAAATGTTATGGTTTCACATCTTATCTAGAAATGATACTAATAACAATCTTTAAAAGGGAAAACAAATGTAGCTAAATAAAAGCTCCATAATTATTAGTGCTAATGTATAACTGTATATAAATATATTTTATAGGGCTGTCTTTGGATCTGGCATTTCTAGTGTTACATACAAATCATGAAAGCAAATGTGTGTAACTCCACATGCACTGGGATGGGAATAAAAACCTTTAGAGCACGGTGGGATGAAAGTGTACTGTATAGAAGACTCTGGCTAGTCTTGTAACTGAAGTTAAAATATGGGGCAAAATTTGAGTTCAGTTCTAAGCTCTGCTACAGACTTCCTGCCTGACCGTGGGCAAATCACTTAAACTCTGAACTTCAGATTTTCCATCTGTCAACCAGGAAAAATATCTATCAGAATTTTTGTGAGACAGATTACTAATCATTTGTATTGCAATAGTGCATGAACGCCCTAAACAGATTTGTGGTAGGTGCCATATAAACAGACAGGAAGATATTGTCTTAACTCATTAGTGCTATAGAAGGGTGGCATATTATTTTTATTAAGAAAGTTCTGCATATGAAATCACATTATGTAAAAAAATGATCATCACAAAACCTCTAATGTGAAACTCTGTCATAAGACTGTTAAGGGACCACTTTCAAGTATCCTCAGTATTTCCATTTGTTCAACTTTCAGTGAAAGACTAATTGATAATAAGTGATCAATGTTTATTTATTTGTTTTACTGGTTCTTTCCGTGTTCATCTTTAGTAGATTTCATTATGTATCATTTTTATTCTTTATGTACTAGATTGTAACTTCAGAATCTGACATGTACTGTGTTTGTGTGATACAAAAATAAAAAGCACCTGTCAAAGACTCTTGAACTCCTGCCATAAATAACAAAAGCAAATAAAATTTAACTATCAACAAGATACAAAGTTCCTCTTCCCTTCCTGAGCCAAATCTGATCCCACTCAAAGCCCATGTCTGCAGCAGCCCTACCAATACAACCATCCTAGGAGCACAGCAGAGAACAAATTGTGACTCAGAAAACCACAATTCCCGACCTCCTTTCTTGATCTGGAGAGAAGTAAGTTACTTTACTCCTTTTTCTTGAAGCAGCTGACTCCCTACGATACCCCGTACCCCCTACTCTGGACAGTTAGTAGGGGGCAGGGGGTATAGTATAGTTAGTGGGGGCAGGATATATGTAGCCAAGACTCCATCTATTCACTATCCTCTTGCTCACTGCAGGAAGCATTGGGTGAGTAACCTGTGCTTTCTTCACTGCAGCTTGAGTCACATTTAGTCTCCTTCATGGCTGAGTAAGAGCTATGTGACAATCTTAGTCCTATGTAAGCAGCAAAGAGTCCTGTGGCACCTTATAGACTAAAAGACATATTGGAGCATGAGCTTTCGTGGGTGAATACCCACTTCGTCGGATGCATCCATGAAAGCTCATGCTCCAATACGTCTGTTAGTCTATAAGATGCCACAGGACTCTTTGCTGCTTTTACAGATCCAGACTAACATGGCTACCCCTCTGATACTTAGTCCTATATGGATTTTCTTTATTGTTATGAAGAACTATATGATTCTCCTTGAAACTTGGTCTGTTGGTTCTCTTCGCTTGGAACAGTTGTTGTTAAGTGGTATATCAGACATGTATATTCTCTATATATTTTTAAATATTGTACATTTGCTAAAAGCCTTCAGTTAGGAAAACAATCTAATATAGTATAACACCTATAGCTTTTAGCTGATACAACTCAATATACTACCTTACATTCTTCCTTTCTCTTCATTGAGCTATTATAATAAAGGTTACTATCCCTTGCCCAGATCCTCAGGTCTAGTCTCAGTTAGCATAACTCACTTAATGTCACTGGAACTATGCTGATTTACACCAGCCTTGCATCTGGCCCCTTACTGAAACTCCATTTATTTTTAAAACAGTGAATTCTAATACAAACTTCTTGTAGTCTGAACTGATTTCTCAACCAAATTCTGAATTTTATTTTATTGCATTTTGAAACTTTAGTATGAGGACAAGATGAGACTGAGGGAACCAGAAATTCTATTATCCCACTCTTCCTTTATAAATGTATATCACATATTCCAGAATACAGCCATTTTACTCCAAGGTTCCACCATTCTTCTAGTAGCGGGCAAATAATGCAACTTTTACCAGCCTTACTTATTGTTAACTTGAGGTTGGTGCTAAAGAAAATTTGTTTTAGATTCAGTTTGCCTCAAAGTATTAAATTCAGAAAGATTGTAATACATTCTTCTAACCATTTTAGTATTTGTTTGGCTATGATGACAACTAAACTGTCATCACTAAAGATTCAGTGAAGTCATTTCTATTGTAATGAAGTTTTGGCTCATTACTGGGTACCTTATACAATCTGAAGAGAAACCTGAGTATGTCCACCACCTCTGAGCTGGAGGGAGAAATGGAATGGAGCCAATGGAGAACCCTGTAAGTTACACAGTGCAACATCCAGCTAGGAGAGGGCTCCAAAATTCCCCGTGTCCAGCTAAATGAAGTCATATCCTGGAGTAATGGGGGACAGGTTCAGGACAGAGTCAGAGGCTGTGTGGAAACAGGCAAATCAGCCCAAGATCAGTCTATGCCAGGAAGGGCTGTCCAGCTAACAAAAATTATGTTTCATAAAAAATGTTGAGATTTTGACATTTGAGTTCATTCTGAATCAGGTTGAAACTAAGACCTTTTGAAAATTCTCGTGAAAAAAGAGAGAGAAGGCAATAGTCCAGTGCAATAACCGGATTCACAGCAGGAATTTGAACACAGGTTTTCCACATCTAAGGTGAATAATCTAACCACTGAGCTATTTGGGGGAGGTATCTCATCCCCCCTCCCCTCAGTTTTGTCCATAAATTCCATCTTGGACCTGACAAATTTTCCAGATGAAAGTTTCATAAAAACTGGTAAGTTTCCACAAAAAATATCGTTTGGAAGAATTGGTATTTTCTGATGAAAAAAATGTTTTCATCAGAGCACCAGCTCTAACTGGCCGTAGGAGGCCAGCAGTAGCACAAAGAAGATAAAGCACAGTGGCTTGCAGGCTGGAGGATAGTATGAAGGGGTTACAAGACTCTTGCCTTAATATATCTAAATTGGACTTAGAGTTAGGAATTGTTGGGTTTATCTTTTTTTGTAACTGTTGTGCTTAGGGTATTTGCGCCCTTTATTTTCACCGGCATTAGCAAAATAACACTCTGTTACTTATTTGAAATGCATGTGTGTTTATGGGAACACACCAAGGGCTAGAACTTGTAGACTGCTTGCAACACCTATAGCACTCACTGCCAAATTCATGGCACATAAAGATTGCTATCAGACTTCCAGGAAGGGCTAGTGTACCACAGAACTTATAGTGACATGCTGCAATGGGAGTCAATTATAATATTTCCTTAATGGAACTGATGAAACTTGTTGAAGCTGCAAACTGGAAAAATGTGAGCTGTGTTATCTTGATTTGGCTTCAGGGTATCTAGTGCTTATGCTTGTCTGGCTCTCATTGACTGGAATTGATACTGCTGTGTATGTCCCACAGATCCTAAAACATGCAGTGATCTGATCATAACTAAAGAAACCATCCCACAGATATTGTGAATTAAGCTAAAACAGATTAAGGCTGCTTTAATTCTGAATAAGAGTGTCCACACTGGGGAGTTAATGTGGTTTGACTAGTCCATTTTAAATTCACACTTTCAGTTAATTTAGATTAACCTGTATAGACAAGCCAGGGCCGCCCAGAGGATTCCGGGGGCCCGGGGTCTTTGGCGGCGGGGGGCCCTTCCGTTCCGGGACCCGCCGCCGAAGTGCCCCGAAGACCTGCGGCGGGGACCCCCCGCCGCCGAATTACCGCCGAAGCGGGACCCGACGCCGAAGTGCCCCCAGCCCCGGCCCCAGCCTCTTACCCCCGGCTCCCTCCTCGCCCGGAGTCTCAGCGCCTCACCGGAACAGCGGCAGCCTGTGGCCGGCGGGGTCTGAGCTCCGTCCCGCTCAGAGCCGCGTGGTGAGGGGGCGGGGCTGGGAGCTCCACGCCGAGCGGAGGGAGCGGAGCTCCCAGCCCCGCCCCCTCACCACGCGGCTCTGAGCAGGGCGGGGCTCAGGGGCTCCGCCGGAGACATCAAGCTCTGAGGCTCCAGGAGAGGGGCGCTGTTCTCTTGGGGGCCCCTGCGGAGCCCGGGGCCCGGGGCAAATTGCCCCCTTTGCCCCCCCCTCTGGGCGGCCCTGAGACAAGCCCTCACTGTGAGAGACTTCACAAACATTAGTGAACCTTTTCTAAGCAAGCTAATCGTTCCCACCCTGAGACTGGCCCTGACAATATGGCACATCGCCTGTTTCTCCATGAGTATGACTTCCAATCGGGAGCCACTTTGTGGCTGCTGCTACAGCATACCAGTCGACCAGTGGCCCTTAGCACATCCTAGGCCTGATCCAAATCTTACTGAAAGTCAGTGGGAGTCTTTCCATTGCTTCAGTGGGCTTTGGATCAGGTCCCTTATGCAGAAAATCGTGGTAACTGGATCTTCATAAGCACAGATCCAGTTGTATTCTCCCCAGCCATTTACCAAAGCTCCATTGCCCGTACATAAGAGAAACTATGCAGCTCATCTCCTTAGACAGCAGGAATTCTCAAACACCTGTTAACTTCATGCTGGGTTACTAGAGCTTCTGGGCACACAGGATTTTGCAGAGGCTTGTTGGAAAGGAGTGAGTTTTTTGTGTTCTTTTTATAACTTTAAAACTTCAGAATCAATGCGATTAACATTACAAGTATAAAATGGTGTACGGACATTATATTTCTTGTATATTTACCTTTTATAATGGCATGAATATTTTGCCATTAATTCCCTGTGAACTTGCCTATAGTATTATATGCTAGCTAAATATCAGCCAGTTTCTTGAATGATTCATAATTTATAATGTGGGACACTGCTGCAAGTTAAATTTAGCTACATTTTTGCAGGATCTATTTTAAATATGCTAATTTGCATACATAGATTTTTTTCCCTAAGAGGATACAAAATCCTGGATGTTGAATTATATTAGTCACTTAAATCTCTCCAACAGTAATCTCATAATCTTGTGGACAATAGCTGTGCATTCAATGTATTACTTTGCAGGTTAGCATCCCTTTTAAGTGTGCAGGTTGAATTCTTTTTTTAATCTTAAAAATGTGGTTGCTCTATGTAAAATGCACATGTAGTAAGATCCACATATTTTTGTGTGTGTATGTGTGTGAGGGAGAGAGAGCGCACACCATACAAAGACATTTGTTAGTGACACAAAATTATAGCTGACATAAAAAACACTGGATTTTTTTGCTTAGTTTCTAGCACAGGATGTTTTCTTCTGTTGATCAAATCATTGTCATAATATCTATTAGATTGCCTAGTGCTCACCTTGCAATGCTCTATTAGTCAAAATATCTCCTTGCCCATGTATTCAAATGAACTGTAGAGGTTATTAACTTGCCCTTGGCGAAAAGATTTCGTTTTCTAGGGCAAATGCTTTTATAAATTCTGTGTGTGACAGTTTTATTACATATTGTAAATAGAATATTCTGCCAGATTTTTATGACAGCCATCACTAACTCATTCAGACCTTATTACTTTTCAACCCTTCATGTACCTTGAATATTCTTTTTTAAAAATCTTTAACGTGCCTGGTTTTGGACATTTTACTTTTTACAGTTCTCTAGCCTGCTGCATTCACAAACAATTCTTTAAAACATTTTATATTACAGTTAAACACTATATTTTAGAAGAAACTAGGCTGTAATATAATTTGATGTAGACAGACATTAATTTGCACATTCTGCATTTATAGCCATAGACTCATTTACGCTATTGCAGTCACTAGTAGAGTTTAATATAATGGTTTCTGTGCTCAGCTGCATATCTGTGCTGGGATCCACTAGCTGTAACCAAATGTGTGTTCTTGTAAAGTACTGTTGCTGTTGGTTTCATTTCTAGAGTTCATATTTCAAAATAGTATACATGCTTTATTGCAACAAAAAGGCTAAATGAATCTGGCCCGTTTGCATGTTAAGAACTATTCAATCATATGTCACCTTTTTCTGTATATCAAAACCTTGTGAGGAAATTCCATATTTTTATCAATTTATTTCCTTGGTTCACAGGCTGCTCTCAAATAAACAAATAAAGTTGGTTTGAATAACATGTTGTTTATTTTTGTATTAGCATCCAAAGGGAGAAAGCCCTCATTCAGCTAGGCACTGTACGTGTACAAATTGAAAAGGCAGTTCTTATCTGAGTCTTAACACACATTGAGAAATAACTGGTGAAGATTGCAAAGATTGGGTGGGATAAGATAACAATTTCCAAAATCACTTAAGTGATGCAGGAGTCTAAATCCCCTTGATTTTCAACGGAACTTAAGCACCTAAGTGACTTAGGCACTTTGAAAAATTTACTTGAAATAGTAATTTTTTGTACACTAAACAGCAACCACAGCACACTAAATGGCTAACTATTGTCAGGAGTTGTGTACCTATCATGGCAAAAGCAAAAAGAGCAAAAGCCAATGGAGCTATACCAATTAGCACAAGCTGATAAACTTGTCCAATGAGTAGAGCTGACTAACTGTTTAGAGACAGTTCAGTGCTTGGGAACCAAGTTTGAATTCTGAATTCTCTGTTGAGCTCTCAGTCCTTATGTTAGTTGTAGGGGAAAGGAAAACCTTTGCTTTGATTACCAACAACTTCTGGCTCACAAAATTATTGCCCTAGAATAAGCCAATTCTGGCTGGTCCTAACTTTTGAGTGCTTGATTTGCAACTTTATTGTTCTCCTAATATAATTTTTTGGATGTAATGGAAAAAAGAAACATACCATGTGTAATCATATTGACCTCCTTTCCACCATGTGCATCATCAGGGTTGGGATATTCAGATCCACAGCACAGTCCTCTAGCACTGGAGGATTTAGTTGTCAAACCCTAAAAAGTCTCCACTGAACATATTCAAACAGATTTTTTGTTCAGAGGTTTATAACCCCCACCAAATTTCAAGTCCTTGCTCCAAAACATTGAAGTGCTAGGACTTAACAAATTGGTTGTAAGAATGTTTTTAATATGGACAAAATAATATATTTTTCTCTAACCTCATTCTGAGAAATGGCTAAATCTTTCCAGAAAAAATCCCAGCCTTAGGCAGACACCCAGCATGGACAATTTCAGCCTACATGTTTTAACATTGGCATAGTTGTAAGCAACTGAAAACAGAGTCTTATGATGGATACTTTATCTATAGGTATCACTGTAATACAGACGCCTGTAATAATTAGGCTAATTTTTGTAATGTGCCTATTTATAAGTTCAACTAAGAAGGAAGTTCCTTGTTTTAAACACTGTAATTTGTGAACCTACTTAATAAAGCTAGTAGAATACTTCCAGAAAGTGCTATATAAATACAATGCTATTATAAATAACTGAAAGGTATTTTCACCACCACTGCTAAGTTGGGCAAGAATGTGGCAGAACAAGTGAAGAGCTTTCAAAGTGAACATGGTTCTGTAGAATGGCCATGCATTCACTACAGCTTCTTTTTCCTCCTGCATTTGTCATGTTGATGCTTCTGATAATCTGATGCTCATTTGAAATCATACTCACTTTCCTTTATTTTCAGTCCAAAATCTTCCAGAGTCTCTAACATGGCATCTATGTCTCTCAAATGTGTTTCCGCATTTTGTCAGTGATCAAATGATTGTCTAATCTGCTCTTTTTAACTAGGCATATATTTGCATATTAATTTAGTACCTGAGTACCCTATGTTATTACATAATTCCAAGAAGCATGATTTTGGGTTATCCTCAGCTTTTGTTGAAACTGGTAGGTTGAAGTTTTAAAATTTGTTTTTAGTAGTGTTGGTTTTTAAAATGTAACTCTGGCTAAATGGGTCTTTGTGTCCTTCTACTACTGGACCACAAATAGGTTTAGGAGCCTTCTACTGGGAACAAAGACACACTTGGCCATTGTGTCATATATATTATTATTGAGGAAATGCTGATCACTGTGCCATAGCTAAGGTCATTTTGAGTTTTGCATTCAATCGCTTTATTATATATGAAAAATACAGTGTATCCTCACCTAAATTACAACATTTGCTTTTTAAGTATAGAGTGAATTTTCTGAGACCGGACAAGTACATCTGTTAGATTGATGTTATTTTTTTAAAGAAATTTAGCGCTCTGTCTCAATAGTTTTTTATTTCTTATTTTTTTAGTTTGTACTCAAATGACCGCATTAATGAAATAAAACAAGTTCTTCAAGCTTCTCATATAGTTAAAATTCACTGAAATCCTGAGCCTAAGCTACATTTGAAAATTTTGTTATGATTATTGGTAAATTTTCCCATTTCACTTCATAATTGAAAATTTCTTCTTCAGATGGTGCTTAAGAATAATATCAAAGAAACTTATGTAGAACTGCCCTAATTCAAAATGGGTCCCATCTCCTGTTGTCTGCAATGGGATGGAGGCCACAGGCTGTCATTAGCAAACATGGCCACTGTCTCCATTAATCTGCTCTTTCCCATGCCCCTTCTCCATGAGAACATACTACCTTGCTACTTTGCTAATATTTTCCCTTAAGGTAGTTTCACTTCAGTCCTATTGCACAGCCATTCTGCAAGCTGGTAGGTCTTTGAGTTCTCTGAAGAACATTTTATGCATGAGTTTCTGCCAACATTTACACATTAGCTTACCTGTACCTTGACAACATGAGTTAAAATTCAATGAATGAGTCTTTAAAAAGCATAATAAAATCTGGGATTACAAATACAAAAAAAGCCTTCATCATAGTTATATGATAATTGCATGGGGTTGCTACAGTGACCACTTGTTTGCACAGTGCTCAGTACATCTTATTTTAGTATTTTATCTGATACTGAAGTATGCTTAATGGTGACTACTTTAATTTTCTGCCAGCCCAGTTGTATTTCCTTCAAACAGGCTCTGCTTAAGGCTCTGTCACGCACTTCTTTACTAAAGGTGTTTTCACCTGTTATAGTCTACATTTATAGGCATAGTATTTTCCCCCAAATACATTTAGACCATTGTCCCAGTAACATTCATTATCACATTTATTAATTGCTAAGTGTCATCAGTGTGCTGTATATGACACACAAGAAAGTACAGTCACTTTAGGAAGGAGTTTGCAATGTATGCCAAATGAACTGCACCGTACCAACTTTCTTATACATCTGTAGATTTATCAGTTTTATTTCACCATATACCCTTTCACCTTTATTCAGTGTGAGCCCCAAAATCTCTCTTGACTCATCTTCTATCACGCATATGTAATTTAGAATGATTTTCTCTTTTCTCCGCTCCTAATATGTCTCATTTACTTAGGTTTTTTTCTTTCCTTATTGGTCTGGTTGGTATTATGTATCAGTTAGAGATGTAACTAGTAAAGTACTATAGAAAAATTGCCTCCACGGAGCCCAAGAAATCTTTACTGCAGATGTATTTGTTTTTCTGGTAGAGTGTAAACTTCTGATCATGTCATACACAAATGAAGGGCTAAATCCTACAATCCTAATTTAAGACTAGATTGTACCATCTTGACACTTCCCTATATTAAGAGTAGTATGAACCTGCACTGCCCCAGGAATAGCAGTGGCGGTTTTCTCCCTGAGATAGATATTACATTTTGGAGCTCTCCGTTGACTGGGAGTACACAAACTGCTACACACCTTTAAGGACTGCACTACCATGTATGGCTGGCCAGCTCAGTCAGCCGGTAATACACAGAGAGAAAAACTATAGCTCTGTCTACAATTTGTCCCTCCATGTCCATTTCAAGGTATTGGATGCTCCAGAAGGAGAGGTTAGAGAGTGAGACATATGCTCCCCTGAATGCAGGGACTGAAGTTTTGTCCAGTCCTTATGAGAATAGAGCAAGAGGGTGTTGGGGAGATGAAAACCCAGGAAGAATCTAACCTTTGACGCTCTTGGGTGGAGACCCACATCTGTCTTCCTCCTGACCAGGGTTTTTCTAGGGTGCACAGTTCCCTCCCTATCCTGTCACATCCCCAGCAAGCCACACTGCCTAAACAGACCAGCATCTACACTTTACTTTCTCTCTGAAGGCACAAATGCCAGCAGTTACAAGTTACCAAACAGCTCTTTATAAGAAAGCACATTTATTCCTAAGGTAAAAGCATTACAGAGAAAACATTAAAAACAATAGAAGGTCCTATACACCTGCTAAAAGCTTAACAGCGGTCATGCATCAGTCTTATGGGGCCTCAGTAGTCTAATGTCTTTCCAGCTCTTCCCAGGAAGGATTGGGTCCCCCACCCCAGACAGAAGGTCTTGTCTGTTTGCTAGGTCAGAAAGAAGGCCCTGAGTCACTTTAAACTCAGGGCTATTTTTCCAAAAGTCCTTTATTTCTCTGTTGATCTCTGGAGAATCCTCCCCAGATTGGGGTACTACTCTGGAGGTCTATGTGAGCCTCCCCAGGTGGGGGTACTACTCTGGAGGTATTAAAACCTGAGTGAATTGACCTAATCACCCCTCACTGTTCCTAGTTCCTGGAGGAACTGTGGTCATCCTCCTCCATGGAATTACATACAAGCTATGGCTCAGAATGATACATAAATTTAATACAGCGAGATGTCCCAAAGATTGCAGGTAATTTCCATATCTGTCAGAAAGGGATTCTACAACTTCCCCTGCAAGGCTCTTTAAGTGCTTAACTATTCTTATAGTTAGAAATTTTTCCATAATATCTAACCTAAAGTTCCCTTCTTTCAGATTAAGCTGCCTACTTCTTGTCTTACTTTCAGTGGGCCTGGAGAACAACTGATAACCATCCTATTTATAACAGCTCTTAATATATTTGAAGATTGGTGAGGGACCTGATAACAATCTTCTTTTCTCAAGATTAAACATACCCTGTCTTTTAACTTTTCCTCATCGGTTATTTTTTTTTCTAAACCTTTTATCATTTTTGTAGCTCTCATCTGGACTCTTTCCAGTTTGTCCAAATCTTTCCTAAAGTGTAGCACACAGAAATAGAGGCAGTGCTGCTTACATCTGACCCTCCTGGTAATATGTTCCAGAATGATATTAGCCTTTTTCCAACTACATCACATTGTTGGCTCATATTCAATTTGTGATCTACTCTAACTCCTGGAGCCTTTTCAACAGTACTACTGCCTAGCCAGTTAGTCCCCATTTTGTATTTATGCATTTGATTTTAACTTGTTAGCACAGTACTTTGGACTTGTCATTATTGAATTTCATCTTGTTGATTTCAGACCAACTCTCAAATTTACCAAGGTTGTTTTGAATTCTAGCCCTGTACTCCAAAGTATTTGTAACCTGCCCTGTCTTAGTGTCATCCTCAGATTTTATAAGCATATTCTCTACTCCATTATCCCAGTCTCTAATGAAAATATTGACTAATACAGGACTGACCCCGGGGGACCCTACTAGATACATCCTCCCAGTTTCACAGTGAACCATTGATAACTACCCTTTGAGTATGATCTTTCAACCAGTTGTGCATCCACAGCATGACTATTTAATCTAGATCAGATTTCCCTAGTTTGCTGCTGACAATGTCATGTGGGACTGTGTCAAAGGCCTGACTAAATTCAAGATATAGCATGTCTACAGCTTCACCTCTATCCACTAGCCCATTAATCGTGTCAAAGAAGGAAATTAGGTTGGCTTGGTGTGATTTTTTCATAACAAATCCATGTTCGGTATTACTTATAACCCTATTCTCTTCTAGGTGCTTACAAATTGATTGTTTTATAATTTGTTCCAGTATCTTTCCAGGTATTAAGGTAAGCTGAATAGTCTATAATTCTCTGGGTCATCTTTCTTCCCTTTTTTTAAAGATAGGTACTGTGTTTGCCCTTCTCTGGTCCTCTGGGACCTCATCTATTCTCCACTAGTTCTCAAAGATAATTGTTAATTGTTCCAAAATTGCTTCAGCTAGTTTCTTAAGTATCTGAGGATGAGTATTATCAGGGCCTGCTTACTTGACTACATCCAGCTTAACTGAATATGCTTTAACCTAAGCTTGTCCTATTCTGGTTTGTGTTCCTTCCCCCTTGATATTAATATTAATTTTTGTTAAGTATCTTGCCACCATGAACCTTTTTAGTCACTAAAGGTTCATGGTGGCAAGCAAAATAGACAGTAAGCACCTCAGCCATCTTGATGTCATCTGTTATTAGCTCTCCTTCCTTGCTAAGTAGTGGACCCACACTTTCCTTAGTCTTTCTTTTGGACCGAATGTACTTATAGAACCTCTTCTTATTGCCTTTTATGTCCCTTGCTAGGTGAAATTCATTTTGTGTCTTAGTCTGATTTTGTCCCCGCATGTTTGTGCTATTCTTTTGTGCTCATCATTAGGAATTTGTCCATGTTTTATAGGATTCCTTTTTTTATTTTTTAGTCATTAAAAGGCTCCTGATGGAGCCATATTGGCTTCTTACTAGTCTTCCTATCTTTTCCTTGCATTGTGATAATTTGCAGTTGTGCCTTTAATATCCTCTCTGAGAAACTATCAACTCTTCTGACCTCTTTTTTCCCTTAGATGATTTGTCCCATAAGATATTACGTGCCAATTCTTTTTTTAAGTTTATTGTTCCTATTCTGCAGCTATCACTCCTTCTTTTCCTTAAAAACATGAAATCTACCATTTCATGTTCACTTTCATCAGAATTGTCTTCTACCTTCAGATTTGCAACCATGCGTTTGTTACTTTTCTTTTCAGGAACACTTTTAAACTGTCATGGTCATAAATTACAACTCTGAATTTGGGGTTTTCAAAGCTGCATAATGAAATTAGTCCTTCAACTCTCATCAACTTAAATTGGTGACTGGATGCTCAACTCCCTTTGTCCCTTTGAAAACTCCAGCCTATGTTTTTATCCCCCAGACCCATAACTGGCAATGAGATCAGGGCAACAAACACCAGTTCCATCCTACAGGGTAGTTAAGCAGCCTTTACATTTAAAAACAAACACAACCGTTGCAAATTGTTTATTTTGTTTAACTCTTGTACAAAGAAAAATATTTTTCTTTTGTCTACATGTCTAGCACTGTGATATCTTGGGGTAGACTGGGTAGCTTTTATGTCATTTAGCATAATGACATGACATGGTGCAACATGATATATGGTGCCTGAGAATAATAAAGCACAATGCATAACAGCGGACATTTGCAAATTCCAAGCATCGCAAGCAGAAAATAGCCAATTTGGAATCCAGCACATCCACATCTTGATTTTTACTCTAATTATGCTATAAAAAAAACTTAATTCACTATAGCACTTTGAAGTAGTTGGCAATTATTCTTTTTAGACTAAAACATTACCTTTAGGCAACAAGAACTTAGCTTCTTCATACATCAACATGTTATTGTGTTAATGTCCCTATTATTCTCCCATTTTGACTGACACTGCTAATTACAGCTGTTCTTGAACTTAATGTGATTTTCTGGCTGACAGTGACCATTCCAAAAGGGGCAGTTTGATAAATGTGAACTGAGCTAAAAGAGATATTAAGCATTTAAACACCAGCTTCATTTTCTCCAGCATAATATCCAAACATATTTTCCACCACAAAGTCCTTTCTGTAATACCTGTAAAACAGTTTTAGAAGCTGTGGTTATCCTAAAATAATCACATTCATGGGGGATTAGAGACAATCTGCTCATAAAAATGCATAAACAAACTACAAGGTTCACAGAGAACAAGAAGGGAGGTGATTGCTAAACCTGTACTTCCTTGGGATCTGAATTTTAATTATAAATAAAACATTTGTAGTTTAATTGCAATAACTGATGTGAGTGGTAGATAAATTATACATAAATGGACAAGAAAAAAGCAATTTATAATCCAGTGTACTTGGAACCCAAATTAATCAGTGATTACTCAAGTACAGTAACTCCTCACTTAAAGTTGTCCCGGTTAACATTGTTTCATGGTTACGTTGCTGATCAATTACGGAGCATGCTTGTTTAAAGTTGTCTAATGTTCCCTTCTAATGTCGTTTGGCAGCTGCCTGCTTTGTCCATGGCTTGCAGGAAGAGCAGCCTGTTGCAGCTAGCTGGTGGGGGCTTGGAACCAGGGTGGACAAACCAGGGCTCAGGACAGAGGGAGCTTGCAGCAGCTGTGGTCTTAGCAAGCTGATCTAATTAACAAGGCAGTGTACTTAAAGGGAAAATTCACATACCTCCCTCCATTCCTGCTGCATTGTAGAGTGAGAGAGTTAACGACTGAGGGCTCAGGCAATTGCTAGTTCATCATTTAACAGTAAGGGAAATGTCCCACCCTCTGACTCCTCCACCTCAACCAAGCTTCACAATCATCATCACTGTGTACCAGTATTAAATTATTTGTTTAAAACTTATACTGTGTGCAGTGCCGTAATGAGGGCAAGGTGAGGGAGGCGTTTGCCTCGGGCGCGGAAAGTGAGGGGCGCAGAAGGTCTCTCATTCGGTGGCAATTCAGCAGCAAATCTTTCCCTGCAAGAGGGACTGAGGGACCTGCCATCGCATTGCCGCCGGTTGTCGGCAAGGGAGAGGGGCGGCTCGTCTGGCTCTTTGGCGGAAATTTGGCGGCGGGTCCCTCAGTCCCTCTTGGAGGGAAGGACTTGCCGCCGAATTGCCATCACGCCGCTGAAGAGCCAGATGTGCCGCCCCTCTCCCTTGCCTCGGGCACAAAAATCCCTAATTACGTCTCTGAGTGTGTGTGTGTGTGTGTGTGTGTGTGTGTGTGTGTGTGTGTGTGTGTGTGTATAAAATAGTCTTTTGTCTGATGAAAAATTTCCCTGGAACCTAAACCTCTCATTTACATTAATTCTTATGGGGAAATTAGATTTGCTTAACATCGTTTTACTTAAAGTTGCATTTTTCAGGAACACAACTACAACGTTAGGTGAGGAGTTACTGTACTGTAGGGCATACTAATATTATTGTGAAAAGGAGGCATCTATGTAGACTGAGTGAATGTTACTATGTAATTTTAACACACTCATTTCACAAATTTAACACTTAGCATAGAACATTTATTGAAAAAGACATTTTTATCTATTTTATTAATTTGAACTATGGTAGAATAAATTATGGCATTCAGCCTTTTTGAGATCAGAAAGTGTCCTCTATAGTCATGCTTCACTGTGCTCTTGAATGTACAGTGTCTTGTTTAAAATCAGAGTGTCACTGCTACCTTACTGAGGCACACAAAAGCATCTTCCAAATTTCATTTGGCAATAGTATCTTAATGTCCTCAGCAATACAAAATAATAATTAAGTAACATTGGTGTTGTATTGTGTTGTGTATCTGTATTTCTCATCCAGCTATGTGTGTGTCTGTGGTGGGGTAATAGTAGTGTAATTTCTGTCAGGATATGAGCTCCTTTCATTTTGCCTGAAGAGGGCTCCATAAGTGGTCCCACATGAAAAGTCTGTTGCTGGAGGGGAAACTGTCTAGTAATCTCTTTACAGCCAAAGATTTCTCCCAGTGGGGAACAGCAGGCCATTCCTTTGCTCCCTAAAGCTTTGTTGCTGTCCTGGTAGTAGGTCTACCTACGTAATTAGATTGGAAGCTCTCGGGGAAGGGGCTGTGTGTTGTTCTTTGTAGCTGCCTGACACAGTGTGGCCCCAATCTTGGTTGGTTCATAGGGACTACCATAGAATAACAGCACCCATTAGTCTTTTAAAGTGATATTATGAATAGGCTAAGGGTGATCCTTCATAGAAGACTACTCATGCAGATCCTCTCATCCAAAGCCTCCTTTTGATGTACGACAAGAGAAAGCATTGGAGACTTCCTAAAATGTTTTTCTATCCCAGCTTTCCAGTGAATCTACTCCACTTCCAGACCTGCTTCCAGGGGCGGCTCTACGTTTTTTGCTGCCCCAAGCACGGCAGTCAGGCAGCCTTCAGCGGCGTTTCTACGGGTGATCTGCCGGTCCCGCGCCTTCCCCGCTTGCTGCGCCGGTGCCTGGAGCCGCCCCTGCCTGCTTCCACTAGATTTATCCTTCTTTCATCTCACTACTCTATAAATCCACTCAGTCCTGACCACCTGTGAATGGAGACTTGAACCTCATGCATTCAGTAGAGCAGACCAGTATTCCTTCTGTATTGGGCTTACAGGCATGCATATAATAAAATAAATTAATATAAATCTTAAAATAGTTCTCTCATTCAGAGAAGAAAACCAAATCAATTTCTTAAATAGAACTGTCAGACCATGTAAATATGACAAACTATGCAAGAGGTGCTTACTGTACTCAGATGAGTTGCCACTGGGTTAAATGCCCTGGGGTTGAGGAGCTAGGTATTAAGCCATTGCTAGGCTACTTCCAGGTTTCCTTTGTTCTTAGCTATTAGGTAGCATGGCTTGTATTACTATTGAATGCATATGGTAGGCCTTACCATTTTAATTTACAAAGAGACTTGAGAAGTGTTTTTTTTAATGCATAAAGTAATTTCATGGATGTCAGGGTGAGTTAACTGTGCATAGGGAGAGAGGTTAAGCCTACTCCATGTATTTAATATTAGTTGAGTTCAATGTTACCAGTCTATTAAAGACTGATCTTGGGATGTGCAAAATTCCTGCTGGGAATCTCTAGGCACCTTCAACTAGTATTGACTTCAAACAGAGTTGAAGATGCTCAGAATTTTACATGACTGGTTCCTTATATTCACCATGGCTTGTTCAAACTCTTACTGCTTTCTTGTCTGGCATTCCACTCATGAGTGAGTGCTCAGGTCAGCAGGTATATATTGCTCTTCCCTTGCAGTCCCAATACTGTCACCCGAGATTATAATCAGCTGTACAGTAGCCACATTTTTTTCTTGTATTTTACTGTAGTAAAAATAAAGCATCCTGAAGCACTGTGATTTTTCTTAAAATTGTGATGGCAAATAACATTCAGGATAACACTATATAATCATCTTCCCTATAAAAATTATTAACTTTTTCTTTAACATGAATTCCCTTCAGCCATTTTGTATCTCTTGTGTCCACCTCCCCCAAACATCAGACCAATCAGATTTTACTGGCAATATTGGCAGAGAGGTAATATTAAAGTTACATGAACGGATATATACAGATATGGAGGATGAGATTCTGAGTTGTATCTTTAAGAGGCACAGCAGTGAATATGCAGCTCAGGGGAAGATGCTCAGCTGAGGCATCTTTAAGCTGCCTGTGCTCCCTCCCAATCCTGGGCTGCTCCGGGGCAGCAGAAGTCCCTGTGCAACTGAGGCATATTTCCAGGCCTGTCTAAATAATGTCAGGTTCCCCGAGCTGCCTTATTGGATGCAGCACTGCCCAGAATCAACACCAGTTTGCATTGTGGCTCCACCTCCAATATGGCACTCTTTCCCTCTAGCAATCCTGCCACACCCCCTCTGGATTTTCCCTGGGTTTGCAATCCAGTCTCTGAAATAACATATGACCTTGCTATGCTAATGAATTGCAGAGAGGTTGTATATACAGACACATACATATATACTGTTTCAGAGATTTGCTAGAGTCCTAATTACCTGTTGAAACATTGAGCATATTAATTTCTAAAATATTACTTACAATAAAAATATCCATTTCTGAATAGCTAACCCCATTAGTGAGCTGTAGGGTCATCTGTTAGAAATTAAGGCATTGATCTGAACTTGGTCGGAGCAAGGGTCTGCCAGCATGATCAGTTTGCATGATCTTGGACTTAAACATTTGTTATTCATTGATATCACCTAAATAACTGAGAAGTTATCAGGTAATTCAACCTACATAGTACCCAGAAGTGTTAACTGTTTAGTGTGACCCTCCAATTCAACTGTTTGAGTAGCTTGATCATTGTCCTGCTGGTATTTGATACTATTATGAATAGCATGGAGAAACCTAAGGCAAAGCACCAAGTATTTAAGCATTCTACCTGCTTATAGAAATGCAGTTCTTATGTAATTTTTAAAGAAAAATGCACCAGTGATAATTGATAATATTTTCATGGACATCACAGGATTAGTCATGAGATCTTTCAAGAATTAGCGCAAAACTCACCCACTGTGTTATAACTCAGTTTGCTCAATGGTACAAAAAGATTGATTATCATGGTAAAATACAGAATGTGTGGATTCACCATGTATCATAATTGTGCTGTTGATTTGTTAAATCCTATTTGAAAGATCCTCTGGAACATCTTACAATAGGTGAGGATACACTTTGGTGCTGTTCATACTTCGTTTTTTAAACTCCATTTTCTACTTTGTGAATTACTTAGAGTCGCAGAATATATTTAGGGTGAAAAATCTCTACCAGCTGCAGGTAGGGGTCAAAAGAAATATATAATTACTGCTGAATTAATTGGCAAATATTATTGTATATACAGACATCTAGTACTCACCTTAGTGGATTATTAGGGCAAACCAAGTGACAGATAGAAGGCAAGTACTTGAACAACTAGACTTTTTGCATACAGTATTCTATGTTACTGAGCCTACCCCTTTTATTTCTCAAATACTTAATTTCTACAGAAATGAACACTCAATTCTTACCTTTGGGAGTTAGAGAAATAAAAGTAAATGTTAAAAGACAGGTAAACGAGATAAACAATTGCATATCCAGACATAAAAACAATGTTCAGACATAGTACTACCTTATGGTAAATTAGAGCTTATATCATTCATCTTTCAGTTCCAATAGTGGTGGATGAAAACAGCCCCATGACAAATGTATATTGCATCAGGAGAAGCTACTTTCTTCAGACTTCAGATTGTGAGCAACCGCTTACCATTATAACACCCGTTTTGCTCCTTCTAACTCCATTAAAACAAAATGAATCCACCAGAAATGATTTTCTCATGTAAATTTTTCAGAAAAAGGAGAATGTTTTTTCATTTAATTTTTGCGGTTAGTTGGGCAAGTTGATAGTGGGATATGACCGCTTGAAAAATCAAGTAAGTCTACTTTTGGAAATCTTTCTTAATGTTTTGTTGTTGCCTCATTGTGCAAGAACAGCTTATTCATTTTATTTAAATTTCATAAATTGTATTGTCTTCCACTAAGAATTGTGCCTTTTCATGTTTTGGGAGAATTAAGTAGGTTAATTTTGAAGTTAATCCAAGTCATTTATCCAGATGCATGAGAAATCAATGGCCGTGTGTGGTGGATGTACAAATCTCAGACTTGCTGGGGAGTATTAAAGAACTGCTCTGGGCCAAATAAGCTCCATCCTGCTGCACCTTCAGTGAGTCACCTTCAGCTGTCAGGCCCTGAGGAGGGCTTAAAAGGAGGAGAACGAGCTCAACTGGTGTTAAAGCTAGGAGGAGAGCATATCTTTAGTCCTTAGTGCCTGGAAAAGGTTTGGCTAAGAGCAGAGATTGCTTGAACAACTGCTGCCTCCTGAGGGAAAGCTGGGGCTGATGGAGATTGGTTACTTTGGGCCTATTAGCAGTGAACACTCATGTAGCCTGCTAGAAGCTCCTTGAAGGAAAGGGAAACCTGCTGTGGCCTTGTTAGGTTGTGTGGGTTTATTTTTTTTTTAATTTCTGATAGCTCTTGAAGAGGTGTACACAACTGGACATCTGTCTCCCCTATGCCTGAACCCATGCTGTTGACTTCCCGGGTCTGAGGACCAGAGACTGGAGTGATTCAGGGCTCTGTCTTGCACCAAGGAGGCTGTGTGAGAGACCAACCCTGTGAAAAGGCTGTGAAGTCCACAAATTGTATCAAATGGAATTTAATGAGTCTGCAGCAGCAAATTGTGCATTTCCTAAAGCCTGACTTTTTCATTGTCTTGTGTAATCATTTATACCAGAGCAAAGTCGATATAAAATAGTGCCATTCAGATTGTTCTTTGTACTAGTGTAAATGATTACATGAGGAATAGGGTAATATAAAATTTAGCCCCTTATCTATATTGATAGATATATGGGTTGCAGATGTTCTCCAGAGGAAGCACTAAGAGTGGGAACCTCAGGAACTCTTGGGAAAGTGGGAGATTATGCATAGTAGGTGTTTTTGTGGAGGTTATAGGTACTGCAAGAAATTGTTTGGAATTTGAGTATCAGAGGGGTAGCCGTGTTAGTCTGGATCTGTAAAAGCAGCAAAGGATCCTGTGGCACCTTATAGACTAACTGACGTTTTGCAGCATGAGCTTTCGTGGGTGAATACCCACTTCTTCGGATGCAAGTAGTGGAAATTTCCAGGGGCAGGTTTATATATGCAAGGTTTATATATGCAAGCAAGAAGCAAGCTAGAGATAACGAGGTTAGTTCAATCTTTGTTTAAGTGCATTCACAGGTTTTTGTATATTGCCATTCCTAATATCTGATTTGTGTCCATTTATCCTTTTCCAGTTTGGCCGATGTACATAGCAGAGGGGCATTGCTGGCATATGATGGCATATATTACATTGGTGGCCTGTGAAAGTGTGGGATCATTGTCTTTCACAGGCCTTGGGTGGCAGGCCAGTCCTCGCCCACAGACAACCTGCCAACCTGAAGCATATTCTCAATGATCCCACACTTTCACAGGCCACCAATGTAATATATGCCATCATATGCCAGCAATGCCCCTCTGCTATGTACATCGGCCAAACTGGACAGTCTCTAAGGAAAAGGATAAATGGACACAAATCAGATATTAGGAATGGCAATATACAAAAACCTGTGAATGCACTTAAACAAAGACTGTGAATGGCTTGCCAACTACAGAACCAGTTTCTCCTCCCTTGGTTTTCACTCAACTGCTAGAACAGGGCCTCATCCTCCCTGATTGAACTAACCTCGTTATCTCTAACTTGCTTCTTGCTTGCATATATGAACCTGCCCCTGGAAATTTCCACTACTTGCATCCGAAGAAGTGGGTATTCACCCACGAAAGCTCATGCTGCAAAACGTCAGTTAGTCTATAAGGTGCCACAGGATCCTTTGCTTTTTTGGAATTTGAAACCATCAGGGAATTCTGCAGAAGTTAGAAGATGAGCAGTGACTCTGGCTAGTGGTTTACAACACATTAATATTCCACAAATACCTTCAATTTGTTGAAACTAATAATGCTCATCAACATTTTCTTAGGGCTTAAAAAAACAGGAAATTCCTAGACAATTATCTTCACCTTAAAAACATTTAGATTGTAAATGACATGAGAAAGTCAGACCGGACAGTGGTAAGAGAGTGGAGGAAGGCAGGCATATCAGCCCCTAAATGGTGAAGGCTCTTTTCCCTATGAACTGAAAAGTGGTAACCTCTGGTTAATTAGACACACCTGAGTCCAAGCAAGGGTTGCTGGTCACCTTTAAAAATCCTTCTGGTGAGCCAGAGGAAGAAAGAATGAGAAACAAGCTGGAGAAGTATTAGTGACTGCAGGGAGACAAGGCTTTTCACAGGTAGAAGTCTATTTTCCTACCTATAGGAAAAACAATCAAGTTTACTTTTGTTTGGCAAGAAGCTAGTGTAATGAGACAATGCCTGGGGCAGGAGGCAAGGAAGTGTATTTCTTTTGTGATGAATTGTGGATTTTTTTTTTATGGAGGGATGTTTCTTTTCATTTTTCTCGCTTAAAAGTACTCAGGCCTATCCTGAGTCCTACCTACTAAATATTGAAAGAAATCAACCAAAGCCAAGAATTAAAAACCTCCATAGTAGGCATGATTTACTCCAGGTGCCTTCTTCTCTTCCCTTCCCCACCTCCGCTGCCAGAGGGAGAACCATGGAGGTTGATGAGGTGAAGGAGCTGCCTTGCCACAATGTATATAATTTATTAAGTAATAAAATCCCTTTTTAAAATGGTATGTACAGAGCATCCAGGAAAATCAAAGTTAAGGTTGCACTTAAATTGAAAATAAGGAAAAGAAAACTTATGCTTTAATTCAATAAAGCATTTAAGTACATTCCTTTCTTTAAGCCTGTGAGTAGTTCCACTGAAGATGGCCTTTATTAATGAACAACACACACAAACCACATCCCCAAATATTGCC
The DNA here is from genome assembly GCF_020497125.1 of Mauremys mutica. Classification (NCBI taxonomy): domain Eukaryota; kingdom Metazoa; phylum Chordata; order Testudines; family Geoemydidae; genus Mauremys; species Mauremys mutica. The sequence goes on along the minus strand of NC_059072.1, from coordinate 186,729,064 downwards.
TTTTAAAGAACACCTTTTAAAATACTTTCACAAACTTGTAGTTGGTTTTCAAAGTTGGTGATTTATTTTTCACTCAATACCATGGATGTGATTTATTGCCTGTTTCACAGAAGGAATGAAACTGAAATTGCTAAAGGCAGTTGTAGGCAAAGCAGAGAGTGTCTGAGGAATGATTCAATGGACAAAGGGAAAGCCTTAAGGGCCACATCAGAAAAGTCTGACTTTGCATATACAGTTCCTTGCATGGGAAAAGTTCTATATTTGCACATTCAAAGCAGGTGTTGGGACTTGTGACTACTCAGTTTGTGGTGAAAATGGAGGTTTGTTTATTTGTACTTTTTTGTTTTTGCATGAGTAAATAAATTTTGGCCTAATCTAAAGCCAATAGGAATATTTCTGTTAACTTCCATAGGTTTGATTCAGGCCCTGTGGGTCTGAATCTGATTTTGATTTTCATTCTCTATACAATCCCTGTGCCCAGTGTAGGGGGCATAACCTTGTTATGCTATTCCACTGCTAGAATGGCTCCCAGGGAGCTTTTGCAGGAAGCACAAGATGCAGTCAAGCACAGATTCCTTTGCATTTCTCACAGGTCCTACATGAAGTAGAGCTCATCCAGATTGGAGAATCCAGACCGTGAACTTTAGTGGCTACTCATCATTCATACCCTTGTGAGTGAAATCAGAGTCAATTTCTTAGCATGTATCACTGGGCTAAATTTTAAATATCATATTCAGGCTCCTCTCAGAACTTGAAATGTCAGCTCTCTGTCTGAACTGTGCCAGAGCACATGTGCCACATAAATAGATTGTCTGGGTTCTAATATATTGTTTTGTTTGTAATGTGGATGAGACAACATGGTTATGGAACCTCACTAGGGAAAAAAGTTAGAGTTGAAGCCATTCCCATCCCAACTATAAATAATAATAGTATTTTTAGAAAAACTGCTAAACTTGTGATGTGAAGAAGCCCCTACTCTTCAGCAAGTGTGTAGTTAAAGCCTTCTGTTCAGGATTGAGAACAACATTCCTAACAATTTGAACTGTAAACACTTGTGTACTATGCTATTCACTTTCAAGGTCACACGTTACTTGAGGTTCTTCTAGAAAGAAATGTAAACCAGACCTAGAACTACCTTTTTCCACTTTGTGGAATTTTCAATGCTGAAGAAAAGCTTGAAGTATTGTTGCCAATTCAAAATGCATCACAGAGGCCTAGATCATATTAAAAATAACATCCAGATTTTCAAAGTGCATTGTGTTTGTACCTTTAATCCAGGTATACATAACTATTTTAGGTACCTGACCTGTATATTTATACATGCAAATACCTGATCTTTGATTACCCACATGCATGCCTGGTATTTGCATGAATAAATTAGGTGCATACAATCATGTGTGTAAATGCATGCAGACTTGTTTTAACATCTTGGCCTGGGAGAACAGCTTTTTCTGCTTTCTTGGGTGGTTGCTGCTGTTACTGGCTGTCCTGAGGCTCTTGTACATTACACTGCCATGATAAATTATAGCCCTTGCTGATTATCCACCCTGGTCCTTGAAGTGAAACCACTAAATGATCACTCTTCTTCCTACTATGTCCCTGTGATGCAACCTTCCTCTGTTCTAGGCAAGAGTCTCACTATAAATTGTTTTATTCACCCATGAATATTACGACAGCTCCACTGAGTACTCAATGCAGGAAAATCAGGTTGAAAGAGGTAGCTTAACTTTTACTTTACTGATATCATTTCTAGTCTCAAACAAAAATTTAAAAAAGCATGTGTGGTTGAAACTCAATGAATTTCATTTTTATTTAGCATACGCTATTTTGTACAACTTGTCTGCTAGCCACTTTTTACTACAATTCTTTATGGAGTTGTGCAGTATTGTTAATTGTTCAGGTAGGGGCTTCTGTTTTTGAAGCTGAAGATCCTGGGTTCTCTCTCTGTTGGCCCCTTTGAAGTAAATAACAAAACTCACATTGACTGGAGTGGAACCACAATTTCATCCATGGTGTTTGTTTATAAGTGGCATGGCTCTATCACATTTTCTTCCATGAATCCCACACTAATAAACCAGTATGTCATTTTTGATTTTTTCTACTTACCCTTCTTGCGTGTACAAAGATATTTACAATATAATCTTTTTGTTTGCTAGATATAATATGCCAACTACTTCCCAAACATGGTAAGTAGCTTTTGTTATCCCTCTTGTCAAGCATCATTCTATTTAGAGTATCTAATTTATGTAGTACTTCTTTATAAACCATAGGCTATCTCCTCCCATTTGTAAATGGCAGGTTACATTTTGCCACCATGGAGACAAAACCACTTCTGTTTGACATTTTGCTGCCTTTTTCCTGTGAAGAAAACCAAGTGTGACACTTCCTCCCACAGCATTTCATGCTTAGTTCTGGATGAGCTTTCGCATATCACTGTGGTGATCCATGTTATGTCCTACTCCATGTGTAACTTTAAAATTATCCCCCCACTTCTTTCATGAACACCCAACTGAGGTTGCATTGCTTTTTTTCCTCCTAGCTAGTCAAGAATGCACATTCTGTGGTGTTGTAAAGTAATGCATGGTGGTCTTTCCCTTTCTGGTGATTTATGACCATATCTTGTGCTCCTCTTTACCAAGCCTACTCCTCAGAAAAAACAAGAAAAATAAATGAGTAGGTGCATTAAAAAATTAGATTACAAAGTGATAGTATAATATGTGAATGGTTCCATAAAAGTTTTGAGGCTGATTTGTTAAATTAAAATATAGTAAAGTTTTAAAGACATTTTAAATTAAATATTGAGTAACATTTCATTTAAAATGTACACACTTTTAAACAAAGCTATTGAATATGAAATTGTTTGTAATGCTATAGAACTACTTGGTTGTTTACAAAAATAGAATCAACATTCAATATCATGTATCATGCAGAACTAACAACTGTGGTTTATAAATCAGCTTCTGTACTGAATGACTGGAGGATAAATAGTGTTACACCAATTTTTAGAAAGGGCTCCATAGGTGATGCTGGCAATTACAGGCCAGTATGAATGACTTCAGTACGAGGCAAACTGGTTGAAACTATAGTAAAGAACAGAATTGTGAGAAACATAGATGAACATAATTAGTTGGGGAAGAGTCAACATGGTTTTTGTAAAGGGAAATCATGCCTCGCCAATCTACTAGAAATCTTTGAGAGGGTCAACAAGCATGTGGATAAGGGGGATCCAGTGAATATAGGTACTTATATTTTCAGAAAGCCTTTGACAAGGTCCACCACCAAAGGCTCTTAAGCAAAATAAGCTGTCTTGGGATAAGAGGGAGGACCTTCCCTCTTATGGATTGATAACTGGTTTAAAGATAGGAAACAAACGGTAGGAATAAACTGTCAGTTTTCAGAATGGAGATAGGTAAATAGTGGTGTCCCCCAGGGGTCTGTATTGTGACCAGTACTGTTCAACGTATTTATAAACGATCTGGAAAAAGGGGTAAACCATGAGGTGGCAACATTTGTAGCTGATACAAAACTACTCAAGAGAGTTAAGTCCAAAGCAGACTGCGAAGAGCTACAAAGCGATCTTACAAAACTGGGTGACTGGGCAACAAAATGACAGATGAAATTCAGTGTTGATAAATGCAAAGTAATACACATTGGAAAACATAATCCCAACTATACATATAAAATGATGGGATTTAAATTAGCTATTACCACTCAAGAGAGATCTTGGAGTCATGGATAGTTCTCTGAAAACATCCCCTCAATGTGCAGCGGCAGTCAATAAAGCAAACAGAATTTTGGGAATCATTAAGAAAGGGATAGATATTAAAACAGAAAATACACTATTGGCACTCAATAATTCCGTGGTACACCCACATCTTAAATACTGCATGCATGTGTCATCGCCTCATCTCAAAAACATATATTGGAATTGGAAAAGGTTCAGAAAAGGGCAACAAAATTGATTAGGGGTATGGAACAGTTTCCATTTGAGGAGAGATTAATAAAATTGGGACTTCTCAGCTTGGAAAAGAGATGACTAAGGTGGGGATCTGATAGTCTATAAAATCATGATGGATGTGGTGACAGTAAATAAGGAAGTGTTATTTACTCCTTCTCTTAACACAAAAACTAGGGGTCCCCAAATGAAATTAATAGGCAGTAGGTTTAAAAGAAAAAAAATAAGTGTTTCTTTATACAACGCACAGTCAACCTGTGGAACTCTTTGCCAGAGGATCTTGTGAAGGACACACTATAACAGGGTTCAAAATAGAACTAGATAAATTCATTTAGGATAAGTCCATCAATGGCTGCTAGTCAGGATGGGAAAGTATGGTGGCCCTAGCCTCTGTTTGCCAGAAGCTGGGAGTAGGCAACAGAGGATGGATCACTTGATGATTACCTGTTCTGATCATTCCCTTGGGGCACCAGGCACTGACCACTGTCAGAAGACAGGATACTAGGCTAGATGGACCTTTGGTCTGATCCAGTCTGGCCATTCTTATATGTATTTTTTTTAAACCAATACAGGTCTATTTTATTTATATAATTAAATCTATTAAGAAATACATGTATAGCATGTATTGGGATAAAACATTTAAAAGTAAACACTGGCAAAATTACAAAAGTCAAAATTAGTAACCATAATTTCTGATAAACTTACCTGCACTATTGACCTGTAACATAGAAAGAACTTAGATCTATATTTATAAGCTAGAAAGTGATTTGGTATAATACTGAGCGTCACCACTAACATACATGAACAGAGAATTATTTAAATTATACAGATGTTTATGATTAACCGTAATCTAATAAATTCCCATTTTCACACTGATATATTATCCACAAGTAAGAAAAGACTTCCATAGATATCACATATTAATTCTACCTTATTTAACCTGAAAAGAATCAAGAGAACCTAAGGACAGCAACAAGACAAATATTAATTTTGAAGGTCTAATAGTCCGCAGCAGGTCTTGTCCAAATGTAAGTAATTGCATCATCTTCTCCTCATTATGCTACCTGGCAATTATACAAACTTGTTTGTACTGTTCTGTAATCAAAGTACTTCTATAAAACATAGCTTACCAATTATCTATGATAGGGTGGAGATGGTCTTCTGAAATTTACCATAAACAAAAGTTAAACTATAGGTAACCTTTGGGGACTGGACGGTCAGGGCTGTAGTTCTCTCATTGTCAATCACAGCAATGGAACAGTAATTGCTCCTCCAGGAGTCTTACAATGGCAGATGTGTCAGACTGATGGAAAATCAACTACAGGCTGCCCAGGCATTGTACAGCTGTGGAAGATGGATGTACATTTTGTAGTTTAAAGTGGAATGTGGAAATTTAAGAGTTTATTTGCTGTGTGTGTGTGCTCACGTGTGCAATAGAGAGAGAGAGAGAGAGAGAGAGAGAAGAATTGGCTAACACAGATTCTGCTCCTTTCTGAGGCTAACAAAAATCCTAAGAAAACCCTTATAGGGTTTTAGTACAGGCCCCAAGCAGAAATTGGACAATATTAGGCTAGTAGCTAAAGATAATTTCTTAACACGCAGAACCAAAAAAAAAAGAATGTTTCAGTTGAAAAAATTCTAATTTAAAATTAACATTTCATAGCTTTCCCAGACAATCTAGGCTTTGAATCTGCAGGATATCCATGAAAGGAAAGTCCTGAATCCCTGCAGTGTCCTACTGAACTCATGAGGGCTTGGTGTTGACATAGGGGTCTGCCCAAATGGTTCTCCTTGCCGGATTGGAGCCTAGATTCTTTCAGCTGAAGCAACAAAGCTTCTCTTGCCAGCTGCACAAAGTAGGCAGTAACATAAAATTATTTCAACAGCCAATGATGTGATAGAGAATTGGATTGGTACTCTGGAGGTTTGGCTTCTGTTTCCAGCTCAGCCATAGATTTCCCATGTGAGTGTAGCCAAGTCCCTTAATCTGTGTTTCAGGTTCCTCCTGAAGGTATTGTAAAGATAAATTCATTAATGTTTGTGAAAAGCTCAGATGTTTAAATGATTGGGGCCATTTTAGAACCTGGATGGATAGGCTTAACTATCCCAGGAGAAGTCCCACCCATTTATAAAAGGGAAGATGTAGTAAAGGCTAATAAATTAAGCAGGCAGATCCTTCGAGGGAGAACATTAGCACAAAGAAGCAGGACAGATAAGCAGAGGAAAGACAACTCGTTGCTCATAGGAGAAGGTGGTTCTGGATCTCTGGGATCAACAGTCTACTGTTTTACAACTAGTTGCATCTTCCCAAGTGGAGAAAAACTATGCTTGCCTGCACTCTGATACTCTATCTAAAACTAACTTTCAAGCTGGCTGCTTATTTGCCACTATGTGCAACTGCTGGAGACAATGGGTGCTTTTGTGGAAGGCAAAAGAAAAACAAGTTGAAGAAAGCAAGGGCACCATTTTTCATTGGTAACAGAAATAAATGTAATGAAACATCCTACCACACTTATACATAGTCACAGGAAATAATATTTGAAAACTTCCATAATCAAGGAGTTTGTGCCTGAGTGTGTAGTGCCCATCTCCACAGTTAGGAGAGTGATAGGACCCAGTCATGCCATGGTTGACCCTTAACCTAGTTAAGATATTCTCCCCATTTGTAATTGTAGACCAGACCTTAACCAGGGTGCGTGTGTGTGTATGTGTGTATGTATATGTATATATATGGCTAAAGGGTATATAAAGCCCATCCGCCTAACATCCTAGGAGCATGGTTTATTCTTTCCTGAAGAACTATCGTAGTCAGTCATTCCTGGTGAGCAGTTCCATATATATGAGCGTTAACCCAATCACAGAGAGAGAGTTGGTCCAAACTATATTACAAATTTTAATCATATGCTAAATGAGTCTGCTGGTCTAACTGTTGTAATGGGCTCTCCTGAATTAACTTTCGTAAGCATATCAGAATAGCTTGCCTTCAGTTTCAAGTTTATCATGATTATTTTGAAAAAAGAAAAAAAATAATGAAGTTAAATATATAGAATTTTATTTTTATTTATGTTTATATCTGTATAAAAGCACCTTGTGAGAACACATTTTATAATAGTTTTTCTTTTATGAAGTTTTTCACAGAGTCCATTCAAAATTGTGTGGTGCATTTAGTACACTTTCACAACAAGTAGAGCAAAAGTACATCTCATGCCCAGACACGTTATTATTTGGATGGGTTTTACTTTTGTAGTCTCACACTGATGGAATGAACCGCATATGAATGTCTTTGAACATGCTGTAGACAAATCAGGTTTGATTGTCTAATTTCATTTTCTTTAATATATGACTTTCAAGTGGATTGATCTGAAATTAATGGAAGGGTATGTAATCTGTTATAGGCAAGTGATCAGATACTGGAATGGGTGTAAAAAAAAAAGTAGTATGCACTCATGCATATCTTGCACATTACTTGAAGTCAAACATTCAACAAAATGGGATGAGAGGGATATCAATCGCCTGCATAATCTGCCAAGAAAAAAAGTAAAAATTCTTCCTGGGAATAACTTTATGGGGTAACACCAAATGAATTTGGCCCCAGAATAACTGAGCTAAGAACAAATGGAAAACTGTGTTCTTCTAGTGAAAAATGTAGTCCCAGAGTTTAATTCAAATTAAGGGAAACATACAGATGATCTGTTTCACTCACAGTTCTGTTTCCATGCAGGCTGAAAGTACTGAAAGTTTGTCCTAAGAAAGACTTGATTGCAGTTTGTGTATGTAGGCTTATGTTGTGCTTCTTTCTTTTAATTTATCCATATCTGTTCAAAATTGGTGCCCCATCCCAATGGGACTGCTCACAAGAGTAAAATTATGTATGTACATAAATGCAGGATGGAGCCTAGATTCTGCTATACATCCTGTAAATAAAGATGTCTAGCATAATTTAATCCTATATCTAGTCCTACTTGGTTGCTCTCATGAAAAGTCAAGAGCCTACGCCTGAGTTCAGAGTTTTCTGATATCACAGAAGTTGTGGCAATATCCCAATTTTAATTTTATATGCTTTCCCTCAGTACCCACTTGCCCAGTAAAAGCCATGCACTGGAAACGTCATAGTCTGAATAGTAAATTGGTTATTAAATTGAATCTAGCATTTTTGAAAATGAAGGCATGTTTTGTTTGATGGGCAAAACAAAAGTTTGAGATTTAAAGCAATTGTAACATAGTGGGTTAAAGACTGTCAGTATAATTAGATAAACAAAGACTCCCTAACATCTGTTCTCAACAGTGTACTTAAAAGATAGCCACTTCTTGTGTGGGGATAGCTGAAGCTATATTGGCATCCATTATGCAGGGCCATTGCATGGTCCTCACCTCACTCTGACTACACTCATCTGGCAAAACTGCTTTGACTCATGCATCTCTTCTTGCTGACTTTTAAGTAAAATCTAGTAATAAATAATAATTGGAGATATACCAATCTCCTAGAACTGGAAAGGATCTTGAAAGGTCATTGAGTCCAGCCCCTGCCTTCACTAGCAGGACCAATTTTGCCTCAGATCCCTAAATGGCCCCCTCAAGGATTGAACTCACAACCCTGGGTTTAGCAGGCCAATGCTCAAACCACTGAGCTATCCCTCCCCCCGATCTGCTTCTCCTGTTCATTATTTCTGCTTTCTATATGGAATCTTTTGTAGAATGGGACAAGAAAGGCTATACAAGGGAAAATAAAATACTGGTAATCATGTCTGTCATCATCTTCTGTCCCACTTCTTATATGACCACTGGTTGTCTATACATGCATACACAAGCTGATTTATATATTTCCTGTAATTCTCTTTGCTTTTCATTTGCTTTTTAAATGATTGAAGGGGGAGGGGACAGAGCATGGCTCTTAATCTTTTTGTCTCTTGCTTCCTGACAGGTGGAATTATGTTTATATTATGGAAGCTTTTTTTGTTGAGTGGCTGAAATGAGAGGATTCTGATAAAATAATTATAGGTATATAATTTCCTTATTAAGAAGAAAGAGGTATAACACTCTCATATGTTCTGGAAATCTGAAGACAAATTTATAGAGCAAGAGTGCAAGGGGATGCAAATTATCAATACAAATTGTACTATTTAATGCTTTTGTATTAGATCTCCAGTATTAAAACTTAATTAAGATACACAACCACGCTGTGAAAGTTTATAATATACATAAACCACACAGCATCTTTATTCTAACAATATAGGATTTGAATCTGTGCTTGTTAAATAAGCAGTCTGTATATCAAAAACAGACACAAACAAGGAAAGCCACCTTCACTACTTTTAAGCCATCAAGCCTCATACCTAACCTCCCCATAGGCCCCATGCAGCAGACCACTCAAAGTTGCCATCCTCAAAGAGTGCATTGATCAGGGGGAACTTCTATTCAAACTGACTTATTTATTCAGACTTGCAGACTTTATTGGCCAACTGTAGGTAAGGTGTCTTCTCACCGAAAGCAAACAGCAGAGAGACAAAAAAAGACTTGGAGGCGCAGGATGACATAAGGGGGGGTGGAGGGAACCAAACACACAGCTACAGAAGTTGGAGATCTAAACCCTCTATTTCCATTAGGCCTATGGCTTCAGTTTACCTTAATCCAGCTCTCCAAAGCGATCTATTTTCCCATGTTCTAGGCATTTACAAAAATAACTCTGACTTTCTAATTGCAGTGTACTACTTGTTGTCAGCGAGAGCAGAAAGAGAGAGCAAATATGCAAGAAATAGAGATCTAATGTCATTAAATAGTCTCAAAACCATGATTTAAGCAAACTGTCATACAGCCCCCCCCCAGAATTTTAGGATTCGTCTACACAGGGAAGTTAATTTGGATTAAGGTAGGGTGTGAATTTAAAGCAGAATACATATATTCCAGATTAACTCTGTGAGGGAATGGATTTATTCTGGAATGAGTGCTTTATTCTAAATTATCTTAATCCACATCTGAAATGGATTATGCTAATTTGGATTAAAGCATTCTTATTATGGAATAAGGGCGTTCCAACACAGAATTAACTCCCCTTGTAGAAAAGCCATAAGGAAAGATTATTTTCTCTTTCTAAGGAGAATTGGCAGAGTGTGGCTGTGTGCCAGAGGCAGGAGAGAAATAAATGAGGTATAGATATATGGATAGAAGAGACTGCTTACTTGCCAATATTGCCAACCCCAAACATTCAAAAATCATGATATTTTAAGAAATGTTGGGCTCTTTTTATTTGCCTTCTAGTCTTTCAGCCTTTCCAAGCGTTGCTTGGCAGCCATGAGGGCTATAAATTGACTTAAAGCCTCTCCTCTCCCTCCCTCACCCCAAATCCAAGAATATGATTTTTTTCCTGTAATTTCATGACTTCAGGCCCTAGAGCTTTAAGAAAAATGCCAAATATCACAAGAGTGGGCAACACCAGGTTTCCCTTAGCTCACTACTTTCCTCTTGAGATCTGTTCTTCCCTCCTGTATATCCAGAGTGGAGTTAATGAGTTACTTTATAGACTCATAGACTCAAGGTCAGAAGGGACCATTATGATCGTCTAGTCTGACTTCCTGCGCAATGCAGGCCACAGAATCTCACCCACCCACTCCTGTAACAAACCCCTAACCTATGTCTGAGTTATTGAAGTCCTCAAATTATGGGTTAAAGACCTCAAGAGAATGAGTCAGCAAAACTTCAGCAGCTTTGTTCAGGTTTAGAACCTCTGAACCAGGGTGGGTTGAGTTGACACTGCAGTCCTGAAACCCTATGCACCTGGCTGTTCTAAGGTAAAAATAAAGGTATGGAGGAAGAAAAAAATGTGAACAGCCATTGTTAAACTATAATATGACAACCATGCATGCTAGAAATGTGTTTTCCTGAAGATGGTCATGTGCAGTGCTGTCAGGGACTGGTAATAATTCCAGGGTAACTTGATTGTGTATATGATCATGCTCAGTACTGTGGGGACAATGCTTGGGATTGCATAATGAGTCTAATGCTAATAGGTTGGTTTGTTTTCTTTGTTTTTAAAGAGTCTCATGATCTCAGGGCTGATAAAATCAGCCTAGAGCGGTGTTAGTAGGGTTTCCCTTCTCCCAGAAGTTACAGCTGTCTTTCCCCTCTCACCTCAGGAACACAGTATAGAAGCAGGGGCCCTCTCCTGCCCTCATGCTAAAGAAATGGGCAACATTATGATAACCCTAGCCACCAGTGTATCTGGTTAGGCACATAAGCTGAGCCCACTGCATGTTTTTGTCCTCCCCTCCTCTGAAAACTCTGCTGAGGTGGTGGTGTTGTCTTTCTTTCTCCTACCCCCACTGCCAAAGCAATAAGTCTTGCAATTAACACTTCATTATGATGCAGTTCGGTATTGCCAACCTTAAATGCTCAAAAATCATGAGTCATGTTTTTAAATAAAAAGTCACAAGACTGTCTTAAAAATCGTGAGATTAAAAATGGGGCTGCCTGGTTTCTGAGCCATTATGGTGCACTGGGGTCACATATTCAAACTTTTCTCCAACCACAAGGGCTGGAAACATAGATTAAAAGAAATGAAAACTGCTATTTTTATGAAATAACATGACTCCAGGACTTGGGGCTTTCAAAAACCCATCAAATATGACAAGACTTGTGATAAGATAGCAACATTGCAATTCATCACTCACAGAGTCATTGTTCAGGCTGTTTTCAGCCTTGTGTAGACATCCTGGCTTCAGTTATGGGTCATGAAGGCTAGAAAACTGCTTTCATTTTTAAACAGAAGCTTAGATTCTGATGGCATCATGATTCAAGGATCTGGGGCCACAGGCATGTGCCTATAGTGCCTGTACCTTAATCCAGCCTTCCATGATCTTCTGTTTTCTGATAGTAATCTTGCCAACTTTTACCATTATTCATTATGGCTCAAACTTCCATTAATTTCAATAGGGCTGATGCTACAGGCTGCCTTCAGTCAAGATGGCCACCATTCCCTACAACCTCAGCTGGCAGTAAGTCAGTCCCTTGTAAAAATGGCTGCCACTTTCTATTGTTTCTAATGGAACTGAAGACAGGCTGCCTTCAGGGAAGATGGCTATCACCTGTGCTGTATGGCTAGAAACTGGGCAGAAAACTGTTAAGGACCTAAAGAGTAGGAAGGAGACTGAGCCCTGGGTCTACACTACAAACTTACATTAGTATAATTACAGTATGTTGCCCAGGGATGTGGATTTTCCACACCCCTAAGTGACACAGTAATACCAGCCAAACTCCTGGTGTAGACAGCACTATGTCAATGGGAGGGCTTCTCCTGTCAACATAGCTGCTGTCTCTAAGGGAGATGGAGTACCTATGCCAATGGGAGAAGCTGTTAGCAACTTCATTGCTGTTGGCACAGCTATGCTGCTCCAGCGTCGTAAGTGTAGACAGGCCCTGAGTGAGATGCATTGGGACAGGAAAAACAAATCAGGATAGTGATTCTGAACAGCTAGTGGGAAGCTCTGCATTTTTAAGTGATAACATAGAAATTGGAGGTGGGTGTCTTTCTCTAAACCTGCAAAAATCAGAAGGCAGCTAAATTACACGATGCTGTTGGAGATTTTTTAAACTAAGATTATTAAAATAATTTCATTAGTTTAGTAGATGGGTGGTATGGAGAGTAAGAGTGGCTGACTCAATTTTAGAATGCTTATGTTTGGCAGTATTGTAACAATCAACTGTCTAGTTTTCAGGGCAGTGTTGTTGGCATGTTTGCCCCTTTTCAGTAATGTTGTGGGGGGGTGGGAAATGGGAGAAAAGATACTTTTAGAAACAAATTATGAGACTGTGAATTAGGAATGGGCTAAGAAGAAGATTCATAATAGAAGCAGCAATTTAGTGCCTCGTCAACATAGACACTGATCTTATTTCTTGGCAACCAAGATCCATAAATACCAGCCTTGATATAACAGATCCCACATGTCATCTGACAAGATGTCTGTAACTTGGTAATTAATGTGCAAAGGGATTAAAGAGTACAGTATATCAAAATGCATTAGTTTTCTGTTTACATGCAAATATTACACCCTTTAATTGGCCCATGAAAATATTTGTTTCCCCACCAATTTTTCCATTTTTGAAAGTGGAGAAAAGGTTGGTAGATCCATAATATTTTCTTGTTTATGAGGCCAATGTTCATTTTGTTTTTAAAGTTTACGTTTTTCACTGGTTATATTAGCTGTTCATGCTAGTCAACGCACAATTATTTATTTGAACAAACGAGCAACACTTCTGGTTTATAATCATCTTTTAATGTTGCATTGACATTGCACCATGTCGCCGTTAAAATGTGGTATCTTCAGGGAATTTGTGGCTATCATTGCTTTGTCATTCTAAGGACATTGATTTTTTTTATTATATAGATCTACAGTACAGGGTTTGTGGCTCACTGGCTTACTATTAAATGATCATGCGGAAATAACTAAATGCCAAGCTGCAGACAATTTTAAGCTACAGGGCATACTTAAGTAGATGCTGGACATCTCCTGACTCTGTTTATTTCAAGCAGTCAGAATGTGATAATCTTTCCCTGTATAGTCTTTTAGGAAAATCAGAATAGTTATGCTGAAAGATCTTGTCTTTACTGATCCAGCTTTGGCAACATATTTTGGGACAGTGACATTCTTAAATATGAATAGACATCATGTGGTTTAGGTAGGTGTATTATTTCTATAAGAATATAAACAAATATTAACTCAGAGATTGTGACTACAATATGTAAGTCTGAAAGTTTGTTCTCCCATAATGCTTTAAGATCATAAAGACAGGGACAATAAGAATATACAATACAATGTTTTTCTATATGAGAAACAGATTACTAATACTGCTGAGGACTTATCTTTCCTGCTGGTTACTCTCTCAAAAAAATCACAGGCTTGTAATTTTCCATCTAATAAATATTTCAGACAATTATGTGAATAATTAGTGAAACAAAGATTAAATTCTATTTTAAAAGGCACTAGGTGAACTAAAGCATTAGTAAAGTGCAGTTAAGTCTTGAACATTTATATACTATAAAGCAGGAAATCTCCACACAATAGAGATTAATACTCTGTGTGCATACTGTATTGTGCTCAGCCCTTAACATTCTGAACTGGGACTGTGGCAGTCGTTATCTCTAGCAGGTTTCTTGGTGATTTTCAAGCCCAGCTTTACCTACCCAAGTGGCAGTGACACCAGCTTTCACTGAAGCCTTATTACTCTTAAAAGAGCAATTTGGTTGGTTGCACGGCTATTAGGATCAGACACTCAGGCTTAAAGCTGTCAGTACAACTGATTCTCATCTTTTTTTCCACAATCCTGACATCTTTTTCTCTTTTCTGCTGGACACTAGCATTACTGTTTTTATCATTTTCAATCAAGCTCACGCTGAAAGCTGAGGAATATATTCCCACTGAAACCAAAGTGAAGAGCAGAAATTATTTTATAGCTACTATAGTAGCAGCAGGGCTGGCTGCATGTTGTGTGGGAGAAACTGGATCAGTGAGAAATGTGTGGCTTTCCTCAGGGCTACCTCACTGAGATATTACTTCAACATCTAAGGATGGCAAAACAACTACTTGCTGTGATTTTTCAGTGATTAATGATTCCGCCTTAAGCAAACAGTGTGTGGAAAGTGGGAGAGAAGATGTAACAGATTTTATGAAAATAACTTGTGGAAATGTTATCATCAGTGAAATGGGGGGAAATTACTATGCTTGAACTTCTTTTCATTTTGATGTTGTTCTTCTCTGGACCAACGCTGAGCAAGCTAAGTAGGACCAAAAGCAAACACTGGAAGGGCGGTAAGTGATAAAAGTTCTTTTTATAATGAATGTGTGGGTGAGATTAAAAAAGCCAGGGTTAATGTTGAGCTAAAGGAAACAAAGCTGTTTTGAATGCTTTAGATTTTAGGTTGTCTCTTAGATTTGAGGGAGAATCTGAAAGCAAAGCAGGGAATTTAATTTGTTTGCTTGTTAGTTTATGTAAATCATTTATTTCCTAGAGGAATTATAGTTACTTACTATATAAATAGCAAAAGTTCACTTAAGGCCCTGGAATGTCAGAAATAGTTTTTCATCTAAAAATATACAGATAAATTAGAAACCAGTGTTTTCAAGATTGTGAGAATATTAAGATTGTTGTTTTCATTATGGAGACTTGGGGCCAGATGCTTATAGCTTGCAATCTGCCGGTTACATTATTTAAAAAAGAGAGGGAGAAAAATATACTAAAAATCCTGCACTCAAAACAGGTTTAGTATATTTTGTGTAATGATTAGGCAGACGTTTTTTTTTAGAGAACATGAATGTTCTAAAATGCAGTGCCAGCATCAGTAATTGGCTGGTTGACTATATTGGTGTTGATGTGTTAATAAAGATAAATTGTATTAACTTTATTGAAAAAAAAATCTGCTGTGCTAAAAAAACACTTATGGTTTTTGAAGGCTGCAATCCATTTTCTTCAGCTGATGGAAACTGCAAAGGAGAATTACCCTGTATATTTTGTGAATAGTTCACTAAATATGCCAACTTTGCAATTTTGTAAAGTTCACTTTGTTTTGCTTCCCTTGCATGACATTTGTTTATAGAAAACATGGGTTATCAAGATCTGATAATCAAATGGCCCAGTGAGCATAAATGATGTTACATAAATATTTGGACCAAGGGATTATACATGCTGGATAGGATGTCTTTTCCCCCCAGGTCTTTCTTGATATTGTTGATTGGATGCACCTTAGGAATTTTGTTTCTTACAAGTACTGCCACAGCATGCTGTGTGTATCTCAGCTTTAATAGCACTTTCAGTTTTCCTCTTCTGTCAGTGTTGTGATCTGAGGTTAAAGAGTAGCATCAATATTAAAAAGAAGTTTTAATAATGTATCACAGCATCTCAGCAGGAGACTTTTGCCCCTCCCTCCCTCCCTACTATAGTTCCCTTTGTTGCATTAAAGCATTACAAATCTTCCACCTACTGTACCTTCAAGGGAAAAGTTCCAGCAGGCACTTAAACTGGGCTGTTAAGGCAAAGGTGGTCAGAACAGCATATCTGCAAATTATTTTCTGTTCCTGTAAATCCCATTATCACACTACTCATAGCTCACAATGCTGTTACTGGTCCTCTTTCTTGCAAATTACAAACTGTTATTTACTCTGTGCTGCATGATCTCTTTTCAGAGGCATGTGATTCAGGCATATATGTTACTTTTTTTGAAATGTCAAGAAGTTAATAGTATCATTTTAGGGTCCAAACTCCTCTTTATTTGTATTACTTTAATTGAAACTGGCAAATGAGAAGTGCATCAGTCCAATCTCTTAGCCCTTAACCAAAGGAACCAGATCCTGAAAACTTAGATATTTACTGAAGAAGTTATTTGGCAGATTGAAAATAACTCCACACGTGACTATTGAGTAATGCTGTTACCTTGTTCTGTATGTTTATAAGAAAAGAAACTTAACTGTTTCAAGCAGACAAAGTTGCTTAAGAATTTCTTCTGAAAAGAGACATAAACAAGGTTGTTTTGGAAAAATGATCTCTAATGACACTAACAGTAAGTTATGCTGCATGATAGTATTGCTTTTTAATTCAGAGTCTGTGCAGTATTGTTACTAATTAAAGAACTGTTTGTTTTGAGGACTACATATACATTTAATGGAAAGTTTTCAGTTTACTACCTGTTATAATGTGTGTGTTCTAGAGAATGCATTGTTAGTTCCAAAATAATTTTTAGCTTGTTAAAACAAAAACATAATGTTGGTAACCATTTTTGTAAAGTAAGGGCAAGCAGTGAAAGTCAACCTCTGCTTATACTTTGACTTTGGTATTTTCTTCAGCATGCATGTGGAACTAGAGATGGTCAGAAATTTTTCAGTGAAAAATGTTTTGTCAGAAAATGCAGATTTTTTCCCCCCCAAACCAAAATTTTTCACCATAGCTTATTGGTTTCTGTGAACCTTTCACTGGGAAGGTTTCTCAGGGCCATGGTGGAATTCTGGTTAAAATGAGAGAGAGAGAAAAAAATATGTCTAACTCCAGAGTAGCTTACTGGTTAGGACACTCAACTGGGCTTTGTGAGACTATTTAAGTCTATGCTATGAGAGGGAACAGGGACTTGAACCTGGGTTCCCTGGACTACTAGCTGTTTTGGTGTGGGTTGCTCTCTTGTGGTGTTTTTTGTTGTTGTTTTTTTGTTTTGGTTTGGTTTTTTTCACAAAAGTTTTTGAAAGGTCTTGGGTTTGTCCTGCCAAGACCTCCCCTGAGCATCGTGTTGCAACCGACAGAACCTGGCTCCTACCTACCCCTGATCAACCTAGCTGGCCACTGGATTGATCTGTACTCTGGACTGGTGTAGAATGAAAACAAACATAGAAACCTCAAAGTTTTTTTGGAATGGATTCTAGTTTTCTGGCCAGCCTACCAGAAACTTTCACTGGTGGGTAATGGGGTTTAGTCACATAGACACTTATGCTTATAAGAAGCATACCAAATCTTTTTCAGGGGGAAAGGAAACACACCACATTTATTGGAGATACAACAATTAGTATATGAATTCAATCATATATATACACACACAGTCCCGCCAGTTGATGTTATAGTTACCAGTCCAGAGTACAGATCAATCCAGTGGCCAGCTAGGTTGATCAGGGGTAGGTAGGAGCCAGGTTCTGTCGGTTGCAACACGAAGCTCAGGGGAGGTCTTGGCAGGACAAACCCAAAGTTTCTTGGCAAGGCACCTTGTTTATATAGTGATTTTCCTTCATTGGGAGTAATGAGTTTTGCACCATCATGCTGTAATTAATTGTTGTTCTTACTTAATAAAAAAACAAAATAAAAAATATCTCAGGGAGTTATCCCATGCTGGTTTTGATCACAGCTATCTTGTCCCCATTATTAGGTGCCTGTCTCATCTTTAGAGCTGTCAATCTGCCCTCCTTTGACATTTCAATAGGGGCGTGTTGCAATCTCCTGGCACCCTTATGTTTGTCTTCAGTTCCTTCCTAGAACATCCGGTCCGGTAATGGCCTTCACACTTATCTTCTAACACACACATTCCTCATTCACACATGAAACAGGATTGATTTACACTAAGCATTTGAACAGGAACATAAAATTGCAATGCAATAGAAAACAATCATTGCATTCTTTTAATTATTTCAAAATGCTAAACCTACAACGAAGTGATGACCCTAAAGGTCTGTCACTGCCTTGAAATCTGCTTCAGACACAAATTCTGGCTAATGCATCTTTACCAATGGCCCATTAGGCCATTCCTTTCTGCTTTCAGAAAGGGTGGCTGGCAAAATATGGTCAAATCATACACCAATACATGCTACATTATTATTCTTTATCCTTCATTCTAAATTATACAAAATACAAACAAAAAATCCTATTACTACAACCTGAAATATTAATATAATAAATTCTGATTAGATTTCTATTTTACCAGTAAAAGAGTGATTCTACAACACCATTACTGGAGCTTATTGGAGAGTGGAACCCAAAATATAAACTGGGATTTCCGAAGTATCTCAAGGGAGTTAGGCACCCAGCTACCAATTCCTATCCACAGTGTCCATAAAAGAAATATATGATGTAGTATGTATACATCTGGAGAAATACAGGGCATATCCTAAGCTAGGGTAAGTCAGCAGAGCTCTGCTGAAGTCAGTGGCTACAGTGATTTACACTAGTGGAGGAACTGGCCCATACACTTGACTCTATCCTACAATGGTAATTGCAAAGTGGACTTTTGCCTCCTCATGGAGCAGCATTGACTTCAATGGGGCTCTGCGCACCATAGATCCATTTGTAGGAGTACATTTGTAATAAATTGTCAGAAGTATAGTGAATAGAAAACTTTGGGGACCTTAATTAAAGTCAAATGAAAATCTCCAATAATAGATTTTTTTTTAAATTAAACTTTTTTTTTACAGATTTTTCAAATTCTCAAATAAAAGAACCTCATCTCCTGTTACAAGAGGAGGGACAATATGGCAGTTTTCGTTTTAGCTTTGCAGGTCAAGTGAGGACTATTGATTTTGTAAACCTCTCCAGTTGAGCGAAAGCTGAACTTTTTCACCAGAGTTCCAATCTCTCTTAAGCCATTCTTTAGAGACCTTGCTGAATAGTATTACATGGTTCTTGTTTCTCAGCCAAACATTTATATATTGTAATCCTTTAGGGACTTACTGCTCCAAATGCTGAACACCCACAGCTCTCACTGAAGTCAAAAGAGCTTTGGTTTTCAACGTCTCTGAAAATAAGCCCTCTAATCAACAATGATTGAACCTAGTGATGCTAAATAATAGTCCAAATTTATTCCTCATTTAGTTCCTATCAAATCAGTAAACTTATGCCAGGAGGTGAAATTGGCCCACTGTTTTATTGGGAGAAATATAAGGAAAGCAAATTGTATTTTCTAGTTGCTTATATTTTGGTATCTTGGAAAACTTTTTAAAAATTGCTTAGCTCTGGTGCATTGGGATTTAGAAGCTAGTGTTCAAGATAAACTGGAGCCTAAAAGTAAAACCTGGAGTTACAAATCAACTGGATTTTCTTTTTCTCGCTGAGCCAAGATAACACATTATGATTCAAATTTTTAAGACGGATTTATAACTCGGAGAACAAAAAACTGCGAGAAGACAATTAAATCCTCTTTTTAGTTTATCTTAAATCGGAAAGTAGATTTCTAGCTTTGCAAATACCTATTCCCCGCCTGAATTCATTTTTCACAGTGCTTTGGAATGCCAATACATGTTATAAAAGGAAAAGTATTTAATGTCTGAAAGCACATAGATATTTCTTCATATGCATGTGGCAGTGTTCTTTAGATGTTCATTGAAACTATCAGGGCAGCGATGGAGTGTTAATGGAATGGTGTCCCCATGCATTGTCTTTGGGGACCCCCTGCAAAAGTGTTGGGCAATTTGATAATAGCATATCCCTGAATGATGAAGATTATTGTGCTTCTTGAGACAATCACAAACATTTACTGATCTCTAGTGATATCAGATCTAAAAG
This sequence comes from Mauremys mutica, assembly GCF_020497125.1. NCBI lineage: Eukaryota > Metazoa > Chordata > Testudines > Geoemydidae > Mauremys > Mauremys mutica. The sequence continues at coordinate 186,709,095 of NC_059072.1, read as the reverse complement.
GACATCTGTGAATTATAGTATGGGAAAAGTTACTTTGATAATTATTGCCAAAAGGTTCATTTCTATAGGATCTCAGCCCTATTCAGGACCTACATGGTCCAGGTCAAATACCAAACATTATTGTTCAGAGACTACTTTCCATGGTAACTACGTATTACCTAAGTTGGAAACAATATTATCTATGGGGAAAATAGAATTATGCCTAATGTGTTATCTCACAATAATTATGAACCTAACTTGCATCTTCACTGCATAGCTGTGTGACAAATCTTTATGGAAGCAGAGACAGAGAGAAAACCAGAAGGCTAGTAAGGGAATATCGTACTTATTGGGACATATTAACAGTTTGAATTTATTAAATCCAATTTGTTCTTCCAGCTATATAAAATAATGTAATGCGTTTTGCCCCTTTGTGTATGTCTACACTGCAATAGAACACCCATGACTGGCCCATGTCGGCTGTCTTGGGCTTGTCAGGCTCAGGCTGTGGGCTATAAAATTGCAGGGTAGATGTTCAGGCTTGGGTGGGAGCCTGCGCTTTGGGACTCTCTCCCCTCACAAGGTCCCAGAGCTCAAGCTCCAGCCTAAGCCTGAATGTCTACACTGCAGTTTTATAGCCACGCAGCCTGAGCCCCACAAGCTCAAATCAGCTGACACAGGCAAGCCATGGGTATTTTATGGCAGTGTAGCCATACTCACTATATCTAAGAGGGACTGAGATGGTAATTTTTCATGCCTAAATCAAGTTTTTATCATACAAGTGCAACAGAATCATATTTCAACTGCTGTTTCAGGTCACATTATAGTTAAATTTATGGCAAAAGATGCACAGAGGTTGTGAGAGTCCTAATAGTATCACTTATGAGGTATTAATTTTAAGGAGGAGAAAAATGCTTACATTATTGTTTGAATGTAATTATAGAGTGTGACTCTTTCAGGCTGTCTGCAGACTGATCAGCATATATATTCATGTCATATAGAGTATATTACTTATGTTAAGCTTTATCATCAGTTCCATTTTTATAGATATGTTGTATACCATCCATGCTCAGGTGCTGACCCAAAGATCAGCTGATGAAAGGAAACCTACATAAAAGGTTCTGATTTTCAGAAGCGGTTAAAAACCCACAAACCCCTATAAAGTCCTTGGAAGTTCAGTAACTTTGAAAATTAGGCTGCTTGTATTTAGGTGCTTAAGTAGGGATCTGGGAGCCAAACTTGTTTGAACATTTGAGCCTGCAATTTTAGTCTAAAAGTACATAAAGTGATAGATGTGACTCTTTCAAATACTGAGGAAATCTGAAAAAGCTAATTTTTATGCATGTTTAAAAGAAAATATGAGTGTTTATTTGAGCATTTGAGACTGTGCAATGGTTTGGTTTTTTAAGTTCACTTTTTCTCTTTACTTTAGGGTTCACTTCCAAGGCAGTGGAGTGCACACAGCAGAGCCCTGTACCCTCATAGAGTCTCATTGAAGTCAAAGGGGCTCCATGGAGGTGCACAGGGTTTCCTGCAGACTTCCTGTATTTCCCTGCAAGATCAAGGTCTTAATTGGTCCCATTTCACATCTTCATACACTCTACTTTGCCTGAAATGTCTGTCCACATATTAAAAACTCCTTAACCAAAGTTATATTTGTAAACCTGAGAAAAATTTTAAATCAGGAATATAAGGAATTAATTACAGGAAAATAAATGTGGATAAAGGCGATTTGGAACAGTTGTGAAGTATCACCAACATTAAAGAATTAGTAGGCAAAAACAAACTCTCCTAATTATGTCAACAAATAAAACGAACACATGGAGATTGTCTGCTAAATGTGGTAAAAGCATATATCAGAAATTCAAAATGATGAAACCTATACACATACCAGAGTGGCTAAGAAAGAGCCACACTTGTTTTGACTTTCCCTTTCTAGTAATAGTCAAAGACAACAATGTTGGTGGTTAAATAGCATTGATTTTAGGTGTTAACACTTGAAAGCATGATCTAAAGAGTATTTACAGTACATTGTCTCTTTTGAGAGCCATTATTAAATTCCTTCAGAAAACATCTTTGCTTAATACCTTCAAAAAAATTGAGAGAGAGTGAGACAGATCATTTGATTTTGGAAAGTGAGACTCAAAAGTGCCAATAATAAAAAGCTGTTGGTATTTTAGCATTCCTGTTCATTAAGACTGTGTCAGCACATCCATTATAAACTACGTTGGTTTTTTTAGCGGTTTACACTTAGTCATATAAACTTGTTTCAGGCTGAAATTGGGCTCATGTTGGAAGCAAATTTCATGTTATCAATTTTCAAACACAAATCTTTAACCTTCAATTAGTTGAGGATTAAAACAAATATTGGCATGTATGTATGTGTTAAACTGAAAAATGGCTTTGAATTGGGTGGAGGGAGCCACACAGTTCAGCAACAGCAGCAAAATCTTTTTTAAAAGCATTTTTTTTCTCCCCCAGCCTTTGCTCTTGAGATCACAGTGAAAAGAAACTAAAAACTGAAATCTTAGTTTGGGCTGAACCTCAATCATTTTACGCTCACTTTTCAGAGGTACTGAGCACCTGCAGCTTCTGTTGACTTCAGTCAGGTTTGTGAATGCTCAAAATAATTATTCTCAATACTCCTCAAAACAGTGTACTTAAAATGACTGTGTGAAGCTCTAACTCCTTTAGAGCTCCTGTTTCCTCTGAGTGTCAGGGAGTTGTGTTTGGACTTTCCTTGAGGCTTAGTCTATGTGCAGTTTTTGTACTGATATAACTAAGCTGATTAAGAGTGATTTTTTTTTAAAGTAACATATTTACACCAGCACAGCCCCTATTTTGGGTGCAGTTATAGAACTCTAAAGGTGCCTTACACCAGTATGTCTTACTTCCTTTTCTGTACATGAATAAGCTGTATGAGAATAAGCATATTGTATGTGAAGGTTGTGCTGCCTTAACTATACCAGTATAGTGGCATAATTTCCTTGTTTAGCCAAGGCCAATGTGCTTGACTGTATTTTCAGTTCCCATCCCTGTGAACCTCTGAGAACTGTGAGTAAGAACTACTCTTTGGTTACTGGTGATTAAGGAAGTGCTCTTCACCTTGTCCCAGACTTCATATTTAAAAAGAAATGATGGTCCATATTAGCAGCAACTACTGTAAATGCTGTTTTTATAAATCTAAATCCCTCTGACCCACATATAATCCAACCTTTAGCTGGAGAAAGTTGACTTTTGTGTGTAAGTAACTTTGCTTATGGTATATTGAAATCTAATAATTCCATATTAGAAGGTTTAGCGGTCAATCGAATAAAAAAAATAAACAAGTTAACAAGCTGTACAAGGTTGTGGTCCTGGCTTTATCTGAAGTAAAAGTTATTCATTGATGTATGGCACAACAAGAAAACCCATTAAGAAGAAGAAAAAAATTATCCATCTCTGAAATTTATAGTCCGTTTCCCTCACTTATATCCCACAATAATCCAGTCAAAAATGTTTAGCCCTCTTATTACAGTGACTCAGAGACAATCATCTGTGTAACTCTGAAGTGGAAGAAAGTAATACATTTTGTGGCCAACATTTGTTTGGGTAGCTAATTGAGTAGACTGAGTTTTAAAAGTGTAAGATACTCATCAGTTCCTTATTGAATTCAATGGAAGCTGCTGCATACTTAGAACTTTTGAAAATTAGGCCAATTATTTTGGTCCCCAAGTATGGAATTATAAAAGAAACGTTTCCTAAGTGTGGGAGGTTTCCTGTCTATCAAAAGACTTTGCATACTTGTTCAGTGTTTTTAGAAGCCACAGACCCTTTGATACTCTCTGATTTCTTGAGAAGAATCAGGTAGTCTTATTGGCTAACCATTTCCCTCCAAACTCTGAGTTAAAGCACTTTTATAACATCATCAATAAATATAATGGATAGTTTCATTGCCTGTGTTTAACTGGGAAGACCTCACTGACGTATTTGGTATAGCTGCTGCTATTAGCAACTAGGGCCTAATTCTCCTCTCACAGTGGTGTAAATCAGGACTGCATTAAATGGAATTATGCCAGTGAAAACTGGTATAAGTGAGAAGAGAATCAGACCTCCAGAGTCATATCTATGCTACCATATATCTGGTAGTCAGCCTGGACACTCAGAAAGAGAGAGATTAATTTGGAGATGGGTGCCTCTTGAAGGCACAATGTAATATTTGATGAAGAAAGGAAAAAAGATTTCTAATGTATATTGAAGAATTATAGAATATGTCAATGCAGAGCCCACAAGACTTAAAGATCGTCTCTTGACCATCAAATATAGATAGCATTCTCTGTTGTAATGAGACTCAAAATGTGCATGTCTAGTCACTTACCACCTCAAATTTACCAAGGAGTTTTAATGTGTGTGTTTGTACTAATAGGACTGATAGGCTAGATTGAAATGGGTCTGATGGAGCCATTATTATCTGCTCATTCAATGATCCATAAAGATAAAGATTTACATAATAACCAGAACATTTCTAAATGAGTTATTGACTCCTACAGTGTCAAAAATCCATTTAATTCAACTGTTTTCAGTGTGTTTGTGTGTAATGTCATTTCACAAGGTACCAAAGACTAAATATTTCATGCAATAAATAAATAAATAAATAAAACCCTACATTAAAAATATTTAAGGTTACAAAATAGAATAAATAGAAAAACAATCTAGCAAAAAAAATGAAAAATTTCAAACATTATTAATGTCATTTTTGTATTTTCCCCTCTCCACTTCCTTCTCTTCCCTGCCTTTTTCCTTATTCCCTTTGAGAATAATAAAATGATTGATGTCCAGAGGTTGTATGTTTTTTTCTTATTTAACCTTTCTCTGTGCTAATGTGTAGCTTTTCAGAACTACTATAACTTTTCAAAAGTTAGAGTAGCAAAACAGTGGGGATCTACAGTATTTATTGAAAAATCAATTAATGTTAATATGTTAATGCATGTGGGTGGACATTGAAAGGCATATAGAGCCCTCTGATTTATACTTTGATCTTAACATTGGTTGTTTTACCTTTTTTCATAGTAGCATGGCCATTGCCAGAATCTAATACTCATGTTGCTTAGAATATTCCTCCGTAAGCGGCCTTATTAACTTCAGTAGGACTTGATTGGGTAAGATGCTATTCAGCATGTCAGAATCTGGCCCTCAGTGAGCATCAACTTTAACTTTGAACGCCTCTGTTATTTCTTACTTTGTGTCACAGCCTAAGTGGTGTTTGAACAATTTCTTTCCTTTTGGAATTAATTGTCTTCTCATTTACAAAGTACATTTTACAAATTATCATCCTCATAAGCTGTTCATTAGGGAGTTCTTAATCTCTTTTCATCAAATATCTTAAGTAAACTTACATTACTATTATCTGCATTAAAACACATGCAGTACTATATACAAATATTGTATTGGTGTATTTCAATTTTTATTCATTTTTTTTTGTGTAGGTCACTGGGCAGCACTGTCTAAAAGTGATCTGTTACCTGAAATTAATCATATAGATTCAGTATTATGGACCTTGAGAAAAATGTAATAAAATGCAGTTTTGGCAATATGATTTGCTTAATTTATACTCCTGTGTAAAATCTGCTTTAACATTTTGACCTATTCTCTTATTTTTGTGCACTTTGGTAGAAATAAGAACTGTTTGGACTAACATACAGTAAGAGCCAACTGACCATCAATCTCTAGTTGAAAATTGACATGATAATTGATCAGTATATTTTTCTTTAACAGTTCCAAAGAATGTGTATAGGTTTTCAGATATTCTCCAATATTTGTACCCAGTTTATAAAGTTACTTACAGTTAAGTCTGAATTAACTATATTAGACAAGCACATATGTGCTATATAAAAATACAGCTCTCATAGAGCAGGCTATATGTGCTGAGAACATAGGATAATATGTACTCTGCATGCAAATTTGGTTGATCTATGTTGCTCATTTCAATTCCTTTTCCAAACAGTGAACATGGTAATTTGCATTATCTGTAAAATGAGTCTGAGAACCTAAGTCAGTTTGCCAGTAGACATTTCTTGATTCATGGCAAGGGCAGTTGCCAGCTTCTCAATGTATTTGTTTATATCTCCAAAATGAGAAGTACTGCAATGATTGGAACATTACATGGTACACATTTTTTGTAAATAGCCCAAATCTACATACACAGAAAAAGAGCCATGGGTTCTGATCACAGGGTGAACTTTTTCTGCCTTGAGAATGTATTTGGAGGGGAATAGTGGAGGGATGCTTTATGAACACTCTATGGGCTTGTCTTCACTATCAGGAGATTGATGCTGTTGCAATTGATGCTGCAGGTCTAGTGAAGACCTGCTAAATCTATGGCAGAGTGCTCTCTGGTCTATTCGGTACTGCAGCTCCTCAAGAAGAGTAAGGTAAATTGACCAGAGAGCATCTCTCATCAACACAGCACAGTGGAGACACCGCGGTAAGTCGACCTAAGTTACGCTACTCCAGTTACGTGAAATTTAGGTCAACTTACCCCAGTAGTGAAGACAAGCCCGATGACTGCCGCTGTCCAGAAATGTTGCAATACAGGGCTAAGAAGTGGTTGTACATAGTTCATATTTCAGGATGAACCTGTAGTTGAACCTATCCACTTCTCATACTCCATACAGATTACTCCAACTCCTGACAAGCATAATCTTGTATGAGGATATTGTGCATGGGACAATGGCCTGTCAAAATATGGGTGATTACTACCAATGTTTTTACAGGATCAATTTGCAATGTTTGTTGGGGGAAATCTGCAAAAGTGCTATCATTAAACAACCAGTAATTATTTTACTTAATCTTCCTTTGAGTTACTCTTAAAGATGAATACAGATATTGTGACTATATTAAATTTCTACTAGGAACAGACAGTTAACCTGTTGAAATTACATAAAATATACCTCTTTGCACTGATTAGATTATAGAAAACTGAATTTTTATGTAGTCCTATGGAATTTATATATTTTTAAAAATATGCAGTGAGAAATAATAAAAAGAAATGATGACCAGACATAGCTTCAATTGCTTGGGAGGATAGAATTTTTTACTCCTGTGTAGCATATAAAAGTTTAAATTAAAAAATAACTTAAAACTTTAGATTTCTTATGCATGCCATTGCTTTCATGGTTTCTAGTGCATCTAATCATGCCTATCTTGTTGCCAGGACAATGACACTAAAATGGGCTGAAAACAGCATCCTTTCACGTTGCATTAACGCATACTGAACAGCACTTCACTTTGTGCATTTTGAACTCTTTGCAATAAAAGTTTTAAGAGATAAGAAGCTTTTTCTATTTCAGGGTCGCCATTAGTCTGAATAATGCATAAACATGGGAAAAGGTTTGAAGTTCTACTGAGGATCACAGTATAGCGTCAATTAAATTATACATCATTATCACAGCTGCCAACCCCAGTGTAGGATTTTAGCCCCCATCTCACTAAATGTTCTATGTAGCTGTCTTGTCTAATCAGTTTTTTCAAAGCAACAACAGTGCTCTTTCACAAATGTAGTTTAAAGAAGAAATTGGAGGGTGAGGTTTGGTTGATCAACAAAGATCTTTGAAGTGTCAACAGTCAAGCACCAAGGGAGGAAAAAAAAGTCAATTCTCTAGCCTTAAAGAAACACAAGGGAAATATTAAACACTATTAAGTCATGACATTATTATGTTATTTTTGAAGTAGGCTGTATGCACTACCTCTGTCAGTAGAGTAGTTTGCACTGTAGTTCCTATCTTGAGTTAATAATGAAACCTTTTGTTAAAGCAGAAATGTAATGGCTATTTTACCTATCATCTAAAAAAATATATATATATTTTTAAGAGATGTAATTAAAAAAACATATCTACTACATTACCAATCTTCTTCCATATGGCTTGGGTAGGTAGCAACAACTACAAATTAATATCTAAGTTTGATAGCCAGCACATTATAATTGGAGATATACCTATCTCCTTGAACTGGAAGGGACCTTGAAAGGTCATTGGGTCCAGCCCCCTGCCTTCACTAGTGGGACCAAGTACTGATTTTTGCCCCAGATCCCTAAGTGGCCCCCTCAAGGATTGAACTTGCAACCCTGGGTTTAGCAGGCCAATGCTCAAACCACTGAGCTATGCCTTTCCCCTAGTTGCCACATTGCCACAGCAGTGAGCTGGTGAATGTCCTTCAGGCCCTCTGCAAAAAAAAAAAGGAAGGGGACGTTCTGATATAATGTGCTGTATCATTTGTGCCTGGTGACCACAGTCATGTACAGGTGTTTGCCTCACTTTCCATTTAAAGAGGGTTTGTCCACGTTTCCCATGAGATGTCCTGATGCTATTCAATCTGCACCAGTCTTTTCAACATTAACCAAAACCCGGTGGTTCCTCAACAGAATCAACGATGAGCTGTTTGTTTTGAGCGGTCGAAAGTACTCCATGTGATTCTCCATTGAGCCTCAGCATCAAAGTTGGGTGTAAGGATCTTTATACAGTTCCATAGAGGGTTGTGGGATTTTAATCTCATCTTCGGTGGCTTCTGCAGGTCTTGGTGCAGTGGGATCCTTATATTTGCATTGACATGATTAAGAAAGCGAGATGTCTGAGCAGCTCTTCTAATCTGTGGAGGCAGGATATGCAATAGAACTGAGAGCCAGTCAACTGGAGTAGATTTGAGTATCCCTGACACTATGCGCATAGCATTATTGAGTTTAGTGTCAAGGAGTTTAGTGTGACTGCTATGAGACCACATTGGTGCACAATATTAAGCTGCAGAATATACCAAGGCAATTGTTGCAGTTCATAAGGTCTGTGGACTGGAGCCCCATGATGTTCCAGCCAATTTTCTGATAAATGTGATTCAAGACCTGACCTTATCATGTGTGTTCTCGAGGTCTTGTCGAAAGGTCAAATTCAGGTCCAGTGTAGCGCCAACATACTATGGATTAGCTTTGTGGCTGACGCTCTCATCGCAGAACTGCACATCAAGTTTGGTGTTAACTGCTTTCCATCTGAACAATAAAATGGCTATGTTATTTTTTCGTATTAGTCTTATATTTCCAGCATTGGAAATACTCAGCCATTGTGCTAAGATCTCGGGTTAGGGTGCAGCTGATGGTATGGAGACTTGTATGCTGAACAGCGCAATGTCATCTGCATACATGAATTTCCTTGACTCCATCACTGGTATATCTGCAGTGTATAAATTAAAAAGTATTGGAGCCAGGACAGAACTCTGAAGGATGCCCAAGTGAAGACTTCTTGGTCTACTGATCTGGCCATTCAGGTGTACTTAATACGGCGGTCCCCAGTCATAGCTGCCAAGAGGCAGATCATTTGCCGGCAGTGAATGATGGGGAGACCTTGAGGAGGAGGCCCTGTCTCCAGACAGTGTCATAGGCTGAGGACAGATCAACAAGGGCGATTCCTGTCTTCCACTTAAGTTGGAATCCTGCCTCAATGTGGCTGGTAAGGGAAGTTACTTAGTCACAGCAGTTCCTCTTCGGGTGAAATCCTGTCTGCTCCACTGGGAGGATCTCTTTGATGATATCAGATAGACAGTGGAGCAACACCCATTCTGTGAGCTTCCTGGTGAGAGAGAGAGAGAGAGAGAGATGGGGTGGTATCTGGCTGCATCCTCTTTTCATATTCCCTAAGGAGACACTCGGATTCTTTTGTCCAGCAGGGGGTGAAGTCCGCGGGATGTACTTCTTAGCAGTCAATTTTAAGATTTTTGTAAAACGACCAAAGTTTTAGGTATCAGTTCAAGCCGAGGGATCCAAGATTCTGTTTCTGAAGTGTAGGAGGGCCAGTCAGCCTTGTGGAAACTCCAATGTGGCTTTGGCACAGACTGCAGAAGAGGTACTTCCAGGCCAATCTGGAGAATGATTGGGTGATGTTGGCTACGTGGAACGTGACTCAGGATGGTTCTTGTTGTGGCCAGTGAGACACCTGTTCTATTATTGGTCACAAAACACAGGTCAGGGTTGTGATCCATTGCCCACCTTGCAGACCAAAAAGATCTAGATTGCTTTGGATCATAGAGCAGGTGGAGGTCTTCAAGGGAGGCCCATTCTGAGAACTGCTCCCCAGCTGTGTCACTTGATCAGTATCCCCAGTCTTTGTGATGGCTGTTAAAGTCACCTATGTAGATGGCCAGATGAGGAAGGGAAGATAAGATGGGATCAGGCCACATGATGTTAGGTGGCTTGTATGTGTTTACTCTAATGTCCCTAATTCTAACCATGTTGATCTCTCTTCCACTGGTCAATGATTGTCCAAAACATCTACATCCTATAATCCATTTCTCATGTACACTGCTAGCCCATGTTTTGCATGGTTGACATCAGTGATTTTGGTATAGACATAGATTTTATGTCTGGCAGCTTTTATCTTCTTTCACATGCGTTTCTTGGAGGGCCACTATGTCAAATGTGATGGTCTTTGAGGGTCCTTGAGAGGTAATCTGCTTTTTCCCTGGACATCCCTTCTACATTAAAGTGGTATATTTGGAGGACTGGCTGGACTGTTCTTTTTTGGTCCTGGAAAGGGCGGTTTCAGGAAGTATAATCATTGCTACATTTACTGTGAGGTCGGTAAAATGACGTCCAGTGGTCAATTGATACATTGGTATGTTGGTGGATTTGCACAGAGCACAAAAATCATCTTAACAGAAGTACCACATGAAGGTTGTCATCTTGCTCCCACATTACTAATTAATTACTCCCACACCCTTCCCTACTGTAGTATAATGGCTACCTAATATGGGATGATCTCTAGAAATGTCCCTATAGATAACACTGATTTTGCAGGTCAGTGTGGACAGACAGACTGTTTTGTTCATCTGTGCTTCAGGTTTCTTCATTTAAACTTTTCACAATGGCTTACCATACTGGAGAAATGATTTTTCAGTGTGATAGAGTATGAAATGGTGTTGTTCAGCCATCATTGTACAAGTCAGCTAGTTATTATTTCAGTAGTGGCTTTGGCATAAATCTGAGATAAAAAGAACTATTACCAAATACTTAGAAAAATCATTATCATGTATTTTTATTAATGTAATATCTAAAAGGTGATTAGAAATGTTTTGATTAATTAATTATATTCAGACTTGGACTGCCATGTAATTTGCCTAATAGTGTTATTAGTTTACTGGCCTATTTAATAATCCCTTTTGAATAGCCACGCATAGAAGAGGGAAGTCAAGGTGTAGTACTTAGCACTTTTTGTGTAGAATACTTAGAATTATATTCTGCCATTGATTTTGACACAGGACATGCCATTGATTTCAATGGGGAGGTTAATATGCAGATCAATGACATCTTATATCACTTAAAGGGTAGTAATGACTTGATATGTGAAACCAAATAGGCAGGATGTACTGAAGAGTTTCTATATAGAGCGAGAACTCAACATTTTAAAATTTACTCTTTAATTTAGGGTATTGATGATATAAATCACTGCAGAAAGAAGCATGAAAATGAAATGTAAAAGATTGTGCAGTGAGTGCATGGATGAGAGACTCATGGGGAAAATTTTTCTAGCTTGTGTGCTGCCATTTATATAAGGTAAAACTGATCCTGTGCTGCTTCAAACCTTTGGGGAAATTGGATACTGACTAGCCAATAGTAGTACCATGAGAATCACTCCTCTTTATACTCATATCAGTCTGTATAACTAACCAGGCAAAGACTTGGCTCATGGTTGCATATTCCATTAGCTCTCCTGCTAGGTAACTTTGTGCAGCAAAGTCTCAAAAGGTTCAGAATTGGGGTTGTTTGGATAAGAATCAAACTATCAAAATCTGCTGGGCTTGCAAGCTTGGGCTGGAAATTTCACAAGACCACGTGTTTACATACGATTTCTTTTAGACTCTTCTGGTCTTGGCATAGATGAAAAAACTGCATGGACAGATATTTTATCATGCAATTCATTCATTTTTTGTTCAAATATGAAAAACAGTTTGAGACTCAGATATCTTAATTCCCTGACAGCAAAGCAGGATACAGCACAGTATCTAAATTCCAATTCTCAGCTTCTTAACAGTTACCTCACCCACTTTATAGTCTCACTCTGACTGCATTTTCAGTCTTCAAGTTAGAACTTTGCTCTTTCACCAGTGCTCTCAATACAAGTTTGTGACAGTTTGTACCATCTGTGTGCAAATAGGGTATTCATCTGACTATTCTGATTGGCTTCTGAACTGTTCTCTTATGGTTCCTCCTCATATTTCACTCTCTAATTGCACAAAAATGCTCCCTAGATCATGCTTTGTGCTTTAAATATACAAATATAAAAATTGATTATAGAGACAAATAAATCCCAACCCTTGTAGGTTACCATACTAACCTGGTATAATATGTCACCTACACAAGAACCTTGAACCCAAATAAAAAGTTAATTTTTCACTGATCAAAATTACTATGCATATTCATCTATTGATATAGAAAGGGGAACAGTAGAAACCATTTTACATAGCTTTTATACCAGCTCCTTTCCAAATACACTAGAAAAACTGTCTGTTCTCCAATACATATGGCCTCTGAATCTGCCAGTATGCTACTGCCTACTGATATCATTGTGGGCCATAAATGTTGGGTAGATAGAGAACTGTGGCTTGAGCATTTGAAATAGTCAATGGGATACTGCTGAAGTACATAGAGAGAGGGCAGTGGCAAATAACCTAAGGAATTTTGTGGTTGTGAATCATGATTAAGATCCATATGTGCTGAGTTGCTTAAGCCTGAGGAGCATCCAAGGTTAGCACTCACAGAAACCTAATTTTGGTTGAATGGAGTCCTTAGATTCATTGTGATATTGTAAAATACCAAGTGTCTTTGACTTGTCAGTGAAAAAGGAGCTTGGGCTTCATAACAAATGGGACACTGATGTATATTTGGAAGCTTCATGACATATTAAAGTAGTTTATGAGGCACAATTTGTTTTGGTGGTCTGCTCTGATTGATGGCATGCTATCTGCCACTGATTCATCTGTTGTGGTATTTCTGTAATAAATGTTCGTTGCTAGACAGTGCTAAATGTGTTTCATCTAAATCATTCGTTACTTATAACAAGTTTCAGTGTATATGAATCAAAGATTATTTATACTTGCTTTCAAAAGAATTTATCATTTTGAAGCAGCTCTATCACTTCAAATGGGATAACGGTGTGAATAAGTGTTTTGAACCTCTAGGCAATATATACTGGAAATTGTAAAAAGTTAAGGCGTGTGCAATCTTACTTAAAAAGTTAGATTATTTTTAATCTATATTTTTAATCATTTTATATCATTTGATCTGACTCATCTATGCCAATAAACTCTTTTGAATAAGTAATACCTAAAACAGTTGTAGTTTAAAAGATGATGGAAAAAGTTGTGAAGAACAAGATGCTTCTGTTTGCCCAAAAACTATCGTCATCACTATCATTTTTGGCATGTGAAATTTCCACTTAGGTTTATATAATCATTAAATAACCAGTTAATCAGAAAACAACACAAAATGTATGTTCTACCTATGTGGGATTTTCACAAACTTCAAAAGTACAGAATACATTTTTTCCTGAGCAAACTCTGTACTTCAAGCTTCCATTTGCTTGTTATACTATGAGATATGAATAAAAAGAAGACTGAGTCACAGGTGAAAGGGAAAAAGCTATATATTTTTTTCCCCAGTAAGCAGGCATTTTGGGGGTATCTGGAGGGTCAGTAATATTAGGTTACTTTTTATTTTATATGAACTGAGGTTTCCTTCTATAAACATTTGAAAATGGCCAGGAGCAGGGGAAGAATTTTTAAATAAATATTTATTTAGGAGGTGAGGAGTCTAGCAAAATATAACTAGAAACTTCTTCGGGCACTTATCAGCATATGACCTTTTGGATCTTGAGCTTTTGTCAGAACTAGAATTTGAATGCTTTTTTCCTGTTTTCTGCCTGCTACACTGTCTTGAGTTTTATATCTAATTTTAAAGTTTATCTGATGGATCTGGATTACTCCTGTAGTGCTATTTATAATTTAATTTTCTTTTGTGTAAAGTATCTGGTTTGCATTAGAAGCAAAGTTTTGAAATTTTATTCATAGTACTAGTATGCACTAAAATAGCACCTAGGTCTATGCTGCAATAAAATACCTGTGACTGGCCCATGTCAGCTGATTCAGGCTTGGACTGTGGGGCCATAAAATTGCAGTGTAGACATTTGAGCGCAGGCTGGAGCCTGGGCTCTTGGACCCTCCCCACTCATGGGGTCCCAGGTTCTAGCCCAAGCCCCATGAATTCAACTGGCATGGGCTAGCCCGCGAGTGTTTCACTGCCATGTAGAGACATACCCTTAGAGGCACCAAGTGAGATTGGTTCCCCATTGTACTGAGTGCTGTAACATTGTGAGAGAGATTCCCTGCTCCAGAGAAGTTACAGTCTACATAGGCGAGGCAGACAAAGGGTGGAAGAGAAAACACGGGCACTGAGAGGTGAAGTGGCTTGCCCGAGCTCACAGAGTCAGCCAAAGTCAGTGCCAGAATTATAACCTGGGTTTTCTGACTCAGTTCAATTCCCTGTCTAGTAGGCCACACACATACAAACATGCACAGTATACATTGGTACACTTGGTATCTGTTTACAATCTTTGGAAGTGGCAAACACTTTGTCTTCATCATCAAGGAAGAGAGAGAGCATTAAGTCCTCTTACTTTTAAGTTTGCCCTGGTGAGATAGTCCTATTTCTCTGCTTCCATCAGTGTTCTGTCTCTCTTATCCTAAGCTCAGAGCACATCAGTAGCACTCAAGAAGGAACACATTGCAGGGAGCTTAACAAAATTTGAAATTTATTTTGATTAATAGCTGGGGAATAATCAATGTTTAATACATAAATCTTCAGAGACATCATTTGACAAGAGAAAACAGTTCAAGATCTTCTACTGCTTAAAGCTCATGAACAAAGATTATATGGTGATAGACGGGAGTTAAGTTTTTGCTTTGCCTGACACCCCTCTTTTCTATTTCTTTCAGTTATAAATCCTTGCCATTCCATCTCTCTCTCTCATTCCTTAACAAATAGCTGTAGTAATGCATGCATGTGATTAGCCTGAAATTTTTTTCCCCTCCACTTCTCAAAACCGTGGTTGCTGCTAGTTGAATTTTGTAAAATTATAGGATACTCTTGATGGACAAATATATTCTCCATGGTATATCTCTTTTTAGAACTGATTATTCCATCAAGTTCATGGAAGCTCTAAGTTTATGAATAAAAAATGTTTCTCATCCACTTCCAAAAATTTTGTTTACTTCTCTATCCAGAAAGATAAAGTAGGGTTATAATATATCTTGCAGCTGCTGTAAAAACAAACAAAAGTGTTCTTTGTTTTTTTTGTATTATCTGACCTGAGCTTTGCTTAAAAATTTTAGCTCATCATACTTTTAACCATATTGCTAACTGCTATTCCTAGTTAGCGAGGCCTGTAGCTACCTCACTAACTAGCTGGCGATGTGAACCTTTCCCTGATGTAGTAATTATTTGTATTACTATAATCTCATTGTGTTAGGCACTGTAGAAACACATAATGAGAGAAAGGCCCTTCTCCAAAAAGGTTACAATCTAAATAGACAAGGACTAGCAGGGAAACAGAGGCAGAAGTGAATTGACTTGCGTTACAGTCACACGGCAAGTCAGTTTTAAAACCAGCCACAGAACCCAGGTCTCCTGAGTCCCAATCCAGTGGCCTTTCCACTAGCCCACAGCACCTCTCTACATACTTCTATTTCTATGTCTGTCTTCCCTCCCCTTTCCTCTATTGCTGAGTGATTGTATCTGTTGCTTTGCTCAGATGCTGCTCCCATGCCTGGTTATTTTTCAAATGGGTTGATGGAGTTGGTGCTCCTGGGTAACTAGTCATTTTTCTTTCAGCTGGCAACTTTCCTACACAAGTATTACTGCTGTCCATAGAATTTAGTGAGCGGGAGAAAAAAAAATCCATACTAAGGATCCAAGGTCTCTCTTTTAGGCTTTCTGAAAATGACAAATATTCAAGGTGTCTATGAGAAAGCAACATCTTCTTTCACCATTACTACAGAGGTTACCACCACAAAGAAAGCATCATATTGAGACTCAGGCCTTTTGTTTTGATCCATGCTATTTCCCGATGGAATCCTTTCTGAAACTAGGTTTTATGAACTTAGATTCATTAAAAAGGTGTCTACAAGTTTCTACTCTTATATTCACTGTTTTTATCTTGAATGCTAAGAAATCTTCCATTTTTTCACCCTCAAAGCTTACCCTTCTTGCTGATTATTATATTTTTTTAAATATAAAAATTAAACAAACTTAATTGTCCTGTCAGGTAGGCATTTTACCCAATGTACAAATGAGGAAATTGAGGCATTGAGAGGTTAGATGATTTGCCAGGTAGAGTTGGGAATAGAGAAAAGGAATTTTATCTCTTTTTCTAGATACAAGACCACACTTCCTCATCTTTGTATAACAGTAATGTCAAATTGACCTTTATTATGATGACTTTGCACCACCGCTAGTACCATTGTTTCTCCTTTGTCAAAATATAGCTTATTCCTGAATGGGCTTCTGATACAAAGAAAATTGGAGATTGATCCACTGAAGACAGAGGAGGACAGGAAGAGTGGCACATACGAAGGGCAAGAAATAGATGATATATCTGCAGCCTGCTTAGGCCCTGATTGTTCTCTTTCCATTTTCCATGTTCTAAGCTTCTATTTTCTCACTTCTTGGTTTGTCTCTTTCTTCCTTGATTCAGTACTCCTTTCTAGGAAGTCATTTCCCATTTTATACTTGTGCAATTGATGATTCCTTCCTAAGTGTAGTACTTCACATTTGTCCTTATGGAATCTTATCCTATTTATTTCAGACCATTTCTCCAGGTTATCAAGATCATTTTGAATTCTAATCCAGTCTTCAGAAGTGCTTGTAATCCCTCCCAGCTTGGTATCATCCACAGACTTTATAAGTGTACTCTCTCTGTCATTATCCAAATAATTGATGATGATATTGAATAGAACTGGAATCACGATAGATCCCTGTGGGACCTCACTTGATATGCTTGGTTGTGAACCATTGATAACTACTCTCTGAGTACACATTTTTACTAACCAGTATTTTTGCTGTATTATTTTTCCAATACAGGTTCCCCATCACCACCAAGTCCTGTGTTTTGGATGGTTTAGTAACTTGGGTCCTTCACACCTAACTAGCAAGGCTGCAGAGAAGCAGCCAATCTGAACTCAGCAGACTCAGTTAAAAGTAGCTGCTGGGCCTGAGACCAGAACAGTGAAGGAGGAGTAGAAGGTTGTGAAACTTCACAGGTAAAGAGGCTTGAGAGAGACCTTGCTCAAACACAGGTAGGACTGTGAGGTTATCAAGGAAAAGAGGCCTGAGAGGGAACCCTGACAAAAAGGGGAAGACTGTGAGACTTCCCAGGCAAGGAGGTCAGGGAGAAATCCTGCTCAAGCAGGGATAAAACTGTGAAACTCTCCGGCTACAGAGGCTTGGGAGAAGGAACCCTGACTAAAGGGAGGCAGAGACAGTTACAAACTCTCCAGGCAAAGAGGCTTGCAGAAGACCCTGAGAGACCAAGACAGAAACTGAGAAACTCTCCAGGCAAGGAGGCCTGGTGGAGACCCTGTCAAACAGGCTACAGAATCCAAGAAGGTGATGGGCAAGGGTGGGAAGTAGCCCAGGGAATGCAGCAGCAGCAACTATTAAAGAAAGCAATACATGGCTGCTATTTGTAAAGTCCCGGGGTTGGGACCTGGAGAAGTGGGTGGGGCCGAGTCTCCTTATCAGCCACTAGGGAAGTGGCCTAAGCCCCAAGAAGGGGATAAGACTCAGTACTAAAGGCCTGAGAAAGGGACTAGAATTTAAACAGGCCCAGAGATGGGACTGTAGACCCCAGAAAGAGCCAGCCATTTATTGACTTTGGTACCCCAGAAGGAGTTTGTTCATGCACTGAAGACCAGCCTGATGATGGCAACAGCCAACAGGGGGCTCCATAAAAAAGGAAAGAGCGCAGGATTGCACCTGGCTGACAAGAGGCACAGGTCTACAGTAGACCCCTACCCTGACATCACTCTTGTTTTGTACCCAGAGACTTTCAACATGTCTGCCTCCCACTTCTATCTCAACCTCAGCATGAGTGTATACATCTTGATATACAAGGCAACACCTCCTCCTTTTTCTCCCTACTTGTCCTTCCACATATTTCTGTACCAATACTGCAGTCATGTAAATTATCCCACCAAGTTTGTGTGATGCCAATTATGTTGTAATTGTTCACTAGTATTTCTAGTTCTCCCTGTTTGTTCCCCCATATTAACTGTATTAGTATACAGACATGTAAGATGTTGATTAGATATCTGCTCTTGATTCCCTCATATATCCCTTGTCCCTGCTGTGATTGCCCATGTGCCCCAAAGATGCCAACCCTTCACACAGTTCTCTATGTTTTGGATTTACCTGAGGCCTTTTGTCTTCTGCCCCCATCAAACATTGTTTAAAATCTGCCTCACTAGTATAGCCAGTCTGTATTTGAAGATGCTCTTTACTGGCCTTGATTGGTGGACCCCTTTTTCCGCTCAGCAGTCCTTCTCAGAACAGCACCCCATGGTCGAGGAAACTGAAGTTTTCTTAGTGACACCGTCCACAAAACCATGCATTCATTTTTAGAATATACCAAAGTATGTGTTAACATAATTCACCAAAGTCCATAAATAGGTATTTACTCAATATCTTGTAATGCCTTGAAGGCAGTCATTAGGCTTTCAGTGTGAACTCTCACACACTTCAATGAAGGTTTTCATTTCTTTTTTTGACACATGCACATACAAAATCCATATCTGAATATCTTAAGGTATTACCAACAGCAAGGAAATATGAAGTTACAACTGGCAACTACTTTGTGCTCAGGTGTTAAACAGGCCTAAACTCAGAAACTGAGGTTATACATCGAACAATATTTGCTTTAATACTCAAGTGTAAGTGGAAAGCTTAATTCCCAGTTACACTGGTGCATATCTGTCTCCAACAAAATGGAGTTAGTATGGATTTATATCACTGTAAGTGAGAGCAGCATTTGATCTGAAAGTCAGTTTGATTTTAAATTTCTTTGCTCTATGTAAACACATCATGCATCACTTTCATTAAACATATAGAAGATAATCAGACTAAAAACACTGATCCAGATCCTTATCTGGTGAAAATCAGCATGAGCTATGTCTCTTTATATTTGCTCAGTATCTATCCATTATCTTTAAAAATTAAAATAATCAACCTCAGTAATTAACTGAGATTTGTGGGTTTCATTTCTTTCGTTTTATATCTCATTGTATAAAATAGTGTCATGCATATTCATCCAACATTATTAAAATTATTGTTCACCTAGTGCTACCCAATCTGTAGTACAGGCTATGTATTGTTATAAACCATTAGTTTCAGGTTCTATTAGAAATTCATCCAATTAGAATAATAATAATAATTAAAAGGAGCAGGGATGTGTGTCAAAATATAATTGCAAATTCCAGAGAAAGGAAATTGTATAGTAAGGTTGGCAGTCATTCTTATTACGTAGGGCAAGGACAGAGGGTGAAAAATTCAAAGATGAGTGAAATGCCAGAGAATATCATTCTAATAACAGTGTTCATTCTGGCCTGCTGTGCTTTTGGTCTCCCACAGTGTTCAGCCAAGTTTCTTCCTCTTTTCTTCAAAGTTACTATGTAACCTTGTGAGAAAGTTTAGCTCATCTCTTTGGACACTTTTCAGATGTTTTTAATTTATCCAACAAATTTGGCTAATAGTGACTACAACTCTTTTAAAAACTGAAATAAAATGATAGTTGTGAATCAGATAGATGTAAAATGTGTACAAATAAAATAACATTGGAGAACTCCAATTATTCTTATATCACCATTATGCTATAGTTCATATAATTTAAACAATGCCAGGCTACAGCCAACACACTTTTTATAGGAGGAGTAGTCAACCCCGGTCAAGACAAAGAATAGGGCGGAGTGAAGGGGGAGCAGTGGTTAATGTCCTCAATCAGTCATGGATATAAATCTGACTGTAGACACAGCCTTACAGAGGGCTCAGATTTTCCTAGATGAGATAGCTGATGGATTCCTTCACCAAGTAGTTGCTGAACCGACAAGAGGGGATGCCATTTTAGATTTGGTTTTGGTGAGTAGTGAAGACCTCATAGAAGAAATGGTTGTAGGGGACAACCTTGGTTTGAGCAATCATGAGCTAATTCAGTTTAAACTAAATGGAAGAATAAACAAAAATAGATCTGTGACTACGGTTTTTGATTTCAAAAGGGCTAACTTTAAAGAATTAAGGAAATTAGTTAGGGAAGTGCTTGAGGATCTAAAGGTGGAAGAAGCCTGGAATTACTTCAGGTCAAAATAGCAGAAACTATCAGAAGCCTGCATCCCAAGAAAGGGGAAAAAATTCATAGGCAGGAATTGTAGACCAAGCTAGATGAGCAAGCATCTCAGAGAGGTGATTAAGAAAAAGCAGAAAGCTTACAAGGAATGGAATATCGGAGTGATCAGCAAGGAAAGCTACCTTATTGAGCTCAGAACATGTAAGGATAAAGTTAGAAAGGCCAAAAGCCATGTAGAGTTTTCCCTTGCAAAGAGAATTAAAACCAATAGTAAAAGGTTCTATAGCCATATAAATAAGAAGAAAACAAAGAAAGAAGAAGTGAGACTGCTAAACGCTGAGGGTGGAGTGGAGGTTAAGGATAATCTAGGCATGGCTCAATAGCTAAACAAATAATTTGTCTCAGTCTTTAATGAGGCTAATGAGGATCTTAGGGATAATGGCTGGATGACAAATAGGAATTAGGATATGGAGGTAAATATTACCACATCGAGGCAGAAGCCAAACTCGAACAGCTTAATGGGACGAAATCAGGGGGCCCAGATAATCTTCATCCAAGAATATTAAAGGGAGTGGCACATGAAATTGCAAGCCCATTAGCAAGAATTTTTAATAAATCTGTAAACTCAGGGGTTGTATCATATGACTGGAGAATTGCTAACATAGTTCCTATCTTTAAAAAAGGGAAAAAAAGTGATCCGGGCAACTATAGGCCTGTCAGTTTGACATCTGTAGTATGCAAGGTCTTGAAAAAAATTGAAGGAAAAAGTGATCAAGGACATTGAGGTCAATGGTAATTGAGACAAAATACAACATGGTTTTACAAAAGGTAGATCATGCCAAACCAACCTGATCTCCTTCTTTGAGAAGGTAACAGATTTTTTTAGATAAAGGAAATGCAGGGGATCTAATTTACCTCGATTTCAGTAAGGCCTTTGATATGGTTCCACATGAGGAATTATTTGCTACATTGGAAAAGATGGGGGTCAGTATGAAAATTGAAAGGTGGATAAGGAACTGGTTAAAGGGGAGATGACAACGGGTCATACTGAAAGGTGAATTGTCAGGCTGGAGGGAGGCTACTAGTGGAGTTTCTCAGGGATCGGTTTTGGGACCAATCTTATTTAATCTTTTTATTACTGACCTTGGCCCAAAAAGTGGGACTGTGCTAATAAAGTTTGCGGCTGACACAAAGCTGGGAGGTACTGCCAATACAGAGAAGGACCGGGATATCATACAGGAAGGTCTGGATGACCTTGTAAACTGGAGTAATAGTAATAGGATGAAATTTAATAGTGAAAAGTGCAAGGTCATGCATTTAGGGATTAATAACAAGAACTATTGTTATAGGCTGGGGAGGCATCAGTTGGAAATAACAGAAGAGGAGAAGAACCTTGGAGTATTGGTTAATCACAGGATGACTATGAGCCACCAATGTGATATGGCTGTGAAAACAGCTAATGCGGTCTTGGGATGCATCAGGCAAGGTATTTCCAGTAGAGATGATAAGGTGTTAGTACCGTTATACAAGGCACTGGTGAGACCTCATCTGGAATACTGTGTGCAATTCTTGTCTCCCGTGTTTAAGAAAGATGAATTCAAACTGGAACAGGTTCAGAGAAGGCTACTAGGATGATCTGAGGAATGGAAAATCTGTCATATGAAAGGAGACTCAAAGAGCTTGGCTTGTTTAGCCTAACCAAAAGAAGGCTGAGGGGAGATATGATTGCTCTCTATAAATATATCAGAGGAATAAATACCAGAGAGGGAGAGGAATTATTTAAGTTCAGTACCAATGTGGACACAAGAACAAATGGATATAAACTGGCTGTCAGGAAGTTTAGACTTGAAATTAGACGAAGGTTTCTAACCACCAGAGGAGTGAATTCTGGAACAACCTTCCAAGGGGAGTAGTGGGGGCAAAAGACATATCTGTCTTCAAGACTAAGCTTGATAAGTTTATGGAGGGGATGGTATAATGGGATAGCCTAATTTTGGCAATTAATTCGTCTTTGACTGCTAGCAGTAAATATGCCCAATGGCTTGTGATGGGATGTTAGATGGGGTGGGATCTGAGCTACTACAGAGAATTCTTTCCTGGGTGTCTGGCTGGTGAGTCTTGCCCACATGCTCAGGGTTTAGCTGATCACCATATTTGGGGTCGGGAAGGAATTTTCTTCCAGGGCAGATTGGCAGAAGCCCTGGGGGTTTTTCACCTTCCTCTGCAGTCTTGGGCACAGGTCACTTGCTGGAAGGTTCTCTACACCTTGAAGTCTTTAAACCATGATTTGAGGACTTCAAGGGCTCAGACACAGGTTTGATACAGGAGTGGGTGAGTGAGATTCTGTGGCCTGCATTGTGCAGGAGGTCAGACTAAATGATCATAATGGTCCCTTCTGACCTTAAAGTCTATGAGTCTATGATTTCTCTTTCCTCCTACACTTACAAAAAGGAACATACCACTCTGGTATTCCACAAAAGAAGTCACTGTGGTGATTTCTACCATACCAGTGACAGAGCTCACAACAGCAATTCTTTTCATTCCCGTGTGGGATTGGAAAGCAGCTTCTTGTGGTGCTTTACTGAGTAAAAATTTTGTGGGCCTCATGTACTCAGTACGGATGGAACCCTGTTTTATGGGCTTATATGATGCTCCACAGATGCATACCACAAGTACACTCTCTTGTACAGTTCTCACCATGGCCTCTATGGGTGACTAAACAATGTAGGAAGCCAGGTGCTTTTGACCCTATGTCACAAACACCATCAGGAAAAGCATTAAAGAAAAACAAAACATTTAGCGATGAAATAAAAAAAAACAGACTCAACAGTGAGTCTATTTTCAGAACAACTTGAAAATAAGGTTTTAAGCTGCAGTGTATTTTTCTGAATTTATTTTATTTATTTTACATCCCACAGGAGGAATAAAGTATGTAGCTGCTGTTTTAAATATGCAATAACATTAAATTTTGAGGAAAAACTGAGTAAAAAATTACCTTCCTCTGATCCTAAGGAATCTGAGCTGCAGACATTCTGGTTCCTCTGCCAGAGTAATACCACAACCACAGAAAACATAGTTTGGAAGAAGCATTCCAGTTTAGGCATGCAATCCTTATAGCATCTGTCTCAACTCCACTCCAGACTGACATCGGCTGGAGAAAAGGGACCTTATACTTCACTTTGTTACACAAGTGTAGCACCACTGGAATCCAGTGGGACAAGCCCTTAAAGTTTTTGGTCCCATAAATAAAAATTAGACCATAAATAGATTTTGGCAGCCTGTGGCATATATAATCCTGCATCCATAAATTAAATGTTATTTGAAGGGAGACTGCATCCAGATTCTTCAATCATTCTGAAATTCCAAAAGGAATATATTGTTATGAATAAGTACAGAAATATGAGATACTTTGTAATGATCCCAGTACCCTAGACAAATTACAATGTGGGTAATTACATTCAGCCTATATAACATTGCCGTTTCAACTGCATATGGTATTTGTCACTTTACTTCCAGAACCTTGTTATTAAATACTATTCCTTGAAGTGAATGTCAGCTGTTTTCCATTGTTGATGTTGTTTGTGTTTCAGTGGTGAAAGAGTGATCTTTTTCAGAATTATTTGCAACCTCAGACACTGAATAAGGGGATGGTTAGTTGCAAACTCCGTTGGATTAAACTCTGATGTAGTTTTGTAAGTGCTGCACCTTTGTATATGTATTTTTCACAAGAGGGGTTGACTAAGCCCATAGTAGTCTTGCTGCTAATTACTAAATTAGCCTTTCTACAGCTGTGTAAAAGTATATCACATACTGTACTCATTGTGCTGCACAAGATTAGAGGGCAAGCATTCAAATGGATGCAGCAGCAAGCTTTTTTTTATTGGTGTCAGGGTTCAGTTTTGAAAATCACAGTCACAACATGAAGCATAAGATATTCATGAAAAGCTGAAGAGTTTTAAGCCTAAAAAAAATCATGGAAACTTTCTGGGAACAAAAGTGAAATATTTATTTACTTTCACAGTCTATTTTCTCTTATATAGTGCCTTGAACTGGTAGCCCATTCCGTAAATAATAGATTTTTTAGGATGCAAAATTGCAAAGTTCAGCACTCCAGTGTTGCTAGTTACAGTCTTGTATTGTGAATACACGTTGTCTCCTCCAAAGCTCAAACGAGAGGGTGAATCTGGAGCTGCACATGAAAGGGAATCTTCTCTTTCCTACTTATAGGGCTAGGTATGTGTGAGAGAGCTGGTACTTGTGACTCTGTGTGTTCCCTTTCTCCCCTTGCCTGGGGCATTAATGTAATAGAAGAAAGCCTGTTATGCCTTCCATCAGGCCTAGAGTCAGCAATCATAGAGCAGGAAGCTGTAGGAGGCTCTTTGTTTATTCCCATTAGGCCTAGAGGAAAATGTACTAGAATTAGCCCCTGGGGGAGAGCTTTTCCCAACTTCCTGGAGACCTGTGGGAAAGGTCTGAAGCTGGTAAGGGGAGAGGTTTTCTTTCCTGCCCTAGGTCCAGGGAGAGCCTCTGATGAGAGGAAGAGGGAAATGGTGCAGTGCCTGGAATAGTGGTCTTTCCTGCCTTTCAGGAGGCCTGATAACTAGACTTTGAGCACTTTGTATGTTGAAATGTATTTTGGTTTCAGGTGAGGTGGGGGAAAGTTCTTCAAGTCATAAAGTGATTCCTGCTTGGAAAGCCAGCAGGATGCATCTGACTCCTCTGAAACCTCTGGAATACTGCAGTGCCAAGAGAGTTGACTGCTTGATGCTGGAATCAGGGGAAAGACTCTGTCAATCAGTCAAATCTCCCAGCATGACTACCAATATCAAGAGAGGGAATGTTGTGCTCATAGGCAGTTGGGAAGTGATCTTGCCTCTTTCATTGCTCTTTTGTTTTTGGCACCACCCTTTAACATCAGTGACTTCCTTTCCCAGGAATTGTCAAACTTCCTCAGATACGCATTCAAGCCAACACATATTTCTGTGAGTACAGGGCTAGCTTATTGTATTTCCATCTTTGAACATCTAGGAAACATTGTCAAAAGTGAGATCTGTTAGGCTACAAAGGGAAGTGGTAAAAGTCCCATCACCTGGGTCATTTAAAACTAGACTGGACAAAGCACTAGAACATGGATAGCATTTCTGATTTCTTCAGTCAGAGGAATAGGAAGTCCACTTCATGTTTGAGGGGCCCATAATTATGGAATGTTCTGTCTTTATTCTCATTTGGTATTAAGAAACAATTACACAAACTGTTGTCTGTTTAAACTCACAGTTTCACATAGTATTGGTTAAATATGTCACGTAGTGCAGTGCTGGTGAAAAGGACCTATTTTTAAAGTCTCATTCCTATATTCAGTTTGTGCTTTATGTAAAACAATGTTTGTATTTTTACATGAGTTTTGCTGAATACCTATCTCAGTGATAGTATACACATGCTTGAAACAATAACTGTTGTTTTAGAGGTTGAGTTCTTATAAAAACAAAATATACATGTGAAATTCACTTGCACACAGTGTAAATCTTCAAAAATTGCACTTCCTTTAGATGTTTAACACTTAATTGCATTTTTATAAATGTCCGTCAAAATGCTGTAATACAGTGGTTTTCAACCATGGGTTTCAACCATGGTCTGTGGACCATGTCTAAGGGGTCCACGAAAGGTTGTGGTTACCATGGAACAGTGGTTTGAATAGTACCTTAATGCACAAGTGTTCCCACTGATTCCAATGATTAGTTGCAAAGTGAGGTACTGCTCAACCAAAGGGATCTACACTTCCATTCAAAAAATTTTAGGGGTCTGCAAATGAAAAAAGGTTGAAACCACTGCTATAGTACAAGTACAGTTATAGAATCATCAATGGCAGCTACTTGTTGTGACCATAAAGGAATAATTCATTTCTGCTTTGATTTTAAGAAAATATTATGTAAAACTTTAATACATATCAGTCCTAATTTTCTTTGGCATGTTATGTATTTAGGTACCTTGATAGTATGCCGATGACTTGTATAGGAGCCTGTATCAACAACAATGGGAAACTTTATTTTTAATAAATATTATTTTTAATACTTAATGGGCTATAGGGTCCTTGCACTAAATCTAATGCAGATACATGCAGTATTAAAAATAAAAATACATTTACACAGCACCGTTTATCAGAGAATCTCATAAAGCTTTACAAAACTGGGGAACTGTTCTCCCCATCTTACACATGAGGTAACTGTAGTAAAGAGTTCAAGGTCCTGATGTTCAGAGGGGCTGAGCACCCACAGCTCTTTGCTATACTCTCAGTTCTCTTTACATTCCAGCCACAGACCATTTCAATTTCCGCTGAATGCTAATCTAGCCCCTGTTTAAATCAACGGGAGTTCTGCTGTTGACTTTGAAGGGAGCAGGTTCAGACCCCTAGTCATCTAGAAAAGACCCTGACCCCATTTTTAATGTAAATCAACTCCCTGAGTTTCCTGTTGAGGTGCCTGACACCTAGGAACAGTATTCGCTTGTGGTATAAACTGTTGTAAATTTGATCAAAGTCAAATAATTAACTAAAATGGAGAATGTTCAGAAGTTGCAAATGGAAAATACATTGTGCAATTATGGAATTATATTTACTGAATTCAAATAGGTTGTGAGATTAATAATTCGCAATTTCTTAAAGGTTTTGTAAATACTGTTTCACTATTTGTTACATGGATATAGTCTAGAAGTATTTGAAGGATTCTAGTGTCTATCTCAAGGATTCCAGAACTCTTAATGAAGGGCCCATCATCGGACCAAATTCTGATTCCCATCCTCAGGTTGAGCAGTACCTCACTTGCAAATAATCATTGGAATCAGAGGGAATACTTGTGCATTAAGGTACTACTCAACCTAAATAAAGGGAATAGAATCTGGCCCTTTATGACTTCAGATGTTTTAACTTAATATTATAATAAAATGGATGATTAAATATTGGAAAAGCCTGATATGTAATAAGAAGCACATTTTGCTGTTTACAATAAATTGGATGTTTCTGCAATCTAATGTACTATATATATATATAGAGAGAGAGAGAGAGAGGTTTTTGTGATCGTCAAATCTAGTATTGCCAATGTGTAAAATTACATATTTTTAAAATTTCCCATATATCTGTGCTTTTGCTTACTTACTCTCTATCTACCTCTTCAACACTGTTTTATATAGTCATCTTTGTTCAAGTATTATTATTAGGTTCTTTCTCAGCTCTTCTTTTCTTTCTGTTACCTTTTCTTTCTGCTAGGATTCTCCATAGAGATCAGTCTTCCATTTGTTATTTATTCTCTACACTTATATCTTTTTCCAATTATATTTCCTTTATTTTTCTTTCTCTATGCTCTCTTTACCTCATACCATTTCCTTTTGCTTTACTGCCCTTCCTGTGTTTATTCCCTGCCTCATCACACTTTTGCTTTTGTGTTTTTCTCTTCTCACAGATCATAGATTTTGTTTTTGTTTGTTTGTTTTTTGGTATTATAAAAGGCATTGCTGTGGTAACCTTTCTTTTTCAGCTTAGTTCTCCAAATTGCCACTTCTCTGCTTTTAGATCTCATTTGGATTTTTTAAAAGTCTTAAAGCAGAGTTGGCTCAGAAATGATTCAGAAACTAGTTAGAGAAAATCACTGTTATTTAAGAAAGAAATGACTTGCTGACATGTCTGCACCTCCAGATTCCTCTAAACTAGTACAGCCATTGGTGAGTTAGATGTTTGCTCATACATTTCTTGGCATGTGTCTAGAATATTAAATAATGCTGCTTTTTACCTCTTGTTTCACCATGTGTTTCCACAGTTTTGATTCTTTTATTAAAAGTGTGAAACATTAAGGGGGCAAATTTGCCATTGCATTCATGATGTCAATAGGAATCTTATGTGTATGTGATTGCAAAATTTGGAGGAATTTTGCTTGTGTAGGGTGTGCTTTTATGATGGATACAGGATTTGAATAAAGGAATGCATAGCAAATTGTATTTCTTTACCATTTACAGGGGCCTGATTTTCAAATCGTGACACTGAGTGCTCAGCTGATCTGAGTTTCAGGACCCACATGTTTCAGATAATAGTGTGTATAGCTTGCAGGCCATTTTATAACTGACTAAAACTGCAACCTGTTTATTTTTATGAGAACTGTCAGTAGGCTAAATCCAGAGATGAAAACCAACAAGCATGTGGGCCAAATTCATTCTGAATATAACTTCTTCAAGGTTCATGGCACTGCATAAAGGATGAATTTGGCCCTGTGGAACTGGGAAAAACCTGAACTTGAGCACAGTAGCTGGTCGATTCTTGGACGTATTTCCAGAAGCATAAATTCTAGAAATAAGTCCAAACCAGCTCACATTTACAAAGTGATACAAGATAAAATCTCTTCATCCAGCCTTTGGACTCTGGAATCCTTGCATTCACCACACTGACTATGGTTTATACATTTCTGTCTTTTACAGATCTGCTGAGGCCAAGGGGTCATGGCATATTTGCTCCCTATGACTGGGAAATGTTGTTGCTCTTAATTTAAAGCATGTAAATTGTAGCCAGATACTATGGCTATGGTTTGCTTATAAATGCTTATCATTATAAAAAGAGCTGTATATAACACTTGTACAATTCCACTGAATGAATAGAGTATCTATTGGTTGCATAGGCTAGTCTCTAAGATAAACCACTTATTCTGAAAGATTTCTGAGTGCCTCTAGGGTGTTCTACTTGTTCGGCCAAGTTTAATGATTTTACAGTGTATCACATAGATTCCGTAGGAAACTGATGCAACCTATGACTAAATCTGTTGTTTATCACAATTTCTGGTTTTGGTACTGTCTGTCTACACATTGAGTTTTGAGTTTCTTTGTGAAATAGAATTTAAAGTGTCAAAACATCAAGGGTACAAGTGCTGCTAGAATAAAAAATTTTTTTTTCAAGTATCCCTACTTATTCAGAAGATTAATTAGCAATTATCATGCGAGACCATCTGTCCCTTGTCCTTCCCTCCCCTCACAGGGCAAAATAATTCAACCAAGTGAGTAAAAGGCATACCAGCAAGATACTGGGAAAATACTCTTCAGTGTCTGCTCATCATTTTATACTAAGAGTATATCTACCTTGGAGCTTGGGTAGAAATATGTGCACTAGCTTTGATCAAGCTAGCATGCTAAAAATAGAAATGTAATTGGGGAACTGGATGGGCTAGCTACCCTGAGTACCATAAGTAGGTACCCAAGGCATCTAACCAATCCTGCTGCAGTGGCTACACTGTTATCTTTAGTGCAGTAGCTCAATCAAAACTAGTGTGGATAGATCTACCCAAGCTGCAAATTACACCTCCTGCTCCAGGGTAGACATACCCTTAGACAAAAGGCATGATTATTATTCTAAGAAATCTTAAGCCTAAACCGTTTTGACTCTTAAAATAGTGGTTCTCAACATCTGTTATACTGCAACCCCTCTTTTTATACCAATGCCATTGAAACACCTCTCCACTCTAGCTGGGACCGCGTTCTCATTTAGCAGTATAGGAATGGCATGGGGGCTGGACCTCCCTGGGGTTAAAAACCCCATTGTAATTAAATTTGAAGTCACAGTTGTTGAATAACTAGTTGGTATTGGTACTGGTGAAGGTCAAGTGAACAGACCATTTTTAAATTTCGTCCTATGTTTCCTGATATTTCCTAATCCATGGTTCAATTGAAATTTTGTGTGAAGTTAGATGACTCAACCATTGCTTAACCAAGAGTTCTCTCTGCTTCAAGAACAGTTGTGTTTAAAATGACATCTGAAGGATAATCCTCCATTTTTTCTGAGTGACATCTCATCTGATCCCAGAACCAGTGAACTTTATGGAGACTACAAGTGTTTTTCATCTACTAGACCACATATTCTCTTAATGCCTCTAGTACTGTCTGTGACTTTCCTCAAGGTACATATAAAGAGAGGAGAGGAAAACAAGAGATTAGTAAAAGGGAATGTGTTCCAGCTTGTCTGTGCTGCTCAGAACCTGGTTAGTGATATCCTGGGTATGTGGGGCATGTTGGAGGACAAAGGAGGCAAATTTGTGGTGTGGCGGAACAGCTCTATTTTACCATTTCTCCAAAGTTATGTGGCCCTGTGAGGATCACGGTCAGGTCTGCAGGAGCTTGGCTTGAGAATCAGGGAGCTGTATGCCTCCTGTCTGCTCTCCCTCTTTCTCAAGCATCAAGTGGGCCTTGTCACAAGAGAGAACCTGGCCAAAAGTGTATTTCTGAGTGTAAACAGCATTGGTGAGGTAGTGTACTTTGGGGAAATTCTTTGTTCTTTGTTTCCATATTTTAGGCATCCTTTCTCTTAAGCTTCAAATTTTTTTCAGTAAGGCACTATTTTACCTTAATATGAAAAAGCAGTTTTAACTTTTAATGGATATTTAGAATTGGATAGGGGCTGCCAGTGCAGAACATGCTTCATTAATAAATTACTGGCATATGCATTAGCAAAGTAATGCACATGTTTGAAAAGCAGTATCAATACAGTACCTATACCATGATGTCTTAGAATTACTGAGACCTTTGAAATGTGTACTGAACAAAGTACCACTAAATAGTATGAAAATTACCTTTTTTTCCCATGCAATCTACTCTATACAGCATTTGAAAAGGAAATCCTGAATCTCTTCTTTAACATATAATTTTGGTATCTAAAAACAGCACTTGGGATTAGCAGGCTTGTCAGAAAAACGAGGCTTTAGATGTTCAACAAAAACCAACAATCCACCCCCAGCTTTTCAACTGTGTCAGGCGTTATTTGAATCTGCACAGCTGCTTCCAGATAAAGGAATAGGAAATGCAAAGAAAGAGAGAGGTATTATTTTGGGACTTGAGCTGAAAATAAAGTGAAAACCCAACCTGGTTTACATAAAATAATATACATGCTCTGAAAATGGATCATTGGATACTTAGCTCTAGCACTTAAGTATTTGCTAATTGTGTACTCTATTAATCAAGAAGATGTTAAGAAGGTTTCTTAGAACCTACTCCTTTCTTCTGATTTATTCATATTATAAAAAGATAATCACACACAGACACACACACACACACACACACACACACATATAAAACTTTTAACCAAAAGATTCCTAAAATGCTTTATTGTTTAGGATGGGAAGGGAGGTATACATTACCCAATTGATACTACAGGGAGGGATAGTTTTATGGAGGTAGAATATAACTACACAAATTTAAATGTGTCCAGTGGATGCTGAAGTTATAATAAATAATAATGATAATCTTCTTAATAGCATGTCCTCCCTTCTGGGATCCACTCTGACCATATCTAAGTCTGATCACACTTGGAAATCAATGTATGATGCTCCTTTTTGGCCACTTTTTTTGCTAACCCCATGCTCTCTACCTCTGTTTTTCAGATACCTGCAAGGTATTTGTTACATGTTCCTTTTGTCCCATAATGTTGTAGTGTTGGGGGTGAGGAGAGTGCATTCAAATTAAATGTTTTTATTTCACATGGAATGTTTTTATATGAATCTAAGTCAAAATACTATTATGATTTATTAATTATTTATTAATACTATTTATTAAGAATTAATTTTCTTAATAATTAAAAATGATGCTTCTTTAATGCCATTGGGTGCCACTGGATCTTTTAGTGTCCACAAATGATCAGGATGTTGGCTTAAAATCTCTTTCAAAAGATGCCTTCTTCAACAACAAACGGCAGTAATTCATACACCAGTGGGTTTTCTTTGGTTTCCCCTCCAAGTATTGAGCAAGGTCAGCTTTACTTAGGGCTTGTCTATATGGGATGTTACTGCAGGTCAAGGTGTGAATCTACAGCATACTAGCTTGCCACACAGTAACGTCCTGTGTGAACATGGCTACAGTGCACTACAAGTTTTGTAGTGTGCTTTGACTTAGTCCCATTTCAAACAGCAGTAAGTCAAAGTGCACTACAGAATTTTAGTGTGCAGTAGTAGTGCCCACAAGGGATGTTACTGTGTGGCAAGCTAGTGCACTATAGATTGACATCCTGGCCTGAGGCACAGTACAATTCTCTGTAGACATTTTTGAAATCACAGATTGAGGTGTTATTGCTTCAGGCTTCCAAAGAATTATAAATGGGGAAGCACATCTATGTAAAAATCTGAAACAAGTGGGAGAATATCAGCTTGGTATCAACATTAATGTGGCTCATTTATCTATGGTCTAAAATGTCACTAACTTCCAGCTTTTACTTGGCCTCTTGTCACAGAAATATGTAACCTTCTCACTACTGAGGCCACAGGTAAGGCCCCCATCACCTGCTCCTGTCCCAACATCTACTATCACATCAATCTCTCTCCACCCATGAGAGGTCTCTACTCATAATATCTTGGGGAAATGATGTAATAAAGCTTTTTGCATTCGGGTTCCGTTTTTGGTTAGTCTACTATCTAAAGTCCTAAGTCTCTAGAGTGAGGATAACACAATAGATTTTTGCAAATACAAAACCTAGTCTTGGTGATACTGGTTACAATCATATGTTTTTTAAAGGATTAATCATTTAATTACATATGCCAATTGCTGAGTCTTTGGCTATGGTACTAGAGTGCAGACTTCAGTAGTGAGCTCTTTATAACTCTTTGAGTGCCCCTCAAAATAGGCACTAATATATAACCTGCTAATACATTCAGTTTTCTGGCTGCCACAAATGCTGACAGAAGTTCCTTTACAATAGTCATTTGTGTAGCTAATTCTGGAAGACATAGTTAAGCAGAAAATGATAAGCAATACAGTCAGTTATGTTTCTTCTGTAGCTGGCTAAAATTGATTTCCATGTAAACTAAAAAGAACTCCACGTTTGGATGTGGATGATATTACCAGCAATAGGTCTGTTAGCCTTATTTAGTATTACTTCTTTCCTCTTACCTATCTTCTTCTTCTTCTCTTCTATTTCCATCTCATTTGGGTCTTTATAACCTTCAAACATGGTATTATAAAGGGCTTCCTTTCCTAGAAAATGTAGTGGGAATGCATACATTCCAATCTATGAGTACCTCTCTGTGTATAACTATTGCTTGGAATATTTGTCAGGCTGTTTCTCTATGTTTAATAATTAAAAGGGAGAGAAAATTATTTATAAAGAAGAATTCTCTCTAGCTTACCAGGTCTTTGTAACTACAGTTGATCTAATGATTCTTTAAAGGTTCAACAGTATTTTTCTAAATAGAAGCACCAACTTTGGTCCTCCAGGATTCCTGGCATCATGTTGTTTGTTGTTCACAAATATTAGGATAGTTGGCTTGTATATAACTTGAACAAAATTTGTCTATTTTTGTTTCCTTTTTCTTCACCTCTGTTTGTACTTTGTGAGTTCCTTGGAGGAGGGATCATCCTTTTTTCAGTGTCTGGACAGTCTCTCAGATGTACTGGGTTCTATCATAAATTAATAATTGTAATCATTCTTGAAAATATTAATGAATTTCTATATTTTCACAAATTTTAGTACAAAAGTTTTCAGATAAGCATATCTCACAAGTGCATTATTCATGAATCATTATCTTTCTATTTAAAATGTGCAGTTATTCAACCAAGAAGCAGAAACAATACCATGTGATTTAAGTGACCAATCCTATCATATAATGAATACTAAATAGCTGTTCATGAATAGCATATATGCTGAAAATTATTCATCAAGGTTGTGCAGCAAGTACTTACAAATAATGAATACATTAAAAGAATAATCAGGATTCTTTGCCAACAATTTGCTTAACAAGAAAAGGGCTAATTTCATGAATATATTTCATAGCTCTCTTGATAATATTCCAAAAAGTAAAATGAAAAAAGTAAAATGATCACAATTTGAGCATGTTGGAGATATGATCTTTTCAGTAAGTAAAGCTAAACTAATACATTTTTCAATTTTTACTATATGAGTAAACAGTGAAACAGGATGTTGTCTGCAAACATCCTATATCTCATTGTGTACCAGTTGGTACGGGTTCCATTAATTTTCCAGTACTTTTATCCTTATTGTTGACCAGATAATCTTGCTGTCTTTGTTTTCTATTAATTTCTAATGTGTGTATTTTCAAGTATGGACTGAATACATTTTGTAAGCAAATTGAAAAGCATTTTTAGTCTGACCCTTCCATTTGTATTTAGAGAACAGGGCTCCTATTCAATGAGAAATCCATAGGAATAAAATCAGAAACTAATTACTTTACATCTGCTTCTGTATGATCTTACCATTATGGGATTTAATCTTTCAGTGTAAAAGAAAATCTCTCCATGAACCATATAAGTTTCACAGCGAAAGAAACAGTATCTAATTCTTTTTTTTATTTTTGGTTGTGAGCAGCTGGTTGAAATGCAATGTGAGTTATAATATACTTTGCACTTCTCTGGCATCTTCTATTAAAAAATCTGAGCATGTTACACACGGTACCAAAGTAGGCTTCATAACAAGTAGAGTTAAGTAAATAATGGATTTGCTGGCAATTCTGAAAAATCAAGAAAGTTTCATTTGGGGTTACATAAAATATATATTGTTTTTGTTATTTGATGAATTGCAAGGTCAAAAATTTCAAGTGAGGTTGACATGAAACTTTTTTTTAATCTGTTGAAATTTGTTGTTTCCATTTTAACAAAAGCAAAGGGGAGGACTAGATTCACAAAACATTTGGGAGGAGAGTGATGAGGATGATCACTCCCTTGTCATTCACCATGGAAATTCATAGACGTTCATAATGACAATGAATAGTCATTTGTTCAGGGAAGGTGAATGAGAATGACTCTCTAACCTTTTGGATATGGCATTCATCCAAGATGTCGGAGCCCCAAGTTTGAGTCCTTGCTCCAGTGTCTACTTAGTTATCTATACATACAGCGGTACAACTTCAATAGAAGAAATTTAGAAAGACCCATTCTACAATATCTCATAGCCCAGTGGCTAGGCTGCTGTTCTCCTGCACTGTAGAAGACCTAAGCTCAAATCCTTACCTCTCAGGTGGTGGGAGGGGAATTGAACTATGGTCTTCCGCATCCTGGGTGAGTTCCCTTAACCACTGGGCTAAAAGTTATAAAGGAGTTGTTATTCTGCTCTTCCTACAGCTATTTTGGTGAATCTAGTCCTCCTTCACATATACTCTCTTACATTTCTGCATATTTTTTTTATTTTGTGAGCTCAACAGAAATTTGCAAATAGTTTCAGATTAACTGAAAATGCATTTTTGGTGAATGAATATTCACCAGAAAAATTTCACCCAGCCCTAATAACTGTTTAAGGTAAGTATTATTATGATCCTTGTTTCATAGTTGGAGAAACTAAGTCAGAGAGAAACTATGTTACTTGCCAAAAGTCACATAGCACATCAATGGCAAAAACAAGAAAACAAAACCAGATTCAATGGCCTATGCTTTGATAGCTGGATTGTTCTCCTTTTGAGATTTAAATTCTCTCATCAGAAAGTGTTGACATTATTTAAGATTAGCAAATCATTGGTGTATATTCTGTATATATATTGTCATATTTCAGTAATAGATAAAGCTCACCTCTATTGCAGGGGAGAATTTCTTACACTGCTACTTTGCCATTTTCATAACTTGTTTTCCAGGAGTATATTCTGAGTTTGATCAGGTTCATGGTCATGTCATGCTCCACAAGACCTGCTCTGAGGAAAAAAATGGAGTTCATATAAGTTACTTTCAATAACCATGGAGTGAAACTGAGGAAATATAATTTCATTATTCCATTTAAAATGTGCATTAAGCCATTTTAATTACATTCTCCTTTTCAAGTAACTCAAACATTCTGAAAACTAAAGACCTGATTTTGCTCTCTCCCACCAGTGTAAATCATGAGTAATTATAATTGTCAATAGAAATATGCTCATCTAAATTTAGTGTAAATTAGAGCAGAATGAAACATTGTGTCTATATACTTATTAAGATGTTATACCAGCAGGGAATTTACTTTGTTCACACTGTATGTGTGTGTATATATATTATAGGTAGAACTGGTAACAATGCCTATAGATATGGTTGCCTAACACTATCCATTCCACCCATGGCAGAGCTGGGTATACATCCCAAGTGCTTAACAGGACAGACACAGATCTTATCCTCTTAGTTCTGCTGCCTTTCAGACTCAATGTGCCAAATCTCTGTGCTGGTTGTGCTATCTGTAACCGGTAGATTACACTCACTTCCAGAGCCAGGAATATAAACCAGAAATCCAGATTCCCTATATTTTTGTCATTGCTGCCAAACTACTGCTGTAAGCCAATGCAAAGAAAGTATATGTTGCATCCCCCTTTAGTGACTGGTCTATATACAGGGTAACTGATACTGCCAGTTACTCTTTCAGTTCAAATGCCAGAGGTCTATCCACTGATCCCTGAAAGTAACCAGTTCAGGGGGTAAGAATGGTTCCATATGATGGAGTTCTGATTGATTATTTTATTTGTATTTAGCTTTTTAAAAAAAAATAGGATTTTTTGGGGTAGGGGGAAGAATCGATTTTAAAAGAATGTTACTCAAACACGGAAAAGTTAAGAAATAATAGAATTAAAGTTGCCCATGAAACCTTATTCTGTCTCCTTGTACATAGGGATTATAATGTAAACTTTAATTACATGATCATATACTGTTCCTAGAGGAGTCAGGATTGTGTGTCCATCTTTCCACACAAGCAGATTTTTTCACCACTGGGGACATACCAGTGGAACCCAAGCAGTGATCCCCTCCCCCGTACTCTCCCCCCCCATACTTTAAACATGCTTATAAGACATATTTATATTAATGTATGTGGTCATCCAACACTTTATATAGTAATACAAACAACCTACATTATAAGAATAGAAAATGCCAGAAATAAAGTTGCCTGTGTAACTTTAATTAGGCCTCCTTTTGCCTGTGCATTGTGAGACAGTCTTTAATTACACAATCACAATCTAAATTCTCCATCTTGCTCTGGTGATGAATTGGGATTGGGTAGTGAAAGAAACTGTTGCCTGTGGCATATGGTGAATGAGCCAGGGGGATTGCAGGAAGAGAGAGGGAGGTCTCATGGTTAAGGTAGTTGAATGTCACCCTGGAGAATTGGATTTTGTCCCTAACTCTGCCACAGAGTTCCTGTGTGATGATGGGCAAGTCACTTAGACCAAAGTTATCACAGATAGTTGCTAATTGTGTGTGCCTCAATTTATGGCTGCTCAGTTTGAAACCCTGGGGTCTGATTTGCAGACATATTGTGTGCTCACAGTTGCAAGTGAAGTCTGTGGGAGCTTTGCTTTGAATATATCAAATACTGTATAATGTTAAGTACTCTGGAAAAAAAACAGGTCTTGGGTATCTCAAATTGGGCACCCAAAATTGGTGGATACAGACATTAAGATCAAAAGTATTACCTCAGTGCTTCATCTGGAAAATGGGAATAATACTAACCCCTCACCTCATAGGTATGGTGTGAAAAATAAAGATTTAATATAAATCTGGCTTACTAGGTGCTCCTTTGTTGTCACTGAAAGGCTCGCTGTGGGTGTTTCCCAACCTCACAACATATTTCAGTAACACACACAGAGCAATACTTCACAACTTCACATATAGTAATAGTACATACAATTCA
Organism: Mauremys mutica; assembly: GCF_020497125.1. Lineage (NCBI taxonomy): Eukaryota > Metazoa > Chordata > Testudines > Geoemydidae > Mauremys > Mauremys mutica. The sequence goes on along the minus strand of NC_059072.1, from coordinate 186,671,118 downwards.
ACAGGATATTAATGTTCAACAGATCATGACTTCTCAAATGATACCTCACAAGGCATATTTGTACAAAACATATCATAAACATATCACAGTGGTAAATATGGGGGTTCCAGGGTGCTATTTTGAGGCAGAGTGTCACAGACTGCCACCTTAATAATATTGTTTAAGATAGATTTTTGTGTATACATATATATACAATAGCAAAATCTGATATTTGAAGACCAGACTTTCAATAACTTTGGAAACATCATTGCAACAATGTTATAATTCATAAGGATATAAGTAATGGATTACATTGAAATATATTTCCCAACATTTTACACACAAAATGATATCCCTTTCATGACCGCAATCCTTTTTCACAGCAGTTTACTACTCCTGTGTCTCAGAGATTCATGAGCTATGCAGGGCTTGTGAAAATAAGATTCCCATATTGTTCGGCAGCAGCTTTTAAAAGAACAGAAGTCGTGGGCTATATTAAAAAAATATAGAATAGAGCCAATAAGTCACCATTATAGGGTTCATATTCAGAATGCATTGTTTATAACTGTGAGTGTGTGTAATTATATATAATCTACCTAGATAATTAGATTGTTGCATATCACAAATGCAAACAAAGGAGATTTGCAAATGTGAAAATGGCAGTTAAGTGCACAGTTTCCTTTGAAAGTCAATAGGAGTTGCTTCCCCCATTTACACTTCTTAAAAGTTTCCTGAAAATAAATAAATATATCTAAGGGCTAGAAGCATTATACTGTATTTTGAAATAAAAGGTTAAATTCTACAGAGAAATTCTAGAGCCACTGGAGATGAGCTGTTGCTCAGCACCCACACACTAAATACCCCTCAATCTAACCACTTAGTATGTCTGTATATTTGGAAGGTTTCTTGTACTTTTTGGGCACTACCTCAATCTCAATGAATAATAATACTTAGTAGACTTCATGCATAGTACAGAATGCTTTATAGAGAGCATCTCATTTGTAAGCTTAAGGAGAAAAGGAAGGTTTTAAGATTCATAGGTATTAGGGCTAGAAAAGGCCATTCAAGTCCTCCAGTTTGATCCAATTGCCTTCATTTGGCAGGACTATTCCCTATATCATTCCCATGACTGTTTTACATAATCTGCTTTTGAATTAGTGGGCATGATATAGGGAGTTGTTTTGCCAAAAGCAGGGAGTCAGATCAATCTATAGGACTTCAGTGACCTTTTTTAGACCTGCCATCTATAAATCTTTAAAATTTCCTTTTTATTTTTTGATTAATTCTTTATTCTCTCTCTCTCTCTCTCTCTCTCTCTCTTCAATATCAAGGATATTGTACACTGCATTATGTTTTAGCATTTTGTATATGGTGTGTTGTAGCAACAATTTGATATGCAACTGTGAGATCGATTTATTTTCTTGTATCAATGGACTATTCTGTTGACATCATAAAGGTAAATATTTCAGAATGCTTGCAGCTAAAGCTATACCAAGCTTTCTCTAATGCGTCAATTTTCTAATGTCAGACCTGTTACATAGGTTTGTTTAAGCTAAGGTGGTTGTGCTTAAAGGACCTGGTATTCTTTGAGACAACATGGGTATCCAGGAAACAATGGACATAAAAGACCTCTCCATAACACTTGCCACTGAGAGTGACTGGTGATTGGCTGAAGTTTAATGAGGTTGGAGTCCAGAAGTTAAAAAACTTGCCCCAGCTTTTCAACAGCCAATCTAACCTTTGAGCTTGGGTTAGACAGACATCTGCTCCAGCTTTGGAAGATTTAGTCATCATGGGACTGAAGTTAGCCTAGAGGCTTACTTTGGAGAGAGGCCTGCTCCAGTGTTGGAAGATTTAGACAGAGGGGGACTAAACTTGCCTTGGGAGCATAGTTTAGGCAGGGGCCTGTTCCAGTCTTGAAAAACTGTCTTGATCCTGGAGGCCTGGCAGAGGCTGTCAGCTTGGAAATATTTTTCTTCAGCCTATAGAAAAGCTTGTCCTAACTCAGGGGCTTTTCAACTCGGAGCTAATTTTTTACAAGGTAGATGTGGGAATTTTTATAATTTTTAAATTATTCTAGGTCCTGCAGGACCTAAAATTACAAGTCTATTTTTAATATTCCTGAGTCTTTTCTGATTTTCCCTCTGCCCCCGCCTTCACAGCACACTGCCAGGGCAACACACTCTGCTTCTCCCCCCACCCCTGGCCACAGGGACGTGATGCCAGCTGCTTCAGGGAGCAGCACGGGGCTTGAGGTGGGCAATCCCGTGGGTGTAGTTTGCCCACCCCTGGCCTGGAGGTAGGCCGGCAGGGGGCGGACATGGGCCGATTGGCAGGCTGCAGGAAATAGCCCTGGCCCACGGGCCACATGTTTGAGACCCGTGGTATATAGCTATGTGACAATAAGCAAAGTGGTTACGTTTCTATGTATCCATATAAATCCCAACTGCTGATAAGACTACAAAATGCAAGGGTGCTGGAACTAGGAGTGATAGGGGTGCATCAGTAGTTTCCGTCATATACAGGGTTTACAGTTTTGTTCAATGGCTTTCAGCACTCCCAAAATACAAATTGTTCCAACTCCACTGGCAAAAGGCCAATTTTTTTATATTGAGGTGATTACAGATAATCTGTTATTGGACAATGATGGAAGGGAGGAAGAGGTGCTTGATAAAAGACTAATTGTGGGACAAGGATATATTTAAATTCAGGAATGATCACAATTATGCCTTCCTCCACACCTAGAGTCATAGAAATTCTTAAAAGAAAGGATGTCCTATAGATATGTGGGGTAATGGCATTGAAAAAAGAGAACTGCACTGAGTGCTAAGTCTCATTAGGTCATTGTGACATTAGACAGAATGTGAGTGTTTTTTACATTGGGTGTTTATGTTTGAGAGGAGTGCTGAAGCCTGATCAGTGCTCGCTATAGAGGTGTGGTTAATGTAACAGTGTGGCCTGGGGGAATTGGAAAGGGAGGGTAGTTCCTAGGGGAGACCATGATATATATATTTATTTATTTTGGGTGGGGGGGGCAATGAATGAACTTTGTGGATACCAGGATGATATCTTTGTACTTCTTTCAAGAGAGTAGTGTTAGATTCTTATCACTGTGCAAGAGCTTCTCAGTGGAAAAGACAATTCTTAAGGCAGGTTGCGTGTGTGTGTTCACTGCAGCCAGCTCTTCTTTAAAATAGATAAGAAAATAACATACTTGATATGTTCACAGAGGAGGTTTTCAGTAACTTCACATATTAAGCAAATAGTCAGATGAGAGATACTTGTCTTGTTGCAGGCATTTTTGCCTCTTACAATGGTGCTGTGACAATTGTTTGTTTCACGAGTGTTTCACTTTCAGAACTAGAATACTGTACATAAGAAAAGTTTGGAGGATCTAAAAGTGTGAAATTGTTACTGAATGTTATCTGAAGAAACTTGATGAGATCTACGATGGATACCGAGATGAAGGGATTCCCCTAATATTATACTGTTCTTCTTAATGCCCTGCTTTCCTATCTTATTGGTTGCCGATCATTCTCTTGAGGTTATTTTTACTTTCTTTCTTTTACACTAAAGTGGGTTCTCTCCCTGGTGATGATCCAGAGTCAACTGGAATCAATATACATCTTTCTACTGACTTCAGTGGGCTTTGGATCAGGTCTCCTGAGAAACTAAAGTTCACAATGTCTTACTATTCTATTGTCTAACAGTTTCATGACAGAGAGTAGCCATCAATAACATCCACAAGGTGCTATAAACTTGTGCACATCACAATGTAAATGGTGAAACTCAACATGTTGTTAATGGACTCTCTTTGCTAATATGTCAGGTGGCTTCGAGAATGGTTACATCAGTCAGGAAATCCTTGAGTATGGCACTCTATACTGGTATCAGTTTGATAAGTATTAGCAGCACACAATTTCTAATGGGTTTCTAAAAGCCTCCAAATCTGAGTAAATAGACTTTGTAAATCACTATTCATTCAGAGCTATTTTTTTTGGCTCTTGTATTTCTACTGCACCTAGAAAAGGGTCAAAAGTGACAGTAGATGGAAGACTGACATAAGAGTTATGCACACAAAAATAAAGTTTAAAACAAGGAGAAACTAAATTCCTCACATGGTCTGCTATGTCTACACTGTTTCCCAGTGCAGATCATTTGAGACCCACATTTAAAAAAACAATAAAGCACACATATTTTAAAGATGGATTCATAGAAGAGAGCACTAAAGTTAAAGCAATTCTCCCACTAGAGGTATTTACACTGGAATGTGCAAATTAGTTTAATTCATTGGTGGTGGGAGCTCTGAAGTCATGAGCAATATGTAACTGATTATGGAGGGCAAGCTTGTTGTTTATTTACTTAGGTCTTTATTAAATGTATAACCAATAACTGTAACTGCAACTGCTTAAAGGCCTGATTCTGTAAGATAACAGGTGAATTCCTACTGAACTTGGTGAAAGTTGAGGATACTAGCACTCAGGGACAGATTTCTGCAGTGTGTTCCCTTACATTTCTCTTTTACCTCTCAACGTTTCTCAGATGAAGTTACGTGTTAAAAATTGATAGACTAATGTGGTTCACAGCAAGGTTTTCTGTTGTAACCTTGTGAAAATTGTCCAGGCAGGAAGTTTTGGTTTGATTAGATGAACAAATGGCACACATCTGTAAATATCTTGAGCACCTGGAAAGTATTCACTGCACAACATTTTCCTGTGGTTTTTCTGCTGTGGCAAAAATGTGGTGCCTGGGTGCCTAAGTTTGGTTATGTTAATAGAAATGTCCTGATTCTCAGAGGGTGCTGATCAGTGGGAAGTCCCTGGGAGTTCACAGAACCTCTGAAAATCGGATGCCTAATCATAGATTTAGGATCTGATTTAAAAATCACCCGAGTGACTCAGGAGAACAAGTTTCTTTAAAAATCAATAGGAAATGTGCTATCAAGTGACTTAAAAAATTAAGGGTACATTTTTCAGAAGGGTCTAACTTTGGATGCCAAGGTCTGAAAATTTTTGAAAATTTAGCCTTGGATTTTAAAAAAGAGATTTTTATGAATTATGGACCTTATCTAAACATCCTGTATTGTATTCTATCACATTATATAAATCACAATCATAGTCAATCAAAACGTAACCTTATTGAAATGAAGAGTTTTGATAACTTGCCATTGAAAATTTCATTAATCTATACATTTGCACAAATCATTTTGATTTTGTTGTATCGGCATTTCTGGTGTAAAATTATTCCCTTTGAAAATTTTCAACCAGCTCTAATCTTTCCCTTTCAAAATACTGTTCCTTACCATTTAAAAAACTACCCTCTTGTTTTTACTGAAAGTGCTAGGATAGAGTTTCAAAGGTACAAATGTCACTTAGGCACTTAATTCCCTTCAGAAGTCAGTGATATTTGGCTATAAGGACAATTAGGTAGATTTTGAAAGTAACAGGTTCAATCCTTAGCATTTAAAACAAGGGTTCACCCAGTACTGCTGGAAAATATTGTTTAATTTGAAATCTGACTGATACAAAAGTATGAACTATTCATGTATTTCACCATACAAAACACACTATTTACAAAAAAACAAAACAAAAAATCTACTTTTGAATGTAATTATAAGAATAAGAATCATGTATTAATACTGTGTCTTCATATAAGTTTACTTAGGGTTACTTAGCAATTTCTTTTCCATTAAAGATGAATAAATAGCAGTTTAGTGAATTTCCAGTAATCCAATATTAATAGCCCCTGGGGAATGTTATTTCTAACATTGCTGGCTGTATTTGATTCTTGCTAATTCTTCAGTGCTTATCAGGATAACAAAGCATCATATGACTTTAATTCTGAATACATTTTTGGTTTAGTTTTTAAATAGTGAGATATTATCTTGGACTCTTCAATTTAGTGTTCCTGATAGAAGGGAGAGTCCATCATTCATTTGAATTTTATATGTCTGATCATGCAAAGTGCTGAGTGCCTCCTGCAGTACTGTACTGAGCTCGGTTAGTACCCAATAAAGGGATCAGGCTTTAAAATAGCTTTGCCCTTAATCAGTATTCCAATTTGTAGTTCCTTTTACTCAGTAAATAAGCCTGCATGGAGAGCCATTGATTACTGCTTAATTCTGTAGGAGATTTTCATTCTACCATGCTTGAGTATTTCTTTTGTTTCTATTTCCTTTGGAGTTTTAGGCTAAATTTTTCAAATTTTCAGTGTCTAAAGTTAGGCACCCTAAATCCATATTTGGGCACCTAAATACAAGTGGACTAATTTTTCAGCTGAGTTCTTGCAGATGTAGCTGAACTCAGTGGGAAATGTGGGTGCTGATCATCTCTGAAAATCAGCTCACTTGTATTTAGATACTTACAAATGGATTTCAGTTCGTAACTGTCGACACTCATGTTGGAAAATATAATTCTTAATCTTCTCTGCTTGTTCTTTGCATGGAAAAACTTCCTAATAATGTACATGAAGCCTCTAAAGCTCCGTATATTCCAACTATTCCATACACTCCACTTATTATGGTCACCCACACATACAATGCAAAACCAAAGATATTGTTCCATATTGAACCAACTTTTGATCTTGTTGTAACACCATCCAAAAATAGTCAAAACATTTCACTTCAATATTTTCTAAATGAAACATTTTGACATCTTGATTTTGAAATTTCCTTCCATTTTTAAGAATTTCAATTAAAAAACATTTTAAAATATTAAATGTTTGAAATGGAAAGAAAATGTTTTCTTTGACCTTAAATAACAATTTCCAACTTTTTGATCTACTGAAAAGTTCAAAAATATTCATTTTCGGGTTGATCCAGAACAATTTTTTTTAATTGCAAGTGAACCAAAAAAATACATCTCTTACCCAGATCTACTCCTTGCACACAAGATTTATCATGAACCTTTATCATGTTTTTGAGGGAGATCCAAGTTAAAATACTGGCACCACATCACCTTCAATCTTCAGTTCAGTGAATCTGACACCTTTACCAATTCATAAATACAAATTTAAAATAAATGCACGCTACACAGTATAAATTATTTTAATTTACAGGGACTAAGTAACTGGAATTTTCAAGGCAATGGATATTAGAGAGGTTATGATCTCAAAAACTTATTTGGCTGAGAAGTCTGTGTGTCTTGTCTTGAATGGCAAATGTTTGTCAACAAGCAAATCCCAACAACTGAAATTTAAGTTGCTGTTGGAGGAAGTGAGTGAGGAGAATTTGAGTAGGATGGGTAACTTGGCACATTTGCTATTTCCCAGTATAAGAACATAAGAACATAAGAAAGGCCGTACCGGGTCAGACCAAAGGTCCATCTAGCCCAGTATCTGTCTACCGACAGTGGCCAATGCCAGGTGCCCCAGAGGGAGTGAACCTAACAGGCAATGATCAAGTATATCTCACTGTAATGCTCCCTCGCTCTCCCAGTTGGAGGGAGACCACTCAGGGCTTTTGTGGTAAATAGTCAATACCAGGCTTTAGCCTGGACTGGGGTAGCTCACGTAGTCAGCACTTAACTACAGTCTATCAGGGCTGGCTGGGGCCTGGGCAGAACTCAGGCAACCAGCAAACCCACAGTCTCTCAGGGCTGGCGTTGGCCTGGGCGGCGCGCAGGCAGCCACTAAACAAAACAGTCTCCAGGTGAGCTAGGCCTGGGCTTCTGTAGACTCAGGGTGCTAGCAAGCAAGCAGTCTTTCAGGGTCAGCTTTGGCCTGGGCGGGGCTCAGGCAGCCAGCAAACAAACAGTCTCTAAAGGTGAGTGGTAAGGGAGCTCCTGTCCTGGGCTAGAGCCTCGTTGCACCGTGTAGGGGGTCAGCCACCCAGGGTGGAGTGGCAGGGGGATGCGGGCCCACCCTACTCCACTGCATACCAGCCGAGGGCCCTGGCAGGGGCAGGATTGGCTGCCCCATCTTGGCAGGGATCCAGCCGCAACACGCCGACTGAGCCACACCGGGCTCTGCAGCCAGCTGCTCCGTGGCTGCCCCTGGGCTACTTCCTGCCTCTCCGGGGTTTGGTACCTGCGGCCTCCAGGCCTCTTCTGGCTCTTCAGGGTAAATGGCAGCGGATACTCCAGGCCAGTCCTTATCCACGTCTGGGGATTGGGAACAGCCAGGCACTGGCTCCTCTCGGGGCCTCTGGAGAACAGGCCGAGCATCCTCCTCCGTTGCAGGCTCTCCCCGAACTGTGCTGCAGGGCTGGCCTCTTATACGTCCGGCCATGCCCCCGTACTTCCAGCAACGAGCATGTAATGCTCCTTCACTCTCCCGGTCGGAGGGAGGCCACTCAGCCTCACAACACTCATGCTTCCGGGAAGCATGATTCTGGGCATAGGTCACAAGGAAAGCAAAGTATGCAGCATACAGAAATATTGCTAAAATAAAAGACTGCTTGCCTGCACTAAATGAGAATAACTGACCTGAAAACCCAAGACCGAACACTGCACTTTGTGTACTGTGTATAAGTTTTCACTAGAGAATATGAGTTTTCAAACTGTCAGAGAAATTTCTGTTCAGGATATTCCCAAAGGAGCCAGTGGTTTAAACTTAGACTTCACAATGGCACTGACTACAGCTGAACTGGCAGATGTCAGAGCATGTGACAAGGGAGACCAGGCAGAACTGCAGGAGAGCATCACTTATAAGGCACAGAAAGAGACTAGATTATCTGTTCTCCCCGCCCCCTCTCCCCTGGAAAAAAAAAATAGAAATATATCCGTGAATCAAAGTTGTGTACATGCTTTCTGGTATTAAACATTATTTGATGTATTATATTAAACTACTCTCAAGAAGGACTAATTCAATGTATAAAATGCTTCTTTTCCCTGATGATTTATAAAACTGTCTCTGAACAAACAATCTGTACAGAGTAAAGAAAAATAAAGTTAAAACAAATTAATCAGCTACTTCCTTACTTTGCTTACTAGTGTGCTGTTTGAGCCTCAGTGCACACTTCTTTGTTTGTTACTGGATAGAGTCAGATCTGCTAATTGGTTTATAGGGAGCGTATAAGAATCTGTTCAATAAAGAAAAAACCACACGAGCAAATCCTTAGGGAGCATCATGATGACACAACATACATCTAGACTGAAAGGACTGAAAATGCAAGCAAGTTTAAAATGTATGATATATAATTCACGACTAAGAAATCTGTAAAGTTTAAGAGGAATGACTGAATCATAATAAAGTACTTCAGTGTATTCATCCCATTGAAATTAAGGGTACAGAATTAGACTGAAGGACTCAACGAGACAATTCTAGTTCTCATTCCAGCATCTCATTTTAAAATAGTGAAAATAAACTGTCTTAATTCAAGATTTAGAGCCAGATCATCCAACCCTTACTTGTGTGAATAATCCCAAAGTATTAAATGGGACTACTCACATGAATAAAGATTGCTGGATTGAGGCTTTACATAAAAATATTTTATCTGCCACAGAAAAATTGACATATTCTGAAATTTAGAATTATAAATTTACAATTAGTGATGTGGAATTCAATACTAGGGAAATTTGTAGCAGTGCGAAAAATAAATAAGGAAACAGTAGCAATTTATGTAGCAAATGGCCTTTTTGAGACCTAATGACAATTGCAGCCATAACTCATGAACAAAATGAGTTTTTTTTCTATATATAATAGATGAAAAGGTAATATATCTGTATATTGTATGTTATCCAGCTAAATATTGGGAATTGTTTCTGTTGTGGAGTTGTTTGTTCACTGTGTAACTTTGGATAACTTTTATTATCTTTTTTTAATATTCCTTTGACCTTTGCATATCAGGTCCTGGAGGCTCATATCAGGGTTTTGTAAACATAGGTTTAGAATTTTCTTGTTAATTATCTTGTCCGACAAGATACTGGGTATCCTTTCCTGATGCTGAGAGCCCTCAACTCAATAGGACAGCCTACTGGAGACATTTATAAAATGTTTATTGCCATACTTACCTAAGTGTCTGGTTCTTGGTAACATGTTATAATACTCCACAAAAATCATCATGAATTCCTAATACTGCAACCATTTTGGATTATCAGAAATAGAAAAAGAAACACCGTTGCTTGTCATGGGACCAGTTCAATATAAGAACAGTCATACTGGGTCAGACCAAAGGTCCATGTAGCTCAGTATCCTCTCTCCCAACAGTGGCCAATGGCACGTGCTCCAGAGGGAATAAAGAGAACAAGTAATCATCAAATGGTCCATCTCCTGTCGCCCATTCCCAGCTTCTGGCAAACAGAGGCTAGAGACACCATCCCTACCCATCTTGGCTAATAGCCACTGATGGACCTAACCTCCATGAATTTATCTAGTTCTTTTTTTATCCTTGTTATGGTCTTGGCCTTCACAATATCCTCTGGCAAAGAGTTCCACAGGTTGACTGTGGGTTGTGTGAAGAAATATTTTGTTTGTTTTAAACCTGCTGCCCATTGATTTAATTTGGTGATCCCTAGTTCTTGTATTATGAGAAGGACTAAATAACACTTCCTTATTTACTTTCTCCACACCAGTCATGATTGTATAGACCTCTATCATATGCCCCCTTAGTTGTCTCTTTTCCAAGCTGAAAAGTCCTAGTCTTATTAATCTCTCCTGATATGGAAGCTGTTCCATACTCCTAATTATTTTTGTTGCTCTTTTCTGTATAGATATAAGCCCTCTTAAATGTATGTTGTAAACATTTTTCAAAGCCTCAATTCCTTTGTTCCTAAAATATCACATAAATACAGTAAATATGCAGTATTGAAGTCACTGAGAGTTTTGCCCTTTACCTCAAGGGAGTAGATTGGTACTTGGTTATTCTTCACATTATTTGTGGTATGAAAAAGTATAGAGTAGGGTGCTGCTATAGAAGCTTCTTTTGTGGTGTGTGCAGGGAGATGCAGACTTGAATCTTGCAGGTGTCATATAAGAGCTTTCAGATTTCCTTCTCCAGTTGCCAAAAGAGGAATCTAAACACTAAACGTAACCACTGAAAAGGCCAAATAACTCCAGAATTTTTAATAATTCTATTTACTGAATTTGTCCAACCACAAACATACGTTAGGGTATATATCAATGTAACAACAGCTGTTATAATAAAAACTACTGAGGCACCTTTTCATGTAAAGCAATAAATCCCCATTAAAAAGTTATAGAAAGAAAAATTGCAAGAGTCTGGTTTTAAAAACAAAATCTCTCTCTCTCTTTCTGAGTCACCAGTGGTTCTGATTGATTAGCAGAAAATTTGCATTTTCACACAACTCCTACATCTCTGACAAAGTCCACCTAGTCTACTTTGGTCTTGGTAGTCTGGCACTTTTTTCTTAGTTTCTCTTCCTCTTCCTTTAAAAAAAAAAAAAGAGGGGGGGAGGGGCATGACTCAGACCAGAGCAAAAATTGCCCAGTTTTTTGTACTTCATAGAAAATAGTGTGGCACAGCTACAAAAGTTTTTTATAGTTTAAATAACTTCCATCATCAATATTTGGATGTTGTATCAAAAACTTACCTAAACCTTCTGAAGTCTTGATCTACCTCTCTAGTTTTCTAATTTCATGTACTTTTCTCCAAACCAAAGTAAATTACTTACCTTTCCTCAGACTGTACTTACCTCAGATCCTCCACATTGATTCCACTTCCTAGTACAGTCAGGATTAAGCACACAGCTTATGGTTTGTGTGTTACACCTGGCATATCTGTATTACTGGAAGTTTCTAATTTAACTGCATGTATAATACCTACATAAGAGAAAAGTGTCACCATCCTATATAGGTGCAAGAGGCCCACGAACAATGGTGCAGTTGCAGTTCTACTGGAAGGAAAGGATTCTACTAACAAAAGCCGTCAGATGGTTGGTCATCACTTCAGATACCCTGTTTACAAAATAGCATTGGGATGATTTGGGGACAGAGGCTAGTGGATCTGCAATTATGCATATGTATAAGAAATCTTGTGGAGAGGCCCCACCAGGGTCTCAACCCTACAACAGGAAGTGAGCTGTTATGGCTCTTTCACCATTCTACACCCTGTCCACTGGCTGTTGGGCATGGATTTAAAACCCTCATCTATTGGTATATCTCCATGCAAAGACCATTTAGTCAAGCTTTGCCTCTGTGTGTGCAGTATTTCACACTAAGCTAGTATACAGTATAACTGTGCATACAGTTTATTAATATAGTAGCGATAATATAGTAACTGTAGTTTATGAGCATTTAAAATTGCAGATCAAGTCTGTAGAACTCAAAACAGTCACGTTGACCCAGTTACAAGCAAGAAGGAGGCTTCAGTGGAAAACAGCACTGAAACATGCTAAAAGCTCTATGGTGAAGTACATAAATACTTAATAACTTGGGGTAAAGGCTTCTGTTTTCCCAGAGAAAGCAAAAGCTTCTGGTTTTAGGCATGAAGTTTCCAATGTTATTTTCCAAGGTTTGCTCAAATGACCAAACACAAAGATTAACTGGGCACTCACTGAATAGTGTAAGCTAGTATTCAGTTTTATTTTAGAGAGGCCGTGTGGTTCTTTAATACTGCTTCCTTCCAGCAATGATAAAGCGGGAGAGACCCACTGGTTGAGATTTAGGATATTAATAAACTATAAAAAAGGTTATATCATGGACATTGACTACCCATTTATTAAGAATCATTTTCTCCCACAATGCCACTTAGTCTCTGTACCATGCATCCAATGTTCGCTTTTTAATCTTAGGTTTGTATTATTGTAGATAAAGTATACCTTTTTCTTTCTATTTATCTTATTTATAAAAGTAATAAATTATTTCTTAAGGCAGGGATATTTTCTGTTTTGAAGGTTCTGAAGACATGTACAAATAGGCATGGTAGAGGAACCTTTTAAAGGAGAGCCTTGCCATTAATCTCTTTTTCCTTTCCCTTCTGTCACTATATATAAAATAAAAATATAGATATATTAAAATAGATGTACTTAGATAGTATCAGGAGACAGTATCAGGAGAATAAGACCCTGCATGCAAAATTTAGTTTCATTTTTCATGGGTTCAAAGGTTAAGAGAAAATATCTCCTATGGTTCGGAATATTTCTTGTCTTTTAAAGAGTGCTGTACTGTTTGCCGTCTAATTTATATACACCTTTTCCTCTCTTGACAAATTGCATGAATCCGTACAATCCAGGTCAATAATGGCCAGGAAACCTTCATGTGTTTTCTGCTAAATCCTTCCATCGCAGAAAGTGGAGTTTACCTCTGTGGAAGAAAATAAATGATCCAGCCCACAGACCCTGAAGATACACTAGGGCAGAGATGCCCTGGGACACAGAGTCTGTAACCTCTGCAGCAGTTCTTCTTGCCCTAAAGTTCTATCCTGCCTCCAGGGACTCCTCAGCCAACACCTGCCCCTCTTCAAACCAGTCCTAGGGTAGGTCTATACTCACCGTCCGGGTCAACGCGGTGAGTTCGACTTCTCGGAGTTCGAACTATCGCGTCTTGATTAGAACTCCCCGCGCGCTCCGGTCGACTCCAGAACTCCACCACCGCGAACAGAGTCGACCTTGGAGCCGCGGAGTTTGACCCCGCCGCGTCTGGACGGGTAAGTCAGTCGAACTAGGGTACTTCGAGTTCAGCTACGCTATTCGCGTAGCTGAACTTGCGTACCCAAGTTCGACCCCCCCCCCCCTTAGTGTAGACCAGGCCCCAGACTAGAGGACAGGGATGCCTCCAAAGAAAAAGGTAATACAGACACCTGTTTGTGATGGGTAAAATGGGGAACAATGCATGCTCTTCTCTGGCCCTCCTCCACTCTACACATTTTCACAACCACAGACATACAGGGAGCACTCCACATTGTCAGGTGTGGGTATATTTGGGGTTTTGGAGGTGCTGACATTCCTTCCATGTGGACAAAAGGAAGTCTGAGTACAGCAAAGGAGACCTCTGTGTCTTGTCCTGTTCTGAGCCCCTCAAGCTCTACTGGCTGTTGTACCTCCACAGCTTGCCCACGCTGCAGTGTAAGCCTGGCCCAACGTCTTTTCAGAACTGAACTTTACAGAAGTTCCCTGGACACAGCTTGGTTAATTGCAGTGAAAGAATTGCTGGCACGATTTACCTGCTTCTCCCATGATGCAGTCCACTTTGCACAGGCTTGTTGTGGTCAGTTCCCATTGCAAACACAGAAAGCTCTCTGATGGTGTGTTTGCAGCTCTGTAGTCAGAAGATAATGGAAGGGTTAATGCTGACTCACTGAGCTGCTGCAGTACGCCAAGGGAGCTTGCTTCCATTTTCTCTGGAGTTGACTGTAGAGTTTTGAGATAGAGAGGACAAAGGAAGTTGGCCTATGGGATTGTGGGATACTTTTTAGAGGACTACCAGGACCTGAGTCAAGAGTGGCTGCATCTACACTGCTAAACAATAAGGCTTGAATCCTGGGTCATGGCTTGATTACAGCTCAGATTCTGCAGCCCTACAGTCCTGAGTCCAAGCCCTGGGGTAGTGCTATTTGTGCATAGACAAAAGAGTTAGGCTTGAATTTGTTCCCAGGTTTACATTGCAGTTATTTTCATCTCACATATTATCCCTAATAATACAGGTTCTGCAGGCCACATTGGTTCTTCAGTTTCAGCTAGCGTGACCAGGCATCCAGTTTTCAATCGGAACACCTGATCAAAAAGGGACCCCGGTGGTTCTGGTCAGCATCGCCAACCAGGCCGTTAAAAGTCCAGTCGGTGGCGCTAAGGCAGGTTAGTCCCTACCTGTTCTGCAGGCACCACTCTGTGTCCCAGAAGCAGCCAGCAGGTCCGGCTCCTAAGCATGGTGTGGTGTTTAGATGTTGCTTGTAATTATTAGAACTGGGAGCACTGGCTGTTGGGAGTCTGAAAGGACAGGAAACAGGAAGGAGGGGAGAGGAGTTGAGGAGGCAAAGTGAGAGTTACAGAGGGTACAAAGTCCTGTTGAAGTTTGTTAGTACCTTGCCTGATTGATACAACACATGGGGGCCACGGGGCTCCACATGCTGCCTCCACCCTGAGCACCAGCTCTGCACTCCTATTGGCTGGGAACCATAGGCAGGCAGCCTGCCTTAGTCCCCCCGCTGTGCTGTTGACCAGGAGCCGATGTAAGCCAGATCCCCAGCCCCAGCACTGAGCCCCCCCCCCAAACCCGGAGCACCCTCCTATACCCCAAACCCTTGCCTGAGCCCAGAGCCTGCACACCCCCGCAACCCCATCCCGTGCCCCAGCTCAGAGCTGCCTCCCACACCCTGAACCCCTCATCCTCGGCCCCAGTCCAGAGCCCTCACCCCCTCCTGCATCCCAACCCCCTGCCTCAACCCGCAGCCTCCTCCTGCACCCCAAACCCCTCATCCCTGGCCCCATCCCAGAGCCAGCACCCTCAGAGCAGAGCTCTCACCCGTCCCACACTTCAACTTCCTGCCTTAAGCTGCAGCCACCTCCCACAATATAAATCCCTTGGCCCCACCCCGCAGCCTGGAGCCTCCTCCAAACCTGTCATCCCCAGAGCCCACACCCCAACTCCCTGCCCCAGCCTGGAGCCCCCTCCACCCTGAACCCCTCATTTCTGGCCCCACCCCAGAACCTGCACCCCTAGTTGGAGCCCTCACCTCCTCCCATACCTCAACCCCTTGCCCCAGCCCAGTGAAAATCAGTGAGGGTGGGGAAGAGTGAGCCACTGTGGGAGGGGGAATGTAGTGAGCGGGAGGCAGGGCCTCAGGGAAGGGTCTGGGCAGGGGTGGGGCCTCAGGGAAGGAGCAGGGCTCGGGTGTTCGCTTTTGTGTGACTAGAAAGTTGACAACCCTAGTTTCAGCTCTATAACCCACTGCCGTTTCAGAATTGCTGACTTAGGGCCCCGAACTCCTCAATGACTTGCATGTATAAGTGAAACAGGATGGAGCCCTTAATTTATTGTTTTGGGAGATTTATTTAAGACCAGATCCAAAGCCCAATAAAAATCAATGGCTTTTGTGTCAGGCCCTTAATCATGGAACTGGAGGGTAATGGAAGAGTCAGAGGTTCAGAACGATGGTCCAGTGTTCAGGGAGCTAGCCTGGGATTGCACAGTTCTCCTTTGTGACCTTGGGCAAGTCACTTAGACCCAGATCCTCAAAGTTATTTAGGCACGTAGCTCCCACTGAAATGAGTGGAAAACTAATTCTCACTTAAACCAGTGGGAGATTGATGCCTAAATACTTTTGAGCACCTGGATCTTGGTCTCTCTGAGTCTCAGTTGGCCATCTGCAAAATGGGGATAGTAGCACTTCCCTACCTCACTGGTCCACAGATGTTATGAGGGTAACTGCATTAAAAAGCAGAGGTGCTCATAAACTATGAGGGCAATATAAATAGGATACACAGATAATTACCCTGCATGATATTTTAACTTCATAGATCTTTAATGAAAGTGTAAAATAAATTAAACATTTCTGAATATATTAATATTCCGTTGTTTTTCAGCCATCTTCTTAAAATGGCGAGTAAAGCATTACAAACAGATTAACAGATTTTAATGCTAGAAGCATCTACTATGATAATCTTGTCTGTCCTCCTGTAGAAGACAGGGCATAGAATTGCACACTCTATCAAGCCCAATACAGTAACTAGTTGAACTAGAGCATATCTTTTAGAGAAGCATTTAATCTTGATATTAAGACTTCAACTATGCTGTGCAACATTTCCTATTTCTTTCAACATGGAAACCCAGCCCTTCAATATAGGACATAGATTCCCCTGAAGTAAGTAAGTAAGTAAATCTGTTTACATGCTTAAATAGTCACTCACACGACTTTGCTTCACTTACTTTTTTTTTTTTTGCTTCATCATTTTGGGGCATACCATAAGCATTACATTATTAAATGGCGCTGCTTTGGGATGCGGCAATGTATTTATAACTGCAGTTAATCTTCAAGCAGGCGAGCGATTATTTTTTGTGTGCACAACCTGGGGGCTTCATTTAAAAAAGTTAGTCATTTAAAAGAATTAGTCCTATAAGTTGGTGGAACACATCTTTAACAGTTACTAAGCATGTAGGAAAGACATATAATTGCCTGAACAGATTTTTCTGATTTATCAGCTTTTCTTTTACCTAAAACACTGACATTTTCCTTCATGTTATTGTCTCTTCCAATACCTTGGACAGATGTAATTGAAGAAAAACAATATCATGGAAGCTGATGGTTGCTTTCATTAAAAGACAAAAACAGACCTTATTTCTATAAGCCCTAGATTTTCTGCGTGCCAAAGGAATTCACTATATGGAGAGAATAGAAGTTTCTCCCCATGTTGTACATAATAACCAAGGACCATATTCAGCTATTCAGTTAAAATCTAAACATTAATAATTTGAATTTATTAATTTAGATGGTCACTAAATTGCAGCTTTTCTCCATAATTCTTTTAGGAAGATTTAAAACAAAAATGACGGCATACTCATTAAATATGTTTTCATTTCTGCATAGGTTTATACATAATTAGCAAGAATATCCATTGCATTAATAATGCAAATCTTAATTACATGTTAGAAAATTGATGTTACCTCCTCTAAGCTACATTATTGCATAGGCTTTCTCTAGAGCAAGATTATTTGGATAGCAGTCTCTTGAGACCCTCAGGTTTTGTGCTGTAGGTTTTCCACAGCTATGTGGTTTATGAACTCATTTTTTGTGCAAGGGTGAATAATAAACTTGACTGGCTCATTAATAATGCTGTTTAGACACCTGTACAAATCTTTTTGTTTGGAAGGGTGATGGAGCTTATGCTTATTAATAACTCTAAAAATAAATGTCTTAACCGTTATACACTGACAAACATTTCATTCTCCCTTTCCTTTTCTTATTAGAAAAATGAGAAACATGCACGTGTACAAATTAAGGTGAGAGTAAAAAGCGTGAAAATCCTATTAATACTTCCTAATTTTATACTATTTGGATTGTAGACTTTTCTTATTAAACATTCCATCCAACATGTAAGAACCTGTTCAACAATATTAGAAATAACCTATTTTCTTTTCTTATTAATCATTATTGCACATGCTTTGAAGTCCCTGTTGGTGTACTACCTGAGAGTTTTCATGATTTTTCTAAATTTTCTAACTAAACTCTTTTCTACCTGAAAGGAAAAAAAAAGAGTTCTGGCTTATATACGTGGTCCCCAGCCAACAGCTTAGAATTTTTCATTACAAGCATTACTTCATTTTGAAAAACAGACCAAAGTAAAGTGTTAAAGAAAAATAATTGACTTCCTCACTTTTACCTTAGTTGTTGCTGAATGACTTCTTTATTAATCGCTGAGAGATTTATTGATAAAAATTCCTATATAAGAGATAGGTATTACTATTTTTTTTGTTATTACAGAGAACAATTAGAATGTGAAACCCCTATGAATAAGTTTCATTGGGGAATTTCATTAAAATGAATTCTAAATGGGACAATGTAAAGTTTTGTCCATCATGTGTCTGGAGAGGGAAGTGGTATTTGTGACATGATGGTTGACTTTGCAGATAGCTGTATACAGCATACAACCCTTTGTGACAAGTAGGAGCAAATTTACTTGGAAATGAGCTTTTGCTAAGCACTGGAGGACCTAGCAAATAGTTCACAATGTTTAGTTTATTTGATGAATTTCACTCCCCTCTGTTTGTGAAATGACTAGCACCAGTTTATAATTCTCTCTAATTAATTTGTTCAAAATTATTTGCCAATTTTATGGAAATAGCAAGATTTTTATCATGCTTGTTTGCAGGTCACTGTCAGACTTCAGTATTTGGATCTTGAGCTGTGTTGGTTAGTTCTATCAGAACACAGGTTGTACGGCACCATTATGTTTCTTGACTGCACGTGGGTAACTCCTAAAAATATTGGTTCTTCTGGGAAAACTCATGATTTTCAAACTGAAAATTCACTTTCTGCTAATATTTTCCAATATTTGTGAAATCAATGGGAGTTAGGCACCTAACCTAGTCAAGTGCTTTTCTGAATCCCACTAGGCACCTATCTGCATCCTTAGGTGTCTAAATACTGTTAAAAATCTGCCCCCCTGCTCTTTTTGGTGCTGTTTCCTTAAGTAGTCAGTGCTCTGATGCTGTTGTGAAAATGCTTATCTGGGCAAGGAGCAAAGTTAATAAAGAATCTTAACTGTAGTAGATCATTTTAAAAATGGAGTTATGCACTTTTCTGGACTAAATGAGTCCACAGTGAGTCTGAGGGCATGGCCACACTTGAGAGTTAGAGCGCATTAAAGCAGCCAAGTGCTCACTAACTCATGATGCGTCCACACTGGCAAGGCATGTAGAGCTCTCTGACTCTGCAACTAGAGCGCTCCTGGTACTCCACCTCGGTGAGTGGAATAACATTAGATGCGCCCCTGCGGCGCCAGTGTGGATGCCCTGGTCTGTTAATGTACTATGATTGGCCTCCAGAAGTGTCCCACAATGCCTGTTCTAGTCACTCTGGTCATAAGTTTGAACTCTACTGCTCTGCCCTCAGATGACCAATCATCAGACCCCCCCTTTAAATTCTCTGGGAATTTTGAAAATCCCCTTCCTGTTTGCTCAGACAGGCGTGGAGTGCTCTTAGCAAATCTTTCCAGATGATCATGCCTCCATGCACCAGGCGATTCCCAGTATGGAACAATGGCGAGGTGCTGGACCTCCTCAGTGTTTGGGGGGAGGAAGCTGTCCAGTCCCAGCTGCGATCCAGCCATAGGAATTACAATACCTTTGGGCAGATATCAAGGGACATGATGGAAAGGGGCCATGACTGGGACACTGTACAGTGCAGGGTTAAAGTGAAGGAGCTGCAGAATGGCTGCTGCAAAGCCCGCGAGGCAAACAGCCACTCCGGTGCTGCCTCTGCGACCTGCCGTTTTTACAAAGAGCTGGACGCGATACTTGGGGGCGACCCCACGTCCAGTCCGAGTACCACCATGGACACTTCAGAGCCCAGTCCAACAAGGCAGGAGGAGTAGGAGGAGCAAAGCAGGAGCGAGGGTGCTGAAGACACTCCGGCATCCCTAGATGCATGCAGCCAGGAGCTGTTCTCAAGCTAGGAGGAAGGTAGCCAGTCATGGCAGCCAGTAGTTGGGGAAGGACAAACACCACCGGAGGTTCCCAGTAAGCTGCTTTTATTTTGGGAAGGAAATTATTTGGTGCGGGCTCTTGGGGCGAGGAGGGTTAGGGCTGCATGCATGTCTACATGCAGAATAGGGCGTTGATGTACTCTCTCACATTGTGGTAATCGGACTCAGTGATCTCTTCAAAGGTCTCATCCAGAACTTGGGCAATGCGCTTGCGCAGGTTTCGTGGGAGAGCCACTGTGGTCCTTGTCCCAGTCAGGCTAACATGTCCACACCACCTTGAGATCTCAGCCATCTGTGTTATCACTGGCCGAGAGGCTGCAAAGAATCAGGAAGAGGCCACGTAGAAGCAAAGAAGACATGCTGCATGAAGTCATGCAGCACTCCCTTAATGAAAATCAAAAAGTGCAGGAGTGGCAGGAGAGTGAAAGGAACGTCCACCAGCATAATGCGGATCACCAGAACCAAAGCACGGAGCGGCTGATAAGCGTCATGGAGCACCAAGCGGACTTGATCCAGGCACTTGCAGCCATGCAGGAGGAGCACTACTGCACCCGCCCCAAACCCCTTCAGCCCTTGTCCCAAAACTCTTTCCCTTGTGCCCTGTAAGCTGTTGGTCGGGGCTCAACTCTCCGGCGGGCGGGAGGGGAGCCACACCGACTCGCTTCTTTTCTTCTGCTGGTCTTTTAGGAGTCACAGGGAACAACGTTAGACAGCCAGGCCCTCTGGTGCAGGGGCTGGCCAACAGCAGTTCAAATAGGCCCAGGCCCTCTGGTGCAGGGGCTGGGCAACAGTAGCACAGATAAGCCCTGGCCCCCTGGAGCAGGGCAGGGCAACAGCAGTTCGAATAAGCCCTGGCCTTCTGGAGCAGGGCAGGGCAACAACAGTTCAGCTAAGCCCTGGCCCTCTGGAGCAGGGCAGGGCAACAACAGTTCAGATAAGCCCTGGCCCTCTGGAGCAGGGCAGGGCAACAACAGTTCAGATAAGCCCTGGCCCTCTGGAGCAGGGCAGGGCAACAACAGTTCAGATAAGCCCTGGCCCTCTGGAGCAGGGCAGGGCAACAGCAGTTCAGATAAGCCCTGGCCCTCTGGAGCAGGGCAGGGCAACAGCAGTTCAGATAAGCCCTGGCCCTCTGGAGCAGGGCAGGGCAGCAGCAATCAGTCCTAATCAACCCCGGCCCTCTGGAACAGGGGCTTGGGTAACAGCAACCAGTCTCAATAGGCCCCGGCCCTCTGGAGCAGGGGCTGGGGTAACAGCAATCAGTCTCAATAGGCCCCGGCCCTCTGGAGCAGGGGCTGGGGTAACAGCAATCAGTCTCAATAGGCCCCGGCCCTCTGGAGCAGGGGCTGGGGTAACAGCAATCAGTCTCAATAGACCCAGGCCCTCTGGAGCAGGGGCTTGGGTAACAGCAATCAGTCTCAATTAGAAGGTTCACAGGTTCAGACCCTCAGGCGGGGCTGAACACAAGGCACCCAGTCAGTTAGTGGAAGCCCAGGCCCTCAGTCAGGGCGGGGCAACAGCAGTTCAAGTCTATGAGCCCCAAGCCCTAGCTCAGGGCGGGCAGCAACCAACACAGGGCTCAGACCCTCAGACCGGGCTGAGCAGTAGTTCAGTTTATAAGCCCAGGCCCTAGCTCAGGGCGGGGCAGCAACACACAGAGGGCTCAGACCCTTAGGCAGGGCTGATCAGCGGTTCAGTTTATAAGCCCAGGCCCTAGCTCAGGGCGGGGCAGCAACACACAGAGGGCTCAGACCCTTAGGCAGGGCTGAGCAGCGGTTCAGGTAAGCCTAAGCCTGAGCGCTGGGGTGAGGGGGAGACTGCCACCCGTGAGTGGGGTGGCAGGGGGGACACAGGCCCACCCACTCCACTGTGTCCCAGCCCGGGGCCCTATTAGCGGCTAGCACGGCCGCTGGTCAGTGGGGTCCTGACCGAAACACACCAACATGGGCACCTCGGTGCCTATAGCCTGACAGGGGTCGGCTATCCCCGGGCTACAGTCCATCTCCCCCTCCGTGGGTACCTGCTCCTCGGTCGCCGGTAGATCGGGCCAGTCCATCTGCATGGGCTCCTCGGGACCAGGGCTTGGGGGCAGGTCCGGCAACTCCTGCGGGAAGTCCGGCCCGGCTGCCTCCGACGGCTCCTCCGGGTAACAGCAGGGCGGAAGCGGCGGCGGCGGCTCCTCCTCGTACCGGGCGGGAGGAAGTCCTGGCGGCTGCTCCGGGTTCCAATCCCGGGGAAGTTCCGCAGGTTCCTCTTCGTACCGGGCGCGGGGCAGTGGGGGCCAGTTCGGATCGCCCCCTCGGGTCCTGGAGGGTTCCCAGTCCGGAGCTTCCGCCGGCACGTCTGCTCGCGGCGGTGGCTGGCCCCTGACTGAGGTCTGGCGGTCTCCTTTTCTACTTCCTGTCCCGCCCCTTGACTTCCGGGGGGCGGGGACAGGAAGTGGTGGCTCAGCCCAGCTGGGCTTCTGGGAGGGAGCGCCCTCTGCTGGGCAGGAGGGGAGCCACACCTACTCGCTACATGCCCCCATGTCATCTCCAACCCACTTTCCCCAACATCTGGGTTCTTATCGCCACCAGCTGCCTCCAAGACCTGTAGCTTCACCACCCAGCCCTTACCCACTGCACTCAACCCCCATCACCATGCAGGATAGCCAGCCTGAAGTGCAGCACTCCTTGCACAGCACTCCAGATAGGAAGGCTGAGTATGATAACAGAACTTACACAAATCTGCGATTGTACTGTTCCCCATCCCACCCCCTTACCCTTTCTGTTTCCCAAGCAGTTGAATTTCTTTTTAATAAATGCATTTTCTTTTCAATAAATGGATTTTTTTGCTTTGAAAACATTCTTTATTATTGCATAAAATAAAAGATACCTTAGCCCAGGAAAGCAACAGGCATTGCAAGTCAGTGTATCATATGTAGCAAACACAGATTACTACTCACATTGGAACCACTGCACTTCACTCCCGTGCCAGGAACCAGACATTACTGGTGGCTTTCAGCCTCAAATTGCTCCCTCAAGGCCTCCTTAATCCTTGCAGCCCCGTGCTGGACCCCTCTAATAGCCCTGCTCTCTGGATGTTCAAATTCAGCCTCCAAGTGTTGAACCTCCGAGTTCCATGCCTGAGTGAATCGTTCACCCTTCCCTTCACAAATGTTATGGAGGGTACAGCACGCGGCTATAACTGCGGGGATGCATTGAAAGATGGCACCAATTGTGGACGGAAGCAAAGGGATTGATGGGATGTGAACCAATGCATCACAGGGCATTGGGACAGGACCCTGAATGTCCCGCATCTCCCGCCCTCTTCCCACAAGCCACAGCACCAGAATGGGAAGAGGTGCTCTGTGGGATAGCTGCCGACAATGCTCCTCTCCCAATGCTGCTGCAAGTGCCGCAAATGTGGACACGCCAGTGCATTTGCAGCTGTCAGTGTGGACAGACTGCAGCGCTTTCCCTACTGCTCTCTGCAAAGGGTGGTTTAACTCAAAGCATTCTAAATTTGCAAGTGTAGCCATGCCCTGAGAATATGAATAGTTGCTTGTTGTGCTCCCAAAACTGGGTTATTTGAACGATTGCACTCCAGCTTTTGAAAGCACATAGCTAGGAGCAGTTTTGTTTCTCCACAGAGATGTGTGATGAGAACTGATGAATACGGTTCCAGTTCCATCTCTAATAGCAGGAGCAAACCATGTAGATTTTCAGTAATGATTTTTTTTTCCTAGTCATTTAGGGTGGGATTTTGAAAAGGCACTCAGTGCTGACCTAACTCTGCTTTCATTGTTGTCTTCAGTGGGACCAGAGTCAGGCCAATACTGAACAATTTTCAAAATTGCGCCCTTACATTTTTTATTTTTTCTAATGCAAAAACACATGTTCCAATGTAGTAAGAAGAGAGAAGGAAAAAAGTTTTTTAAAAAAGCAATTAAATCATCTTAATAAATTAAGTTTATTTGCTATGCAGTGGTGGAGAGGGTTCTCAAACTGAGTTTCCCTCTGATATTGAAGGATACCAAACACATGTTATATAATTGCACTGAGGCGATATGAGGTAATCATGATTTTTCTACTTGTGATTTAATGAAACTTTCACTGGCAAAATGTCAAATCTCCATTTAAAATGAACAACTGAAATATGTAAAGCTTATAAAATTTAAAACTACAGAGATTTCTCATTAAAAGCTTATTGATTTAACTTAATTTAGTTTAATTACTATGTAATACTTTAAAACTTAAAAGTGATGAGTTTGGAATAATGCAATGTATTGCACAGTGGTAAAAATGTCAATTTTTTTTTAATAGAAGACTTACTAATGTCACTGCCTGTTTCATGACCCTCTATCGCCTTGCTTTAGTATATTGTGAATAGGGCTTATAAAACAGCGTACTATAACAGAACACCAGCAGGTTGTGGCAGACTTTATTTTAATCCAGGCAATAAAAGAAATCCACCATGGTGCACAGCAGTTTCACTAGTACTTAGATACAGCTTGGTAGGCAACAGCACTATAGTAATATTATTAATAGCAATAGAAATGCTGGGTCAGTGGATGGGTGAACCAATTTAAATAAAATGTCACTATTTCTAAGCAGTCGTGTCAGGAAGATTTGGATTCTGATCTCAGGGATTTTAATTGCATTGGCTTCAATGAAGTTTACACCACTTTAAAATCAGGATTAAATGAGATAAGAATTAGGCCTCAAGACTGGGTGATTCCATTGATAGCTAGGAGAGAAGTTAGTGAACATAGGATGATGATTAATAAGTGATACGTGTTGACATACTAATCTAGTTTATTTACAATCTTTGAACTGATACTGAATATCAAAAATATAACAAATCACAGGTACTGAAGTGCAAAACACAAAGGAGTCTGGAAACCTGATGTGTTCAGATTAGAAATGGTCAAAGCCAAGACTGTGTTTTGGTTGTGCAAAACTCATATCTTGTTTGTATGTCATAAAGTGTTGTGTTACAACCATGCTGCTGAGTAGGCAGAGGTACAAAGCTAATTGAACAGCTATATAGGTGATTTTGTGTGTGTGTGTAATGGTAACAGGTTAATTTTTTTTCCCAATGAAAGTGTCTCACAGAGACCTTTTGTCTTCCTTGCATTTACTGTTGTATTTATTCATCTCACACACAACATATCCCACCTCGGGTGTTCTGATTTGAAGATTTTGCAATTTTGGATTTTCCTACTATTTTCTAAAATGAACAGTTGCTGAGGTAGGATTGGTCTGAAAGATATGATGATAAGTTGGAGTTCAGTATCCAGTTGGGGATTGCCATTAGTAATGGAACATAAAATATCTTAAATCTTCAGTTTTTAGTATTTTAGGCACTCTGGACATACATATAAAGCCTGAGATTTTCAAAACCAGCTCAGAGATTTGGATGCCTAGTTATGGAAATTGGCACTCAACTGTGAGGATGGTGGTGCATCAGGGCCATTGTCGTGAAAGGTAGTACTGATCCTCTGAGGTCCCAAGGTGTCTTTTAGTGTGGCTTCAGGTGATATGTAAACTGGAAATCGGGGGTTTACATTGGAAAGAAATCTATGGATAAATAGAAGAAAATGAAAACTATCAGATGCAGTAAGAAGGAATAAATGCTTTTTTATTATTGAGGCTCAAATCTTGGTACTATTGAGGACAATGGCAAAGGCCTCATTGACTTTCTTGGGAGCAGATTTGGTCCAAACGGAATACATGATTTTTTATTACTTTCTATGGGACAAATCTTGCTCTCCATAGAAAACTGGTGGGCAGAGAATTATCTACAGAAAATTCTGAGAGGTCAGAGTACAAGAATTTCTGCTGAAATAAGGGATGGTTTATGAATTCCTACTGAGAACTTGGCAAGGATCCAAGCCCCAGAGAGTCTGAGGACTGCAGGTAAATCCAATGCCATGGGTTATGTTCACAGCATACACAGAGAAGTTAGATAAAAATAAACACTCTTGCTTGAAGATTGCAGGGTTTAACATCATTTTGATTTCTAAGAAATAAAGTAGTAACACACAAGAACCCAAACCCAGCTAGAAACAAAGCAGGCTGCTCCCTAAAGCAGAGAGGCACAACTCACTACACCTTACTATAGGCTGGCTGGTTGCTGACCCAGCTCACAGGCTTCCCAGGAAACCCCCCTGAAATTTCAAGTGTCAGTCTACAATTTTAGCACAGTTTTATAATATACATACTAAAGAGCTCCTTGTGCTGCTCCTCTGGCAGGTATGTAGTGAGGCCTGCCACTCAGGAGTCATGGTTAGAAATTAACACTTTATTTTCTAATGCCAGTCAAATGACCAGAATGGGTAGTACCCTTGTCACGTAACATGTCAATAGCTACTCTTCTAAGATAGCTCCTCATAAGTGCTTCACCAACTGGCATTCCTTCCTGTGCAAAGGCAAGTCTCCCTCTCTTAGAAGTGTTGCAGACCTGGAGAAGGCAGTTGCTTTTTTGGAGCAGCATTACCTCTTGGATGGATATTCAGTAAAATGTGCCAAAGTCTCCAGGAGACACACTACAAAGATTGTGGCAGCTCCCCTAACCCTGCCCCTTCCAAAGTAGCAAAGCAATGGGTTAGGTCAGGGACAAACAGGAACATGCAACAGAACTACTGCACCGCACCTTCCAGGAATCCTCTCCAGATATATACTCATCTGGTCTATTCTGCTAGCCATGCTGGAGAAGCACATTTCTGATAAAGATATAGATCTATTTTAAATAGATGTAAATAATGAACAAATTAAAATGATGTCTACTTGTGAATAGGGTGACCAGACAGCAAATGTGAAAAATCAGGACGGGGGTGGGGGGTAATAGGAGCCTATATAAGAAAAAGAGCCTAAAATCGGGACTGTCCCTATAAAATCGGGACATCTGGTCACCCTACTTGTGAAGTACATCTATAAAATGCATAATACAGTATTTATAAAAATAAATAATTCAGACAAAATACTCTGGGTCATCACATTAAGCCAAAGTTTACATTAGAGAAATTAAGTGGTGTCAGCAGTTGAAATGTATTTTACATAATTAACATTTCTATTTATAACTCCCACATGGAAGTGGTGAACACAATCCAATAAATTAAGTGTTGTATGTGGTTAATTTATTGCATTTTCTTCCTAAAAGACTGAAAGTCAACTTCTCAAATATAGATTGTCCCGTGGTTTCAATTAGATTTGCACCTGCTTATGCCAGGGCTGCATTTGGCCCACAATCCTGACTTTCCATTTATTTTCTTTCATCTTGCAGTAGCCAGTTTACATTAAAAAATAGATAAAATGAAGCTCAATTCAGTGGCTCAAAATTAATCATGTTATGCACTGTTCAGAGGGGACGGAAATCTCAGTGCCATTCTAGCGGGTGCCAGAGTCAATATTTCTAGGCTTCATCCTGTAAACTGAAATAGAAGTTGGTTACAAAGTGCAAATGATGCAGTATCTTGAAGGAAGCACTCTCTTTATTCTAGGCACATATCAGGTGATTGTTTGGAACGGCTGAGTCACTATCAATGTTACACTTCACTGTGTAGTTTCTAATACATGCAATTGTGAGTACTTTGCTCTACATTCTACTGTGCAGTCTTCATTTGTGGGCAAGTGATTTTTGATTCTTCCCTTCATCCCTGGTGATTATGTCTTTTGAACTAGGCAGCAATCTTTCTCCCTTCCCTAATACAGAATTTGGTAGCCAAGTTTACCCACGGTAGGTTTTATTCTGCTTTAATCTTTATGATAAGGGGTTTTGCACACACTGGAAAGAAAGCTTGATCACTAAAAATGTTCCTTGGAGGATTGCTAGAGATTTGCCATATTTAAAGGGAAAGTTAAACAGAGGAGTTTTTTTTCTCTTCTGGCAGCCTGTACTGCACTCCTGTTGTGCTATCAATGTAGGAGCAAGTAGCATGATTTTCTTCGTCCAAATTTCTAAAAGACTTTGAATTGTGATTCTACTTTCTCCAGTACTATGTCAACAAAATTAGAGCATCTTGCCTCCTGCCACACTCACACACAATAACACCAGCATGAACCCCAGGATGGGTAGCATTCTGTCCAGGACCAGGAACATATTTGCTGTGCATAAAAAAGATAGTATATTTAATCTTGTAGCCCTAGAAATGGGAATTTTCTAGCAATGGAAATGGGAAGCTTCCCATATTTCCAAAGAGCCTTATTCTAGCCCCTGTGGAAGTCCTGGGATGTCAGATTTTACATTCGTGATTTTTAAGAAAAATGCTATTTAAGTTATTTTTACTTTATTTGATGGCTTTGTCTGAGTCCTGTTCAGTTGGATGCATGCTATCAAAGGCATCTGCCCTTACATGTGAAAATAGCAATATGTGATATATATATAGATTGATATAGATATAGAATACATGATAGTATGGTGTAGTAGAAAGGTATAAGCAGGAGTTTCAGTATAATTCGCTCTTGGCAGTGTATATCTTAATGGTGACTGGCATCATGGGGGTGCCCAAGATAAGGAAAGAGTCCAAAAAGCCTCCCCTCTTATACTGTCGAGGGGCACCCTTAGTGCAAGGACTGTATGCAGTTAGAGTCACTATCAGCACTTGCCTGCCCAAACAGACAGAGAAGGGCAAAAGCAGGGCGTACCTTATTTTTCTCTTCAGTGCAGCGAGGGGTACAAACTGTTTATTTTTAAAGGCTGTACCAGGGGGTATCCTAGCACTTACTTTCCCCAATGTGCCCATGGGCTTTTGCCTGATCTCCAGAAGCTCCTGCCAACAACATCTTTATATGCACTGTGACAGACCCAGGCCAGTGGGGTACAGGAGTCTGGTAGAAGGCAAATATACTGGTCACTGGATGAGTAGTTTTCTGTTCCCTGAGTGACCAGAGCAGGGGTTGCACTAGAGTAATCAGGAACCTCCTAGAACCAATTAAGGCAGACAGGCTGATTAGAAAACCTGCAGTCAATCAAGGCACCTGGGTTTAAAAAGGAGCCAGAGGAGAGGAAGTGTGTGTGAGTGTTGTGTATTTGGTTGTCATGGTTTTGTTGCTATGGCAACTGAGTTAGATTATTATGGGTTAGCTCAACCGGTTTCAACCGGCTGAGGAGCTCTCTGTATATATGTAAATAAAATGGAGGTTTTGGTTAGCTGCCTGCTCTCTGGCCTCAAGTGATTGCTTCCTACACCGGCTGCCCCAAGGATATAACACTGGCGACGAGGGTGAGACTCCGGTGCTGCTCCAGTAACAGAAGGAAGTAGAAGTTAAGGTAAAGAACAAACAAACAAAAAAGCTGCTTCTTTGCACTGACTGTGAAAGTGAAACTAAAATCATGGCTACTCTGACCAGGCCCCTGGAGCCTTTTGATGAGAATACAGAGCAGTGGCATGTGTATACTGAGCGTTTTGAGCTTTTTGGTATTGCAAATGACATTACAGAAGCGAAGAAGGTGCCAATATTCTTAACTGTTGTAGGGGCTAAAACCTACTCTCTGCTACGCAGCTTACTACACCCTGTTAAGCCTGAGACTAAATCTTACAGTGACATTGTGGAAATCCTGGGGTCTCATTTCTCCCCAAAACCATTGGTAATTGCTGAAAGATATAGGTTCCACAAAAGAGACCAAAAGGAAGATGAAACAGTTGTACAATTTGTAGCCATTTTAAAAAAGCTAGCAGAACACTGTGAATTTAAAGAAATGTTACATGATGCCCTGCGTGACAGGTTAGTGTGTGGCCTGTACAGTGAAGCTATACGGAAGCGCCTACTGACAGAGGCTCAGCTTACCTTACAGAAGGCTGTTGATATTGCTGTCTCCATGGAACTGGCTACAAGGGAGGCACAATACATCGGTGCACCCCCTAGGGTGCAAAAAGTGTCACAAGAACCGACCCACAAAACTGTGCAGAGTCAAGAATGTTACCGCTGTGGTAAGCTGGGTCACCAGGCATCAGAATGCTGGTGTAAGGACCTGGTGTGTCGACACTGTGGCAAAAAGGGACACATTGAGTGTGCCTGTAAACAAAAGAAAAAGAGGCCTGTGGTCTGGCCGACAAAAAGAGGAACCCTGCATACCCTAGAGCAGACCCAGGATGATCAAGGGGACACCTCATCGCAAGAGGAAGTGCCACTGCATGTTTTGTCTTTGGCAATGGGCTCACATGAATACTGGGTAACTCCGTTATTGGATGGCAAATGTATACGCATGGAACTGGACACCGGTGCAGCCGTCTCACTGATCTCCGAGACTGTGTATAAAGAAAAGCTACAGCATCTTCCGCTTAAGGCAACAAAAACTGTTCTGAAGACGTATACGGGAGAAGCTGTGCCTATGCTGGGCACTATTGATGTTAAGGTGGAGCTCAATGGACAGGTGGCTAAATTGCCACTGTTTGTGGTGAGAGGCAACTACCCAGCCTTAATGGGTAGGTCTTGGCTTGGGAAGATTCAACTGAACTGGGCAGAAGTGCACCGGATGACTAAAGAAGAAACCAGTCTAACCCCTATACTAAGGAAACATGCTGCTGTTTTTGGAGATGATTTGGGAAGTATGAAGGGAATCACTGTGACATTGAACATTAAACCTGGCAGTCCACCAAAATATCTGAAAGCCCGAACTGTGCCATATGCCATCAGGCCAAAAGTTGAAGCAGACCTGGAGCGCCTGGTCACCAATGGAGTCCTAATACCAGTTACCCATAGCTCATGGGCCACTCCTATCGTTCCAATCGTGAAGAAAGATGGCTCTCTCCGGATTTGCGGTGATTTTAAAGTCACTGTCAACCCAGTGTTGTGTGCAGAGCAATACCCGCTTCCCCGCATCGATGACCTCTTCGCAGGCCTGGCTGGGGGACAAAAGTTCAGTAAGATTGATCTGAGTCAAGCATATTTACAGATGCACGTCGATGAAAAGTCCCAAGAGCTGTTGACTATTGTGACTCATAAGGGGCTTTATCGATACTGTCGTCTACCCTTCGGAATAACATCTGCTCCCGCCCTGTTCCAGAGGGCTATGGACCAGATCTTGTGTGGCTTGTCAGGAGTTCAGTGCTATCTGGATGATATCCTGGTCACTGGAAGAAATGAAGAGGATCACTTAAAGAATTTAGAGGCTACCCTACAAAGACTGGAAGAGTATGGCCTACGAGTTCGCAAAGACAAGTGTGAATTCTTCAAGCCCTCTATTGAATATTTGGGACACATCATTGATTCTGCAGGTCTTCATAAGGCCCCTGCAAAAGTTAAAGCTATTGTGGAGGCTCCCCCACCTCGAAATGTAAGCCAGCTGCGCTCG
This sequence comes from Mauremys mutica, assembly GCF_020497125.1. Classification (NCBI taxonomy): domain Eukaryota; kingdom Metazoa; phylum Chordata; order Testudines; family Geoemydidae; genus Mauremys; species Mauremys mutica. The sequence goes on along the minus strand of NC_059072.1, from coordinate 186,639,829 downwards.
TTTCTAGGACTCCTGAACTATTATGGAAAGTTCATCTCACAGTTAGCCACACTGCTAAAACCACTTCATGAGCTCCTTGGGCAGAACAAGGCCTGGAAGTGGACTGAAGCCTGTGATGTTGCGTTTAACAAAGCTAAGGATGCATTGCTAAATTCTGAAGTTCTAACACACTTTGATCCATCCTTACCACTGCAATTGGCCTGCGATGCCTCCCCTTATGGAGTGGGAGCAGTCGTGTCACATATTATGCCTTCAGGAGAAGAGAGACCTATTGCTTTTGCTTCACGCACTCTAAGCAAAGCAGAAACTAACTACGCCCAAATCGAACGTGAGGCATTAGGAATTGTTTTTGGAATTCGGAAGTTTCATCAGTACCTGTTTGGGCGAAAATTTACTCTTCTCACAGACCATCGACCTCTGACATCAATTTTTGGACCTTACACAGGCATTCCCCCATTAGCTGCTAGTCGTATGCAACGTTGGGCATTGTTACTTTCAGCACACACATATGAAATCAAATATCGGAAATCCACTCTACACGGCAATGCAGATGGCCTCTCAAGGTTGCCTTTGCCGGTCAAACACCAAGATAGTGCCCACAAGGAAATCTTCTACTTTGAACAGGTAGAGAATACACCCATCACTGCTACTCAGATAAAGAAGGCAACTCGCGTTGACCCAGTATTGTCCCACGTTATGGACCTGGTGATGCATGGAACATCTCGACAAACCTCTCCGGTCTCATCCGACCTTGTTCCCTACATGTCCAAGCGGACGGAGTTATCGGTCCAATCTGGTTGTTTGTTGTGGGGGAGACGTGTCATTATTCCACCACCACTGAGATCACAGATGTTAGAACAGCTACATTCCGGTCACTGTGGAATAGTGTGCATGAAGGAAATTGCACGAAGCTATTTTTGGTGGCCTGGACTGGACAGCGCTATTGAAGAGAAGGCAAAAGCTTGTATGTCATGTCAGGGTGTGAGGAATGCACCCCAGTGGGCACCCCTACACCCATGGGACTGGCCTGAAAACCCGTGGCAACGTATTCACGTTGACTTTGCTGGCCCCCTTGAAGGAAGCATGTTCTTGGTGGCAATAGATGCCCATTCTAAATGGCCAGAAGTCTCTATAATGCAGTCCACTTCTGCAGAGAGTACTATCCAAAAACTACGAGGACTCTTTAGTCATTTTGGTCTGCCAGAACAACTTGTGAGCGACAACGGACCGCAGTTCGTTTCTCAGGAGTTTCAAAATTTTATGAAAGCAAATGGGATACACCACATCACGTCAGCACCATATAATCCGTCCACCAACGGATTAGCTGAAAGATTTGTGCAGACAATGAAAAACGCTTTGAAATCAGCAAGGGGACAACACTCCATTCAAAAGCGTCTGGATACCTTTTTACTTTCCTACAGAAACACACCTCATGCTACGACCCACGCATCTCCGGCCTTTCTAATGATGGGACGACAGCTGCGCACTTGCTTTGATCTGCTGAAACCTTCTGAACCCCGACAAATTGTGCAACATCAGCAGCAATATCAAGTCATCAGACGGGCACCCAGAGCAAAAGACCGAACCTTTAGCCCGGGACAGCCAGTTTTGGCTCGGAATTATACTTCCAGAGCTAAATGGGTTCCAGCCACAGTCATCACTCAAACAGGACCTGTTTCCTACACAGTCCGGACTGCAGAGAATCTTACCTGGCGGCGACATGTAGATCAGCTGTTGCCAGGTCATGCCAGTCCTCAGGACCCATCTGCAGTTGAGGGGTCTGACTTCACCTCTTCTGGTGAGGGATCGAATCACGAGTCACCTGTTTCTGACTGTTCTCCTCCATTACTGCCGGCGGCTGAGATACCCCTTTGCCCAGCACGAGCTGATACCACCTCCTCACCTGTTCGTGCTGCGGACCCTGAGCCCCTAATGCTTTCGGGTGCAATAACACCAGTAGTTCGCCGTAATCCACCTAGAGGCAGAAGGCCTCCTCATCGGCTGGATCTTTAGCTAGGGTGAACCCACGGTTATGGGGCAAAATAATCCCCAGGGTTTAGCCGGGAATGGAGGCAGTCTACCCTCCTTCTCTAGTCTAGTGTGTGTTTTATTTAGGGGATGTTCTTATTAGGGGGGGAGGAATATGTTGTGTATTTGGTTGTCATGGTTTTGTTGCTATGGCAACTGAGTTAGATTATTATGGGTTAGCTCAACCGGTTTCAACCGGCTGAGGAGCTCTCTGTATATATGTAAATAAAATGGAGGTTTTGGTTAGCTGCCTGCTCTCTGGCCTCAAGTGATTGCTTCCTACACCGGCTGCCCCAAGGATATAACAGTGAGGAGCTGGGAGCAAGAGGCATAAGGAGCTGAGAGTGAGAGGGTGTGCTGCTGGAGGACTAAGGAGTACAAGTGTTATCAGACACCAGGAGGAAGGTCCTGTGGTGAGGATGAAGAAGGTGTTTGGAGGAGGCCATGGGGAAGTAGCCAGGGAGTTGTAGCTGTCATGCGGCTGTTACAGGAGGCACTATAGACAGCTGCAATCCACAGGGCCCTGGGCTGGAACCCGGAGTAGAGGGCAGGCCTGGGTTCTCCCCCAAATCTCCCAAGTCCTGATCAGACACAGGAGGAATTGACTCAGACTGTGGGGAAGATCACTGAGGTGAGCAAATCTGCCAATAAGTGCAGGATCCACCAAGGTAAAGGAGGAACTTTGTCACAGCACCCTACCATGGCTGTGGCTTATCTTGGGCATGAAGTGTGTGTAATTTATACAAAATATATGAATATAAATTATGCTTATGTATATGTTTTGTGTTCATGGAAGGATTGATATAAGTGTATGTGCACACTATTATTCCCTTCTGGGAAAACCTTTTACTCTGCATTTTATAATAATATATGCATAAAGCAGTTAACTGATAATAGAGTTTACATAGATGCCAACTCTCACAATTGTATCTCAAGACTTGTGATCTATGGTGGGGTTTGTTTTTTGGGAGGGGGTAGTGGAGAGGAGTTGGTTTTTGTTTTTTAAGCCTCGGTACCTGGAATCAAGAGATTGCATAAGAAAATCAGCTTTTTTTTTTAATAGTGCTTTTCTAGCCCTTCTGGTTGTGGAGAAAATCTTAAAAACTTGCACACATGCACTGATAAGGTCAGGAATCAGAGGACAAATAAAACTAATCCGAAATTCATTATTTAAAAAACAACATGAATGTTGGTACCTGATTCATGATTTTTGAGAGCTTGGGGTTGGCTTTATTGGATCTAGCATGAGTGCTTTGCACCATCCCATTATTACCTGACTTAGGCCTGGTCTACACTACATAGTTAAGTCAACACAAGGCAGCTTATGTCGACCTAGATGCAGATGTGTCTACACTTAAATTTTGCTCCCACCAATGATAACTGCCCCACTATGCCGACTTAATAACACCACCTCGCTGAGCGGTGTAAAGTCATAGTTGATGTAGTTAGTTCAACGCAGAGTCACTGTAGATACTGTGTAACTTATGTTGACTGTTACTGGCCTCCAGGAGCCATGCCACAGTGCCTAACACTGACCTCTGCATTGATACAAGTGCTCCTAGTGAGGTCGTGCACCACTGACATGAGGAGCATAGTGTGCACAGGCACAAGCGATGTAACAACTGCGGCAGCCGTATGCCAATATAACTTAGGTTGACATAATGTTGTAGTCTATATGTGGCCTAATATCCTTTGTTCCTGTTCTGCAATATTCCAGCTATGGTATTGGGGCATTTGGGACTTTGGTGAGCAAAGATTGACAGTTAGCTTTAATTGTTTAAACTAGTAAAAATTTTAATATGAAAGAATGTCACCAAGGCAAGAAAGCGCCTACACTAAATTAAGACATCCAAACTCATTCTGGATGAGACCATAGCCATTTACAAATTCAGGTTTTCAGTGTTTAATTTAGCATACATCATCTTGCACTGTCTTATGTCATGTCTTTGTGCTCACTCCACCTTTCTAGACCATTACTCTCTGCTTACTGCAGAACAGGAAGAGGGATGCAGCAATTAAAGGGTAGCCTTTATGGGTCAATTTTTTCAGAAGAAAACCTCTCCAAGGAGGTGAGATAACTAAGCACGGTGAGGTGAGATGTCCTCCTGTGCTCTTGAATCAACTCATCGCTGAACAATACCTGCTAAACTTTCTGCTCAGAGTACCTATGCTGTAGTGCTTCAGACATCAGAGTAGTGATAAAAAGATAGACAAGGGAAAGAATCCTTGCTAAGAAGCTTAACTGAAACAGTTTTCTGAGCATGATAGAGGACATTGGGTGCAGGACGATCACGTCTATACTGTCTTTAGGAGATCAAGCAAGTATTTAAGAGGACTGTGGAACTTTCAGCCGGGATTTTACTAGTTCTGTAGACTGTCAGAGTATTTTCTGATGCTATGATGATGTTATGTAATTCCTAGCTAATTGTAGGAGTGATATAATTTGCATACTGCAAAGGCTTCAGTTCTGTAAAATGTCACAACAATCTATTGTATTACACACCTGCAGTCAGACAGGTAGTTGGGGCTACTTGTGAGTGACAACAGGAGACAGTATTTTCCAACTTGTTTATTTCCAGCAAGTGAAGCATGAACACATCATTAAGCTTGATGACAAGTACACAGTGCGTTTGAGCAAATGTCTAATGTTTGCTACTCACCCAAACCATGACTCCCTGTCTACTTATTTTTGGAAGTGTGCTGTCCCACTGCAGTAGCCTTTCCCTGACACAGTGGAAAAACTCAAGAGTGGGGAAAAGCTCCAGCAGCTACCTAATGCTGGATTTTTCCCCCATGGCAGGGAAAGAATCTGGTAGTGGAGAAAGTCTCTAGTGGGGGACAGGTGGTCGCTGAGCCTTTCCCTGCTGTTTCCCATCTGCCAGAGACTTTCACTGATACGTTTAGCTACACTCAGCAGTGCGGACACAGCCTGCTTTTTGCTACAGCATATAGATAGTACATGTACACTACACACTGTTGTCGGTGGCGATGTGTAGTGTAGACATAGCCCCAGACACCTAAATGATATTCCAGATTTTCAAATTCAAGCACCTGAATAAGTGTCCAGATTTTCAAAAGTGCTGACCACTTGAGAACAGCGGGAACTGCTCAGTGCTGAGCAATTTTTATCTCTCCCTTATAATCCACATATTCCCAAACAAACTTTGTTTGGGTGAAGTTAAAGATGGGAGTATCTCTCAGTAACTAAACAATTACATTTTAAAAAATTACAGGAATGCTGTAGTTAGCAAGATCATTAAAAAGACAGGAAACTCAGAGTTAAGGTTAAATTTGAACAGAAGCCAAACATTAAAAATAAAACAGGGACCCAAATTAACTTAACTCTTCCCCCTTTGAGATTCCAGCCACCCATCTTTCCTTCTTTGGAGATGAGAGTGGAAATATGGACCAAAGAATATTGGTTTTGTACTTGATTTCATGATACTTCATCACCATGGTACCCTTTTACTTTTTCGTATAAACACTAGGTTTGCATATGCCGTCTCTGTGTCTGTGACACTTCAAAAATAGGCTGGAATCTGGCGCTGTGAGATGCTTCCAAGTACTCTCTGAAGCTAAAGGAAGCTGCAAGTACTCAACCCCCTGACAATCAAACCATTGGGCATGGATTGGAAACCTTACTTTTAGGCATCTATGTTTGAAAAAGTTGGCTTAAAGTTTTATGGTGTTTTTTTACAATGTCCTCTCTGTGTACCATAAATGTTGTGAAGATGGTCACATTACAGGATACCTGAAAAACTGAGATAATGAGTAGTTCAATTTTGTATAGGTAATGTTTTATAGCATTTTGAGGGTAAACAGATTTAGGTTCTGACTCCTTTTTAAACCTGTGAAGGGGCCTCTCAGCAACTATGCAATGACTGTAACTTTAGGGATGGCTGTTTACATGCACCTCTTGACCCCATAATGGCAACTATGAGTACACCTACTCTCCCTCCACTGTAGATTATACTGATCGGAGTAGGAATATGTGTAAAGGGCTATTGCCACCTGGTATATAGGTGCAACAATAACACATTTTTGAAGCTAATGGGCATCAGCAGCTCATGTAAATTGGCATAACTCCATTGACTCAATTAGAGATAAATTGATTTATACCAGCTGGGAATACTGGAGTCAACAAAGTTCTGCTGATTTGCCACCAGTTAAGAATCTGAGGATTAGACCCAGTTCTTGAGATGACAGCACTTATATCTGTTGTCAGAAGTATTGTCGGTGTGGTGCTCTGCTTTCTCCTTGTTGATATCACTCGGCTGCGTGTGTGTGTTCCCTCTGTGTGCTGCCCCAGTTCTGCGCAGATAGCTGACACAGCAGACCTGACGAGAACCCCCCAATAACCACAGAGTCCAGTAAGATGCAAAGTCACGTCGACTAGGTTTATTGCGACCTTGGACACAATGGCAGTTCCCCGTAGATTACTTAGTCTACCGGGCATACTACGAGAAAGTGCCTCTTGGCAATGGACTCAGCTCAGTCAGTGGCGGGACTTTCCACTGCCCCCTAGGCTGGACAAAGACACCGCCCTAGGAATGCATTCTTATACACAGATACAAACAAGTTACACATCACATCTGACGTATTGAGGTGCAACCTTTCTACGTAGCAAGGTACAACCCCTCTACGTAGCAAGGTACTTTTTTACTACGAAAAAGTAAAAGGGTACCATGGTGATGAAGTATCATGAAATCAAGTACAAAACCAATATTCTTTGGTCCATATTTCCACTCTCATCTCCAAAGAAGGAAAGATGGGTGGCTGGAATCTCAAAGGGGGTAGAGTTAAGTTAATTTGGGTCCCTGTTTTATTTTTAATGTTTGGCTTCTGTTCAAATTTAACCTTAACTCTGAGTTTCCTGTCTTTTTAATGATCTTGCTAACTACAGCATTCCTGTAATTTTTTACATGTTGGTTCAATCAAAACAACTCTATCCATCATATTACCCTTTTGCCCCTGTCATTGGGATGGGCCAGCCTGTTCTTTGTTATCTGTGTGGAATATGCAAGTATGTGAATGTTCTGATATCTAGTGTTCAGTACCTTTTAGGTACGTATCTTCTTGCAGCATCAGCCCTTTCCTTGCCAGCTTCTGTGAGCAGGGCCTGCCTCTTGCTCACAGCTTAACTTTGCTTTATGTTAGCAAAGTCTTGACCATTACTTTAGGCCTCAGGCCTCTGATACCAAGGTTTATATCTTAGGGCCTCCTCTTACTAAAATATCAAAATTTGGCCCCATAATTTGAAATGAATGAATCAGACCAGTTACAATAATGACCCATTAGGCACCTGGAGGCAGAAATGGGCTATGGAGATCCCCAGGGAGGACATGTTATTGGCTGACTCCATCACCTGTCATGTGCACCACTGTGTGTTTTACAAACATATATAAAATTTGTCATTTCCCTAAATCTGGCTGGATGAACTGGGAGTAAGGTAGGAAGGAGGGGTAGGAAGGTGCATGGAAAAATGGGAAATCACAATTGGCTGAATGTCACTGGGTTCAGAGGTTTGGGTGGGTGCCACAGGCATACTAACAGGTAACTGATGCTTCCCTGAGGAAAGTCACTTAACCCGTTTGTATATCAGTTTCCATATTTGTAAAATATATCCATATAAACTCCCGATCCATTTGTAAGCTTGTATTTTTGGCCTCACAACTTCCTGTGGCAGTGAGTTTCACAGCTGAATTATATATTGTGTGAAAATGTATTTCCTGTTTTAAGTTTTGAATATCCTACATTTTAATTCCATTGAATATCTCTTCGTTGATAGGGGCTGCGGGAGCGGTGCGGGCCAAGGGTTGTGCTGGCCGCTGCTTTCTGCAGCCCCCATTGGCCTGGAGCAGCAAACCATGGCCAGTGGGAGCTGCAATCGGCCGAACCTGCGTATGTGCCAGGTAAACAAACCAGCCTAGCCCGCCAGGAGCTTTCCCTGAATAAGTGGCGGACCGGCTTGAAGAAGCACTGCTCTAGGCCATTCATTATTTCATACACTTTTATTATATCTCCTCTTATTCATTTCCTCTCTATGCTAAACAATCCCAGTCTTTTTCATATGAGAATTTTTCCAGGCCCTAGATCATTCTCATGCTCTCTTTTTAATCCATACTACTTCATCAATGACCTTTTTGTGATGGGGTGGCCAGTACTGCATGCAGAATTCCAGATGGGACTGCACAGTTGATTGTATAAAAAGTATAATGTTCTCCACATTATTCACCTTCCCATTCCTTCTGCAATCCAGCATTTGGTTTGCTTTTTGGAACGCAGCTACACATAAAGTTGAAGTCTTCACTGAGTTGTGTACAGTGATACCCAGGACCCTTTCCTGTGCTGATACAATTAATTTAGAACCCTGTAAGGTGGACATGTTTTAATTTTGCCCCTCCAATGTGCATTACTTTGTATTTACTGACATTGAACATAGTTTGCCCATTCCCTTAGCTGGTTTAGATCTCTCTGAAGTTCCTCATAGTCCTATCCAGTGCTAATTAATCTAAATAACTTTGTGTCATCTGCAAATTCTGATACCTCACTATTCACCCCCTTTTGCAAATCATTAACACAGAACTTAGTACAGAATTTTGAGGATCCCCCTCTTAACTTTTTCTTTTATGAAAATTGACCATTTAATCCTGTTTGCTTTCAGTTTCCTAGCCAGGGCCGGCTCTATTTTTTTTGCTGCCCCTCCCCCCTTTTTTGGCTTTTACATGCTTGTGCTTTGCAATTTTTTTTGACTGTTTACAAATTCTGTTTTTTTAATTTTAGTTAGTGAAATAAAACAATTTCCCACTAGTGTACTCATTTAATTTTAACAAATTCACAATTACAAACAATTTTGGTTCAACTATACACTGTAATGAAAAACGTTAGTGTCTTCTGGTGCACCCAGTTTCTCATGAATGTGTGTGAGGGAATGAGTGGGTGTGCTGTGAAGGCGGATTTGTTTGGTTGTGTTGGGAGATGAATGTGTGTTATGATCTGTGTGTGTGTGGTGTGTGTGTGTGTGTGCGCTATATTGTGCAGGGATATCAGGGTACATATGGGGGGGAATATGAGGGTTTGTGTTGTGTTATGAGCATTTGTGTTGTGTGTAGGTGTGTGATTTCCTAAGGTTGTGTATGTAAGACCTCCCCGTGTGTGTGTGTGTGTGTGTGTGTGTGTGTGAGAGAGAGAGAGAGAACGAACAGCATGCTATGATTGGTGGTGTGGGTATGTGCACTGGTGTTAGTGTGTGTGCACGCTCTGTGTGTGTGTGTGTGTGTGTGTGTTTACTGTTGCTGCAGTGTGTACGTGCCCGCTGTTGCTGGTGTGTGTGTGTCTGCGGATGTTCGCTGTTATTGCTGGGGTGTGCAGTTCCATCGGCACTGAATGGGGCTCGCGCGCTCTCTCTCTCTCTCTGCCACCAGCCCATGGCTCCCCCGGTATGGGGTCTGGAGCGATTCCATTCGCCCCCCAACCCAAGCAAACAGGAGCCCCCCTTGTTCCCTTTCTGTCTGTCTTCAAGCTTCGCTCTGTGCTGGGAGGCAGGGGGTGGGGGTACTCTGGAAGTGTGGGGAGAAGTGATGTGTCTGGATCAGGGGCTGGGATTCTTGACTGCGGTGTGCCTGGGGCAGAGGGCAGGACGCTGGCCCGGGACAGCCCGGCCCCCAGTGGGATGGGCTGGCAGAGCAGCAGCCGAGGGTGGGTCTCCGGGTGCGCCGCAGGGGGTGGGGGTCAGTGGCGGGCACCCCCTTTATAGGCGGCGGGGCACAGTGCGTGGCCATGGAGGACACGGTTGCGGACCCGCTGGGCAGCGAGCCCTACTATTACTATGGGGAGGCGAAGAAGAGCAGGCTGGGCACACAGTGCGAGTGGCTGGTGTACTGAGAGGTGTCCTTCTCACTGCTGCCCGTGCTCTACATGCTGATCTTTGTGCCGGGGCTTTTGGGCAACAGGCCAGTGATCTTCACCGTGTGGCGGGGCCCGCAGGCCAAGCACCACTCCATCGACGCCTACATCAGCAACCTGGCACTGGCCAAGCTGGCCTTCATGGTAACCCTGCCCCTGTAGGCCACCTACACAGCGCTGCCCTTCCACTGGCCCTTCGGCTCAGCGCTGTGCAAGCTCAGCAGCTACCTGGTGCTGCTCAACATGGTTGCCTCCGCCTTCTGCCTGGGCTGCCTCAGCTTCGACCGCTACCTGGCCGTTGTGCGCTCGCTGCCGTGCTCACGGCCATATGCCCCCGCACTGCTGGGGGGAGGGATAGCTCAGTGGTTTGAGCATTGGCCTGCTAAACCTAAGATTGTGAGTTCAATCCTTGAGGGGGCTATTTAGGGATCTGGGGCAAAAATTGGTCCTGCTAGTGAAGGCAGGGGGCTGGACTCAATGACCTTTCAAGGTCCCTTCCAGTTCTAGGAGATTGGTATATCTCCAGTTATTACCTTTTTATTACTGCTCTCACTGGCCGTGCTCTGGCTGCTGCCCGCCCTGCTGGTCCTGCCCACCCTGCTGCTGTGTGACACGCAGCCCAGCCCCCAACCGGAATGCCGCTCCTGGAAATGTGCCACCCCAAGCACGTGCTTGCTTTGCTGGTGCCTAGAGCCGGTCCTGCTCCTAGCCAATTTTTGATCCATGGCATATACTTTGCCTCTTACATCATTACAACTTAGCTTATGTGTCTAAGCCTCTTGTGAGGGACTTTGTCAAGGGTCTTTTGGAAGTCTAGGTAAATTATGTCAACCAGTTCTCCTTTATCCACCACCATGTATTTGCAATTTGACATACTTGGGAAGGTGTATCAGGCAGGAAAGAGTTACACCTAGTGCTATTAATAAAGACCATCCACTGTCTGAATGTATCTTCAAGCACCATAACTGAAAGTGGAACTTTCCAGATCACTTTAAATTAAATTGATTAATAATACATCATGTTAAAATGAATTTTTCATGGTTTGGGAGCTAATGTTCTCAATTATTTAGCAATGCAAAATGTAGGAAGCTCGCATACAAACAGCATGCAGGAGTTGATCCGTGAAACCTTCCTTTACAAACAAAATGATAAATAGGTTGTTTTTGTTTTTTGTAGGTTTTTTGTTTGTAGGGTTTTTGTTTTTTTTTGGAGTCTATCATCATGCTGAAACATTGTGTTTGGTTTTTTGTTTGTTTTTTTCCATTCTAAAAACATTTTATCACCAAAACAAAAACAGGCCAAACACAAAGAGTGAAAAACCCTTTCCACTTACCAAGAAAATATATAAATTAACTAGAAAATAATATTCTTAATTTTATCACAATTGAAGTGTGTTTTATGCTGTTATATCTGCTCCTTTAATTGTAAATTTCATAGTTTTCCAATATCACTCTAGGTTCTAAAGTAGAACTGAAACATATGGTAGTATCCTTTGAAAATCTTTGGGTGTTTAACTTCCAGTATCGATACTGTGCCTTTTTTGTGTATTCTCTGAAGCATTAATCACCATAAGAAGTTATATCTAAACATTTTATTATACTATAACATATAGAATCTAATGCAATGTATCATTTGGACTGTGTCATGTTTTGGAAACTAAATGATTCTTAATCCTCAACATATGTGAAAAAATATATACAGTTGGTTTTTTTAAATGCATAAATTCAATTCAGATTTTTTAAAGTCATACTATTTGAAATGTGAATGAGTGGACTTGATTCTGGTCTCACTTACACCAGGGTAAATCTGGAGTTTTACCCCTCTATGAAGTTGAAGCATTGAGGAACTGTGAGAAAAGAACTAAGCCCATTGTGTCTTTTACTTTACTGATTGTCATTTTTCATAGGCTCATCAGACCAGATGCTAAGAGGGACTGAACACCTATAACTCTTATTGACTACAAGTGCTCAGCAGGTGTACAGTAATTCTCAGGATAGGTCCATAGAAATCCAGATACGGGAAAGACCTGTGAGGTCATCTAAAATATTTTCCTGCTAATGCAGGGTAGTTCCTTCCAGTATATTTTATAGGGTCTGATCCTGCATGCATTTTATGTACAGAACTCCCACTGACTTCAATGGGAGTTGTGAGTGTTAAGTGCAAGCAAGAGTGTCCCCCCACTCCCAATATGACACTCAGTGCAGTTTTTAATATCTCAGGAGCTCAGGAGAGGGTGCTTCCACTTACTCTATTGACAGACTATTGTACAGCCTCGTGGGCGGTAGGTTATTTTTCTAACAGTCTAAATGACTTTTAAATGTCATACATAATACACAGGGAAGGCCTGAGTCTTGTCATTTTTATTCGTGTTGAGTAACACCTTGCTATGTGAGTAATTCTAATGAGATCACTGGGACTTTTGGTATGGTAAAGTATTGTACGATGGTTAATCCTGCAACTTCTTCTGTATGGGAAGACTCCTTTACTAGTGCAGAGCTCCATTAAAGTCAATGGATTTACATGGGAGTTCAGGGGTTCACTCGTGCTGATTCTCAATTTTTTTTGTCATTTTCTCCCTTTCCTAAAAAATCAAGGAATGATATTCAGGACAATTCACTGCACCTGAGCTACTTAATGTATTTGCTGTATACTGCTGTGTTTTGCCATCCAGAAGTTGCCATGTTCACAACCATATATCACCATAAATGGATTTTGTTTGTTTGTTAGCTCTGAGAATTGTGAAATTATTTGGGAGATGGGCAACTGTGACAAAATCTACTTAAATTCCAGAAGGTATATTTACCAGTATGTTTTTTTGCATACAAAATTAGTGAGGGTTGATATTGGTTAGAGAGAGTGTGACTTTGAGAATGGGAAGACAGGATAAATTACTGTACCAGGAGTCTTCCTATGACCGTTATTCAGCACAAAGGGTTGATGGAGAAATTATTACTAATAATATCCTTTTTACTATAGCAAATGAATTAATTTGATGGCAAATTAGTAGCCATGGCCTTGTATCTGAAGCACAGGAATGACACTTAGGAGGTCTGGGTTCTATTACTGGCCCTGTTTCTGACTTCCTGAATGGCCAAATGTAAATGACTATATCATTCTTCACTTCAATTTCCTTTTGTGAAATGGGGATAAACTAAGACAGATGATCGTGCTCCAAGGGATGTTTTAAGGCTTCATTTATTAATGGGCACAAAACCCTTTAAGATCTTTGATGGAAAATAAGTGCAAAGTTATTTTTTTGTAATCTATGAGATGGTATCCATGTTGAATGAAGATATTCAAAGAGGCCAGCAAAAGCACACAAAGGGACTCTACTGAGTATTATTTTGTGGGGGTGAAAGTGAAGGATGAGAAAAAGCTGAAATATCAAAGTTAGATTTTTGGTGGGTGAGTGGTGTTGCCTTTTAGACAAACTTGTAAGCAGTGAAGTATTTTATTTGTGTTTTCTCTCAGATCAGTATCTAGTATATAAAAGAGCAAATACCTTTCTATTTCAACACCCCAAACATTGACTAGGCATATTATATAGCAAATAAAACGTAGTATATGATGAGATATCAAAATAACCTTGTGACTAACTGTTCTCTCTAGGGTGTTTGGAGCCTATCTATTTAAGGTACCTAGATAATCTCCATTATCACAGTTTCTGAGCTCCTCACAATCTGTAGTGGATTTCTCCTCTCCATAATGCTATAATGTAAGGTAGTGTTGTTATCCCCATTTTAGAGGTGGACAACTGAGGCACAGGGAGATTAAATTACTTGCCCAAGGTCACACAGGAAATCTGTGGAGGAACAGGGACCTTGATCTTCTGAGTTCCAGACCAGCACTCTAGCCCCTGGACTATCTTTCATCTCATCATATCAATCTTCCTTCCTCTTATGTTTCACTATCATGTTACAACTGCTTTATCCACTTCTATATGTCAGATAATCTTGACTATATCAAAACTTAGTCCCAAACTTGGGGTGGGAGGGAAATGAATCACAATAGAAAGAACTAGCCACTCTTAGATCAAACCTGTATGTTTGATAACATTAGTCATTAGTCAAAGCTTAGCAATCATTTCCCTTTTGTCAGTATGAACATTTCTTGGCGAATTGCAAACCAAGAGAAGCCTTCTTGGAGAAGATCATGGAGTCAGAACTGAGAAACCAGAGGCATTACTGAACATTACCAAAAGTTATGTGAGCTTTTCCTGGGACCCCAACAGGCATGAACCTTAAAACAAAGCCAGAGAATGTAAGAAATGCAGTATGGTGATTCAAGGGTAAATTGGGCCTCTCCCTTACCTTTAATAAGGGTGTGTGGACGTAGTCATGGGAAAACGTTATTACAAGTTTCAAAGCCAGGTGACCTTTAAGCAAAATCCTAGTTAAGCAAAGTGATTAATGTACTACATTCATGGTATAATCAAATGCATTATTTTAATCCCTCTTTATAAAATATAAAGTTAAAAGATAATGCAGCCTTTTAAAGCAAACAAAGAAATGATTCTGTTATATTCATAGTTCTACTTGTTAGGTTTAGGATAATCAATATCTACCACATAACCCTTGAGAATATACTTGGGGGCAGCGGGGGGGGGGGGGGAGCTGGTGCTTATAAAGAAAGATTATATTAAATTACTCAGAAATACAACAATATGTATTATCTTTCTGTAGAACCAACGGTGTGTTGCAACACAGTATAAACCATTAACTCCTAAGGTGTAACTATTCACTGTGATTCAGCCACACAAATCCTATTAAAGAAAATGGGCATCACACAGCTAAATCCCTGTAAATTGCAATGAACAGTTACTGCTGGCGTCCTGTGATGATCTTAATAATGGGGCCGTCATTTCATAGTCATTGTAGTACCGCTGATCATAATGGACTCATTCATTATTAATGTGGTTGTAATGCAGTATTAAAAGACCTGTTGCAGAATGAGCAAGAAAAGGACTTTGCAATGGAAATACTTCAGTTAGTGTTAGATCAATAGTCTTACCTGCTGTGCTCTGCAATATTTTTATAGAGATGTTAAAGGGTACTAGTGATGCATCTTCAGTAAACACACAGGAAAATAGATATTGTGAACAAATGACGTTGAAGACATCTGGGGCCAAATTCCAGCTTTGGTAGTAGGCATAAGGCTCCAGGTGACTAGAATAGCTGTGTATGGGCATTGAAAGGTAGAGTTTGATCTTAGGAATATATGTGTACACTAACATCATATTAGCCTTTCATGCTGCTATATACATTTAAGGTGTGTCTGTACATTCCAGATGATTTTCCTATGCCCTATTAAGTAATTCAATGCACTTTTAACATTTGCCCTTTCTACTTAGCTTGGCAATTATTCCACCTAACTGTATCACTTTGTAATAATATAGGTCAAATTATTTCCTGGTGAAACTCCTTTTGCTTCAGGCAACTTCAAAAGAGTTACACATTAAAGAGGTCAATTAAACTTTATATCCCACCTCAGGACAGTGTACCCAGATGCTTGGAATATTTTCTTCTTTCCAGTGGGACTGTCTTTCCCCTCGTTCCCTAATATGCAGTATAGCTTTGCACTGCTATCTACTCAGGCCTGTGCCCCTCATGTTTTTCTTCTTGTGCACCAAAGATATAATAGCTCTAAAGAAAGTTCCAAGCAACACTACCGCAGATGCTGCCAGTTAACTAATTAAAACTATTATCTTTATCTCTACTCTACTTATTTGGTCTTTCTAAGATGTTTTCAGGTTTTTTGAAGCCTCAGTAAATATCCTTCTGGGCATAGAGGTTATTGTCCAGAGCTTTCTGCAGAAGGCTCTCCTTTGAGCTTTCCCACTGAGTTGGTCCCTTTAGACATTGAGCTGTATTTGCTTTTTGTAGTCATTTGGCCGAGTTGGTAGGCTCTGTTGATTTAACTAATGTTCTATGTTGGTATCAGCAGAACTGCTACTAGCTGAGGATCTGGCCCTTTTGTCTGATCTTTTAGTAGAAACAATCCATGTCACACATGTCAGACACTCTGTGCACATTTCACCCATGAAGAACCCTGTTTTTCTGTTTTCATGTTTAGTTTGCAGGCTGTTGACTATGATCATCTTCTGGATTTAAGACTGACTTATTGATGAAGTTATTCTGTGAACCCCATGGAAAAAAAGTGTTATTTTCCTCGATCCTAAGAAAGAAAGGGACACAATTTCTTTCTCCGTTACACTTTTTCTTTACTTTTTTCCAGTAATGCTGTGACAGAAAAAGCTGGCTGTTTCAAAATAGCAAACTTTACAGTTTTATCCACATTGGGATAAGATGGATGAAGATCCACCAGTACCATTTGCTTAACTCTAAGCTCCAGCACACAACTTGGTACTTCCTTCTATGTAATCAGTGTACTTGTATTGAAAAGTACAGTATCCTATTTCTTTAAATTCTTTGGGCCAGATCCTCCGCTACTTTAATTCCACATAGCTGCATAGAAGTCAGTCCTGCAACAACTACAGTCTCCATTCTGCAAGATGCTGAACACCACTGAAGTCAATGACTGTGGTTGCTAGAGAAGTGGACGAATGGGTCACAGAAGTAGCATTGTTGTTAAAATGGGAGGGGGGGTGGAGAAGGGAAACATAATAGACACAAGGTCAGCTAAGCAGGGAGGAGCAGAATTGTGCAGTGCCTTGAAGATGAAGAACATAAATTTAAACATGATGTTCTGGAGGAGGCTTAGGGAGTGGATGGATCAAAAGGGGGATGAAATTACCCAGGGAGATGACTTTAGCAGATGCATTTTTCTTTGGAATGAAAAGCAACTGACCTAACAAGGAGTTGTTTCTGCACTGGTAACTTGAGACTATTCAGTAGAAATGTTGTGCTGTGAAAGGTCATATCTGACTTCTGCACACTCGACTGTGACAGAAACTCAACTGATCCTCAGAAAGCATTGCAACTGAAGAGCATGGGTCCCACTTGCAGAGAGCCAAAACATGTATAGATATCTTTATAATAGATTTTTTCCTTTCTTGAATAGTCGGAGACACAAACTTGCCTTAGATTGCTGCAATTTTTTTTTTAAAGCAACCCTTCCTTTTGTGACCAATGAGAGTCGTGACGAGTGAATAGTGAGTCTTGGTCAGGTTATAAAAAAAAAACTTTCATTTAGTGCATTTCAGTGACTAGCACTAATTTTTTCATCTCAAGTAGTTTTTGTACTTGGGCAGCAAGATGATCTGACCAGTACCACCTGACCAAAGACAGCAGCAGCAGCCTGAAGAAGATTGAGGGGCATGGGGCAGAAAGCTTATATGTACCCCCACATGGTGACTTATGCCTTGGATATAAGGGACAAAGTAATGTACCCCATCCTAAACTAATCTGTGATCTGGAACGGGAAAGTATCATCTGGACTTGGACATGGGTTGGTTGACAGATTCTGAAGCCAGCTGTTGCTGAGTTCCCTCATGTTCCCCTGTAGAGTACAGCAACCCTTTAGAGCACAGGACAGACAGATAAAAGTATGGTGTTTTTTTTAAGTATTGTTCAGATCCTCACTGCATGTAATTCAGCATAACTCCACTGAAGTCAATGAAGCTTCATTGATTTACATCAGCTGGTGTTGTAGCGCATATATTTAATGAAAGATTTTTCAAAAATCTGTATTTCAAAATACTCCATAACACTAAATTAAATATGAAACTATTTTTGTCTGTCAATGCATCTAGGTGCTGTTACATGTAATCCTGTAAATATCCACCATGGTAACTAAAAATGTAAGTTACACTCCATTTTAAGTTCAGGAAATTTGAGCTGGTATAGCAATGTTATGTCCTTATAACCTTAAAAGTTAAACATTCTACAAAAGCTGCTCTTTCAACATTCCTGGACAGAAAACGTGCCCAAACATTGACTCACATCCTTGTTCTCTTGCATGCCTACACTTACACCATCTGTTAGAGTGGCATTTTGCCCACTGAGAAAGTATCATTTCATTTTCAATGGAGCCACAGGTATCCATTTATTTTCTAGAGTCATCCTGAAAAATACAAGAGTTATTTATGCCCCTGCTTCCAGGTGAGCCTCCTCGTTTCAAGCAATATCATATCCATTCCAATCATAATGCTTCTTCAGTCTTCTTGGCATTATGTGGTTTATAATCTCCTTTTTATGGCATATATACACTGGTGCATGGTGGATCATAAAAATGTTTCAGATTGGGATACGAAAACTCCACATATTGTGAGCTCGCTAAAATATTGTGTAAATTAGGTAATTCTATTATAATAAACAGTAAATATACACTGCAGCATGATGCCAATTCCTCTTTCATTAACATAACAGCACAGATTTCATGGAATCCAGGATTGGAATTATGTTGGAATGTGTCACAGGAGAAGACAATTAACACAAATAGTTTTGCTAAAGAATGATACAGAAAGAAGGACTCAATTAAAATATGTTGACAGAAGGTGGGGTTATGTATTGGTAGAAAAATAAGTGGTTATACGGCTTGGAATCTCATTACAGTTAAAAATAGGACAATCACTGTTGCAGAGACAAAAAATATAAGCAAATACATTTTAAATGTAGTATAAATAGAAAGCAGATGGAAAGAAATATAGTATCTGTGCTGGTGGTAGATCATGTGATTTTTATGCACAGAGTTGGTGTAAATTGTTTTAGCTTGCCTCAGACTCCAAGAAAACTGAGGAGCAATGGAACATTCTTCCTAATGGACTTGATGTTTTGGTGGTCAATAGGTTACTCTCTTCTTCATCTTTCCTAGTTATTGAGGGGTGATAAGTCTTTCTCTCCAATGATTGGATGGGAGAAGCGATGACTTTCATATCTTCCCCTTCATATCTCCTCAGTATTTGAGGGCTTTGGTCTTCTCACTCCCTCTACCAAGGCATTATCTAGATTAAATAACAAGTCATGTTTAAAAATATATTAGCTAACACATTTCAGCAAATACCTTTTTTAAACAAGTGTATTCAGGGTTTAATATCTTAACATTTGTAGTTGGTCATGGCTAGGTTTCCCACTAGAGTTAAGTATAACTCACTGAACCATTTTTAAAGATGTTACCCTGTTTACACTTGGTTCAAAAATATGTTAGCTAATAGACTAGACTTGGCCCAAGAAGGTTCCAATGTTTAAAATATTTTTTTTGGTAATACATAGGACATGATGATCAAACAAGCAAGCAGAGTGCTTGCTTAATGTTCAGTGGCAGTGAACAACATCTCCATTTTCTTCACAGGAAGTACTTTAGCCAGGTTCTAGCATACTCTTATGTTACTACTAGCTAGAATTCAGAGAATCATGGCAGGGCTTAAATTCAGCCAAAGCTGTCCAGAGTAGAGCGCCGGTAAATATTTTCAAACCCATGGGAGCTCTGGTGCTTCCCATGAGGTTGAAATCCTGAGCCCAGGGGTGACCTGCGGGGCAGAAACCACGAGCCTTGATATCCCCCCTCATAACAGGGCTAAAGCCCCGTGACACCCTGCCCTGCAGCTGAAGCCTGGAGCCCTGAATGGAGGGACATGGGGCGGAAAGGCTTACTCTTTGAGCCCAAATGTCACATTAGGCTTTTCATGGACTCAAGCCCAAGTGTCCACTGGTCTTCAATTAAAAACAAACGAACAAAACAAAGCCAGGTGATAGCATGTTGGGGGGGAAATGTAGTTTCTGGGAATTAGGAGGATTTAGATAGCATTACAGATCCTAAAATGGCAAGTGTAAGAAGTTGGTCTAGTCATCAGCTGGCTAAAAACTATAAAAGCAACTCATAGCTAATTGTCCTTTTTTGTTGAAGGAATAGCTAATTATCCTTTTTCATTGAAGGAATGTGTTATATGGCTATGGAAAATAGGGAAAGGCTGGGGAAAAAAGATGTTATAGAATCATAAGCCTGGAAGGAAACTGAAGAGATCATCTAGTCGAGTCCCCTGCACTCATGACAGGACCAAATATTATCTAGACCATCTCTGAACTACACAATATGTGCTGGAATTATTTTTTATTCATGAGCTATAATGTTAGATGAGTTCATTTAGATTATTAATCAATAAGATGTCAAATAATCAAGCTCAATTGGTTTTATTAAATCATATTGCTCTAATTACAGACAAAATAGCACAACACAACGGGGATATTGATCAATCCAGAGGCTGCAGCTCAACTGATCTGAACTTGTTTACAATTCTATAGGTTTTATTGGCCACTTGTTAATTTTTTTCTAGAATCCACAGTTAGCTGCACAACTATGATCACTATCCAGTCCCCATCCAATATCACCCTTGTGGCCATCAGTCGGAACAGTGTAGGTTCATAACATTTAAGACCAGTTGACGCAGTTAATTCTAATTATCTGTTCATCAATCTACCATTATGTGTCAAACTTGTTAGTCTTTGTAATATTGTGATATCACATAAGATGCAACAGACAACAATTTTTTTTATTTTTGTTTATTTCTTTGTTTTGGCTTTTAACTGAATAATTGTGTGTGTGTAAATAACTGGGAAATTTTAACGGTGCTTGTGACCTGGCGGCCCTGTTTGTCCAGCTGGGCCACCCCCATTGTCCAGTGCAGGGTGGGTACATTCCATCACCCAGGCGATGAGATTCCTTTCTAGAGCAGGTAATTGCAGCATGGTGGGCTCTGGACCACTGGGGAGCCTAGCAAGCAAACCATCCGTAACCCCTGAGCATCCAGGCTAGGGTTGACAACAGCAATTGGAGTTCTGGCCCTCCGGGGGTGGGGGCAGAACAACAGTCAGCCTGTAGCCCCTGAGCAGGGCAGGGCAAACAGTCTGTGGCCCCTGAGTCTCCAGGCTGGGGCTGAGAGCAGGGCCGGTGTAATCATTTAGGCGACCTAGGCAGTCGCCTAGGGTGCTGGGATTTGGGGAGTGCCATTTTCTTTGGCAGCGACCGCGGCAGCTGGATCTTTGGCCACCCCGGTCGCCACCGGCATTTAGGCGGAGGGAGCTGGGGCAGGGGAGCGTGGGGAGGGCCGCCTACAGCAAGTAAGGGGGGGGCAGCACGCAGGGGAACTCCCCACCCCGCCTCCTTCCCGAGCACGCTGTGGCTGCTTCACTTCTCCCGCCTCCCAGGCTTGAGGCGCCGCAAGCCTGGGAGGCGGGAGAAGTGAAGCAGCGCGGGCGTGCTCGGGGAGGAGGCGGGGCAGGGGTGAGCTGCTTCACTTCTCCCGCCTCCCAGGCTTGCAGTGCCAATCTGCTTAGGTGTCGCAAGTCTGGGAGGCGGGAGAAGTGAAGCAGCGACGGTGTGCTCGGGGTGCTCGTGCTCGTGCGTGGAGCAGGGGTGAGCTGGGATGGGGGGGTGCCTCAGGGCGGAGGGTGGGGGGTGGGGAGCTGCCGCAAGGGGGGCGCCTCAGGGCGGAGGGGGGTAGTTGCCATGTGGGGGGACACCTCAGGGCGGAGCTGCCGAGGGGGGGCACCTCAGGGCAGGGGCGCGGGGGGGGGCACAAAGTGGAAGTTTCGCCTAGGGCTGGTGTAGAAAAGAATGTGATTGAACAAGCAGAGTGTTAATAAGAGTCTTGATATCATTTGTAAATAGATAATGCTGGATTTTTCTGAACTGCAGTGTTTTTCATTGTTTAAGAGATTTCTCACCCAGTCTCCTAATTAACAGGCAATTAAATTCATATAAACCCAAAGTCTCTGTCCAGCACACAGCTGGGCTGGGCCAACATAGAGACTGAACCTGTACAAGAGGTATCCTTTCCTTGAGCACAGTAGAAATCAGATGTGGGTTCAGCCATGTTGCTTGTTCTCCACCAAACGATAGGGATTTGAGTGTGTGAATATGTAATTACATAAACCCAAAGCCTTTCTAATGTGCAGTTTAGCTTGGCTCTCTAACTCCTGAACAGAATTGCATCAGTTCTGATGGATGAAAATGACTCACCCATACTGTTGGAGGAGAGGGCAGGATTTTCCTAATAATTACACCCACTATAAATTTCTCAGGATACAAAGTACATCAGGCAATACAAAAAACAAGACGTTTAGCTGGCAAAATAAGTAATTGTGAATGAATTCACAGCATAGTTAAATTATAAAAATACAACAACCTCAGTATGCATTAAAATATTTTTAAGTGTCCCAAGTGGTGGTGGACATACAGGGAAGTTTTATCTTTTTAGAGAAGTAGATATTTGAGAATGTTGATTAGCTAGTTATTTGGCCTGTACCAGGCAATTCTACTAATTACTGTGCTTATGTGACACAGGTTCTGTTCTGTACTGAAAGATTCTATGCAGCATCCAAGTTATCACTACATCTTATTACCAGAAAGATACTGGATGACAAGGGGAAAAAAAAGAACACAGATTGCAGCAGCAATCATGAACAGGAAGTTGGAGGGATTTGTAATAGGATGATCTGCCCCTTAAGGACTGGGGGCCTGTGGCCAGCATGTTCTGAGCACAAAGCCTCTTTAAGAATGGGTGTTTGAGCCTGGTAGATGGGATTATCAGACACAGCTGGGATGGGATGATGTGATTCCTATATTATTGTCTGAAAGAGAGCTACAGGAGCAAGCTGGCTTTTTGGCAGGCCCTGAGGCAGTGGACTCCCAGGGAGATGGCTTTGTTTTGGGGAATAGTTTTGTTTCATGTTCAACTAATAAATGAAGCCCAGGAAACGGGCCTGATCCATATGCTGGGGGGGTAGTGTTAGTCCTTCATGGGCTGGGAAGCCAGGCCGGAAGCCTGCAGGGTTCATCTTGTAATGAAAGATTCAAAGAGCTAAATATATGCATCTCAGCCAAGACACTACAAAGTGGTAGGGTTATGATAAGAGACTATAACTATTTAAATGGTATAAACGGGGATGGATTTCCAATTAGGCACAGTAAGCACTTGCGTAGGAATGCCAGCATTCTAGGGGCATTTAAATGTTTTAAAGTGGGTGAAAAGTTTAAATTTTTACAGAAAACACAAAGATCAGCTGTAGGCAGGGGAAGCACTGAAGATGCTGTGCTAAGGGCGCGTACAGTGTAAATTCAGCCCTGGGTATAAACACCAGGAAGAAAAAGGAATTACTTATGGTATAGCAAGAGGTTATTAGTAGGAATAATGGCATGAAATTAAGAATTGAAAAAATATAGGATGAATACAATAAGAACTTTCTGACAAGTAGATATATTAGGCTCTGAGATACTTTCCTAAGGGAAGTAGTGGCAGCCCCATCACTCTTGCATCTAAAATTAAACTGCTCACAGTGCTGGAAAATTCACTGTATGGAACAATCCTCTGTTGGCAGGGAGATGGATGGAAAGACGCAATAGTTTTTTCCATCTCTAAAATATCAGTATATATGTAGTTCTCTCAGTATATCTCTAACATTTGTTGACTTCACTGGAATTACACCTGAAATAAATTCAGCTGTTTTATCTAATAAATGCATGCATTTGAAAAGATGTTTGTTGGCGAAGAAAAAAAAATCCTCAAAGTGTGTTATCTTTTTGCCCATGCCTGTGCTGAGATCTATTTATTTATCTGCATGTAACTTTACTCAGCATGTAGTACAATGTATATTATTCCAGTGGTTATGGGGACTGATTGATGGATGTGACATCATTTATTATGCACATTACAGATGAAGTCACTGGATTAACTGTATTGATGTATACAATTCTACAGATCCTCTGTTGGAGTGATCACAGTACACATTGTATAAGTATATGTACACACACATACACAAGCTATACTTGTACTACAAACCAATTTTAATAAAGGCACAAAATGTAGTTACTAATTGGTAGCTGGTTGAAAAGTTGTTAAGACATTTTTCAGTAGAAAAACATTGGTTTTGATGAAAACTTTCTCACAAAGATTTACTCAGGTCCAGGATGGAATTTTGTGTGTGTGTGTGTGTGTGTGAGAGAGAGAGAGAGAGAGAGAGAGAGAGACTTTTGTGGAGGTGCAATTGAGTATGTATTTTAACTGTTCTATAGATGACTTGGCAATAGTGATTTCAACCGCTGTAACTATGAATTTTGATTTATTTAGGTGAGATGCACTCCCTTGGTCCCCACTGAGGGGAGAGTCTTATTATATGTACTGGTAATGATGCAACCACTCAGTCCTGACTCTACCAGGAAGAGTGAAGTTGGCCAACATGTCTGGGTGGGGGTTTCAGAGTTGTGGTAGGGCCGGGATACCCTAGTTACTGTATCTGATGGGCAGCCCCACCTGTGCAAATTAAGGCTGTCTTACCATCATTGAGGTCTCAGTGGAGGGATACTTGCCCTCTCCTGGGTCTTAATTGCTCTTTTGGAAAAACAGCTTTGATTAATACTTGTATTTTGGTAGTGCCTAGAGGCCTCAAGATTAGGGACCTATTGTGCTAGTCATTGTACCCACAGAAAATAAGACAATCCCTGCCTCAAAAACTTTAGTAGACAAGACAGACACAGGAAAGAAGGGGGAGAAAAGAGCTACATTGGAGCTAGAAGTTGTAATTTCCAGCTCGAATAGACATACCCGTGCTAGCTGTGAGTGAGCTAGCACACTAAAAATAGAAGTGTAGCCACTGTAAATATCTGAAACTGTAGATACATACTCCAGCAGCATGGCTCCACTTTTGTTTTTAGCAGGCTAGCTTGTTTACCACTAGCGCATCTTTATCTGCTCAAGCTGGAGATTACACCTTCCAGCACTGGAATAGACATACCCATAGAGACGTGCAGTTTAGCGGCAGACCCAGATACAGAACCCAAGTCCCAGATCTGTGCCTTACTTGCTAGGCCACACTGCCTCTATTTTCCTGATGTAGGGGAGTGCAAATTGCCCCCATTCTGTGATGAATCAAGTCCTTTCATCTACTAGCTTGTTTCTAAGCAATTTTTTTTTCACAGAAAAGGTCCAAGAAAAAGGGTCCAAGTTCAACTAAATTAGTAAGTGGTGTTCTGTGTTTTCAGGTGCTTACTACTTCTGATAGATTCCCTTGCATTAAATACCATTTGTGAAGAATGAAGCATTTTTATTTCATATAAGGCTCCATTCCTACTCCCATGAAGTCAATAGGAGCAGAAGAGTGCCTTATTTTCTAATTTTACCAGTTGCCGCTATTGATGTCAGCTGTTTTTTAATGAAAACTTCTGACTGCAGTTAATCTTTTATTTAATGCTCGGACTCTAGTCTGTTGTCAAATGTTGAAGTGTACATTACCTTGAAGGTGAAATGAGAGCATAATAGAGATCAGAATGCCATTTGACTTGCTCTGAATAGTAGTCCCAAGAGACTATTGCTTTAAAGACAGCAGTCAAATTTCACAATTGTAGGTTGGGTTGTTAATCATCATTCTAATGAACTCATTCTAAGTGCATGTCAAACTGTATTGTAAAGCGCATTTTCATAGAACAGAAATCTCCACAGAGCAGATTGTTTTTTTGCTGGATTATGTCATGTTCTTGAATAACTTTGCCACACATCCAAAGGAGGTATAATCCCCTCTCAGTAAATGCATGTATTTTGTACTGATTGTAAAGGAAATTATACACACACACACACACACACACACACACACACACAAGGGAAATATACCTCAAAGATGCAGTTATCAGAATCTATTTCTGCTCAAACTAGGAAAGTTGAAATTGGTCCTGTCCCCTGTAGTTTGGCTGTAATTGGGTTTATTCTGCTAATTTAATCAATGTACTGGAAATCAGTGTGATTCTAAAATAAGGGTGAAAAATGTCTTTGTATAGTTGTCTGTACCTCGTAATCTATCAAAGATTAGATCTGTGAAACTTGGTTGTCTATACAGCTGAAATAGAGAAATGCAATGCAGGAAATTGGAGTGTAACATTGAGTGGTGGTGAGCAATTTTCATACACCTTAGTGACTTCATTTAGAGAGGCATTTGATATATTAGATGATCAGCCAAAAGTCTTTGGGTTGGAAATTTGATGTGGAAATTCCAAAAAAGCAAACTTTGTTTTGAGACTTCTAGAACATTTTACTTCTGGTCAGATCTGAAATACAAGTGCAACTTGGAGGGAGCATTCCCTTGGCTAGGGTTAGGTTTATAGGAGTTAGTTAGTTAGTTAGTTAGGGTAGTTACTATGGTTAGGGCTATTTGGGATAGGCCTCCCAGGGTTAGAGTTAGGGTTTCAGGAGGTAGGAATCCCCTGGCTAGCTTTAGGGTTCTAGAAGGTTGGAGACACCACAGTAGGTTGAGGTTGGTAGTGGGTTGGTATTTTCAGACTAGGATTAGCACTAGAGATAGGAATCCATGGGTTGGTTAGAGTTAGGTTTCTTGGAAGGAGGACTCTTAGGGCTAAGGCTAGCAATGTAGGAGGTAGGCCTTCCTGTGTAAGAGTTAGCATTCATGAAGGTAGGACTCCTTGAGCTAATTTTGGGGTTCTAGGAGGTTGTGCTCCCTGAGTTAAGGTTAGGGTTCTAGGAGATAAGACTCCCTGATCTACACTTAGGGTTCTAGGAGGTAGGTGTCCCTGGGTTAGGGTAAGGGGTCTGGTCTACCCAGGCTAGAGTTAGGGCTGTAGGAGGTAGGTCTCCCCGGGCTAAGGTTAGGGTTCCAGAAAGTAGGCTTCTATGAGCTAGGGTCAGGGTTCCAAGATGGTAGGGCTCCCTGAGTTAAGGTAAAGATTTCATTAGGTAGGACTCCCAGGGCTGGGGTTAGGGTTCTAGAAGGTGGCCTTCTTGAGGTAGCTTAGGGTTCCAGAAGGTAGGAGTCCCCTAGCTAGTGCTAGTGTCTTAAGAGTTTGGTGAACCTGCATTAGGTTGACAGTTTTAGAGGGTTGTTATTGCACGACTAGGGTTAGGAATTTAGTGGGTAGGAATCCATGGACTGAGGTTAAGGTTGTAGGAGGTAGACATTCATGAAGTAGGGTTAGGTTTGTAAGTGGTGGACCAACTTGGGTTAGTTGTAGGGTTAGAAGAGGTAGGTTTCTTTGGATTAGGGATGTAACAGGTAGGTTATTTCATGCTACACTTAGGGTTATAGGACGTAGCCTTTCCTAACCAACACTTAGGGTTCCAGGGCTTGGGCATCTCCCATCTAGGATTACTGGAGACAGTGCTCCCTGGGCTAGGGTTAGGGCTCCTTGAGGTAGGACTCCCACTGCTAGGGTTAGATTTATAGGAGATTGGCCTCCCTGGGCTAGGGTTAGGGATGGAGAAGGTAACTATCTGTGGACTGGGATTAGGGTTGGTTTAGGTTTTGAGGTGGTAGAGCAATTTGGGTTAGTGGTAGGGTTGTAAGAGGCAGGCTTCTACAATTTAGAGAGAGTTTCTCAGAATTTAGGCCTCCTTGACCTAGTGGTAGGATTCATAGAGATAGGACTCCCATGGCTAATGTGAGGGATATAGAAGTAGGACTCCATATACTGGGGCTAGGAGATAGGACTAACAGGGCTAAGGTTAATGATGTAGGGTGTAAGCTTTCCTGGGGAAGTGTTAGGATTCTAGGAGGTAAGACTCACTGAGCTAAGGTCAGAGTTTTAGGAGGTAGTTTTCACTGCGCTATGGTTAGGGTTCTATGAGGTAGATTTCCCCAGCTTAGGGTGATAGTTTTTTGAGGTGGTTTTCCCTGGGTGAGAGTAAGGGTAGAGTTGGAGGTAGGATCCCCAGGCTAGGGTTGGGGTTATTAGGAGGTAGACATCCCATGGCTGTGGTTAATTTTTAGGAGGTAGGTGGTAGGAGGTTGATATTCTCAGGCTAGGGTCAAGATTGGAGAAGGTAGAAATTCCTGGGCTGGGTTTACAATTTTACAAGTTAGACATTTGTGCAGTAGGGTGAGGCTTGAAGCTAGTAGACCAACTCAGGTTAGTGGTAGGCCTTGCTGAACTAGGGTTAGGGATGAAGGAAATAGGCATCTATTGGCTGGGGTTAGGGTTTTAGGAGGTCCAGATCCCCAAACTAAGGTTAGTTATGTAGGTGGTATGCCAACTCTGGCTAATGATAGGAGTGTAAGAGGTTGGTATCTCTGGGTTATGGTTGTAAGGGGTACGCTACTTCAGGCTAGGGATAGGGTTGAAGGAGGTAGGTCTCCCTGAGCTAGAATTAGGTTTATAGTAGATAGCCTTTCCTGAACAATAGTTAGGGTTCCATGGCATAGGCTTTCATAGTCTAGGGTTAGGGTTTCAGGGCCTAGCTCTCCCTGAACTGGGATTAGAGTTTTTTGAACTAGGTCTTCCTGAGCTAGGGTTAGGAGTTATTCTTCCCTGAGCAACAGTTAGGGATCTCAGGACTAGGGTTAGGGTTTCTGGAGGTAGGAGTGCTTGGGTTAGGGTTAAGGCTTTTCTAGTTAGGTCTGCCAATGCTAGGGTTAGAGTTAAAGGAGGTTGGTCTCTCTGAGCTACGTTAAGTGATTGGGGAGGTATCTGTGAACTGGAATTTCAGTTGTAGTAGGTAGACATCACCAAACTTGGTTTAAGTTTGTGGGTGTAGAGCAACTCAGATTAGTGGTAAGAGGTAGTTTTCTTTGGGTTATGGTTGTAAGAGAGAGGCATATTTTTTCTAGGGTTAGTCTTGTAGGTGGTAGGCTTCCCCGAGCTAGGGTTATAGGAGTTAGTCTGCCCTGAGCAACAGTTAGGCTTCCAGGAAGTAGGCATCCCTGGGTTATGTTTAGGGTTTCTAGAGGAAGAAATTCGATGACTAGGATGAGGGATACAGGAGGTTGATGTCCATGCACTGGGGTTAGGATTCTAGAAGGTGGGACTCCCAGCACTAAGGTTAGCGATGTAGAATGTAGTCCTTCCCAGTGTAGGGTTTGTGTACTAGGATGTTGGTGTCAGTGGGCTAGGGTAAGATTTTAGGAGGTAGGTGTCCTCAGGTTAGGATTCTTGGAGGTAGTAGTCCCTGGGCTAGGGTGAAGGTTCTAGAAGGTTGGCCTCCTGAGCTACGATAAGAAATGAAGGAGGTAGGACTCCTCAAGAAAAGTTTAGGGTTCCAGGAGGTAGGCCTCCCCTAGCTAAGGTTAAGATTCCAGGAGGAAGGACTGCCCTGGCTAGTGTTAGGGTTCCAGGAGGTTGGTGAGCCCTCATATGGTTTAGGGTTGAAGGAGTTTGATATTGCCAGTCTAGGGTCAGGAATGGAGGAGGTAGGAATCCGTGGGCTGGGGTTAGGGTTGTAGGAGATAGACATTCCTGAAATAGGATTATATTTGTAGGTGGTAGACCAACTTGGGTTAGTGGTAGATTTGTAAGAGGTAGGTTTCTTTGAGTTAGGGTTTTAACAAGTTGGCTATTTCATAGCAGGGTTACTGTTATAGGAGGTAACTTTTCCCAAGTAAGTTAGGGTTCCAGGGCACAGGGATCTCAGATCTTAGGGTAGAGTTGCAGGAGATAATCCTTTCTGGGCTAGAGTTAGAGACACTGGAGGTAGGACTCTCTGGCCTGGGTTTAGGTTTTTTGAGGGTGGACTCCCTCAGTGGGTATTAGAGTTCTTGGAAGCAGGACTCCCACAGCTTGCAGTAGGCTAATAGGAAATATGTCTTCGCAGGTTGGGGAAGTGATATAAGAAGTAGGGTTTGATGTGCTGTGGTTAGGATTCTAGGATATAGGCTTCCCCATACTAGGAATAGGATTGTTGGAGGTAGGGCTTCCTTAGCCAGGGTTAGATTTCCAGGAGGTTAGACTCTCTGAGCGAGGTTTAGGGGTCTAGGACATAGGAGTCCCATAGGATTTGGATTCTTGGAAGTAGGACTCCCTGGGCTAAGATTAGGGCTCTTAGAGATACTGTAGTACTCCCACTGTTAGGGTTAGAGTTTTAGGAGGTTGGCCTGCCCGGGCTAGGATAAGGGATGGAAGATGTAAGTATCTATAGACTGGGATAAGGGTTGTAGGAGGCAGAAATTCTCAAAGTAGGGTTAGGCTTGTAGGTGGTAAACCAACTCGGGATAGTGGTTGGGTTGCAAGAGCTATGCTTGTTTGAATTATGATTTTAAGAGGTAAACTTTGTCAGTCTGAGCATATGCTTATGTGAAGTAGGTCTCCCTGAGATAGGGTTAGGGATGGAGGAGGTAGGACTCACTGGGTTAGTGTTTGGGTAGTAGGAGCTAAGCGTCCTCTTTTTAGGATTAGGGATGGAAGAGACAGGAATCCGTTGGCTGGATTTAGGGTTGTAGGAGGTAGGCCTCCCCAAGTTAGGGTTAGAGTTCTTGGTGGTAGCCTTCCCTGAGCAACAATTAGGGTTAACCAGGCTAAGTTTTGGGTTCTTGGAGGTACTACTCCCACATCTATAGTGAGGATATAGGAGGTATGGTTGGGATTGTACTAGGTAGGCTTCTCTGGCCTAAGGTTAGAGATGAAGGAGGTAGGACTTTCCAGGCTGGGATTAGGACTTTTAGGGGTAGGGTTAGAGTTCCAGGAAGTATGCCTCCCTTAGATAGGGAAGGGTTCCAGAAGGTAGGACTTCCTGGGCTGGAGTTATGGATCTAAGAGGTGTGTGTATCCACATTAGGATTAGGGTTATAGGAGTTAAGTGTCCCCAGGACAAGGTTAGGTTTTCAGGAGATAGGCCTTTCCATGATACGGTGAGGCTTCCAGGAGGTAGGATTTCCTGAGCGGAGTTAAGGTTCTAGGAAGTAGGACTCCCTGGACTAGGTTTATGGCTGTAGGAGGTAGATGTCTCCATGTTAGTGTTAGGACTCCCACAGCTAGGATTAAAGTTATAGAAGGTAAACCTACCCAAGATAGGGTAAGGAATATAGAGGGTAGGGTTCCATGTGCTGGGGTTAGAATTCTAGAGCTAGGCATCTTGGTGCAAGGAATAGGATTGTCAGAGGTAGGCTTCTATAAGGTAGGGTTAGAGTTGAAGGAGGTGGGCCTCTATTAACTATGGTAATGGTTAGAGGAGATAGGCCTCCCCAGGCTAGGTTTAGGGATCCAGAAAGTAGGTCTTCCCACGATAGGATTATGTTTCCTGGAGGTAGGCACCCCGAGCTAGGTTCAGGGTTCCAGGAGGTAGAAGTTCCCTGGCTAGGGTTAGGGTTCTAGGAAATAGGTGACTCCACATATAGGGTTAGGGTTATAGGCAGTTGGTATTGGCTGGCTAGGGTTAGTGATGGAGGATGTATAAACCAATGGATTGGGTTTAGGAGGTATACATTCCCAAAGTAGGGTTAGGTTTGTAAATTGTGATTCAGATTAGTGGAAGGGTTGTAAGAAGTAGGTTTCTTCAAATTATGTTTGTAAGAGGTAGGCTTCTTCGAGCTAGGGATAGGGTTGTAGGAGGTAAGTCTCCCCCGGCTAGGGTAGGGGATATAGGAAGTAGGTGCCCATATGCTGGGATTAGAATTATTGGAGATAGGACTCCCAGGGCTAAAGTTCGCTATATAGCAGATAAGCCTTCCTGGGGAAGGGTTAGTTTTCTAGGAGATAGGACTCAGTGATCTAGGGTTATAATTCTAAGAGATAATTGTCCCCAGGTTAGGGTTAGGGTTCTTGGAAGTACATGTCCCTGGGCTAGGGTTAGGGTTATAAGAAGTAGGCCTTCCAGGGCTATGATTAAGGTTATGGGAGATAGGACTCTCTGGGCCAGGGTTAGGGTTCCAACAGATAGATTGCCCTGGGCTATGGTTAGGGTTCCAGAAGGTAGGAATTCCTTGGCTAGTGTTAGAATTCTAGGAGGTTGGTGACCCCACATTAGATTTAGTGTTTAGGAGGCTGATATTGTCAGACTATGGTCAAGCGGAGGTATGAATCCATGGGCTAGGGTTATGGTGGTAGGACATAGACATTCCTGAAGAAGGGTTAGGTTTGTAGGTAGTAGACTAACTCGGGTTAGTTGTAGGGTTGTAAGATGTAGGTTTCTTTGGAATAGGTTTCAACAAGTAGGATATTTCATGCTAGGGTTAGAGTTATAGGAAGGAGCCTTTCCCAAGCCATAGTTAGTGTTCCAGGGCATAGGCATCACTATTCTAGGGTTACTGTTCCAGAGTCTGTTCCAGGGTTAGGGTCTGTTACAGGGAGTGGGTGGTGGTTGTTCTGTGGCCTGCAGAATGCAGGAGGTCAGCCTTAGATGATCATGATCGTCTCTTCTGGCCTTAAAGTATATGAGTCTTCCCATTTACTCGATATGCTATTTTTAAAATTACTTACATGTAAAGATTATTCTAATGTTTTGAAATTAAAAATATTTTACAGCAAGGAAACTAATGAGCACATAAATGATTTCTGGTAGGCCCTGAAGTTTGTGTCACTGAAGTGCATGGGGGAAGAATAAGTTCATGCCTCTGTTGCTACTTTTGTACAGCATACTGGTTGTCTCAAATGACTGTCAAGGACTGAATGAAAGCGTAGTCTGAGTTACTTGCTTTTAAAAGGAAAGGTTGAGCTACTATAGTACTGTTTAGATACAGTGGTGGTGGGTGCTATATAAAAACCTATGAAGATGAACAGATTTGGTGCCCAATTCTTTTATTGGTTACATTAATGTAGCACCTCTGACTTCAATGGAGGTACATTGGAATAAATGAAAGGAGAACTTGGCTCTTTGAAATCAAGCACAGTTCACAACACAATTATAGTGTCTTAAAGCTCCTCCGTAGTGCTCGTTCTTCTTGGTAATGGAAAGTTTATCCTGAGGGGAGGGGAAATGTATTAGTTATAAGTGCTAAGATTTTTCAGAACAGAATGTTTGTTAAATGCAGCAAACTTGAGCAGAGGTTAGGATCTCAGTATGAAGAAGAAATTTGTAGCAATCCTCGTCATATAAACTATTATAGTTTATCTTTTCTGGTGGCATTTTTTTTCTCTCCAGAAGAGCAAGCTAATAGGGCAACTATATTATTTGAGTTTTTCGTTTGTTTGCAAGTTGTACTTTAACATTTGTAATACCATGGTACAAAGTTTTGTTTTCTCTTCTATGTGATTCTTATCTTAGTCAACAGATACTATAAGCAAACTGCAATTAAGATGTAAAGCATACTGAATAATGTATAGTTCAGCACATGTGCAGAGGTATACAGCAGTCATCAAGAAAATATATAGATGGATGTTTCTAATTTTAGTGGTGTCTTTGAGCAAGTAACATTTCTACTGTTCATCAGATTGAAGGGCCATCATTTTAATATAGTCTTCTTTATGCTATCACAGTCTTTCCAATCCATTTCACAGGGAAATTGTCCATAGTTAGAAAGATATTGTTTGCATGGTTTGGTACATCACTGTCACACTATTAACCTTCAAATGTTATGCATATAATTGACATACAGAGAAAGAATCAAATCAAGACACTTTCACTTAGTTTTGTTGTCTATAAGACATACATTAAATAAAGTGTTTTAATTTGGCTGAGAACAGACAGATGACCTGATACTCATATATTACAGAAATATCATTTGCGGGGAATTTTAAAAGATGCCAGTGTTGGAAAGGATTTTTCCTTTGGTCTGATTTTCTCAAGTACACTAACAAATGTATGCTATACTCATGCACTAACTAACCTGTGTGTTAGCCTTAGGTGGAAAAAATGATATTCAGATATGCTGGCTGTAATACTAATTCACTTCAATCAAGATCATTGCTTGCCTTGGTGAAACTGAACAGGCTAGGCGCTGTCATTTCCATCACATTCTTTCATAAATTCAATTAAATATTTATTTAAGCACTAGTAATATTCCCATTCTTTATAGCAAAAGTGGCTGCTATGGTTATTGGGATAAAGCACGTTTAATTTAAAGTGTATGTAGGCTTTCTAAAAGATACGTCTCTGTTCAGATGATAACTGTATAATCCCAATCCATTATAAGAATTGATTTGATAGTTTTATTTTGTAGGAATCAGAGTCGTTCTAAGATCCTTAGAGAGGAAATGGTTCATCATGGTGATTAGAGAAATTAGCTTTAACACAGAACTCCCCCTCCCCAAATATGTTTTCTCAATGGTTTTCCATGTTTTCAGTCTAATAAAGTGAAAATGGAATTTTTCTTTCATTTTCTTGGTTTACATTTTAGTGAATTTCAGTTTTTCTAGTCTGCTACCTGATCTGCACAGGCATATATCTGAATGGGGACTTCACTCGTTCTGCACTGGTTAGTGAGGATGATTTTCCTCTTCTGGGGTTCCTCACCTTCTTTCTTCCCCTCACAACACAAAGGACCCTTCCATAAATTTACCACTGTTGGTTATCCCCCTACCTCTCTTCTCTCTAATAAGGACACCCAGCTTCCCTGTGATCACTGGGAAGACATTTCTCCGCCAGCATGTTATAGCAGGAGAGCCTCCCTTTCTCCACCTGCCTGCCTCTAGCCATTGGCTAGCCTAGGTGCCATGTGAGTAGCTCTCCTCCCAAGGCTCATCTGCTGATGTGTGCTGCATTCAAGCCTGAACGTGGGCATGTGAACAAACAACTGGGGGGAGGTGAAGCTGTTCAGAAGCCAGGCCAGAAAATAAGGAGTTTTTTATCAGGTAGGGCAAGGTGGAAAATGAATCCCATCCTCCAGGCTAGAGACCCTCTATTCTCAAAATAGTGCTTTTCTAGCGGTTCCCCCATTCCTTGAAACTAACCCTCAAGTGATCCCAGCCTGGGGATTAATTAGTTTCCAAATTGTTACAGGAGGTCTGTGGTGGCCTGGAGCACTTACATGATAGGTTCTTCCTCATATAGGTATATACTGAGGTGTTTTCTCGGGGGGGGGTTAAAGAGTAACACAGAGGAGTTTTGAGTACTACATAACTATTGTAACTGTCAACATTTTTAAATGAGGGGTATGAAGCATATGAAGGGTACCTAAACCCAGGTTGTGTGTCACCATGCTGTTGACTTATACAGTTCTGTTTAATCTGAGTTATTTATATACTCCGAAAGGAGACTCTTAAAAATTATATTTCTAGCTCTCAGTTAAATATTTATATAAGTTTGTAAAACTGTTTCGGCTGGTAAGCAAGCTACCTGTTATAATATGAGAGAACAAAGAACCTTGAAAGGCATCAAATTAAGGTCACAGGTCACCATTGAGGCAAAATAGAGCTGAACTACCAAATGATTTCCTGTTATTAAGCCAATAAATCAGGGAGATGTTGATAGATGCAAGCACTGGGGCAGTGTGTCAGCCTCATGAAAAAATTGTTTAACAGATTCAGGTGATCAGTGCTGTCAGAGTTTTGTATGTGAAAAATAAGATGACAGATAAAGCTGTGAGAAGATGACAGGGGAGATTATTACATGCATCAAAGACACCCCACCGCCACAAAATTTTAGATCTATCCTAGGAGGAAGGGAGTAACAAATGAATAAATAAAATGATGTGTCTATCCACTTGAGTCCCTTGAAAAAGAGCATGAGGGAGAGAGGAGGCTAATGGATTTTCAAAGTGAATGCAACCTGCTGCATAAGCTCTGATTGAAGAGCTCTGAAGGGGAAGAAAATAGATAATGGGGTTATTGAATTATTAATGGTCTTTATGAAAGTGGTCTAATTAGATCTAAAAAGGTGTCACTTTTTACTAATAGGATGATGAAAACAAAGAGAATCCATCACATGTTATCATGAAAGAAATTCTGTTAATAATAAGGACCATTCATGGCTAAATATCACTTGACTGTATTTATTTTCTGGAAGCATTGTTTTTTGAACATACTATATATAGCAACAAAACCTACATTTTTTTTAAATGACATAAGCAGAGAGCAACTTTGGGGACTGTGAAGGCTGTGACTATGGGTTTCCCCAGTTTGAAGAAACCTAGAAATGTAAGGGAGAATTTCCATCTCCATTTTTTAAAATGTAAATGTCTAACCATTTTCTCTGGTAACATAAATCAATGAAAACTGAACATTAGGATTCAAAGCCTGTTCAATTTTTCATACAGATCACAGGTTATTCATAATATCACCCAAGGATGTCCTTTGGGTCCATGAAAGCCATGGCCAAGGAACCTTTGATCTGATTAGATTGGAAGACCTCCAAATTAGCTTGTAGCTGAGGGGCAATACCACTCCTGCTACTGCTGCTACTTGCAGGTTCACTGCAAGTGCCACACCAGCTGACTACCTGCAACTGTGACCTCTCCTCTGCTGTTCATCTTCTGTAATTTCTGACCACTAGGAGGAGCAGCTTTAATATTGGTAGTTGGAGCAGGGTGTAGTCACAGTGGATTAAGCAAGGAACTGAGAATCAGGTATTCTATCATTTTCATCCCAGCTCTAGCGCTGATTCCATCATTACTTTGATCAAGGTATGTAATCTTTTTGTTGTAGTTACCCTCTCTGAAATATCAGGGTTAATAATATTTACCTACCTCACACAGAGTGGGTTGTAAAGTGTGATATACGTACTAAAATTCACCAGAAAACAAACACATCCTTCCCCAGTGGCTCCCCAAGCCCTAGTTTATTGGAAAAGTATCCCTTGCAAAATATTTTGAAATGTTACCAGTTATGCTCTGGTCCGGCACATCCAGCTGGGCTTCATTTGTACAGCTGGAGTACAGAGAGGGATGAGAGGTAACTAAAGATTATACCCACCCGCATTCTTCAAAGTAAAATAATGTAGTTGGGTTTAATATGCATGCATCCCAAAGAATAATCTCACTGTTACTGTTCATAGCAAGCAAGGTGAACAAGCAGGAAAAAAATGGTTTTCCCCTGAAGTTTTCAAGAACAACAATGTACATAAGCTTTGTAATCAAACACCAAAAAGAGATGTTGAGAGCCAATGGAGTGGATGTGCTTAAAATATTTCTTCTCTTTTGACATATTCTACTGGTTTTAGAGAGATTCCTTATAGACTCATAGACTTAAGGTCAGAAGGGACCATTATGGTCATCTAGTCTGACCTCCTGCACAATGCAGGCCACAGAATCTGACCCACCCACTCCTGTAACAAACCCCTAACCTATGTCTGAGTTATTGAAGTCCTCAAATCGTGGTTTAAAGACCTCAAGGTGCAGAGAATCCTCCAGCAAGTGACCCATGCCCCATGCTGCAGAGGAAGGCGAAAAATCTCCAAGGCCTCTGCCAATCTTCCATGGAGGAAAATTCCTTCCCGACTCCAAATATGCGATCAGTGAAACCCTGAGCATGTGGGCAAGACTCACCAGCCAGCACCCAGGAAAAAATTATCTGTAGTAACTCAGATCCCATCACAGACAATTGGGAATATTTACCTGCTAATAATCAAAGATTAATTAATTGCCAAAATGTGGCTATCCCATCATACCATCCCCTCCATAAACTTACCAAGCTTAGTCTTGAAGCCAGATATGTCTTTTTCCCCCACTACTCCCCTTGGAAGGCTGTTCCAGAACTTCATTCCTCTAATGGTTAGAAACCTTTGTCTAATTTCAAGTCTAAACTTCATAGTGTCCAGTTTATAACCATTTGTTCTTGTGTCCACATTGGTACTAATCTTAAATAATTCCTCTCCCTCCCTGATATTTATCCCCTGATATATTTATAAAGAGCAATCATATCTCCCATCAGCTCTTTTTAGTCCATAATTTTCCAAAGTAGCTGCTGATTTTTAGTGTCTCAGATGTGCTCCCAAAAACCGAGAGAGCCCAAAATCAATAATCATTTTGGAAAATGTTGGCCAGATTGGGGAATACCACTGCAATCAGCAGAAATGACCACAAAGGATGGAGTATATAAATTGATCTAATAGCGTGTCCAATGTACTTGACACAAATACCTTGCTCAGGTAAGCCTTACCTTCTCTTTTAAATTCAGAGTGGGCTAGATTCAACAAACTTTATATAGTCAAAATAATCATTACAGAATTGGCTCGACAAAACATATCTTAAGTGTGAGAGACAAATGAAAATAGAGAGTACAGGTAAAAAGACAACTGTAGTAAAGGCAAAAAGTTAAATGCCAACCTCTTCTAGTTCAGTCACCAACACAAACAATCATGAAATATTTCAGTGTTCCTAAAATGCTGTTGTCATCAGTGTCTGTGTGGTACAGCTAACTTAAAATGAATGCAGTATTTGTATAATAACCCCATGCCTTGTTAAGAGGATGTCCCCACCCCCTCCTCATGCAATTT
The DNA here is from genome assembly GCF_020497125.1 of Mauremys mutica. Classification (NCBI taxonomy): domain Eukaryota; kingdom Metazoa; phylum Chordata; order Testudines; family Geoemydidae; genus Mauremys; species Mauremys mutica. The sequence continues at coordinate 186,601,926 of NC_059072.1, read as the reverse complement.
ACCTATCCCATATGCAGCAAGTGGAATTTATGCAGGCATTATTCACACAATTACCACTGCTGAAGTGCTAATACTGTCTGTGGTGTACTCCTGGAATGGCATTTTGTGGTGTGTATGCATAAGCTGTTCCATCACACATCTGTCATCCAGCTGTCTTCTATCTACTGCACAATGCTGTTGAGCTATTTAAGGCACAGTCCTATTTCTTTTCATTTTGTAAAAAAAAAAAAAGAATGCGTAGATGGAATAAATTTAATATTATACATACTCATAAAATATTGCTTCCCTTGCAACCTTGTATAAATGTACAAGCAACATAGATCTGTTTGTGCAGTTAATAATTTCAAGAAATTTTGTGTCAGGAAACTGCATAAATACTTCATAACAGTGCCATTTGCTACACTGAAGTAATGATTTGTTTCTGTGAGTTCTAAAGTTATACCATGAGGTGTTATTTGTTTTATTAACCCCCATGATCTTTGCAGCTGAAATGTGCAAACCTGGGGCCGTGGAAGTTAGGATAAACCTACAACTCCATGGCCTATTTTCCATAGTCCTACAGAAGCTCCTCTGCTCCAAATCTGTGAGGCTGTGTTTCCATAGGTTGGGAGGCAGCATGTAAGGGTAGAATGGAGCACTTTTGATTATTTTTCTCTAGTTTCTTTATGATATTTATTGGCTTCTTAAAACCATGCTACATTTTGGTTTATATTTTAATCTCTGCTCAAAAATGTATTAAATTAATAGACAATAAATGAAATATACTGGGGTAAGTTGCATAGCACTCCACCATATTATATTAAAAATCTCTCTGGTCAGTGCTTCATACTTCCAGTACTGAGTTCTCTTACAAAATGGTTGAATCATGAATTATCTGTTTTCTGGGGCATACAAAATCATATAATTATGCTCCCACTGTAACCTTGAATTTACACATAATATTATCCTAACCTAGGCCAACATTATCTAAAGGACAGTTATAGTGGACCTTTTTCACTATTACCTTATGGCCCTTTTATGACACACTGGCACCATGAAGTTCTTGGAAATTGTCTTTTGATCAGGGTGCACTGGCTTGTGCAGAGGTTGTGGAAAGGTTCTATCCACAACCCCTAGTGTAGGTGGGAGAAGGATCAGAAGCATATAGGGGGTGTGGCCATGGTACACTGCAATACAGCAGTTCCTCACTTCCCATAAAGGATTCAGGAAAGAAGAGCATATTTACACTGTGGACTGGTCAGGGCCCCTACATGGCTCCAGAATGAAGGGAGCACAAAAGCTACTTAAAGCCAGGCATCCTTGCCCAAAGAGCAGGGACAGAGCAACTGAGAACTAGGCCTAACATGCTGAAACATCAGGGTCATGAAACATAATCCAAAAGGATTAGAGTTGAGCCTGAATTAGAATTCAATAACCTTTAGGGATTTGGATCCTAATTTTGCAAAAGGCAAAATAACAGTATGGACCAAACCAAATAATTATAATGAACCAAACCCAAGATGAAAGCTTAGAGATATTCAAAAATCTGTGTCCAGATTTTGACTTGTACATATATTTCATGTTCCATAATGGAGCATCCCAAAAAACGGTTTTCTGGAAATAACACCCATCACAAAAGCGTCATGTAATTCTTCTGTCAGGCCATCTGTCAAGTCATATCTACTGTCATAGAGAGGTAAGATTTTGAAAGAACACTATGCTTTGTAGCATTCTGTGGCATATGGTATTGGATATGCATGTCAGTAAACTAAAAGACATTTCACACACCTGCTTTTCAGCTGTAATATGCTATTTGTCATGAAAGGCAGTGGTGGTTTTATTTGTGATAAACAATTTCCGTCCTTTCACATGTAGGGTTCAAAGCAGATAGTAGGAAACTTATGTTCATTCTAGAATTATGCAGTTTCAAAATATGATGCTAAATATATTATTTTAAACGCTTTGAGCCTGATTCTCATTTTACACTAAGGCCCCTTTGTACTTCTCAAGAAATGAAGAGGCCTTAACATAGGTATAAATTATCCACATCCTTTAAAGAGCATGAAATGTTGAGAGTAGGATTATATCTGGAACTAAATCATCCAGATACTGTTTCAAATTTATGCAATGTGGTTGAATGCTAACATTTGGCTTGGGAATGTGTGCTAAAATGTGCCTAGATACCATGCTGCACTATAAATATATAGCTAGCTGGATATATGTATTTTCTATGTAATCTTATCTAATCTCCCTCATGGCTCAACATAACGGAGATGTTAGGAGTAACAAGAAGGGTTTCTTCAGGTATGTTAGCAACAGGAAGAAAGTCAAGGAAAGTGTGGGCCCCTTGCTGAATGAGGGGGGGAACCTAGTGACAGAGGATGTGGAAAAAGCTAGTGTACTCAATGCTTTTTTTGCCTCTGTCTTCACAGACAAGGTCAGCTCCCAGACAGCTGCACTCTGCAGCACGGTATGCGGAGGAGGTGACCAGCTCTCTGTGGAGAAAGAAGTAGTTCGGGACTATTTAGAAAAGCTGGATGAGCACAAGTCCGTGGGGCCGGATGCACTGCATCCGAGGGTGCTAAAGGAGTTGGCCGATGAGATTGCAGAGCCATTGGCCATTATCTTTGAAAAATCATGGCGATCGGGGGAGGTCCCGGATGACTGGAAAAAAGCTAATGTAGTGCCCATCTTTTAAAAAAGGGAAGAAGGAAGATCCAGGGAACTACAGGCCAGTCAGTCTCACCTCAGTCCCTGGAAAAATCATGGAACAGGTCCTCAAGGAATCAATTCTGAACCACTTAAAGGAGGGGAAAGTGATCAGGAACAGTCAGCATGGATTCACCAAGGGCAAGTCATGCCTGACTAACCTAATTGCCTTCTATGATGAGATAACTGGCTCTGTGGATGAGGGGAAAGCAGTGGATGTGCTATTTCTGGACTTTAGCAAAGCTTTTGATACAGTCTCCCACAGTATTCTTGCCAGCAAGTTAAAGAAGTATGGGCTGGATGAATGGACGGTAAGGGGGATAGAAAACTGGCTAGATGGTTGGGCTCAACGGGTAGTGATCAATGGTTCCATGTCTAGTTGGCAGCCGGTATCAAGTGGAGTGCCCCAAGGGTCGGTGCTGGGGCCGGTTTTGTTCAATATCTTCATTAACGATCTGGAGGATGGTGTGGACTGCACCCTTAGCAAGTTTGCAGATGACACTAAACTGGGAGGAGTAGTTGATACACTGGAGGGTAGGGATAGGATACAGAGGGACCTAGACACATTAGAGGATTGGGCCAAAAGAAATATGATGAGGTTCAACAAGGACAAGTGCAGAGTCCTGCACTTAGGACGGAAGAATCCCATGCACTGCTACAGACTAGGGACCGAATGGCTGGGCAGCAGTTCTGCAGAAAAGGACCTAGGGGTTATGGTGGACGAAAAGCTGAATATGAGTCAACAGTGTGCCCTTGTTGCCAAGAAGGCTAATGGCATTTTGGGTTGTATAAGTAGGGGCATTTCCAGCAGATCGAGGGATGTGATCATTCCCCTCTATTCAGCACTGGTGAGGCCTCATTTGGAGTACTGTGTCCAGTTTTGGGCCCCACACTACAAGAAGGATGTGGATAAATTGGAGAGAGTCCAGCGGAGGGCAACAAAAATGATTAGGGGGCTGGAGCACATGACTTATGAGGAGAGGCTGAGGGAACTGAGATTGTTTAGCCTGCAGAAGAGAAGAATGAGGGGGGATTTGATAGCTGCTTTCAACTACTTGAAAGGGGGTTCCAAAGAGGATGGATCTAGCCTGTTCTCAGTGGTAGAAGATGACAGAACAAGGAGTAATGGTCTCAAGTTGCAGAGGGAGAGGTTTAGGTTGGACATCAGGAAAAACTTTTTCACTAGTAGGGTGGTGAAGAACTGGAATGGGTTACCTAGGGAGGTGGTGGAATCTCCTTCCTTAGAGGTTTTTAAGGTAAGGCTTGACAAAGCCCTGGCTGGGATGATTTAGTTGGGTTTGGTCCTGCTTTGAGTAGGGGGTTGGACTAGATGACCTCCTGAGGTCCCTTCCAACCCTGAGATTCTATGATTCTATGTTAGAAGCTGTTGCATGTCAATTACGCCACCTAAAGGCTGAAATTGCTTGGTTCTTGTTCTAGTTTTAAACTGGTGCTAGCAGGGGTGAATTTGACCTACGCCCTGCCTTTCATGTACCTCCGTGGTGCGCAGCAGGGTACACAAGTTGTTCCCTCCACTGCAAGTATGTGTGGGCCAATGCAAGTAGGGTTAAGTGCTAGGCCTGGTTATCCGCACAGAGTGGAATAAAGTTGCATACACTTTGCATTACCACTCCCTAACTCACAAGTGTCTGGGGTAAATAAGAAAGAGTTGGAGCATGAGCAGAGATTGGGTGCAACTGAGACATAGACTTATGTATATACAAGGAATGCATAAGACTAATAAAACACTTAACTGCACATTCCCTTGTTAGGCCTAACCCTTGCTATTAGACGGGAGTGGTTTGGTGGCTGCATAATAGTACTCATAAATGCAGAATGGAGTGCCACTATGCTCTCTTTCCTGCTCCATGCTTTTTACCTTGAGCTCCTATGTGCAGCACTACAAACCTGCGCTGTGCAGGTTTAACACCTAAGTGCAACATACTAAAAGGCACCATGGAATTGATCTTCTGCGGGTACAAATCAGAATAGCTCTATTGACTTGATTATGGACCCATGTTGTAAATAGTTTGTTCTTGTCTATCAAAAAACAGTTTTTAGGATGTGGGGAAAATCTAGGTTATTCAGTTGTATGGTACAGTTACAAGGTGTAATTGTGTATTGTGCCTCCTGGAGTCTGGAGAGGGAGAGGGAGGCTAAGGTTGCTGTAAAACAGTGGTGGGCAATCTGCAGCCCGTCAGGGTAATCTGCTGGCGGGCCACCAGATAGTGTTTACATTTGCACGGTCGCCTGCAGCTCCCAGTGGCCATGGTTCACCGTTTCCGTACAATGGGAGTTGCGGGAAGCAGCATAGGCTGCAAGGACATGCTGGCCTGCAGGCCGCAGGTTGCCCACCACTGCTGTGAGACCAGTGTGACTCATTGTGCAAATTAACCAGTCTTGAAGGGCTGTCTAAGTTATAGCAAACTCTTCCAGAATCTCCTCAGTGCTATGTGCTGTGACCTCACTACTGCCTATTGCTGATATGTCCCTCCAACCCCTGGACTTTCCCCCTCCGTATGTTTCCCCTTTGCCTGAGCTTGTAAGGGGTCCAATGTAAGGCTGCTACGGTGTCTGTGGCAGGAGAATTCTGGTCTTTTTACAATGCTCCAGCAGTATACAGGGGGCTGCACAAGCCAGAGAATCTCTCCCATACTTCAGTGAAGTCCTTCATATGAGATCTACCTTAAAAATCCCCCTATGTGAGGTTGTTGTAATGATCAGATCTATGAGATGGTCTAGCTAAAAAAGAAAATAACATGATTTCTTTAGCTAATAAATGTGGACTCTACTGCTCCTTTTTTTTTTTTTTTAAAGAAACAGTTTTTTTATTTGGCTGGTTCTTTAAAACTGGCAAGAGGCTTCTAAAGTGAAGTGCTTGAAATGGCAAATCCCAATGAATTATAAATGCATAGAGAAATCTTTAAATCGCTTTACTTTGTTAAGTCTAGACTGACCATTTATTTTGAGTCTTAATTCTTTCACTATTTAATCTGAAAAACTGTCAACTGCAGTGAAAACTTCCCCAGGATTTTGGTTAAAGTATAGTGCACTCAGGAGTATATAAAAGGCAAATAATAATGGACATCTCCTTGGATCTGTGCTCAGATAATGTAAACAGAATAGTTTTTGTTAAAAAAAAAAATCTTAGAAGTTTATGATCCCAAATCATTAACAGAGCATGGGCCTGATTCTCCACCGCTTCACAACTTGTGTGATCATTTCCATATGTAGCTTTCCTGATTCATTAGTATTTTACACATATTTGAATAGGTGAAAATGACCATATGAGCAGAACTGAGAGAATAATTGATTTTTCAGTTTGGTCACTGAACCTAAAATTCCAAAAAACAATTTGGTTTGGGCTGAACTAACGCAAGACTTCATAAGGAATTTAGAACACCTTGCAATGCTTATAGAGTCCTTTTGCAGATCAGTGCCCAAAACTTTAGACATTAGCATGCCCACAAAATCCTTAGTTATTATAGTTACCCACTAGGATGTAAAGAATTTTTAGTTTAGCATTTTGAGGATCTGATCCAGAGCACATTGAAATCAACATGTCTATTTTTCAGTTGACTTTTTTTATGGAAATATGGATTTTCAGATAACCAAGCATTTTTTTGTGGAAAGCACCTGCTTTCTTTCTTTCTCTCTCTCTCTTTTTTTTAAAGAAAACTGAAAAGCAAAAATTTTAAAGCCAAAAACTGGAAAGCATTTTTTCTTTTTGGTTTTTCATATTTTTTTTTACAAACTTTGAAAATTTCTGCTGAAAATTCCAATAAAAATATTTTCCCCACTTTCATTTAAATTTTCTACCAGGAGCAGGGGAGGGGGACACATATTCCAACCAACTGTAGGTCTGACCAGGGGTGAGCTGGAGCCGGTTCGCACCGGTTCGCGCGAACCCGTTGTTAAATTTAGAAGCGGTTTTAGAACCGCTTGTTAACTGGCTTCCCTGCGAGGGAAGCTTTGATGGGCTCTGCCTGGGAAGCCTGTAATTCCTCCTCCCGGCCGCCGGGGGGCGCTGCGCTGTGCTGCGAGAGCCATGTGAGCTGCCTCCTGGCCCTGTTGCTGCTCCTGCTCTTTGGACCTCTGGCCCTGGGGCTCCGGCTGCTGCTGCTGCTCCCAGCCCCACCCCCCGTGTGAGTGTCTGCGCCCCTCCCCCGCCTTCCCTGCCCCCAGCCGCCCCCCTGCCCCCAGCCACCCCCAGCCAGCCCCCTGCCCCACCCCCTGCCCACAGCCGCCCCCAGCCCCCAGCCAGCCCCTGCCCCCAGCCACCCCCTGCCCGCAGCCACCCCCTGCCCGCAGCCAGCCCCTGCCCACAGCCGCCCGCAGCCCGCCCGTCTGCATCACCTGCCCACAGCCAGCCCGTGTCACTCCCTGCCTCCAGCTAGCCCTGCCCCACACCCCTATCTGCAGCCAGCCCCACATCCACTGGTGCCCTGCAGTTCCCAGGGCAGTAACCCTGCACACCTGCTTTAATGAGGGGGGGCAGGGAGCAGCTGGGACCCACACATGTGCACACCCTAGAGTGACCAGACAGCAAGTGTGAAAAATCGGGATGGGGGTGAGGGGTAATAGGAGCCTATATAAGAAAAAGACCCAAAAATTGAGACTGTCCCTGATCACCACCCACACATGTGAAACGGAGCTCATTTCTAGTTCAGCCCCATCTTTTTTAAAAAGAACTTTAGGTAGGGTTAAAATACATCTGTATTTTCCTGGACATGTCAGGCTTTTCGGTTCTTAATCACCTCCTGGGAAAATATGGACGTATGGTAACCCTATTGGTACAAAAAATACATGCTGTCGCACATCCCTTAAATCAGAACTTTTTATAGGGAACCCGTTGTTAAATCAGAACTTTTTATAGGGAACCCGTTGTTAAGATTTTGGCAGCTCATCACTGGGTCTGACCAATCCTGATCCAGTATAAGATTCCAACAGCAGTTTAGTAATAATATGAAAGGCCACAAGTGAGTAGGATTTTGGGTTGTTTTTTGTTTGATCGGGAAAGGAGTGGGTGAAAGAGGGATTGGCAATGAGAGGGATTTGAATTTTGGGCACTCATCTCTAAGTATGCAGAATGAATTATGCTGAAGAGCTTGTTGCTTTGAGAAGGGTTTAGGAGGACTGTGGAGGGTTAAGTATAGAGAGCGGGAGGAGGGTCAAGTGAAGATATGAACATATCATTGGGTGTTTGGAAAAGTTTTGGCATCTAACAGTAGGCTGGTTGGTAATTTGGGTTATCATTGTGTGGGCCAAATGCTGAGGTCCTTGTTCAGTGTTAAATTTGTCCTGTCTCAGGCACACACAAAAAATCATTGATGTTGCAAAATTAGTGAAGCTGCGAGTACATAATACCTATGACAATCAGGTGCAAAACAATGGATTTAAGTGACTAATTTGACTAATTTTATGTTTATATTGTCTTTACTGTGTATGTGATACGCATATATTAGGCCCTGATGCTGCTATGTATAATGTATGGGTGGATTGCTGAGCCTGTGTGATTCACATTACTGGAGCCTTAGACTATAAGCTCCTTGGAAGCTAGGAACTTGTCTTATAAAGTTTTATAAATATTTATACAATAATCATTAGGATTTTTTTCATGGTAAAAATATACGTTTTGAAAAATGTATTGTAAAAGATGTTTTTAATAAAAAATAATTTGAAAATCCATATTATAATGGCATTAAGACACACCAGGTTGTGTTTTATTGGTCAGTTAGGTGGCTGAAGGCACTCAGAGAGTGCGTCTGAGTATTATAGTAATTGACCACTTAAATATACTTAGCTATGTCTTAATGCTGTTAAACAGGTTTATATTCAATAAATGAGAACAGATTAAAATGTAAGTGTTTTACCACTAACGAATACCTATTCTGTTAACAACTTGCTCTAAGTGCACAGGACACATCGAAAATACATTGGGTCAATTAATCTCATAAATTATATATCAGATATTTCATATTAGATATTTCTTGTTAATCATCCATATCCAACACAATCTTCTTCTTGTTCTCTCTTACATACAGTGGGCAAAATTTAGCCTTGACATAACTCCAGTGGCCAATATTCCCTCATGTGTTTTTGGAGATATGAAAGAAACATGGTCTACAATTAATGTCAGTGGTTTCTAATTGTGTTCTGTGGAGCTCTGGCTGGTCCATGTAGAGCTGTTTGGTGTTAGCTGGTTATTTTCAGCTGGTAAATCAAAATAAACAAAGCTAAAATGCATAACATGCTTCTCTAATATAACTTTTTCAGATACACAGTTGCTATGGTTGCCATTAAGATCCTATTCAATCACCAATGGGAGGGGAGAGGGTCCAAGTGATTGTGAATGGGAGAGAGTAGGTGGATCGATAAGGCAATCTGTTAACCCACACTGTGAAAATGTCTGAGAAACTTTTTTAGGTTAGACAGTTCTTAGGGCTGGTCCACACTAGCACTTTAAATCGAATTTAGCAGCGTTAAATCGAATTAAGCGTGCACCCGTCCACACCAGGAAGCCATTTAATTCGACATAGAGGGCTCTTTAGTTCGACTTCGGTACTCCACCTCGACAAGGGGAGTAGCGCTAAATTCGACATGGCTATGTCGAATTAGGCTAGGTGTGGATGCGAATCGATCTTAGTAGCTCCGGGAGCTATCCCAGAGTGCAACACTCTGCTGACGCTCTGGACACCAGTCTGAGCTTGGATGCTCTGACCAGCCACACAGTCAATGCCCCTGGAAAATTTAAATTCCTTTTCCTGTCTGGACAGTTTGAATCCCATGTCCTGGTTGCTCATCGGGGCGAGCTCAGCAGCACCGGCAACGATGCAGAGTTCTCCACCAGAGGAGTCCAGGCAATCTCACACTACAAAGAGGTCCCCAGCATGGACTGACCGGGAAGTCTCGGATCTGATTGCTGTGTGGGGCGATGAGTCTGTGCTTTCGGAGCTGCGCTCCAGCAAACGGCATGCAAAGACCTTCGAGAAGGTCTCCAAAGCCATGAGAGACACAGGATACAGCCGGGATACAACGCAGTGCCGCGTGAAAGTCAAGGAGCTGAGAGAAGGCTACCAGAAACTCAGAGTGGCAAACGGATGCTCCGGAGCCCAGCCCCAGACATGCCGCTTCTACGAGGCACTACATGCCATTCTCGGTGGGTCTGCCACCACTGCCCCACCAGTGACCGTGGACTGAGAGGATGGGATACTGTCGACGGACTGTTCCTCGGAGATGTTCGCGTACGGGAAAGTTTAAGAGGACGAGGCAGTCGACAGCGCTTACAACACAGATTTCCCCGACACCCAGGATCTCTTCGTCACCGTCAATGAGATCCCCTACCAACACTCCCCACCCGTTACCACGGACCCTGAATCAGGAGAAGGATCAATCGGTAACTGCTTCAAACATGTTAACATTTATTTTTTAAATAAACTGGGAAAACAACTAGGCGAACACAAGGTCTATGTACAGGTGGATGGAACTGTCATCTTCCTCTGACATCTCCAGGAAGCTCTCCAGGAGGTAATCGCCAAGCCTCTGCATGAGGTTCCTGGGCAGGGCTTGCTTATTGGGTGCCCCGAGGAAGCACACTTTTCCACGCAACGCTCTCAGCTGGAACTCGGGGACCAGCGCCTTCACGAGCATGGCAGCATAGGCCCCAGGGTTGTGTTGGCTTTCCTCCAGCATGCGCGCTCTCTCTCTCCGTGACACTCTCCTCAGTGTGATGTCGCGCGCAGACTCCTGCATGTAATTAGAGTAATTTGTGTACCATTAGTAATGGTTGTGCTTAACTGTTCCTTTGCATAACAAGAAGCGTCACTGTACAGCCACGTGTAGGAGGCTGCAGAGTGGGAGAATACAGGGATCTCTAACAGGGAACGGCCGCGAGGGGCTGCAACAGGGGCACCGATTCTGCTTTCATGTTTGCCTGCAGCAGGAGGACAGTGCTGTAGATGCAACTTAAAGCTGCAAAATAAACTAGGCTTACCATGCCTGGCTGCTCCACGGATTCTTCTTTCCTGTCCCGCTTCTCTGGTCTGCAGTGCAATACCACAGGCAATGAAAGCGAACCCAGAGAAATCGAACTTTCCCCGAGTGAGTGCTCACGAGAGAGGTGCTGTGCTTGCTCTTGTTCACACACACTGAGTAGACTTTGTTTCTTTTTTGACCAAAAATATCTCTCTATGGAATTCACTCACTTTTTCCCGTCACACAGGTGCAACTGTATCCCTACCTGATCCAGGCGCCTTGTCGATGTTCTGCAGCACCGCAGGAAGGAGGACGGAGCTCCCCTTCACTGCATCTGCGACCGCCGCCCCCCGCCGCAAAGTCCAATCCCCCCATCACCCAAAATGACAAGAGGAAGGGGCACCAGGGGCCATGAAAAATGTTAATGCACCACAGCAGAGTGCTAAACTTACAAAACGCTCTCAGTACCTTACTTTTGAGAAGTCCTTCCCTTAATGTGCTGTTCATTATAAAAAGTTTTTATTTTTTGGTAATTTCTTTTCCCGTCAGGTTTCTTTGCAGAATACTTTCCGTGAAGGGGGGAGAATGGTTTGGGAATTGCATAGGACTTTCACCGTTAATAGTGGTACAGATATGGGGGCAAGATCAACAGCTGGTCACTCACAGAGTGCAGCCTCTAGTCACCCTGCTCAGTCTGTGGGGTGATTTTCATGTTCTGCTCATAGGCGGAAGGTGCCCTGCGCCAGGTATATTTGCAGGTGGGTCTCTCCACCGGCCATGCCTGGATCGTGCCCTGTCCCACGCGGGTCTCCCCCAGCCCCATCAATTCCCTGCCTGGAGCAGGTACCAGCCCCCACCTGCCACCCCTCCCCCGGCGTGTCGTCTCACCCCCCCCCCGCCACGCCGCGTCCCTGTCTCACAGTAGAGAGGCTACCCGCAGAAATGCTGTCTGCTGCCACAGGGTCATTGAGCATGCCATCCACAAGTGGCAAGGCAGGTTGCCCTCACCCTGCCCTTCTATCGTAGCCCTGAGCCTCTACAATGCATCAAACCATCAGCCCCCAGCCCGCAACCCCCTACACCTCCTCCCCATTATCACACACCACTCACACCTTCCTACGCCCCCAACCCCCAGCCCAGAGCCTGCACCCAAACTCCGTCGCAAAGCCTGCACCCCTCACCCATTCCTGCACACGGACCTGTACCAGTCCTCACCACAGAGACCGCTGTACGAGCAGGAGCCTATCAGTCCTATAGTCTAGAAGCGGTCTCTACATCACTGCACACCCAGCCCACACAGTCACCGTCCCTGTGTCAACCCTTTCACGTGAAGTCAGTAGTCCAGAGAAGGTTGTTGCTGAACAATGCTTTATTAACTTTATTTGTACACGTGTGTTGGAAGGGGGCAAACGGGGTGAACGGGATATGAAACTGTAGAGGACAGTCAACAGAAACTGGGTAAAGAAACAGGGGCAGGTTCCGCTTCTCTATACACAAAGTTAATAGTCACAGGTTACCCTGCTCGCTGAGGAACCTGGCTTTCAAAGCCTCCCTGATGCACACGGCTTCCCGCTGTGCTCTTCTAATCGCACGGGTGTCTGGCTGAGCGTAATCAGCAGCCAGACGATGTGCCTCAAGCTCCCATCCCGCCATAAACGTCTCCCCCTTGCTCTCACACAGATTGTGGAGCACATAGCAAGCTGCAATGACAATGGGGATATTGTTTTCGCTGAGGTCCGAGCGAGTCAGTAAGCTCCTCCATCTCCCCTTCAGACGTCCGAAAGCACACTCCACCACCATTCTGCACTTGCTCAGCCGGTAGTTGAAGAGTTCCTTGTCAGTGTCCAAGGCGCCTGTATAGGGTTTCATGAGCCAGGGCATTAGCGGGTCGGCTGGGTCCCCGAGGATCACTGTAGGCATCTGCACATCCCCAACATTTATTTTGTAGTCTGGGAAGAAACTACCTTCCTGCAGGCGTCTAAACAGACCAGAGTTCTTGAACACACGCGCGTCATGAACCTTGCCCGGCCACCCGACGTTGATGTTGGTAAACCGTCCCCTATGGTCCACCAGTGCTTGCAGCACCATGGAAAAGTAGCCCTTGCGGTTTATATACTGGCTGGCCTGGTGGGCCGGTCCCAGGATAGGAATGTGAGTCCCATCTATAGCCCCACCGCAGTTTGGGAATCCCATTGCGGCGAAGCCATCTATGACAACCTGTATGTTTCCAAGGGTCACCACCTTCGAGAGCAGGAGATCAACGATTGCGTTGGCTACTTGCATCACAGCAAGCCCCACGGTAGATTTGCCCACACCAAAGTGGTTCGCTACTGAGCGGTAGCTGTCTGGCGTTGCAAGTTTCCAGAGGGCTATGGCCACTCGCTTCTGCACAGTCAGGGCTGCTCGCATCCGGGTGTCCTTGCGCGTCAGAGCAGGGGACAGCAAGTCACACAGTTCAAGGAAAGTGCCCTTACGCATCCTGAAGTTTCGCAGCCACTGTTATTCATCCCAGACCTGCAGCACTATGCGGTCCCACCAGTCCGTGCTTGTTTCCCGGGCCCAGAATCGACGTCCCATAGCATGAACATGACCCATTGCCACCATGATCTCCACGCCGCGGCGTACCGTGCTTTCTGAGAGGTCTGTGCCACTCTGAGACTTCATGTCCTCACCACGCTGCCGTTGCCTTCTCGACCGAGTTCTCAACATCTCACTGTGGAAGAGGTGTTCGATAAGGTGCGAGGAGTTGACAACGGCCATAAGTGCAGCGATGATCGCAGCGGGCTCCATGGTCGCAGTGGAGTGCTGTGGCGTCCGCGCTGTCACTTATAGCAGGAAAAGTGCGCGAACTGATTTCCCGCCGGCGGGAGTGACGGTTGAATGATGACAGTTACCCAAAACCACCCTCGACACAGTTTCCCCCCCCCGCATGCATTGGTGGGAAATCCCAGCATTCCGATGGGCGGCGGGGAGTGCGGGAACTGTGGGATAGCTTCCCACAGTGCACCGCTTCAAAAGTCGACGCTTCGCCCGTTACTGTGGACTCACACAGTCGAATTACTGTATTTATTGTGGATATACAACTTCGACTACATTAGGTCGATTCCAGAAATTCAAATTAAGATGAATCGAAATAGTCTTGTAGTGTAGACGTACCCTTAGTTTCCCTTAGAAACGAGATGAAAAAGTTCTCATTATGAAATTTCACAATGGCTCTGCCACACAGGTAACAATGTAACCAGGAATATTGTAGTATTTGCATATGAAATATACACACTTTTTATTACTGGAGTTAAGTTTATGGTCTATTGTAAGTGCCACCTTTATAAAAGTAAAAGTATTTTAATGATTCATTCAGTCATGTTTCTGGCTCAGTTCTTACCACTCTGACCAAGGTGGTTTGGGTCCCCAATCAGAAATTATATTCATATGCAGTTGCAACACTATGTAGGTGATGAAACATTAAACTAGAATCTATTTAAGATCATATCCATGGACTGCCTAAGAGAAATTTAGAGAGACAAGGTGGGTGAGGTAATATCTTTTATTGGACCAACTTCTGTTGGTCAGAGAGAAGAAAGTTAAAAAACCAAAGAGGTTATTTGAAAAGAGATGTGGGAATAACCACAATGTCCAGGCCAACGTTCTCTCACTCAGTAAAGCTGGTGTGCTCATGTATTTGATTACACATTTGCTGACTTAATCAGTAATTGATTCAAATTATTGGTTAAAGTATGGCAGAAAAGATTATAAATGAGACAGGAGACACCTAGGTTAGAAGACAATAGAGGAACATGGAGAGGAAAAAAAGAAAATTAAATTAAGATGAACCAAGAGGGAAGCTTATTGGGTTTATAAAGCAACCTTTTATCCAGAAGCCCGAATCACTCTCCAAATGTTGTCTTTACTGAAACTACTTATATGCTTAAATTTAAGCATGTTCTTATGTACTTTGCTTGATCAGGACTTAAAGAGTCAAGGGATGGCAATAAAACCCTGGAGGCCTAGAGTTATTCCCAATCATCTGTTGTCACAGTACTATGGGAAGGCTAACAGTAACGTGATAGCTAAAGTTTGAAAGGTGATATATATAATATAAAGCAGCTACACAATCGAGTTTCAAATTTTCTGGTTTACTCCAAATGACTTTAAGGCAACCTTAAAACCCATGAAATTTTCTCCTTTGGTTCTGAATTGGGGTATCTCTTCAGTTTACAAGCATCTTCTACTCTGCCTCACTCCAAAAATAGATTGGACCACTAATGGTGGTGCTTACCCTTGTCAATAGCAATATTTCCAGGGCAGATAGTCTTGTTTAAAATTAATTTCTTTTCTGCTAATATTCTCTAATATTTGCTTAAAATTTTGCTGTTTAGGCAAACATTTCTGACATTAACTTCACTCACCAGAACATCTGAGAAGAACAAACAAAAAAGAGATGTAAAGCCAAACAAACCCATATTTTTTTAATTACTTAAGCTAATATTTTAAGAAGATTTTCTGAGATTATTCACTCAGCTCTGCCTGTGTGTGTGGCAGAGTGCTAGGAAGTGCAGTTTGAATACAGGAACTAGCAATCCATAATATTAACAGAGAAATGGTTTTCCAATTTTCTTTTATTAAGTTCAGTGTCCTTGGTCTACAGCTGGACTAAATGATTTCTTGCATTATTAGAGGGTCAGTTCTCTTGGTCAGCAACTTCTGTGATCTTTGGTTAGTATAGCACACAGAATAGTTCCTAAATGGTTCATGAAAGGTTCCCACTTGGTTATGCAGATCATGAGATGACTAACCAGATTCTTATTTGCTATGTTATTATATTTTATTTGCAATGGGAGGTGGTGTTGTCTGGTGTTTAGACCACTGGACTGGGTTGCTGGGCACCTGGGGCAAGTCACTTAATCTTTCTCTGCCTTGGTTTCCCTATCTGTAAATGAAGATAAGACTGACCTTCTTTGTAAAGTACTTTGAGCTCCACTGATGATAAGGGTTAGGATTATAATAATTACCAGTATCATTATCCAACAGAAAACTAGCTAGTATTGCATCAGGCAAATTCAAAGCAATGGGCCTGGAGCATCTTAGTTATTAACCCACAAAGCCTCGTATACTGTAGGTAATAAGCAAGTATTCATGTCTACAATTGCCAATATATTTCTAAATGCAACCCTTGTTGGGGATTTTACCATTACAGTTTCATTGCACTCCCTCAATTGCACTTGCAATGTTAGGCTTTGGTCCAAACTACTTTAAAAAAATACTTCTTTTCTATTTCAAAACAACCCTATACCCAATTTGTTTGTTTGTTTGTTTTTCATTGCACTCTAGAGTAATCAATCTGAGGATGAAGTAGTGTCTTTCTAAAGGAGATCGAGGAACTGGGCAAATATGTTGACTGGGTATTCCATTTGGATATATTTCAGGACATCACACATTTGTGCTGTACCTTCTGTTCCTGAGGGGCTGAGCAAGTGATATAACCATCAAACAGGCTTCTGATATCTTAGTCAATGGGAGAAAAATATTATCTCCAAACATGCTACTAAATTTACGGTTCATTGGAAAGTGACAGATGGATGAAAGAGTGGATAAAAATTATGTAGAATGTGCATCATTACAGGAATATATAGCATTTCAACTTGTGTACATAAATTCAAGAAATGCTTCTGTACATAAATAATCCAGTTGCTAATCTTGAATCATAAAGTATTATTGTTAAAGCATGCCCTTAGATGGGAACAAATAAAATTCTAATTGGTGTAACAATGTGCTCATTTTTTCAACTAAGTTTTAAAATGCCTTTACGTAAAACATGCTGCTTTATTGTTGCTTTTATCTTTTAAGTTCAATAATGTACACAATTTTATTTATTTATTTTTGTATTTTACTTTTAATACTGCCTATAAGAAAGGAGGAAAAGGAAGAAGCTGACAGTATTGTGAAACTGACTTGAAAGTTAGTCTTTCAAATGACTGGTCTTGTCATTGATAAATCTTTTTTTTCTTATCCACTCTCTGATGCATTTCACGGTAATTTGGAACAAGTTTCAAAAGTTTTACAATAATAAATACAGCTGTGCTAAAAGCATACATTATACAAGCAATAATTTAAAACTACTCATGACATCAATTATATTATGTCATGATGAAATATATAACACATTATACTTGATCAGCACAATGAAAAGAGACATTCCAGAATCATAAAGGTGGAAATCAAAATGGCTTTTCCTCTGCCTAATGGCTTTAATTGCAGGATACAATAGAATAAGTTTGCTCCTTTATTTAAAATTTCATTTTATCAGCTGTCTATAACCTGTCACATGATGCCCAGTGCATGACAGTTATATCATCCCATCCCGTTCCACCTCAACAGATTTGTGACAATATACTGCCTGATTGGTTTTTGGTTTTTTTTAGTTCTCACTCCAGAAATTTGTAAGTCCTGCATACTGCAGCTTTACTGAATGCTCTCTAAATTCCATTATGAACAAGAATCAGTCACCTGTATAGATACTGTGCTGTGATTTGTAAACAATTATACAGCAGTGACCTCATGGTAAAAAAACAGCTATCCTAATATATGCATTATGGTAACAGATTAGGTGTTGTTGTATTGAATGTCTGTATATATACAGAATGTGTGTGTGTAACATCGACAGATCACAGTCGTCAGCAGGTGAGATTGAACCTGGGGCTTCTGGAGCTTAGTGCATGAGCCTCTACTGCATGAGCTAAAAGCCACATACCTGTTTGCTAAGGCTATAGCAGACTCATTAATCTCTAAATGGTCTCAGTGCCACTACATGAGACAAAGCACCACACCCAGGAGGTGTGTGGGTTATATGCACATGCATTGTGTTCATATTTTGGAAAGTGCTGGGCTCTACTCCCTGCGCACACTTGAGGAATTTTCACTATATGTATGCATACAACTAACATAGATGTGCGCACACACTTCTGAAAATGCATATGACATGTGTGTACTGTGTATCCTATACTATAATGCAGAAATCTAACTTAATAAAACACTAAGGGTTGAATTACCTTATGGCTGCCCTGGGTGGGTGTGCTGGAGCTGAGGGAGAGGGCAAAGGGAGGCCTCTTCTTCTCTAGCATACAAATACAATCATAAGTAAAACGGATGCACTATAGGGTAGGGTTTAGGGTAATTCATTCTACTGGGTAATATTTTCAAAAGTTTCTGAATCACTTAGGAATTTAAAATACATTTTCAAAATGCCTAAAATCACTTTGGCACCTAAGTTGCATTGACTTTCAAAGTCAGGTGGACTGAGGCTCATCAGTGGCTTAGGCACTTTTAATAATGTTAGCCACTGGCTATACAAGTCATCCCCATGGACGGGGTATTTGGGTGGCAGCAAAGCCCGGCCTCCTACCAATCCAATTTGGGTAGCTCCATTGGAGAACATTCTGGCTTTTGCAAATGCTAATCTATCATGCCTCTGCAGCATCTGTGGAGGAAGAGTACTTTTCAATGTCACAATGCCTCCAGGCGCTGGCTTGCAGGAAGTGCACCCTCTCCTTTTTCCTAGCTACACTCTGGCCACCGTGATCCATAAATGAGCCTCAGAAGAACACAGTTAAAAACACAGAAAATGGTATAACAGACACTGACAGATACAGTTACGCAGCTGGACCAATTGCTCTCCAAGATGTGAGCTATTAGAGCACTTTCATCACTGTTACAGTGCTGTGGCTGTGAAGGAGTGGGGACCAGCATAGCACAGTGATATACTGTATAATATGAGAACAGATAGAAAATAATATCAAACAGAGGAGAATGAAATCAGTTCCATAGCAGAATACATGGTAGGAATAAACAAGGCAATAAACTTCCTGGCTATGTGGTTATGAAAGAGTAAACAAGATAGTGTCCTAAATGTGTTATCTATGACTCAGGTCTCAATCAAATGGTATAGATATTAGTTCTGTAATAAGGTTACAGGCATGCCAAAAGACATTTTTGGAGACCAGTTACCACGAGTACAGAGATTTTGTAATGCGATGAAGAAATATAAAATATAAACTAATGTCAACTAGAAGAAATGCAATTAGTTTGGCATCCACAAAATGGGGATATTATACAAGGCAATAGTCTTGAGATGTGTATGGCCTTTAATCTTTGTCAAATCCTGTGTTGCCAATATTTCCCTTGTAGGACTGGAAATAATCAAAATCAATGGAAAGCCATAGTGACTCTTAAAAATACATTTGTTCCCAGGTATATGAATAATAATCATCAATTCTCAGGATGTATAATTACTTTTTTGAGTGGGAGATAGCAAAAGGTTCATCTAACAAGTTTGCAGAGAACAACTTAATTACAGCTTTTCCTTCAGAGAAACAGTCACAATGGCATTAATTGACCACAGTGATTGAACTTATTACATAAGCTTAGCCAGTCAGGGAACCTGGAACACTGGAATGGAAATTGACCAATCCCAAGTAACACAGAATGAAACTTGAATATGCAACACAAAAACATCTATAATATTTTTCATGAGCATCCAGAGAGGGGAAAAATTCCATAATCAACTTCAGCAATGTGATAACTAACACAAAAACTTGATTTACCCCAGGGTGAAGCTGGCCTAGTGCATTGGTGAATCAAGTCCTACATTTTTGCTATATCACTCTAGACTTGAAAAGGTGGACATTTTCATTTTTCCTTTTGGATTCACTAGAAATATTTTTCCACAATTCTGATATATAATTGAAAGCCAAGATCCCATCTCTGTGAACATTATGGCATAGGGAACCATACATATATTTTGGGTCACAATTTATCTTAAAGTTCCATTTATGTATTGTTTTAAAAGTTTTAATAAATGATAGATGCTTTAATAAATTATTAATCAGTTGTTATAGAGTGTGACAGGTCACATGTTTGCTTTATTACTAACTTACAATAATTAATAACATTTTCTACCAATGTGCTTATAACCATCTCTAGTACATGGTACTTCTGTCTGTAACATGCTTATTACATGTATTAAGAAGTTATTAAGTTAAGGTTCATTTCAGAAATTATGTATAAAGAATTAAAGTGTGACCAAATTTTGTGTTGGGTCCACCTCTCATATAAAGCATATAGAATCTTACTTCATCTGCTGTCCTCATGAAACCAAATTTGATGTCGACTTGCACCCTATTCATTTTAGTTAGAATATAGTTTGTCAAATATATAAAATAAAAACATCCTATATATAGGATAGTACATAGCACAGGCAGCAAATGCCATTAAGTATAGGAAATGCCTAAAATGCTGCATTAATACTAATTAATTTCAAGTAGTAAATATCAACATTGTAATGTCTACTGTATAGAATAGTTGGAGAAGTATGTTTTTGTTTATTAAAAAAAACAAACCTGCATGACTGTATTGACTTTACTGCACTAATTACTATATTTTGACTATATATACTGTAGTGAGATATTGGTATTACACTGTAGTAAATATATATATTTCTGAACGCACCCCTGGTCTAGACCAGTGTTGGGCATCCTGTGGCCCATGGGCCGCATGCGGCCTGTCAGGGCAATCTGCTGGTGGGCCGCCAGACTGTTTGTTTACATTTGTACAGCAGTTCGCAGCTCCCAGTGGCCGCGGTTCGCCATTCCCGGCCAATGGGAGCTGCAGGAAGCAGCAGCCGACATGTCCCTGCGGGCCCGCACCACTTCCCGCAGCAGATTACCCTGACGGGCTGCAGGTTGCCCACCACTGGTCTAGATCTCTTTCATTTCTATTAGCAGTGGACTTTACATAGCATTACAGTGTACTGAGCAGAACTTCTATATTTCAAGAATAATAGAAACCTGATGCAGTGTCAACTGAAGTCAATGGTAGCCCTTCCATTACTTCAGTGGGCTTTGAATTTGTCCCCTAATGAACAAACAGTGTTTTAGAATAACGTATAGAACTTTTGTTATGTTTAAACATCAGCATCCTGGGATTTTTTTTTCTTTTTTTTACTAAAAAACATGTTTTTAAATGGTTTGAGGCCATTATGGTGCAGGTTCCAAGTGCCAATTTTGAGGCTAACATAAAACTTTTCTTTTTTTATTCTTGATGAAACGAAGCCAAGGTTGGAACTAACAAATTTCAATGTGCTTGCTCACTGGTCCATTTTTGTAGAAAGAAGCAGTGCTTCTAAAGAGCTAAGACAAATTTTCAATCAGGCTTCAGTGCATTTCACCTTTAAGGGGGCACACATTTTACCCACACAGCTGCCCCAAATTTTGTTATGCCTGCAAATTACTTTTGAGTACAAATAGATAACTACCTGATATGGGACCAATCTAACTAGTTTTGGTTCTTGTGCTCCTCAAAAGGTAGTCTGGGTTTTGGAAAATAACCCTCATCTATTTTTTCATCTAGTTCTATATGCAGAATAACTTGATTGAACTAACCTCGTTATCTCTAGACTGATGCTTGCTTGCTTATATATACCTGCCCCTGGAAATTTCCACTACATGCATCCGACGAAGTGGGTATTCACCCACGAAAGCTCATGCTCCAATACGTCTGTTAGTCTATAAGGTGCGCTTTGTCGCTTGGTATAAAAGAGAGTCACCTCCTCAGTAAATCAGCATTATGCTAACTGGAGCTAAGAGTGCTCTGGACCTCTGCAAAACAGGCTGCTTACTGAGGCACCTCTTTATGTATTTAGATATCTAACTTGAGGTGTCTTTGCTTGAAAATGTCCATGTGTAAAATGTTGACAGGATTTTTTTTCTGTATTTTGCTGCGCTTTCAAAACTCTCAAATAGTGTATAGCATTACTGGCAATTCAGCTAAGTGTTTTGTTTTTCACAGTGACTATGAAAGCTACACTACTCCCTGGAGTGTCTTTCTCTGACCTTTTTGTTTTCATCTCTTACTACCTTCTTACATGCTTTATTTTACTGTGGCCTGTCAGACACACAAACACACACTGTACAAATTACATGTCCTTGAAGCCTAGAGAGAAACAATTCACAAACTACTACTTGGGGGGAGGAATGATAACTGTATACAAGTATTTGAAAGAAGTACAGACCAAGGAGGAAGAAAAATTGTTTAGAGTGCTATAAAAAATTCTGACAAAGAGTGATGGGATGAAATTGAGCAAAAGAGAATAGAGTCTGAACATAGGAAACTTTCTCTAACAGTGAGTTCCAGTAGACTGTGAAGTCATTGCCCATGGGACTTGGTATAAACCCCATTGCTTGAATAATTTAAAATCAGAGAAGTGTCCAAACCCCAAATTTGGATCTAGACTCCAAACACTCAAAATGGGGAGGATTTGGATCTAGGGTACTGGTTTAAAAACATATCTCTGATTAACAGTGGAATGCACAAAGCATAGAATATATATTGTAAGGAAGAGTACTGGACTGGCTCCTCAAAGGTGGATAAATTTATGTCCTAGGCCTTTCCATCAGTAACTGCTATGATGTTTTCCCCCTACCCTGCTTATGATGCTGCTCATGGACGTACACTTCCCTCTCCCCTTTACCTCCTAAAATAGCTTGACACATTTTCACTGGGCTTTTAATTCCCGTTTGTGACAGTCACTATCCCTAACACTTTAAAACCATTTCTATTTTTAATATGAAATTTTCCTTTCAGCTAATGGACAAATTTCTGTGTTGAAGTAAATACATACCTACTACCACATTAGCTCCAATGGGATTGCATGCAGTACAAGTAAGCACATAACCGTCGTCTGTCTCCAATTTTTTTGTTAGCATACTCTTGCCCCGTTGGTTTGAGTAGTGAGCTAATATTCTGAGCCTTTCCTGGTTCTTCCTGTTAGGATGAAAAGGCTCAACAGGAGCACTTATCCTGTCAACATAGCTACTGCCTCTTGGGAAGGTGAAACCTACGCCAAGGAGAGAAGCTCTTCTATCAGCCTAGGTAGCACCTTCACTAAGCCCTACAGTGGCACAACTACAAGTGTAGACAAGCCCTTACGATCTTAATGACCTTTTTAAATTCCAGTGGCTGATACCAAATTATTATATCCAGAGTGCATTAAATATTTGCATGAGCATTCCCGGACATTCCTGTGGTCCATACAACTTATTTCCATTTCTTAATCACTGCCACAATATCTTTGTTTTTACAGCAAAGTTTTAAAATCTTTCTACACTACAAAGTTTTTGACCCTAAAAGGCAGCCTTTGTCGACAAAACAGTGGATGCGTACACACTGCAATGCAACTTCTGACAGCAGAAATGCCCTGTTTAAATAAAATAAACAAAATAAAACCAACCCACTGAGAGACATAAAGTTTTTTGTGCAAAATTTTTGTCGACAATGTGCAAGTGTGGACACTACACTTGATTTTATCTCTTCAGTTGGTCTCAGGTGGTGTCCCACAATGCCCATTGTGACCGCTCTGGTCAGCAGTTTGAATCCCACTGCCCTGCAGTCAGGTAAACAGCCATTCACCCCTCCCCTTTAGAAGCCCTGGGAATTTTTGAAATTCCATTTCCTGTTTGCTCGGTGTGGAGAGGTCTCATCACATCTTTCCAGGTGACCATGGCAGGTTATCGCAGCAAACGCTCTCCCACTTGGACCACTGTGGAGCTGCTGGATCTACTCAGTAAATGGGGAGAGGAGGCTGTGCAGTCCCAGCTTGAGCTGTAGGAATTTTGATACTGACGGGCAGATTTCTCAAGGCTTAGGTGAAAAGGGCTATGATTGGGACATGCAGCAGTGCAGAGCAAAGATAAAGGAGCTGAGGCAGGCGTACCATACGGCGAGGGAGGCAAACTCACTCTGGTGCTGTACCTAAGGTTCTTTAAGGAGCTGGATGCTATTCTCAGTTGTAACCCCAACTCCACCACCAAGAACCCCATGGATACTTCGGCAGGCCTGGAGGCAGTGGAAAGATAGTCACCAATGAAGAGGTGGAGTCAGACGACAATGTGGAGCTCCTGGCAGGGTCACCTGGTGGGCAGGCAGACAGGGACTGTTCACCACTGCGGAGGTGTCTAGCCATTCTCAGCAGTTGCTCTCCGGGGAGCAAGAGGCAGGAGAGGAGACATTTGGTAAGTGGCTGTGGTTTGTGTAGTGCGGAGGTGCATTCAGGGTATAGAAATGTACAAGGCTGGCTGTATTTCTGTGTGTTGGACATTTCCCTGTGCAGCTAATGAGTAGGTGGAACAGGGTGTTGATGTACGCTGAGATCTCACAGGATTCCTCCAGAGAGATCTCTAGGAAAGTTTCCTGGAGGTACTCAGTAATCCTCTGCTGAAGATTCCTTGGCGGAGCTGCTGTGTTCCTTGCCCCGTTGTAGGAAATTTTCCTGCGCCATTTGGCAATCAATTTGGCAGAAACAAAAGTGGTGCACAAGCGAGTAGCATAGGTTCCAGGGTGGAAGGCACAAGCATGTAGTAGATGCACCCTTGTTTCTCTGCTTACCCTCAGCAGTGAGGTATCTGCTACAATGACCCCTGCCTGTGGAAAAGTGTGGGAGAATTTTAGAATTTTTTCGCTAGTTGGCTGTACTACAACCTTTGCAAAGTGCTCTTTTCTCCATCTAGAGCGCACCCCCCTCCTCCAGGCAACACTCACTCTGCTTTGAGTGTTCGCAGAGATGTGTGCTTTCCAGGGTCGGTGAGAAAGTGATTGTTATGTTACCAGAGGTGTATTTGACTGAAATGTTTCAATGCAGCATGTGAATTTAAGAATCATGCTTCTATGCATTGTTTCTTCTGCTTCGCCAGATGTGGCCTTCAGGAACACCCCACAAACACCAGCCGAGCATCCCCACCAGATAAGAAAGCATCCAAGATGGAGCAAATAAGACACATTCTGGGAGATACTGCACTTTTCCAATACAGAGAAAAGAGAATGCAAGGAGAGGAAGGAAGCCAAAAGGCAGTACAGAAAAGAAAATCAGGAATAAGACGCTACTGAGTGGATGATTAAAGTCATGGTGGAGCAAACACAGATGCTGGAGTTCTTAATAATGCTGCAGACTGAGCAGATGCGTGTCCACCCTCCCCTATAGCACATTCAGAACTCTTTTCCATGTCCCCCCAAACTCTGCCCACACAGTCCTTTCCGCTTTCCGGGACGTCTCGGTTTCCCCTTCACTCTAGCTCCTCGGACAACTTTCAAAATGATAGCTAGACCTACACACAGCTCTGAAAGTCTGCCCTTCTCTGGTCCCCCCTCTCCCGCCAAGCATCTTTGTGTGTGTTTGTATTGTTTCTTGTGCAATAAAAGCAAAGTTTTTGAATGGTAACTCATCTTTATTTGTTTCCTACAAATTGAGATAGCAGGCATTACCAATACCTACACAGGCAGTTTAATCATTTGCGTACTGGAATGTAAAGCCCCAGATGTCACCGTTGCTTCCTAGGAAAACTACATGCAATGTAACATTGCAGCACCAATCACAGAGATTTACATTACTGATTCTCACTTTCAAAGTGTTGCCTCAAAGCCTCTCTGATTTGAATTGCCCCTCTCTGGGCCCCTCTGATAGCCCTGGTATCTGGCTGCTTAAAATCAGAGCACCTCTAAGCAAACCTTTCCCCTTAGCTTCACAAAGATTATGCAGTGTACAACACATGACTATGACTGTGGGAATATTATCCTCATTGAGGTCTCACCTGCCATAAAGGCATTGCCAGCATGCCTTCAATCTGCCAAAGGCACATTCCACTGTCATCCGGCACCTACTCAGCCTGTTGCTGAACTGCTCCTTACTGCTGTCCAGGTTTCCTGTGTAAGGTTTCATGAGCCACGGCTGCAAGGGGTATACTGGGTCTCCCAGGATCACTATTTGCATTTCAACATCTCTCACTGTAATCTTCTGGTATGGAAAGAAAGTCCCCACTTGTAGCTTTCTATACAGGCTGGTGTTCTTGAAGATGCATGCATCATGCACATTTCTGGACCACCTGGGTTGATGTCAGTGAAACACCCACAGTGATCCACAAGTGCCTGTGGCACCATGGAGAAGTACCCCTTCCTACTGATGTACTCTGTCACACGGTGGTCTGATGCCAAAACTGGAATATGTGTGTCATCTATCACCCCTCCATAGTTAGGGAAACCCATTTCTGCAAAGCAGTCTATTTCACATACATTTCCCAGAGTCATGGTCCTTCATAGAAGGGTGTGATTAATTGCCCTGCACACTTGCATTAGTGCAGCCCGAACAGTCAACTTCCTGACTCCAAATTGATTTGCGACTGACGAGTGGCAGTGTGGAGTCACCAGCTTCCACACAGCAATTGCCATACTCTTCTCTACCAAGAGGGCAGCTTTCATTGTGGTGTCCTTGCACCACAGTGCTGGGGTGAGCGCCACATACAATTCCAGGAAGGTGGCTTTCTGAATCTGAAAGTTGTATAGCTACTGCTCATCATCCCACACCTGCATGATGATATGATCCCACCATTCAGTGCTTGTTTCCTGAGCCCAAAAGCAATGATCCACCCTCCGCAGCTGTTCTGTGAATGCCAAAAGCAATCTAAAGTTGCTCCTATCTATATCACATCATGTTAGGCAACTGGGAGTCTTCTTCAGTTAGGAACTTTGCGATTAACTGCATTGCCATCTGCAATGTCTTCATTACAGTTAACAGAGCATAGGAGAGCAGTGCAAGATTCATCCCTTCTCACAGAGATGTCGGGGTGCACAGCAAAGAAGAGTCATTGAAAAATTCAGTGAAAGAAAGCCGGAAGCTGATGGAATGCTGGGACAGAAAGCAATGCATCATGGGACATTGAGCCTGGTCCCAAGATGCGCCGTGATCCACTCTGCCTTCCCACAAGCCCTAGTGGCAGAAGGTGTCCAGCTGGACTGTGGGATAGGTACCCACAATGCACTGCTTACACTGTCGATGCTAATGCCTCTGCTGACACAGGGAGTGAGTGTGAACATGCAATACTGATTTTTATTATAGCGCTTTTTGAGTGTCGACAAATCTGTAGTGTAGACAAAGCCCTAATGTAGGTATTCACCCATGAAAGCTTATGCTCCAATACTTGTGTTAGTCTGTAAGGTGCCACAGGACTTTGTCACTTTTAACAGATCCAGACTAATACGGCTACCCCTCTGATACTTAACATAGTGGTTACTGTTGACTGATGTAAGACAAGAGGGTGATAACTTTGTGATGTCTGAGATGAGTACAGTTAAGAAATGAGAGCAGCTTCAATAGCTGTGTTTGCCATGTTCTCTTTTAGGCATGTATTTGAAATAATTCAGCACCTGTTTAATTTCAGGCAAGTGCACTGTTGATGTCATGCTTAAATTTAAACATGTACTTAAAGTGCTTTGCTGAAATGGGATGGACCTAAGCATGAGTTTTTTAAATGCTTTTCTAAACTGGGGCCTTAAAGAGGAAACTCAAGCACTTGGCAAATTTTTTTTTCTCCTTATATTTAATTAGCTCACCAGTGTTTTCACACTCACCCCTCTCTCTCTCTCTCTCATTTTCCTCTCCATTTTACAATTCCTTTCCATTAGTTTCTCACCTACTTTCTCTTCTTCAATAGCATTATGTAGCTTTTACACTTAATGTGCTCCATCGTATCTCCACTAGGGTGACCAGATGTCCTGATTTTATAGGGACAGTCCCGATATTTGGGGCTTTGTCTTGTATAGGCACCTATTACCCCCAACCCCCGTCCCAATTTTTCACATTTGCTGTCTGATCACCCTAATCTCCACAGTGATGGAGATAGGGAGGGAGCAGGAATTCCCTTGGTACTTTTAAGGGCTCTAAAGAAATAATCTTTAAATATTGGGGGCTTTACACTGAATAATGTATAAAAAGTGATCATTGAGGCACAGGCTGGAAGGCTTTTGTTTCCTATGCTACTTGTGGTTTCCACTATCTTTTATGTTGCCAGGAAGGATGCCGTCTCCTTTGAATGAAATGATGTGCAACATTTAAAATACAGATCAGTTGGCTCTGTTACTTTTACACAGCACTCATGAGTGACATGAACATGCTGATATCTGGAGTGTTTCCCAGGTAGGCAGATATTATAGGAGGGTCTGTGGCTCACTGCAGGTAATTTGCCGGCTGTCTCATTTCTGAATCTTTGTCAAATCCAGATGCTGTATTACTGCTTGCAAAATATGATGGTGCTGTAATTGCTGAGTGATTTCTAATATACACAAAAGAGCAAGGTGGCGGGAATAGCTTTATGTGCTAATTATTCTCTATATTGAGCGTTCTGTGATGGGACTACAGAGTTTACTTTTTCTTGAAGCCTGATTGATATTAATACTATTTAAATAGGGAAGTGTGTAAATACACATTTCGGCGGGGACTTATGTCCTATATGTTTGTAAGAATACAGTCAGATAGCCCTTGGCAGATCACTATCTGAACCCTGGTTATATTACACAAAAATTAGAAATGGTAAATAAGAAAATGCAAAACCATTGATAAATTCCATGCCAAGAAAAAATTGCAGAAATAGTTCAGTACAAATTATGTGAATGCTTTTGATATCCTTTCAAAATATTGTTGAATCAAAAACTTTTATTGTCAAAGCATCTGCACCATTTCCTTTTTCTCTAGCATAGCCTAAGCAAATAATTAAAAAAAAAAACATTTACGGGGAAAATAACTAGTTTTACAGTAATGTCTAAATGAAAAAAAAAGCATTTGAAAAATAGTTCTGTAAAGATGCCACAGGGAGAAGCTGTTACAATTCTGCTGTTTATAAAAGACACATTTTTACTCTAAGGATGCTCCAAAGAACTGCTCCCCCCACCAATTCTCAATGTGAATTTCAAAAGTTGCAAGCTCCAAAACAGATGTATTGTTTTTCAGGCTTACATCAAGGTTAATGCAATACAGCCTGGTATTCAAATGTTTTCCTCTTTATTTAAAATAACAACATTTTGTAGCACTTTTATCTTCAAAATGCTTTACAAGCCTTAACTAATTAATACACAGGGTACCTGAATTTCTGCCTGCACTGTACTGGCATAGATGTGGAAGTGAAGAAAGGGATAAAGGGAATTTGAATATAGAGATCTTAGTTTTGTCTCTAGGAATAGAAAGCAAGAGTCAGGCTCAGGGCCGCCCAGAGAATTCCGGGGGCCCGGGGTCTTCGGCGGCGGGGGGCCCTTCCGTTCCGGGACCCGCCGCCGAAGTGCCCCGAAGACCCGCGGCGGGAGCCCCCCGCCGCGGGTCTTCGGAGCACTTCGGCGGCGGGTCCCGGAACAGAAGGGGCCCCCCCCCGCCGAAGACCAGGCTGCGCTTCGGCGGCGGGTCACGCTTCTACCCCCCGGCCCCGGCCGCGGCCCCGGCTTCTCCCGCCCGCCCGCCCGGCCGCGGCCCCGGCCCCGGCTTCTCCCGGCCGGCCGCGGCCCCGGCCCCGTCTTCTCCTGCCCGCCCGGCCCCGGCTTCTCCTGCCCGCCCGGCCCCGGCTTCTCCCGCCCGCCCACCAGGCCGGCAGCGGCCCCGGCGTCGCCCGCCCGCGGCCCCGGCCCCGGCTTCTCCCGCCCGCCCGCGGCCCCGGCCCCTTACCGAGTGCGTCGCCCGTGGGGCCTGAGCTCCGTCCCGCTCAGAGCCGTGTGGTGAGGGGGCGGGGCTGGGAGCTCCACGCCGAGCGGAGGCAGCTGCCCCGCCCCCTCCCCACGGCGCTCTGAGCGGGGCGGGGCTCAGGCCCCATTGGAGCTCCCAGCCCTGCCCTCTCACCACGCGGCTCGGGGCGGGGCTCAGGGGCTCAGTCAGAGTCTCGGCGCTTCATGCGCCGAGGCTCCAGGAGAGGGGCGGAGGCGGGGGCCCCTGCGGAGCCCTCTGGGTGACCCTGGTCAGGCTAACAAAGTCAGGCTGACTGACTCCAATAACACGAGACTTGAAGGCGGGGATTGTGTGATATGAGTGGGAAAGAACTGTAAGAAAGATTGTTTTGACCTTGTATTTGATAAGGATGGAATGCAGAAATTAATGAGAAAAGTGAGATCAGGAAGGAATATACATAACAAAATGCAGCTGTTGCTTATTATTATACATAACCAAAAGGTATAAAAGCTTGCTCTAATTGTTTATTTTATTATTGAGTGTACCTGCCCCTGTGTACTCTCCCGAGCATTTGCAATTGCTGGAAAATAAAGCTGTCTCTGGCTTGTTGCTTTAAACTCAGAACTTTTTTTTCTCCATCATAAGGAAGTGAAATGACTTGGCCAAGTAGAGGGACTGTGGGATGGTAGTGAGTCTTGCCCACATGCTCAGGGTTTAACTGATCGCCATATTTGGGGTTGGGAAGGAATTTTCCTCCAGGGCAGGCAGAGGCCCTGGAGGTTTTTTGCCTTCCTCTGCAGTGTGGGGCATGGGTCACTTGCTGGAGGATTCTCTGCACCTTGAGGTCTTTAAAGCACGACTTGAGGACTTCAGTAACTCAGACATAGGTTAGGGGTTTGTGACAGGAGTGGGCGGGTGAGATTCTGTGGCCTGCATTGTGCAGGAGGTCAGACTAGATGATCATAATGGTCCCTTCTGATCTTAAAGTCTATGAGTCTGAGAGGGAATAGAATCAGAGCAGGTAGTCTGTTTTTCCCACAAGTACCTTCACACATTCTCCCTTATTTCTGCAAACACGTGGAAAAATTTCCCATCCAAATTGTTAAGGCCATCACCTCATCCTCTTTTGAATTCTTCCTTAAAACAACATAAACAAGACTGAAGGCCACCTTCAATTAATAATAATAATAAGTAGAATACCTACCTCTTTTCAGCTATAGCTCTCAAAGTCCTTACAAGTGGGTCAGTATCATGACTATCAAGACTATTAATTTATGCAAACTCTCCCATCTTTACTGTTTCTTTGCTCCTCAACATCCATACTAGCCTCTTTATCCGTCTGTTGTACCTAGAGTGTGAGCATTCTGGGCAGGGACTGTCTTTGGGTTTTGTACCCTGATTCCTAACTGGGGCCACCAAGTGCTACCACAATATATGATGCTAGTTCACTTAGGCCCTGCCTACTCTGCACCACTTTGGCTGTACTAGACTTTTTCCTTAAAATTTCCCACTGTTCCAATTACTAGTGTAGCTCCACCTGTTGTAGCAATGGGAGGAGCATTGCATTCATGTAAACAAGAGCTGTAGCTAGTGACCTCCTGACATATTTAGGTGGTGTGTAAATGCTAGTAGCTGCTGGCACGTTTTGACACTGGCACTCCCACGGTTCCTTGCACCAGTGCTAGCAAATGTTGGAATTTTTTAGAAAAAAGCTAAACATTGATAAAGTCCTAGATAAAGCACTGTACTTGGATTGTGACAGTCTCATCTGACCTTGTACCAAAAAAAAAAAAAAAAAGTTGAGTTACTTCCACACTGGAGGGATTTTGTTTGTTGTTTCCCAGCCACAGTCCTAGTCCATCATGTAGACTAAGCTGCTGCTCGTCTTGGAGAGCCTGTTGCAAAAGTAATGAGATTAAGTGGCTGTTCCCAAAGGTAGAATTTAAAACCTAGTTATGGAAATAGCAAACAAGAGACAGGCCAAGCAAGGATCTGATGCAGAAAGACATCTTTTTTATAAGATCTTTGAATGATAATGTAACAGAACTGGTTGCTTCCTGCTAATGTGCCAGTCATAGTAATTAAGCAATATGCAATTCAGTTGGACAATTAGTTCATTTGCTAAATGGTGGGACTAGGGAAAGAGCTTGAGGTGCTGTTCAGAGTGCTTTTCCCTAAGGAAACTCGTATGTTTTCATAGAAGCTTTGTGTTCTTGCCACTTAAATGGTAATTACTTAAGTTTTTGAGTCCCAGATAGACTGACATCTTGAAACTTTGGACTAGAGGAAAAATAAATAATAAAGGGAAGTGTGTTTTTAAATGGTGATTTTACTAGACACTTTTATTTCATTGTGTGTTTCAACAATTGTTTCATATATTCAGGGCTTTCTAAAGAGGGTCACTTTATAATGTATGCATGAAGGCAAAATCATTTGTTCTTAAATCTCTGTATAGGTTATTACAGACTCACCCATCCCCTGTTGGAAATGGTTTTTATGTATTTCTGCCGATAATGGCATATACTTTTTTGCCATGGATTTAAATTGTTTTATATCTGTCTAGAATTGTTAGCTCAGGATTTAGTCATAATTGGGTTGGCTTTATTTATTGCTTTACATTTGCTGTGATTACTTGTCATGGGAGCTTAACGAGTTTGTGATCTGTTGAAATAAGCCCAACACCTTATGCAAACTAGGTAATGTGGCATGCTTTAAAAAATAACAACTAAACGTTTCAAGTATCTAAGTGTAATGCTAGCAAACAGCCTTTATACTGTCACACTCCTGCTACTTTATAATTTCTGTAATAAAGACGATGCAATTGAGAATCCTGCCTCCTGTTACCTACTCCAGTTTAGCTAGAGGTTACTTTATCATTCCAATTGGACACAGATGTTTAGGATTGACCCTATATTGACATGTAACAAAGTTGATGGCTGCAATATGACATAAGCCTCTAGACTGCAGATGGATGGAGCCATTATGTTTTCATCACAATAGGTGAGAGTCTGGGACTGAGTGGGAGTAAGAGAGATGCAGGGAGAGGGTTAGAAGCTGGCATCTGGAGCAAAGAGAGAGAAACAATCAAATTAGCAGACCAGTCAGAGGACACTGTGCAGACCACTGGGAGGTGGGGGAAGGGAAAGGCTAGCAATTCAATAAGGGTATGCAAAAGAAACAGAGGCAGAGACAGAGGCGAGGGGGAAAAAGAGTGAGCAAGGAAATGAGCATGGTGATGCGCCTGGGAGCAGAGAATGTTTCCTTTACTGATGCCTGAAAAGCAGAAGAGAGAGAGAACCAAGGGCAAGCAGCGTCACCCAGGATTTTAACTTGAGTAACATTTAAGCTGGAAGCTTAATAATCAGTCAGACCAGTCAGAGATTATTTTTTCCAAGCCATAAGATCTGAAGGAATCAACATTTTGTTCTTTGTATCTTCTCTAAATTCTTCTGAAAATCATCGGACATGTTTCATAACATCTGTGACCAGTTTTGCAATGCCCAGCTGGCTTTCACAGTTCTCCTAGTGCGCGCACACCACCCCAGAAAGATGACTCTGACATTACTTTATAGTAGAAAAGGGTTGAACACTGCTTATTATTAACAACTCCGGCCTGCCCTCTCCTACACCCCAAAATGCAGAGCAGTACATTAATCTCACAACCCTACTAAGGGCCCAGTCTTTCAAGTGAGCCAAAATCTCTTGCCCATACAGAACTCCATTGGCTTCAATGGGGCATGATGAGAGCTCATTGCAGGATCAGGACCT
Organism: Mauremys mutica; assembly: GCF_020497125.1. Taxonomy (NCBI): domain Eukaryota; kingdom Metazoa; phylum Chordata; order Testudines; family Geoemydidae; genus Mauremys; species Mauremys mutica. Next base: position 186,568,976 of record NC_059072.1, on the reverse strand, counting down.
AAGTACCAAGTTCTGCATGCACTTATATGTGCAAGTAGTCCCATTGTAGCAAATGGGATTACTCATGTGAATAAGGATTTATGGGGTCAAATCCTATGTTAAAAAGATGCTTCCAGTGATTTTCTAACCAGCTTGTCCGTCCATTCTCTGCTATTTGAATAACATTCTCTAGAAGGCACTTGGTTATGTTCTCTTCCATGCAGACTATAATTAGGATTAGCTGAATTGTTTTACTTAATTTTACAGTAGTTCTTGTGTACAGCACTCATATCTTATAAGGGTACGTCTACACTACGGGACTATTCCGAATTTGCATAAACCGGTTTTGTAAAACAGATTTTATAAAATCGAGTGCGCGCGGCCACACTAAACACATTAAATCGGTGGTGTGCGTCCATGGTCCGAGGCTAGCGTCGATTTCTGAAGCGTTGCACTGTGGGTAGCTATCCCGTAGCTATCCCATAGTTCCCGCAGCCTCCCCCGCCCCTTGGCATTTCCGGGTTGAGATCCCAGTGCCTGATGGGGCAAAAATCATTGTCGCGGGTGGTTCTGGGTAAATGTCGTCAGTCACTCCTTCCTCTGGGAAAGCAACGGCAGACAAGCATTTCGCGCCTTTTTTCCCTGGATTGCCCTGGCAGATGCCATAGCATGGCAATCATGGAGCCTGTTTTGCCTTTTGTGACTGTCACCATATGTGTACTAGATGCCGCTGACAGAGGCGATTCAGCAGCGCTACACAGCAGCATGCTTTTGCTTTTGCATGACAGCAGAGATGGTTATCAGCCATACTGCACCATCTACCAATCCATAAATTGGTAATAAGATGATCATGGCTACCAGTCCTTTTGCACTGTTCCATTTGCTGCTGTCATAAGTGCCCCTGGCTGCTCTTAGCCAGGGGCGCAAAAGCCAAAATTGGGAATGACTCCCTGAGTCAATCCCTCCTTTTTGGTATCTAAAAATAGAATCAGTCCTGCCTAGAATATGGGCAAGTGTACTAGAGAACCACTGTATCAGAGAACCAGAGAGCACAGCTGCTCTGTGTCAGATCCTGCAGAAATTATGAGCTGTATGCTATTCACAGGGGGTGCTCCTGCAACAACCCCTCCTGTTCATTTCATTCCTCCCCCAGCCTTCATGGGCTACCGTAGCATTGTCCCCCCACTTGTGTGATGAAGTAATAAAGAATGCAGGAATAAGACACAGTGACTTGTTAGTGAAGGCAGCCTCCAGCTGCTATGATAGTCCAGACAGGACAGTAAGGAGTGCATCCCTCTGCTAGTTCAGGGGCACTTGAATCTTTTCTTTACACATGAAGGGTGGGGGCTGATGGAGCTCAGCCCCCTGTTGCTATGACGATGATGGATATCAGCCATACTGCACCATCTACCAGGAAAAATTAGGACCAGGCGACCTTGATCGACCTGTCCCAAGTTCGCGGGGCTTTTCCTGTCTACCTGGCCACTGCATCCGAGTTCAGATTGCTGTCCAGAGCGGTCAGTGGTGCACTGTGGGATACCGCCCGGAGGCCAATACCGTCGATCAGCGGCCACACTAACCCTAATCCGATATGGTAATACCGATACTAGCGCTACTCCTCTCGTTAGGGAGGAGTACAGAAACCGGTTTAAAGAGCCATTAAAATCGATATAAGGTGCCTCCTAGTGTGGACGGTTGTGGCGTTAAATCGGTTTTACGCTCCTAAAACCGGTTTAAACGTGTAGTGTAGACCAGGCTTTAAATATAATTAACATTGTATTGCTCCCATTAGTGTTTTTAAGCACTTAAAATGTACCATAATGGCCATAGCTAAAGTTGTCATTAAAAGGCCATGGATATTTATTATGCTCATAAAGTAGATACTTTACTGCAGAAAAAATATATAGTTGGGTCCGTTTAGAAAGCAGTAACAGAAAGCAGCATTAGTTATGGCACCCTTGGGATTAAAGGATTGCTTTAAATTGATCCCATTCTTATTCCATTCAGAAGTCAATAGGGAAGTCTAAAAGCAGGTGACAAATCACTTGCATTGCACAGCATAATTCTGATTAGCTGAGTTACATTTTTTTAAACCACTAGTTGTTTCTGTAGATGCTCAATATTATATCGTGTTTTCTGTATTTTGACTTAATTGTTGAATATTTCATAATTTAGTTTTATTGTATTTCATCTTACTTAATTTGTTGTTTTTAGGCCATTATAAAATGAAAATCATTTTATAACCTCATCATCATTATACTTTGGGAAAGAGTCCAGATGTGTTATTAATACACTGATATCGCAAAATTATTTTGCTTCCACTCTTATGAAGTGTCTTTTCTCATGGCCACTGCTTCTCTTTCTCCCTCTCAGTGATTGCACTATACAGAGACTTCATCCATCGCATTTTTACATATGCAATAATGTGCAGCTCCCTCACTTTCATTGTTACTTCCCTACATAAGAAGTTAATCTTCCTTGCCAACCTCAAGTTGGGATATGTTTTAGTCACAGTCCAACTGTTGGAAAAAAACATGAACCGGTTATAGCAGTAAACAGTTATCACTGAAATGAGAACAATTTAATGGTCTGGCATGATTAATCTCCTACATAAATTCTTTATGACATAGAATTGAAAGATAATGTTATGAATGTATAATGGGAAGTCAACAGAATGTCTCCCCTTTTGATTTGTTTCTAAGGAAACAGGCCTTGCAATCAGGCCTTTCATAATGATCAGGGAGTCATAAAAGTACCATATACTGTCCTTCATGAATTAAAATTCCAAAGGTACATTCATATGTATTTTTGGCCTTAATGCCAATTATGCATGCACGAGGTTAGTCCAGTTAATAGCATCCACTTTCATTTTTGTGATCCAAGGCCAGCATTTCCAGATGTGGGTTTCTAAATTCAGGTACTGCCATCTAAAGCTAGACATCTAAATAAGTGACCTAATCTTTCTAAATGCTAAGTACCCACGGCTCTTGCTGACTTCAAGGGTAGTAAGTCGGTGTTCTACATCTCTGAAAATCAGGCCACTTAGTTTTAAATTCCCAAATATGGATTTAATCCATTGATTTTCAAAAATAGGAGTCTGACATTAGGATCCTAAAATCATATGGAAACACTTTAAAAAGTGCCCACAATTTAAAAAGTGAATTTGATCTGAAATCAGTAGAAGCTATTTAGTACCTAGAATTTTTGAAAATCATGACACTTTTTTTAGGTGTCTGTATATATATTATGGAGCTTATGTTTAGATTCATATTTTTTAAAATCTAGGGCCAGGTGCCCAATATATGCAGCAAAGTTTGAAAATATTTTTCCCCGTTCATATCATTATATATGCATTTTTCATGACTTTGTATAACTTTGAAAAGCTTCATGGAAAGTATAGTTGATATTCCAATGTATCGCCTCTTATCTTTTCCAAACATTTAATCATTTTGTTTTAATAGAATGTGTGGACCATTTGGAGCAAAGAATTGCAATATGTATAATGAGAAATATTCAAGCTGGGTTGTAAACTAATGGCAGAATAGTATATCTATTAATGATTATTGAGCCCATGCATGCAATAAAGTTTTTATTAAAGGGTTAATGTTGTACATTATGTACTATTTCTCTTAGCCACGAGCTGTCTGGAATAGCTCACGACTGTGAGTGGCTACTTCAGGGCAGACTGTCAAAAAAAAAATGGCAAACACCCCAAATTGATGGTATGTTCTATAATTAGATTTCACCAAGTCAGTAACAACTGTGAACTCCTGGATCACTATACCAGTATTACCATGGAGTCGGAGACAGTACCCTTGGACTCTCGAGTCTATCTTGCCACCCAGACAAACTGGACTTTGTGATAAAAGGTCTCTTAAAGCTAAAATCACACTACATTGGTTTTCTCTCAGACCCAAGAGACCAGTTCCTTACCCCAGATTAATTGGTACTCCAGATCTGCCACAAAAGATGATGCTGGCAGCCAATTCTATAGTAGTGTAGCAGTAGTATAGTAAACTAATTATAGGTTTATTAGAGAGGAAAAGAGTTATTGAGAGATTAAGGCAGGTAAAATATACGTACAGGTGAGCCACAGTCTATAATTCCAAATGGTAGCGAAGATGTAGTAATTTGCCAGTTCCCCCAAGAGTCTCTTGGGGCTACCCAGAATAACTCAGGCAGCCAGTATGTCCCTTGGCACGCGCCACTTCCAGCAGCTCCCACTTGCCTGGAGCAGTGAACCGCAGGCAGTGGGAGCCGCGGTCGGCTGGACCTGTGGATGCAGCAGGTAAACAAACTGTCCCGGCCTGCCAGGCGGTTTCCCTACACAAGCAGTGTCCCAAGTTTGGGAAACACTGACTCGGGAATCTCCATCTTCTCATTCAGTTATTCTGCCCTGTTAGAATCCAAACAGTCCAAAGATAAAGGATCTTCCTTTGAATCCATATTTATATATTCTCACAGAAGACAGTCTCTCTACCCCCATGGACACTTCCTTTGAGGACTATGAGTGAGGAAAGCACTTAGCCTTCTGACCTCCAATCATCCTGCATAATGGCCACTTGAAATGAGCATTTTTTGTTAAATTCCTTAAGTCCTTCATTAGCATTTCACAAAATTTCTTTGATAGATTATTTAGTTTCAGGGGTATACACAATTGTACATGTTTGCTATTACATGATAACAGAAACAGATAAGTGAAAACAGTACAAATAACATTCCACTAGTATTCATGAAGTTTAAACATCTGAATACACACGTATACATTAAACACTTTGATCTGTACGAACACACAAGTGAATTAACCTGAATACATCTGGCCAGCCAGCATTTCACCAGGTCAAAGTTATTAGTGCATAAATCCTCAGTGTATATATCCAAAAATAAGGTATTTAATATGTCAGCCTATTTTGGTATCAAGTTTCCTACTATCAGTTGGGAAGAAATGGCTGTGGGTAAAAGCAAGAATAAGGCTTCAAAAACTCCTAAAACTGTATTACAAGCTGGGATCTGCAATGTCTTGGGATACACTGTTATAGGTTCTGTAAAATTTCCTATTTCAAAAATATTTTCTATAAACTAGGGCTGTCAAGCAATTAAATAAATTAATCACAATTAAGCGCACAATTTAAAAAATCGTGATTAATCATGTGATTAATTGTGCTGCTAAACAATAATAGAATAATATGTATTTAAATATTTTTGGATATTTTCCACATTTTCAAATATTAATTTCAATTACAACACAATACAAAGTGTACAGTGCTCACTTTATATTTATTTTTATTGCAAATACTGGCATTATTAAAAAAACAGAATAGTATTTATTAAATTCACCTAATACAAGTACTGTAGTGCAATCTCTTTATCCTTAAAGTTGAACTTACAAATATAGCATCATGTACAAAAAATAACTGCATTCAAAAATAAACCAAAGTAAAACTTTAGAGCCTACAAGTTCACTCAGTCCTACTTCAGCCAATAGCTCAGACAAACAAGTTTGATTACATTTGCAGGAGAAAATGCCGCCTGCTTCTTGTTTACAATGTCACCTGAAAGTGAGAACAGGCATTTGCATGGCAATGTCATAGCTGTCATTGCAAGATATTTACGTGCCAGATGCACTAAAGATTCATGTGTCCCTTCATGGTTCAATCACTATTCCAGAGGACATGCTGAAATCAATATATTTGAAAATGTAGAAAAACATCCAAAAATATTTAATACGTTTCAATTGGTATTCTATAGTTTAACAGTGTGATTAAAATTGTGATTAATCACGATTAATTTTTTGGAGTTAATCACCTGAGTTTACTGCGATTAATTGACAGGCGTATTATAAACATAAATTTTTTTTCATAAAGTATCGCTGTGTATTGTGGTGCAATTTACAAGTGTAATGGTGCCTGTGGCCATGTGCCTCTTCCATAACTCATTGTACTCAATGGAAAGCCCTTCCAGCCAGGGGCGGCTCTAGGTATTTTGCCGCCCCAAGCATGGCAGGCAGGCTGCCTTTGGCGGCTTGCTTGCGGGAGGTCCCCGGTCCCGCGGATTCGGCGGCATGCTTGCGGAAGGTCCGCTGAAGCCGCGGGACCAGCGGACCCTCCGCAGGCATGCCGCCGAAGGCAACCTGCCTGCCGCCCTCGCAGCGACCGGCATAGCGCCCCCCGTGGCTTGCCGCCCCAGGCACGTGCTTGGCGTGCTGGTGCCTGGAGCAGCCCCTGCTTCCAGCCATGGGCTTTGCAGCAAGCTCCAGGAGCACCAGTCTGGCATGTTTGTTATTTCATAGTGCTCGGTCTGCTTTATCCTTTGCTACTAAAGTTCTCTGCTCTGCCTGATACATGTGTATTACTGAGAGTTCCAAGTGCTGATAAGGAAGGGCTGCTGATGTAGATATTCTTCATAAAGGCTTGATGAAATGTTCACAGCAAAGCATTTCTTTTTTGAAATTTGCTTGATTTCAGGTTTGTAAAATGTCCACAGAATCAGATTGATTTTTAAGAATTTTGAATGGTAGGATTTGTTTTATATTGGTATCACTGAAAATTTTCACATGACAGTTTTCAGTTTTGATGGGGTGGATTATTTATAATTGATCATATTGCATTTGTTCTAGTTCCGTTATTAGCTGAGCAAAACCCTGTGAGATTAGAAGCAGTCGTTGGGACTTCTCAGCCAGCACAACTGCATTTTATGACCCCTCTCTGAGCCTGATAGGAGCAAAAGCTTGAGAAGAAATGTCAGTGCATGCCATATGACTTATTTGTGTTGCAGTGCAGGACAAGTTGCCCAGGGTGCAATCTGGACTGTTGAACAGCTGTCTCCCCTTGATCCTGTAGCCTGGGGTGGCTTCTACAGAGCTTTACTGTCAGAACATCTACTCCTGGCCTGTTCACACAGCCTTCAGCAAGCAAAATCAGTCCCAGCTATGTCACATGAATGCTCTGACCAGTCACTCATGAATTACATACAGGGCAAAAGCTGCAAATTCCTAGTCCCAGCCTTGTCCCCCCAAAATGTGCATCTTATGCTGCTCAGCACCCTCCTGAAGAATACAAATTCATAGACTGCCATTTCATCAAAGGAAAATGATATAAACCAGCCTTGTTATCCCAAATAGTGTTTCCCCGCACACTTTAACACAAACACATTGGTTAAAGAAAAACAAGATAAGTTTATTAACTACAGACATAGATTGTAAATGATTACAAGTAATGATGCATAAAAGTCAGGATTGGTTACAAAAGAAATAAAAGACAAAACAAGCTACTATTAACTTAACTAGCTAACTGAACTTAAAAGCAAAAGGTTTTGTTTAACCATATGCTACAGCAGTCTGTACTAGCTGAAAACCCTTCCAGACAGGACCACCAGCCGTCCCCCAGTTGCTTATGCTTTCTTTGTCTTTCAAGCATGGTTGCTGCCATGAGTAGAGATGAGGGGAGAGAGAGGCAAGTTTGAGGCCACTGTTTCATTCTTATACCACTTGCCCTGTGATGAAATAAAAATTCATTATTCATTATTCACACCTTTTCCCTGCCAGAAAATGGTCACTTAAGCTGGTGATAGCCCTTTAGCACCTAGATGGAGTGCCAGTGTGTCTCTGTCTCTGAAAACTGATTTGGGCCTGCTTTTCTTAACCTTGGAGCATGTTATAACAATGTCATACAATTGAGCATGGTAACTTCACATACAATGTTTCCACACACATTTTACCAGGACATTGATGTTCAGCAGATTATGACTTTTCAAATGATATTCTGTACAAAATCTATCATAGTCTTGTAAAGTGGTGAACATAATGATATAGACTGTCACACCGCTGTGAGCCATTTAGGGGCTGAATCTTGAGAAGAAGTGTCAGTGCATGCTGTATTATTTATTTATTTGTGTTGCAGTGCAGAACAAGTAGTGTGGCCTACTGAATAGGATACTGGAATGGAACTAAGGACACCTAGGATGTCATTCCCCACTCTGTCACTGGCCTTATGGGTGACCTTCAACAAGTCATTTCACCTCTCTGTGTCCCCATCTGTAACAAAGGAACAATGATACTGACCTATTTTGTAAAGTGCTTTGAGATTCACTGTTGAAAAGTTGTGTATAAGAGCTGGATGGTATTACTGCAATAGCACCTAGAGGTCTCAATAGAGATCAGGAGCCCTGTGATGGGGTGTCCACCCCACATACAGCCTGAAGGGGTTAAGGTAGCTAGGTGGACCAGTTAACCACCTAGGCTGCACCTAAAGGAGGATCCAGGAAGCAAGGACTAATTAGGACAGGAACAGGAGGGGTCCTGAAAAAAGAATAGTACCTGACAACAGAAGGTGGCTGCAGTTACTTTCAGGGTGAGAGAAAGTAAGATAGGAAGTAGCTCGGGATACAGCTGTAAGGGATAGGATTGTGCAGACCTTAACTGCTGGTTTTAAGGTCCCTGGACTGGAACCTATTGTAGAGGGTGGGCCTGGGTTCACCTACCAACCACTGGGGAAGTGGCACTGTTAAGGGGCCATGAAAGAGAAGACTGCTGGGGACAGTGGATTCCTGAGAGACATGCACACAATTTCTCTGGAAGAGGAAAACCACATTGACCTGGCTGGAGGGCCAAGCCATGAAGCAGGAGAGGGCAAGACTGAGACAGTGACAGAGTGCAATTGCAAGAAGGGGCATTAGCCAGACACATCTAATCCCAGACATGGCCAGAACCAGGCCCCACTACAGGTGAGTAGAGCATCCGGCGACAGGCCTCCTGTGAGAGGTTCTATATAAATTCAGAGTGGCAGACAGTCTCTTCCCCGAAGAGCTTACTATCTAAATAAAAAGAACAAATAGTGGGAAGGGAAATGGAGACACAGAGAGATGAAGCTACTTGCCCAAGGTCCCTGTGCAGATCCAGGAAGAGAGCCTAGCTATTCTGATGCCCAATTCAGTACCCCATTCACTAGACTATGCTGTCTCTCTCCTCTGTGCAGCTCAGTACTACTTCCTGATGTAGTATAGGGAGACAGCTGCGTATCACATCCACCATAGATCATCCAATTTTCAAAGGGTGCAGTGGCCCTTTTAAAACACTATAGAGGGTAGTAGTAATCCACCAAACACCCCAGCAGAGTCAACAAGCTAGCTATTTATTGCTACAAGAAGATAACTGTTAAAGTAAATGAACTTTATCAGGGCAGGGACAGCCAGAGGGTCTGTTAGATGCAGTGGATTATGTGGGGACACAGGGTGGACTTCCTCCACCTGAGCTCAGATGAATTTTATAAACATGCAAACCACATGAATACATTTGAGATTCTCCCATCAATGTTCATGTTTATTTATTTATAGACCATAAACCAGATTCTTGGTCCTGCTATAGCACCAATCCAGTGGTGTGAAGGGCCATAAGATTAGCTTAACTAGCCAGTTGAGGAGAAATCCCCATCTAGTTTAGGGTTGGTGTAAGTGATATATAGTGGGTGTGGCAGGGCAACAGAGGCAGGACAAGTGCTCTCTTATTCTTTGGGTATCCCCAGTTGCTGGAATGGCCACTTGGGACCATGGGCAGACACACATGTAGAGCAGCCCTGAATCCTCTCAAGTACATGGAGGAGAGGGATTGATGTGGGGTGATGCAAAGGTGGCTAAAAGCTACCTTTCCTCAATTCCAATCTCCTTTATTGGTCCTGGTTATTTCTATTTTGAGGCTGGCATCCTGAACAGAATAAAGATGAAAAATATACCTGTAGCATTCCTGAGAAGAGATGCCACAAATCCACTGAAATGGTAGAAGAAGTTGGCATAGCAGTATAGCTCTAGTCACTTAAAAAAATCCAGCCAAACAAATTTAAAAAACCCTCAAATTAATTTCATGCATATAAACCAATGAAACCTTTACCCAGTTTGTCCTCAAACCATGCATGTGTCTGCCTTCTAAAATGTCCCATGATTTTTCATTGGAACCAATTCAGCAGGGTGTGTCCAGAGGCAAGATCTTTTGGCAGACAGAAAATACATTATATACCAATGGCATTTAAGAGGTTCAAACCCTAGATTAACTAAACAAATCACTGAGATGTTTGATACTTTAATAGTTTTTTTAATCCCTAAGGAGAGTTGTAATTATTACATTATATAGTTGACAGTAATCACAGTCATATTGTACTGGTAACTTTTTTTTTCTGGTTGTGCTTGGTCATTTCTTAATGATTTCTCAGAAGTAAAATAGAGACCAATAAAGAAAAAGGTTAATGGATTATTTATAACTAGCACCAATGAAGCCTTCCTTCTTAAAAGAGAAAAAATAGGAATACCTATAACTCTATTTATAGCCTACCATTAGGAAATAAAACACACAAATATAACCACAGTATAACAAAAAGGTTTATAGCCTGCACCTTATCTGGAGTGTTGTATAAGGGAGACAGTGTTTTATCATTCTATTTTCATTTATTAGGTCATTAGTAGAGCTAATCAGAAATTGCCAGATATATTTTTGGACAGAAAATGTGGTTTCTGCACAATTGAAATTTGTGGGTAAATGTTGATTTTTGTCAAAATACATCCTTAATGCACTAACCACTTTGTTTAGTTGTGATGGAAGGTGTTATTAATGTGTTAATGGAGAGATTGAAAAGCTAGGTGCTGGGCTTTGAGGATGGTGCTGCTGCCATGTAGTATCCCTTACACAGGTTGGTTGTTAAGGGCCTCATCCTGTGCCCATTGAAGTTAGTGACAAAACTCCTATTGATTTCATTAGAAGAGTCACACCTGGGTTTCTGGGCTCCATGAAAGCCAGACTCCCTGTGCTGGACAGCTGGCTCCCCAGGCTTGCATAGCTCCCCTAGGGGTTCGGTCAGTCCAGAGAGCCACCTACCTGGGGGAGTTGGGCATTCCAGGGAGCAAGCCAAAAAAATCTGTTTCCATTCTCCCAAAATGGATTTTTTCAGTCTTTACTGCCTCTGCCATTTAAAACATTTTGACCTGTTGTCCTTATTAAAAATTCATAATTTTTGCAGGAATGAAAGACTGTTTATGACCAGCTCTGGTTGTAAACTCCCTTCCCTGTTACAGCTTCTCTAGCACTGCATGTGAGGCAGGAATTTTATCAACCATAGCCTTGCAGGAATATAATAGACCCTTTATAACAGTTTATACTGATTTTCCATCACATTGCAAACAGTAGCAGTGCTCCTGGTGTACATCATCATCTCGTTCCATTCTTCTTCCATTTGGAAGTCGGAAGCTCTTTCTTTCTTGTCCCTATGGCTCATTTTATTAATATTCAAACTACATGCACCTACTTGTAATCCCTTTCCATTCAGAGTCCAGGAATAAAACTGATTCTAAATCAGTCTTACATTGTTTGCCTTACATTGTCTGGCCACAGGAAAAACAAAAGACCTGAAATCTAGGTGCAAGGAGAAATCAATAAATTACTCCCAGTTTCTTAAATTATTCAATGTAATAAAACCTCCATTCTTAAAAAGGTTGTTATAATATTTTATGCAATCTAAAGCCCCTACTAAGGGGCCTTAGCAGTTATTTATATGCGCCAGAGCAAGAAGTTCAGTAATTGGGGTGACTGGAGTTACTTTTGTTTTATCCTTATTTTCGCTTCCACATATAAAGTCCCTGGGTGAAGTTCTGGCTCCACTGTAGAAGATGGCAAAGCTACTATTGACTTCAGTGGGACCAGGATTTCATTCCATACCTCTAGTACTGCCATAATGAAGGAATGTTGTTCAAGGAGGGGGTTTTGCAAAAATGCTCAGTGTTGGCCTAACTCTCCTATTGATTTTAGTGGGATGGAGCAGAGTTAGGCCAACCCTGAAGCCTTTTTGAAATATCATCCTAAGTATATATTATTTGTTCCTTGCCAATGAAAGAATATAGGAAGATTTAAATTATACATGCTCTTCTTGCATCTGAATCTAATGAAGATCATGTTTTCCATAATTTCAGCTGCAGTTCTTAAGGTAGCTGCCTGATAATATTGTTTAAAGTTTGGGAACCCAATGCCTCCTGTTTTTGTGACTATATAGAATAAATACATGTAGAATCTCCCCTTTAATTCAAAGTTCTTAACAGATTCATAAGAATCTATTAGTCTGCTTTTGCTTGCTTGTTTTAAGTTATACAAATCTTAAGCATTGAGGACAGGTGAAAAACATAAGGCAGCCAATTTCAATATATAGCTAGAGCACGTTATAGTACCTATAGCACCACTCTCTAAAAAGGAGAATGAAGACAACCCAGGGAATTACAGACCAGTCAGCTAACTTTGGTACCCAGATAGATAATGGAGCAAATAAACAATTAGTAAGCACCTAGAAGAAAATAACGTACTAAGAGTCAACATGGATTTGTCAAAAACAAAAAATGTCAAACCAACCTAATATCCTTCTTTGACAGGATAACAAGTATTGTGGATAGAGGGGAGACAGTAGAGATTAAAGTGATATCTCTATGTTAGTAAGGTTTTTGATACTGTCTCACGGCTGTCTCATAAGCAAACCTAGAGAAATATAGCCTAGACAAACCTTCTATAAGATGGGTGTACAACTGGCAGGAAAACCATACTCAGAGAATAGTTATCAGTGGCTCAGAATTTGAGCTGGAAGAGAATATCAAATGGAGTGACACAAGGATCTGTCCAGTGTCTGGTTCTATTCAGTATCTTCATTAAATTATTTGAATAATGGCATAGATAGTACATTTAGAAAGTTTGTGGATGATACCAAACAGGGAGGGGTTGCAAAGGTTTAAAATTCAAAATGATCTGGACAAACTGAAGAAATGGTCTGAACTAAATAGAATGAAATTCAATAAGGACAAATGCAAAGGGCTACATTTAGAAAGGAATAATCAATTGCACAAATACAAAAATGGTAAATGACTGCCTACGAAGCAGTACTGCAGAAGGGATCTGGGAATTATAGTGGATCACAAGCTAAATATGGGTCAACAATGTAATACTGTTGCAAAAAAAACCCCAAACATCATTCTGGGATGTATTAGGAGTGTTGTAAGCAAGACACAAGTAGTAATTCTTCCACTCTACTCAGCACTGATAAGGCCTCAACTGGGATATTGTGTCCAGTTCTGGGCACCACACTTCGGGAAAGATGTGGACAAACTGGCAAAAGTCCAGAGGAGAGCAACAAAAAGATTAAAGGTCTAGAAAATGTGACCTACGAAGAAATATGGGAAACATCGGGCTTGTTTTAGTCTGGAGAAGAGAAGACTGATGGGGAACATAAGTCTTCAAGTATGTGAAAGGTTGTTATAAAGAGGAAGGTGATAAATTGTTCTTCTTAGCCACTGAGGACAGGACAAGAAGTAATTGGCTTAAGTTGCAGCAAGAAGGTTTAGGTTAGATATTAGAAATAACTTCTGAACTGTAAGGGTAGCTAAGCACTGGAAAAATTACTTAGGGAGGCTGTGAAATCTCCATTGTTGGACGTTTAAGAACAGGTTGGACAGACACCTGTCAGAGATGGTCTACATAATACTTAGTCCTGCCTCAATGAAGGGGACTGGACTAGATGACCTGTCAAGATCCCTTCCAGTCCTACATTTATAATTCTATGTTGGTAAATGGTTTGAGTGGTTTATTTTTATAGACAATTTATAAATTTCATAGACTTTTTATTGAAAGAGTGAAAACCCCAAAGCCAAAATGTTTTCAGCTGAAACAATTTTGGGGTTCAGTTTCTTGAAAAATACTCTAAATTTTCTGAGGAAAGCAGATATATTGGTGACAGTTTTTGCTCGGTCAAAACCTCATTTTTTTCTTGAGTAAGTCTTGATGGAAAATTTTCAACCAGCCCTACGTATATTCTATCATTTACCAAACTAACTTAAATGGGCTTTATTTTAGGCTCCGGTTGGGATAGTGAGAGGTAGAGGAGGAGTCAAGGAATTTGTGTGCCTAACTCTCTTTGGTTCCTTTGACAATTCCTGCATCTGGCTTCCTCCTGTATGTTTTGCAGGAAAGAAAGGCAGTTAACCTTGTAAACTGAGTTTGTTGTATCAATTACATATGCACATAAGTAGCTTATTTTGTGGGTGCCTATGAGAAATTACATGAAATTTTGTGATATCTTACTTGCCTCTTTAGTGTAGGAAATAACTTTTTGTAATATTTTAATTTGACTGTAAACCTGGCCAAAACTAGCTTAGCTCCTGATGGGCTGTAATTACCAAAGATAAAGGTTGTGTAAAACTTACATACAGTAATATCAGGTTTCAGAGTAGCAGCCATGTTAGTCTGTATCCACAAAAAGAACAGGAGTACTTGTGGCACCTTAGAGACTAACAAATTTATTTGAGCATAAGCTTTCATGGGCTACAGCTCACTTCATCGGATGCATGCAGTGGAAAATACAGTAGGAAGATATATGTATACACAGAGAACATGAAACAAGGGGTGTTACCATATACACTCTAATGAGAGTGATCAGTTAAGGTGAGCTATTACCAGCAGGAGAGAAAAAACCGTTTTGTAGTGGTAATCAAAATGGTCCATTTGCAGCAATTGACAAGAAGTTGTGAGTCTCTAAGGTGCCACAAGTACTCCTGGTCTTTCTACAGTAATATGCCATCCCTATACAAAGAGCACCAAAATTAGAATCTTGTTTTAGCACTGAATCTGTGGAAAAGTGGAACTAATAAGGCACATATGTTGGTGGCTCCAATTATATGGATCTTCAGTTTCCCCTTGGTAACTGCTTCTACTTGGAGGAAGATACATTGGAATCCATTAGGATCCTACACTGTACTCTCCTTTTTCCTATCATAGAGCCAACATCTATAGCAGGGATTGGCAATCTTTGGCCTGTGGCCCGTCAGGGAAATCCACTGGTGGGCTGGGCCGGTTTGTTTACCTGCAGTGTCCACAGGTTCAGTCGATCACAGCTCCCACTGGCCGCAGTTTGCCCTTACAGGGCTACAGGAAGCGGCGTGGGCCAAGGGATGTACTGGCCACCAAAAGTTGCCAATCCCTGATCTATAGTAAAGAGTCCAAAATGAATTAACCAGGAGGACTAAAATCATATGTGCTGCATGAAAGTATCACAAATGAAAATATACTCATATTCTCCAATAGGAAGTTTAATCTACCCATTTGCCAATTATTTCAAATGACACAGATTGAGCCCTGTGTCACAAACCCAACCAAGTCAGTCAGGGCCAAGAGTCAAAGCAGGTGAAAACCTGAGGCTGGGAGTAGCAGAGGAGTTTGTAGTCAGATTCCAAGCCAAGCTTGATATCAAGGGTCAGAGTCAGGTTTCAGGGTCCAAGTCAGGAAGTGAAGTTCAGACTAAGCCGAGGTCAAAGCTACAAATTCAGGTAAAGGGAATAGTCATGGCAGCTATGGGTTGCTTACTAGGTGCTTGGGTTTATATAGGTCAGGGAGCCAATCAGGAGCCGTGATGTTGTGGCCTGTGAAACCATTGAGGAAGAATGTCCCATGATCTGTGTCCACTGCTGGTCGTGGGAAGTGGAGTATAAGTTGGTGGTAGCCTGGCAAAGTCAGCTGCCTGGTAGCTCTGCAGGCTTGTATTCTAGACCCTGGGGGGGCGGGGCTTACATGCTGTACTGTATGTTTAATATGTTCAGTATAGTTTTCAGGAGCAAAGAATAAACAATTCTTGTTAGATGTGGTATCACTTTTTTACGATGATAAAATGTTGGACCATTTTTTCTAATGCATTAGAGCAGCTTTGCACTGCTCTGCCAGTAGACATCTGCACTAAAGCTGGCTATCTGGCCAAAACATTATCCTTGGGTAGTGCAAAGTGATTTAGTAAGAAGGTGTAAGATAAAGTGATTTCACAGTAAGCAGTATGGTATAAATAAGTAAGTAGATAATTATATAGACAGAGATAGCAAGTGTGGCTGGTTGAGGCAGTTCCTTTATCTTAGGCTCACCTATTAATTCCTTTTCTTGCTGTAACCCCAAGCTTCTGCTCTCTCAAGTTATATTTACATTGCAGCCAGAGGTACGTGCTTGTTTATTGAGATTTATACAAGCTACATAAAGTCCATCCCAGGGTCTGTGCAACCTTGACAAACTCTTAAAAGTCCAGTTCAAACATAAGACTCAACAACTGATAAGCTGAGAACATTACTCTGTCACAGTGTGTATAACATTGTTATCTCTTGCTAGGGCTTTTCAGTAAATGCTTGTGCCTCTTAAGAACTGGATTATGACTTGATGTCTGGCCAATTCTGTGATCAGAGCAAACATCCATTTTTATATCGGTGACCCTCAGATTATATGTACAAATAAGAAATCTTAAATCTGGAATTTAGATTACTTGTGTGTCTGTTGGTAATCTTTTTTTTCTTTGGGCATGTTTAAGGCACAGGCAGATTTAGCATGATCCATACAACTGCAGAACTGAGTTGTCATTAAAGACTTCATTGAAACTGCAGAGCACTATTGTATACAGCAGACACTCAATGTGCAGGAGAGGCTGCCCACAGCCAAAGTAAACATACATTCATGTTCTTGCCACAGAATTTATTTACTGTGTCAATCATGGCAAATCTTTCATTCCTGTCAAATTAGACTGTCCCTCCGGCAGGTCACAATAGCGTAGGCAGACATTATCAATATTTTTAAAAGGTCATCCATCAGACAGTGCATGTTGTAGGTAATGAGTGAGGAGGGAAAGAAGACTGTTTTGTGCGCTGAGAGAAGCAGAAATGCAATAAAGGGCTGACATACCCTAAATATGAGAGTTTGATTTACCACGTTCTGCACTCATCACCATGTGCACAATTCTAATCTTGCAAAATAACACTATCATTCTGTAATTCAAATCAATGGGAATTTTGTCACAGACTTCAATGGGACCAGGGTTAGTCTCTTATTCAGGAAGAAGGAATTCAAAAAATTGGAGCATTTTAGAAGAAATATATATAATTTAGAAGTGTTTATTCAAATATGTAGCTTTTAGTTGAAAGAATACACATTTATTTTTCTGGACGAGATCCAGTTATTTTAGCTTTTGTTTCCTTTAAACCATCGTGGTGGTGGAAAAATCTGCAGTGTACATCTGCTAGAAGATCACATACTTTTATTGTTTATAGAGCAGCAACATGTGCATGGTGCTTTATAGATTAATGACATCAGGTACAGGTCCCAAGTAGCTTACAATTTAAATTTGAGAGTTTGGCTTTACATTAGAAATATCAGCTCTTTTAATTTACCCTATTTTTTAAATGTTACAATCAAACCACTCTTTTGAAGCATATGTAATCAAGAATCAAATATAAAAATAATTACTTCTTTATTTTCCATTTAAAGATTATAATTCACTGAATGTAGAAAGTGGGTATTCTTATTTTCCTTTCCTGGAAAATGGCACATAACTCTGACCTTAACAAAAGGGTTGTCTTCTTTTGGTTTACTGCAGACATTATGGACTTAAAGGAAATTCATAAATTCTGTGGTATATGAAGAAGTGGAAGCCCTGTTTAGGTCTGACTTTTCTAGAAGTTTTAGGAAAGACATGTCTTTTCTATTCTGGTGTTGAGCAAACTATATCTGAAATTGGTAACACTGTGAGAAAGGACAAGGTGGGTCCAAGGTTTTGTGAGGACATAAAGAAAGTATGGAAGACCCTGTCAGGCTAACTTCCTATTTACTAACTGAATTCCCACCAAAAATCCACCTCCACATACCCAAGACACTCTCACATATAGGCTTGACAATCCTGCTTGATTGAAAATGTTTTTAAGCTGTAGCGACCCCTGCTTTTATTTGGGAGAGTCCATGGTTCCTAGTGACCCTTGATATGAACCAGAAGCCTGGGGATGCAGACAAAGTAAGGTTTTAAGAGTGTGAAGGGAAAGGATGATGTGGAAATTCAATCTCTGCCATAGTCATTGGTGCAAAAGGCAAAATGTATCACTCACGGCTAATGTTCTGACTGGCAGTTCAGGGTATGCACAGACCTTGGACGAATGAGCAGACCCGTGTGCCAGTCCTAAGGCTGTTACTGACCAAGTATTTTAATGTATAAGTTTGTTTTAAGATACAGTGATGGCACTCATTAACAAAGGGAGGTCCCCGTGGCAGCATGCTGATTGCTCTCATAATAATGGGGGTGAAGAAGTGCCTCAGCACAATTTGATTATGCTTAGATACTTTGCTAACATCTAAAATTCTGTTCTCCCCCTTTCCTTTGGTTTTGGCACTGTTTCATACTAGGGGCCTGATCTAAAGCCCCTTGAATATTTCCATTGAATTCAGTAGGCTTTGGATCAACCTTTGTCAGGGAAGAGAGGACAAACACTGGATCATCATATGCTAGCATACAGAAAACCAATTTTAATTCCAAAAAGATGAAATCATTGGAGCAGAAAGTGAAAGTAATTAAATAGCACTAGTTGCTCCCAGGCACTAGAAGGCTGAAGAGGAATTTAAAAGACCCATTCAGATTTGGGATTGAAGCAATACTGTATTGATCATTCTCATGGATTTACCCTCTGTGAATGGACTCTGCCATTAATGGAGAGTGAAATTCAGCTAGCACTGATCACTATTTAAGTCTTTGTTCATGAAAAGAGACTATATGGTGTTAGTGTTACATACTAGAGATAATGCTACCATCAGTCTCATGAAAATAAGCTACCATACCAGAAGGCTGGATAAGGGACAGAAAACGATAAGCAGGAGTAAACTATTTTTTTTCAATAAGGCAAAACATTGGCTCTGGTATAATATTAGGATTAGTGTTATTCACATTAATGATCAGAAGGCGGGGATGAACAGTGAGATGCAGATGGCACAAAATTATTAAGGCTTGTCGAGAATAGAGAATCCTGTGGGGAACTTCAGTGGGACAGACTAAAGCTAGGTGAAAGGGCACCATGATGAAGTGTAAAACTGCTGACAAATGTAAGATAATGAGCATTGGAAGGAACAACTTCAGCTACACACCCATATATTTTACTTGGTTCTAAATTAACTGTAATTGATCAGGAAAAATGACCTGGGTGGTGTACTGGAAGAAAGATGCATGTAATAAAGCATTCCAATGGTAAATCTCATAACTATCAGACTTTTTAATAAAAATTCACAATCAATTACACATTATAATAAGCATACTCAAAAGTAACTCTCTATTAGTTCTGTGCATCAGGTGCAAATATGTTTTCTTCAGCATTAAAAGGTTTTCCTTCTAGCAATGTCATAAGAACATAATGAACATAAGAACATCATGGTCACTATCTTCAGTCTTGCAGTGTTTAGTATTGTCATCCAGTCAGTCATTCTAGACATATACTTCATTTCCCCTTTTCATAAAGTTCTGAAGCAGTGCGGTGTCAACTGTGTTTTACCCCAGAACTTGCTGCATTTCAGTTGACTAATCTGTTCTGCTGAAACCTAATAGGCATGGAGCACTTCCTGTCTTTGTAACTAAATGTTCCCTAATGCACTCTCTTTTGAACACTCCTCAAATGTCTGCATGCACCTTTTACTGCAACCACTGTATTCTGCTGCCACAGATGATAATTAACGATTAAGTCAATTTTCTCAAATGTAAGGTCTGTTAAAGCAGTTCTGTCACAAATGTGGTTGAAGCTGCAGATGCTATCTAATTAGAATTGGTCATGGTACCTTTAATTTAATTATTTGAAAGGGTCTTGAATTCTGCATCCAAGGAGGCTTTTTATATTCTCATTATTAATATGGTTTTCAGTTATATAGAAGAACCTGAGTCTTGTGTAAATCTTCCAGCTGATTATTTCATAGAATTCCCAGTGTATTTACTTTTCACTTACACATACATTTCTATGAGAAGTGTATAATGTATTTATTTATATGGAGATCATTGCATATTAAATTTTGAACAGATCTCAAAAGTCTCTTCATATTTAATTCAGGGTGTCATACTCTCTTTATTCAACATACTGTTTATGATTTGCTCTTCTATTCAGTGCTATGTCTTCTTTTAAGACTATGCTTAAGGCCAAACATTTCTCATGTTAAAGATGGAAGCCTATAATAACTTCCATAATACTGTACTTCAGGATGAAGAAAGTAGGGATTTTATCAAAGGAAACTACTGCACATTTTTGATCTGTGTATACTATAATTTAATCTGGTTTCAAATGGGAAATTTAAATTAATAAAATGAAAAATACATTTTTGGATGCAGTATCAGCTTTATATATTTGGAACTGCTCAGTTTGTACATAATGCTGTAAATTAACCACAGTGGGTTATGGAAGGGCTGCAATCAATAAGGCAGCTCATTATCTATGATACTTACAATTACCCTGATGCTAGTACTAACACTTTGGTTTAACCAGTGCATATTAACAAAATGTGCTAACAGGACATCTCATTATCATCCTAATTTCTGCTGTGGAGTTTTATTGGAAAATCATGCTACTCATCTGAACTGCCACAACAGCAGCATTATCCCTAGGGTGTTTTTTTTCATATCAAGGTTAATTTAAAGTGATTAGCATAAGCACTACAGATGTTGCTATGGGGATAGGAACCTCACATCTACTATGATGGACATCATTTGATTGCTGTTACAGCTCCGGTATGATTGGATTATTTGTTTTAATGTCATGTGAAACAAGTCACGTGGTAAACATCAGAATCTTCCTAATAGCATTTCATATTCCTGAAATCAATCACCTTTTCTGTTTCTTGGTGATAAAAATGCCTGAACAGTGCACAGGCAGATACCTGGTTTTTATTGCTGTTTGTATCTGATTATCTCTTTCTTGGTAAACTCTACTGTTTTGTGAGTTTGAAAGACATACCTATTTCAAAATTGTAAAACCAAATTTAAAAAAAAACTGGACAATTAAGATTAAGATTTTAGATAAAATTTTAATTCAGAGCAAAATGTTGTAATAAATTAAATGACAGTGGGTTTCAGGGAAATAGATGTAAATAAATGTGAACACACGCTCTAAGCTCATTAGATGGGATATCTGCTATTGAGCTGAATAGGTTTTGGATCAAGTCCTTAATGCTACTGCCATTGAGTTCCCCATTCTCAATTTGAACCATGAGCGTATTTCCTAATCTGGAGGTACTAGTAGACAGAAGAGGAAAAGTTCTACCTGTAGATACAAGGACAGTGATTTAAAATATAGATGTAGTTTCTCAGAAACCTAGATTTTAATTTACTTCTTAATGACCTCTTTTAACCACAGTTATGGTTGTGAGACTGTTATTAATATTGTCATTAGCAATGTCACACTGATGGTACTTTTAGTGGCTATTTTTATGGACTTGTGTGTGTGTGTGTGTGTGTGTCTTCCCCATTCTAATTTTTCAGGTTGAACCACAAACATTTAATTGTGAAAACTACTATGACTACTCACTGTATTTTCTGGGAGATAATTTTATTTAATTGATGTATGACTTAGTTTTGTGCATATCAATATAATTCTACATGTTGTGGGGTTACACTGAGGAAAAAAAATGACATTATTTGAGCATGTTTGGAATGCCAGAGAATATTTTAAGTTTATAGGGTTATTTTGTGCTTGAACATTAATTCCCACAACTCCCACTTCTGTTCCTTTTATATAGCTCCTTTCACAGTCAACGTATCTCAGAGCACTTCTCAAACTAATTAGAATATGATATTATTATACTCTAATGTTGCATGACTGGCAATTTTGACAGTTGTGTTCATCCATAGCTCACCAAAGCCACCTTCAGAGGAAATGGGTTTGTTCAGAATGCCAATGTTAGCCAATATGCTGATATTATACCCTTCTCTTTTCATTTGGGTCTTTAACTGCCAGGGATGGGCAAGAGTTCTGTGTGATGAGTCATTCAAAAGACAGGATTCCTCCCCGCTAAGCAGTAATATCAGCAATGTGTCCTAGCCCAGATCATTGTATGGATTTTGTCTCTGACTTACCAGCTCATGGGGAAGTGCAGTAATAAATGAGCCATCCCTTTTTTTTTTTTGGTATAGAATATAAGCACACTTTTTAAAAAGGTAAAATGTTACCAAATCAGAATTGTCCTCTCCCTCTGGTGTTTGCACTCACTCTTTCAGTAGTAAATGACTACACATAGTGAAAGGGCTGTTGTCATACTCATTAAGGCATGGAGAGCTTCTATTTATCCTTTACTTTCCTTTTATTTAAATATTACATAATTCTAACACAACAGCAACCAGAACCTGGCGCTGACTACAGCCTGCCGCTCTCCACGGTGCTGGGACATACCTTCAGAAACCTTTACTCTCTGAATCCATATCCTTACATAACAATTGCAGCTGCTCCACACACAAGACAGTGAAGAAACAAGATCTTTTAACCTACTAAGGCCTTGTCTACACTACAAGACTATTTCGAATCAACTTAGTTCGAATTTGTGGATTCGACCTTATGAAGTCGAATTTGTGTATCCATACTAAATACACTAATTCGAATTTCTGAGTCCACATTCATGGGGCCAGCGTCGACTTTGGAAGCGGTGCACTGTGGGAAGCTATCCCACAGTTCCCACAGTCCCCACTGCCCATTGGAATGCTGGGTAGAGCACCCAATGCCTGCTGGGGGGAGAAATGTGTCGAGGGTGGTTTTGGGTAAGTGTCGTCATTGAACCGTCAATCACAACCTCCCTCCATCCCTCCTTGAAAGCGCCAGCGGGCAATCTGTTCGTGCACTTTTCTGGTCAGTGACAGCGCGGACGCCACAGCACTGCAAGCATGGAGCCCGCTGCGATCATCGCCATTTTCTCCTCCACGCACTTTATCGTCCACCTCTTCCACAGTCAGCTGATGAGAAATTGGGCTACTTTTCAATGGTGCTGCAAGCACTGGGGGACCATAGGGGACGTTTTGAAAACATCAACGTCGGGTGGCCGGGCAAGGTTCATGATGCGTGTGTTTTCAGGAACTGTGGGCTGCTCAGACGCCTGCAGGAAGGTAGTTTCTTCCCGGACCACGAAATAACTGTTGTGGATGAGCAGATTCCTAAAGTCATCCTCGGGGACCCAGCCTGCCCGCTAATGCACTTGCTCATGAAGCCCTATACAGGTGCCTGGGACAGCGACAAGGAACTCTTCAAATACCCAGCGAGCAGCGTGACCTGTGACTGTTCAGTTTCTTTACAGAGAAGCTGAACCTGCCCCTGTTTCTTTACCCACTGACTGTTGACTCTCCTCTTCGGTTACATACCCCGTTCACCCTGTTTCCCCCACTTCCAACACACGTGTAAACATAAAATACATGTCCCATTGTTACTGAAGAAAGGTTTCTTTATTCATGACTTTGCGTTAAAGGGTTGAAACTGGGAGGCAGACTGTGCTGGGTAGGGTGTGCGGTGATGTAAAGACCGCCTCTAAACTCAACGAATGACAGGCTCCTGCTCCTAGAGTGGTCCGCAGTGCCGGAATGCTTCTTTCAACGGAGCCTGCCATACCTCTTTTTCGAATTCTGTGTACGGGGGGATATGTGACCTTGTGGCGGAGGAGTACGGATACAAATTCCTTTGCTGCGTGATTCAGCGGTCCAGGACAAGGACCGCTGTATAAGATCTGTAACCGCCCTCCCCCGCTACAAAGTCACATCCCCCCCGCCCACACAGAACCTGGAAACCACCTCCCATACCGACCATGGTGCCTACTGACTGCACTGTGTGTGTGACCCGCTGCTGATCCTGCCCCCGTGTCTGTACCCTGGGAAAGGTGACTGTCCTATGCAATTAACAACCCCCTTCCCCACGCCCCCCATTCAAACACAGTCTTCTTTGAAAAAACATGAGAGAAACAGTAATTAACAGCAAAGTATTTTTATTACTTAAGTAGACACTTAGGGGATGGAACTGGGATTGGGACTTGTGTGAGTCTGGAAGGGAACGACTTCTGCAAATGTAGGGTATGAGAGCTTTTTGGTACTTGAGCACTCTGCTGGGGTGCAGTGACAGTTTACACGGCCTCTGGCGCCCCTCCTTCTGGTTATTTTGGGTGAGGGGGGTATGGGACTTTGTGGCGGGGGAGGGCGGTTGCAGATACACTGCAGGGGGGCTCTGTCCTCCTGCGGTCCTGCAGAACATCCACAAGGCGCCTGAGCGTGTCCGTTTGCTCCCTCACTAGTGCAAACATTGTTTGAGTCGCCTGCTTGTCTTCCTCACGCCACCTCTCCTCCCGTTCGCTGTGTGAGCGCTGGCACAGAGAGACAGTCTCCCTCCACTGGCTCTGCTGGTCTGCCTCGGCTAGGTAGCCGCCCATACTTTCATCGAACATCTTGTCCCTTGTCTTTTTCTTTCTCCGCCTAATCTTTGCCAGCCTCTGCAAGGGGGATGCTGTGGCAGGTCTGGAGACAGTGGAAGCTGTGAGATGGGAAACAGGGAGTGAATTCCTTTCAAAGATACATTTTTGTGAACAATTAACTGAGTCTAGGCTGTCTCTGTGAATTCTGGGTTGAGACCCCTGTGCCTGCTGGGGCACGAATAATTTTCGCGGTGGATTCTGGGTAAATGTCGCCAGTCATTCCTTCCTCCGGGAAAGCAACGGCAGACAATCATTTCAAGCCCGTTTTCCCAGAATTGCCCTGGCATACGCCATAGCGTGGCAACCATGGACACTGTTTTGCCTTTTGTGTATGTCACCGTATGTGTACTAGATGCCGCTGACAGAGGCGGTCCAGCAGCGCTACACAGCAGCATGCTTTTGCTTTTGCATGACAGCAGAGATGGTTACCAGCCATATTGTACCATCTACCATACCATAAATTGGTAATAAGATGGTAATAAGATGGGCATGGTTACCTGTCCTTTTGCACTGCACCATTTGGTGCTGTCATAAGTGCCCCTCGCCGAGCAGCCAGGGGCGCAAAAGCCAAAATTGGGAATGCAGCAAAGAATCCTTTGGCACCTTATAGACTAACAGAAGTTTTGCAGCATGAGCTTTCGTGGGTGAATACCCACTTCTTGCATCTGAAGAAGTGGGTATTCACCCACGAAAGCTCATGCTGCAAAACTTCTGTTAGTCTATAAGGTGCCACAGGATTCTTTGCTGCTTTTACAGATCCAGACTAACACGGCTATCCCTCTGAAAATTGGGAATGACTCCCTGAGTCAATCCCTCCTTTTTGGTATCTAAAAATAGAATCAGTCCTGCCTAGAATATGGGCAAGTGTACTAGAGAACAACTGTATCAGAGAACCAGAGAGCACAGCTGCTCTGTGTCAGATCCTGCATAGATTATGAGCTGTATGCTATTCACAGGGGGTGCTCCTGCAACAACCCCACCTGTTCATTCCATTCTTCCCCAGCCTTCCTGGGCTACCATAGCATTGCCCCCCAACCTGTGTGATGAAGTAATAAAGAATGCAGGAATAAGACACAGTGACTTGTTAGTGAGAAATGAGTGGAAGGCAGCCTCCAGTTGCTATGATAGTCCACATAGGACATTAAGGAGTGTGGAGGAGAGGAGCCCAGCATCCTGCTGCTAGTCCAGGGGCAATTGAATCTTTTCTTTACACATGAAGGGTGGGGGCTGATGAAGCTCAGCCCCCCTGTTGCTATGATGACGATGGTTACCAGCCATATTGTACCATCTACCAGGAAAAATTAGGTTCACCTGACACTGGGGAACCTGACAGATAGTAGTCGGCATGGTTACCAGTCCTTTTGCACTGCCCCATGTGCCAATAGGCTGATGCTGAGGACGGATACCCATCTTTTTGTACCATCAGCCATCCATAGCGTGGGGGGAGCAAGGATGTTGGTGTTGAGTGCTGCACCATCGTGTCTATCTGCAGCATTCAGTAAAGATACGGTGACATGTAAAAGAGTCAAGAGAGGATTGTTTTCCCTTTCACTTCTGGGGGTGGGTGGGGGGGTGCGTAAATTGCCGAGCTATGCCCTGACCCACCGCGGACACTGTTTTTGTCCCTAGAAGCATTTGGAGCTCAGCCAAGAATGCAAATCATTTTTGGAGACAGCAGGAACTGTGGGATACCTTGCGTCCTCAGTCACCCCTCCCTCCATGAGCGTCCATTTGATTCTTTGGCTTTCCGTTACGCTCGTCTCGCAGCAGCGTGCTGAGTCTCTGCTATGCCGTCTGTCCGGAGATTTTTTAAAAATACTTTGGACCAGGCGTAAGATTACAGTAATTCCCCTAATTAGATGCATGAGTCTCCTAGCGAGATCACCGTGAGGATGGGCACTGAAGGAGATAGAGAGCGCATGCTGCGTGAAATCTATCACGAACCACGGACCGATGCAGCCGTGGTCGGGGAGGCAATGCTCCCTGAATACCACATGAAAGCCTCGCGCGGAAAAGGGTGCTATCACGGAGCACCCAATAAGGCAGTTCTCCCCAGGAACCTCCTGCTGATGCTTATCGATTAACGGAAGTAGAGCTTCGTGGAGATCTCCCAGGAGGATTTCTGATCTATCACCATATATAGAGAGACCTCCTTCTCACACACTTCAGATTCCTGTTATATTAAGAATAAAAGTTAACATGGTTAAAGCACTTACCGACTGCTCCTTCCCCTGATTCAGGATCCGGGTTCATGGCCGGGGAGGGTTGGTAGGGGATCTCCGTGACGGTGATGAATAGATCCTGGCTGTCGGGGAAACCAGCGTTGTAAGTGCTCTCGCCTGCCTCGTCCTCCACAAACACTTCCTCATCTTCCCCGTCCGTGAACATCGTCGAGGAACTGTCCGTCGACACTGTCCCATCATCAGAGTCCATGGTCACTGGTGGGGCAGTGGTGGCAGGCTCCGTAGCGTCCGTTTGCCGCTTTGATTTTTTGGTAGCCTTGTCTGGGGTCCTTGGTTTTCACGCGGCAATGCGTTGCATGACGGCTGTATCCTCTGTCTGGATCATGGCTTTGGAGACCTTCTCGTAGGTCTTTGCATTCCGTTTGTTGGAGCGCAGCTCCGAAAGCACAGACTCCTCGCCCCACACACCGATCAGATCCAAGAGTTCCCGGTCAGTCTAAGCCGGGTCCCTCTTTCTATTCAGAGATTACATGAACTCCTCTGCTGGAGAGCTCTGCATCGCTGCCGGTGCTGCTGAGCTCGCCCCGATGTCCAACCACGAAATGAGATTCTAACTGTCCAGAAAGGAAAAGGAATTCAAATTTTCCCGGGTCGTTTCCTGTGTGGCTGCTCAGAGCATCGAAGCTCGGACTGCTGTCCAGAGCGTCAACAGAGTGGTGCACTGTGGGATAGCTCCCAGAGCTACTAAGTTCGATTTGCATCCACACCTAGCCTAATTCGAGCTAGCCATGTCGAATTTAGCGTTACTCCACCTGTCGGGGTGGAGTACCAAATTCGAACTAAAGAGCCCTCTAGTTCGAATTAAATGGCTTCCTGGTGTGGACGGTTGAGCGGTTAGTTCAAATTAACGCTGCTAAATTCGAATTAAAGTCCTAGTGTAGACCAGGCCTAAGACTCTGAGTTGAAGGTCCTGTGTTTCTCACAAACGTTTGATAAACCTTTAACATAGGGAGTTGAGAGAGTTACATTCTTTGCATTGCTTTAGGTTTCAGTGACACCAATAGTAAACACAGAGCACTAACCTCATGTCTTGGTATGGAAGAAAAGAAGGAACCATTTTTCATAATATTTAATTGTACATGTATTCATGTCTCATTGTGCATGTATAATTTTATTGATACAGGATCTAAAACAGTTTTTAAGCATTTCAATTAACTTTTAACCATAAACAGGATAATATTCTACCCCTCTTTCAGTGAGATGTACTTTGAGCATGATTCACCTTTGTGCTAGTCTAGTTTTTACAATCCCCCCCCAATGTAATTCTATTTAATGGAGTTATATCAGCAACCTACTGGTGAACCAGGCCCCTTGTATTGACACAATATATGGGTACTCGGGATAGCAGTTTTCATAAGACTACAGTAAACATGTGGAAAGTTTTACATTAAAGGGACAAATTCATAGACATGTTTTTATTAATGAAGTCTTTATTGGTGAACCAGTTCAGAAAGATAAATGTGAACCAAATCTTTTCAGGTTTGAAAAGATTCATTTAATTTTGTTTGCACTTTTGAGTCTGTATACTTCTGGTTTTTGCTGGAAGAATAAATACAATCAACTGATGCCACAAGAGAGACTATTTTGTGAATTAGTTCAGACCTAGCCAGATCCAAGATCAAAAGGAAATCTTGTAAAATTCTCAGGCCCCTTTCTGAAGCAAAAAGTTTTGGGCAGTTTATTATGACCTTTTGATTAAGCTTTTGAGTGTATATTCTAAGCAAATCTTCAGAACTTCACCACAGCTGTCAAAATCATTCTTTCTTTCAGTTCAGTTTCCTGTGCCCCGCTTTGCTGCCATATATACATTTTATATCTAAACACAAACATTGGTAATGAGTAAAAAATGCTTATGTAAAGCTTTCTTAGCATGTCTACACTTGCCATTTAAAGCGGGAAAAAGTCCCTTTTTTGCGCAAAAATCATGGGAGCGTCTATACTTGCCAATGACTTTTTGCGGTGAAACTCAGAAGTTTCACCGCAAAAAGAAAACCACCTCCACGAGAGGTGTACAGCTCTTACCGGTGATGCTTTTGTGGTGATGTGCAAGTGAAGTCACGTTCTTCCTGTTTACACAGCTTTTAGCCTTCTGAGGATATCCTACAGTGCCTAGGTGACCACTCTGGCCAGCAGCTCTGCTGCTCTGATGCAGGTAAACAGACATCCACCCCTCCCCCTGTAAAGCCCTGGGAACTTTGAAACTCCCCTTCCTGTTTTCTTGGCAAGTGCTCACTTATCTGGCCAGGTGGCAATGGCTGCTCCATGGAGCAAACAATCCCCTGCTTGGAGCAATGCTGAGCTATAGGAGCTGATCAGTGTTTGGGGAGAGAAGGCTGTGCAGGGACCCAGGATGCCCCACAATCACCCCCCCCCCCTCCTTCCCACAGGACCCATGTCAAAATGGAGAGAGCTGCATTGTGGGATAGCTGCTCTAGAGCCCTGCTCTCATCAGCGATAGAAGTGCTGCTAATGTAAACACTCTCTGATGCCTGAGGAATTAAGTGAGTACGCAAACCAGCACTTTATTTTCACCAGTTCCCTATTACAGCACAAAAACTCTGCAAGGATAGATATACCCTTAGCTTCCTAAGCCTTGATTTTTGTTTCACTTCTCATTATACTACTTATGAACCAATATTCTACTGAAATAACACTTTTATAACCCCCTTATGTTTATAAAATCAATATTTTATGGAATGATTAATAGCTGATTTATGTTTTAAAAAAGCAGCTCTCTTCCTATGAAGAACTTAATGTTGGATAGCTTATTGGTAAATTTCAATTATGATTTATTTAGTTATTTCTTTGTATTATAGCTGCACTGTGGGGAATTTTAGAACATATTACGGTACTGGAAAGTCACACCCCGACACATCTTGAAGCAAATTTATTGGATTGTGAACTGCAAATCTAATGTCAATAGTTTCAGAACTGGCAGGTGGTCTCAATTTAATTTTCATACAACTGACAAGACCTAGTTGTCTTCTGTAAAGAGCCCTCTGTTTAACTTTGAATATATTAAATGCCAAATTCTCAGTGTGTGCCAGTTGAGGATCTGGGCCAAAATATATAGCTCGTTTAATTTCTTTAGCTAAATGGACAAATGACCAAATTGTGTTCTTCCTACTCACACAAGAAGACTTGTTTTCAGTGGAACTATTTGCATGAGTGAGATGAATGCAGCTTGGTCAATGTGGTTTAACTAAAATATTTTCATGAAACTGGAATTAATCTAAGAACGGGATTTTTAAAAGCACTCAGCATTGGCTCAATTCTGCTTCCATGAAATCCAATGGAAGTTTTATCTTAACATCAATGGGAGCAATTAGGCCAGCACTGAGTCCCACTTTAAATACATATTTGCCAGTCAACATTGTTAACATTTGATTTTATGAAGCATAATGTCTCTCACTGGAGAGACTGATTTTTTCCTAAACTACAGGACTTCTCAACATATTTTGACATACTTGCATTGCCTTGGGAGTTGGGGTTAGCATCAGAATAATCAGATTTTGTGACAACAGATTTATGATTGCATCTACACTGAGCTTTACAGAGGTTTGTTAGATGGCAGGGCATGTGAGCTTTCAAAGCTGAAGTCTGGGAAAAGATGGATGGATGAGTCACCCTAAAAGCACATGCCAAACAGAACTTTTCTATTATTGTGAATAACCAGAATGAGGAATTTAGAGCGTCCTTCAGCTTTTGGTAGTAGACTAGTTTGTCACAGCTCACACTCAACTATGGAAGGAGTGTGGTGGGGTGTCCATGCCACACAGGCAAGTTAAATTAGGTTAATTAACCTGATAGGCTGCACCTGCGGGAGAACCAGGGTGTGAAAGGCTGATGATGGAGCCCAGCTGAGAAGGAACAGGCAGGGCTGGTATAAGACAGGAGGCTGCCAGCATAAAGGGGCTACGGGGAAGTAGTCTGCATCACTCCCTGGGAGAAGGGAGTTTGGGCTGGTAAACTTGGAGAGTGGGGAGCCAGAAGATGTAGGAAGGAGTCCTGTTCCTATGTCCCTGTATCTGGGAACAAGCAAAGCATAGTTGCTAGATATTGTGTTCGTGGACTGTAACATGGAGTAAAGGGAGCGTCCAGATTCCTCTACCAGCCACTGGGCTAGTGGCATAGACTGGGCAGCTAAGGGACGACTGCTGTTTTGGATGGAGAGACATTTATACTCCCAGAAAGGGAAAATGCTTACTTATGCAAACCTTCCTGAAGAAGGACAGCCAGATTAGGGCCAGAGTTCTGCTTTCAATATTACCACCCCAAATGAAGCTGTTAGTGGCCTACCCCATTTCCATTTATGAAGAAGAGCATTTATGAGGATTCTTTCTCCAAATTTCCTATTACTAAATTACACAGAGGGGTGTGTGTGTGTGTGGTTATTCCCCCCACACACACCGTTTCCTTAGATGCGATTTTAGTTTCCCAAAAGAAATTACATTATCAGCTTGATAAAGGCTGCTGGTAATTTTAAGAAATCTTACAAAAAGAGCAGAGTAGCTTAACAATCTAAGAGAATTGTCTGTGGAGTCTACTGCACTCCAGAGAGCAATATTGCCCATTAGGAATTCTAACCACTGTAATTAGCAACTAGTTTCCCTATCTCTGTATGTTAAGGGAATTCATTTTCTGTTTGATTCCTGCCTGATATGTGGAGAAAAGTGTAGC
Organism: Mauremys mutica; assembly: GCF_020497125.1. Classification (NCBI taxonomy): domain Eukaryota; kingdom Metazoa; phylum Chordata; order Testudines; family Geoemydidae; genus Mauremys; species Mauremys mutica. The sequence continues at coordinate 186,537,812 of NC_059072.1, read as the reverse complement.
GGGAAAAATCTGCATGACCTTGCATTACTGATTCTGTATGATTGGAATAAGCAGTATTAGCTGTACTGACAAGAAGCAAAAGCACAGTGAATAAGTTAAATTCTGCTCTGATTTAGAACCTGTGCTACCTTATTACATCAACGGTGAGGTCTGAATTGTAATTCAGAGAAGAATTTGGCCCTTAAAATGTACATATAGAAATGTAATATCCTGATGGGTAATTTGTCAGTTTAGGGACAAAGTTGTTTTAAAAACAAATAATATTCAGAGTCCAGGTCCTTAGCTACCATGCTAACAAAACTACTATAACTTCAATGAGTTTTAAGTACCTGCAGTATCAGATCCTGTGTAGCTAAATATTATTATATGCCTGTGATAGATATGGCAATTTCCTGCAATATCCTTGAAAACCCTACTGACTTAAGTTTACATATCTTTGGAGTCCATTTTATTAAATGCAGAGGGTGTTTACTATTGTGAGCCCTGGGAAGTACTATTAAATTCAAAGGACTGTATTGAACAATAGGCCAGACAAGAATGGACTTTTGGAAACTCGAGGGGGAAGGGGAGAGAGAGATGGTGAATACCCACCTCCAGTTATGCAAAGTCCCTGCTCTGAAGAGGGGACCATTTCCTACCTGTTCCCAGAATCTGAAGATCAAAGGCCCACGCTGTATAAAGGAAAGACTAACTCATTCATGGGTGTGCTTGATCTGAGCTAAAGCTGGTATGAACTTTTAACCATAGAAAAAACCCTTTGTGGGGCTTAAAGTACAGACTTATACCAGTACTCTGGCTGGACTTGGGGGTGATGTCTGGTAAGCGTATTACGATGTGTGTAGATCATTTTATTGTTTTTAATGTTTTCTCAGTAATGTGCTTGCTTAGGGAAATCTGTCAGGTAATTCATAGCTGCTGGCAATTACATTGGTCATAGTCTCTGAAGAGTAAGCAGAGCGCAGATGCTCACCTGCTTAGGCAGGCTGGCTTCCCCTGGGGAATAATATAGTGTCTAGTGGGAGCTGTGCAGCCTGGAAAAACCTTACTCAGGAAGTAGAGAGACACAGGTCTCCACCCAAGAGAAGGGACAGCTCAGAGGCAGAAGCCTAAAGGTGGGTGCCCAGGCTGGACCACGGGTTGCAGGGAGGGAATACAGATGCAGCTGACCTGAATGGTGACAATACCAACAGAAGAGTACTGGGAAATCATGCGAGGGAGACGGTTAGTAATATGCAGGTTGATTAAGAATTGACATTATTGCATGCCAAAATTGTCCCCAATAACTGTGGGACCAGTTCCTTATTACTGGAAGGAAATCATATAAAGATTGGGCTGAAATAAAATAATATACATATGTTCCTCTAATACCAAAGCTGAATGCTAACAAAATAAACAGTCATAGAGTTTAAGGCCTGAAAAGGAGCATCAGTCTGACCTGCACATCACAGCCTATTAAACACCACCAAGTTACACCTGTATTAAGCCCAATAACCTGGGTTAGACTAAAGCATTACAGCCCTCAGGAGCCTAAACTATTGTATGCTACAGTTAGAGAATAGAAAGGACTGAGGTGCACCAATGCCTGAGGCTCCTGCTATGCCAGAGAATTGATTTGGGGAGAAAGATGCAGATAAATAATTCCTCCTGGTATGTCTACATTTTCTGATTTCTTGTGTCTTTTAAAATAAAAGTTACTAATGTTACAAATTCAGTGTCTACATTTTTGTGTTGCACCTTCAACATACTTTATTTTACCTTAAATGTTAATTGTACTTCATGTGTTATGTTGCGCTAGTCATTTAAGAATAGAGGGTCGCATGTTCACTGACTTAAAAGGAGGGTAAAAAGTAAGTTATAAACTGTTTGTACAGAGATACTTATCTGTTCATTTAAAAAAACATATTAGAATGTCACATTTTCATGTTTTCTATTTTTTTGTTCAAAAGATGCTATGAAGTGTGTGAAATTAATTTATATTAATTAAGCACATACAAACCAGTTTGAATTCAATAAGAATTGATCCCAACCTACATGGAAAAATTGGAACTTAACCTTTTCTGAAGTTCCAAAAATATTTAATTAATATTTTTCCCCATATTTTTCATTTTCATGAGCCTTAATACTTCCTAGTGCTAGACATGCTGTGAAGTGGAAGTGCAGAAATATTGCCAGAGACTGTTCTTATTTTATTTCTAGACTGAACAGAAGCGGAAAGTACCAGAAATCTCTCAAAAAAAGTGTTCTGCCAAAATGTTCAACCAGTAGAGGGTTTGGATTAAGAAACTCGGGTAGTCAGCTGTATAATAATTTCTTTGTACTTAAAAGATCTGATCCAAAGCCCGTTCTAGTCAATGGAAAGACTCCCTGTCTTTCTGCTGATGATCTCAAAGCACTGTACTGAAGAGGCTTAATTATATAAAATAGGAAGCTTGGTGACAGAACCAGAGTTCTGGACCCTTTAAGTAGAAATGAACCAAAATAAAACTCTGGTTATACATATCTGCACAAATTGAGGGGCAAAAGACTATTAGTTACTATTTGATTTTTAACCTGGATCTGAATTTCATAACTCTTCCCTATTCTTTTAATGGGCATAGCCACAATGCTATATTTTAGCATATCTTATCTTAATTTTGTATATGAGTGAAATTAAAAACCAGCTCCAAATTTGGCATTTTAGGTTCATCTCCACTTTGAGGTTCAGCCACCACTAATTTAACTAACAACTAAAGATACATTTTGAATTATGAAAACCAAAAATTACCCTTTCCTCCTCCTGCAATCCTCCCTCCTCCCTGGTGGTACCAACAACAGTGGCAGAATGTACAACAGTAATCAGCAATTTACCATGCAGTCCATCATGCACATATTTTAATCCACCTTATACTTGAAACTTGAAACAGCAAAGCAAAGAGGAATCTTTTAGATTTGGCATTTCATTTGCACATTAAAACTAAGTGTTTAATGCTTTACTATTACCACAGTAATTTGCATATTTTTTGTTTTGCACCCAAGGTAATTTCAGCCTATGTTAAAACACTTATCTATAAAGGCTTTGGCTCTCCTGAGCAGAAAAATGTGATGAAGACCATAATCAGCACTTTTTGATGTGTACACAGAAGGAAAACTAGAGTGTCTGATCTTCGACAAAGTATCCCTTGGATGTTAACGTTCCACCTGACCTTTATTTTCTTCATATTTATGTTGCTTATAAATTTTTAAAGTAAATGGCAGTCATCATGCCATGGGGAAGGCACAAAGAGATGAAAAATGTAATTCAGAATAACATGCCATAATTAGCAGATAATAAATTACCAATGGCTATGTTGAACCTGCAGCTTCTGTGAAAGAGACTGCAGAATGTGGTGCTCTGAAAAAAGAATATCACGAGCAAGAAAAAGTATCCTTACCTGATATTCTCCTTCACGCCACTACTCTTGTGGTGTTATCTCATGGAAACCATCTGTATTAATCCAATATCATGGTTAAACATATCTCAAATGCTGAAATTCAGGGCATACTGTAGTGAGCCCCCTATTTTTAAGGCTCCCAGAAGAAGCTGAGGACATGGGACTTTGGGTGGAGAGGGACAGGGGTTGCTGCTTTTTCTGTCATCTGGTATTTTGTAGAGGACAGGTGGTGTATTTTCATTTATTGCAATTTAATTACTTTTAGGGAGCCTAAGTTGCATGTATAATATGGGCAAATATTTGTATTATATCAGCTAAAAATGATAGAAATCGTAAGTAAATAAATGGTTTATTTTAATTTTCTTTAACCTAGTTTTCCTTATTTCTATTTTTTCTTATATATTTTACTAAATAGCACCACAGTGGTACCTTCTGTTTGACTTATGGAACAGATTCCCATTCGTTAGTTAGTGCCATTTATTTGAATATAAGTATTTGCTTTGAAAGAGTAGTGCATATGATAGACTCCTCCACAAGACAGACATTGCCAAATTATTCTATTACTCTATCCTTTGCCTAGTGCAGAAAACAGAGTTTATAGGGTCCCATTGGACTGTACCCAAGCCAGAACGATCATCCCATAGTCAAGATTCCAATCTATTTGATTCATATGATCATGACAGCCCGAAACTGTGTGAGGCACCAAGGGCATATGGCCTTGTGCACACATTTAGTACAGCACATTAGGTTACACCTCAGACCCCTTCCAACATGGCTTGCCTCAGCATATCTGCCAAGCCATCTGCACTTGGACACTGTGCTCATGGTATTTTTGCAGATTCTAATTTCTCTGAATTGGTGGTTGAATCCTCTCAATGTTTGTGCAAGTATTCCCTTTCTCCTCCCTCAGCTGTTGATGACTCTGGTCTCAGATACATTGGCTCTAGGGTGGGAAGCTCACTTAGGGCCCTTCCAAACTCAGGGTCTTTGGTCTTCGACTCAGATTACCCTTCATATGAATGTCCAAGAGCTCCAGGTGATTTGTCTTGCCTGTTAGGCTTTCCTACCTCATATTGGGAAGAAACATGTTTGTCAGATGCATTTTTCAGTAGTGGGGAACTCCCCAAATAAATAGATATACTTGTGAACAAGTACAACAAAAAATGTCACCAGTTCTGCTCCCTACAAGGCCACTGGCCAGTTTCTATCTCAGATGCCTTCCTGCTACCCTGGATAGGAGAACTTTATTATGCTTTTCCCCCAGTCCCACTCCTACACTGAGTGCTACTAAAGATCAAGCAGAACCATATCTGGGTTATAGTAATAGCCCCAGTATGGCCCTGCCAAATATGGTTGTGTACTCTACTGGATCTCTCCAATCTCACTCCTATTGAACCCAAATTTGATCTCTCAGGACCAAGGTTGGCTGCTCCACCCAAACCTCTGATTCATTCATTTGATGGCCTGGAAGCTTCATGGTTAACTCACAAAGAGCAGGCTTGTTCTGAGCAAGTTCACCAGGTCTTCCTAGGTAGCAGAAAGCCCTCTACCAGGGACACCTATCTGTGAAAATGGAAACAGTTCCCTATCTGGGCTTGTCTAATCAGAGTCTCGCTGATGCATTTGTCCATCCCAACAAATAGTCGACTCTGTAGTACACCTGAAATAGCAAGGCTTAGCAATTTCTTCTATCAAGGTTCACCTGGCAGAAATATCAGCTTTCTACCCTCACATGAATAACTGTTCTAATGACAGGAAAATTAAATTCCTTTAAGGCCTGGAAATATTGGGACTCTAACTTAGTTTTGTCTTATCTTGGGAGCACCATTTGAGCCTCTAGCAATGTACTCCTTACTGCACCTTTCCTGAAGGTGGTTTTCCTAAGTGTTGTCACTTCTCCCAGAAGGGCCTCACAACTGTGTGCCTTCATCTCTGAACCACCATACGTTGTCTTCTTTTAAAGATAAAGTGTTCTTACACCCTCATATAAGGTTTCTCCCTAAGGTAGTTGCAAATTTTCATATCAATGTACCAGTTTACTTGTCTTTATTTTATCCCAAATCTCACAAGCAATGACTAAACACTCTGGATGTTAGCTGAGCACTGGTGGTCTTCATAGACAGGACCAAACCGTTTTGGCGATCCGCTCAATTCTTCATGGCGATAGTGGACAGAATGAAAGGTCTTCCAATCTCCCGACAGAGAATTTCATGTTGGATATCTTCTTGCATCCAGGCATGTTATGATCGAGCAGGCATCTCTCCTACATACAAGCTGACTGCCCACTCCACAAGATCACAAGCATCCCCTGCAGCATTTCTAGCATTTGACGCTTGCAAAGCACCAACCTGGTCATTTGTGCACACTTTCTCCTCCCATTACACCACCACTCAGTACTCAAAGGATGATGCCAACTTTGGTTGAGCTGTACTGCAGTCTCTGTGTACATGAACTCTGATCCCTCTGCCTGTTTAAATGCTTGGGAGTCACTAAGAGTGGAATGCACATGTGCAATCACCCAAAGAAGAAAAAACGGTTACCTTTTCATAACTTTCTTCAAGATGTGTTACACATGTTCATTCCATGACCTGTTGTCCTACCCTTCTGCTTTGGAGTTTCTGCAAAAAGGGAACTGTGGTGGCTTGGGGTTTGGCTGGGCCTTTGATATCAATGCCAGTGATACATTGGCAGCACTGAGTGAAAAATTACCAGTGACTGTGTGCAGGGTGCATGCACACCAAGAGTGGAATGGACATGTGCAACACAGCTCGAAGAACAACAGTTATAAAAGTTTTTTTCACCAGTTTGAGTGGCAAATCAGGCCCAATATGGTCAATTTTCTGGAAGGACTAAGAGTTTTTATTTTATAGCAAAAACTCATGTTTTAAGACTACCTTTATTTACTATCTGTGTTGTGCCCTTCCATCTTCACTGGGGCTTCCCATCTGGCTCCCTGGCAACATGGCTCCAAAGCAGTATGCTACTGGGGATAATCCCACCTCTTGTTTTCTCTTGAACCCCAGTCTGTCTCCACTGAGCCAGCTTCCACTGGCACATCCTCTTTACATGTGCAGAGCCATGACCCTCCACCTGGTTTGAAGACACAGGAGAGAATGCTGCAGAGATGGAATGTTCTCCCCCACACATTCTCCATGGATGCACAAAGAGGAGCCTTCTCCTGTTGATCTCACTGGACCCAATTAGGTGCTGAGTCAGGATGTTAGAATCTGCCCATTATATTTGTAAAAAAACCTTAAAAATAAAAATGCTTTTTCAGTAACTTGTGTGTAGACATGTCAATCCAATATATTCTCCATGACTCATATAATGTATTTAATGAGATCTTACCACTGGGGCAGGGCAAGGAGTCAGAAATAGGGCGGTAATGAAAGAAACCACAGAGGAATATAGGGTGCATTATCCAACTGCGCTGTAGCTTTCTATTTGCCACTGGTCGTAGACAAATATTTTGATGGACTATCACTTGGAAAGATTAATTGTGATGCTCAGGAAAGGAATGGCTCTCCTATTTCTCTGGAAGAAATTGCAATAGCTATTAAGTCACTGGTCTCTGTTAAATCCCTCAGACAAGATAGTCTTTTCTATTGAATTTGAAAGAGAGACACATACATGCATATCTCTATGTCCAGTTATTCAGCTGTATAACTCCACTGAAATCAATGGATATATGTCAGTTTACAACAGCTGAAGATCTGGCCCATAACGTGTACGTGTGTGTGTGTGTGTGTGTGTGTGTGTGTAGCTATATTTATCACTATCCAATCTTGAGTAATTATTTTGACATTTTACTTTATTTTATCCATTAATTTTAAAGAAGTAAAGGTAATTGAGATGTGTGAATATTGCACTCATTCTTTACATAGTGACATGCAACATCCAATTAATTCCTGCTTGTCCTGATACTTTAAATTACGCATCTAAATCCATTCATAATTTGGATTTCTTAGTAGACAACACTCATCAGAAAATGTATTCGAGGGCCCCATTTTTTAATTAATGATGGATTTTTGTGGGGAGTGAGCTAAATAAACACTAAGATTGATCATTAGAAAAGTTGAACTCTGTTTTACTTATGCTCTGTTTTGTGCATGAAAAAATCTGATCCAAGAAATCTCTCTTAATTGTTTGGAGTTTTTTTGCATTTTCTTGGAATTAATTAATAGATGAAAATAATGTAAATAAATGGAGTAAAGGTTTTCATCTTTGTTTTTCTCCATGTCTGGTTGATAGTCCTTTGTGGACTTTACTGTTTTTAAATGCTGGTGTGCCAACATCAATTAACTTACAGCTTGAGTATGTTGACTGTAGATCAGCTTGAACATAAATATTACATACCAGAGGTCCCATACTGTCAATTTTTCCACACAGGTGACTTTTCTTTAGTTACAAAGAGAACTGTAATGAGGCCATTAAACAATGTAAAGTTTATTCTTGTTAAATCAAAGGGAACTCTATATGTAACCCTATTTTTCCCCCTAATATACAAAAATGAGAACATGAGAGAGAAAAGGTGGCTACCGTGTCTATAACCAAAACCAGAAGTGCCATATATGTTCTGCAAGAAAACACCTTCTGCGTCAACCAATGGAGGTGATTAGCAGTAGAGTGGAGGACTTGTACCTTAGTTGTAGAAAGGAGTACATTGATTTCAGTAGGACTATAACTATTTATCCCAGTCACAGATCTGCCCCTCCCTATCCATTCCACTCTTGGCTTTGGTAGTGTTACTGCCATCATAGGCACCATTTGCAATGGTGATTTTTGTGATGTGAATATATGTCTGCTATGAACTAGACTAAGTTCACTAAATGATTTCACATGGACAACCAAAGCACAATCAGATATTACTTTTGTTAACAACTTCCTTGGACTGGATTTGAACCAGTGACCTAAAGGGAAAAGGCTCCGATCCCAATATCTTTTTTTTAAAAAAAAGACAACGTTCTCAACTAAGCACATATTTCGGCAAAGAAAACTCTTGCCTATGATTTTATTTTCCCTTTGGAATTTGTTCCTAGGCTCTAAGTAGTGTAATATACATATGTATATCAGTACCAAACATTAAGAAACCCATTTTCAAAAATAAACATCTAGAGTATGAAACTCAAATCTCCAGGGCAGCAATATACAGATGAGGAAAATACTGATGCTGGTGCTTTTACAAATATTTTAGTAAAGTATATTGGGTCTTCCACAGCAGGTAGCAAATCATGAAAGCACTAAAACCCAACTACCTTAAAACTAATTTATTAAAGTGTTATCTTCAGACAGATCAATGAAAAAATTAAATCAGCTACTTTAAAATGTATTAAACTAATTTATTTTACTGCACACAGCAGGAGAAAATATATAAAAAGCTGCCAGTGATAACAAATAAAAACATAACACAGCAGGGAAGAGAAGAAACAGACACAAAAAGATTGAAAGCAGTCCATCATAAAGAGTACTGTGTGGAATGTGACAGCTCCAGTCAAAATAGGTGTTCCCTTAAAACAATATGTGCATGTTCTCAGGAAAATTATTTTCATATTGATTCAACAATCATATCACATAATTACACATGCTAATAAGTGAAGATCAGTTTGTTTTTTAACTCCTTGAAAATTTTTCAGAGAGTCAATTGTACAGCATCTTTTATTCAAACAAAAACCAGAACAGCATTGGGAAACACTCTATCCTGAGATACGTTCTGTGCAACCCTACTGATTTCTATAAAGTTACAAGTCAAGGCAAAATAAAAATAAAATAGAAAATCTTTCTGGCTTTCTAGGACCAAACTCTGAAGCACTCATTTGAGTGAAATCCCCATTGTTTTCAAAGGGAGTTTTTACCAAGTTAGGATTGCAAGATTTGGCCTGTAAGGCAAACACTTTGGCAGGACTGCTTCCATGCAGCAGGTGGTATTAGTGTGCAGAATAGCCCATACATTCCTGAAGATCAGGGGTTTTCTACCAGAAGGAACTTTCTCTTAGAGAAAGGTTTGGCTGCTTAAAAAAGGAGGGAAGAGGAGGGCTTGGGGAAATATACCTTTCAAATATTTTTCTAAAATGTTGAAAATTTTGGTGTGCACATGTGCGTGTGTGCACCCTTTTAGCACAATAAGCAAGCAGTGGAAAAATGAATTTGATCCTCCTGTATTTCAACAGATTCTACTACTACTACTTTTAACACTAATCATAGAAGTATAATATAGGACTAGAAGCGACCTCAATAGATCATCTGTCCAGTCCTCTGCAATCAAGGCAGGACTACATAATAACTAGAACATTCCTGGCAGGCATTTTTCTAGCCTGTTCTTAAAAACATCCAATTATAGAGATTCCACAGTCTCCCTAGGCAATTTGTTCCAGTACTTAACTATCCTGACAGGAAGTTTTCCTACTTCCAACCTAAATCTCCCTTGCTGCAATTTAAGCCCATTGCTTCTTATTCTAGCCTCAGAGGTTAAGGAGAACAATTTTTCACCCTCCTCCTTGTAACCACCTTTATGGTCTTGAAAACTGTCCTCTGTCAGTCTTCTCTTCTCCAGACTAAACAACCCCATTTTTTTTTCAATCTTTCCTCTTACATAATGATTTCGAGACCTTTAATCATTTTTGTTACTCTCCTGTGGACTTTCCCCAATTTTTTCACATCTTTCCTGAAATGTGGCACCCAGAACTGGACACGATACTCCAGCTGAGGCCTTATCAGAACAGAGTAGATTGGAAGGATTACTTGCTTACAACACTCCTGCTAATACATCCCAGAATGGTGTTTGCTTTTTTATAATAGTGTTACACTGTTGACTCATATTTAGCTTGTGATCCACTATAGCCTTCAGATCTCTTTCTGCAATACTCCTTTCTAGGCAGTCATTTCCCATTTTGTATTTGTGCAACTGATTATTCCTTCATAAATGAAGTACTTTGCATTTGTCCTTATTAAATTTCATCAAATCTACTTCAGACCATTTTTCAGTTTGTCCATTTCATTTTGAATTTTAATTCTCTCCTCCAAAATACTTGCAACCCCTCCGAGCATGTCATCCACAAATATTAAAAGTGTACTCTTTATGCCATTATCTAAATCATTTTTAAAGATATTGAACAGAACTGGACTCAGGACCGATCCCTGTGGGACCCCACTCAGTATGCCCTTCCAGCTTGACTGATAACTGCTCTCTGGAAATGGTTTTCCAATTAATTATTCACACACCTTATAGTAGCTTCATCTAGGCTGTATTCTGTAGTTTGTTTATGAGAAGGTCATGTGAGACAGTATCAAAAGCCTTACTAAAACCAAGATATACCACATCTACAGCTTCCTACCAAGCTAACAAGCTTGTCAAAGAAAGCTCTTATGTTGGTTTTACACAATTTGTTCTTGGCAAATATATGTTGACTATTAATTATTACCTTATTATCTTATAGGCATTCACAATCTGATTGCTTGATTATTTGCTCCATTGTCTTTCCAGGCACTGAAGTTAACCTGGCTGGTCTGTAATTCCTCGGGCTATCCTTATTCCCCTTTTTATAGATTGGCATTATATTTTCCCTCTTCCAGTCCTGTGAAATCTCTCCTATTTTCCATGAGTTTTTGAAGATAATCGCTAATGGCTCTGATATCTCCTTAGTCAGCTCCTTGAGTATTCTAGGAGTATTCATCAGTCTCTGCTGACTTGAAGACATCTAACTTGTTTAAGTAATTTTAACTTGTTCTTTCTCTATTTTAGAATCAGATCCTACCTCATTTTCACTGGCATTCACTATATTAGAGGTCCAATTGCTATTAACCTTTGTGGTGAAAACTGAAACAAAAACGTTATTTACCACTTCTGTCACTTCCACATTTTCTGTTGTTGTCTTCCCCCTTCCCCTTCACTGAGTAACAGGCTTACCCTGTTCTTCGTTTTCCTCTTGCTTCTAATGTACTTGTAGAATGTTTTCTTGTTACCCACTATGTCTCTAGCTAGTTTAATCTCATTTTGTCTCTTGACCTTGCTAATTTTGTGTGTTGTTTTTTGGTATTCATCCTTTGTAATGTACCTAGTTTCCACTTTTTGTAGAACCCTTTTTTGAGTTTCAGATCAGTTAAGATCTCCTGGTTAATCCAGAGTGGTCTCTTGCTGTACTTAATGTAATAGAAAGAGAGAGCCTGAGACATGAGGCCTGGTCTAAAGCCCAAGGCCTGAACAAAAGTCAAGTCCTGCTGAAATAAAGCAAAGTTGGCAAGAGTCAAGCTATAAGAAAGAATCAGGCTCTGGTATGAAGGAGATGCCTGCTTGCAGGTTCACTATCCGATATATTAACTTGTCAAGAACGGGTCTGGTGTTGCAAAAACACAAGCACTATGCACTAAGTATTCATGTAAACACATCTCAGCAGGGTAGTATCAGAACACCCTGATATAAGATTATCATGTAAACACACTCCCTGAAGAGGATACAAGAACACACTGATGCCTCTTAAAGATAATGTGAGGCTAATAGGGTAATGAATAACAAAGTTTTGAGCAAGCCAACATGCACAAGGTAAAGGGTGGTAACTAACCATGTCAAAAGGGCAATATGTTACTTGTTTGTATCAGTGTATTAAAAAAAGGGTCACAGAGGAGGTGTCTTTGTCTGGCCTGGGTGGGGGGGGAAGGTTCTGCCATTCATTAAGCTGAGTCCATTGTGATGGGTGTACATGTGCTAGTGTAACTGCAGATATTGATCCAGGGAGCTAGGACTGTGCTTTATTAACAATTAACCTGGATGAACAACTTCACCACTGAACCAAGCCTGTGGTCTTCTTGGGCAGTTCAATCAAAGTCTGCTGTATGGGCTGTCTGGCCAGAGCCAGTGTGGCACACAGACAGAACACACGCCCAGCTGACAACAATTCCCATCATGACTATGCAGGGAGATAGTTTACTCTTGTGCACTTAATCATGTCTCTTTGAAAAACTGCCAACTCTCTGGGTATGTCTACACTATGGGATTATTCCGATTTTACAGAAATCAATTTTTGGAAACAGATTGTATAAAGTTGAGTGCACGCAGCCACACTAAGCACATTAATTCAGCAGTCTGCGTCCATGTATCGAGGCTAGCGTCGACTTCCAGAGCGTTGTTGCACTGTGGGTAGCTATCCCATAGTTCCCGCAGTCTCCCCTGCCCATTGGAATTTTGGGTTGAGATCTCAGTGCCTGATGGGGCCAAAAATTTGTCGTGGGTGGTTATGAGTGTGACAAACTGGGACTGTTCTTAATGTGGTCTTCGAATGCTGAGTGGGTAGTGTTGGCCTGGGAGGATGGTCTGCATTGGGGGATGGGAGACTGGCCTGAGGGAGGATACCTGAGCATGTAACATGAGAACCCAGGAATGGGTTAGAGGCCAGGTGACACCTTTGCCCGGGAAACTGTACAAAGGCTGAGTGAGAGGCTGGGGGGAGTTTTCAGCTTGGAAGCTGGCTGGGAAATGGAGGGGAGCCCCGACGGGGCTTGAGCCTCCCAGCAGGGCTGTGGCCTCCCTGGGGCCCCAGATGGACCTAACTAAAGGGGGTCCTGTTGTCTGTACCAGCAAGACCTGTTTTGGACTGTGTTCCTGTATCTAAATAAATCTCTGTTTTACTGGCTGGCTAAGAGTCACATCTGACTGCGAAGTGGGGGTGCAGGACCTGGTGGCTTCCCCAAAACCACACCTGGGCGGACTAGCTGTGGGAAGCACACGAAGGGGCACATGCTGAATGCTCCTAGGAGAGACCCAGGAGGTGAAGCCGTGTGAGCTTCTTGCCCTGAAGACAGTCTGCTCCGAGGGAGAGGAGGCTCCCCAAAGTCCAGACTGGCTTTGTGGGGAGCAGTTCCAGAGCATCGCCCAGGGACTCCGTGACAATGAGAAAATGTCGTCAGTCAATCCTCCCTCCGTGAAAGCAACAACAGACAATCATTTTGCGCCCTTTTCCCTGGATTGCCCAGGCAGATGCCATAGCACGGCAACCATGGAGCCCATTCAGCCTTTTTTCACTGTCACCATATGTCTACTGGATGCTGCTGACAGACGCGGTACTGCAGTGCTACACAGCAGCATCCCCTTGCCTTTGCAAGTTAGCAAAGATAGTTACCAGCCCTACTGTACTGTCTGCTGCTTTGCAAGTTGATAAAGACGGTTACCAGTCATACTGTACTGTTTGCTGTTGTCATGGGTGCTCCTGGCCGGCCTTGGTGAGGTCAGTCAGGGACGCCTGGACAAAAATGGGAATGACTCCCCAGGTCATTCTCTTCTTTAGGTTTTGTCTAATGGAGAGTCAGTCCTGCCTAGAATATCAGGCAAGCCTACTAAAGAACCAGAGAGGCAAATGTCCGCTCCGGGTCAGAGCCCCAGACATCCCACAGAAATGATGAGCTGCATGCCATTCTAGGGGGTGCCCCTGCAACAACCCCACCCGTTGCTTCCCTCCTCCCCTACCCCTCCTGGGCTATCATGGCAGTTATCCCCCCATTTGTGTGATGAAGTAATAAAGAATGCAGGAATAAGAAACAACACTGACTTTATTGCCTTTGCAAGCAGAGATCAAAGCGGGGAGGGGAGGGCGGTTGGCTTACAGCAAAGTAGAGTGAACCACCATTCTGCACTTGCTTAGCCTATAGCTGAAAATGGGAATCTGTGATAAGCACTAGGATAGAAGCACAGGCAGGACTGAATCTCCATTTGTGTGTGGGCCTTTGGTTGACACTGGTAAAATACAAAATGTCCCAGGATATGTAGGTTGGGGGACAGTTCTAAATGGCAGCTTAATTTTTTTATTTGCAGCAAAATATAGAGGTCTAAGTACCTGATTGTGAGCCCTGGTAGCAAGGAGTAGACCAGGGTAGGCGCAACCGCGTGGTGCTGCTGACTGGGAGAGCAGCCTGAGGCAGAAACCTCCAGCTGGCATGATATTCCAGGAAGGACTGAATCTCCATTAGACAAAACTTAAAGAAGAGAATGACCTGGAGTCATTCCCATTTTTGCCCAGGCGCCCCCAGCCAACCTCACCGACGCCAGCCAGGAGCACCCACGGGACAATGACGATGGAGACCAGTCCTACTGTACCATCTGCCGTCCGCAAGGCAAGGCAAGGGGATGCTGCTGTGTAGCGCTGCAGCACCGTGTCTGCCAGCAGCATCCAGTAGACATACGGTGACATTCAAAAAAGGCGAGAAACAATTTTTCCCCTTTGCTTACATGGGGGGGCTGACGACATATACCCTGAACCACCTGCAACAATGTTTTTGATCCTTCAGGCTTTGGGAGCTCAGCCCACCATTCAAATGGTTTTTGGAGAGTGCGGGAACTGTGGGATAGCTACAGTCGTCAGTCACCCCTCCCTCCGTGAGCACCCATTTGATTCTTTGGCTTTCCAGTACGCTTGTCTCAGCTCCTTAAGTTTCACGCAGCACTGTGTTGAGCCCCTGTTGTGGCCTCTGTCCATCATGGCCTTGGAGATTTTTTCAAATGTTTTGGCATTTTGTCTTTTGGAACGGAGCTCTGATAGAACAGATTCCTCTTCCCATACAGAGATCAGATTCAGTATCTCTCATACATTCCATGCTGGAGCTCTTTTTTGATTCTGGGACTGCATGGTCACCTGTGCTGATCAGCGCTCCACGCTGGGCAAACAGGAAATAAAATTCAAAAGTTTGCGAGGCTTTTCCTGTCTACCTGACCAGTGCATCCGAGTTCAGATTGCTGTCCAGAGCAGTCACAATGGTGCACTGTGGGATAGCTCCTAGAGGACAATACCGTCGAATTGCGGCCACACTAACCCTAATCCGAAATGGGAATACCAATTTCAGCGCTACTCCCCTCGTCGGGGAGGAGTACAGAAATCAATTTTAAGAGCCCTTTATATCGAAGTAAAAGGCTTCGTTGTGTGGACGGGTGCAGGGTTAATTTGATTTAATGCTGCTAAATTCGATATAAACTTGTAGTGTAGGACCAGGCCTCTCAAACTGTTTTTCCCCAGTTAGACTTGCTTCCCATGGGATCTTACCTGCCAGCTCCCTGAATTTGCTAAAGTCTGCCTTCTTGAAATCCATTCTCTGTATTCTGCTGTTTTCCTTCCTACCATTCCTTAGAATCATGAACTCTACCATTTCATGATCACTTTCACCCAAGCTGCCCTCCACTTTCAAATTCTCAACCAGTTCCTCCCTATTTCTCAAAATCAAATCTAAAACAGCCTTTCCCCTGGTAGCTGTCTCCACCTTCTGAAATAAAAAATGGTCTCCAATACATTCCAAGAATGTGTTGGATAATCTGTGCCCTGCTGTATTATTTTCCCAACAGATGTCTGGGTAGTTGAAGTCCCCCATCACCACCAAGTCCTGTGCTTTGGATGATTTGTTTAAAAAAAAAAAGCATCATTCACCATTTCTTCCTGGTTAGGTGTGTATAGTAGACCCCTATCATGACATCACCCTTGTTTTCACCCCTTTTATTTTTACCCAGAGACTTTCAACAGGTCTGTCTCCTATGTCCATGTCTACCTCAGTCCAAATGTATGCATCTTTGATATACAAGGCAACACCTCCTCCCTATTTTCACTACCTGTCCTTCATGAACAAGTTGTACCCTTCTATACCAATATTCCAGTCATGTGTCTTATCCAGGTCGGTCTGTGATGCCACCTGTGTCATAGTTGTATTTATTCACTAGTATGTCTAGTTCTTCCTGTTTATTCCCCTTACTTCTTGCATTAGTATACAGACATCTAAGATACTGATTTGATTTTTCCTCTATGTTCCTGCTTGTCTCTCCCTTGTCCCATGCTCCCCCTGGATTCCAACCCTAATGGCAGCAGACTCATTGTTTCATTCTCCTCTTTTTCTTATTCTTTCTGGATATCCCTCTAGTGCCCCAAAATGTGTATTTACTGACTTATTAACAGTATTAAAATGACATTAATGTCATCTGACTGCTATGTGTTGACCTAACATAATGAAATGGTGAGAAAAGAATTTGTATTATCTGGAAAACGTAGGGCCAAATTCTGAGTAGTATTTCACTCCATGAGTATTCTCATTCATTTCAATTAGACTATTTAAAAAGAGCCAGATTCCAATATCCCTAAGCATATTGAATTGAGCCTTACACCACGATTAGTTCCAATGGCGTCAACAAAGAATCAGGCCTTAGGAAGGTGTGACTGGTCTGAATTGGCTTATGGTTCAGGCTGCTGCTTATTTTTTTCTAGATCATTTCTTCTATCACTATTGACTCCATGTGGCAGGACCCCTGTCATTCACATGGAGCCCCATTAGCTTCAGTGGGTTTCTGATCAGTCTCAAGGATCTGCTTGTATGGAGTCAGTTGCAGGATCCAGTCCTTAGTTAGTTAATTTACAGTTTATAGAGTGTGGATCACTACAATAAGCATTGGAATATTTAATATATTTTTAAAAGACTGAATTAGAACTACTTTTATCAAGATATGGATGAAAACAAAAGCTTTAATAATTACATAAATTGTATAGAATTTTCAGGGAAGAAAATGCCACCTAAGAGGAACTTACATGTTTCTAAATAAACAGAAAACATCTTGAGATTGTCAAGTTAAAATAGTCTCTGATCTTTTTAAGAACAGGGAATACTGATGAGGAATTTATTGGCCAGTTAACTTAGCTTAGTGATGTGAAAAATGTATTGGAAATTATTTGTGATGGAAGAAATATAAAGGACGAGGGTGTGTTAAATGGATGAAGCAACATCCATTCTGAAAAAGGTTACTGTTAGTTTACAAGTAATTTCAAAGATGTGTGATTTAAAAAGTATTCAGGTGACAATATTTAGATTTCACAAGGGAATTTTTGAAGGTTCCTAAAGATGAGGTGAAAGGAGGAAGCCTTGCTGCTATTATATGAAAAATAACAAAGGGAATAAAAAATGCATTGGCAAGAGGAAGCAGAGAGTTACCATTAACAAAATATACTCAGATAAGAAGTCACAAATGGCAATGCCACAGGGATTAGTTTTAGGGCCACTAGCGTTTCTTATAAATGACTTACAAGAGGGGCTCAAGAGCAGAATATCAATTTTCTGGTGACATGAAATGAGTTTAAGATCAAACAATCCAAATGACATTGGGAGACTTCAATAGGATTTGTACAGATTAGGGAGCTAGGATATGAGAGAGAGAAATATATGCTACACATGTAACAAATGGGAACACATGACATTGATACATTTTGTCACTTTGGGTCTAAATAGTGGAACTTGTAAAATGTCATAGTCCCTTAGTCTATATTTCTAATAAACTTTATATTGCTTTACATTGTCTTCATCTCACCTAATTTATGTGCATAATAAACTGGTTTATGTCTGTGAGGTAATTGTTTCATAATTTAACATATTTATTGGTAAATTTATAGGGTTGTGAAATTCATGTGACCCTATATGCAATGAATTACCCTGGGGGAAATACAGTTCCCACTCCAACCTATACCTAGGCACATAACACCCAAAAGACTGCTGCCCAGTGAAGATCTGCTGCTGAGGGAGAATGAAAAACATGGATTCCACATCTCCTGTTCATGTGGGCCTCATCAATCAATGAGCAATGAGTGTTGTGATAGGATGGCCAGTGATTTGCAATTCCATGGACCCAATTTACCCATTATCTCATTCCCCCCTCAGCCTCTCCCATGCTGGATCAGTGTGCAACATTTGTGATTTGTGCAAGCTTTACAAAATCTCTGCTGTTACTCTTCTGTAGTCTGGGGAGGATTCCATCTCCATGATCAGAATGGAATCCCTTCCCTCCCGCACCACTTCCTTCAATGCCATGGCCAGTTGCTTGGGCTTGGCAGAGGGAGAGGGATCAACATTTCGTTCTTTGTTCCTTACATGATCATAGGTGTATAATGCTTTCAGTTTTTGATCTGTGTAAATTATATTGTTTGGAATAATTTCATTATTTTGCAAGACAGAAACTCTGTAATTATGGTGTTACAATTGTCCATGTAATTGCCTGGGATACTTACCAAGTAATTGCAGAGTAATTATCTGGTTGTTTTATCTCCCAAACCAGAGTAAAACTGGGATCTAATAATTGCAAGTTACACTTGACATGGTGTCTCCCAAATCCTTTGATGTCAGAGGAAAATTAAGACTAGTAGTTCAGGCCCTAGTCCTGCAAACACACACACTTAACTTTAAGCACGTGAGTAACCCCAATGAAGTCAATGGAAGTACTCGTATGTTTAGTTAAGCACATGAATAAGTGTTGACAAGATCAGAATCTTACAAGTTGGGAGCCAATCTGATTTGCAAGAATCAATCATTTTCTTTTTGCTGTTGGCTAACAAATTCCCTGCTTTTGCTTTTCTTCCATGTTGGCCTGTCTCCTCTCCCAAGCTACCAGTTGCAAGACAAGGGCTGATTCGTTTTCTATATTCCTTTTAGCAAAGAATAAAAACTTTTTTCTTTTCTCCTAGCCCTCCTTGATCCCTCCTAATTCACTGGACTGCTGTGAGTGCAGGACTAGAAGAGCTAATGATGCATAGGCAGAGCTAATGAGAAGTACATTTTACATTTAAAATCCTTGAGTTAGAGGGTTCCCTGAGTTCATGAAAAGCCATCAAATGAGGATTAGTGGAAGATAGTGACCTATCTAGGGGGTCTGATGATAAGGAATTAGGGTATGTGATATTTTCTAATGTATGCAGATATGCATTGAAAAGATGGATTAACCTTGAGTCAGTCACTGTAGAAAATATGATTCAGTGGATAAAAACTTAAATATCATGGGCTCTAACTGCAAGAGTAGTGGGGGGATGGTTGAGAGGAGTTAAATGAGGTATTTGGTATATGCACATAGTCTATTCTGAAATCCTATCTTTCTGTTAAATGCAAGGCAAGCAGTGAGCTGCTATCCGGTTTCAGCAGGATAGTATTCCCTAGAGCAACAGTTCTCAAACAGAGGTCCAAGTCACCCCCCTCTCAAGGGGGGGGGGGTGAAGGGAGGGGGTACAAGCCAGTTTCAGGGGTCTTCCAAGCAGGGCTGTCATTAGATTCATTGGGGCCCAGATCAGAAAGCAAGAGCCCCTCCACCCTGAGCCCCTCCACCTAGGGCTGAAGCCAAAGCCTGAGAAACTTAGCTTTGTAGGGCCCCAGGTAATTACCCTGTTTGCTACCCCCGAATGCCAGCCCTGGCTTTTATATGCAGAAAAACAGTTGTTGTGGCACCGGTGGGCTTTGGAGTTTTTATAGCATATTAGGAGGGCCTCAGAATGAAAAGGGTTGAGGACCCCTGCCCTAGATGGCTCCTCATTATGTAGAAGTAGCTAGGGAATGTGTCTTCAGGTTGTGTGCCATTTTGTGGAGCTGACTGTGCATCAAGTCCTCAGGCCACACCCTGCTCCTCTGTACTTCTTGGGCATGGGGTTTTCTGGGAAACTGCTGCTCCTGTGTATCACCTGCCAGAGAATCCCAAGAGTCTTCTGTACTCCCCCTGACATCTAGAGTGTGGGTTCCCAAGTTCTACTTCTAGTTGCTTATCCAGTTTTCATCTTGTTGGGGAAGTAGGTGGTTGAGACTGTGGCACACACAATCTGTTTTTCCTAGGGAGGGGAGAACTCTAGAACTTTCCCCAAAATCTACTTCCCCTCACACCTAATATTTGTTTCGCTAAGCTTCAGGAACCTGACAGTGTGGGGGTTTAATGTGTGTTATGGCTTGTTAGCAAGCTTGAACGAGGAAAAAGAAAAGACATGGAACTGCTTTGGGTGTTTGGGATTTGGGCTGAGGGTAGGAGATAAGTCATGGGGTTGTGATTCAGTGTTGATGAGTGACTCTGAGGCAGTAGTGACTGGAGGAGAGAAACTAGGATTTGCTGTAAAGGAACTGGAGCTGTGGGAATGGAATTTGGACTGGAGTATACAAGAATATGCTAAGAGGGCAAGACAGTGTTTGATGAAGATTGTGGCACTATTTGGACCTGTAGTGTTTGATAACTGAAATGCAGGGGTGCCAACTGTGCCAAATGGCAGAGGGCCAAGGTGCATAAGAGTTACAGGTATTCCCTGGATCTGGCATGTACATGCTAGTCATTAAGAATGTCATATAAGGTCCCTACTGAAAACCTGTGTCACACTGGTCATCATAATCTTTGCTAAATGTGTGTGTAGATAATATGTGAGGAGATGTGTATATGTGGATGTACACACACTGGGAATTTATGTTCTTAAAGCCTTGCAGTTAAAGGCAGGTCACCCAGATATGGTATGCCTTAAGACAGGTTCCCCTACACAGGAATTAGGAGATAGTCATCTCACTTATTGTGTAATGTGTGTCTTATAATAGAAGTCCATTTGCATACCGAGTTAAATGCTAATGAAGAGCTTGCAGGGACTTCAGGAAAAGAAATTAACAGGAGGAGATGAACATGGGGGGAGGGAACCCTTTTACAGGTAATGAACTGATCTAGTTTATCTAGGGGTGCAGAAAGATGTCCTGGCATCCTTCATCAGGGGATACAAGCTGCCACGGAGCTTGGTCTTATGAAAAGAGAGTCTCAGCCATCCAGGTTGAAAAACATTGTGAGGAGGATCTGGTGTAAGCAGTACCTTATCAGACAAAAAGGCATCTTGTCAGTTAAAATTAGGCTCTAGAATGTGTGTTATGATTTTATTTTATATGTAATCCTGAGTTTCCAATATTTCTGCTTGTTATTGTTTGAATATCTGTTCTTTGTTAAATAAACTTACACTTGCTTTCTCTATTAACAAATAGATGTGCTGTATCCTGTAGTATAACTGATCTGCTGTGGTGTACTGTTCCCTTGGGAACAGAGGATCTGGAAATTCTGAGAGTATCTAGTGGACTGGGGGCTGGGCTCTCCAGGGAAATTCTCAGAGGATTCAGGGGGCTGGAGTGTTTCAATTATTTATCTGAAGTTGGACAGTAGAGCCTGCATGAGATAAGTGTGTGTTTGTGTTGCTTGTGGCTGGAGGAATCAGGGAGCTGACCCCTGGCGCAGACAGACATGGCTTCCTCATGGCAAGATGCCTCACAACCCTGATTACCTCCAGGAACCATCACACCAGAAGGTCTAAAGGGTGGAGTAAAAACAAGATGAAGTAAGAAGGTTAATATTTTGTGAGGTGGTGAATGTAGATGTCGGTGGGTGGAAGATGCAAGATAATGATCCACCCAGCCCCTGGTGTGAGGGGATCAGGGGCATAATATCATTAGTTATTTAGCATTAGTATTAGTTCTTGCTTAGCAGTTACAATGTTATATACATCCTGTTAAATACAGTGTTTCTGGTTTACATCTAGCATACTATAGGTCAGTCTTTCATGTAACGACTGATTTATCAGTGACACAATGTTGTCACTATCATCTATTTGAAGAGACAAGCCTCAAGAATGTGCTCACATATAACAGGGGTGGCCGAACATACTGACCCTCTGAGCTGCATGCAATGACTTTCAGAAGTTTGAGAGCAGGTGTGCCTGCCAGGGCTTGGGGCTTCTGCCCCATGCAGGAGGCACTTGCCCCACTCCTGGTGAAGCCCTGAGCCCCACAGGTGCTCCCCATGGGGCTGAATCCCTGAGACACTCCCCCCCCCCATGCTGGGCAGAAGCCCCTAGCCCCTCTGCCCCACTGCAGGGCAGAATCTCCAAGCTTCCTCCTCCCCTCCCAGTCTGGTAGGTGGAGAATGGGGGGCCAAAGGGAGCTCTGCAAGCCACACTTTAACTGTAAAAGACCTGCATGTGGCTCGCGAGACACAGTTTGGCCACCCCTGATATATAATCTTCAAGCCCAATAAAAGTATTCAGTCTTAATCTAATTTTACTAGCTCTGTAGAACATCCCTGTATGTTGCTGAAGCACACACAATATTAGAATGCATGTATGTTGGCGTTATACTGGGACATAGTTTCATGATGCTGGGTAGACTGTAGACAGGAAGAGAGAGGTCAAAGATTGTCAGTTTTACTATACACTGTATGCTACTCTACTCTGTGGATCTTGTGAAATCCAAAGGCAGATTTTCTGTTGCTGGATTTTGTAGTAAGTTTTCTGCAGGCTGGAGGAAAAGGGGAAGATTTATCATTTGTAGGAAGTGAAAGGGTATTTCCCATTTGTGATTAAGAACAGAAGAAAGGCCGTACAGGGTCAGACCAAAGGTCCATCTAGCCCAGTATCTGTCTACCGACAGTGGCCAAAGCCAGGTGCCCCTGAGGGAGTGAACCTAACAGGCAATGATCAAGTGATCTCCCTCCTGCCATCCATCTCCATCCTCTGACGAACAGAGGCTAGGGACACCATTCTTACCCATCCGGGCTAATAGCCATTTATGGACTTAGCCACCATGAATTTATCCAGTCCCCTTTTAAACATTGTTATAGTCCTAGCCTTCACAACCTCCTCAGGTAAGGAGTTCCACAAGTTGACTGTGCGCTGCGTGAAGAAGAACTTCCTTTTATTTGTTTTAAACCTGCTGCCTATTAATTTCATTTGGTGACCCCTAGTTCTTGTATTATGGGAATAAGTAAATAACTTTTCCTTATCCACTTTCTCAACATCACTCATGATTTTATATACCTCTATCATGTCCCCCCTTAGTCTTCTCTTTTCCAAACTGAAGAGTCCTAGCCTCTTTAATCTTTCCTCATATGGGACCCTCTCTAAACCCCTAATCATTTTAGTTGCTCTTTTCTGAACCTTTTCTAGTGCTAGAATATCTTTTTTGAGGTGAGGAGACCACATCTGTACACAGTATTCGAGATGTGGGCGTACCATGGATTTATATAAGGGCAATAATATATTCTCAGTCTTATTCTCTATCCCCTTTTTAATGATTCCTAACATCCTGTTTGCTTTTTTGACCGCCTCTGCCCACTGCGTGGACATCTTCAGAGAACTATCCATGATAACTCCAAGATCTTTTTCCTGACTCGTTGTAGCTAAATTAGCCCCCATCATGTTGTATGTATAGTTGGGGTTATTTTTTCCAATGTGCATTACTTTACATTTATCCACATTAAATTTCATTTGCCATTTTGTTGCCCAATCACTTAGTTTTGTGAGATCTTTTTGAAGTTCTTCACAATCTGCTTTGGTCTTAACTATCTTGAGTAGTTTAGTATCATCTGCAAACTTTGCCACCTCACTGTTTACCCCTTTCTCCAGATCATTTATGAATAAATTGAATAGGATTGGTCCTAGGACTGACCCTTGGGGAACACCACTAGTTACCCCTCTCCATTCTGAGAATTTACCATTAATTCCTACCCTTTGTTCCCTGTCCTTTAACCAGTTCTCAATCCATGAAAGGACCTTTCCTTTTATCCCATGACAGCTTAATTTACATAAGAGCCTTTGTTGAGGGACCTTGTCAAAGGCTTTCTGGAAATCTAAGTACACTATGTCCACCGGATCCCCCTTGTCCACATGTTTGTTGACCCCTTCAAAGAACTCTAATAGATTAGTAAGACACGATTTCCCTTTACAGAAACCATGTTGACTATTGATCAAGAGTTTATGTTTTTCTATGTGTCTGACAATTTTATTCTTTACTATTGTTTCAACTAATTTGCCCGGTACCGACGTTAGACTTACCGGTCTGTAATTGCCGGGATCACCCCTAGAGCCCTTTTTAAATATTGGCGTTACATTAGCTAACTTCCAGTCATTGGGTACCGAAGCCGATTTAAAGGACAGGTTACAAACCTTAGTTAATAGTTCCGCAACTTCACATTTGAGTTCTTTCAGAACTCTTGGGTGAATGCCATCTGGTCCCGGTGACTTGTTAATGTTGAGTTTATCAATTAATTCCAAAACCTCCTCTAGTGACACTTCAATCTGTGACAGTTCCTCAGATTTGTCACCTACAAAAGCCAGCTCAGGTTTGGGAATCTCCCTAACATCCTCAGCCGTGAAGACTGAAGCAAAGAATCCATTTAGTTTCTCCGCAATGACTTTATCATCTTTAAGCGCTCCTTTTGAATTTTGATCATCAAGGGGCCCCACTGGTTGTTTAGCAGGCTTCCTGCTTCTGATGTACTTAAAAAACATTTTGTTATTACCTTTGGAGTTTTTGCCTAGCCGTTCTTCAAACTCCTCTTTGGCTTTTCTTATTACACTCTTGCACTTAAGTTGGCAGTGTTTGTGCTCCTTTCTATTTGCCTCACTAGGATTTGACTTCCACTTTTTAAAGGAAGTCTTTTTATCTCTCACTGCTTCTTTTACATGGTTGTTAAGTCACGGTGGCTCTTTTTTAGTTCTTTTACTGTTTTTCTTAATTTGGGGTATACATTGAAGTTGGGCCTCTATTATGGTGTCTTTAAAAAGGGCCCACGCAACTTGCAGGGATTTCACTTTAGTCACTGTACCTTTTAACTTTTGTCTAACTAACCCCCTCATTTTTGTATAGTTCCCCCTTTTGAAATTAAAGGCCACAGTGTTGGGCAGTTGAGATGTTCTTCCCACCACAGGGATGTTGAATGCTATTGTATTATGGTCACTATTTCCAAGCGGTCCTGCTATAGTTACCTCTTGGACCAGCTCCTGCGCTCCACTCAGGATTAAATCTAGAGTCGCCTCTCCCCTTGTGGGTTCCCGTACCAGCTGCTCCATGAAGCAGTCATTTAAAGTATCGAGAAATTTTATCTCTGCATTTCATCCTGAAGTGAAATGTTCCCAGTCAATATGGGGATAATTGAAATCCCCCACTATTATTGGGTTCTTAATTTTGATAGCCTCTCTAATTTCCCTTAGCATTTCATCATCACTATTACTGTCCTGGTCAGGTGGTCGATAATAGATCCCTACTGTTATATTTTTACTAGAGCATGAAATTTCTATCCATAGAGACTCTAAGGAACCTGTGGATTCGCTTAAGATTTTTACTTCATTTGAATCTACACTTTCTTTAACATATAGTGCCACTCGTCCCCCTGCACGGCCTGTTCTGTCCTTCCGATATATTTTGTACCCCGGAATGATTGTGTCCCATTGATTGCTCTCAGTCCACCAGGTTTCTGTGATGCCTATTATATCTATATCCTCCTTTATCACAAGGCACTCTAGTTCACCCATCTTATTATTTAGACTTCTGGCATTTGTGTACAAGCACTTTAAAAACTTGTCCCTGTTTATTAGCCTGCCTTTTTCTGATGTGCCAGATTCTTTTTTATGTGACTGTTTATCATCTGATCCGGCCCTTACATTATACTTCATTCCTCTGCTCCTGACTATAACCTGGAAATTCTCTATCATCAGACTCTCCCCTAAGAGAAGTCTGTGTCCGATCCACACGCTCCTCTGCAGCAGTCGGCTTTCCCCCATCTCCTAGTTTAAAAACTGCTCTACAACCTTTTTAATGTTTAGTGCCAGCAGTCTGGTTCCACTTTGGTTTAGGTGGAGCCCATCTCTCCTGTATAGGCTCCTCCCATCCCAGAAGTTTCCCCAGTTCCTAATGAACGTGAACCCCTCCTCTCTACACCATCGTCTCATCCACGCATTGAGACTCTGAAGCTCTGCCTGCCTACCTGGCCCTGCGCGTGGAACTGGGAGCATTTCTGAAAATGCCACCATAGAGGTCCTGGATTTCAGTCTCTTCCCTAGCAGCCTAAATTTGGCTTCCAGGACATCTCTCCTACCCTTCCCTATGTCATTGGTACCTACATGTACCACGACCACCGGCTCCTCCCCAGCACTACACATAAGTCTATCTAGATGCCTCGAGAGATCCGCAACCTTTGCACCAGGCAGGCAAGTCACCATACGGTTCTCCCGGTCATCACAGACCCAGCTATCTACATTTCTAATAATCGAATCTCCCATTTCTAACACCTGCCTTTTCCTAGAAACTGGAGTTCCCTCCCCCGGAGAGGCAACCTCAGTGCGAGAGGCAACCCCAGCACCATCTGGAAGGAGGGTCCCAACTACGGGAAGGTTTCCCTCTGCTCCCATTGACTGCTCTACTTCCCTGGGCCCTTCTTCCTCCTCAACAGCACAGGAGCTGTCTAAGCGGAGGTGGGACAATTCTACAGTGTCCCGGAAAGCCTCATCAACATACCTCTCTGCCTCTCTCAGCTCCTCCAGTTCCGCCACCCTGGCCTCCAAAGTCCGTACATGGTCTCTGAGGGCCAGGAGCTCCTTGCACCTACTGCACACATACGCCACCCACCCACAGGGCAGGTAATCATACATGCGACAGTCAGTGCAATAAACTGGATAGCCCCCACTCTGCTGCTGGGCTTCTGCCTGCATTGTCTCCTAGTTAGTGAAAGGGTGGTTTACAGAAAGTAGTTTTGGAATGTAGTTTGGTTTATAGGTTTTAGGATTTTAGGGGGGGGCCACAGGGAAGGGGTTACGGCCGGCAAGGGACTCCCGCTCCCTTCCCACTCCCCTTCTAAACTCCCTTGCGAAACTCCCTGTTAGCAGCCCCTGTTCACAAAGCTCCCTGGTCACTTGTGCGCGGCTTTATAAAGCCCTGGCCTGAGTGAATGCCCCGCCCACTGATTAAGGCTCAGCCAATTACCAGAGGCTTCGAGCTTTCAAACCTGCCTCCAACTGCCAGCCAGAGCACACGGTCCCTCAAACAACCAAACAAACAAACAGACTGACAAACACAAGCTCAGCACACAGCAGGTAACCCCCAAACACAAACAAACACACACTACAGACAGTCACTTACCCCACAGATGCTGTATTAGCTCCTCCTTCACCTGGAGAACTCCCTTGCGAAACTCCCTGTTAGCGATTGCTTTTCCTCTCAGACAAAAACTGAACTGAACTGAAAAGTCACCCCTTGTGTAACTCAGTTGACTTTTGGATACATGAAATGAATTAGGTCTATTCAATCCAAGTGAAGTCATCACACACATTTCTACAAATAAGATAAAACACACAATTTACAAATAAGTAGAATTAAGGAAACCATTGGGTTTTTTTCCTCTATGTGTGAGATAAGCAGTGTAATGTGTAAAAGAAACTTCCACCAAAACCATAGGCACCAACTTCCCCTCTTTCCTGTGGATGCTCGACCCCCACTCTGCCCCCAGCCCTACCCCTATGCCACCCCTTCCATGAGACCCTACCCCTGCCCTGCCTCTTCTCACCACTTCCCTGCCCCCATTACAACCCATTCCCCAAAGTCCCCACCCCAACTCTGCCCCTTCCCTGACAATATTCCAAAAATCCTTCCCCAGATCCTTGTCTCTTCCCCACCTTCTCCCTTGAGCGCACCATGTTCCCGCTTCCCCACACACACTAATTTTCCCCCGTGGGTGCTCCAGCCCTGAATCACCCATGGAGTTGGTGCCTATGCACCAAAGCCGTAAAGAAGTGCTGGGACTCAGGAATAAACATTACAATGAATGGTTGTCTGAGAATACATTGCAGAAAATAGAAGAAAGATATAAAATTTAAACTGAAAGTAGGTCAAGCAAAAACAAGAACACAGAAACAGCGACTCCAGGAGAAATGTGCTGCAAAGAACAAAGAGGTCAAAAAAAAGTGCCAGTGTAATGCCAACAGACCCCAGTTGTCAGCAGGCGGGATTGAACCAGGGACTTCTGGAGCTTAGTGCATGAGCCAAAAGCCAGCTGGCCATTAGCTAAGGCTGTAGAGCAGACTTATTTTATCTGTCTCTAAGTGGTCTCAGTGCCACTAAATGGGGCAGAACACCGCACCCAGGAGATATGTGGGTTACACCAGGAAAGACCAACAATATTTTATAGACAAAATTGCAACAGATGCACAGATTGCTGCAGCACAAAGTGACATGAAGACACTGTACAATATCACTAGACAGTTGTCAGAAAGAGAAGTAAACATCAACATATTAGTGCAAAGCACTGAGGGTAATTTAACAACAAAGACATCAGAACCATTAAATATATGGAAGCGGTACTTTAATCAAGTACTGAATGCTGAGCCCTCTCCAGACCTTGTTATCTAAACTGCAAGTTTTTTTATATACCTGCCTTAGACAAATCCTCAACATCAAGTTGACAGAAAAAAAAAATCACAAATGAAGAGCTTTGGAGGATGACGACAAAACAGAAACTGATAGGAGAGAAAATTATGGAATGAAAATGGGAGTGGACACACAGAGGAAATAACCAGACAACATAACAAGACCTGTTCTGGACTGGAATCCCCAGGGCAAGAAGTGATGAGGAAGGCCAAAAACATTTTGGAAATGCCCACCAGAGGCAGAAAAGCTAACACAATGACATGGGAGGAAGCTAAGTCTGCAGCAAGAGACTGCTAAAGAGGCAAAGCAGCGGTGAAGGCCCTATGCTCTGTATGGACTAAAGAGGCATAAGTCAAACAGTAAAGTCCATACTTTATTGTGATTTTAGTGTGAGATTCCATTTGTGCTCAGCTACGAAGAAAAGGATGCTACAAATACTGTCTCCCCTACAAAACATCCTATTTATGGCCAGTTAAAAGTCTGGATTTCTTCCACAATGTTGTACCGTTCCATGAGGTTGCAAGAGCACTTGGGATATATTCCAGTTACTTCTGATGTATCTCCTTTCTGACCTTTGTGTTTGTTACCTATGGCTTCTATTTTGTCAAAGTAACACTCAGGGCTCTGGTCTCCCATTGTGAGAAGGTCTTAATTTTACAGCCGAAGTTGTTTTAGTAGAGTTGATGCTTTTAGAAACAGTTATTTTGATTTTTCTGCAGGAGTTGTATGAATGATTTATTTATCACTTAACCCTGCTCCTCACTACAAATTTAGCACTGTTAGATCGATTTAACCCTGCACCCATCCACACGATGAAGCCATTTTCATCAACTTAAAGGGCTCTTAAAATCGATTTCTGTACTCCTCCCCGACGAGGGGATTAGCGTTGAAATCGACCCTGCTGGGTCAAATTTGGAGTAGTGTAATGCAATTTGATGGTATTGGCCTCCGTGAGCTATCCCAGAGTGCTCCATTGTGACTGCTCTGGACAGCACTCTCAACTCAGATACACTGGCCAGGTAGACAGGAAAACCCCCGCAAACTTTTGAATTTCATTTCCTGTTTGCCCAGTGTGGCTAGCTGATCAGCACAGGTGACCATGCAGAGCTCATCAGCACAGGTGACCACGGAGTCCCAGAATCACAAAAGAGCTCCAGCATGGATCGAATGGGAGGTAGTGGATCTGATCACTGTATGGGGAGAGGAATCCGTGCTATCAGAACTCCATTCCGAAAGACGAAATGCCGGAATATTTGAAAAAATCTCCAAGGGCATGAAGAACATAGGCTATAACAGGGACCCGCAGCAGTGCTGTGTGAAACTTAAGGAGCTCAGGCAAGCCTACCAAAGAACCAGAGAGGCAAACAGCTGCTCCGGGTCAGAGCCCCAGACATGCAGCTTCTATGATGAGCTGCATGCCATTCTAGGTGGTGCCCCTAAAACTACCTCCCCCCTGTGCGTGGACTCCATCAATGGATTCTCACACAACAGGGATGCAGATTTTGGGGATGAGGAAGAAGATGAGGAGGAGGAGGCAGAAGATATAGTGCACAGCAAGCAAGCGGAGAAACTGTTTTCCCCGACAACTAGGAACTGTTTTTCACCCTAGATCTAGTACCCTCCCAACCCACCCAAGGTGGGCTCCCGGACCTTGAAGGTGGAGAAGGGACCTTTGGTGAGTGTATCTTTGTAAATATAATACATGGTTTAAAAGCAAGCGTGTTTAATGATTAATTTGCCCTGAAGACTTGGGATGCATTGGCAGCCAGTACAGCTACTGGAAAAGTCTGTAAACGGGTATAGGGATGGAACAGAAATCCTCCAGGGACATCTCAGTGAAGCTCTCCTGGATGTACTCCCAGGGTCACCTGGTTGAAATAGGGGAATTTTATTAGGGGGACACTCAGAGGTGGCCGTTCCTGCTGGGCTGTTTGCCTGTGGCTTAACAGAAATCACCCCCGCTGTTAGCCAGGTGGTGGGGGGATGGGTGAAGCGCTCATCTCAGAGAATTGGGTGTGGGGGGGGTTAGTTGGGTTTGTGCTCCACATTAACCCGAAAACCGCAGCCCCTCCTTTTAAATGGGCAAGCCAATGGGTGCTTGGTATGGGAAATGAGGGCACTGCTGTTTGAAACCATCCCCACATGTTATGAAGGTTAAAGAAGCCAAAAGACTGTGGCTTACCATGTCTGCCTGCAAGCCAAATTCTGTTGCCCACCGGCCCTGCATGTGTTATCTCTCCCACCAAACTGGCAGGCCCTCAATATAAGAGGCAAGATGCGACCTTGTAAAGAAAACACACGTGCTATGTAATGTTAACACCTTGGTTCACCGTGAAAGAGTCTAAAATTGTTTTAGAGACATTGTTCTCTAAAATGTCTTTTTAAATACTACTCTCCCTTTTTTTCCTCCCACAGCTGCAAATGTTTCAATGCTCCCCCTATCATCTCTGTCCCAGAGGCTAGCGAAGATTAGAAGGCGAGAAAAACACACTCGCAATGAAATGTTCTCTGAGCTCATGCAGTCCTCCCACACTGAAAGAGCCCAGCAGAATGCGTGGAGGCAGACAACGTCAGAGTGCAGGAAAGCATAAAATGAATGTGAGGACAGGTGGCGGGAGCAAGAGGAGAGATGGCGGGATCAAGATGGTTGGTGGCATCAACATGACGAAAGGAGGCAGGAAGCAATGCTTAGGCTACTGGAGGATCAAATGGATATTCTCTGGCATATTGTTAAGGTGCAGGAAAGGCAACAGGAGCACAGACAGCAACGGCAGCCCGTGTAACCAACCGCCCTCCTCCCCAAGGTCCATAGCCTCCTCACCCAGACGCCCAAGAACGCAGTGAGGGGGGCCTCCGGCCACCCAGCCACTCCACCCCAGAGGATTGCTCAAGCAACAGAAAGCTGGCATTCAATAAGTTCTGAAGTGCGGTGTGTCCTTGTCCTTCCCTCCTCCTGTCCTCCGCCACCCCACCTGGTGCTTCCCTCCTCCCTCTCCCCTCCCGGGCTATCTTGGCAGTTATCCCCCCCATTTGTGCGACGAATTAATAAATAATCCGTGAATTTGAAACAACAATGACTTTATTGCCTCTGCAAGTGGAGATCAAAGGGGGGAGGGAAGGGCGGTTGGCTTACAGGGAAGTAGAGTGCACCAAAGGGGTGAGTTTTTAATCAAGGAGAAACAAACAGAACTTTCACACCATAGCCTGGCCAGCGATCAAACTGGTTTTCAAAGCTTCTCTGATGCGCAGCGTGCCCTGCTGTGCTCTTCTAACTGCCCTGGTGTCTGGCTGCATGTAATCAGCAGCCAGGCGATTTACCTCAACCTCCCACCCTACCATAAATGTCTCCCCCTTACTCTCACAGATATTGTGGACCACACAGCAAGCAGTAATAACTATGGGAATATTGGTTTTGCTGAGGTCTAACCAAGTCAGTAAACTGTGCCAGAGAGCTTTTAAACATCCAAATGCGCATTCTATCACCATTCTGTAGAAGCAGCAAAGAATCCTGTGGCACCTTATAGACTAACAGACGTTTTGCAGCATGAGCTTTCGTGGGTGAATACCCACTTCTTCGGATGCAAGAGATATTCCCGACTGACCAGTAGCTGTCTGGCATTGCAAGCTTCCAGAGGGCTATCGCCACTCACTTCTCAACTGTGAGGGCTGCTCTCATCTTGGTATTCTTGCACTTCAGGATGGGGGAAAGCAAGTCACAAAGTTCCATGAAAGTGCCCTTACACATGTGAAAGTTTCGCAGCCACTAGGAATCATCCCAGACTTGCAACACTATGCGGTCCCACCAGTCTGTGCTTGTTTCTCGGGGCCAGAATCGACGTTCCACGGCATAAACCTGCCCCATTAGCACCATGATGTCCAAATTGCCAGGGCCCGTGCTTTGAGAGAAGTCTGTGTCCTTGTCCTCATCACTCTCATCACCGCGCTGCCATTGCCTCCTTGCCTGCTTTTGAAGTTTCTGGTGCTGCATATACTGCAGGATAATGAGTGTGGTGTTTACAGTGCTCATAACTGCTGCTGTGGTCTGAGCGGGCTCCATGCTTGCCGTGGTATGTTGTCTGCAGAAAAAAGGCATGAAACGAGTGTCTGCCATTGCTCTCATGGAGATAGGGAAGACTCATGACTTGGCTTACGGGATTTGTTTACAGGGAATTAAAATCAACAAAGGGGGCAGGTTTGCATCAAGGAGAAAGACACACAACTATCACACTGAAGCCTGGCCAGTCATGAAACTGGTTTTCAAGCCTCTGTGATACACAACGCACCTTGCTGTGCTCTTCTAATCTAATTGCAAACAGCCTAGTCAGCAAACAGTGCCAGTGAGCTTTTAAACATCTAAAGGCACATTCTACCACCATTCTGCACTTGTTCTGCCTATAGTTGAACTGCTCCCTTACTACTGTACAGGCTTCATGAGCCATGGGAGCAAGGGGTAGGCTGGGGTAGGTGCAACCACGCGGTGCTGCCGGCTGGGAGAGCAGCCTGAGGCAGAAGCCTCCAGCTGGCATGCTATTCCAGGCAGGACTGAACATCCGTCGGCCCGCGCCACTTCCCACAGCCCCCATTGTCCTGGAGTAGTGAACCGCAACCAGTGGGAGCCACGATCGGCTGAACCTGTGGATGCAGTAGGTAAACAAACTGGCCCAGCCTGCCAGGGTCCTTACTCTGGCAAACCACATGCCGAAGGTTGCCGATCCCTGTTCTAATGTTTCAATGTCAGTTACATTTTGCAATAATTTGGAAGAACTTTCAGTTTTCTGTGATGAAATAATATGCTGAAAGCCAGCAGCAAAAACAAACAAACCATGATTCTTCTTGATCTTTTATTCAAAACTGTCCATTTCTTTACATTTTCCTGTCATGTTCATTGTAGAACTTTTCAGCGCCACTTACCAGTTAAAATAAGATAACATGTTAAAACAGACAAAGTTGTGCCATAATTTGACATGAGTCCACAAAACCTGCTGCAATGTGTTAGAAAAACAACTTTTTATAATAGGTTCCTAGGATTTTTAAAGATGATTACATAACAACCCACATGGTTCACCCCTTATTTGTGTCTGCTTTGGGACTGGAGTTCATAAAGGTGCTCAAGGGAATAATTTGCCTGTGAAATCCCTAGTGCTGGCTAGAGTGGAAAAGGGATGGATAACTTTAGTATAACCTGTTATGTTACCATAGGGCTCAATCCTGCATTGGCAGATGACCTAATAGGTATTTTTTCTATAATTTCAGTGTAGTTTATATTGACTGTCCAGGCCACTGTTTTCTTACCTTAGTTGCAGGTGTTTTTGCCCCTCAAGTTTGTAAGAGTTCTTCTGTCAAAAAACAAACATTGAACTTGTCTTTTTGAAGGTAAATTTCTTTCTCTGGAGTAAGTGATGTCTACAGTTTGTCTTTGGGGAGTGTTACAGGCTGTTTGGAATGGCAGCTGGATGTACCAAGGAAAAGGAATTTGCACCATCTGTATTGATCCTGTTGGAAAAAAAAGTTTCCTTTCTCCGGAATCCAAACGTGTCACCTGGGATTCCTTTAAGTCGTGTTCAGCAGTTCAGGCTCAGTTTCTGAGGTGAAACTGGTCCTAAGTTGCAAAATTCTAACAAATATTTTTACAAGCTTTTTCTGATCCTTCTCCCCCGCCAACTCCTCCAACTTCATGGTATCTGTTTGCATTTTATTTTTCCCTGTCGGTGTTTGCACTAAAACATCATCTGGGTCATGAAACATGGGTATATGGACATGAGAATACTGATGTGCACCATCTGGTTAGTGGAAAAGGAGAAGTACCCTAGCCTTACTTCTCTCTCTCCAACCCCGGGACAAGGGTAAGGGAAGACCCAATGCAAACACTGGTCTCTTGCTAACCCTGTGGCAGGCTATCGTGTAGGCCCCTTTGTTGTCCCTGTTCCTTTCTTAGCTCTGTGTGGGGGATGAGGAGTGGAGTCTGTGTTGTTGATTTGCCAGCCTGGGGAGGATTTGGGGAGATGGTTCCTCCCATTACATTGCTTCTTGTGCATTTCCTTGGTCTGTTTGCTTAGATAGAGCATAAGAAAACAAGTCATGAATCTTGTGAAAAATAAATGTTTTGCAAAACGTATGTCGCTTGGTGGTGTTTGAAAGTGCTATGGGGAACAATATTAACTAAAGCAAAATGTTTTTAAAATGTGATATTTTAAATCTGATGCTGACATTTATTGATCATTGTAGTTAGCCCCTGAAATTGCTGTACAAAGATTAACTAAATAACCATCAGGATAATAGCTCTGTGAAGTACATTGGTTGGTAAATATTATTCCCATTGTACAAATGAAGGAAACTGAAGCAAAACACTTGTCTTATGCAAGGTTACTGAGGAAGCCAATGGCAGAGCAGGGATTAGAGTTGAGTTACAGACTACCAGCCCTGTGCTTCACCACTAGTCCATACTGCTTCTGTAAATGAAGTAAGGAAGCATATTTGCCTTGCCCCCACAAGCTCCCTGCAGTCTCTCTGCTAGGTTTACATCCCTTTTTTCTAGGGGAATAAGATGCCTGTTGGCAGTTCACCTTGATAAATCAGCCAGAGTTTCCTGCAAGGAAGGGGGGAAAACACTGACAAGCTTAAACTCTGAGCAGCTGTGGAGCCTCTGGCTATTGGAGACAGAGTTTTAACTCTTGGCTTGTCTAGTGCCATACAGGATTCATCTGCTCTGTCACAGGGGACTGGATCAGCTTTTTATTTTTCTCATTAGAATTCTCTTCTGCACCCTTTTAGCAGATATATACAGGGACTATCTCCCCTAGGGGTGAGGGAAATAAGAACCTACCCAATGCACCACGCAACACTCACACTCAACCTGAACGTAGCCAATTTTGACTTGCGATAACTTGACCTGAAAATGATTCTTTTTCATGTACTTCTGTGTTGTTCTTTGAGTAGATGTGAACATGTATTACACTTAGGTGTGTGCTTTCTTGCTCTCTGCAGCCAGGCCTCTCTTGAGGGAGAGTGACTGGGCTCCTGGCTCACAGCCTTTTATAGGGATCAGCTATGGCCTGATTGGGGTGTGGCCCAGCTGCGGCCACTTCCCCAATCAGCCCAGCTTTTAGAGCCACTGCTCTCAAGCCCTGCCAGGCAGCTTTTTAAACCCCTCAGGGCAGGAGCAGGTAACCAACCCCCTACACTCCACAAGAGTGCAAGTGACATTGATAACATTCCTCAGTGACGTTTTCAAACTAGACATTTGCAGTGTGGCCATGTGGTCATCCATCCACTTATGGGCCATTATGCTATTACCACATTTTCCAGAGTGGACACAGGCCTCAGAAGTGGGTCCTGCAATCCCCATTACAGTAGACTCTGAGCCCCACCTCTCGATTGAGGTACTGCTCATGAATCACCTAAGTGGAATACCCATCTGCATCTCCTTGAAGAAACAGTTACTTACTTTAACTGTGGTTCTTCAAGATGTGATACACACGTGTGTTCCATGACCTGCCTTCCATCCCCTCTTCTTTGGAATCTCTTCTTATGGGCATTCAGTGCTAAATAAATTAAAGTGATCGGGGCAGCACCATCTCATGTAGCTAGAAGAGGGGCCATAGCCATGAGTAAGGCTAAGATTTAGTCATGGGTATTTTTAGTAAAAAGTCATGGATGGGTCACAGGCAATAAACAAAAATTCATGGCCCATGACCTGTCCATGACTTTTACTATATATACACCCATTACTAAATCTGTGCTTCTGGGCCCTGCTGCTCTGAGGGGCCCCCGGTGGCCTACTGCTCCAAGACCCCAGGAGCCCCGCTCACAATGGCCTCAGAGAGGCCACCTCTGGGACTGCTGCTGCTTGGGTGGTCCCCGGGGCTGCCCCTGGGACCAATGCTGGGACACACGCCAGGGGCTGCTGCTGCTCGGGTGGTTCCCGGAACTAGCCACACTGGCTGCTGCTTGGGCACTCCCCAGGGCCAGCAGCCCGGGGCCAGTCCAATAGCAGTTGGAGCTGCTGCAGGATATCTGAGTAGCTGGCCCTGGTTCCAGCTTCTTGGGGGGCCCTGGCATCAGCTGCAGCTATGGAAGTCACAGAGGTCTCAGGAAGTCACGGAATCCACAGTCTCCATGAGAGAATCACAGCTTTAGCCATGAGGCATGAGTGCTGCCCCTCTACACATACGGCTAGGTGAAAGTCTCCAGCTCTGATGTGCCGGGCACACCTAAGTGGATTACGGGTATGCATCTCATCTCGAAGAATCACAGTTACAGTAAGTAACCATTTTTTCTGGGCCTGAGTTACCTCCTGTTTCCTCAGAAATCAATGGACTTACAGCATTGCAAAACCAGTGTGAGATCAGAATCAGACCCTTTGTTTCTAGTTGGGAACAGAAATGTCAAAATGTTGAAGAGGGTGGAAATGGCACATTAACAGCCTGAAAATGTAATGATCATTATTATTTACTTAAGTGTTTATGGTGATGCCCATATTGTGGTAGGCACTTTCCAGATACTCAAGGAGGGAGAGTCCCTGCACCTGCCCCAAGGAGCTTGCAGTCTAACACAAAAGCTGTGGAAGCTCTTTTTTTTATGTGATTGACATTCCAGTTTTACAAGCTTACTTGGTTTTGAGGATTTGGATAAAGTTTGAATTAGAGATGGACCATAAACAAACACCCCAGGTCAGGATACTCCTGTACATTTGTGAAAGTTCTGATCAGGATCCTATACAAACTCAAACTTTGTAGCTAGAACCTACCTCTACATCAGGCTAAAAGAGAGCCCTAAATCTGAACAATTTTTGGAAGTTCAGGGCTAGCTCCCAACAGGTGTTTTGGGACCACCTCCAATACTGATGTTTATCTAAATTTAACTTCAGAACCTTTTGAGATTTGCCCATTACTAGAATCCATGATCTGCGCATTCCCATGGAAATCTACATATATGTCTGTTACTATTTTGGTATCAGAAACCTGATTGGCTTGGACTTTTGATGAGGGAAACTCCTTTTATTCTCCTCTAACACAGTTATCTTTTCTCCAGGCAGAATGTTCAGATAATGCATTGACCTTCATCTCCTGTGCAACCCAGGCCATGTCTTCACTACAAAATTATGTTGACCTAACTTACATCAGCCACCACAGTTATGTGTGAACACACTTGGCTCCTTTTTTTGGCAGTGTGTATCCTCACCAAGAGCACTTATATCGATTTGTATTTTCAGTGTGGGGCATTATGGGATGGCTCATGAAGGCCAGTAACAGCATAAGCAATGTAGTGTCTACACTGACCCTGCATCAACCTAATTACATTGAGCATGACACTACACCACTTGGGTACTACATGGGCGCAGAGAACCACTTACGTCACCGTGAGCCAACTTCCATAGCTAGGTTGATGCAAGGCAGCTTGAGTTGATCTAACCCTGTAGCATAGACCAAGCCCCAATTTCTGTCTCCCTCCTCTCGGTGCCACCTCTTATCAAAGGTCTCTTAATTGCTGTTGCTTACATAGGTAGCAAATTGCTTTGTATTCCCGTTAAACATTTATTCATATAAAACAACGGGGCCACGTCCTAAACTAGTTTAACTCAGTGTAGCTTCTCTGATGCCAGTGGAGCTGTGCTGATTTACACCAGCTGAAGATCTGGCCCACACGTTGTAGAAAATAGTGAATATTTGCCACTTTTAAAATGAAGAAAGGAAAATACCATCTTTACTGTACTGGATTTATTTTAGGACATAATCGAGGAAGTGATTCTCATCAATAATTTAAATTCCAATTTGTTTCCACAAATGAAGCGGAACATGAATACCAAGTCTTCATCAGGGCTTCATGGTCTCAGTGAGCTAACAGATGAGGAAAACCCCCTCAGTGAAGTGATGTGTGTATGTCTTATAGTAAAGAAAGCTAATCTGTGCTCCTTGTCTACCAAGGCAGCTGCTGACTGAACCTGTGGTTTCGAATCTGCAATTTTTGCACTTGACTTTTGTTAAAATCAAACATGTTTATTGTCTGCACTGACCACCTGCAGTATTTTAAGATGTTTAACATAACACTATTAAGTAATTTTTATAGCTTGAATTTTATTTTTTTACTATCTGTATTAAAAGTTTGCAGTTATTTCTCTTCCTATCCATTTTGTCCTTTTCTATTTACCAAGCCATTGATTTTAGTTCTCCCTATCTTTCTTAATAAGGGTTTTGCCAGCATTTCTTTCTCTACTTCTTTGCATACCATTGTGATTGATAGCTGGGAAGAATATTCAAGGTTGTGAAATTTACTACGGAGAAAGCAATCTAATACAAAATAATGAATTCTGGAGTTGAAAAATAATCAGTGATTAAAAAAACATTCTTTTTAGACTATTTTTTTCTCCTGACCAGTGTTTGAATTTAGCTCTCAGATCAAGGGGTGCCAATTTTCATTTAGCCTGAACTCCCTTTAGCAAAGCTTATCTCCCATTTGTGCACATCTGTTTTACATGTAGAGCTCCAGCAATGTACATGGCATTTTACAGATAAATAAAACACAAGGCTTCCTGATCCTACTTAGGGCCCAGCAGCATAAGGGGACAACAAGAGCCCCATGGAGAATGCCCCCGGCACAGGCACCGTTTGCGGTTTTATGTTGCCCTTCCTTGCATCCACTGGCATGCCAGCAGTGTGCTTGGGGCAGAAAGGAAGTGGATGATTTCTGGCAGGACTCTTAAGAGCAATCCATAGGAGCTATGGAGAAGCTACCATAAGAAGCAGCACCGGGGGCCTTGAAAAGGGGATCAGCCATATAACAATAATTATTTTCCATTTCTAATATGATTCTGTGCTTTGATTTATTGGGTCATAGCCTTGGCAGGCCCTGGCATAATACCAGTAATGGTCATGGTTGTGAGTTTCACAATGAGGACTGTAGTCATACAGGTAGAGTTCAATTACTATTCATGTTCAGAAGAGGAATGCTAAGAAAATCAACTGAAAATGATTCCCATTATTTTCTGAAAATATATGCCTTAACAAAATCTGTAATTTATCAGTTATTGTAATCTGATTGCATTACCTCTGACTACAGAAGTTACTGTCACTTAGGCCTGGTCCACACAAGGACTTTAATTCGAATTTAGCAGCGTTAATTCGAATTAACCGTGCACCCGTCCACACCAGGAAGCCATTTAATTCGACCTAGAGGGCTCTTTAGTTCGAATTCGGTACTCCACCCCGATGAGGGGAGTAGCACTAAATTCGACATGGCTATGTCGAATTAGGCTAGGTGTGGATGCAAATCGAACTTACTAGCTCCGGGAGCTATCCCACACTACACCACTCTGTTGACGCTCTGGACAGCAGTCCGAGCTTGGATGCTCTGACCAGCCACACAGGAAAAAAGTCCCGGGAAAATTTGAATTCCTTTTCCTGTCTGGACAGTTAGAATCTCATGTCCTGGTTGGACATCGGGGCGAGCTTAGCAGCACCGGCAGCGATGCAGAGCTCTCCAGAAGAGGAGTTCATGTAATCTCTGCATAGAAAGAGGGACCCAGCATAGACTGACCGGGAACTCTTGGATCTGATCGGTGTGTGGGGCGAGGAGTCTGTGCTTTCGGAGCTGCGCTCCAAAAAATGGAATGCAAAGACCTACGAGAAGGTCTCCAAAGCCATGAGAGACAGAGGATACAGCCGGGATGCAACGCAGTGCCGCGTGAAAATCAAGGACCCCAGACAAGGCTACCAAAAAATCAAAGCGGCAAACGGACGCTACGGAGCCTGCCACCACTGCCCCACCAGTGACCATGGACTCTGACGATGGGACAGTGTCGACGACCAGTTCCTCGGCGATGTTCGTGGACAGGAAAGATGAGGAAGGGTTTGTGGACGACGAGGCAGGCGACAGCGCTTACAACGCTGGTTTCCCCGACAGGCAGGATCTCTTCATCACCGTCACGGAGATCCCCTACCAACCGTCCCTGGCCATTAACCCGGATCCTGAATCAGGGGAAGGAGCAGTCGGTAAGTGCTTTAACCATGTAAACTTTTATTCTTAATATAACAGGAATCTGAAGTATGTGAAAAGGAGGTCTCTCTATATAGGGATAGAACAGAAATCCTCCTGGGAGATCTCCACGAAGCTCTCCTGGAGGTAATCGAAAAGCCTCCGCAGGAGGTTCCTGGGGAGAGCTGCCTTATTGGGTGCTCTGTGGTAGCACAGTTTTCCGCGCGAGGCTTTCATGAGCTACTCAGGGAGCATTGCCTCCCCGAGCACGGCTGCATAGGGCCCTGGTTTGTGCTGGCTTTCACGCAGCATGCGCTCTCTATCTCCTTCAGTGACCGTCCTCAGGGTGATCTCGCTCGGAGACTCCTGCATCTAATTAGGGGAATTACTGTAATGTTACGCCTGGTCCAAAGTATTTGTAAAAAATCTCCAGACAGACGACATAGCAGAGACTCAGCACGCTGCTGCGTGACGAGCGTAATGGAAAGCCAAAGATTCAAATGGACGCTCATGGAGGGAGGGGGGACTGAGGACGCAAGGTATCCCATAGTTCCTGCTGTCTCCGAAAAGCATTTGCATTCTTGGCTGAGCTCCAAATGCTTCTAGGGTCAAAAACAGTGTCCGCGGTGGGTCAGGGCATAGGTAGGCAATTTACGCAGCCCCCCACCCACCCCCAGAAGTGAAAGGGAAAACAATCCTCTCTTGACTCTTTTACATGTCACCCTATCTTTACTGAATGCTGCAGATAGACGCGATGGTGCAGCACTCAACACCAACATCCTTGCTCCCCCCACGCTATGGATGGCTGATGGTACAAAATGACTGGTACCCGTCCTCATCATCAGCCTATTGGCACATGGGGCAGTGCAAAAGGACTGGTAACCATGCCTACTAGCATCGGTAAGGTCAATC
Organism: Mauremys mutica; assembly: GCF_020497125.1. Classification (NCBI taxonomy): domain Eukaryota; kingdom Metazoa; phylum Chordata; order Testudines; family Geoemydidae; genus Mauremys; species Mauremys mutica. The sequence goes on along the minus strand of NC_059072.1, from coordinate 186,496,560 downwards.
AAGGGCGCCTGGTCCTAATTTTTCGTGGTAGATGGTACAGTATGGCTGGTAACCGTCCTCATCATAGCAACAGGGGGCTGAGCTTCATCAGCCCCCACCCTTCATGTGTAAAGAAAAGATTCAATTGCCCCTGGACTAGCAGCAGGATGCTTTGCTCCTCTCCTCCACACTCCTTAATGTCCTATGTGGACTATCATAGCAACTGGAGGCTGCCTTCCACTCATTTCTCACTAACAAGTCACTGTGTCTTATTCCTGCATTCTTTATTACTTCATCACACAAGTGGGGGGACAATGCTATGGTAGCCCAGGAAGGCTGGGGGAAGAATGGAATGAACAGGTGGGGTTGTTTCAGGAGCACCCCCTGTGAATAGCATACAGCTCATAATCTATGCAGGATCTGACACAGAGCAGCTGTGCTCTCTGGTTCTCCGATACAGTTGTTCTCTAGTACACTTGCCCATATTCTAGGGAGGACTGATTCTATTTTTAGATACCAAAAAGGAGGGATTGACTCAGGGAGTCATTCCCAATTTTGGCTTTTGCGCCCCTGGCTAAGAGCAGCCAGGGGCACTTAGGACAGCAGCAAATGGTGCAGTGCAAAAGGACTGGTAACCATGCCCATCTTATTACCAATTTATGGTATGGTAGATGGTACAAGCTGGTAACCATCTCTGCTATCATGCAAAAGCAAAAGCATGCTGCTGTGTAGCGCTGCTGGACCGCCTCTGTCAGCGGCATCTAGTACACATACGGTGACAGGCACAAAAGGCAAAACAGGCTCCATGGTTTCCACACTGTGGCGTCTGCCAGGGCAATCCAGGGAAAACGGGCTTGAAATGATTGTCTGCTGTAGCTTTCCCGGAGGAAGGGATGACTGACGACATTAACCCGGAACCACCCGCAAAAATGGTTTTTGCCCCATCAGGCACTGGGATCTCAACCCAGAATTCACAGAGACAAACTAGACTGTGTTCATTGTTCGCAAAAATTTATCTTTGCAAGGAATTCACTCCCTTTTTCCCATCACACAGCTTCGACTGTCTCCAGACCCACCACAGCATCCCCGTCACAGAGGCTGGCAAAGATTAGGCAGTGAAAGAAAAAGACAGGGGACGAGATGTTCGCTGAACTTATGGGGTGCTCCCAAGACGAGGCGGACCAGCAGAGCCAGTGGAGGGAGACCCTCTCTCTGTACCAGCGCTCACACAGCGAAGGGGAAGAGAGGTGGCGTGAGGAAGACAAGCAGGTGACTCAAACGCTGCTTGGACTAATGAGGGAGCAAACGGACATGCTCCTGCGCCTTGTGCATGTTATGCAGGACCTCAGGCAGGAGGACAGAGCCCCCTTGCAGTGTATCTGCAACCGCCCTCCCCCGCCACAAAGTCCCATACCCCCCTCACCCAAAATAACCAGAAGGAGGGGCGCCAGAGCCCGTGTAAACTGTCACTGCACCCAGCAGAGTGCTCAAGTACCCAAAAGCTCTCATACCCTAAATTTTGAGAAGTCCTTTCCTTCCCACCTCACCCAAGCCCCCATCCCAGTTTCATCCCCTAACTGTCTAGTTGATAATAAAAAATACTTTTCTGTTAATTACTGTTTTCGTCATGTTCTTTTAGAGGAGACTGTGTTTGAAGGGGGGTAAGGGGGTTGGTAATTTGACAGGACAATCACCTTTACCAGGGTACAGACATGGGGGCAGGATCAGCAGCAGGTCACACACTGCTGTCAGTACGCACCCTGGTCGGTATGGGAGGTGGTTTGCAGGTTCTGTGTGGGTGGGGGGGTACGTGACTTTGTAGCGGGGGAGGGGGGTTACAGATCTCATGCAACGGTCCCTGTCCTGGACCACAGAACCATGCAGCAGAGGAATCTGTATCCGTCCTCCCCCGCCAAAAGGCCACATAGCCCCCGCACACAGAGTCCCAAAAAGGAGGGATGGCAGGCTCCGTTGAAACATCCAGTCCAGCACTGCAGACCGCTCTGGGAGCAGGAGCCTGTCATTCCTCGAGTTTACAGGCGGTCTTTACATCACTGCACACCCTACCCAGCACAGTCCGTGTCCCGGTTTCAACCCTGTAACACAAAGTCATCAATAAAGAAACCTTTGTAAAGTTACAGTGGAACATGTATTTTATTTTTAAACGTGTGTTGGAAGTGGGGGAAGCGGGGTGGGCGGGGTATGTAACTGCAGTGGATAGTCAACAGTCACTTGGTAAAGAAACAGGGGCTGGTTCAGCTTCTCTGTAAAGAAACTGAACAGTCACAGGTCACACTGCTCGCTGGTACTTGAAGAGTTCCTTGTCGCTGTGCAAGGTGCCTGCACAGAGCTTCACGAGCCAGGGCATTAGCGGGTAGGCTGGGTCCCCGACGATCACTATAGGCATCTGCACATCCCCAAGACTTATTTTGTGGTCCGGGAAGAAACTACCTTTCTGCAGGCGTCTAAACAGACCACAGTTCCTGAAAACACGATCATGAACTTTGCCTGGCCACTCGACGTTGATGTTGGTAAAACGTCCCCCATGGTCCACCAGTGCTCGCAGCCCTATTTCTCAGCAGCTGACTGTGGAAGAGGTGGACGATAAGGTGCGAGGAGTTGACAACGGCCATAACTGCAGCGGGATCCGTGCTCAAAGTGCTGTGGCGCCCGCGCTGTCACTGAGCAGAAAAGTGCACGAACAGATTGCCCGCAGGCGCTTTCAGGGAGGGAGGGAGGGAGGGCATGATTGACGGTTCAATGATGACAGTTACCCAAAACCACCCTCGACACATTTTTTCCCCCAGCATGCATTGGGGGGAAATCCCAGAATTCCAATGGGCAGCGGGGAGTGCGGGAACTGTGGGATAGCTTCCCACAGTGCACCGCTTCCAAAGTTGACGCTGGCCCCGTTACTGTGGACTCGCACAGTCGAACTAGTGTATTTAGTGTGGATACACAACTTCGACTTCATAAGGTCGATTCCACAAATTCGAATTAAGTTGATTCGAAATAGTCTTGTAGTGTAGACATACCCTTAGTTTAACAAACCTCATAATTCTCTGCTAGTTAATTCCTATCTGAAGTTAGTAGAAGGCACATTAGACAAAGGCTTGTGTTTATATAGGTATAATATTTTCTATAATAAAGGACATTATTTTGTAGTTTGAACACTAGTTGGCCATAACAGTGTTACTTGTAGCTTTTTGGTGATGCTATACAGAATTTGGGCCTGATTCTCCACTCTTGCACCATGTACAGTCACTTACATCTGTGCAAAGTGGTTGCAAAATCAGTATGAGTAGAGAATTCTGAATCATGGTGTTTTACACCCACTTCCCACAGGTGTAAATGATGACACAAAGGGAAAGATCAAGATGAATCAAGTCCATTTGGCTATCAAGCCTTGTTCTGGGCACTTCAGTAATAGAGAGATGGAGACTGATTGTAAGGAATTCAAGTGGCTGTTAAAATTGACATATGGGGGAAAATAAAAAGTACTGCCTAAATGATAACTGCAGGCAAGTTACTGAAGTTTATGAATACCAAGGAAGGAAAAGAATTGTTTCAAACAGGGGAAAACTAATAAGAGTGTTAGAGAAGTAGTGAAAACCACATTGAGTGTAAGACAGTTTTAAATGTCTCAAGCAATGTTAAAAAATATACTGTGGAGGAAAATATTTCTGTAGGGTAGAATACTTAAATCAAGGAGAGATGTAGTAACCTAGGAGATCTCTTCCATCTCTAACAAGTAGAGTATGATTATAGGGTTACCTCTGTAACCCTTCTGCCCCTCTGAGTTGGCAGCAACAAGGGACAGGTTCAATATCCAGGGGTTCCGTTTCAATAACTCAATGCAAAACCGGCTCCAGCCCCCACCCAGTGGGACAATTACATACCACCCCCCAGGTGCCTCTAGGAGGCAATACTTCCCCTCTCGCAAGCACAGAGTCTGAGTGTAGCAAAATCCTTTTAATAAAGGAGGGAAACAATGTGGCATCATATTGGGGAAACACCACAAACAGGATTCATAACATAAACCATGAGCAGAAGACCCACCAAATAAGTTTTGGCAATGTCATTTTCCCCTTAGGGTCTTAAGTCCAATCACCCCAAAGTCCAACAACTCAAAAGTCTCTGTCCCTGATCAGTGCCGCCCCAGAGTTCAAAAGTTTATCTGGAGAGTTTTACCCCACCACATCCTGGATGGAAATGGGGGGGCACACAGGGTGTTAAGGGGCACCTTACGTGGGCCGGGGCCGACTGCTCCGCCTCTCCGTGGAATTCTGCTGCAGTCTTCACCATGACCAGCTTCACTCCATCAGCTGTGCCGCTCCTCCTATCCCCACAAACTGCTCCACTCCGCTCGCTGTTCTGTGGGCCGCTCCAACCATGCTGCAAACTGCTCCGCCCTGCCAGCTGCTTAGCGATAGATCTTCAGGCTCCCCCACTAGTTAACACAGCACTCAGTGATCTCAGCTCAGTAAGTTTAGCTCTTTTAGTGATTTCAGCTCATAGTAGGGGAGCCCCAATGCTGGTGCACCATTGGCCCAAAGTGAATTCAGCTCAGCAATATCTAGATGAGCTCCTAATGGAATCAAAATTAGCTCTGCTCTTCAACAGTGGAGAGAAGAGAAGGTGCAATTGGTGTTCCAGGCCCTCAAAAGAGGCCTATACCATCAGGTGTATACACCAGTCCCCCCAACCTCTCTCAATTCACTGTGTTTTGGCACCCATGTCCCTTGTCTAGCAAGTGCTACTTAATTGATGGTGAGACTCTGTCATAAAGCAGTCTCCTAGTTCCTCATTCACACAATCAGGGTGACAACACTTTATTCTTCCTGCCCCAGTAACAAAGCAATTGGGGATCCCAGAGCTGTCAAAATAACCATCCCAGGCTGCCGGGGGCTATGCTAAGCGGGGTGAGTGTGCAAATGCAAACACCTGAAATTCCTTTCCACACTCCCTGAAATTCACCACCAGATGTCAGGGTAGAGCTCATCCAGACTCTGCTTACACCTCTTTTTAACTTACCAGAGAGTATATACACATCCAGTACATAAGTAAATGAGAGAAATACAATTTCTTTCATTCCTGTTGAATGTATTTTAATTATACTGCATTATTAAGCAGTATATGGAGCTGAAATCTGCTGACTTTTTCTCCTACAGGTTTCTCCTATTCTTTCCCTCCAATCACTGCTTCCCTTGTAGCCTAAGTTCCTGAAGTAGAACTGGCTGAAAAATGAAAACAAGTTACAGGAAAAAGTTCAAAATTGTTTTTGTGTTGAATAACTCAAAATGGCCCCATTTTTCTTTTATTAATATGATGATTGTTTGACATTTTGAAGTGAATTGGTCTTGGCCAGAACACATGACATATCATGCTGCTTTTGTAGCATAAACCTGTGCCCATTTCAGGGTCATTAAGCCTTTCTCCAGGTACATGAGAGAATATGGCCTGATAATTATAAATTGCTACTCGTACTTGATAATAGTTGGTATCATTTTATCTCTGCAAAGCACTGGTATACAGGCAAATACTATAATCCAGAAAAAGAAAAAAAAAAGAGAATATTAGAAAATGAATGAAATTACCATGACTAATAGGCACAGCCTTGAATGGGGGCCAGTGCAGAAAGACCATGTACTCAGGGTACTTCAGGGAGGGATTGTGAACAGGATAACTCATGTATATGCATCCAGCTACACCTGGCCCTTTCAAAGGATTGATGTCAAGGAAGGGAGAGAACTATGGCCTTGGCCCTCTTACTTAAATGTGTATCTTCAGGGACATATTAAGGAAATAGTCTTCATGCCTTCCCAAAGGCAATTGTCCCTAGCTCTTACACAAGCTATGAAAAGAGAGGGAAATGCCCCCTGTGTTCTCCCTCCACCTCCCCGGTTTCTGAAGCAAAAGACAGTGAGAATCTAGCTCTGTGTAAGTTACGCAGGAGCTTTCGCCACGTAGTCAACATTTTGATGACAAAGCCTTTGTAGCAATTATGTAATTCCATTCCCTTAGTAGGTATTTATATTATATTACTTTGGCTTAGTGTACACTTAAAATTTAGGTTGACACAACTATGACACTCACCCCACCCACTGAGAGCCATGCTGACCTCACCTACAGTTTGGATGCAGCTGGGTCAATGACAGAATGCTTTGGTCAGCCAAGCTACAATCATTCAGAGAGAGAGAGAGAGAGAGAGAGAGAGAGAGAGAGAGAGAGAGAGTGAGTGAGTGAGTATTTCTGTTGCTATAGGCTTTGTACACACTACAGGGTTATGTTGCCATAGCTATGTCACTATAGTCCCCAGTGGAGACATGGCCTTTGTGTGCTTAATATTTGATATTCTTAAATTTGAATGGTCCAAACTACCAAACAGTTCCCTTAACTTTAAATTAGGATGAAACTAAACGGTCAATAGCAATGGTAAATCAAAATGAACCAAATTCAAATTCTTTTTAATGGGTAATAGAAGGCCAATTAAGTCTATGGTATATGTATTTTAGTTTAGAGATTAAAGGCCAGATTCTCTTTTTTGGTTAAATCTGTGTCCCTTTGTTGGCCAATGAATTTACACTAGATGAGGATCTGGCCCTAAATTTAAAATATGTTGTTTAAATTAGTAAATATAATCCCTCATTTAGGGCCATAAACTCATATGCATGAATACATATGTAGATTTTATTTTTATAGTGTCTGCTTTATACCCAGTAGACCATAATGCTCAGTAGCTCTTATGATAAAGATTTCAAACTAGGACATCTGATAAGTTGGTTCTGGTGACTGCAGAGAAGTGTGAGGACAGCAAAGGGTGCAGGAGGATGGAAAAGATGGTGGGAAATATGGACAGGGCTTTCTCCATCTTTACCGCTGTTACCAGTTAATAGGAATACCAGACCACAGTAGTCTGCAGAGAGGATGATTTTGCAGTGAAGGCACTGGACTGGAACTTGAGAGATCTCGGTTCAGCCCCCAGCTCTGCCACAGACTTCCAATATGGCGTTGGGTAAATGACCCACAAAAGGGATCATCCACCTCTGAGGTGAGTGTGCTAACTACAAGGCACTAGAGTCATCCTAATTTATTCTCTGTCCCCATTAATATTGACTTATTCAATTATTTAATTAAACTTCAGTAGGGGGGAGTGAGGGAAACCCACATCCTGTAGCCCAGCATCTAGGACTGTCACATGAGAGGTGGCAGATCCCTGTTCCACTCCTGTCTCCTCATCAAGCAGAGGGGCACTTGAACAGGGGTCTCCCAGTCCCAGGTGAGTTGCCTAACCATTAGGTTAAAGGTTTTAAGGAAGCTCCTTCCCCACCCATCCCCTGACCGTTTTGGTGGAGTTAGGTGGTCTCTGAGCTTGCGATTTAGGTGTCTGAACACCTATCTTTACCCTGGTTAATGAATCGCTCTGTGGCTTAGGCCGGAGACAGGCTCCCAGGTGCCTAGAGTGAGGCAGCAGTGTGCATGCTTAGAGGCAGAAACATAGGCACCTGTGTAACTTTTACCACAAACATTCTGGCTCTAAGTGAGTTCAAGCACTTACAAGGTTAGGCAATGGGAGTTTTATGGTTTGCAGTGGTGCCTAATAACAGGGCTTAGGACCTAAGTACTTTTGTGGATCCCCCCTTAGTCTCTCTGTGCCAGGATGACCATACATTCTGTTTTGGCTGAGACAGTCCCTTTTTTAAGCCCTGTCCCAGCTGTCCCAACTTTTTTTGCAGAAGTGGGCATTTGTCCTGTTTGATCTTGCTGACTTGATCAGTTTGTCAGTCTTGTCTATTAGACTGGAAGTTCTTCAGGGCTGTCACTGTGTTTGAGAATTTTTTTTTTATCTTGTTGATGATTGTAAACACTGCTGGTACAGTATAATGTTTGTTAGAAGTAATAATTCTTTGTCTCTACCTCCCTGTCTGCAACAATAAATCATGATCCAAACTGCAAAGCAAAACACAAAATGCTTTTCTAAACCTGTTCAGTACTGCATGATTACAGACTGTAGTCTCTGGCTAAGTAGAATAAATGCTATCATTGGTTTCTGAAGGAAATTAAGTTGGAACCTGTCCAGTCACCAACCTCATGCAAAAGCTCAAACCTTTCAAATCCCTAGTTGATATTACATGCTGACATACTATATAGGTACAGAATTTGACAGAGCTAATACAGCTATTTAAATGTATAATTATTGAAATTACCCATATTCCCTTGGTTTAATGGCGTTCACTAAATTGGCATGCATAATTTATGCCATTATTGCTGTCAACCATCAATCCAAATGTGAGACAGCAACATATAAACTAAATGACAGAATAAAGCATTTAGGAGTTTATTCAGAACAAGATCATCATAAACGATGGCACTGACAATTTTCATATTTTCTGTCAGTCTCTGCATGATGAACTGTATTATGGTCTATGGAATTTTATTTGTGGTATTACTGTACAAACCTCTTTGATAAACAATTTAGAAGACAATAACTATGGTACTTTGCAGAGAGACACCAGGGGCAAGATTTGTACTACAGGTCAGTGTTATTATCCCCTCCTCCCCTTTTTTGTTATGTTAACATTTCAGTCTCCTATTCAAATGTCAGTCATTTTACAGGAAAATAGAATTTTAACATTTTACACATTCATGCCTTATGTGAATCCAATAAAAAATACACCAAGCAAACAAAATCCCAGCTACTATCCTGTTGATTTAGAATAATAATAAAGATATTTTATACTATACGTTTAAGCCAAAAATTGCTTTTTAAAAAAACCCTGTCCTTCACACATCTGAACAGTGATCTGCATCCATTTCCATAGCTTGAAGGTGCTTTAGAATTCATAGTATTAATCAAAATGCCAGAGCACGTTATAAAAGGATTAAAATGACCAAATCTCATTTCACAGGCCTTGCTACACTGTGATATTTGTTATGTTTACATTTCTAAATTGAGTCTCCTCTCAACAACAAATACCATGTGATGTTGTAAATTTCTTTTACAAGGTGATGACAGAGAAATGAGGAAACCTACAAATGGAAACTAAGGAGAAACTTCTGAGTTATTTTTGGCTCACCACAGTGAATCACTGAATCATTTTAAATGTTCTGGGAAGGAAAGGATCTGTCTTTAGTTTGATATTTCCTATGTAACATTCCAATCTTGAAAGTATTTCAGAACAAGGAACTTCTCTAAGGTCTTTTTCACCCTAGAGCTCCTAGACATACATTTTATATATCTAGGGTGTTCAGAACAAATATAATCAGTGCAAATGTTAAAATAGGGTAATTTGTATACATCTCTTTAGAGGAAAAACTGAAATTAAATATGTATACTAAAGTAAAGAAATATATTTGTACAATCAGTTAAAATATACTACCATGGTATTCCCACATCTTTTGTCTTAAGACTAATGTGTTAGAACAGTGATTTCTAGAAGACAAATAACTATAACTCTTATAAGAAATGAGAAACAATAGCAATAATAAACTAATTGTTGAAATGGAAGTTTTAAATAGGAAGCAAAAAGCTAATAAAAAATCATGTTAATTGGTGAACTTGAAACTAGATCTACATCCTTTTCCATTGATATTCTCATTATTTGTGAAACACACTGGACTGGAAGTGGCCAACACTCCATAAAGCACCATAAAATCATTTGATCTGGAAGGACAGACAGTGTTAACAAGGAGTTGCCTTCATATTATCAGAAAACTCTTACAACTCTTTGAAACACTATAGGTGGATCTCTTCATGCATAATGATCACTGAACTACAAGGGAAACATGTGACTACCATACAAGTCTGTGCACCCACAACAGATGCAGAAGACAGTGCCGTAAACCAACTTTACAATGAACATCAAACAAATATTTCACAAACCCCATTAATGCTCATAACAGGATCTTAATGCCAAGATTGGGAATAACAACTCAGAGTGGGAGAACATCAAGGGGAAAGGAGGAATAGGAAGACAATGCTGGGGAAAAAAAATGAGACTGCAAGGTCTATAAACAGCCTAAACAAAAACTCGGGCCATCAATGATTGCTACAGTCAGGTCAGAGTTAACACTTCAAACATTTGCAAAAGAAGATAGGCCTTTATAATGTCAATCCTTGGAGAAATATAGACACTGCGGTGTCCTTTCAGAATACCATTAGTGGCTTCTTTGCCCCATTTTAGATCTAGATGACACAACAATAAAACAAGTCTGGCAGAGGCAAAAGATATCATTCATGCCATGAGCAAGGAGGTTTTAGGGATGTGGTCATATCCAAAAAGGAAAGACTGCGTTACACCAGAGGTTGAAAACCTATTAAGAAGAAAAAAGGAAACATATCAAGAACATCTGAAAGCTGAAGATTGTATTTGCCCTGAGTGGAAAAACAGACAGATCAAAAGGAACAAAAAATACCGGTAAAAAAGCTAAGAAAAACTGGCTTGACAGAGAAGACGAACAGCTTGAAAAATATTTTCCAAAAAGTAATGCAAGAGTCCTTTTTCAGAACGTTACTACTATCAAATAAGTTAGCACCTGCAACAAGTCAGCTATGAGATGTTCATGGAAATTATATGGTAGATATCCAAAACTGAAAGAATATTTTCATCCTCTATTGAACAAGAATAGTCAAATTGATCCAGCTGTCTTTGAGGCCATCAACTGCAAAAGTAATAACAAACAACAACATGTATTAGAAGCAGAAATTGAAGCCGCAATCAGGTCCCTGAAAATCAAGACACCTGGTCCAGATGTGTATCATCAGAAGTGATAAAACATGGTGAAAGAAGCATGATCATGCTTCTTTGCAAACTATTTAACTTCATTTGGATGAAAGGCAAAGTCCCTGAAGACTGGCAAGCAACACTCAATGCCTTTTTTCCACTCTTTAAGAAAAGTGACCTGACAGATTGCAATAAGTCTCATGAGCATTCCTAGCAAGGCATTCTGGAGAGTGATTCTTGACTGAATTAAAAGAAGAGCAGAGGAAATCCTTTGAGTCACAAGCTGGCTTTGGACATGGACATTCCATTCCACCTTGTGTCAAACCTTTGAGAGGCACATAGGAGTTCAATGAACCCCTGTTTTGCACATTTTTTGACAACAAGAAAGCATTCTACTTAGGCCTATCAAGTGATTAAAAAAATTAATCACAATTAATTGTGTGATTAATCATACTGTTAAGCAATAATAGAGTGCCATTTATTTAAATAGTTTTGGATGTTTTCTACATTCTCAAATATCTTGAGTTCAGTTACAACACAGAATACAAAGTGTACAGTGCTCACTTTATATTTATTTATGATTACAAGTATTTGCACTGTAAAAAACAAAAGAAATAGTATTTTTTCAATTCATCTAATACAAGTATTGTAGTACAATCTCTTTATCATGAAAGTTGAACTTACAAATGTAGACTTATGTACAAAAATACTGCATTCATAAATAAAACAAAGTAAAATTTTAGAGCCTGCAATGCCCCTCAGTCCTACTTCTTGTTCAGGTAATCCCTCAGACAAACAAGTTTGTTTACATTTGCAGGAGATAATGCTGCCTGCTTCTTGTTTACAATGTCACCTGAAAGTGAGAACAGGCATTCGCATGGCACTGTTGTAGCCGGCGTCGCAAGAAATGTACATGTCAGATGTGCTAAAGATTCATATGTCTCTTCATGCTTCAACCACCATTCCAGGGGACATGCATCCATGCTGATGACGGGTTCTGCTCGATAACAATCCAAAGCAGTACAGACCGATGCATGTTCATTTCCATTATGTGAGTCAGATGCCACCAGAAGAAGGTTGATTTACTTTTTTGGTGGTTCAGGTTCTGTAGTTTCTGCATCAGAGTGTTGCTCTTTTAAGACTTCTGAAAGCATGCTCTGCACCTTCTCCCTCTCAGATTTTGGAAAGCACTTCAGATTCTTAAACCTTGGGTTGAGTGCTGTAGCTATCTTTAGAAATCTCACATTAGTACCTTCTTTTCTTTTGTCAAATCTGTGAAAGTGTTCTTAAAGTGGACAACATGTGCTGAGTCTAGGGTTGCCAAGTGTCTGGTTTTCGACTGGAACACCTGGTCAAAAAGGGACCCTGGCAGCTCTGGTCAGCACCGCAGAGTGGGCCATTAAAAGTCCGGTAGGTAGTGCTGCAGGGCTAAGTCAGGCTAGTCCCTACCTGTCCTGGCAGGCTCCCCAGAAGTGGCCGGCAGGTCCAGCTTCTAGGCGCAGCGCGGGGGTGGGCAACTCCGAGCACCAGCTCCGCACTCCCATTGGCTGGGAACTACGGCCAATGGGTGCTGGTACCTACGGGCAAGAGCAGTGTGTGGAGCCTCCTTGCCCCCCCTGCCTAGGAGCCGGACTTGCTGGCTGCTTCCGGGGTACAGTGTGCTGCCAGCACAGGCAGGGAGCCTGCTTTAGCCCCACTACGCCACCGGCCAGGAGCTGCCCGAGGTAAGCCTAAGCCCCAAACCCGAGCCCCTGCCCAAAGCTGGAGCCCCCTCCTGCACCCTAAGCCCCTCATCTCTGGCCCCACCCCAGAGCCTGAACCCCCGGCCCTGAGCCCGTACCCCCCTCACATATCTCAACCCCCTGTCTCAAATTGCAGCCCCCTCCCTCACCCTGAACCCCTCTTTTATGCCCCCCCAGAACCCACATCCCAAGTTAGAAGCCTCACCCTCACGCTCTACTGCACCCCAACCCCCTTCCCCAGCCCACTGTAAGTGAGTGAGGGTTGGGGAGAGCAAGCCACTGAGGGAGGGGGAATGTAGTGAGCTCGGTCGAGGCCTCAGAGAAGGGGTGGGGCCTCAGGGAATGGGCAAAGCTAGAGTGTTTAGTTTTGTGCAATTAGAAAGTTGGCAACTGTGACTGGGTCACCATCTGAGACTGCTATAACATGAAATATATGGCAGAATGTGGGTACAGCAGAGCAGGGGACATAATTCTCCCCCAAGGAGTTCAGTCACAAATGTAATTAATGCATTATTTTTAATGAGCATCATTAGCATGGAAGCATGTCCTCTAGAATGGTGGCCAAAACACGAAGGGGCCTATGAATGTTTAGCATATCTAGCATTTAAATACCGTGCAATGCCGGCTACAAAAGTGCCATGCAAGTATCTGTTCTCATCTTCAGATGACATTATAAACAAGAAGCAGGCAGCATTATCTCCTGTGAATGTAAACAAACTCGTTTGTCTGAGCGATTGGTTGAACAAGAAATAGGACTGAGTGGACTTGTAGGCTCTGAAGTTTTACATTGTTTTGTTTTTGAGTGCAGTTATGTAACAAAAAAAAAATCTACATTTGTAAGTTGCACTTTCATGGCAAAGAGATTGCACTACAGTACTTGTATGAGGTAAATTGAAAAATATTGTTTCTTTGTTTATCATTTTTACAATGCAGATATTTGTAATCAAAAACAACATACACTTTGATTTCAAATTACAACACAATATATATGAAAATGTAGGAAAACATCCAAAATATTTAATATATTTCAATTGGTATTCTACTGTTTATCAGTGTGATTAAAACTGCGATTAATCACGATTAATTTATTTCATCGTGATTAATTATTTTGAGTTAAACACGTGAGTTAACTGTGATTAATCAACAGCCTTAATTCTACTCCATTAACAAAGAAGCTCTATGGAAAATACTCAAGTGGTATGGTTTTAGCTGTAAACTGATTCAAATACTACTGAGTTTGTACAACATAGTTTGGTATGCTGTAAGAATCAATGGTGAGCTGACTGTGGTTTGTAGTGAAAACTGATGTCAAACAGGGCTGTATGCTCAGTCCAGTACTTTTGCTCTATGCTTAGAAAACATCTCACCCAACTCCCTTGACAACATGGATGGAAGCTGCATGAGTACTTGGACTTTGCACATGATATTGTAATAATGCCTACAGAGCAGTACAGCCAAGAAGCAGGGACCAATTAGTACACAACAGCCAGAGAATGGGGATTAAGAATCAGTGAACAAATAACCAGGATAATAGTAATATCAAAAATCAAGAAACCGGCTAAACTAGTCATTAATGGTGTAGATGTTGAATAAGTAGAGATCTTCCACTACTTGTTTCCATCATAATATCTTCTATGAAGATGACTTCAACAAGGAGATAGCTACTGCCAGCAGAAAGTTTGCATGCCCGACTAAAAACTTTTGGAACCTTAAATCAGTGTCCATGACAGCTAAAACCAGACTGTATACAAACACTCATTGTACCCACATTTTTTTACAGTTTTGAAACATGGGTACTGACAAAGCATCTGGAGCAGTAGCTGCAAACCTCTGAAATGAGGTGGCTGCACCATATTTTAGGCATGACAAGGCTGGATAGACTAAGAAATGATGACATCCATAGAAGATTGAAAGTGCAATGTGTGACTACAGTAATCAAAAAAGAGCTATATACAGTGGTTTGGCCATGTTGCTAGAACGACCCCAGAGTGACTGCCTAAATTGTTCTCTATGGAAAAGTGCATGGTGATAGACGCTGTCGAAGTCCAAGGAGAGAGTGGTATAGCAATATATAAAACAAAATATAAAACTATCCAGGGTCCCCTAACAGGCTTACATGGCATCTTAAAACAAATGTAGATGGAATCTGCTCATAACGTCGACCCTACCCAACCTTGGAAAAAGGAGGACGACGACGACGATGATGATGATAAAATTGATTCAGATGAACAGGCATTCATTAAAAATATACTTTGACCTTATCTGTACATTTCTACAGCTGAACAGTTGCTCACATCTAGTCACTACCCATCAAACTGAGCAATGGCAGTACCTTTTCAAGACATTAAAAATGTTCTTTTGGCTACAAGTAATAGGAGCAAAATAGCTTTCCTTTTGAAGCTTTTGCTTTAGTCATAGATAGATTACCTAGAATGGCCAATGACCTGAAGAAGGACACAGACATATTCAAAACATGTCTAAGAACCAAAGGCATCAATCCACATGTGAGAGCAATCATAGAATAAATGTATTTAAGGTGCCAGGATCTTGATGGCACCTTAAATGGGGAGAGGATAATGCTTACATACTAAGTACTCTGGATAGGTAATTGAATATGCAGTTAGTAACCTTGAAATGTATAAACACCTAATCTATGAGTTATAAGTGGCAATAGCTAATGATCAGTACATGAAATTGCTAATGTTTTCCAGAAATTAACTGGTTTTAGTTTCTAAGATTGTGCCAGTCTCACTGATAAAATGAATTGATCAAGACTTATTTGAATTTCAAAAAAACTAAAATAGCATTGTATTTGAATACTGCTTTAGGTAGGTCATGCAGTCCTGAAAAATAAAAAAAATATATTAAAAATATAAATACCGCAGCGCGATAGATATTAGCTAGGATGGGTAAGAATGGTGTCCCTAGCCTCTGTTCGTCAGAGGATGGAGATGGATGGCAGGAGAGAGATCACTTGATCATTGCCTGTTAGGTTCACTCCCTCTGGGGCACCTGGCATTGGCCACTGTCAGTAGACAGATACTGGGCTAGATGGACCTTTGGTCTGACCCGGTACGGCCATTCTTATGTCCTAGCCCCTACACAATCTTGGCCACTCCACGGCCTCCACCCCATGGGAAGGGAGAAGGAGGGGTGTGGTAGCCACCCAAGTAGAATTACACCCTATCTCCTGGGTATATATTTGGGTGGCTAGCCCAAGCCACTGCCCATGCCGCCACGGCCATACTGTTATTTTTGGGTGCTAGCTTGACCAGCGCTAGTGTGTGTATGTCTGCCTCTGCTGGAAATTACACCTCCCAGCTGCTGTGTAGACATACCATAAGACAATAGCTCTCAACCTTTCCAGACTGCTGTACCCCTTTCAGGAGTCTGATTTGTCTTGCGTACTCTCAAGTTTCTCCTCACTTAAAATGTACTTTCTTACAAAATCAGACATAAAAATACTAAAATGTCACAGCACGCTATTATCGAAAAATTGCTGACTTTCTCATTTTTACCATATAATTGTAAAATAAATCAAATGGAATATAAATATTGTACTTAGATTTCAGTGTATAGAGCATTGTAAAGCTAGGCAAATATCTAGATAAGTTGATGTACCCCCTGGAAGACCTCTGAATACCCCAAGTGGAATGTGTACCCTTGGTTGAGAACAACTGCCCTAAGAGACACCCCTCTGAGACAAAATTCTTTCCAGCCTCACATCTTCATTGCTACAGCTCTTAAATGTGTCCAGTATACACCCATCCTGTGCGTGTACCCAGGTCCACTGGGCAGAATAGGGTAAAACTTCTGTAAGTGTTGCATTCTGACAACACCTACTGCACTCTAAACTAAACTTCCATTGGTATGTTCAACCTTACATCCAGGGACACTAATTAGGAAAACTGGGGAGGGGGCATATGTACATCTTCCCCCCCCCAGGTTTTTGAACTTGCTTAAAGTTACATAGGCCACAGAGCCAGGGGAGACCAGGGCCTGGCCGCTTTTAAACTGTGGTTTCATACTAAATCCGGATAGCTGCTGCTGGAGTGGTCCAGAGCATTGCTCCAGCTGTGTGGTCACAATAGCACTGAAATTTGACTAGTCGTCCTCCCCACCCTCCTGAAATTTGACTAGCTGGAGGGGTGGATAGGTCAAGTTGCAGTGAGTGGCCTTGAGACCTGATGGATAGGCTCTGAACTCCCCTCAGATTTGTCTTGGCCGTCCATCTGTCCAATTGGAATGGCAGCCAGGCCAAATGCTGTGGCATGCAGGGATTCTGTTCCTGTATGAAGGAGCACAAGCGAGTCCATGAAGAACTTGATTTCTGGTGGTACCAGCTCATGCACTGTGTGAGTAAGAGAGAGATGGGAGACACAAGGTCCCTGAAGGGAGGTGGGAGGGGGTAGGATGAGTGAATACCAGAAAGGTATCCTGGTGGGTGGGGAATTTTTAGATACACCTCCACTAGAAATATCTGAATTAACACCACTGCTTATCTCTGCCTCTTGAACATATGTAATCAGGTACTATTTCTAAAATTATATAATGTAATATCTCACAGATTGGTTTCATTGGTGGAAAATGAGATATGTAGGTAAATGTCATCAGCATATTTTTGTCTACAGTCTCTGGCATCTCATTTCTCTCTAAGGGATGTCATGTAGCTAGCAAAGAAGATAGGAGACAGATCTCAATGGCATTCTGCAGGTAAAGGCTTTTGGGAAAGAGGAGCCATTGCCTGTTACTAGTCTCTGTATCCTGTTGAAAAGGCATAATGGGACTTGCTGGATGGGATGCAAGCCAAGAACCCAGGGACCTGGGAGAAGGCCTGAAGATGGAGGAGAATAAACAGGGGGCAAAAATAGAACAGGATTTAGAAGGCATAAGGGGATGTAAACAGGATGACGGCCAGAAGGATCCTGAGCAAGAACAATTGGGGTGGGAAGTTTGAAGTAACCTGGGTGAGATAGAGAAAGGACGACCTTACAAGCAGAAGAGGAGTCCAATGGGAGTAAAGAGTTGCCACTGCCAAGAGGACAGGTGGGCAGAATCGGAAGTGTAGGGGTTACACCCTCCTTCGGATTGCACCTTTTGAGGATGGAAGTGACCTCCACAGAAGTGCCAGAGAGCCAGTTGAAAGAAATTATGTCCACGAGAGGGGATGAATGGTAGCCCCCAGATGAGTCAGGCTGAGGGAGGAGAAGCACCCCAATAGGAAAACAAAAGGTGGGGAGGTATATGGCAGTGTGAGCAGCCTAAGGCTGACTCACCACTGTGTGCACTTGGCAAGTGTCCCCAAATGGAGTGGAAATTTGACTACTAATCTGGAGTTCCTACTACAGGAAAAGTTTGTGGCTATCAGCATCCAGGATGGGTCAAAATTCATTGGGGAATCAACCAGATTCTGCATTAGTATCCACATGAATGACTACCATATGGCTTCTGATGTAGACTGCTCTGAACACATCTACCGAGGGACTACATGCAAACAGACACATGGTAATTCAGGCTTTCAAAGAACTAAACAGCCAGCCCATCCCTCCCCTTGTACATTTCTGCACTGCATACAACCCCCTGGCCATACTCCAGACATGGATTTCATCACCCAGGGACTATATTTAGGCTTCCACCACCACATCACACAGTGTTCTATTTTCAGGTTGTTATGTTGTAGCATACCCAATTTGTACTGCAGGATCTACTAAAAGGGAAGGCAATTTAAGTTTCTTACATTAAACAGCCTGACACATCTCTGCAAGAATGTGTGAGTTTCTAATAAAAAGTTCATTTTAAAAGCTTGTTCCACTGTTGTTTAAGCTTCCCATTCTCCAGTTGGTGGGGAACAGGTGATGTCTGGATGCTGGCATGGCTTGCAATAAATTCTGCATTGGATGATAAACCAGTAATTCCTCCCATCTCTGTATTAATAACAACAAACATGGAACCAGAAACTTACCAGGCTCAGGAACTACTTCTACATCTTGTTTTGGATGCTGATTCAATAGTGGGCAGTTCCTCTGAGTAGGGACCCAGAATGTGCTGCAGCTGCTGGGCTAGTAAAGCCTTCTCAGGAACCAATTTGAGTACAAGTCACTTTGGCAGCCTGATCTAGCACCTGCTGGTTCCCCTCCAGTCCTATACTGGATTCATGGGAAAGAAGGTCACCATTCCAGATGACCAGACGGTTGAAGAGCTGCTGGCTCTATGCTTGGCACAGTACCTAAACACAAGAAAGGATTCACTCTGCATGCAGCTCAGTGGTTAGAACAAAATGGAAGAGTTAAATGCAGAACATCTGTACTTGAACCAGGGTGGGGTGCTTCCATTTCCTTGGAATTGATTGACCAATCTTGGGATAGAAAGGACAAATTCCCATGGATTGTGGTACAGTGTTGGTGGACTCTCAGGACCCCAGAATCAGGGTTCTGGGCCTGAGCTGTGTCCATACTGCAAAATGATAAGTGTTTGAACCCAATCCCTGTGTGGCGCCTGGGCCTGAGCCTAAGTTAGACAGAATTGTGTGTGGATGGAAGGGGGCTTGGGCTTGAGTCTGAGCCAGGATTTATGCTGCAGTGTAGACATACCCTTCAGAGCTATTTCCATGACAGGAGCTAATCTGAAGCCTGAGTATATAGCATCATGACCCAGATGTCATGGGTTATTAGAACATACTTTGTGATAGGTTTTACACCCCACACAATGCAGAGCAGGTTAAATTAGGTTAATTAACCTGATAATCTGCACCTGGAGGACAGTCAGGGAATGCAAGGCTGATTGATGATAGAGCCCAGCTGAGAAGGAACAGGTGGGCCTGGTATAAAGCCAGTTGGATGAAGGGAGGTGTGTTTGGTGTTATGGACTTAAATAGTGTGCAGGTACTCTCTGGGAGGAGGGAGTTGAGACTGGTAAAGTGTGAGAGCCAGCAAATGTAGACAGGAATTAAGGTAAAAGGCAACAGGATCTACGTGAAAGCAGACCACAGTTGCTAGACATAGTGTTCTAGGACCAAAATCTAGAGTAGAGGGTAGGTCTAGGTTCCCCTACAACACTGCGTGGGGAGGTGGCACAGACAACTGCCTAGGACAATTGTCTGATAGGACTTTGCTACCCTTGAAAGGGAGGACTATAGTGAGCTGGCTGGAGAGCCAAAACTCTGAGAGAGAGAGAGAGAGAGAGAGAGAGAGAGCACCTTGAGTGTGGGGTGGGGCAGGTAGCAGGGCATGTGAACAAACAGGCCTGGGGCACTGGACCTGGAAAGAGACAATCCCCTGAACAGCCAGGAGGAAGCACCTTTGTGGTGAGTGGACCCTGTGACAGATTGTCACCACTTTCTCAATCATTTTACGTAGGACTGGTCAGTTAGGGGAATAGTTGGAGAGGTGAGTTTTTTTGCAACAAATGGTGTGTGTGGCTTTTTTTTTGTTGGGGGGAGATCAGGTGCACTTATTGTACTTTTTCTGGAAAGTTCTAGTATTGGCAGTTTTAGCTTCTCTGGAGGAGGTATGGATTATTTTTGTAATCCATTATGCATAGTTCTTCACCAGCCAGGAGAGCATAGATCTGTTTTGCAGATGATTGCTCAGATAGTCAGGGCTTCTTATGCTTCATTGTGCTGTGGGGTATTAGAGGGAGGTACCAATGCTATTTGGTCCAGTATAGCATTTTCTGTCTCTTTTGCTTCTGAAAAATAGTATATATGACTACTATTGAAAATTGCCTTGGGTCAACAATAGTTAAACATTGCTATGAAGCACCATAGCATGCAGAAGATGGGCAGAGAGGAGTCAGGAATTCCATTATGTGAACTTGAACTTACCCTGAAGTGCTCTCCTCAGGGTAGTAGCCGTTGGTGGGCCATGGAGAAAGTAATTATTGTAGTGCATGGGCAATGTCATCTGTGAGGGAAAGAAACTCCAGCCAGTGGGGGTACTGCCTCTCTCAGCTGTACTTTGGGCCCATTAGCAACCAAGCTGCCCTGGTCACTGTTTAGATACAGATGAAGCTGAACTAGCTAAGAGCTATATAGCTTTGTGCTTTTATAGCCCCTTGTCCTTGGAGGATCTCAAGTCACTTCCTGCAATATTAATTTCCTATGCACTCTGTTAGAAATCTTGTTTTAGCATGTAGTGTAGAGTAGCTGCTCTCACTTCAACACACTCTTCTACCCACTCCAAACAGACCCCTCCACCTAATGGCACAGTGCTAGCTCAGAAGGTTCTGTGCCTTGGAGGGGAAGGGGGAGCATGCTGCATTGGGTCCTCTTACTTCCTCTAGTTATGGGGCTGTTTTGATCTTTACAACTTTTTTACTCTGGTCTACTAGTAACAGATGAGGGTCACATAGGGTTCAAAGACACACTATGATATTGCTTGAGTAACCAAGGGAAAATGGAGCCCCCTAAAGGTTGAAGGTGAGATAGAAAAGAACATGTATATCTTAATGTGCATATTCAAAATATCCTTAAAAAGGTGCTTACAACTTTATCATGAGCTCCAATGGAGTCTAATTATCTTCTACCAGCGTGGTACAGAAACTGATCCATATCGTTTAAGAACAAACTGAGTAAACTCAGAAAGAATCTAACTAAAATATTCAGCTAAGCTAGAGCTTCCAGTAATTTAGACCAGATTGTGAAAGGTATTTGGAGGCCTAAAGATGTAGTTAGGCACCAAACTTTTATAGAGTTTTACTTATTAGGTGCCTAACTCCCATTGAAATTAGTGCCTGTCTGTACCTTTAGGCACCTACATCTCTCTGAAAATCTGGCTCCTTGTTACCACTAGTAACTCCAGGGGTATGAAGGGGAAGGGAGTATCAGTAAGAGACCTAGAGTTTAGGAAGTATGAAAGGAGTAATAAAATGCTGAGATCCTGAAATGTGAACCACTATATTTTTAATGTATCCATAGTGAACAGTGAAACACATGCATGTATAGTGAAACAGGTAAGTCCTCAAGGCTTTACAACCGTTCTATAATGTATCATGGGGTGGAAAGCTTTATTTTAGTAATCCAGTTAAGGATGAAATGCTGAATCTCTAACTTTAGATACCAAATCTTTTCGTTTCCCAACAAGGGGATAAAACCTTGAATTTGCCCCAGCCTCATGGAATCTGGGTCCAATTCAGGATTATTGTGGGGGTTTGATTATGCAAAACCAAAATTTGAGCAATTAGATGTGGGGGTCCTGGTTTTCCCAGTTGTCACATACAGAAACAAATCCTGCTCACTTTACTCATGCTATGAGATATGCAGTGGGCTGCTCACTTGAGCAAAGCAATCATATGGCTTCTATATGGGGTCATATCTTCAGCTAAGGCTTAGCCATGATGAGGGCAGCTGAAGAAAGGGGTGAATTTGCGCAAAGATGTCCTTTGCACACACCTGAGGCTACTGGGTGGATCTGAGGTATGAAGGCTTCTCTAATTTACACTAGCTGTCAAAGGTCCCAGCAGCTATTCCAGCATCTGGGGATCACTAAGAAACAGGTACACACTGCCCATGTCTCCTTCCTCCTGGCCACTCTAGGAGCTATTAGGGTGGCTGGATATCACTTGAGTCATCCCCCTTTCTCCCCGCCCCCCAACACACACACATAGGGATTCTACAGTCGCAGGTTAGGCCAGCTTTAGGGCAGATTGCTGCCAGAGCAGCGCACAGAAATCTTAACACTGAAAAGGATCTGGCTTTTCTGGTCTCATTCCCCTCTCCTCCTGCTGGTGCAAATCAGGAATAATGCCATTCAAGTCAGTGAGTTTACACCACTGTAAAACCAGCATAAGTGAGAAGAATCAGGCCTGCTGTATAAAAAAAATATACCAGCTGAAGAACTTGCCAAAGTCACTTACCTGTACTGAATTTCTCACATTAGCTCTTAAGCTGATGGTGAGTGTAGCAGAGCTGGGATTCTCTCCTCTCTTGCCTCCCCCTCCCCCCCTTGAAGTTTCCTAGAATGCTGACTCTTAAAGTCACAGCCACCTAATTTCAATATGTAAATAATTACCTCCATGTTTTCCCTCACTCAAGGAAGCTTTAAAATTCATATTTAAATTAAACATGTGTGGCTTGTTAACATCCTGAACATACCTGTGCTGCTCTGCCTCTTTAAATGGCCAGCTGTCAAGTTGGGCCAGTGCCTTAGGAAGCAGCATGTCATTGCAGCTGTTATGGACAGGAGAAAATATTACACAGATTTCTTTTGAAAAAGGAAAATACATGTCTTATGGGAGGCTCTGAGGTGAGGAGGGAGGACAATCTCTAGGGAAATTAATGAAGTTAGAGGTTGTTTGGCCATTAGAAAAAAAGTGAGAGGCATTTTTGCTTTTTACAACAAGTCAACTTGCTATTGATCAGTATGTTGCTGACTCTTATTGTGCTCTGTTTCCTCAGAGCTGTGGGGCTCTCTAGTGTACTATTTCTTCTCTTTCCCCCTCCTTCCCCCCAGTTGGGAACAAATGACCACTTTACAGTATCATGTAAAGGAAAATCTATCTTCAAACTAAACCAAAAGATTTCTAAAATTAATTTGAAGCCAAGGAAAATATTGGCAAAATAACTGAATGAAACTATTTGGATTACTACCTGTCCTCTTAATGCACTGTGGCAATGAAATATGTTTGTCTTCATGAGCCCTTTTGAAATACAAAAGGGAGTCAAAATTTAATTTGTTTTTAAAATATGAGGCAGAAAAGTGTTGTCCTTGGGAAGTTTGAGATGCTGCCTGTGGAATAGCTGCTTAAAAGTAAAGTAACTCTCTCTCCCTCTCCCTGCATCTCTGTTTTAAAAACTCTTATACCTTCAGAGAACAGAGATCTGTGAGAAAGAACTGTCTGTTCTGGTTTGGGCATTGTAAATCTTCCTATTAGTCTGGGGTTTTTTCTAATGTAGACTAGACAAAGTATAATAATACCACTAAAACAGGATTTAGGTGCAATAATCTTTATTGTTGTTTCTATTTTATTTTAGTGCCTCCAGTTTGCTCAGAATTTTATGAAGAAAGCCTCCAAAACAAATCACTGACCTTCTTGAGTAGTCAAAGTGTAGGGTTCTGATTCAGGAGAACATACTTATTCAACAGCACTTTTTTTTTCTTTTTCTAAATAGGGATGGATTTCAGCACATGTGCTGAAGTTAAACATGTGCCTAAGTGATTTATTGATGTGGGGGGCATGCTTATGTAGGAAATCTGGTGTTATCTCTAAGTCTTGAGCAGCTCAGTAGGGATGCTAATGGTCTTCACATCCCATTGACTTCAATGGGAGCTGAGGATGTTCTGCACTTGGCAGAATTGAGCTCTTAGTGATTAGGCATTTAGGATCCCTTCTGTAGCTTTCACTGAAATCAATGGCAATAATCTAAGTGACTTAAGTGGTGCAGGGTCAGAACCTAAGATTTCATTCCATAGTTCTTAAGAAGAAAAAAAATTGTCACACCAATGAATGAATACTGAAAATAGACAAAATCAAGAATTCCAAGGGGAAAAAAATGACTCTTGTATCACAGCTCCTCTGGATTTCATTCATGATTCTTCTTACTGTATAGTGTCTGCCTTGCATTAGAACACAACATAATCTCTGATCTGCTATGTTCTCTTTTTGCTACTTTATGGTGAGAGGTTTATTTTATGTATAATATTGTGATATTTTTATTTTATATATAAACATATGTTTGCCCACTTTCTCTGCACAGAAGGTTTGTTAGGGACATTTATTAGTTACACCAGATAGTTACTGAAATGATCCAAATGTTAGCACAGAATAATAACATTTGTTTTATCAACAATGGTTTAATTTGACATGCTGCATAATGCATGTGCAATAACAGTGCCATGTTTGATGGATAAATGCCTAAGAGAAATTCAAATTGGCTAATAAATAAAATCAAATTTAGGTATCCCATTCATTTTAAGCAAATTTGTCATGGATTATTAACTGTACTAACTAATGGCTTGTTTATCTATGCATATATAATTTGAAACCTTTTTGAAGGATTATAACTTGAAATTGCCAAGTATTTGAGCCCATTATTGACAAGGATTATTAATGCTGCTTTGTGGGTGGGCAAGTTGCCAGCACCACTTAAGCAGTAGTTAGAACATGTCTTTGGTCACTGGTAACCTTTGTCCTATCTTGAGACTGAGAATATTTATGTCCTGTCTTCCTTTTCTGGTGAAGTTTATTGAAGAGGAGGGGATGGAGCAGGTCCAGTGACACTTTATATAATCAGAGTGTTCTACATCTGTGTGTGTGTACCTGTAAAGACGGTGACTTTGAGTTTATGCAAATGATATCATGTGCTTACCACAGTTCCCAGGATAACTGCACCTTTGAACTCATCCTGGTCTCTTTGGCCATATTGAATTTTGGGAGGTAGATGGGTGCAATCCCTCCTGCACCTAAAGGCCCCTCCCCGAACCTTAGGGGAAGAGTTACTGGACCCAGGGTTCAACTAAGTACGGGGGACAACTAAGGAATAACAGGGTCAAGAGTGGGGGACATAGGTTCAAAATTAGGGATCCAGCTGGTCTCTTTGGAGTGCACAGCCCTTTCAGTTGTCAGGCCTCCAGCCATCAATGATTCTCCCACTCTCAGACCGGATTTTAGGCTGTGCAGTGCCTTGTTGCTAACCATGACTTACCTCAGCAGGCCTTAGTTATGTTCAGAACCTGCAGTTCTGTTCGCTCTAGGTTAATACAGTGAACAGAGAGCCTACTTAAAAGCATTTCAGAGCAGAAAGGCCTTAAAACAATACAGACAATATAGGTGTCTAGCTCACCAAGTACCGATCCATCTTCCACATGGGGATCCTGTTAGGTCTAAGCCTCCTATAGATTCTCCAAGACTGCAGGAGTCTGGGTGATATCTTTTTTTCCATAATTCCAGTACTCAAGCCATGCCAGAACACTGCAGAGTACCATCCCAGCACTGTTTTTGGCAGCTAGAAGGGCTCTCCAATATGATCCTATATGAGTGATAGTTGCGGAAGTACTGGCAATTCGTCCAGCAATACTACTACTATTTTCAAAGGATTCCAGCACTCACAAGGCAGTTGACTCCAGTCTGCTTAGTGACAGTGCGTTTTAAATGCTGCTTAGTCTTTCAGATCACCTCCTTGCCAATGACACTGACTCTTTCACTGTTTTTAGCTCTTTGATCTGTTAGCTCCCAGCACTGGCAAAACAGCTGTGCAACTTTGGGCTGGAGCCTGTCAACATGTCCTGTAATTGCCCTCTAAGTGTTTATTGGGAAGTTTCTTATCTAGATTTAATTGTGTTGCTTTCCTGCTTGCTTTACCAACAGCCCCCTTTTAAACCAGACCAATACATTCATACAGGGAAGTCTAATAACCAGTATAACCACACAGTTTCTGTACCTCAGTGACCAGGTTGCATAAAATTATTATAGATCAGTATTCTTAGTTTATGCATAGCTGTTCCATATCTGCCACAGTCCTTATTTGCATATTCAGTAAATGCATGTTAGATCCCCTACCACTAAGTCTTTCAATTGCTTGCTTCTCCTCCCTGTTAAGAACACACAAATTCCCCCTGCCCAAGCTAGTTTTTCTTCTTTGAGGTTCCCCCACATCTGGCTCCCTCTTGTGTTCCCCTTATTTCCTACTATTCCACCCCCCGCTCAAATTTTCATCCCCATCCTGCTCTTCCCAATAACCTTCCCTGCTACTTCTGGTTCCCTAAATCACCCCCTTTAAGTAATACCTTATCTTCCCCGCTCCACCCCGTTAACCAAGCCAACGGGATGGGGAAAATTTATCTCCTAGATCTCCCTGATCTGTCCTTCCTGATCCCCCTTCCCCTCTCCTTTCACTCCCCGCCCCTTTGGTTTTCCACTTCTTCTATACCTAGTGCATGGTCCCCATTATAGGAACAGTTATAGAGACATGGCTAAAGCCCCATGTCACTCTGCTTAGTGCTGCTCTTTATATCCATAGCCACCGACCTGCTGTGATCTAGGTGGAGTCAGTGGTGACATTCTTACAGTGGCTGGGGGTGGGGGGAAGAGTGGGGGCTGGTGGGAGGGCATGTTGTCTTCTCTAGGTTTCTAATCAAATAACCCCTGTCCCAGTGAAGAAAATGCAGCAACTGCGTAAGCACTGCAGGGGTCCCCCGGAATTTGGATTCTCCCAGACATATTGGGTGACTTAACTGGTCTGCAGCACATAGGAGTGCTGGGAAGAGACAGCCCTTGATTGTCTAGCCTCACTTGCATACCATGGGTCAGGGTTACAAAAGATGGATAATTCTCTGTCACTGACTGAAATGTCTACTATCATATCTCTGTCCTTCCCACCCACTCTCAAACATACACACCTTTTTTTAGTGTGTGGGTGGGAGAGGAGAACAAAAGTACAGATATTAGTTTTGGTTGATAATGTGTTAGACTGTTTTGGACCTTATGTATAGCTTTGGCTTTTGCTCTTTTGTTTTATATTACAGCTTATAGCTGTGGCAGCAAAACTTGTGCTACCCATAATGTTTAGCTCTGTATACTGAATGTCTGTAGTACAGTGTATTTACATCTTGATGTTTTTAATAATGCATTTAATTACAGTTGTCAGTTGATATTTTTCATAATGGAACCAAAGTGGTGTTTGGCTGCTAATGATACCTTAAATTGTTTTAGTTGGATTTTTCTAACTTTAATTTCTTTCTGTGCAAAATAAGTCTTAATGTTTGATAGCACAAATGGAAATCAAGGATCTCCTATATAGTACTATATTATGAATATTTCTTAGCTTGTTTGAGAGTTATGAAGGTTTTTTCTTTATAAGACACTACAAAGATTATAGTAAGATACTTAAGCTACTCCTAAAAAGTGGGGAAATGATAAATAACTTCACTGACTTGAATTCTCTGTATATTGAGAGTCATACCCTCTGACTTTACTGACAGAAGTAAGTTTTGATTCTTATTCATCCTGCAGAGCTAGCACACCTATGGAAGAGTGAACTAGACTCAGTACATTCTTGTCTTATAAGTTTTTTACAAAGTTCCAATTACAGTACCTCGCTGACTTGGTATAACCCCAGTGATGCAACTGGGAGTTGCACAGGTGTGACTAAGAGAGAAACTTGGCTTGCAGAACTTAATTCCTAGGCTCAGTTTGCAGGGCTGGCAGTAAGAAAATATTGATTTTTTTTTTCCTATGGAGGTAACTGAGAGACAATAAAAATGGAGCTCTCCACTCCTACAGAGCAGAATTGTACTGGGGAAGAGGAGAAGAACACATATACCACCACCACCAAAGTTCAAGCTATAGTGTCCTGATTCTGGTCCCTTGGCAGTCACTCAATTAGAACTGGTTGGAAATAATATGATAAAATGTTTTGCCATTTTAAATTGCCAATTTGTCAAAACCAGAACTTTTGACAGAAGCATACTAGTTTTGATGAAGATTTAGTCAAAGTTTCTCAGGTCCAGAATGGAATGGATCAAAACCAGAGAGAGGGGGGCCCATCTCCAAATAGCCAACAGCCCACTGCTTTAAATCAAGCACAGTCAGGACTCGAATCTGGGGCATGATTCTGCACAGCTTTACACCAGTTTTATGTTTGTGCCACTCCATTGATTTCAACAAAGGTACATCCATTTTACATCAGTGTAAGACACTGTAGAATCATGCTCATGGTGTGGAATAGAAAGGTCATGAGTGAAGTTGGGTAAAAGCAAGAATAAAAATAACCCTTTGCTTTCAGCCAAGGGTCATTTTCTTTGAATGTCAGCACTTTATCTGTTTGCATTTGTATAATGGATTTCTTATCCTGATTGAGGCCTTTGGGTGCTAATGTAATATAAATAATAAATGAAAATAATGAAGCCAAAATGAAGTTTCCTGAAATTTGGCAGGCACTTAATGCATAGGTGCAGTAGAGGCCTTCAAGAAAAAAGCAGCAAGATATCACATCTAATTTGATATGTAATGGAAGAAAAAGGTCTAGTCAAAACTTGTACTTCAGAATAAATGCATTTATTCTGAAGTTAAATTTAAAACCTAGTTTAACTTTACATGAATAACAAAGGTATAATACTATGGAGATATTGGCACAACCAGATTGGTGCTTCCACAAATGTTAACTTTTGCAGTTCCATATGGATATTTTCTTTGCCGTCAGAGAACTTATTTCTTCATGAAAATGCACCATACTATGCAAGTCCTGAGCATGCATTGAGTCTGATGAACCTTTGCCCGCAAAAGAAGTAGCGAGCACTAGTCAGAACAGCAGAACAATCGTCTTTGCCACTCTGTAACACAGGTGTTTTGTGAACTGTAGCTGCTCCCCCTGGTGTTGTGTACATAAATCAATTACAATAAGCAGCAGAATGGATTGGGTAATTCAATCTCTGCCTTCCTCAATTCTAACGGTTTCTCTTATGGTAAAAAAGGCTCCTTCAGAGTGTGAGAACTGTGCCTTATTTTACTCTGAACTGATTAGAATGTATTGAAAGTCTTCTCTGAAATTTGTCAATTAGGTAGCATTCAGTCACAGCAACAGTAGTTTTTCAAAATTAGCTTGCAGTTTAGAAGCCAGATATTTCATCCACTGATTATGGTGTCTTGTTAGATTTTAGAAAACCAACTGTGAAGATAATTAAATTCTCTTCAGTCTGTCTTGTATGAATGGCTTATAGTGACTATCACAGAAAATCTTTATGATTAGGCATTTGGTTCGTCTGCTAATGACAGACCAAAGTCAGACCCCCTGTAATGTTAAAATAAGGCTGAGAGAGAATTTTTTTGCTTCTGTGGGTCTCTAAGCTTCTCCCTCACAGCAACACTTATAGAACTGAACTGGAGATTAATACTCGGCTAATTTTTTCATAGATGCTTGGCTGTGCAAGACGAAACAGTTTAGTCTAAGTCATATCATGACACAGAAGTGCAACTAAAATTCTGAAAAGTGCATCTGTAAAATTCACAAGAGTTTATGGCTATTATGCATCAATGACTCCAGATCAAATTTGCTTAGTTTACAGCTATTGTATTTTCTAACTCCAGATCAACAAATTCAGCCTGGGATCTTAGGTCAGGTGAGGTTCTTTCTGGTTGGACCATCATCCCCCAGGCTCTGTTTGGAACCTAAGCTGATACTGAAGAAGGAACACAATACATTTCTCATTCCATGACTTTATTGGCTCTTCAGGGTGAACAGCGTTTAAAAAGCAGTACATTTATTTTTTTGTCAGTAAAGATTGGTTCTGTATAGGGTAACTATTTTTTTTAAATGCCACCTTAGTCACTTTCTGACCACACTTAAATTTGTTAGAATCAGGTGTTCATGGCATTTATTGCATGGCACCTTCCCTGCCTGCTTCAGAGGTTTAAAATGTAGCCACAAGAAAAACAGGATTTGGAGGTGGAGTGAGACTATCTAGATTGATAGTGGTGTAGTATGAAAAAAGTTATTTTAAATCTAAAGAATAGGGAAGTCCAACAGAAGAAAAATGGACAGCATGGAAAAAAGGGATCTGGAAACTTGTAGGAAAAATACAGTAGAAAGAGCCTGGGAGCCAGTAGAGAAATAAGTGGAGCTAAGAATTCCTACTTCACAACTGTCATAATTTGCCAACCAGTTTTAGACCATCCTCTTGATACAGGTGGAGCCCAGCACCTGAATAGAGCCTTGTTGAAGTTGAATTCTGCTGCAGGCTCTGACCTTAGTGAAGATTAATCAGCTAATCTTTATAATGCACTTTGAAGAAGAAAATTGCAAAGCACTAATGGTATGATTTCCAAAGATACTGAAGTCTTTCTTTGCCTAGATGTGTACTTGTATGGCCATCATCACTGCTGTATCTGAATACCTGGGACCTGTGGATGCTCAACACCTCTGAAAAATCAGTCCATGAATCACAATAAGACTAATGTCCTCACAAACTTTTGAAGTGTGGGCAAATATTCAGCTGCTTGTGTCAGTGATGAAGAGGTTAAATATCTTAATCCAAGAGCTAAAACTGGGACTTGGGTGAGAGAATCCCTTGATTTCTAATGGTGGATTGTTGTAATAAAGTCATCTAGGGGATGGTAGAATTGTATAAATAGATCCTATTGTTTTGTTAATTTTTTTGAAATTTCTATTTGGGTCAAACTAACAATTCAAAAAAACTTGGTGCATCAAACAGCTGAAAAAATCCCTAATTTTGGGTCAAATGAAACCTTTTGTTTTGACAAATCAAAATTTTGTTTTTGACCATTTTTAAATGTTTGATTTATTTTTAATAAAACAAAGAAATTTTGAGTCAATTTGAACTGAAACAATATTCAGATTTTTGTTTTTACTGAAATAACTTGACAAAACTGACATAAATTTGTGAAATGTTTGTCACTGAATCTGCTTCTTTCACAAAAAAGTGCTTCTGACACCAAAAAAAAAAATCTCCCAGCTCTAGGTGGGAGTGAAACAGTTAATTGCAGAAATATGGAACTTTCCTTTGAAGGAATTGCCTCTAAATGAATCAGAACCAATACCTAGATTAAAATAAAACTTAACTATTAGCTGAGCAGAGTTTGGTAGGACTTACTGAAGTTGATGGCAAAACTCCTTTTGACTTAAGACGAAGGTCAGGCACTAATGAACAGATGTTCATTAGGAGTGCTGCTTCCAAGGATGGGAGCATTTTCTTCCTCTGCTGAGACAAAGACTAATTGAAACTCTTATGAAGGGGGGAAAAATATATGCTGTCACTGGTTGATTCAGAGTGCTGCCAACTATGCAGCTGCAGGAGGTCTCTGTCATTGGAGGCCCCAGCAATACTAGTGTGGTGTTTTACTGCTTTTGCTCCCGTGCCACATGGAGAAGCATGCATGAACTGCTTCATGCCAATTGATAGCTCTGTATTGCTGTCTCACCACTTCAGCCATGGCTGAGAGATACTGTCGGTTGCCATGCTACTGCTTACTTGCAATCTCTATATATTCTTCCCCTAAGACTATCCACACCAATTTTTGAGACACAATCTGTTCCATGCCCATCATTGCCTTTGTCACTAAGCATCTCCACATACAAGGTGGTGGTGGTGTCGGACAATGAAGAGTCCCACATTGTATCTTGGGGAGTGCAGCTGGGGGCCCAACTGAATGACTTTGCAGAAGAACCCTGCTTTGTTGGCACTGATATTTCCAGTAACTGCTGCTTCCCTCATACATCTTAGCTTCCAGAACCTGTCTTCTATATTTCTGGTAGTAAAACACTACAATTTACTATCTATTTAAGGAAAGCAAATGTAAGGTATTTTTTTCTTTTATGACTGCCCACTTTCTTGGTAACTTGTTGAATATAATGAGGCTGGATTAAATTATCTAATTTTAAGAAAACAAATTAACTTTGCATAAGCAGCCAAGAATTTCAAAGAATGAAAACTTGTCCAGACTTTGTCTCATGAATCAACAAAATTGGACTGGAAACTTCTTCATGGAATTAGGCTAGCAGGGACCTATCTGGTTACCCAAATGTGTGCTATAAGTATAGTACACCGGCCTCACCAACACTAATTGATGGATCCTCACAACAGATCTGTGAGACAAGGAAATATTATCTCCTCCATTCTACAGAAGGGGAAGTGATGCTGGGATACACAAAGTGGGATTAAAGGCCTAACTCTACTTTAGGTGCTACATCCAATATTTAGGCTTTCATAAAACTCCAGTGGCTTTCATAACTCCTGCTTTGCTTCTGCCTAACCCTGTAGATGCCTTATTCCACCATTAACATACCCAAGACCCCTAAACTCAAGTGGCTGAGCATGCATATTGACAGCTACAGCCTGACGCGGCTTGCCACTGACCTGTCTCACATCAAACCCTCAGTGCGATTAATAATCTGGCTGTTCCCTCACCTATTTTTCCTTGGACTGATCTGGTAAGTATGCATGGACCATCTTTATAGCCACACAAGACAGCAGCCCGAGGAGGAGGTGGTCAGCGCTAGCTCTGTTTTTTGCCGTCCCAAGCAGCGCCCAAAAAAAGCAGTGATCGCAATCTGCAGCACTTTGGTGGCAGCTTTACTGCTGCCGTTTCATTCTTCAGCGGCAGGTCCTTTGCTCTGAGAGGGAGTGAGGGACCAACTGCCAAAGTGCTGCAGAAGATCCGGACATGCCACCCATCTCCGTTGGCCGCCCCAAGCAGCTGCTTGCTGAGCTGGTGCCTGGAGCCGGCCCTGTCCAATTTTTAGAGCACTTACGCAGGATCAAGGAGGCCTGGTTCAAATCCCTACTCTGCCAGGCTTGAACCCACATTTCCCTCATTCATTCCCCAACCACTGGGCCATACAGCCACATTTTTCTCACACACACTTATATGAATATTTAATTATTTATACAAAGTGGAACAGCTTCAACAGAAGAGATGGAAACACCCGCCCCAGCTAACCCCAGAACCTTCTGGTTAGGGCCCCACCCGAAGAGCTGGGAGACCCATTTCAAATGCTCTGTGAGGAAGACAGGATTTAAGTCTGGGTCTTTTGTATCCCAGTGGTCAGGGCACTCACCTGTGCTAAAAGGTACAATAGAACAGCAGCAATGACCCTATGACCACTGTTTTTTCAAGAAAAACATCTGACCTGGTTTAGGCACCTAATGTCAGGAGAGGGTTCTCCGCTATGAACGTGGAGTGGAACTAAGTACCTATGCCCTGTAAGGCTTTGTATGCACCTTTGTCCTCAGCAATTCCTACTGGCTAGATTAGACAGTTTCTCTTAAAGTACTGGCTGTTGTTATTCCAACTCTTAGTCATCTTAACTCTGCCCATGCATTGCACAGGGAGCCTGAGCACCTAATTCAGGCTTTTTAAATTTGCTAAGTTAGGCATTGCAACAATAAGAATGACAGCAGCTGAGAAATTGTCTTGCCCAAGTTTATATGGGAAGATTGTGGCAAAGACAGGAACTGAATCCATTTCTTCAGTCCTAGTCCAATGGTTTTACTACAAGAACATTTCCAGGCCTTTCTGCTTCCAATTGGGATGGAAATACCAGAGGAAAAAATATCCTGTATTACAACACTTCAGTTTCTGTCCAGACAATGACACATACAGACATGTGAAAATGAAAACTGAGGGAAGTGGGATGTGGAGTGTTTTTAACTTCAAAGTTTAAGGGGGTGTGTTTTTTTTTTTGTTTTTTTTTTTTAGCAAAGACCCAGGATAGTGGTTCTTTTATCCTAGCTGGTTCTACCATCAGTAATCAACTGTTAATTTCTGTTTGAACTGGATTTTTGTAAGATGATGCTTAGCACATTCATCATTTAAATTAAAACATACTGGGAGTCAGCTGGTGAGTTCTATGGGACTAAAAGCACCCTCATATTATTTTTCTGATTAAGGGTTCTAATAATCACTAAATAATTTGTCATCTGCAGTGTAGGAGCCCATACAAAGTCCTGGAAGCTGTGGAGCCTGTTTTCACAAATGGCAAACATAATTCATGCTGGAGGTGGGTAGGAATTAGCAGGGCTACAAGAGATCTGATGAGTCACGGTACGATTTTCTACAAACAAAAGGTCAAGCTTCCTGGGCTGCTTGCATCAATTTGATCTGATCTCACAGGTGCAAACCCTGATGTGTTGCCATTGCAGAAACAGACTGGAAAAATGCTCAAGTGTTATAAAGGAAGAGAAAGTAAACCTAGAAGAGTCAGCATAATGTTAGAACAGACAGGTTATAAACAATATACATAATATATCTTCCTTGTACAGAAGACTTTAATCCAATTATTTTGGAGGCCTTTGACCTTCATTTTATTTTTTTCTTTTGGAGGCTCTTTCTAACTTAAGATGAGCATCCCACTGACTGACATGGCTGCTAATTGAGGTCATGGAGGAGAGCTGTGAAGTTCTGAGTCTCCTCCATGGGATTGTAATATTAAAGTTATAGTCTAGCTCTAAGAAGAACATTATCATTATAGAGTAACACATCATTAAAGAGAAACTCCATGAAGAACATTATCATTATGTGATAACACACATCATTAGACACTATCTTTAACTGCACAGCCCATTGAGGAGAGTATATTCATAACGTTACAGCTCTCTCGGGTGATGTAAGTCACCATGACCATATCAGTTGGGGATAGTCTGCTTATGTCCTGGGGAGTCTGCTCAACACCACTTTGTCCACCAGTTATTCTACATGAGGAGTTGCATGAAGAAAAGCTGCTGGGCCGAATTTTGATCTCACTTACTTTTGCTTTTACACTAGTGTAGCACCACTGATTTTTCTGGCATTACTCCTTATTTACACTGATATTAGAGTAACACTATCTGTGCTGGGATGGCAGAACACAGACACCAGCTATTTGTATATGGATTCCAAATTAGTCATCTACTCTATAGCTATGAAGCAGAACAGGTCCACAGTGAATACATGTTGCTGCAGTCACAGAACTAATACATTGACTTGAATAGATAGAGTAGACCTGATTCTCTTTTCACTTACATAGTGTAATGAGAGAAACTCCACTGAAGTCAATGGAGTCACACAGATGTAAAACAGGTATGAGAAAATCAGACCCAGTGTTTTAAAAAATTGCAGTATGAAAGTACACGGGGAAAATAATATTGTAAATGTTTATATTAGTCACTGACTTAGTATTCCAGGCATGGTTTTGATATTCTACATTATTTACCAGTATATTGATTATTTTATTCTGTTGCATCATTGTGCTTTTTGTTTGCTACATTAAAATACTATTTCTATTCTGTGGGCTGATAGTGAACTATTCTTTAATACACTGTGGGAGTGCACCTTTGTATAACTTATAAAATTTTTGCTCTTAGAAAAGGAGAAAAATACCTTAATATTTTCCACATCAGATATATGTTAATCAGTCAAGACCTGTATTCTTTGCACCTTCTGTGGACATTGAACAAATTTTTTAGAAGATGAGAAATATTTTCCTAAAATAGACTTGAGAAGGGAACTAAGCTTCTATTCTGTAACATGCTTGTCAGCCAGTAGAGGGTGCATTTTCCGTAGTTCAAGACAATTCAAATGAATTCTAATTAAACATGCAAGTAAAACTAAATTACAATAAATGTCTGAAGTAACAGTTAGGAAAGCCGGACTGAAACTACCAATAATTATTCCAGGCACAGAGTTTTAAATTATTCACTATTAACATTTTGATAACCAGATATTGACTGACATCTGTCCTGGTTTCTCCAATGGCTTAAAAATGTCATACATGCATAGCATGCTTTGAATAACTGAATATAATATTCATAGGCTAGTTAGTGAATTTTGCAATGTGACAGTAATGACCTGGCTATTCTGGCATTTTCTGCTTCTTGAATTCAAATGAGATACTAAAATAGTTTAGCACTCTCCTGCATCTGCTTCAACAAACTTGCATTATATACAAACATCGATTGTTGGATATATGGAAAAGTCATTAAAAACAGAGTTCCTTGATAAGGGTAAATCCAAAAAGTTCCTGTTAACAGGAAACACAATGTACAAACCTAGTGTGAATTTTCTTTGAGGTTGAAAAATTGAGAAATATTTCAAACTCAGGATGACTGAAATAAAGGACATACTGGACATAACTCCTTCCATTGCACTGTCTAAAGTGTGACTTATTAGTGAAGTGTCCATGAAAAGTTCTAAACCTTATAGAATCCCCACCATGATACACCCTATATGTATTTGGAGGGGAGAAGTGAGCATGAGTTGATACTGAGGGTGTACAGGCTTCAGGACAGGTACAAATACTTTGGAGTGGAAGGAAATGTTATTGGGGCTTGCACAGCCCAGAGCTCTTAAGCAGTGACCTATTCACCGCCACCCCCTGCTTTTTGGGAGCAACACTGCAGAATCCCTGAATATGTGGGTGGCAGGAATTCAAAGAAGGCTGTTGTGGGGAAGTGGATGTCTGAAGTATAGTACCATTCTCCTGCTACAGGACACTTATAAATCAAATCCAAAGCCTCTTCTGCACTGGATAAAAAGGCTACACGTGTGTGTCCCTTAAGAAACCCACTCACCCCCTAAGGACATGAACTATGGACTTAATACGTGTGTGTGTGTGTGTGTGTGTGTGTGTCTGTGCATGCGCGTGCACACTCATGGCTCGGTATTCTAGTTGTCATTTACTTTGTTGTAATTAGCGCATGTGATATTCTTGTAAGCCTTTCTTTCAGAAAGTTGACTTTCTGAAATAACTAGTGTCACATCCTATAGGAAATAAGCCAATGAAGGTTTATTCTAAAGACGTAATCCTAATATTGCATTTTACTAACTGAGTTTGCTTTTACTTGTTACCCTACAAGTTGTGGGAATGGAGAGTGTTTTGGAAATAAGCTTTGGGAATGGAATCTTTTGAAAGCCCCTTGCCTTGAGCTTTCCCCCTGTCTCTTTTTTGAGAACATAGATGAATGATTGGATGTGTGGGCACTGCACCAAAGAAATTTACTTCTCTATTGCAATTATTTCTAAACCACAACTAACACAAAGTTTCTTCCTAGATCTAACTGCCTATGCCTTCAATTTAACAATGTGCAAGCTTAATTGTATTCGTGCCATCTGTTGACTCCCAACAGTATTGTAGTCTTCTACCAGCATGGTTCTTTTAAGCACCAATTAAACTGATATTTATTTAATTTCTGCCAGATGTCTAAACAATTAAGTCGCCAGTTATCATATGTCTTACAGATTTGCTGTTTCCTCAAAGCCCCAGCTCCTGGATTCATGTGACCACAGGAGAATCTCCACTTACATTTATTAGAAAAGTGAGTTTCTAGCTCTCACAGTTGCAGAGAAAACTTGAAAATGTGAACTCCAAAGGTTCGCAAACAGAAAACTAATTTAAAAAAATGATTTTTAAGCGAATCATGACTATTTTAGGCCTGACTTATATTGGAATTCTTGGGGTTGGTAGTACTGAATTAAGCTTACAATTAAGCTCTAAATCTTTATTAACCATGAACATATTGGTTCACTGTGTCGGGACTTCATTAACTTTTTTTGTATTCCTTAGTCAAACTCACCTTGCTCAATCTTACCAACACTTACCCGTCCCTCAAAGGAAGGGCAATCTATCTCTGGGCAGAAGCTCTGTGTACTTGGCCCCTGATGCTCAAAACACTTGTGCACACGCTTACCTTAGCTTAGTTTCATATATTTTCAGTGAGGCTACTTACAATAGTATCATTAAGTACCTGTGTAACTGATTGCAGGATAATAGTCCTAAATTAGGTTACTGAAGGGACCGAGGTGAGGCACAGAGTTTGGAGGACCCTCCACACAGGGTCGGTATCCATCCAGAGAAAGTGATATGCAGCAGATTAGTCATTGTCTTTCCCAAAATTGGAAATAGTTGTTCTCTGTAGTTGAATATGCTGTGAAATACTTTTCTACAGTTCATAAGATGTGTTCTTGGCTTTCTGTATGGGAAGTGCTCAGTTCCAATGCATTTTGAAGCTCCATGAGTGATATGCAATGGCACCATATTGAAGTGCAATTTTAAAAATCAAATCAAAATAATTCATTTTTCATAGACAGAGCTCAGTTTGTCAATGAGTTACATTCCTTTCAAAGCCAGTAGAAATGTTATGTACCAATAAAAGACGCAGAAAGCTCATAAAAACGTTATCAGTCTTAGTTTTGACATTTGTTTTGGCCTCCTTATTTTCAAAGGTTTTATTTCCTTCTAAGAAACACATGCCAAAAGGGAATGTTGTTGGAAGCCTTGCTTTAGACCAACTCTCCAAAAATTTATGGACAAACTACCAGACTTTTTTTTTCATATACCCACATTTTTAAAGACTGTCTCATCTATAAATAAAAATACTTCAAACTATAATTTTAAGCAGATGTATTATAACATAGATTTATTTTCCTATGATTCTAACTTTTTATTAAATCACTAATAGCATATTATGGACAAGAATATAGATACATACACACACTGATAAACAGCCCAGTTTTCCCTCTTTATTTAATAGCTTCTGTCAATTCAGATCAGCAAACGTGATCAGCTATAAAAGAGATCAGTCTTTTATTAAATAACTATGACTGTAATAATGTAGCTGTGGTCTGGCCTGACATGAGTGAACATGGAGGGAGGCCCCATTTCTTGTAAGATAGAATTTGGGAGGTAAACGGATCATTAGACTAAAAAGACACAATGTCTGGATCAGCTAAGATAAGAGGGAGGACACCCAGGGAACCATTTACTACCAACAAGATAACAGTGAACAAGATAAGGTGTAGAGAAGTGGTAAAGAGGAGGTCGAGCATGGACAGTGGATGCTGCATAGCAATTGGTTCTATGTCTGGTGTGTAATATATATAAAGAGAGAGAGAGGTTTCTATGTGACTTTGGGGCTATGATATACCCTGCATCTATCTCCCCTGAGTTTGAGCCTGATCAAATCATTGTAGGATTGCTATATGCCAAATGAAGATACCTGAGTGACAGTCTAGAGTTGAACTGAGTTCTTGGGAAGCCGAGTAGAAAGACATCTCAGAGGGAATCCCAACAAATAAAGGTGATCACTGGGATGTTACCTCTGACAGCTAAAATCTTAAAGCCTGATCTTGCAAGTATTAAGCCCTGAGTCCTGCAAATGACTCTGCTTAGAGCCCATTGACTTGAGTTGGTCTCCACATGTGTGCAGGATGTGTGTGGAGGTATGTGCATGTGTTCAATTTCAGGATTGTGGTGTAAAAACTCCTGCATAAAATTAAACATGTGACTAGCATTTGCAGAATCAGGGCCACAGTCCCAGTGTTGTTCCCTGACACATCAGTCTGATTACCCAATTAGGGATAGAAATTGCATGCTTATCCATAATGAGACACTGGAACTGTGAACAATGGTCTAATGAGTGTGCTTTATTGTACCAGTATGGTGTTTCCACTGAAGCAGCAAGATAAGCTGATGCTTAGTATTGGTCTCCAAATATTTTAATCATAAATATGGGAGCTAAATCCTTTTTTGGTTTACTATTTTTTGTGGTTGGTTGGTTTACTGGTTGGCGGGTGTATTTTTGGGGGAGGGCATTGTTTAATTTGTAGTTTTGATTTCTTGCTCTTGGGTCTGTTTCTAAAAAAAGGAGCAAAGGATTGGATTAAATGAATACATTATAATCAACTCTAACTGTCACAATGAATGTTTTTAACACTATTTTGAAATATTACTGTGTAAATTACACAAATCTAAAAGATAGTGATTTGTATATTTTTGGATAATTTTGTACTCTAAATACAGGTCATGATCATGTATCTGAACCATTACATTAATGGGCCAAGAAAAATAGACTGGCTAAGCACAAACAGTGTTGCTGCTTATTTTAGAAACATCTCTTGGCAACCAAAGGTGCAGCTAAGCACAAATTCTAAACCCAATTACCAGCTTTGACACATGACTGAAACCCAAGAGGGTAGGTAGCCTGTGAGGATCTGGCTCCATGACCCATCTCTCTTCCAAAATTTCCATCTAGACTACAAGAGATGATGTCCTCAGGATTTCACTCCTGTGCTACAGAACCACATCAGCTCTGTTCCTTTCAGACTCCATGGGTTTATCTACAGGGGAAGACACAGGAATGTTAAGGCAAATCACTGTTTGAAGAAAACTATGAATTAGAGAACTAGGAACCTTTAATTCATGCCCACAGAGGAGTTACAGCCCAGCACTTTCATGTGCACTGCTGTTCACACCCTTAATCCAAACTGCAGGGCAGTATAGAGATAGCAGAAGAACTAAGGCTATGTCTACACTAGTACTTTTGGTTAATATAATTTGTCACACAGGTTGGGGGGGGGAACCCTGAGTGACATAAGTTATACTGACACAAGCACCAGTATGGAAGTGCTATGTCAGTGGGAGATGAGCTCATTGGGGGTAGTTTAATTATCTCAACAGGAGAGCTCTCTCCTGTCAGCATAGAGCAGCTACATGGGAGATCTTACAGTGGTGCTGCTATATTGGTACAGCTGTGCCACTGTAAGGTCTCTAATGTAGACATGGCCTAAGGCCATTTAAATCCTGAATGAGAGCAACCATATGGGGGGTTAATGTGCTTGAACTATGCTCATTGACTTAACATCTGGACTTCACACCTTTAGTTGATTCACCTTAATTTTCCTGAGTGTTCTTGTGTATCCATGGCCAATTAAAATGCCTTTAGGGATGATGAGTGAGGACAAAATTTTGTCTAGAAAGAACATTGTAAGTTTCTAAGGTACTGAGTGTGAAGATTATTGGCTGGCCATTACACTAGGAGGTGTATATATTTCTGCTGCCGGAGGATAGCCTATTTTAGCATGCAAATAATGCTTGCTGGGGAATTTCTCCATTCAGCTGTCCTATACCTCTGAACTGTTAATACAAAGCTTGCAGTCTCACTGCCTAGCAAATAAAATTAGCATCTGATCTAATTCCTTTTTCTCGTAAGCTTGTTTATTTGTTTAATTGATAAAATGAGAATGGAAAAAATGATTGCAGGACTAAATCTAAAAGAAAGGAAATGGTATGCATCAAGTTACAAAAGGGCAGTGTCCCAAAAGAGAACTCTTCTTGCAATAGTATTAACTATTTATTTTTCAGATGTAAGGGAGCACAAAAAGAATGCTATAAAGATGAAATCAGCCCTTTCACTTTGAATGGGATATAAACACCTAAATAGACCAGAACCTTTTTATACCTCCCTTTTATTGGTAAGGGCTGATCAGTGCCCATACAGTGGTGGAATGAATAATTGTTAGGTATTAAGCATGTATGCTGAAAGCCTTATTGCATTTCTTTTTAAAGTCCCATGAAAAAATCTCCACATATGCATGGTTCTGACACGTGTTGCCACTGCAACTGCTACAGTATTTTCATGCCAGCTCATCCTTTCCTATGGTAGCTCTGAGAAATAATGCAAACTGGAGGTGACAGTTTTTGCTAGTCTATGTAAAGTCATAGTGCATATCTGCATATCATCTGTATTCCATCCCACTGTAGGTTATTCATTCTTACTGGATAGAGCCACTCATTTTGATTGATAATACGAGCACTGTGAAAGATGTTAGCTCTCTGAGAGCCACAGGACTTGGAATTTAATTCCAACATTAGTTATACTGCCCTATCTCACTGAACTTAAAGGTGGAATGGGTGCAATTAATGGCAGAATTTAACCTGTAAAATAAAATGCCACAAAACAAAAAAAAAATAGAATCTATTTACAAAATAAACCCCCAAAGCACTCAAATTCCAGTTTTATAGTATTCAAACAAAAAAATGGTATCCGTTTGTAAAGGACTTTACAATACTATTGTTCTATGCCTGGACAGCCACCCACCTTTCCAAAGCAAAAAAGACCAAATCCATTGAACACAAGCTTCCCTCCCCTCCCAAAAAAAACCCCCCATCAAACAGCCATTAAAACAATTATCTTTGGATAAAAGAACTTGAAAGTGACCTTTTTAATACTGATATTTAAAAATCTGCATCCCTTTAAGATCTGATAACAGGGTCCATAGACCCATACTGGAATTTTCAGACTAAATGATTTTTCATCTGAAAAAGTCAATTTGTCAGAACCCAAACTTTTTGTGGGAACATATCAGTTTTGATTAGATTTTCTTTGGGAAGATCAACTTCAAAGCAGCTCTGCATTGGCCCCATAGAATATCCTCCACAGCCCTTTC
The DNA here is from genome assembly GCF_020497125.1 of Mauremys mutica. NCBI lineage: Eukaryota > Metazoa > Chordata > Testudines > Geoemydidae > Mauremys > Mauremys mutica. The sequence continues at coordinate 186,454,466 of NC_059072.1, read as the reverse complement.
TGTGATAGCCATGCAGGTAGGAAGAATGGAGGATCTATGCAACAGCTCTGTTCCCAAACCACCCACAGCAACTGTGCCAGGGAGGTGGGTCCCACACCTGCAATCAGCCCCTCTCCCTTCTACTTTCCTCTTACACAAACACACTAGTTTAGTTGTTAATTCCATTCCTAGATGTGGAAGGGGCTGGATTTGTCTCAGTGAATATACAAACTGTTATATGTAAATTCTCAATAAAGGCACTAATGACCTAATAAGCAGAAGTACTAAGCATCCATAAATCACACTGAGATCAATGGGAGCAGCACATGCTCACCTTTGAAAATAAATGATCAAATATTTAATCCTTCAATGTTGCATTAACAGTATGACCTAGAAATGCAAGTGAAACATGCCACGCAGGGGTTAAAAAGAGCTTGGAAACATCCCACCTTTGGGTAAATGGGAGACGAGTTGCAAACAGATTTATACCCAGAAGCAGGTAACAGATGTTCCTGGGATAGCATATACAGGAATTTCTATAATGATTGTGGTGGTGACTTCAGAGTTATAGCTTCATCACAGACTATTTTCTATTGTAAGAAATGCTTGCACTTTTACATCCGTGGGGGAAAAACTGGAATAAGGTTTCTCTTATCACAAGGTGTAGATAGTGTACATAGCATGGTTTTTTGCTTTTTCATTTTGGGGAAATAAAACTATTGTGAATTGATTCTCCCCCATTCCTGTACTCCCAACCCCAATGTGTTTTATCAACAAACAGATCTTTACTGTAGTATCTCAGAGGTATGAAAATATACTTTTTTTTGTTTGGGTAAAGTGTGTAGTATGAATTTGTACACAGTCTTCTTGTTTTAGTTGGGAGAGGGATTTTTTTAATTTTATTTTATTACCTGTGTCTTTAAAAATAAAGTTTGCAACTGCATCATTCCAGTCTTCTGCAAGAGTCACTGCATTAAAACCCCCAGTGTGATAGTGGAGTGATGCCAATGGTGAATCAAGCCCACGCTACTAAAAGGAGTATTAGCCTTCTTGGGGTACGTCCCATACTACCCGCCCGGGTCGGCGGGTAGCGATCGACTTCTCGGAGTTCGATATATCGCATCTCATCTAGATGCAATATATCGAACTCCGAATGCTCTCCCGTCGACTCCAGAACTCCTCCACCGCGAATGGTGGTGGCGGAGTCGACGGGGGAGCCGCGGACTTCGATCCCACGCCGTGAGGACGGGTAAGTACTTCGAACTAAGGTACTTCGAGTTCAGCTACGCTATTCGCGTAGCTTGTGTACCTTAGTTCGAACCCCCCTCCTAGTGTAGACCAGGCCTATGCTATATACCATTATGCCCTCTACCTGAAATATCAGGAGTTATTTGAACTCTACATTCTTAAGTACAGTCTTTAAGCTGTGAAAGACAGTGTGACTAAGAACTACTGAAACTGATGAGAGAAGCCAATGTGTCTGTTCAGTGCAGGCTATTCCACAAAGAAATAGGTTGACCATATTTCCCTGTATTAATATGGGACACCTGGTAAAATTACTCATATTTATTGCCATTGAACTCGGTTGAATCAGAACTATGCAATACAAACATTCAAATTAACATCAAGTTAACTGAGCCCCTCTTAAAAAGAGATACTGTGTAGTTGGATTCTTTCTATTCACCTTCATATATTTAAGGCTTTAGGGCTCACATGGGGAGAGGCGACACACCCACTCCTGTCCACCTCTCTCTCACGGGAGAGTGACCAACCAACCTGATCCTCTTCCTGTCGCTTTCTGCCCTCCATGCCTGACTGGGCCCCTGGGACAGACCCTCCTCTCCCGCTAACTGGTGGTGTCTCTTCTCAAGGTGTGTGTGAGACAGTGACAGGCAGGGTTCTATGCCCCCCTCTCGCCAGACTTCTGCCAGGATTCACATCTGAATGTGGCCAGCAGCAGCTTTTTGGCACAGTGGAGGAGGGGGGAAGGGATGACCTGGCCCATGTCCTTGTAGAGCTCATCTCTTCTAACTCTCCCCACTCATGGCTGGAGAAAGCTTGTCCCTTCCTGCCCATACAGTGTCGAAAGACATCTAACACCTTCAGGGTGCTGCTGACCACCCACATAACCCAGCTGTCTCCTGCCCCCCAATACAGTTCAGACAGGAAGGGGTTAAGCCTTCAGGATTCATTGTGCACCAGGGCCCAGGGAACCTGCCTGCAGGGGCTTCAGTGAACCTGGCCGGAGAGGTGGCTCAGCAGGGAAAGGTACCTAGGGGATGGAGCAGCCCCACACTCCCTGGGGGCAGGACCCAGGGCAGGGATGAGGAGGTGTGAAGAGGGTGCTGTGGAGCCTGCAGGTTCGGGGCAGGAACAGGCTGGATATCGCTTCCCTCCTGGCCACTCCAGAGCTTAGCTGAGGGGTGGAGAGGCTTCCCCATGCCAGCGCTGTGTGGGGCTTTAGCACATGTAGGGCTCAGCTCCTACTGGCCAGAGGGTCTTGGGCTTTCCTGGGTTGTTGGCCTAGCCAAAGGCAGTGGGGGAAGGAAGGAGCCTGCCTGCCAGGCTGTTGGTGAACTGAGCGCTCCCATGAGAGGCTGCTTCTCCACACAGTACTGGGAGCTGGATGTCCCCAACATTGGGGGTATGGAGGAGCAGCAGGGTTGGAGGGCAGAATGGGGCAAAGCAGGGAGAGGACAGTGAGAGGGAGCATGTAAAGGGCCAATGAATGGGCAGCAGTGGTGACACACAACTGGCTGCTGCCTGGTGCCTGCCTGCACTCACCAGCCGCCACTGCTTGCAGTGCACAGCCAGTGCTGCCTGGAAACGGGACGTGGGGCAGGGCCCTGCTGGCCGAGAACAGGCATGCAGCGGGGCTGCACTGACAGACCAGCAGGGGGAGCGGCCGGCCCCACACAATGCATCTTTGCCTTGCCACCAGACTTGCACGCCCACTCCCATTGTCGGCCACTGGTGCCCCACCTACCTCTGGTGGGTATGTGGCTGCCGAGCAGGGATCCAGCCAGAAGCAGGACACACCAGTAATGAGAGGGGGAGGACACCGAAAATACAGGACAATTTGCCAGTTTAAAAAAAAAAAAAAAAGTTGGGACACCGACAGGAGAGCTTAAATACGTGACTGTCTCTTTAAAAACATGTCTGGTCACCCTACAAAAAGAGACTGAACACTGTGCTCTTCTGTGCTGGCAGGGGTCTGCTAAGTGTGAGATGGTTCTATTTACTTTAGAGCTCAGCTCCCAAAGGAGCAGTTTCCTTCTAATAAATATAGTGTGTCTATTTTGTAGTGGGCAGGAGACTTGATATGCCTTGCGTCTTTTCTGTACTTTAAATATTAAATACTCATCTGGGAGGATCTGTCTAATAAGCCAGAGCCAGGATGTACTATGGTCACAGAAGGGTAAGCGTCTATTCAGACATGGAAAATTACCTTGCAGAATCAGAAACAAAGTAAGGGACTGAGAGCCATATGCTGTTCCCTTCCACCCCCAAGTCCATATGGGAAACTCCTGATGTCAATGAATGTGGATGAAAAACAGTACCACTGCATGTGGATGAAGAACAGTATATGGGCAGGAGCGTCCCCAGCTTTTTTGCAGCCTTAGGCGGCAGAAGGTCCCGCCCCCGAAATGCCGCCGCCGCCCCCCAAATGTTAGTGCCCTAGGCAACCGCCTAGGTCACCTAATGGGTTGCGCCAGCCCTGTATACGGGATTCGGTCTTTGCTCCTAGTACTCTCTAGCTCCATACCCAGTAAGTTACGGGCTGAGTAGGCTTAATATACATCTTTTAAGTTTGGAGGTTTCTGCTTCACCTTCCATTTGACTCCACTGACAACATGACTTTTCAAATAACTGCCTGTTACTTTGAGATATAGAACCAGGGGGCCAGATATTCCACATACATACGAGACACTGCCTGGCCCATTAGAAAAAGCTGAGTTGAAAATAATATAGAAAATATGAATAAAATATCAAATAGGGTATGCAATGTCTTTGTGACTAATGTAACAGGCCTTTTGGTGCTCCTTGGACAGGACACTGAAACCCTGCTCTCCTCCTCTCCCCTCACGGCGCCAGTTAGGGGCTGCTTTGGCAGGGATCACCAAATGACACTAGTATACTTAGTCCCACAATTTCTTTTGTGGGTGGGTGAGCAATTTATTAGTTTTGAAAGAAATCCTGTGGTGGTTTTTCTGATTCAGTTTATTTTGGGGGAGCTGTGGAAAGTAGTTCAGTAGTTTGCTCTAAGCCTAGAATCAGTTTTGGGGACAAAGTTGCCCCCTGGGAACTGGCCATTGGTGTTTAGGGGATTGCTCACATGCTGTTCATGATCACTTTTGTTTCAAGACTGATTATTCCTGGGGGAATTCTGCACCACTGCGCACATGCATCCCACAAAATTTTTGTTGTCCTCAGAAAATACATTCTGCCCAAGAAGTGCTGCAGTTCTGATGCCACGGCAATTTCTGGTGGGTGAAAGGCTGAACAGCCAGCAGTCTGAACCCAGCCAGCTGTTTTGGTGCCACAGAAGCCTCTTGTTGGCAAAAAGCAGAACTGTAGCACCTCTGGGGCAAAATATATTTTTAGGGGAGGGGGAGAAATTCTGTGCATGCACAGTGGTGCAGAATTCTCCCAGGAGTAAAAGTTCATCACAACACCCTGCCCATAAAGCCAGGTTAGGACAGATATAGTGGGGGTAAATGGGCTGTTGGAGGAGGTCACAGACTGGGGTTTAGAATGGCTAGTGGGGGGGACAGACTGGGGCATGGGTTCAGGATCTTGTGCGGTGACAGCGTTGAGCCAGGGACTGAATGGGAGTGTGGGGGCAAGGCCACATGAGAGGGAGGAAAGCTGCAGGGATCCATGGGGATGGCCGGGGTGGGAATGCAGGGACAGGGGCACATGTGCCTGACTGAATGGGAGAGTCTTGGGGTCAGCCCAGGTCTGCATCAGGGAGGCTTCTCAGCTTCCTCACAATCCCACCCCTCACTTTTCCCCCAAAAACCTGTTTCATACTTTTCCCACCCACACCCAGCAACCCTCCAGGTTCACTCCAGGCTTCTTCCCTCTCCCTAAGCTCCTCCATTACCTGACTCCCCCAAGCCTTTGCACTGCTTCTGACAGGTGCAGGAAATACAATTATATATTGTAATTTAAATGAATTACTAAAAGTTCTGTATTAATGCCTAGTAAGGCATCTATTTGTCAAAAAAAAAAAAATTATCTGTATTGTTACAGGCATACTTGCTGACCGATATTATGAAATTACCAAAATAATTGAAATGGGCATGATTATTTTGACAAATAAAATTTGCAGAATTTTAAAATATTGAGTGCAGAATTTTTAATTGTTTGGCACAGAATTCCCCCAGGAGTAAACATATGTTTGTAAGTAAAATAAGTTGCACTGAGAATATAGTCAGTTTCTACATGACTGATGTTTTGCCTCTAACAGGAAGCAACCTGGAAGGCCCTAACATTTGCTATTGCTTGGCAGAGTGTTTGACAGAGGTTAGAAGCAGCTGAGGGATTGACTTGGGAGTTAATTAGGTATGCTCAGAGGAGAGAGAAAAGAGATGGGTGCTGAGCAGACCACAGGCCTGGAAACTGGGAAAATATAGGGGCTACCTTTTCTGAGTTTACTACTATTAAAACTGCATGGTAGGAATGTAGCTGGAGACTTTTGTCAAGTTGCTTTCAATTTGGGTATAAGACGAACTCTTAGAATAAACTATCAGTAGAGAGGATTTGTATTCACACCTGCTTGTCTAGTGAGTTTCTTTCTCCCACCATTCTGCTCTGGCCCTGCAAGAGTTCTATTTTATTTTACATTGTACAATTGAAGGTTCCACAGCAGTTATCACTGACTCCAAGTCAGACACCAAGTCTTATTTGCCAAGAAGAGGAAAGTAAGCATGGGACTGTACTAGGGCCAATGCTCACACAGTTGGACAGAGACTCAACAGGAGTGTCAGTTGAACTAGGTTCAGGTACTTGTGATTACTTCAGATTCTGAGAGAAATCTATCCACAGAATCCCTGCCCCACTGTCTGGCTTGGAAAATTTTTCCACCTCAGGGCACAGCTGGGGAAAGATGCTTTGGTCTTTTCTAAGGGATTCCAAAGGACTTGCTGACAGATACTTTACTACCTGAATAAACAGTAGAGGATCTTGAGACACTTGCATGGAATGGTACAGATATGTTCTGAAAGTTTTTTATCGCAGTTTGAGTTCCTCCAGTGTTATACCAACATACTCCATCTTCATCAATGCCGTGTAGCATTATTACTGTGGCACTATGTGATTAAATCACCAGAAATTTTACTTTAACCCCCCTCCCACACACACAAGATTAATTTTCAGTTCATTAAGGTTATACTAGCTACAGTAGTTACAAGCTTCCTCTTATTAATGCTTCTTATCTTTTTTTAAAAAAAAGCAAGATTGTCAGGAAAAATTGATATTCTTTTTGGTTATTTTAACCTGCCTCAGACAGTGAAAGTTTTCTTTCAGTGAATAGTGATTCATATCTACATAAGTTACCTACTGACTAGCTAACCCATTATGAGGTTCCCATGTAAAACCATCAAATGAAAAGTATACTGAGATGAATTTTGCTGTTAACTTGTAATTTCCCTGTGCCATTAGCATGCACATGTATAGTTACTTGCTCGCTATGATGACATCAGTGACTAATTCAGGAAGAAGAAGCCTAATGTGTTGTCAGTCCACACCCCATATCATTATTATTATTTTTTTTTTAAGGGAAGGCAAAACAAACAGATCACTCCTAGTATTCTTACTACCACGGCTATAGGAAATCACTGAGGAGCAAGTTTAAAGAATGTACAAAATATAATCTATAGTACAGGTGGCTGAATTATTTGTTGTGAATACTTTTCATTGCACATTTTATCCCTGTCTGTTCACTATATTAGGGACTTACAACTCCCATCACCAGAATATCTGAGCATCTCACAATTTTTAATGGATTTGTTCTCACAACACTCCTGTATGAGAGAGCACTGTTATCCCCCTTGTACAGAAGGGGAACTCGGACAGAGATTAAGTGACTTGCCCAAGATCACTCACAAAGCTTGTGGCAGAGCTTTGTTTTCAAAAAGGGGTATTTGAAAGAACAAGGATTTTGCAAGTGTTCATGTGAACAAAACCATTCCCACAAATATTCAAGGACAGAAACTAACGAGGGTCACTGACATTAGCCATTCAGAAATCAAATGGATATCCAGCATGCTGAGTATAGTGCAATTTTTTTCTTCACCAAATGACTTCCCTAGCCTGTAATGCATAATTAGCCTGTGACTGATCAGCCACTGGATTCTGAGTTCAGGTCCTGCCCTTTCATTCTGTTTAGGAGCAGACTGTCTAGGCTCATGGTAAATAGTGCCTTTTTACATACATAAGGACAAATTTTCAAAGGTTCCTCAATCCAGCTTCTCTGTGTTTTGTGTGTTTTTCTCCTCCTCCTCCCCCCTTTCATTTTTTGTTTGTTTTTTGCAAGAGCATGTTTAAATCAGATAGTTGTATTCTAATTGAATTATGATGCACAAAAATAGCAGCTGCAATTCAAAAATGTGGATCATGCTACATAGTAGTAGCTATGACATAATTTGAGTAGAAGAAGGTCAAGATCCACCTGTTAATGAAGCACTTTGAGATCCTTATATAAAAAAGAACTATAAAAGTGTAATGCATGATTTTTACTATCTTTTAAAATAAACATATATGGATTTCTATTAAGGTGGCTATCCAGATTTATTGACCGGAGAGGTAAATATTGACTGAAACTAATAAAAAAGTCAATAGTTATCTTGCGGGACAAAGAAATCTCTGTTACTTGAAACATTAAGTTATTTGACCAGTTTCTCCAGTGCATGGTCTGCTGTAGCTGGTCTAGTGGCACAGATCCAACAAAGGGGTTTCTACACCCCCTTCCCCAGAACCAGTGTGGCCAACCCCCTGTGCCATGCCATTCCCCAGCAGAAGCTCTTCTCGTTTGGGTCTGTTTGCAACCAGCAAAACTGAAATCATTCTCAGGCTGTTCTAACCCCATGAATGGCAGCAGGATCAGCAGAGTGCAAAGTTAAGATTCACTTATGTATACACAGACACACATACTCCTCACTTGTGCTCTTTGCTGATCAGGCAACCCTCTGACCTGGCCCAGTACATGTGGTGTTATCCATATTGAAAACTTTTAGCAAGAACATGAGGAAAACAAAATACGGGGCCCTGATTTTAAGTGTAAAAGTTGTTCCCTGCAAACAAATATTTTATAAAAGATTTTGTGCAGGAGGAAAAAAATCCTGCATTGGAGGCAAGTAGGTTGATTCTCATTGCAATGGACATTAATGGGAAGAGGATTTTAGACCTTAGTGTCTCGCATCCCTCTCTTTCTTTCACATGTATGTCAATGGGATCAGAATTAGGCCCCGACTCATCCCTAGAATCATGCAAATAAAAAGAACCAAGATAGTAACTCAGTGTTCTCAAATTAGTAAATCTTTTCTGCATTGAGAGTATTGATTGAATGGTGAGATTTATGTGGGGGGATTAACTTCTCCCATGGAGATTTCAGAATTTAGCTTTACCTTTCATTTCCTGGGAGATTTGACTGTGTAATTGTAAGTGTAATTGTTTGCCTTTATCCTGTTTCTTTCCTCTTCTTACTGAGCCCTCAGGTCCAGGCTTACTTAAGACATCAAAATGAATGAGTATATGTTGTGTGACTACACAGTGACCAACGGGGCAAAAGGAGCCAGTCCAACCACCTTGTAGTTGGGATATGTAAGGGTTAAGTAAAGACCTGGGTAACGCTAGCATGGTATTAGGGAGGAAGGCACAGGCATGCACATTTCTTCGCTTGATAAAGTTGCCACCTTTTTCCCTTCCCTTCTGCTTGTTAAGGATAAATAAGCGTTACAGCTCCAGGAGAACTGTGGTTGTCTGAAGAATACCCTTTGTGTAAAGAAGTGTTATCTTCCCCCTCCCTTCCTTTTCCAGCTGCATAAACAAGCCCTTCCTCCCTGCAAAGAAATGTACCTTGAAGGTACAAATGTCTGTAGAATATGCTTAATGCTGTAAACAGTAAATAGGGTGGGGATAATTATATTCAATATATGGGCATTCATATTACTAAAGAGTTTTTGGGGGGTTTGTAGTAAATGTGGGTATTTACATATTAACTTAGATTAAGAGAGTGTGATGTGTTTAACTCAGTGCTTTCTTGATGATCGTGTGGAGGGGAACAAGTGTTATACCAATAAAAACTAGCAGGACCTTATTAAAAGGGATAAGGCAAAGATGCCACATTTATTGTAGATACCATAACAAAACAGAAGACAACAGTAAACAACGTTGTTTTACTACTTATTTCTATCACTACTTATTCCTTACACACACACACACACACACACACACACACACACACATGCCAAGTTACTGGCCAGGTATCTTGGTCATGAGGATGGAGCCAAGTCTGTGTCAGATGCATCTGATGCTCCTGGAGGCTGGCAGCAGAACCATAGACTCAAAGTCCTTATTCTTTAGAGTCCAGTTTTATAGGGATTTTTCCCTATGTTAGTTCATAGGAGTTGCTTCATTTTGCTGTTGCTAAATCAATCAGCAGGTGGCTGGCTTCATGTTGTTAGATGTTTTGTTCTTCCTTCCTTTGAGGTGTGGTGGGTGGATTCCAGTTTGCCCTCCGAGGGTCATCTGGTTGATCCCACTTGACACCTTCTTCAGCCGACACTGAATTCTTCTGGCTGGTAACTCCCTAACCGTTCATTCACATACATTCTCTATCTTAATTACATTAAGTTCACTGTCTCTTTACGTTTTGGGGTGTTACCAATTTATGTGAGACTCTCTGTCTTTTAACAAGCAAAGATAAAGTGAGGAAAACTTACAGCGGGTGGGGGTCTCTATTTATACACTATAACAGCTACTGTTTTGGCTTACTTAGAGTTAATTAATGTTTAACAAGTTTTATACAAAGTATTTCTTTGAGCAGGCTTCACACAGACACAGCTGGTGGCTTGCAGGTTAGAATCACAAATTTACTTTTAACATAAACCTTTAGTTATAAGGCATCAATTAACAATAAGTCATTTTTCATATAAACCATGGTTAATATAAACCTTCTTTAATATCCCTATACAAGTACCACAATAAAGAAGCCCGTTTACTCAATCCGCCTCTGGGTCAGCCTGCTCATTCTCTAACGCTTGTATTCCCATTTGACTCCAGACATAAGTTCAGCCCTTGCACTCCCAATCAGGTAGAAGGTCCAGTGCCAGCAGCAATGGCAGGCACTCCACAGAGCAGGAAGGAGTGAGGAGATGGCAGTGTCATTATCCTGTTCCTCCTTGCACCAGCCATCAGAGTTTGGGTTGGCATGGGAGCAGCACGCACTGCTTCTTGTTAAAGGTTGTAGCAGTAACAAAATGGCAGCTGCTACGGCGTGATGCATCTCCTCACTCTGCCATAGCATGGGAAATGGCTTAAAGCCATGATATTGTTAGCAGTATTTATTAAGGTTATTTTTAAAATTATTTTAAAGTCACAGTACTCTGCAGATAATTAGCATTAAAAGGTGTACTGATACCTTGCTTGTTACCTTTTCAACAACCATTGATATTTGAGAGCTCAACTAAAATGAAGAAGGCATGAGGGGGCCCAGATCCTACCAGCAAACAAGCTACGTTATAAAAGATACAGGGAAAAATAATCATTAACAAATTAATAGTCCTAAATTTTATATATATATATATAGTGTGTGTGTGTGTGTGTGTGTGTGTATATATATATATAGTGTGTGTGTGTGTATATATATAGTGTGTGTGTGTATATGGTTTATAATTTTTCAGCATTTCTCAAAATTATCTCTTCCACAGCTGGCTGAATATTGCAGAATACCATTCGGGCTTTTTTTGTTTGTTTGTATGTTTTTGACTTTTAAACAAAAATCTGCAGAGTGTTTTTGTTTGGATTACTGGGAAATGGCTCTTCTTTGTGCAATATTCACAGGGCGTGCCAATAAGAGTATTTGTGTGCAAATGAGAGTGCTCACTAATTGTGCTGGAAGTGTTTGTCCTTTATAAAATGTGTCATCCAATCAGGGGGCAGAAACATGAGTGATCAAATATGGGTAGCTGATAAACAAAGACATAATCAAAGCAATTTGTTCACAAACAACCCATAGGCTGAAAAATGGAAGTATGAGGTCTGATTTCGGGCTCTCCTACACCACTCCAACCACATATTTGAGCTTTAAAATGGCCCCAGCAGGCTGGAGAATTACCCACATTCAGTAGCTGCATAACACCAATGTAAATGAGTTGAGCACTGCCCAACTCGTATCACCCAGCATAGAGGAGTGCCAAGGATAGGGCAGAGTAGAAAGGGGCAGTAGTGGGGGGTTGAGGCAGCAGCTGGAAGTAGGCATTCAGGGCAGCAGAATCGGGGATGGCAAAAGGGGCTAGTGTCCCTGCAATGGAAATTTTGTGGGGGCTCCGCCCCTGCATAACTCAAGGATACCGTGTGTGGAGTGAGAGAAGAACCCAGAGGGGCTGGAATGGGCCCGAGAGCAGGTAGGAACACCTGGGACGCTCTCCTTCCCACCCTGTAGCTGGTTGCCTTCTGCCAATTCTCAGTCCTTCCACTCACCTGCCTCCTCCCTGCTTCACACGGAGCCACCTTTGCCCCATGCAGAGCTGTACTGCTTAGTACTACAGCCAGTTAGAGGCAGCAAATCAACCAATAGACAGCCTAGTTAAGGCTGTAATAAAGAGAGCAGGGCAGCAGTAGTCTCTACAGCAGCCCAGAATCTGGGCAGTGTTAAGGTGTGTCCCACTCAGGGGCGGCTCTAGCCATTTCGCCGCCCCAAGCACGGCGGCACGCCGCGGGGGGCGCTCTGCTGGTCGCCGGTCCCGCGGCTCCGGTGGAGCATCCGCAGGCATGCCTGCGGGAGGTCCACCGGAGCCACCTGCCACCCTCCCGGTGACCGGCAGAGCGCCCCCCGCGGCATGCCACCCCAAGCACGCACTTGGCGTGCTGGGGCGTGGAGCCGTCCCTGGTCCCACTTCAGCTGGACTATTCAAGGGCTTAAAGTTAAGCATGTGTTTAAGTGCTTTGCTAGATCAGGACCTAAATTACTTAAACAAGTACGATTGTAAATAATTCAGAATAAAAAAGGACTTAATCAGAACGTTAGACTAGCCAGAAAGAATACAATTTATTCTCCCCCCCAAAAAGTGGTACTCTCTGCACATTTCAGAAAAGTAACAAAACAGGAAATCAGTGCAATAGTATTTCTAGTGCTCCATGAAGTTACTCACATAGTCAGACTGATTGGATACTATTATATGCTGCTTGTATGAGACTGTGAGCTGGACTACCCTTTTTTGATATATGCATATCTATATAAAGATAAAACTGAATGTAAGTAATTTAACAGGCTCATCTGAAAAGCCTGATCTTTTTTTAAAGATCAACCAAATCTCTCAGCAAATGATTTCCAAAAATTAAAAGAAAAAAATGTCACTAATGAGCCCTGCAGAAGATCTACAGAAAGAATCAAAACATAATCACGTAAGTTCAACAGGGGAAAAGTCCCTAGACTTATGTGCCATGTTATCAAGTTTATCTGCAGAAATCATTAATAATAAAATACATCATGACAGACGGGCACTAATGTGATAAAGTTGCTGAAAACACAATGAAAACCCACTAATGTTATGTTGTTGTATATCAATAGAGGCTTTAGGCTGCTGAGCTCTGGTCTGAATTTATTTGACATAATTAGTAGCTTGGGCATCTGTAAGGTCATTTTCATTATTTTACAGTGTGCTAAAGCAGAAATTTTGCTGAAAATATCAGGAATGAAACTCAAATACATGCATCCACAGCTGGCCAGCACATAGAGAAATGTACTAATTTTAAGGTCTAGGAACAATTCTAAAAATTACTATAGCCTTTTATTCAACTAAAATTAAATGTCTAAATTTTCAATAGCCTGAATGTATTACTGCCTAATCAGTCATGTCATTTTGTAGTAAGCAGGTCACATCATGTCAGTTACAGAACAACATACCAATAGGATGCAAATGAAAGATTAGAAACAAATAAACCAAAAAAAACCCCACAGACAAATGAAGAAAACTTAACTCCACTCTCAATAGGCAATTTGAAGTGATGCCCACCTTTTCAAATGAGAAAAAAACTAGCAGCTAGTTGGCAATACCCAGCTTTTAAAAAATGGTAAATCAATAGAGAAAGATAGCTAAAGCTGATAGGTTGGCAGCATTCAAACAAACAATGAACTGCTTACATCTTCTGCTCAGTGTATGAGACTTTGGGGTGGGAGGTTGCTCTGCTGCCATTCCTATCAATAGGAAGTTTACCAATAACTTAAATGAGAACAGAGTTAGCTGACAATGAAGCATATTTGAAAATGCTACCATTTGATTGTAGCAAGTTCATAATTCAAGGCCCATTTTATGTCTTTTCCTCAGGTAACACAGGGCTTGAGTATCATCTCCCCTATTGTGTGGAGAGAGGAGCCAGTTCAGGAACATCTGGGATCAGGATGGGAAGCACAAAAGCGGGGAAGAAAACTGGCTCTCTGGCATTATCTCCCTTTCCCTCATCCAACAGAATCCCACTGGGGGGGTTGGTGCTCTAACAGGTGTCAAGGAGCTGGGTAAGGGAAGGGTCCTGAGACATCTTCCCTTCTCCCCCTCCCCACCCTTACCCTAAAGGGGTTTGTGACTCATAAGATAATGTGGAGCCAATCAGCATTTGCTAATGCTTATCTTACTTATTGCTCCTCTACTCGTTGAAAACTTCTCTGCAAATAGGGTTTGAAAGTAGCAGCCAATAGTGAGAGCATGATGTGGAGGGAAGGTGGCCCAGAAAGCTGCTGAGATGCACTGACTCTAGGCACTGATATCCCCATTCTCCACAACTATTCAAAGAGCTGCTCAGATCTTGGGACCTACAGGTTTTGCAGAAGCCAAATTCCTTGCTTGTTCTGTAGCTGGAGGCAAATCTTCTCCAACAGAATAATTTTGAGGAGTTTTAGTCAAATTTGTGGAGCTTCCAGTAGAATTTATCCTCTTGATGGAGCTATCCACAGAAAGAGGTAATATGGTAATTGCTCCCAGTCTTTTTGTAGCCCTGCTCCATCCCCTTCATAAAATATCTCCCAGTCCTCACCATGCTGCCTCTGCCCACCAACTGGCTCCGGACTTTTAGCTGCTTCTCTCACATTATCTCTTCTATCCTTCCCCATAGACTTTGCATTCTCATCCTATACGCTTAATCATAACCTTGATTCTTCTTTCAACTTGTCTATCTGTTATTATTTAGGCCTTGATCCTGAAAACATGTATTCCCCTGCCTACATTTATTCACTTCAGTAATACCAGTGATTTGCATGGTAGTTTTACACAATTAAGAATATCAGAAGTTGACTCTCTATTTTTGTCATTTAAAAATAAGAGTCCAATATGAGGCAAGTTTTTCAGTAAGCAAATCTGAGAAAAGGAAGCTAGCAACAACCACTGTTGATCTTTCAACTGTTTACCTTTTTAAAAAAAACAAAACAAATAGAATTTATGCCTGTCTAGGGCCTGATTAAAGTTCAATTCAAACTTGTCTTGACCAGAAAATAAATTGCCTATGGATCCTGAACAAGGTTTTTCACACACTACAAAAATGTGTATGTGTACAGACGTATGATTTATGAAAGTATTGATTCCTTTGTTAAATAATGAATTACATGTCCTACCACTATATTATTTATCAAATTTTTTGTCATATAATTAAATTGTCACATAATGGATTGCATCCATATAGATTCATTAAATATTAAAACCTACATGTGACGCTGCTCACCTTTTCTTTGGCTAACTACATATTTCCTCTGTTCTTTTCCATTAAGGTCAATAATAGCTGTTCTCCACCCTTATCATAAAAGTTGTAGTGACTGCTTGCCAAGGTTGGAAATCTTTTTATAGAAAGCAAGCCCCTAAATCTTGTAAGATTATGTACTTTTAGCCTGTGAGTTGGCTCTTCAGCATGATCTTGACTCTGCCCAATCAGCATTTAATCTTAATGGCTAAGGAAACTTTTTGCTACTGAACGAGTTATTCCATCAAGTGTTTCCAGGTGCCAAAGTGAGCAAGGCTGCTGAAGAGTAAGGGATGATCAGACTGAGATCAGTGTTTCTCATCCTGTAAAGGATTCTTCTTCTTCGAGTAGTGTCCCTATTGATGCTCCACTGTAGAAGCACTTGCATCCCTGTGCTGCTGATCGGAGAACTTTGTAGCAGTATTGGCCCACACATATGCTGTGCCTCCTCATGCTGTGCCACGAGGCTAACCAGCTTTGCGCAGGTGAAGCTTCCTCAGCCGCCCCTACCTAGAGCTATTAGCTATGGGTTCGTTGGATCATTAACTCTATTGTTCAAACTTAACTAGTTACTAATCTTTATTTGTTAGTTTAGAGTTTCCTTTGATTTTTCTTAGATAAAATTTTTGGGAATTTTTTTTATTTCTTCCCTTCTCTGGTCTACCCTAGTGTGGGGTAATGTCCGGTTCACCGGGATTTTTTTTTGATGGGTATAACCCCGCTTCTGGGATGCTACCTGATGTACTGGGGTTTCACTGAGTCCCTCCTGCTCCACCAGTCTGGATTCCCTCTCCCTGTTTTGCTGAATTAGGTTCCCCGGTCTCTTACCGCACACGCACAAGCAGGTAGGGCCACACCCAGCTACAGATACAGACTGAAGTCAGCTCTGTGTGAGAGGATTCACCCAGCACTCACGTGCACACCTCTTTTGGGGAATAAACCCAGAATAATACTGTCTTGCGCTGTTTAAAAATATTTGCACAGTGCAAGCTCCTAAAAGTTCACCCTCTTCCTCAGTGTGAACAGAGATATGCACAATTTCTTGCCCCCCCCACCCCCAGTTAGAAATTGCACAAACTGGGTATAATAAACAAAACAAATTTATTAACCATAAAAGGCAGATTTGAAGTGATAGCAAACAGACAGGGCCGGCTCTGGCTTTTTTGCTGCCCCAAGCAAAAAAAAAAAAAAACCAACCCTGCACGGTGGCTGGAGCAGCAACGGGGCAGGGGGAAACAAACCTGCCACTTGGCCGAAGCAGCGAAGGGGAACAAACCTGCCAGCCAGCCAGAACAGCAAACGGGAAGGGAGGGAGGGAGGGAGGGGGGGAACCAACCAGCTGGCCAGCCGGAGCAACAAAGGGGTGGGCTGGGGGCGGGAAACCTGCTGGCTGGTCGGAGCGACAAAGGGTGGGGGTGGTGAAACCGGCCGCCCGGAGCGGCGAAGGGAAGAAAAAAGAAAAAATACCTGCGGGGCGACGGGAGCGCGGGTGCAGGGGGACTCCCAGCCCTGCAGACCCCAGGCAGCGGAGTGCACACCACAGCTAGCGGGGAGGGGGAGAGAAGGGGGCGCCCAAGGCTTCCTTAAGCGGGGCGCCTGCCATGTGGCCCCTCCCGCTGCGCCGCCTGCTGAGAGGGCTCTGTGCCGCACTGGTGGGCAGGCAGGGAAGGACGCGGGCTGCTGTGCCAGGCTTGCTGCAGACCTGGCACTGCTCCCAGCAGCTCCCCTCCTCCACGCCACCGCCCCCTACAGGGCGGCAGGAGCAGCAAACCAAAAAGAAGAAAACCTGTAGGGGCGGCAGAAGCGGCGAAGCGCAAAAAAAAAGATTGGGATGGAATGCTGCCCTTTGGAATCTGCTGCCCCAAGCACCAGCTTGCTCGGCTGGTGCCTGGAGCCGGCCCTGCAAACAGAACAAAACAGATTACTGAGTAAATAAAAGAAAACACGCATACTAAACTTAAGATCTTAAAGAAACTGGTTTCAAGAAGTAATTTCTCATCCTAAATGTTTTTGGAAAGTTGCAGAGTTTCAGTAGCTTATAATCCCAGTTATTTCTTCTTATAGACTGGACTCCAGTGTCAGTCTGGACTCACCTCTGCCTTTCCTTTCAGGTTAGTTCCTGTCTCTCGCCAGGTTTTTTCAGCAGTCGTCCTTCTTGGGTAGGCAATGGAGGAGAGTCCAGATTAATCCCTCCCAAGCATTAAAAAGGATTTACCTAAAGCGGGAAACCTTGGTTTGATCCCCATCCCCCTACAGTGGAAACGTATCAGCAGTATCCAAGATGGTATTTTGTATCAGGTGACAAGACCACATGACCTGGTAGTGTCACAGCTATATCCCAGGATGCCTCTCAGGAATAAGAGAGATTAGTATCTTCACAGTCTTATTGTTTCTTCCTAATGGCCCATCAAGGCTGTGATGGCCAGTTGTCTGGTGGGTATCTCCCAAATACACATACAATTGTAATTGTTACATAGTCAATATTCCTAACTTTAGATACAGAAATGATACACTGGATAATCACATTCAGTAAATCATAACCTTACCAATTATGTTTCAAGACCCATCTTGCATAAAATATACCTTAATTAGGCCATATTCATATCATAACCATATTTCTATGAAGACTATGGGGTGTAATGTCACAAGGTGCCTCTCATGTAAAGAGGCCATCCTGGTAAGGGACAAACATTATGATTATGTCCATTGCCTCGGGGAAAACCACATTCCCCAGAAATGTGGTGTTTTTGTTAGCAGCTAAAGCTGTGATCTTGAAAGGACACAGAGCTCAGACTTATACTTCTTCTAATGGAGGCAACTCTCCAGCCTCCTTTAGATCCGCATCAGGATTCACCGAGAAGGTAGGAATCTTCACCAGAGCCCTCCATATCCAAAGGTGATAAACCTAAAGCCATGAGACACTCACATAAGGCTTCAAAACAAGAGAGCAAGCCCTGAACCAGCTGGAAAAGATCCCCAGTACATTGGATATCATTGGTAAAGACAGCACTGAAACCATCCAAATGTGGTACCCAGAGCTCGCATGGTACCATCCCAATGGAGCACGTTGATATACCTAAAGACCCAATGGGAACAGGCACCAAAGCAATGGTACTGACTGGGAGAGATAAGGATAAAGACCATGCTTTGGGGAAGGCCTCCCCATTACAGGAAACAACCTTGGTACCATCAACAATATGCCAAACAATGTTGGAGCATTTACCCTGGCCTACAACATTGATCCTACCGGTACTGTCATCTCTGTACCAGCAGCAACCACTGGTACCAACCTCCATGGCACAAAAGGATTTTAGATACTCGAATGACCTTGCAGTACCTGAAGTACTGGAGTCTTTTTTACTTGGTACCAGGGCTCTGATACCCACTTTGCCCCGAACTCGAGAATCTCCACTGGCAGCATGCCATGCACCTTCTGACCAGTGGCCAATGCCAAGTGCTTCAGATGGAATGGACAGAACAGATAATCATAATGAGATACATCCCTTGTCTCCCATTCCCTGCATCTGACAAACTGAGGCTAGGGACACTTCAGAGCATGGTTTTGCATCCCTGCCCATCCTGGCTAATAGCCATTGATGGACATATCCTCCATTAACTTACCTAGTTCTCTTTTTTTTTAATCCTGTTAATCTTGGCCTTCACAACATCCTCTGACAAAAAGTTCCATAGGTTTACTGTGTGTTTATGTGAAGAAATACTTCCTTTTGTTTGTTTTAAACTTGCTGTGTATTAATTTCATTTGGTGATCCCTAGTTCTTGTGTTATGAGGAGTAAATAACACTTACTTATTTACTTTCTCCACCCCAGTCAGGATTTTATAGACCTCTATCATATCCCCGTTTGTGACTTTTCAGCTTGGAAAAGAGATGACTAATCTTATTAATTTCTCCTCATATGGAAGCTATTCCATATATTTTCCATACAACCTTCCTATGAAAGGACACATTCGTTCCTGCCGCCTCTCACCTGGCCCTAGCTTCTGCTAATATAAAATCTTACAGGATTTGGAGCACATAGTGTACTCTGGTAAGTATATCCCTAATGAAGGGGTGATTTGAATTTACTGGGGACAATGACCCAGCAAGGGGCCTGATCATTGGAGATTAGGCAGGACCAGAAACCTATTTTGGAGAGGCGAAAGGAAAGGACTGGGGAGCAGCTCAGGAATTTATTGGAAATTTGCAGAAAGAAACTGAACTCTTGATGTTTAATCAACCTGAATCACTTAACCTTTTGAGATTTGCCCTTTACTAACATTTGTACTTACTCTGCTGTAAAACAAAATTAAAGTTCTTTGTGTTAAAGACTGGAAGATTAAATGAATGATGTGACTCTCTGAATGTTCTGCAGCTGGTTTTACTTCCAAGAGTTGCCTTGGAACACGAATTGTGAGTAGAGCTAACCTGCAATTGCTATTCAATTCAGTGGGAGTTGCCAGATGTTTAGTGACTCTCAGGATTTGGTCCTAAATTCTTCCAGTTTAATGATCTTAATACTCTGTGTAATCCTGTTTAGAGTGGTTAGGTACTGCAGTGATGGCAATATCATCCTAACACATTTCCTTATGACTTTGTGCACAAGCCTATGAAAACCATTTCTTGTGGCCTCATGGAAATCAACCAAGCTGTTGCATTGTGACCTGCAATGAACAAGTGTTGCTTCTATGAACACAAGGTGAGTAATGAGATAAAAGAGCACTGTAATCTCTTGCAGGGGCTCTTAAGAACAAATATGTTTCCCTAATTATTTAACTGATTTATAGCTCACATCCTCTACCTGTAATTTACTGTTTCAGCTTTCGGTTGTGGTGTTTATAAAATTTCCTGTGTAAAAATGGAAGCAATTCTCAGGCTACTGTACTGAGTTAGTTATTGTTCTTTGAGTGCTTGCTCATGACGATTCCATTCTAGATGTGTCCACGCCCACATGCACAGTCGTCAGAAATTTTTGCCTTAGTGTTATTCGTAGGGTTGGCAGTGGCGCCCTCTGGAATGCTGCATTCATGCGTCGGTATATTAGGTGCTGCCAGCACTACACCCTCTCCATTCCTTCTTACTCCCAGGATGATTGGTCCAAGCGCCTTTCCTCTTGCCTCCCAAGTGGATATAGGTTTTCTCTCTACTCGTCACCATTGTTCTTTTGTATAGTGTTGTTTACACAAGTTAGTTAGTCAGTAGGTGTTAAGTACTGATAGTTAGCAAGTTAGCGTCCCAACAGGGCCTTATGCCCTGGGATGTGGCATGGCCTGGTCCCTGGGTTAAGCCTTGTTCTGTCTGTGACAGGTCTGTGCCTGTTAGCGATTCCCCACAGCAGCTGCCTCAACTGCTTGGGAGAGTCGCACATCAAAGACAAGTGTCGCATCTGCAAAAACTTTTGTTCCAGAACTCAAAAAGGATGCGATATTTGTTTAAGGGCCCTCCTAATAGAGGCTGCACTTTGCCAGGGGTCAGAGCCTTCCCACTCCAACTCTACGCTCAGTACCTCAGCGTTGGTGAGAAATGCACCACTGGCACTGGGGCCTGCCTGGCACTGCTCCCCTTTGCTGGTGCCGAAGAAGCGCCTGAAGAAACGAGGCTCCCCAGCACCGAGCAAGGAAGCACAAGAAGCATTGGGCAAAGGACCCAGTTAGAGCCGCCCTCCCATTCTGGAGCCCCAAGGGAGTCCCTCCATAGATGCTGACTCCGTGGGTGCTCCAGGGCTGGAGCACCCATGGAAAAAAATTGGTGGGTGCTCAGCACCTACCGGCAGCTCTCCACCCAACCCCCCTACTCCAGCTTACCTCTGCTGCTGCATCCTGCTTCTCCCCCCTTCCTCCCAGTGCTTGCACCGCGAAACAGATGATTCGTGGGGCAGGGAGGAAGGGGAGAGGAGGGGGAACATGGCGTGCTGGGAGAAGAGGTGGGGCAGGGATTTGGGAGAAGATGTGGGGCAGGGATTTGGGGAAGGGATCCAATAGGGGCAGGGAGGGTGTGGAGTCAGGGCGGGGCCAGAGGTAGGGGGCATGGGCACCCACTGGCGCCGGAGAAAGTTGGCACCTATGGGTGCCTCTTCTGGACCCCTCAGCCTGTCCAGGGATACTCCTCTGACTCCTGGGAGCAGTGGGGCACCCATGCATTTGGCAGGACAATCGACCTCCGAGGCCCTCCTGGTGGCCAGGGACCAAAGAGCCCTCCTGGTGCCACGCACGGCATCAGACTCAGCTAAGGCTCCCCGCTCAAAGGGCAAGCCAGCCATCAGACACCCTTCCCCACCCCCCACCCCCCCGGAGGTATCCAAGGACCATCAGTCTCCGGAGTTGAGGCAGCAATCCTCATCTTCGCAGCCGAGATCGCCAACTGCTTGACTCATGTCTCCCGCTAGACGGCCCAGGTCACCGGCACTGCAGTCATGGTGCTGGCAGCAAGGTATCGGTCTCCGTAAGCCCAGTATTGATCATTTTCCCTCCAGCCAACATCTCAGCACAGATCTCCCTTGGTGCACCTTTCGCCGGTTCGGGACAGATCCCATTCATGGTGCTGATCTCCCCACCTCCAGCACCGATGTTCAGAGAGGCAGCGGTCCCCCTATTTGGATGCATCACTCTCCTATGATTATGGTCAGCGGCCAGACTCAAGCATCCACAGCCCCACTCTGGTCACTGGAAAGGGACTCATCTGGGTTGGAGCTGGACTTCAGCACCTCGCCTCAATATCAGCAGCCCATAAGGGCACTCAAAGCTGCCTCAACTCTCTTGGTGCCCTTCTCACACCATCCCTCCCTCACTGTCCCCCAAGAAACAACCCCCAGCACTGATGGCACTGGGCTCAGTGCGCAGAGTGGAATTGGAGATTGGGGTAGAGGAGCAGGTGCCCACCCCAAAAGAATTCTCCCACCCAGGGGATAGTGCCCCAGAACCTCCCCCAGTGGTCTAATAGTCCTCGTTGCCAGACGAGGCAGTAGCAGGATCCTCACAGACCAGTTCACCGATGACTTTAAGGAGCCTCAAGCCTTACTTAGAAGGACACTGGCTGTCAAATAAACTTTTCTCCCAAAAAGACCTCTTGGTGTCTTTATTTTTCAGCGTAGAATTGGTTTGCCCCTGCCTGTCCCTTTCATTGGCCGCAGATATGAGCAGCGACCCAGGGGTATAGAGGTATTCAAACCCTTTGGCAGGGAAAAAGTACTTCATTTCAGCCCACTTAGGGGTGGGCCGGATGGAGGGCGGGGTTTGCCAGAGACCCTTGGTGATCTTTAGAACCTCTTCGTGTACCGGCAGCACGACCCATGAGGGGGCTGCTGCTGTAAGCACATTGAACAGAGAATCAGATTGCTCTGCCATTTCCTCCACTTCTACACCCAAGTTCGAAGCCACCCTTCTAAGTAACACTTGAGGCTCCTTAAAGTCATCCGTGAACTGGCCTGTGAGATCTCCCTGGCCTCCATCATTCCCTCCCTGGATCCTGGAGACTGATACGCTGCCCTCAACTTGAAGGATGTTTATTTTCATATCTACCTCATCCCAGGGCACAGATGGTTCCTCTGTTTTTATGGTGGGTTGGCGTCATTTCCAATTCATGGCACTGCCCTTTGGACTGTCATTGGCCCCATGGGTGTTCACAAAATGCATGGCACCAGTGGTTGCTTACCTGAGCCTTTGAGGTATCCGGGTCTATCTGTATCTTGATGATTGGGCCATCAAAGGCAGATCTCGGGATCCGTACAAAGAAGCCTCGATCTGGTATGTTCCACTTACCACGACCTGGGTCTGTTAATAAACTAAAAGAAATTGACTGGTGCAACGGATAGAGTTCATAGGGGTGGCCCTCAACTCCATGTGAGCCAGAACCTTCCTTCCAGAGGCCAGTATCCAAGCCATGTAGGACCTGATTTCTCATGGGGCCACCCACTCACCATCGCTGGCACCTGCCCGAGGTTGTAGGCCGCATGGCACATGTACTTATATGGTCCATCATGCCCAGCTCCATCTCCTGCCACTGCAAGTGTGGTTGGCGTTGGTCTACATCCCTAACAGGCATAATCTAGACTGGGTAGTCAGGGTCCTGGATCACATACAGTCATCCCTAGAATGGTGGTTGGGCCCGGATTGGTGTTAGCGGGCGTTCTCTTTGTGGCCCTGTCCGCTTTGCTGACCCTGGTCTCTGATGCCTTGATCCTGGGCTGAGGAGTCCACGTGGGCAAGCTCAGCATGCAAGGTCACTGCTAATAGGACAATCATTCCTTCTGCATAAACTTCAGAGAGCTAAAAAGCAGTTCGATTAGCCTGCCAGGCTTTACTGCCCCCACCTGGAGGGCAAGGTGGTATAGTCCGATGTAAAACATCGATGCAGTATTGTCCATCAACAATCAGGGCGGAGCCAGGTTGTCGGTCTTTGCTGAGAAGCACTCCATCTCTGGGACTTCTGTGTGCAACATGCAGTTCATCGGGTGGCTGCGCACCTTCCCCTGGCCAGGAATGTATCACATCAGCAGGACCTTCTCTTCTCTCCATGAGAGGTCGCTCCATCTGGAGGTGGTCAGTGTGATCTTCCAAAGGTGGAGAACTCTCCAGGTGGACTTGTTCGCATCATGCCAGAACAGGAAGTGCCACTGTTCCTCTTGATTTGGCAGATAGCCGGGCTCCCTGTCAGATGCCTTTTTGCTCTCATGGTGGGGGGCTCTGATGTATGCCTTCCCACTGGTGCCGCTAATCCACAAGGTTCTTACAAAGATCAAACAGAACAAGGCGAAGGTAACCTTATAGCCCTGTCTTGGCCTTGCCAGCACTGGTTTGCTGTCAGACCTTTCAGTGGACCTTTCAGTGGCCATTCTGCTGCAGCTGCCTCTCCATCCTAGAACCACGGCAGTCTTCTGCACCCAACTTGGCGGCACTGCACCTGACTGCCTATCTGTGACATGGTTGAATGTGGAAGAACAGGAGTGCTTGGCATGTGTCCAGAAGGTCATGTTGGAAAGCAGAAAGCCCTCCACCAAGGCAACCTACAAGGCCAAATGGAAAAGATTCACGTGCTTGACCTCGGACCAGGGTATCTGGCCCAAACAGGCCTCCCTGCAGTCGATCCTGGACTACCTTCTGCATCTCAAGCTCCAGGGCCTGTCCCTGTCATCGATTATGGTCCACTTGGCCACTAATTCGGCCAACCACCCTCCATTCCAGGCTAGGTCAATCTTTTCTCACAACATGACGGTCCAGTTTTTGAAAAGTTTGGAGTGACTCTACCCCTACATCCGGGACCCATCGCTCCCTGGGACCTGAATCTCATGCTGTCGTGGCTCATGGGTCTCCCCTTCAAGCCTCTGGCTTACTGCTCCCTTCTCCTCCTTTCCTGGAAGGTTTCTTTCTTGGTTGCAATAACATCTGCCTGCAGGGTTTCTGAGATTAGGGCGCTTACCTCAGAGCCACCCTATACGGTGTTCTACAAGGACAAGATCCAGCTGCAGCTGCACCCAGCCTTCCTGCCCAAGGTAGTTGCATAGTTTCATATGAGCCAGGACATATATTGTGACAAAGTTCCTCCTCTACCTTGGTGGGTCCTGCGCTTATTGGCAGATTTGCTCACCTCAGTGATCTTCCCCACAGTCTCGGTCAACTTCTCCTGTGTCTGATCAGGAGTGGGGAGGTTTGGGGGGAACCCGGGACCGCCCTCTACTCCGGGTTCCAGCCCAGGGCCCTGTGGTTTGCAGCTGTCTATAGTGCCTCCTGTAACAGCTGCATGACAGCTACAACTCCCTGGGCTACTTCCCCATGGCCTCCTCCAAACACCTTTATCTTCACCACAGGACCTTCCTCCTGGTGTCTGATAATGCTTGTACTCTTTAATCCTCCAGCAGCACACCCTCTCACTCTCAGCTCCTTGTGCCTTTTGCTCTCAGCTCCTCACATGCACTTCCTCTCCTCTGGCTCCCCCTCGCCTGACTGGGGTGAGCTCCTTTTTAAACCCAGGTGCCTTGATTGGCTGCAGGTGTTCAAATCAGCCTGTCTGCCTTAATTGGTTCTAGCAGGTTCCTGATTACTCTAGTGCAGCCCCTGCTCTGGTCACTCAGGGAACAGAAAACTACTCATCCAGTGACCAGTATATTTGCCCTCTACCAGACTCGTGTACCCTACTGGTTTGGATCTGTCACAATATTTACTTGTCTTCTTTCCAAAAGCTCATAAGTCGGAGGAGGAGCACACATTGCAATCTCTGGATGTCAAGAGAGCCCTAGCCTTCCACATAGAAAGGGCCAAGATGCTCTGTAAATTGATGCAGTTGTTCATTGTGGTGGCAGATAGGATGAAAGGTCGTCCAGTGTCTGCTCAGAGAATTTCATCTTGGGTCACTGCCTGCATCCATTGCTGTTTATGATCTGGCAAAGGTGCCTTCACCAGCGATTGTAACTGTGCACTTGAGTAGGGCGCTCGGTAAGCATCCAAGTGCCAATCTATCCACATGTTTAAGTCTCATTATGCACTTACCCAGCAGGCCTGAGATTATGCTGTCTTCTGAATAACAGTGTTGCAAGCCGCACATCCGTGAACTCTGAGCCCACCTCCATAGATACTGCTTGTTAGTCGTGTAGAATAGAATCGACATAGAATTGAAGAAGAAAAATGGTTACCTACCTTTTGTAACTGTTCTTCGAGATGTGTTACTCATGTCATTTCCATTACCCACCCTCCTCCCCTCTGTTAGAGTTGCTGGCAAGAAGGAACTGAGAGGGTGTAGGGCTAGTGGCACCTAATATACTGACACATGAGTTGCAGCACTCCAGAGGGCACCACTACCAACCTTACGGAAACCGCTAAGGCAAAATTTTCCAACGACACTGCATATGAGCGTGCACGCACCTAGATTGGAATGGACATGAGCAACGCATCTCAAAGAACAACAGTTACAAAAAGTAGGGTAACCATTTTTTCTTAATGATCCTGTTCCATCAGTTACTTTGCTGCTAGAGTTGAGTTTATTGTTCATTTAGGGCCAAATCATCACTTGCAGCATCCAGCCCGAGTATCTAAGCTTGGGCAGATGTGAAGGGAGGGGCGCATTTTCCTTCCCTCACAGGGTCTAAAGCCATTCTGTGGAGGCTGCCCTATCTGAGGTTGTGGGGTGGGGGGGAGACAGGGAAGGAGCCTTTGATTCTGGACCCTCCCCATTTGTAGGCAGCTCCCATTCTGTCCCCACACATGCCTTTTGCCCCCGATAAACTGTCCTGGAGTGGAGCTCTGTGCCATACAGGGGATGCATACCCCTTGTAACCTCCACAGCTCTGTCTTCATTATGAGCTGGGGTTGATTGATTCCCAGTTTGCTAGACGTATTCACGCTAGATCTCATCGAGCTAGTGTCCAAAAATAATAATGTACCTGTGGGAACACTGGCAGTGGTGAGCAGTGACACAGGCTAGCAATGCTGAACACAAACCCTCTTGAACTCCCTGGATATGTGCTGTGGGTAGCTAGCCTGTGTCACTGCTGCCTGCACTGCTGTGGCTACACTACTGTTTTTAGCACACTACTTCGATGAGATGTAGACATATACATGAGTGGGGAATCACACCCCTAGCTCATAGTGTAGACGTAGCCTCCCTTGCACAGTCAGACTGTCAACTGCACAGAAGCAAAAGCAGCATTAGTCCCTTGACTGGAAGTGAAAAATGCCAGGATATACTGCTAAGCACAGTGTTCTAGCCTAACAGCCTTGTGAACAATGTGTCCTTTACTGAGCTGGGCATATCTAATGTGTACATTCTGGCATAACTTTTATTCTATAGGTGAGAATGTAACTAGAAAGACAAGTAATATGTGCAATAGAAAAACTCTTAGCACATTTTTCCCCAAATTAATCTAGGAAATTTCCCTGACTATAAATTTTCCCCTTGTCTTATCATTTGAAGAATGATGGAATAGCATATGAACATAGATAATTTAGAGTGTTGCCTCACACTTCCTAAGTGTGAATCAACCTGTTATGCAAAATCTGACACTTTTGATTAGCCCAGAGATGCCAATGTAAGACTAGTGATATTTTATTAATCATTGTGTGTTCAAATTTTTCTTATTATAAAATGCTACAAGAAAACTTGCAAAAAAAACATTGGGTGTGAAATAACACTTATGCAGATGAGTCTCAGGTGCATAACAGGACATCCTGATTAGTTTGTGCTATTTTATTTTTAAAGCAGTTTCCAAAGTAGATTCATGTTGCAAGTCCAAAAATCTGCCTGCAGAAATACAGTTTAAACAGCAGTATAATGTATGCTATGCGTTAGTTATTTAGTTGAATGAAGAACTGGTAAAGGAGCCTATAACTAATTATAATAAAGATCACAAGCAAAATGCACATTATTTTTATCCTTTGAGAATTTTTATTTTAACTTCACTAGGATGCTTGTGAAATGTGTTAAACAGCCTTAGGCTAACATTTTCAAAAGCATTGACTCATTTTGGAGGCCTGAGTTTTTGGTTGTCAAACTTGAGACACTCAAGGGCCTGATTTTAATAATTGCTGAATCCTACAACTGCAACTGAAGTCAATAGCAGCTACAAGATACTCAGGGCTAGAGCTGGTCAAGAATCATTGTGATGAAACTTTTGTTTGGTTTGAAAATGCCAACGAAATTCACTGAAACTAAAACTTTTTGAAGAAAAGTATTGGTTTCAATGAAACTTCTATCAGGAAGGTTTCTCAGGTCCAGGATGGAATTTTTGGTCAGTGAGAGAGAGATGAAAAAAGCTAGTAACCTGGTGATTGATTACAGTGGTCACATGGGATGGAGGAGACCCAATTTCAAGTCCCTTCTCTGAATCAGGTAGATCAGAGGCCTCCCATATCCCATGTGAGCACCCTAACAACTGGACTATTGGCTATTCTGGGGTGGGTAATGTTTCTCTCTGTCTTTTCTCTCCTCTTCTCACCCTAACACCCCTGTCACCCCGCCCCCCAAAATCAAAAGTTCTTAGTTTTGTTCCAATGCAGAATGACAATAAATATCAAAACCTCTTTTCTTTTCTTTTTTTCGCTAAAGGGAATTGTTTTCCAGCCAGCTGTACTCAGGACCTCTAAACTTTACCTTAGACCTTGATCCATCACGTGCTTCATTGCACATTGGGCTACAGAACCTCTAAAACACAGGCCTAATTGTGTGGAAGGGAGCCGAAAATCAAGGTATCTAAAATTAGTGAGCACGTTTAATAAGACTGGCCACAGAGAATGATATCTTTGATTCATCAGTACAGCAGGGGCAGCTGCATGAAAGCTTCCCCATGTGCTGGTATCAATGTGCTTCCTTCTGTGTCAAGGAAACAACTTCTGGGAATGAAAGGTAGTTCAGTTTCCATGCCTTTGGACTCTGCCAATTTGTGTGATGTGATGTAGAAATCAGTCCATTATGAAGTTAATTGAAACAATGAATCCCATGAAGACATTATGGCTGTTTAGTTACTTAAGATAACTAACGATTTGTCACTACCCTCAGTGGTGGCCTTAAATCTGTGAATCCTATGTGTTTGCAGCACAAATACCTAACCCACTACACATAATGCGATCCAAGATTCCTTGCTCAGTATCACATCTGACTTCAGTAATATCAGTTTGAGGCAGCTAGTCCCTAGCTGCCATCCCTGATCTTTCATTTGGAATATCCTCCTTTGGTCCCACCACCTGGCATCACAGCCCACTGGAGGAAAGCATCACCAGATGCAGTGAAGTCTAATTTTCGAAGGAGAACAGCCCACCATAGTTTAGTGAGGGAGACAGCAGGTAGGTGGTTGAGGCAGGAGGGAGGGAAGTGGATACATGGGCATGAAAGGATCAGATTATGGGTAGGGAAAAGAAGGGCCCCAGGCATGTTTGCATATAAGTCAACAACCTAAATATGAACAAAAACTGTTTCGATTTTCTTGATGATCTCTTGTCTTCTCTCTGACTTTTTTTTTTCTGTCCCATCTTGTGATATCAATGTGCCCTAGAATAGCAGAATATATAACTATAGAGTTTGCACTGCAATTTGTGTTTCCAGGTTTTCAATACCTTTTCCCTGGTTTCCTTTATAGTAATCTTGATGTAAACGGACTCTATTAGGCACCGTAATGAATCTTTGGCTGGTGATTAATAGGACAAGAGTGCCTGACAAAATCTTGTTCATTCAGGTAGAAACGGTAGCAGTTATTTTCAGCCCATCATGTCTTACTGACAAGGATTCTATTTTTACTTCAGATGTATCAGCATGGGATTTAGAGTCTTGGCTTCAGATTAGATTTCTGATTTAAAAGTCTACCAAAATTTAATACATTGTCAAGATAGAACTATGGGCTAGATTTTGCTTTTAGTCCAGTGTAGGAGACAGTGCATTGGTGAACCAAGCCCAGAGCAGCGCAGGGAAGGAAGTGTGTCTCCAAGACGCATTATTCTCTCCTCATGCTTTCACTTGGATGCTCTAGCTCCAGAGAGGTGGTTATTTGTTGCTGGAATGTTCCCATTCCTCACCAGCTCACCTCTGCTGGTGCTTTCTTCAGGCATGGAGGAGGATATGTAGAGTGTATGGCATTTTGTCTTGTCATAGTCCAATTTAGCTGTCTTTACTTACTACCAGGGACCATGTCTTTACTTACTATGTGAAGAGTCATGCACACTTATGGTGTTCTATACATATGGTAAATAATAATTACATAACCTATACATATCCTCATATAGGGCAACAGTATGTCCTGGACTATGCAGCCACCCAGAGACCTATGGGGCAGAAAGACTTTCCCTTATTCCCTTGCATGTCCTCCACAGACCCACTACTGCTTCATCCCTCACAGAATCCCTGACATCTGCTGGAGCAGGGAGAGTAGCAGATCTGTGGAGGCCATGCGGGGGCTTAAAGAAAGGTCTTATTATCCCTTAGGTCTCTGAATGGCTTTGCAGTCCAGGACATAATCTAGCACAACATATGTATATAGGTGTATGTAATTTATTATTGTTCATTTATTAAATGTTGTTTATTATTAAACATGTGTATATAGCATTATAACTGTTAATGATTCTTTACATAATAAAGACATGGTACCTGCCCCCAAAAGCTAAGAAGTTAAATTGACTGACAAAACAGAATGCTGCAGGAAATGGAATAAGGCAAGGGAGGCAGAAGGAAATAATCTCCATGGTTGGTAGAGCACCTAAGTCAATTCTGACGGGTTTTTTAGCAATTTAAAAAAAAATTGAATGTAAAAAGTATATATTTGGGTATATGATTTATTATTTCCAGTTCAGTTAATCACTGTATATAATTGAGTGGGATTATTCTTGAAATCTCTGTATCTGCACAAAAACACTACCAAGTTAGTTTGAAGATTATAATTGTGCTATGTTGTCAAGGAATATGCAATACATTTATTTTCCAACTAACTTTTAACTTGCTCTCATTAATTACAAAAAAAGGTCTTAAACAGATATACCATCTTTCCTCCTGAAGGTTCCCAAAATACTTCAGTGGGTATTGGATTGGTTCCATAATCTCTGAAATCAGGGAAAAGACTCCCATTGACTTCACTGGGTTTTGGATCAGGTTTTATGAGCAATATCCTTTTTCTCAGATTTTGCACAAAGTTTCTACAAGATTTTATCATTTGTGGGGCCCAGCTGGTTCCAAGTATCTCTCTCTGGGCCCCAGGAAATTTACAGATTTTGAATTTTTGTAATCTATTATGCTCTGGAATTTCTTTGTCTGAGCCCCATATTTGAAAGGGGCTGTTCTCCCACAAAGTGGGGAATATTTGTCACAGTTTGTGTGACATTAACTGTGGATTTTCATTATGGATTGATCCGAATAGATGTATTCAGAGCCTGCGTTGGGTACAACTTCCCAGTTGTGTCTTATGTCTTTTTCTTTATTCTTCAAAGGGCACATTTTATGTTGTGATGCACTGGTGGCAATAAACTTTTTAAAATTAAAATAAAAACATTTGTTTGTGACCATGGCTTCATTGCAAAAAACTAATTTAAGCATTGTCAGGCAGGTCAGCTGCCATCGCAACACTAAAACACCAGTGATAAATCAACACCAAAAGCAGTAATAAAATAAGAGTGCATAACACGAACAGTGAACAGTGCAATACAGTGAGGCCAGTGCAAACAAACACATTCCCTATTTTTGCATGTCCTCTGTCCAACACTCACAGCATTTTATTTTATTTTTTTTGGTCTTCTAACTCAGCTGTGGAATACCATTTTTAACTTAAGAGTGGTGTAGAAGGAAAACACACACATGATTTTCCTTTAAAAATTGTATGGATTTCCAGCCTACCACATATAGAGCTGATCTGTGGAAATGATGGTTTTCAGTAATTAAATTCAGTATTTCTAGGGTTCACATAGATATGCTAATAATGCCATTAATTCTCTCTCTGTATATATGTAAATCCGCAGCCCAGATGTTGCATCATTTGCAAATCTTGCAATTAAAATCTTGCAGTTATGCAAAGGGGCAGCAGACTGTAAAATGGGTAAAATCACTTGGCTACATTACCATGGCAACACACTGACCTTCATTCAATTAGTTACAACTGAAGATCCAGCTATTAATTATAATGGTCAAAAATGGATGTAGTCTGGATCTCCCTTTACCTTCTTAATATGGACATTTCTCACTCATCGTTAGTCTTTGACTGCAAGAGGCAAGGATCCAAATCTGAAACACTGAAAAGTGATAGTGCTTAAACAGTGATGAAGGGTGGGGGAGGGGAGATAGTGAAGTAATCTCATTTATCAGCTGTATTCAAGATACTTTTTAACTTGTAGTCTAAAGCACTCTGTCAGGCAAGCTTCAAAGTGAATATTCATTATTGCTCATTTTAGCTATTGAACTCTCTAGATTATGTGTGTCAGCAATTATCTCTCACTTTAGAAAGCCACTGTTAATTAGGGCCAAGCTAATCTCCATGGGACCCTTGAAACACATAGATGCCTCCCTTTGCCAGAGTTCTACATTTTGCAGCAACAGAGTTATCATTTTCTTGGCAGGGTATCAAAGAAAAGTTGTCTGTTAATTACAGAAGACACTTACATATTGACACAAGAACAGTCCTAGTACAATAAACTCCAGAAGTATAGTATATAGAGGCGTATCAAGATTGTATTAAATTAGGTTAAAGGTCAACTGGCTCACCAGAATTTATTTTGATTATGCTAATAAATGTAATGTTTGACACTGTGACATATTAAAATTATTTGAAATTTCCTAACTCAGCATTTCAGCTAATTAGTGATTAGAAAAGAGGAAGGAATTTCATTTGGCACGGGTTTTTTTGTATTCAGGCAAAACAGGTTGAAAAAGCATATTCAGTATTTGTCTAATCTATGTTGATTGACATTTCAGAGAGATCTGTTTGTACCTTGGAATTTATTTTCTGGATATTTCCTGTTTTTAACTAGCACAATAATTAATTCATGACTGAAGAGGGAGAGTGAACAGGACTGTCTGGTGGAGGGAAGGAAGTTTGGAAGTTTTCTGACAGGACTCAATATTGAGTGTTAGCCAGCTTTAAAGCCCATTGAAAAAAATGGCGGTATTG
Organism: Mauremys mutica; assembly: GCF_020497125.1. Lineage (NCBI taxonomy): Eukaryota > Metazoa > Chordata > Testudines > Geoemydidae > Mauremys > Mauremys mutica. The sequence continues at coordinate 186,421,976 of NC_059072.1, read as the reverse complement.
CAACTGATTTCAGTAATACAGCTGTTATGGTGGCTAGTGCCCGCACAGGTGTATCAAGGTAGAGAAAGTACAAATTTGTATCTACGGTTGGTTTAATGCAACAATTTAGTGCACAGATCAGTGTGGTATAAAATCTTTTACATGAGTCCATTTCAAGTGGCAAAATTACAGGTCGGTTGAGCCAATTAAACTTTTAAACATCCAATCACCATCATATATTTAATTTATGCAACATATTTTAGAGAGAAGCCATTTAAAAAAAAATTACCTTACAGATTTGAAGGTTTTATATTGACATTTTAATCCTTTTACCTCTAAACCATGCTTTCATATGAAGTTAAATTTTATAATAACCTTTAGAGCAGTGGTTCCCAAACTTGTTCCGCCTCTTGTGCAGGGAAAGCCCCTGGCGGGCCGGGCCTGTTTGTTTACCTGCCACGTCCACAGGTTCGGCCGATCGCGGCTCCCAGTGGCAGCCAGTACATCCCTCATCCTGCACCACTTCCAGCAGCTCCCATTGGCCTGGAGCAGTGAACCGCAGCCACTGGGAGCCACGATCAGCTGAACCTGCGGACACGGCAGGTAAACAAAACAGCTCGGCCTGCCAGGGGCTTTCTCCGCACAAGCAGTGGAACAAGTTTGGGAACCACTGCTTTAGAGAGTTTAAATGCCTTAATCACATCCCTTCTTAACCATCTGTTCAAGTTGAAATCAGTTTTATCAGTTTCTCCTCATGTAAACCTTCCTTGATGTTCATCAACTTAGTTTTCCACTTGCTTAAATAAAAATATGGCCCCTGTTGGAAGTTCAGATGTTTGAGATGTCCCTGTAAAGCAGAGCGCAATTGAGGAGATTTAAGGTACAAAATAATGGCCAGATCCTGCAACTGTTACGTGAATAATGCTTTTATATTACTTGCTGCTGCTTCTTCCTCTTATCCCATCATCGGGGTTGGGTAATCTTACAAGCATCCACCATCATCACCTGTCTGAGGTGGCACCTTCTTACCGTCTTCTTCGACGCAATCTGTCCATTGATTCTTTGGTTTTCCTCAGGGTTTCTTTTCTACCACCCTCTGCTGCTGTGCTATCTTCACTAGGTCCTCTTCATTCATGCTCAGTATGTGTCTGAACCAGGAAAGTCATGCTTCCTGGCTTTTGTCAGCCACATCAGACTTTGACTTCCATATTAATGCTTTCATTTCAAAATCTGTCCCCTCATAAAAACATAATGTGAGAACATAAGAATGGCCATACTGGGTCAGACCAAAGGTCCATCCAGCCCAGTATCCTGTCTACTGACAGTGACCAAAGTCAGGTGCCCTAGAGGGAGTGAACCTAACAAGTGGTGATCAAGTGATCTCTCTCCTGCCATCCATCTCCACCCTCTGACAAACAGAGGCTAGGGACACCATTCCTTACCCATCCTCATCAATAGCCATTAATGGACTTAACCTCCATGGATTTATCTAGTTCTCTTTTAAACCCTGTTATAGTCCTAGCCTTCACACCCTCCTCAGGCAAGGAGTTCCACAGGATGACTGTGCACTGTGTGAAGAAGAATTTCCTTTTATTTGTTTTAAACCTGCTGCCCATTAATTTCATTTGTTGGCCCCTAGTTCTTATAAGAGGGGAACAAGTAAATAACTTTTCCTTATTCACTTTCTCCACACCACTCATGATTTTATATACCTCTATCATATCCCCCCTTAGTCTCCTCTTTTCCAAGCTGAAAAATCCTAGCCTCTTTAATCTCTCCTCATATGGGACCCGTTCCAAACCTCCTAATCATTTTAGTTGCTCTTCTCTGAACCTTTTCTAATTCCAGTATACCTTTTTTGAGATGAGGAGACCACATCTGTATGCAGTATTCAAGATGTGGGTGTAACATGGATTTATATAAGGGCAATAAGATATTCTCCATCTTATTCTCTATCCCTTTTTTAATGATTCCTAAAATCCTGTTTGATTTTTTTGGCTGCCGCTGCACACTGCGTGGACATCTTCAGAGAACTATCCAGGATGACTCTAAGATCTCTTTCCTGATTAGCTGTAGCTAAATTAGCCTCCATCATATTGTATGTATAGTTGGGGTTATTTTTTCCAATGTGCATTACTTTACATTTATCCACATTAAATTTCATTTGCCATTTTGTTGCCCAATCACTTCGGTTTGTGAGATCTTTTTGAAGTTCTTCACAGTCTGCTTTGGTCTTAACTATCTTGAGCAGTTTAGTATATCTGCAAACTTTGCCACCTCACCGTTTACCCCTTTCTCCAGATCACAATAAACACAATAAAAACAGCTCATGTAACTGTTCTTATTGTGTCAAGGCTTCTCTTCTCAAACACCTGTAGGCATTGAACCTGCCATCTCTTTACTGCCCATGCTTCTGTGCCATACACTGATTGTGGGGGGCAGCATTGTTCTATGCAGTTGCGCTTTCAATCTCAGTGGCGTACACATGTAATACACAACACCTGAGTGTTATTCCACACTCCCCAGTCTGCACTGTATCTCATGTTCAAGCTCATTGTGACATTGCACTCCATATGTTTTATGGAAATATGCTTATGGGTGTGAATATGATGTAACTGGAATATGCTTTATGAAAAAGGTCTCTTGTAAGGTATCATAACAAAGGTTATAACCTACTGAATATATTCCTCCTAATTGTATGCATGTATCATTCTTGAATCTGAAGCTAGAAATATGAAGTATAACTCTGAGGTCCTATTGTAAAGTGTGAGTTTAGAATCTTGATGGCTCCCATTGCCTAGGACAATTGGTTGTAAATGGTTTATTTACCTGCACGCCTTTCTGTGTACATGTGGGCCAACCCAGGAAGAATGGAGACTAGTGGTCTTACAGTGACATGTGACCATGTCACATGATACTGGAATCCATCTTAATCCTTGTACTTTTCCATTGATGAGGTGGGGGTGGGGACAAATATAGACAAAAGATTCCTCCCTTGTGCTAAAGCTATAAAAGGGGTTGGAGCAGGACAAAAGGGGCAGCCAGTCATGAGTAAACCCCTGCTTACCACCTAAAATGTCTGATGGATCTAACAAAGACTGTACCAGGGAAAAGGATTGGCCCAGGCTAGGAAGGAGTCTAGTCTGTGAAAGAAGCATATTGGAACGTCTTTGAGGGTGAGATGTTACCTGTAATCAGTTTCTTAATTTATTAGGCTTAGACTTTCATGCTTTATTTTGCTCTGTGACTTACTTTCTTCTGTCTCTTATTACTTGAAACCACTTAAATCCTACTTTTTATACTTAATAAAATCACTTTTGTGTATTAGTATACCAAGAGAAAGTGATTAATACCGGGGGGACCAAACAGCTGTGCATATCTCTCTATCAATGTTATAGAGGGCGGACAATTCATGAATTTACCCAGTATAAGCTGTATACAGAGTAAAACAGATGTATTTGGCGTTTGGATCCTACTGGGAACTGGATGTCTGGGTGCTGGAGACACATAATCTGCTGAGCTGTTTTCAGTTAAGTATGCAGCTTTGGGGGCGAAGACCAGACTCTGGGTCTGTGTTGAAGCAAGCTAGCATGTTTGGCTCAACAAGATAGGGTTCTGGAAATCCCAATCTGGCAGTGAAAATGGGTTCAGAGATAATTTCAGCACATCAGGTGACAGTCCCAAGGGGTCTCTGTGGCCGAACCCATTATATTCGTCATCGTCTGTAACCCAGCTCCCTAGGTATTAGGCGCCACAAGCCTGGGAGGCGGGAGAAGTGAAGCCGCCACGGCATGCTCGGGGAGGAGGCGGGGCAGGGGTGAGCTGGGACGGGGAGTTCCCTTGCATGCCACTCCTTCCCCTTACTTGCTGCAGGCGGCCCTCCTCGCACTCCACTGCCCCAGCTCCCTCCGCCTAAATGCCGGTGGCGACCAGAGCGGACGAAGATCCGGCCGCTGCGGTCGCTACCGAAGAAAATGCCGCCCCTCAAATCCTAGTGCCCTAGGCGATCGCCTAAATGGTTTCACCGTCCCTGGATAGAGACATTGTAAGGCCTGGGTCAAAGGCATGCCACCCATAGGGGCCCCCAGCTGGGCTGACGACATTTTCTTCTGTGGGCACATTGGTCTATATACATTTTGTTGGGCTTATTATCATGGAAGAGGGAGAACTCAATTAGTGACCTGAGTGAAGGGCCAAGTCACGCCCTACAGATAGGTGGATTGCCACAGTGTTGGAGTGATTGCTGGATATATGAGGATTACTGGTGATGAAGTAGAGCTGGGATTTGGTGACCTAACCACTAGGGGGTACCACCAATAAGCTTAGTCTCCATCACATCTTGTATATCCAACATTTCCATAGTGTGGCTCTGTCCCTTTCTAGTGCCTGGACAACATACAGTTTTATAAGTGAATTTCTGGTTTCAAATCCCCATGTCTGACAGCAGGTGTCATATTACAATTGGATGCCCAGGTGAGGATTTGAGCTGCAGTGGAACTCTGAGTCTTGGGATGAGTTTCCCTAACCAAAGGAATTATGTAACCCACACTTACACAAACAGCATACACACATTTCCCCCCTTGGCTTTTAGAACCAAATATGTTTATGTCAAGGGTATGATGAGGCCTAGATTGTACCATTTGCACAAAACACTAGGTAGGGAGCAGGGCACAGCCACTTTCCCCATGGGGAGCACTAAGAGAGTGAGCTTCAAGAGGTACAATATTTCCTATTGCACATTTGGTATGTTTACACTGGAAAATAAAAGAACAAACTTTTTTTTTAACTTGAGTTAAAACAGCAGTGAAGACATGCCAACTTATCTTTTAACTGAGTTAGCAGCTTGAGTTCAATTCCATACTCCATTATATGCTTAAATTTGAGTTGCTAACCCGAGTTAAAAGCCAAGTAAGTTATAGCTAACCCCAGTTAAGAACACACCTTTTTTGAAATATAGACATATCCATAGTGTATGAACACTCTACGGTGGCTGTAAAGATAGTGTAGCTCTCTCCCCATGGTGCACAGGCTGCTCTCTGTTAGCTGCTACAGAAGGTGTGGGAAGCATATCCATGATCTTGTTATCCTTTCTCAATGATTCACATCTTAGAGGGAGCAAGAATTAAGCAGTTTCTGGTCCCATATTGTGATTGGCTCTTATGTGGGCTGTGCAAGAGAAGATATAGGATCTCCTTGCCTATAAACACACAAGGGTAGATCACAGTCTAGCCCTTACATATTCTGTAATTTACAGTGGTTTTTAGAAGAATTTTTGCATATGTGCAGCCTGCCTGCAAATAGAATCAGACCTACATAAATAGAAATGTTAAAGTACGATCTCTTCCTACATAATGCAGTATATTATACTATGATGCTGCATACACACACAGTGGTCCTTTTTCTATATAAATTAGTTATGATATAAACCTAAATTATAGCTAAAATGGGACTAAGAAAGTCCAACCTTGTTAGGAAAGGTTGGCTCACAGTGACCCAAATGTCTGACCTGATATTGCTCTCATTGCTAGTAGTCACCCCACAAGCATTATCAAAGAAATTTAAAGTGCTAATTCATAGTGACATAATTAGAACATTAGTAAACTTGGCTAGCTGGGCACTGCAAGTCATTGTGCTTATATGCAGTAATGTAAGAAGAGTATTAAAGCTCTAAAACTTTAAGAAGCAATAAATTGCAGGTTCATTTTGAGGTGCATTACAAGCACATGGAAAATGTGCTTTTTTTTTTTTAAAGTTGCTACTGTGTTATGATACCAGGTTTTCTGAAGCTTTGACATTGAAGAATTCTAAAGAGAATCTTAAAGACAACACAGGGAATAAAACTGTGCTTGGCATACCTAACAGCTCCCTGCTAGATCAAACTGCCACACATATTACTCTGAACATCAGTAGACATTGCTTAGTCCCATCAATAGTTTGCTGACCTGTGCTGTGATAACATTTCCATCTCCTGAGTACGCAGTATGTGACATTTTGCAAATACATTTAACAGGGAAAAACTGACACTTATCCTGCTTGTTGGTGCATGGTGGACAGTGCCAAGCATATTGATTGGGCAGCAGACTCTCTTCTACTGAGTGATTGCCATCGTTGACATCAGTGGTCTTTGAACTGCATGGTATCTCAGTCTAGTGAGATCAATCAAGTCTCAGCAATACAAACACAGACCAATAAAATGGAACAATAAAAAGGCTTTTGAGATTGCCTTGGCACAAGCACATCTCCACAAAAGGGAGAAATTCTGCTTTAGGCTCACTGACAAGGAATGTAGTTGTCTTCTTTCTAGAGTAGCATTTCATTGTATGAGATAATAAAAGCTTTGAGAGCAGGTAGCTTAATAATTTCTCTAACCATAGTTTGCCTCAGGTTAGGCCTAAAGGCCAAAGTTCAAATTACAATTTTTTTTGGTCATGCAGAATAAATGTATTAATTTTTTGAGCAGCACCTAAGGCTGAGTGAACTAGCCATCCTAAATCATATTTCATTATAAATTTAGGTCCCATTTTGATTTGCAAATCATTTGAAAGCTGATTCCAATTTTCTCTGCATTTATTAATTATTCCTATCATTAGTAATCACCAAAAAGTCTGGATTAATGGTATTGAGATTGCAATTTGATTGCCAGCTCTTCACATAAGCTATCCACTAGCTATCACTTGGGCTATGTGGTTGTTGATCTAAGCTGCAGTCTGCTCTCTGATTTGATGATTGAAACACTTACTAGTCATTAGCATGAAGTCTTAAGTAGTAACCAGTAATGTACTGGTGTGAGTTGAGTATGCAGATGAATAATTATAATGATTTGTGCTAGAATTCAAAACGGTGGCTGTCTGAATTTTCACAAACAATTAATAGCATGAAACCAAACTCAGAACTTTTGTTAAAAATATTTCTTGCCTATTTGTTCATGATTTGATGAGCTCCAACAGTTTGTTTTATATATACAATATACATATTTAACTCATGAAAAGTGCTTGTCTTCTAATTCAGCTGCAATTAGCACTTTACATGCACCTTCATTTGTGTCTTCTCTTCCAAAATCCAGTCTTCCATACCAGACTTTTACTGGGCATAGCCCTTCCTCTTGGGGTCTGTATTCTTGATTATCTTTAGCCTTTCTCATGAGTCCAGCGTCCTCCTAAGCCCTAATCAATCCCTTCTAGTCCCCTGTTGATGGGGTGGCTGTTTCATCTCCCACGTTAGCAGCATAGCATGAACCCACACTCGCCTTCCAACATGCATTCTAATCCGGACAACATAAACAACTGGGCTGTCTGCCTTACCTGTAACCCTACACTGTCTGTCCTTCCCAGGACCGCCTCTTATATATTCAGCCTAGCCCTAGACCTCCACGCTGGCCTATTAATGTCTGTTCTCCCAATCATTAATGGAGCATTCATTCCTAGGCCTGCTTTCCCTGGAGCCTCTCTCCTGAATACCCACAGTCTGCCTTCCTACATCCAAGACAGCCTTATTCTTAGTCACATGCTACTGTTCCATGATCCTTGTACTGTCATTATTTCTATCTGGAAGGCAGGCTACTGTTCCCACAGATGAGGCTGAGGCCACTCTGGCTAGGCCTGTTATTCCTCAGAGGCAAGGTTGTTGCTTTTATTTATTTATTTATTTTGGGGGTGGGGAAGGATGACAGAGGACCATGTTATAGAGAACAGCAGCTTGAATTTTTGTAGCAGTTGGTCAAAGCAAAGCAGCAGGCAACATGGCCTTACAGGAAGTAGGATCCAAACCAACCAGGCTCTCACCCATTGAAACTTGAGTCCAAAGCCATAACCATTCAGCCATTCTGATGAGCATCCAAGGCAAACTCCTTTAAAGGGCCAGTTCACCATTATAATACACAGTAGAGCCCTTTAAAAAGAAATGGCATTCAAAAAACAAAATGGAGACATAGCCACAATTTGGCACAGATAGCTTAATCAATCCTACCAAATTTGCAAGTGCAGTGGACCCCCTTAAAGCTAGTGGAACAAGAGCATGTCAGAAATGTAGAGGGAGGGGAGGAAAGGAAATGCAACATTATTTCATGAACTTACGTTCCCATTTTTTCATTGAAATGTCATTTATATTTACATTTTCTGTCTATCTCTCACTTACTTCTCTAGGGACAGATTGAAATGGTAGAGATTTGTTCAGCATTCATGCTAGTAGTGTGAGGTACAAGCTGCTTTGTGCAGCACCTCGGGCAAAAACATGCTGACCACTTCTGGACATGTTGCCTACTGACCCCCCCCCACTGAATTAAACAAAAGCTTTCCCGTGTTTGGCATGGAGCAACTCTTTGAGGTAGTCTGTGGGAGTGAAAGTCACACACTGAATCTTGGGCCTAGAAGATGGTAGTCTAACTGAGTGGCTTCACAAGGGCCCCAGATCTATTTGAACCAGACCAGGAAAGGGTTGGATGGTTAGGCTTGAAATAGTACATCAGATACAACCCGTGTACACACACACACACATATACACAGAGACAGACACACCAACTTTCCAATGTGCCAGGAGGTCCTTGACCCCTCCTCCACCCCACTTTGCCTCTTCCTGTCCTGTTCCGCCCCTCCCCCAAGTGTGCCTTGCCCTCACTCCTCCCCCTCCCATCAAGTGCTTCCTGCATGCTGCAGAACAGCTGACTGCACTGGGCGGGAGGTGCTGGGGGAGAAGGGTGAACTGATAAGGGGGACTGCCGGTGGGTGCTCAGCCTATGCTCTGTGCCTATGCACAGAGATCCAGATCTGAACTTCACAACTTGGCCTGTGTGGACCAAACTGGATCTCTGAATCCAACCATCCACCAAATGAAAGGGAACACTAAATTTGGATCTTAATTTTAATTTCATGACTCTGGCTTTCACTAATGTAAACAAGCTACCCCGACTCAAAAATGTTGGTCTGAACTAGTGAAATTCCATCATCTAGCAACCACGTACCCAAGAGCTACTGTATTTAAGACACTTAGAGCCCTGTTTAAGAATTAAGAGTTGTGTTAAAATATCAAGGAGAGTTCAACTTTGATTAACAGAAACATACATATTTAATCAAATTCACAAGATGGCTAGAAATATATTGGTATTAAACCTTCCAAAATATTCTTACTGTAGGGGGTATGTAAACCTAAAATGAACCTTCTGCAAACTCTTCTCTCAAATAAGTATTGTCCTTCTCTGTCTCAGAGTTTACGCAACGTCTGTGAAAATTATGTTTCTAACCATGGTATTAGAAAGTATTCTTTATCAAACAGATTTTATAGTAGGGGAAATGTCAAATAATGTGTGTATGTTAAGATGAATGGACAAAAATCACTGTTTAGATATTATGGTGTTGGATGCTATAAAAAAATCTTAGCAAATATTTCTTTCAAGTATAGTCAGTTCCTATTATATTGCCAGTAAAAGCTGCTGCTTTCTAATCAAGCCATGACATTTCTTTAACAGCAAGGTCAACTTCAGCTCCCTAAGGATCTGATTAATGGAAAAGTTACACACCATCCCCTGTACAAAGTACTGTATAAGTTTTCAGTGCAGTATCAGATCCCTTACTGGGCAAGTGATGGGTTCACCTTACAAAATAATAGATTCACTCAAAAAGACATAACTATATGCAAATATATTTTAAATATAAATCAATTAAAATAATTCTAAATGAGGGTCACTTAAGTTGAAGCTGTACCAAGACTTCAGCAGGTGACACTGGATTTTCCTACATTAATTAAAGTTCAGGAATAAAGTACAATTGACATAGTAACCCATCTCTCATAAACTTCACCAAAGGTATAAGGAGGATACATGCACTTCAATCAGCACTAATTCTATAAGGCAAAAAAGAGAGTGATCCATATAGAAACACTGTACATTGTTTCCTTCCACTAGACATTTACAACACTAATTGCTGGCATCAGATATTTCCTTATTGTCTGTGATGCGAACTTTCCCGCTTGGCATATTCAGACAGTCTTTTAAAAAAGAAAGAGAAGGAGAGAGAGAGAGAGAGAGAATTTTATTGAACACTGGCCTTGTAGTTATTGCTCTGAGATATCATAGATATGAGAGAGTCAGGATCAGTTTTTTGATCCACTGGCTAAGAACACTGTGAAGGCAGCATACTCTCACCTCAAGAGCATGAGGTCATTCTATAGATCACCTAGCACTTAAATACCATAGGGATAGCTGCAACTAATATTCACAAATACAGGTAGAAAAAGCAGAATTACTTTGATTTGTTTGTTGAGTAATGGATTTGGAAATATTTATGCAATATATTTTCTCATTAACCTCCAGGGTATGTCTACACAGCAACAAGACACCCGCGGCTGGCGCGTGCTAGCCAGCTGAGGCTCAGGCTGCAGGGCTGTTTCATTGCTGTGTAGATTTCCAGGCTGGAGGTGGAAGGGTCCCAGTGCCCAGTGCCAGCCGTGGGTTTTTCTTTGTGTGTAGATGTACCCTTAGTAATTCTAAAAAAATGTAATAGCCAACTTCTGCCCTTACACAGGTTTATTGCTTCTGTTAAAGTTGTGCTTGTCTATCTGAGGTCAGAATTTGGCTCTAAAGTTGCTGGTAAGGCCCCCCAGCATAGAAATAATGCTGTGGAAGGTGTAGGGCCAGCATGACTAGCCCTATGGCCCCTCCAAAGGAGCTACCTGATGCAAGGTTCTGCTGGTTTCATTGTTGGGGGATGGAAATTTGGCTAGGGCATTGCTATGCCCCGACTGTTCTCAAGTACTAGAATGGCCCATTGGGATGTTGGCAGCTGGGTGCAATGTGTACATTCCTTTGCATCTGAATGAAATATCATTGCTCTGAAAGGAGACAGCAGCTTTAAATTCTTGCTGGGAATCCTCAGCCAACAGATTTCCTGTGCTTTAGCCTGGGCTTCTTTCTGACTGCCCACCCAAGCTCTCTCAGGCCCAGAGTAGGAATGATAGAGGATTTATACTATTGCACATCCCAACCCATGGCAGGCTTCAATTGCCAGGGGCTATCGCCTTCATCCTGCTAGTGGAAATCAGCAAGTAGCTCAGGCTGGAATAGTTTTAGTATTAAGTATCTTCTGAAAAATGCAGTGAATTTATAAATTAGATAATGTCATACAAATCCAGCAACAGATTTATGCAATTCTGTCATTTTTGTTTTAATGTAAAGATTATGCCAATAAGTCCTAAACAAAATGTTTCACTTTCCACAGGACATTCATTTTGCTCTTTTAAAATATTGGTTGCTCAAAAAACCTAATATTAGATGCAGCAGCATCTGTTTTTCAGTTTTGCTTTCATCTAATTTTACAGCTGGATTGTCTGAGCCACAAGAAGGTCAAGTGATTTGCCCCTATTCTGCCAATGAATTTATGGCATATGTCTGACAAAACAGAGCCTGTATGCTTGCCAGAAGTATGGTGCACATTTAAATGTATAGTTAAAGTAATGGTACTTGTTTTTTTCCCTAGGAAAAGATAATTATTTAAATAATTTCATATTGTCCTAAGTTAGGAATATAAATTAATGCCACTAATTTCTCACTACACTCTTCACCAGAGCTTTTTGAAACAGAGGTATTTTTTCCTCTGCTTTTTCACAGGAAAAAAAATTGATTCAATTTCCCCTAGGACATTTTGAAATAAAATGAAATAAAAAAAATTAATTTCAAATTTCCCATGGGAAATTGAATTGAAACCAAGTGTCAAAATGGCATGAACATTTTCAGTTCATTTCCACTTGAAATATTGTTTTGTTTTTTGGGTTTTTTACACTTTTATGTGCCTTTCCCCCCACCCCCACTTTTTACTTTTTACTTTGAAAAAAGTAAAAATAAAATGTGAGAAAGAAGGGGAAACCCCATTTTCACACCTCTTTTCTGTTTTCCAACTGGGAAACGTTGGAAAACAGACAGAAAAGCCGTTTGCAAAGAAAGAACATATCCAAACCTCTCTATTCCTCAGTATACTTATCTGTAAAATAAGTTTAATACTGAACTACCTCTCAGGTTTATTGTGAGGCTTTATTCATTAATGTTAGGATAACACTTCAAAATCCAAAGCCAACTGAGGTCAATGGTAATCTTTCTGTTTATTTCAGTGGGCAGACAATCCGGCCATTTGTACACGCAAAGTATGAAATTTTACTATGTGGGCAAGTGCAAAGCATCTCAGTTGTGTGGACATCATTGTGTGACTTGAGTGTAGATTACATTTGTTTATGCATTTCATTTGTGGCTAGTATCAGAGGGGTAGCTGTGTTAGTCTGGATCTGTAAAAGCAGCAAAGAGTCCTGTGGCACCTTATAGACTAACAGATGTTTTGCAGCATGAGCTTTCGTGGGTGAATACCCACTTCGTCGGATGCAAGAGTGGCTAGAAGCAGATATACTGTTTGGTCAAACTATTTATTCAACCATTTCCTGTGTTTTTCTGTTATAAATTGTTTGCCAACAGATTTCAATTTTTTAAAATGTATTGTATATTCAAAATTACTTGACTGTTTATATTTAAGCATTTGGAATGTTTGCTAAGTGTTATAGTGGGCACAATGGAAAAGTTTGCTCTGGTTCTATAGACATGATCAGTTCCAGCAATAGTCTTTATAATTAAAATGTGGAATCCTGCTAAAGCCAATAATATTTCTGGAACCAGCATGAGATTTTTAAGTGTACCCAGTGTGTTTGTTACTATTGCTGGGTGATGATTCACCTTATCAACTGTGGAACAAAATCAATGCCACATAACTAAGTGTAACTTTAGTAATGAGATGTTTATGTGTGGTGGTAGTGGGGCAGGGGTGTTGACCAACTCAGTAAGTTTTTCTCAGTAAGAAGGTGAGGGAAGTTTGTGTACTTAATTGGAGGAAAGGGTGTGCTGATAGGATTAGAAAAGTTTTAGGGCATTTAAAGTGAATCCTTGTAATAATCTCCATGCCAAGGTTCTGATTACGCTCCTGGGCAATATTTGAACAAGTGTGTCCTTCTGCTGTGCTAATAAAGCCCTGTCCTATTTGAACTGATTTGCTGGTCCTCAGCTTGCACAATGAACAAGATTGCCAGCATTGAAGGAGGAAAGGGATCAGACATTTAGGCTCCATGCAACTGAAATAGGAACTCACCGTGTCACTGTTTTTCAATGTGATCTAAACTAAAGCTTCAATTTGCCTCCCTTTGTGTTTTGTTGCTATGGTAGTACATGCCCTCAGTACTTCTATACTCACATGTGTCCATTCATGTGTATGCGCTTACTCTTTATGTTATATCTAACAGTTGATTTTGATATTAATGCTCAAACAGGGTGATCACCCAAGCTGGGGGCATACATAGTGTCACTAGGTTGATTATGTTAATTTCTTCTCAGAAAGTGTGTTGTTGGGAAGAAATTCATCTAGTCTGAGGAACCTGCTTCCTTGAGTCCTGAAGAGTTTAGCAATGGCAGCTCTGTGGCTTAACCTGTATATTACACCTTAATTGCTCTGATGGTCAACTCTAAAGTATCATCAAGCTGTTGACACCTGCATCAATATTATTGTTTCTACAAAACATACTAATTCTGTCTCTGCTCTGTAATTTCACCTGGCTCCTATTGTAAAATAGATATTCCAGTTAGTTAAGGTTAACGCAGAAGATATGGGGTTAGTTTGCTGGGTCAAGGAAATATCTTGTAGATTCCATGTATATGGGAGCAGTGTGGGCCAATACTTGGAAGGTTCCCAATTTTAGAGTCATTTTAGACCATGTAAGTACATTCTTAAAAAGTGCTCATAATGGTCTTTCCCCATCTCCAAAATTTATAAGTTGTGACCACCCAAGACTGCAGCTAGTGCTGAATGTAAGCTCCAAGGTTTATGCACATGAAAGCTGGTGATGTCTTTGTGCCACAAGTTTCACTTGCTACTGTTCAGTGAGTCCAGGTTAAGATTCTACTTTTAATAAAAAGTCTGTTTTACCTCATGCTGCATTGGAAGAAGTAGTTTTTCTGACCATCCATGAAGGGTACATGAGAGAGGATGGATATGGAGACCTCTTCCCCCTTAACTGGCACCAGTCTCAGTTGTATCCTTCTGTTTCTTTGTGTTTTGTAGTGTTTATGGTTGTTGTGTGGTGGGTTAGCAGGGTTGTTACCTTTTTTATTGCTTTAGGTTCTGTTTCAGCAAAGCACCAAAACCTATTCTTAGGTCCATCCCTGTTTCACTGAGTGCTTAAGCAAATTGACTTCCAAAAGACTTAAGAATATGTTAAAGTTATGCATTTTGTTGACTCAGAGCAATAATCATTTGAGGTGCTTTTGTTGATGGAACATTGTTGCTCATTCAACATTTTCATGGCCACTTTAGTGTTGTACTGGACTCAATGTTAATGTTATAATCATAAGCAAAAGTTACATTGTCAATGTCTGACTCTATACTTAGGTAGCAGATCTGGTTGAATATAATCCACTATCTTCTGTTCATGAATTCTCTCTGTTATGATTTTTTAAAACCTCAGTCATTTGTAATTGCTCACATAACATCAGTGAATATTCTGTCATGCATAACTCATTCACAAGCAGTCTGTTGTGAGTATGCACTATCTGAAATTTCAGCTATGTGGCAGCTTACTTATATTCCATAGTATATTTATGTTCTCCATACCTGAAGAATGCAACATTTAGAATCAGATGTCCAGGGCAAATTCTGTCTGAAAGCAAATGTAGGCCACAATTCTGCAAAGGCATAAGTAGGGGATTAAGTTTAGTCTTATGAATTAACTTGCGAATAAGTGTTTGCAGAATCATGGCCTTAAAGTTCCTTTTCTAGCTATATTCTCCAATTTTGCTTAAAATTCCCTTTCAACAAGCTCTAGCCCTGATCCTGGAAAGTGTGGAAACTTATACTCATGTGGAGTCAGAGTGAAGTCTTTGATCCAGGATCAAGGCTTTCTTTCTTTCTTTTCTTTTTATACACACTAAAACCCAGCACCTATCCACACACTGCAGATACCCTTGACAAAACACGGAGGCTGGGAATGCAGGAGTTGGGGAAGAGAGTTTAAGGAGTAATTTATTATTTTGTTTTCTGTGTACTACACTCTTAACTTTTTAGGTACCTGCTGAGGCAGCTGCCATTTTGTGTTACAAAGGAGAGAGATTGTCCTTTCTCATGGAGATCTTACTTTTCTCTCCTGTTTTGCCCTTAAGCTAAAATAAAACTAATTTAGGATGAAAGTGTATGATCGTTCATAATGTGCAGGAAAACATAAGTTGCTGCTCTGATGTTTGCTTTCCTTCATCAGAAAGGGACCTGTTAACATGAAAATATTTGTGAAGGGAATTTAGAATGTTCAAAATAGATACAGTAATGTAGTGGTTCTCAACCTTTTCAGTTTATGGTACTTATTTCAAGAGTCTGATTTGCTTTGCATAACCCCAAGTTTCACCTCACTTAAAAACTACTTTCTTACAAAATTGGACATAAGAAAACAAAAGTGTCACAGCACGCTATTACTGATAAATTGCTTACTTTCTTATTTTTACCATATAATTATAAAATAAATCAATTGGAATGTAAATATTGTATTTACATTTCAGTGTATAGTATATAGAGCAGTATAAACATGGCATTGTATGAAATTTTAGTTTGTACTGACTTCACTAGTGCTTTTTATGTATCCTGTTGGAAAACTAAGCAAATATCTAGATGAGTTGATGTACCCAAAGGAAAACCTCTGCATACCTCCAGGGGTACACATACCCCTGGGTGAGAACCACTGCTGTAATGGAATGCTAAAATGATATTATAATGTTCAGCCAGTAGGTGGCACCACGTGTAACATACTTTACCTGAGCTGGTAACAAGGGCCATACTTGGCAGCCCATTCATGTATCTCATAGAGAACACATCTCTTGTATCTCTTTCCATGATGGAAAGTCTGTAACCAGTCCATATTTGGTACAGAAGTGTGGCCTGCTAGTAGCAGCCCTACAGCCTACCATGTACAAGGAGTACACAATATGGTGTCAGAAGAAAAGGTAGCCTAACTGGTCCCAGGAGAGAATATCAACAGATGGAAAACAGTACATGACAGATACAGAGTAATGTTTAACTTTAATGAGAAGTTTGAAAAGCCAGTGGCACTGTGCATGGGTGTAAGGGTCCATCTACACCAATCCTTTTGCAGGCTTGCAGCCTTTTGAGTAAAATTTCTGTCCTTCTAGAAGTGGCTAAAATCTGTATATTATTCCTTCTAAATGCATTTCACTAAAGAAATGTTAGAGCAGAAGACTACTTATAACTGGCTAGTACAGGCTTGTCTGAGATTCTTCTCTGGGACATCTTCAGAGGCTCTCAAAGCTGCTGCTTTTAACTATGTTCCTAAAGTGTGAATTACCCATCATGTAACATTTTGCCCTAACTGGGCCTCAGGCTTGTGAAGGTATAAGTTCATCCAAGTCTGGATGTATTGATATGAAAGTTTCTGAATCAGCTACCTCTTCATTAATCTGGAAACACAATGAGGTGAGAGATTTAAAAGCCTCACTGCTGCAATTTGGAACAAAGAAAATTAAAACCTCATTTTGCTATTTCTGAATAGATAATAGAGCTCTGACAACTCTTTGTTTTGGACTTAAAAATAAATATTTATTTGATTATTTAAGGCAACTGACGGCTTACTCTGAGAGTGACCAGGAAAAAAAGGTGCATTTTAACTTCATGTGAAGTGTAGCATTGCTTTAATGCCAGAGTAAACAAATTTTTCATAATATCTGCTTATCTTTCTTGTTGTTCAGTTACATGTTAAATCTAGTGTTAGCTAAACAGCAGGCCTGATTTCACAGAAAAATCTACCTTATGATTTCAAAGAACGGTTATATCGCAACTATAATTCTGCCCACCGAGTTGTCCTGTGTATAATTTAAAAACATTGTCTGTGAAAATTTTAAGAAGTCAAAACAAACATAACAATTTAACCAAGTTTCTGAATACATTTATTTTTCTCAGATGCTATCATACACCGGAGAGGATTTTATTCTGAACATTTAAGAATAAATGTGGGCAAGCCTGCCCTCAACACTGTCTCTTTATCTCTGGTATCTTGGACATAACTCCTGATCTGTATGTAGAGGGGATCTGGTGCATGTTAACTTATTTTACTACAGATTGATTGGGTTCCATTGTCTTCATGCTTTTGAGGCCCGGAAGGCATTTTTAGACATAAAAGTAAAATATAGACAACGGTCAAAAATGTAAGTGGTTAGGCACATGGAAAAACACATCTTACCACAGCATGTGTTACAGGGCCAACTGCTCTGTTATATAGGCTCACTGAGGATGCTATGCTTTTCAAATTCAGAATATTTATTTGCAGACATACAAAGCATGCAGGCTTTGAATCAGAATGCTCACACTAAATGGCAACCTCATTCTTTTGGAGTAAATATTGTGGTCCAAATTCATCCCTGGTAAAGCTCCATTGAAATCAAAGAGAGTGCACCAGGGATTAATTTAGTCATATTTGTCTACCAAAAAATGTCCATCTAAGATATTCAGTAAATCCAGTAGTCTCTATCCCAGGGGTGACCAAACTTACTGACCCTCTGAGATGCATACAACGATCTTCAGAAGTTTGAGAGCCAGGGTGCACCTGATGGGGCTTGGGACTTCAGCCCTGCAGGCTCTTCTGCTGGGTCTCGGGGCTCTTGCTAAAGCTCCAAACCCCAGCAGGCACAGAGGCTCCCCTCCCCACTGGGCAGAAGCCCCACCGCAGGGCAGAAGCACCGAGCTCCCCCACCGGTCTGGTAGGCAGAGAATGAGGATTTATGGGGGGCTCCTGGACCGCACTTTAACTGTCAAAGAGCGACATGCAGCTCAAAAGCCACGGTTCAGCCCCCCCTCCCCGCTCTATTCCATTGTTCAACACATCAAACTAGCTCGCAACTCAAAAAACCAGGCATGCAGCTGTTCTGAATGTATCACTGCTATATTACTGATGATCCCAAACTGGGATGTCACATAGCCAATTAAATTTGTTTGTTTTTTTCATTCTGTTTTGTAATTGGAGTTTATGTTGTTTTCAGAAGGGACAAATAGTGCATTTCAGAAGCATACTGTTCAGTGTATTGAGCTTTTCTTTAGCTAAGTCACAGGAAGATGAAGCTTTGAGCTCTTTGTTCTCTCAGGATTTCTTTTGTTAACACTAGGGAAATTTTAAAAAATGGTTTACCGTTGCTACTTCCAGTTCAGCTCTATTAGTAGAAGCAATTTTGGTGTAGACAGAACACTGGTGAGTTAAGCACAATGACATCTCATCCTCCAATAGACATAGAAAAATGCCTCAGTGACTTAGGTGCCTAAATTCCATTGAAATGGAAATTAGGCCCCTAAATCACTTACAGGCGTCAGAAAAGTTTACCCATGGCGCTTATAATGTTGGTGGACCATGTTCACCCAATTCCCAATGTTGATACCACTGGTGGAACTGAACTAGCCTAAGTAATAGCGGGAAACTTTTGCAAAATCTCCCTAATATAAACCAGATTTAGAGCTCATGGGACAGAGTACTGCAATGTGCCCATTGGAAGACAGTAAAGAAACCTGTTACATTATTCTCAAATGAATCCCTATGAGTGACCCCCAGAAATCAGAATTCTCAGATGCTTCTGTCTTTATGGCCTCCAAAGTTAGCAATAACTATCTCTCTTTGGCTGGCAGGAGGGTTGCCTTGATGGGACTTTCTGGAAATGTTGGTCTTGTGGAGGAAAAAAGAAGAGGAAATGAGAATTTGAGGGAACCCTAAAAGCAAATGATCAACAGGTAGAAAATCAGCTATGATAGGAAATAATGAAATTCTACAAATTGAGGGATGTGGGGAGCCTAAAGAGTCTGTCTTTAAACCAGTAGGTTAGATAGATATTTGGAAATAGGTTTTACTGCCATTAATTCTAACACAACAAAACTTGAAATATACTAAGATCACTTTAGACAGAGGCTTGCCTATACTACCAAGTTAGGTCAAGGTAAGACAGCTTATGTCAACTTAATTATGTCTGTGTACATGCTACAGCCTTGCTCCCACCAATGTAAGTGTTCTAGTACACCGACATCATAACTCCACCTCCATGAGAAGTGTAGGGCTTATGTCACTGTAGTTCAGGCGACTCAGTGTTTGTGTAGGCACTGGGATCCATACATTAGCTATTGGCTGTCATTGTCAGTTTCACGGCTCTCAGGCCAGTAGGGGGCTCCAGCTAGAGCCTGGCTGCCCACCATCCCGGCTCCCTGCTTCCCCCTCAGGAAGCCAAGAAAACTGGGTGGCTGCCTCCTGCTCTTGGCAGACAGCAGAGAGGCAAGAAGCCCAGGCAGCTGCTCCCCACACCCCTCTTCTGTCAGTGGAAGTGCTCCTGGTGAGGACCTGCACCACAGAAAAAAGGAGAGTAATATAATTACTGCAGTGGCTGTAAGCCAACCTAACATAGGTCGATTTAAGTTCGTACTTTAGACATGCTCTGAGCTGAAAAGGAAATATTGCTATTAAAATGTAAAACAAATTATCCAAACAAGGCTTTTCCAGTGAAGCCATCTCTCGATAAAAGATGATGAGATATTTAAAGAATTTCCGGGATCAGGATAAATGCATTATGCAAAACTAATATTTAAAAGTCAACAGCATGTAGAAAGCTTCAACAGTATATCCCTGAAGTTTCTATATTAAAAGCCTTGAAGATATGGTTTGACTGAATTGGAAAGTTTAATTGGTACAAGAGGAGTTGGAATGTAACAAGAGAAACAGTTTGATGACATCAATTTAGGAGTGTTAAGTATTTTGCCAAATTTTCCTCAATGTCTCCAGCACACTGCACAGCTACAATTCTGGAATTTGCTACCCATCTGACTATAATACAGACTCTAGAGATTTTAGTCATTTGCGCTAAACTTGCTTGGAAATGGGCATTCCTGATACTGTTACATAATTCTGGAGGTCTGAATTAGTGAATAACTTTGGAAAATATAACACAGCTGAGATACTAGAGCTTTTTCAGGCAATCATGTACCTCATACTGTGGCATTTGCTGAGTCAGTCTCAGGAACTCGGGCATAAACTGAAGTGTGTCTTGTCAAAATGTGCTGCAGGTCAGAATCAGGCTTATCATTGCCCACTGGAAGTGGATGGCAGCTCAGTAGGAAAGTATATAATGGCAGAGATTCAGTTTAGTGGGGACAACTGGGCATGATATGCAAATTTGCTGAGTAAGTTGGTACTTGAATGCTGCACCTTTATAGTGAAGAGGTCAGGAAATTTCACAACTTAAAGGGAGAAGGAGTGGAAACTACAATGTTTATTTAATATATGATAGGGTGGTCAATTGACACCAGCCCTGAAGGTGTTAAGGTGCCTCCAAAGGGGTCAGTTAACATTCACATCTGATGGGAATCCCATGGATTTATAAATACTAATTGCTGATGAAGTCCAGCTGAGAAAGGATCATAATGGGAGGAAGTTTGTAGCTGCTGGGAAAGAGGCTGGGAACAGAGAGGAGGAAACCGGGGGGGAATAAGCCCTCAAATCCTAGTCCTGAAAGAAAAGTCAACCCCAGAGAAGTTGAGGGGAAGGAAAGCCTGAGCAGTCAGAGTAGCAAGAAGCCTAGGGAAACAGTAGCAAGGAATGGGGGACTCTACAGTTCTTGATTGCTGTTTATAGAATGTCTGGGCTGGACCCTAATTTAGAGGGAGGATCTGGGTTCAGATTCCCTACAGCCACTGGGAAGTGGTCAAGGACTGTTGGAGGTGCCACCTGGACAGCTGGTCCACTGAGACTTTGATAACCTGAAAGGGAGGACTATATAGTGACCTAGTTGGAGGGCTGAGTCATTAAGAGGGAGTGCTATGAATTTTGGGAAGATAGATCACTACAGCAATGGAGTGCCCATTGGCAAGGAGTGCCATATGAAGAAAGAGCCACATGCTATGTCTGTCCAGAAGGAGGCGCTCTTGCAGTGAGTGAACCCTGTTAAAATATATTTTTAAAACCTGTGGTTCCTTGCTAAAAACTTGCAATGGTAATATGTTTTATATTAATGTGGGCACAGAGGCCCAAATGCAATATATTCTGTCTGCTATGTGAAACATATACCATGTGTACCCTTCAAGGATTTCCTTATGTTGCTAAAACATTTTAGAACTTTGGAGATGAGGCACAGCTTGTCTGGGACTCTGACTTCCCATGACAACAGGAAACAGAGTATTGATGAATGATACTGCTCACTGAGGCTATAATTCAGTACAAAATTTACTTAGCATATTGGGGCCTAGCACAAAAGGGTGCTGGTCCATGGCTGGGGCTTTTGAGTGCTACCATGATACAAATACATAGATTAATAATATTTAACTTTGGGGAAAATACTGAGTAGGTCACTGTTGTGGAAATCAGAACACAAGCCATGATGAAACCTGATTTGTGATGACAAAACTGCTCTTCTAATCCAATCTTCTAACAGAAAAAGAATAAGGATTTTTTTGGTTGGGTTTTTTTCCTGCAGGCAGAGGAACTTGATGTGCTTAAGACTGCCTTGTTATTGCTATTTTTTTCTTTTCCTGGGTAGCCTATGCTGTTCTGTTATGTGTGAAGTTACAACCATCATCAAATCCATCATCATTTTCAAGTTCTTGCATCATTGCCAGAATCTGAGTTCCTTGATTGTGTAAAATAATCCAATGCAGAATGAAGTTTCAAGGAAAATGAAGTCCTTCATAACCTTGAGTGGTCTTCATTTTATTGGCATGGCCATGGGACCAGTGATGTCTCCTTTCTGTGACAGCAAAATCTGCAATGGCACTTGTTAGAAGCCCTAGGAGTTAGACTCACATCTCTTTATATTTACTTTTTAAAATAGATTTTTGTATCTAAAATACATGCAAGAAGAGACTTAATATTTCATTTCAATAGTTCATCCACATTAACATTGTCTTTAACATGTTTTACTCACTCTCTGAAGTTTTGCAAAGAGGTTGGGTGTCACTGGGAAGGATGGAAAAGGATTACATGAGGTTTATCAATTGTGAGGTTAGGGGAGCAGACTGGTAGTGTTTGTCATTAATGCGGGGGATGTGGAATGTTCTGGAACCTGACAAAAGGAAACCTGAGTCTGTTCCATCTCTAAGTCATCTCCAGCACCATATCCAAGTACCACTGAGGAGTCTACAGGTTTTTCCCATTGGGAAATGGTTAGACTGTAATGTGTGTGATGTATAATAATGGTGCATTTTAGAACACACAATCTGAAAAAAACTACTGTCTGTGAAGGATTTCATGAAAATAACTTGTTTATAAAAAAATGTCTGAGTGCCTATGTTGCCATGGAATGGGGGGCTTTGTATGGTCTGATCTTGCTTTCATCCTTGTACAGCAATAAATTAAGGGCACTTCTAAACATGCTCTTTAGTCTTTTGATGTGATAAAGCCACTGCTGCTTTAGCGTTTCATACTGGAGCATGAATTATGCAGTCTGGGCACTAGAAATGCCGCAAACAGGCTACATCTGAAAGTGCTAATTTAACAGCTGTGATCTGGAATGAAAATCTATCTATTTTGATCATTTTTTCCTGGTAGGAGTGGGGAATGGAGAGGTTCAGTGCTCTAATAGGAAAATAACCATGATCAGACTCCTTGTCACCCAAGGGTTTAGAAGAATTTAGCTACTATGGAGAGGGGTCAGGCTGAGAACTGGTCAAAAAGAGATTTCTGGGGTGGGTGGACTGGTCCCTCATCATTTCTGGGGTGTGCTAGTTAGTAATCCATATCGTGGAAGAAAATCTTTTATAGACAGACATCCTGGAGTTTTCAGAGAGTCCAGTGAAATTGCACATATTCTGATTTCAGTTACTTTCGTTTGTATCTCTGCAGACTTGGACTCTATTGTTTGGTCATGTTACTCTCCTGTAAGACAACATATTTTATTGAATGCAATAAGTTAATTAACCCTGATATCACTGACCTGCCTCTGTCACTGAGAGAGCTGGAACTCTGACACTGTTTTATATTTTGTAGGGCTCTTATGAGAACTGCAATGGCATCCTACTTAACAATTCTTATTATCTAACAAATGCTGAAAATGGTCCCATTTTCTATTTCCTTTAGCACTAGATTTAACATAGATTTTTCAAAACTGCTATGACATTTAGAAATGGGAATTCATGGTTCATTTGTAGATTTGCATATTATGCCAAGTGTATATTATGTTCCCCCTAGCTCTGCATTTTCTAGCTCTGCAGATTAAAACTGTGCTTTATATTACTGTATTTCAAAGATGCATATGAAAGCAAGCTGCCATGGAAGTAAATGTTAAAAGCTCCAACCTAAATTTGGAAAGAATTAGCTTTTGTTGCTATGGAAACCTACTGTACTTCTCTCACTCTTAAAAGTATACAAATTACAAAGTGATAAAAAATAACATGATTAGTCCACTTGGTGGGGCAGGAGGCACTAGAAATAACTATGTAATCTTGGTATGTGATTTTGCTGTGTTTACAACATAATTATACAGAAAAAGCTTCTTGTCAATTTCTTATTTCATCCTAATCTTTTTTCCCATAGGTTCACATTTGTTTGCATTGTAAAAATCAGCAATTCCACATAAATAAGATGTTTAATTATTATTTTCCTTTTCTTAGCCGTAAGTAAGGCTGTGCATTAATCTGGAGAACATTATTTTTATTTCTTTGCCTTTCTAAAGTTTTAAATGAAACTTGCATTTCAGCAGGTTTTCAACCACATAGATTAGAGAGGTGGAATTTTATGTCGCATTGGATGGTATTCTGAGCTTCTGTCAATGTCTGAAAATCAGCTTTTCTAGGGTGTCCCCTTTTTACTTCATGGTAAAGTACTTTGTTTATAGAATGAAGTATACCATACATGAAGGAAGTAATTGTAACATGCTTGACAATTAGGCTCTCCTCACTTGAGGAGTTGAGGAGCTTGGGAAGGAGAGCGGGTGTTCCATGTTCTTTACTTCCTTCATAAACCTTACTAATCCTTTAATATGCTGTTGGCAGCTTGAGTGTGAGAATCTGTCTTAGGGTATTAAGTGGAAAAATACATGGTTACTTAAGTCTTTGAACTGATATTCTAAAAGTATGCAAAAATACTGGCCTTGGATCTTTACTTATGATGATTTAATTATGGCTACCATGCTGCCTTCCAAGTGCAACGCAGGTAAAGATATGCAGAACTGTGCTGTCATTTTGCAGGGGTTTGTGCCAACCTCTTTGTGAGTTTCAGTGTATGCAGATTTAGGCATAAGATCTGTTTTGAGTTTCATGCTGAAATGAATATAAAGTTAAACTGAAACTGCAGTTTCACTTAGTTTGCCAGTGAAACCATACATATTTCATATCATTTTGAGGTGAACCCATGAGTCATACCACAAGGCTAGCTTGAAAACTTCTAAAACATTTATTTATTTGATATTAAATTATTAATTATTATTATTCAAATGCTGATAATTTTTTTTAATTAGTAATGAGTGCATCCCTGCCCCAGAGAATAAGAGAAAGCTCACTAAGAGACCCAGGCAAGCATCTTAACATAAAATGTTGGGGGGTGGGTGTTCTATCACTTCACCAAACTAGCATTGAACGGGAGAGGGCATTTCACTGATGTGGGTTAGTGCTCATCATCTTTTTGGAAACCTAGTCTACCTTCTGAGGTTTTGAGGAAACCTGAAAGCAGTCTGGTTTCCGGTTGGTTTCTAGCTTCATTGTAAAGGTTTAGCACAGCTCATGCTGCATCAATGGTCTCATCATGTTCTTTCACAGAGCACTTTTTTCAACAGCCAAACAAGGAAGATGGTATGGCCATGACTAACTTCAGAGCTATATAAAATACTATGGGAGTGTAAAGTAGTACTAATGTCCTAAGCTCAGTGCTTAATTTGTGCCAGGGTTTGCCAGGGCTGAGCCCTGGCATCTCTAGGCTTGGCAGTTCATAGCCCTAGCACCTCTGGGCTTGCTGCATCAGTTATGAGAGTAAAAAAATTGCTTGAATTCCAGCACCATTTTCATTACAAATTAAGCACTGCCTAAGGAGGTTCTGATGCATTCACCTCTTGTTGCCTCTTTAAAGGTTCACGTTTGAGCTGGTGTGCACCTGTTTTGCTTAACTCTCCACCAAAGAAATACTGTACCAGATTGTCTGGATAGCACAATGGGGCTCTCATCCTAGATTGGGGTTCCTAGATATCACTGTAATATAAATAAGAAGATTGGGGCTTAGATTCTACAGTAATGATGCTCTTCAAATCCTAAAACAGATCCTGCTCCTCACCATTCTGCAACCCCACTGCCAACGTACCAACTGCGCCCCCCTGATTTTCTCAGTCCCCCCCCCCACCAGGGGTGGGCATACCCCATAGATTGGGGACCTCTGCTCTAGGTGTAATTAATTTTGGTTTGGAAGAGGATATGTCTATTTAATTACTTAAAGAACAAGGATTTCTTTTAAAATCCTTTGCATAAAGTTACAGGCACTTTCTGTTCAAAGGTCATAGTTTTAAAGGAAAAACTCATCCCTTCTCTTCACAATATGAAATGTCAAAGGCCTCACAAAATTATCTCTATGCAGTTACCCACAAAAGTAACTCTTGGAAGAAATGCTACTTTCATAAATTCTCAGTGGAAATATTCTCAAAGAGATTGAGGACTAGACAAGTAGTAAAATTGCTCTTGAGGACATGCGTGATTTGAATGGCTAAATAATCTGCTCTATGCATGGTAAGCTTTTTCTGTGTATATCATGTCTCACAGCCCTGGTAAAGCTCCCTCTGCTGGCCCCTCACCTGTTTGCTGTTTTGGTTGCACCTCACAGAGCCTGGCATGCTTTAGATTTCCAGAGTCCACACACTGCCTTTGACTAGGAACTTCTGTGTATATTCTCAGGGTTACAGAGCCACTGTTTAGCACCCCCTTTTGAGAGTTCAGACTCCACAGTCCGTCCACCTGCCTCGCCCCTGGGACTAGTGCTGATCCCCAGTAGCTCAAGAATGGGCTCTGGGGTTTACAGTTTGCATCATCTGACAGATAGTCGTAGCACATAACACACACAAGCTTTGCAAAGGTTTCCAAACACAAGTACACAAATTCAGACAAAAAGAATAGAGCATGTGTATGCATTTCCTTGTCTCTGTTTCCTTGCCACTCTGCAGCATTCTTTGGGCTTTGGTCAGAGTGTTCTGGAGTGTCCTGAATCTCCCTTCCAGCAACGCCATTAATCATGGAGTCTCTCTTAACTCTGCAGTCAGTGCCCTTCTGCTTGCTCCCCCACAAAGGCCAGTGAGAGATGGTCTTTTATAGCTTCCCATCCTCAATTGTCAGGTGGCCCCCAATCAGTCTCATCAGATGAACAGAGTCCCTTACCAGGTGATCCATTGCTTAGTTAACTGTCTCCTGGAGTTCAAACCTGGGTGACTGCCAAGGGTACGCCATGTCAATGGACAATTGCCAAAGTTTAAAGACCCTGTATTGTTAGCTAAGTCTCAGATGCAAGAATTTGTCCTCTTAATTCCTGTGGGCTTCAGTTCAATATGGACACAAAAGACAGTGAAGAAGGCAAACAAGCTCCATGTTCAAAATGACATTTGCACAGATACATAGAAAGTTCCCAATATGAACCAGAATTCACTAACTACATAGACAGATTCCCCCAAATTATTAGTTGTTAATCTGTCTCTATCTATACAATATATGCATTCCATCTATGTTCGTGTTGTAGCCATGTGGTAATTGCAAAGCCATTTCATAAAAGCCATGTGTCTTAGATAAATAGGTGAGATGGTCAATCTGCCTACAACTTATTCTGACACTGACATTACATGCCAATAAAAGGATTCCATAACACTAACAACAAATACATTGCAAGTTTACAAGAAGTGTGCAGGGGGGAAGCGACTAGTGAATTTCTGGGGGCAGTCTTCAGATGTGCCTTTAAAGTGCCCCCCAATTGCCACAGAAAATTGAGCCATCCCAACTCACTAGACACTTCTGAAAATCTTGGCCCTTGGAAATATGTTAATTATTAATAATAATATTAATATATTATGGTAGCTTTTAGGAGATACAGTCATGAAGCAGAACCCCATTATGCTGGACACTATACAAACACAGAACAAAGACAGCCACTGCCCCAAAGTATTTACAAGTAAGGTTATCCCTGCAATGTTACCTGTGGAATTTCCTGTCTTTTGAGCGCTTCACTTAAGTCTTAATATCCTCTAACTCAGATGTTTTGATAGAATAGAATGTACATACATAATAAGTCAAATACCATTGCTAACATATTTCCCAGGTAATACGGCCATAAATTAGTGAGATCACTGCAGCCTCAGAGCTCTAGTAGCACCTACAAATATAATGCATCACCTTTATTAGTGAAGAGAGGAGAGTGAGTGGAGCACCTGTATAGTGACAGATGCACCATCTTCCCACCCTCAAAACCAGTCTATGCCCAGAGTGCCCTTGTAGATTTCTGTTCTGTGATGCATGGTTCCTGACAGCCCAGGCAGGTTCAGGGGTTGCCATACCCTGTCAAACAGAACCACATATCTTAGGGGATATCTGTGCAGTATTTGCTCCAGTGTTAATTAAATCAAGCACAGTTGGGTTTTTTTGTTACACAAACATAACAAGAATATGTAGCATCTGGGTTTTCTTAGATGATATGTCTTTTCTCCACTCTTTTAGTACCTTCTTTAAAAAATAAGGAAGAAACTGAATTTCAGCTTGTGGAAAAACTGTAATTTTAGCCTGGCTGCATCTGTGTTAGATTTTATTGAAACAGATCTTCCAGTAACAAAATCACTTCCTCCTTGTCCTACTCAACAGCTACCAAATTATTATGGCCTATTATTTTGACAGCCAAAACCAGTTATGATTATTGTACTGTCACAAGAAAATACAGAAGCAATTATATTATCAAAAAATTCAGTGTCTGCAAAATAAATCAGGTAAGTAGATGAAGGAAAAACTAAGATAATTCCCATTTTAATTAATGCGGGAAAGGCTTACATCTACAGAATGGATATCTTCTATAGTGCCATTTGTAACTACTTGAAAAGATAATTGTTAATTTCATGTTTACATAACTATCCTTTCCCGAGCAGAGATGGGTGAATTATTCACAGCAAACAAGTTATTTGATAATTTAACCTTTCTTTCTCTTTAAGAATATCTATTAAAGAGATCTTGATTTTTGCTATTTTGTTTGAAATTATTTGATTAAAAACATATTTCTGGCTGTAGATTGCCCTCAAACTATTTTTCATGACTATTTTGACCTATATTTTATGCAGATGGGACTATATAAATGCATAGATGCTTAATAACAGCACAAATAGTAAACCATCGGTCACCTACGTCAAACAGGAATATTTCTGCTCCCAAATCTTCAAACTGTTAGGGTTACCACATGAAACCTTCTGACATGAATACCTCAAGTATTTTATGACTTTCTTTCCATGAGCATTTTTGCAAACAAAAATCCACTTCTGTGGATGCTTGTGGATAGCAAATACAAGGGATAATAAATACCACAGAACTGAACTTGTGGGTTTTATTCCAACAAATATTATTGAATGCCTTTTTGCAGTATTCTCTTAACTGAATTCCTGAGTAACATAAGTTTGGTGTTTTTCTGATTTTTATCCTGCAAAACATATTGGACATTTATATGGATAATGAGAACACCGAAAAATACAGAATAATAAACATTTTTAAAAACAAAGTTTTGAAAGAGACGCAAACTTCAGTCTTCAAGACATATACCAACCTCTAACTTACAGTAGTTAGGCAGAAGCTGGCAGGCTATTCCATTAAGCTGCTTAAACTGCATAGTTATGCCTGACTAGATTGATCATTTGTCTGATTCAATATGGCAATTCCTGTGACCTCTTCAAAGAAATAACAAAGGGAGTTAAAAATTCTTCATTGTTGGGTTCATCTGCTGTACCATATATATTTACTGATACAAGATCTAAATGTAGTGTTGTATTAGCTTGTCTATAATAAGAGCTAATTCACTTAAAATTACAACAGATATCCAAATAATGAGGATACAGAATTTTTAAAAAAGGGGTCAGGTAGCAAAATCTGAAAAAAACCCTGAAACAGTATGTTCATCTTCACTTTTCTCCAATATTATTCCCATCTAACCTCTATGATGTAAAATTCCTACATCTTACTTATGCTTTGTGTTGCAGTAACTAATGTTCTCTTCACAATACTAGGCCGGATCCTCAGCTGGTTTAAATCAACTAAGTTGATTTATAGATTCATAGATTCATAGACTCTAGGACTGGAAGGGACCCCGAGAGGTCATCGAGTCCAGTCCCCTGCCCTCATGGCAGAACCAAATACTGTCTAGACCATCCCTGATAGACATTTATCTAACCTACTCTTAAATATCTCCAGAGATATTCCACAACCTCCCTAGGCAGTTTATTCCAATGTTTAACCACCCTGACAGTTAGGAACTTTTTCCTAATGGCCAACCTAAACCTCCCTTGCTGCAGTTTAAACCCATTGCTTCTTGTTCTATCCTTAGGGCTAAGATGAATAAGTTTTCTCCCTCCTCCTTATGACACTCTTTTAGATACCTGAAAAATTCTATCCTGTCCCCTCTCAGTTTTCTCTTTTCCAAACTAAACAAACCCAGTTCTTTCAGCCTTCCTTCATAGGTCATGTTCTCTAGACCTTTAATCATTCTTGTTGCTCTTCTCTGGACCCTCTCCAATTTCTCCACATCTTTCTTGAAATGCGGTGCCCAGAACTGGACATAATATTCCAGTTGAGGCCTAATCAGCACAGAGTAGATCAGAAGAATGACTTCTTGTATCTTGCTCACAACACACCTGTTAATGAATCCCAGAATCACGTTTGCTTTTTTTTTTTTTGCAACAGCATCACACTGTTGACTCATTTAGCTTGTGGTCCACTATAACTCCTAGATCCCTTTATGCCATACTCTTTCCTAGACAGTCTCTTCCCATTCTGTATGTGTGAAACTGATTGTTCCTTCCTAAGTGGAGCACTTTGCATTTGTCTTTATTAAACTTCATCCTGTTTACCTCAGACCATTTCTCCAATTTGTCCAGATCATTTTGAATTTTGACCCTATCCTCCATAGCAGTTGCAATCCCTCCAAGTTTGGTATCATCTGCCAATATCTAAGTCGTTGATGAAGATATTGAACAGAGCCGGTCCCAAAACAGACCCCTGCAGAACCCCACTCATTATACCTTTCCAGCAGGATTGGGAACCATTAATAACTACTCTCTGAGTACGGTTATCCAGCCAGTTATGCACCCACCTTATAGTAGCCTCATCTAAGTTGTATTTGCCTAGTTTATCGATAAGAATATCATGCGAGACCGTATCAAATGCCTTACTAAAGTCTAGGTATACCACATCCACCGCTTCTCCCTTATCCACAAGACTCGTTATCCTATCAAAGAAAGCTATCAGATTAGTTTGACATGATTTGTTCTTTACAAATCCATGCTGGCTATTCCCTATCACTTTACCACCTTCCAAGTGTTTGCAGATGATTTCCTTAATTACTTGCTCCATTATCTTGCCTGGCATGGAAGTTAAACTAACTAGTCTGTAGTTTCCGGGTTGTTTTTATTTCCCTTTTTGTAGATGGGCACTATGTTTGCCCTTTTCCAGTCTTCTGGAATCTCTCCTGTCTCCCATGATTTTCCAAAGATAATAGCTAGAGGCTCAGATACCTCCTCTGTTAGCTCCTTGAGTATTCTAGGATGCATTTCATCAGGCCCTGCTGACTTGCAGGCATCTAACTTTTCTAAGAGATTTTTAACTTGTTCTTTTTTTTATTTTCTCTTCTAAACCTACCCCCTTCCCATTAGCATTCACTATGTTAGGCATTCCTTCAGACTTCTCGGTGAAGACTGAAACAAAGAAGTCATTAAGCATCCCTGCCATTTCCAAGTTTCCTGTTACTGTTTCTCCCTCTTCACTGAGCAGTGGGCCTACCCTGTCTTTGGTCTTCCTCTTGCTTCTAATGTATTGATAAAAAGTCTTCTTGTTTCCCTTTATTCCCATAGCTAGTTTGAGCTCATTTTGTGCCTTTGCCTTTCTAATCTTGCCCCTGCATTCCTGTGCTGTTTGCCTATATCCATCCTTTGTAATTTGTCCTAGTTTCCATTGTTTATACGACTCCTTTTTATTTTTTAGATCATGCAAGATCTCGTGGTTAAACCAAGGTGGTCTTTTTCCACATTTTCTATCTTTCCTACAGAATAGCTTGCTTTTGGGCCCTTAATAGCGTCCCTTTGAAAAACTGCCAACTCTCCTCACTCATTTTTCCCCTCAGTCTTGATTCCCATGGGACCTTACCTATCAGCTCTGTGAGCTTACCAAATCCGCCTTCCTGAAATCCATTGTCTCTATTTTGCTGTACTCCCTTCTACCTTCCTTACAATTGTGAACTCTATGATTTCATGATCACTTTCACCCAACCTACATTTACATTTTTTGAATCAGATATTTTCAGAGGGAGTGCCGGGACAATTCAAAATAGCTCACTGAAATTTAGAACGCTCCCAGATCATCAGTTTCAGACCAGTTATTTTTGGTGGAGAACATTTCTTTACCCTAACTTGCAATAAAATATAGTTAATTTTAAAGGTGCTCCCTTCCCACCCCTCACCAAAAAAATGGTGAGAAAAATTTGACAACAAAATACTGGTCTCAAAACAGTTTCAAATATTTTATTCCTATTATATACAACAGATTAGTGTTTGGAAACTCAGGGGAATCCAAAGGAGAGCTATGGCAGAATGATTTAAACTTCCAGTACTTCTTCAAGTGATGTCCCTGTGGGTGCTCCACTGTAGGTGCAGCAATGTCCTCTGCACCTGGGATCAGAGATCTTCATCAGCAGTGTTCGTTGGACCACACATGCACCTCTCCCATCTCGTACCCTGAGTGGGATGTGTATATATAGCACCATGTGGTCCACCTGCCCCCCAGTTCCTTAACCTTTGGTCTGGGACGGAATCTTCAACAGAGCCCACTTCTCCTTTTTGACCCTTTAGATAGTGCCTTACCTGTCAATTTTAGTGTTGTCAAGGTGTCACCCCACTCTGAACTTTAGGGTACAGATGTGGGGACCTGCATGAGATAACCCCTAAGCTTATTTACCATCTTAGATCTAGTAGCTGCTACCACCAAATAGTTTAAACAAACATTTATGGGAGAGTCATTTGGAAATTTTGTCTTCCCCCCCAAATATTTCCCCAGTCTTTATCCCCCTTTTCCTGGCAGGATTGAGACTGATTCACTTCCCACCAATTCCTGGTGATCCCAGATCCAAAAAGCCCTTGGATCTTAAAACAAAGAAAAATCAATCAAGTTCTTAAAAGAAGACTTTTAATTAAAGAAAAAGGGTGGAAGGAATACCTCTGTGAGATTAGCATGCAAGCTACTCTCACAGACAACAGATTCAAAACACAGAGGATGCCCCTCTGGGCAAAAACCTTAGTTACACAAAGAAACCCAATTCGATTCTCCTTCTATGCAAAACGAAGTCACAAAAGAAAATAAACATAATCTAATACATTCCTTCTCTAAACACTTACTACTTTTAAGAAATGTTAGATGGTTGATTCCTGGATCCTTCACTCAAGCACAAACTTTTCTGAACAGACCAAAAGACTGATTTCCCTCCTCCCTCTTTGAAAACATCTTGTCCTCCCATTGGTTCCTCTGGTCAGGTGTCAGTCAAGCTATGTGAACTTCTTAACATACAGGTAAAACAGGAATTAACCCTTAACTGTCTGTTTATGACAAGTGTAGTTTCATACTTTCTTCTTCTTATGTCCCCGCAAATTTCTTTTCTTCCATCCCAATCCAAATTCCTTAGTAGTTAATGTAGTGCAAGAAAAAGGATGCCAATACCAACCTCAATCCACCCATCATGTCAGAGACTGGAAACAATTGGATTTATTGGGACGCAAGGTTTATTCATCCGCCATGCTCCAATTTTGCATATCTCATTATGAAGTTCTCATGGCCAAGTATAACTAACTCAACTATTCTAAAATACAGGAACTCTGCCAAGACCTTCATGAAAGTAAAAAAGAACAACGCCAGGCATTCTCATCTGAGGGACACCTCTTGGCCTATATAGCTTTGCAAGCCTCTTTAACCAGTGGATACCACTGCCTGTTCCATAACAACTGCCATAGTCATGAGATGGGCATCATGGTTGCACCTCTCCGGCCTTCCTAAGGAGGTACAAAGCACTGTGGAGGATCTATCCTTTGAGGGCCACAAATCATTCATAGATTGTATAGATGAATCATTATACTCCCTTAAAGACTCCTGAGCTACTCTCCACTCTCTTGGCATCTACACACCAGCGCCGAAGAGGCAACCAGGGAAATACACTCTTCCCACGTGATCCTGACCACCACAATACATTCTTTGGCAGCACTATGACACTTAGCAGTAGCACCAGAAGCCCCCTACCAAACACACATAGGTGACTCCTCAAGAAGCAACCTCTCATGCACCTTCAACCAAACAACAATTTTGAAGGTGTGGTCAAGGCCCTGAAATGCCTCCCCCTATTACAGCTACACCAACTATCTTTGACATCTCAGCAATTTGGCAACCAATTAGCCCTGTTCTTTCCATCATACAGGCTAATTACCCAGACCAGTGGGTCCTAGAGATCATCAGGAAAGGATACTCCATCCCTTTGTTATCTATCCTGCTCCACCACCCACCACAGCTGCTCCACCTGAAAGCCTAGCTCCTCCATGGTTCCAGGATTTGGAAATAACCTGTTTGGAAGCAGTTAGGTACTCTTGAATAGCAGATGCAACACAACTAGACTCACTTACTACCACAAATGGACTAGATTCCAATGCTGGTGCACCTCCCATCAGATTGACACAATGAGCATTCCATTACCACTTATCCTGAACTATATTTTACACCTTCAATTATTGGGATTATCCATTAGCTCCATCTGAGTGTATTTGGCAGCCATCACACCCTTTCACTGCCACATGGATGGCTATTCTGTCTTCACGCACCCACTCATGAAACGTTTCCTGAAGGGTCTCCAAAATCTTTCCCCTCACATACGGGAACCACCCCATCCTGGGATGCCGGCCTTGTCCTCCTCTCTCTTACTAGACCTCTGTTCTAATGGTAACATGCTCCTATGTTCACTTATCTATGAAAATAGCATTTCTTGTCACTTTTACTTCTGCCTGATGTGTCATCAAAATTGGAGTCCATATGGCATATTTCCTGTACATATCTTTTCATAAAGACAAAGTTACATTATGTCCACATTCCAAATTTTTACCCAAGGTAACATCCTCTTTCCATCTCAATCAACCTATCCACCTTCCTTGCTTCTTTCCGAAGCCTCACAACAGACAACAGGAAGCAGCACCACATACCCTGGATGTCAGATGAGCATTAACTTTCTACCTGGACAGAACTAAGCCTTTTTCAAAAAATCACCACGTTTATTCCTTTCAGCAGCCGAAAGATCCAAGGGCACAGCCATCTCTAAGCAATGCTTTTCCAAGTGGATCTTGCAATGTATACATCTGTCCTACCAACTACACAATCAACAACCTCCTTCTGGAATTAGAGCACATTCCACCCGCTCAATCTCCACCTCCATTGCTGTTCTCAATAATATCCTGATTTGCTGACGTTTGCAAGTGGCCACATGGCCATCAGTGGACGCTTTTTCCTGTCACTATACCATTACTCACAATGGCACAGTAGATACTTTCCTAGTACATACTGTCCTAGCATCTGCAGTAAATACTGCTCCAAAGCCCCAGCCTTCCTATTGGGGGCACTGTTTTCTAGTCACCTACAGTTTAGCACCCACAGAGACATCACTCAGTGAAGAAATGGTTACTCGCTCTGTGCAGTAACTGACATTCTTCAAGATGTGCATTGCTATGCATCCCACTCACCTCCCCTCCGCTTTGGAGCTGAAACATAAGCTCCGCGGCAGAGAAGGAACTGAGGGTAGGGGGAGGCAGTCGGACCACGCAGCACTATATATACATCCCGCTCATGGCATGAGATGGGGGAGGTGTGCATATGTGTCAAATGGGCATTGCTGCTAATGATCTCCAATCCCAGGCACAGGGGGTGCGGCCACACCTACTGTGGAGCACCCATAAGGGACACTTTTCTCAAAGAACCTCAGTTTACTGCACAGGGTGAATAACCTTCTCATATCTGTTCTTCTAATTTATATCTTCAATCCAAAAGGATTGATCAGGCTTCTTTGTGTTACTCTGTCTTTGTACATGCGATATTATATGGACTTCAAATGATATTTGCAAGCAAGTTAATGAGAAATTAATGGGGGGAGGGATAGCTCAGTGGTTTGAGCATTGGCCTGCTAAACCCAGGGTTGTGAGTTCAATCCTTGAGGGGGCCATTCAGGCATCTGGGGCAAAATCAGTACTTGTTCCTGCTAGTGAAGGCAGGGGGCTGGACTCAATGACCCTTCAGGGTCCCTTCTAGTTCTAGGAGATGGGTATATCTCCATTATTATTTTTATTATAATAAATAGCATCTCCAGCAATGGCTTATTTTCTCTGAGATAAAGAAACCTTTATGCCAGTGGTGCTCAAACTTGTGTTCTGGTGACCAGGGCCGGCTCCAGGGTTTTTGCCGCCCCAAGTAGCAAAAAGGGGGAGGAAAAAAAAAGTCACGATCTGCAGCTCTACCGCCGCCACTTCAGTCTTCGGCGGCAATTTGGCAGCTGGTCCTTCGCTCCGAGAGGGAGTGCTGCCAAATTGCCACCGAAGACCCGGATGTGCTGCCCCTCACCGTTGGCCGCCCCAAGCAGCCGCTTGCTGTGCTGGTGCCTGGAGCCGGCCCTGCTGGTGACCTCTTTCACATATCAGAGAGGTAGCTGTGTTAGTCTGTCACTCTTTCACATAGCAAGCCTCTGAGTGCGACCTCCCCTTATACATTAAAAACACTTTAAAAATATACTTAATACCATTATAAATGCTAGAGGCAAAGCACGGTTTGGGGTGGAGCTCATGACCCCCCATGTAATAACTTTGCGACTCCCTGAGGGGTCCCAACCCCCAGTTTAAGAACC
This sequence comes from Mauremys mutica, assembly GCF_020497125.1. Classification (NCBI taxonomy): domain Eukaryota; kingdom Metazoa; phylum Chordata; order Testudines; family Geoemydidae; genus Mauremys; species Mauremys mutica. The sequence continues at coordinate 186,385,856 of NC_059072.1, read as the reverse complement.
TCTGCTTTATGCCTCCTTTTTCATCCATTTATGAAATTGTTCAAACCTGAATTAGGATCACAATGAATAAATGAACATGCAGTATTGCTGCTTGAACTTGTTTATATCCTGGGTGAGGCAAAACCAAGGCCGAAGTTCACCTGTGGTGCCAATGCCTGACCTCGAGGGTGCACCCAGGAGACCTCCACGCACCTACAAAGTTTTAAGAAAGAAAAATAGTGTTCATTGTATGAGCTGAGTACACTGCTCTACAGGCAAAATGCTTCTGAAATAAATGTAGTCCAACTTTACTAATTCTGGGTCACTGAGAACGAAAATGATGCTTAAAATTGTTGAATGGCTCTAGTTTTCAAGTTATGCTATTGGGTCAGTATATACGACCCTTGACTTGGGAATAGCGGAGGATAACTGAGTTATAAAGGGAAGGGATCTCAATTTAAACCAGAAATGACTAAAATACATCTTTGACTGGATCTATGAATAAATCTATGACTGGGTTTAGACAGTACTTGCTTTTTAGGCAAAACAATGAATGATGCAATCTGAAGCTGGTATTGCATCATACATGATATGAATTGCATCATGTTATTCCTAGAAGTCATGGATGATGCAATCATAATGAAGCTTACATCACTCTGCTGAACAAATTGCCCTATATCAGCTCTAGAAATCATACAGTGTCGTGCTCTCTTATTTGTCAGTGTTTGATTTTGTAAAGGGACACATTTCTGTTTAGCTAAAGTGAGCAGAGATGCCTCGTACTTGTGTGAACAGTGCAGATAACTTCTGCTATGTTTGTGGTGAAGTGATTTTTGCATCACAAAAGCGCAGTATAACCACTATGGTTAAGAAAGCCTATCACCTTTATTTTGGCTGCAAAATTGGAGATCAGGACAAGAGGTGGGCCCCACACATATGCTGCAACACTTGTGCAACAAATCTTCGCCAGTGGTTGAACAGGAAAAGGAAATCTATGCCTTTTGCAGTGCCAATGATTTGGAGAGAGCCAACAGATCATACCAGCAATTGTTACTTCTGCATGGTGCCTCCAGTTGGGAAAGATGTGTCAAAGAAGAAAAAAATGGACTGTGCATTATCCAAACATTCCATCAGCTATACGCCCAGTACCCCACGGAGAAGGACTGCCGGTTCCTGATGCACCAGAATCATTCTCGCTTGAGTCAGATGAGGAGGAGGAAGAGGATGAAACTTCTAGTCCTGAACCATCAGTGTCACAGGACCCACATTTTCTCCCATCCTCCTCCTCTGAACCACACCTCATAACACAAGGTGAACTGAATGACCTTGTCAGGGATTTGGAACTACCCAAGAGTAAGGCAGAGCTGTTGGGTTCCAGACTACAGCAGTGGAATCTCCTGGCAGGTGATATTAGGGTTTCCATGTTCCGTGACCGTCAAAAGGATCTTGTCCCATTCTTCTTCATGGAAGGTGATCTTGTAGCCTGCAACAACATCGATGGTGTGATGGCAGCCCTCAACATCGTTCACGATCCAGATGAGTGGAGACTGTTCATTGATTCATCGAAGATGAGTCTTAAAGCTGTTTTACTGCATAATGGCAATGTTTTGCCATCAATTCCAGTTGGTCATGCAGTCCATATGAAGGAAACCTATGACAACATGAAACAACTTTGAAGTTGCATAAACTATGACCAACATCAGTGGCAGCTTTGTGGCGATTTGAAGGTTGTTGCTCTCTTGCTTGGTCTGCAGACTGGATACACAAAGTACTGCTGTTTTCTCTGTGAATGGGATAGTCGTGCAAGAGATTCCCACTACATCATGAAAGACTGGCCACTCCGACAGTCATTGGAGCCTGGGAGGAAAAGTGTTCAGCGTCCACCACTTGTTGAATCAAGGAAGATTTTGTTACCACCCTTACACATCAAGCTGGGTCTGATGAAGAACTTTGTCAAGGCCATTGACAAAACACAAGCAGCTTTCAAGTACTTCCGTGGAAAATTTCCAAGGTTAAGTGAAGCTAAGATAAAGGAAGGTGTCTTTGTTGGTCCTCAGATTCGTGAACTTCTTCGAGGTGATGCATTTGACCATGCACTGCGTGGCAAGGAAAAGACGGCATGGAAAGCCTTCCAGTTAGTGGCAATAAATTTTCTCGGAAACAACAAGGCAGACAACTACAGATTGTTGGTGGAAAACCTCCCCAAGGCATACAAAAGCCTTGATTGCAACATGTCACTAAAGATACATTTTTTGCACTCTCATCTAGACTTTTTTCCACTGAACTGCGGAGAAGTGAGCGACGAGCACGGCGAGCGATTTCACCAGGACATTGCAACAATGGAGAAACGCTGTCAGGGCAAATGGAGCCCATCAATGCTTGCAGACTATTGCTGGACAGTGACAAGAGATGCTCCATTTAATGAATACAAGAGACAAGCCAAGAAGTGCCGAGTAGACACTGAATAGGACTAAACTATGTACATAATAGTTTTTTTGCCTTTTGTTTCATAATAAATTTTAGTTATATAACCCTTTTGCTGATTTTTAAAGTGTTACATAAACAGGACAGGTGAAATATTATCATGTAAAGCAACCATAAACGCATGAAAAGACCTAGGTTTACAATTTATGATGAAAACTCTACTATCTACACAATATACATAGACATAAAATGTAAAAACTTAAATATCTTAGAAACAGTAGCCAATCAGTTGTTTTAATTGTCATATTTGAATTCAGCACATCAAAATACATAATAAAAAGGACATTTTATCACTGAAGCAGACGACTTCTCAAAAATTGTAGACCAGTGGTATCTGGCAAGTGTTTACCATGTGCGGGTGGGGGGTCTATGGGGCTTCACGTTGCTTTTTAGAGGTGTATCTGTTTATATAGTGCCTTCCCAAAGAGTGTCATAAATATAACGGACATACAAACTGTCGTATGTAATATGATTCCCCCTTCCTTCCATCACTGAAATACTATTACCTCTATGTTGGAATGCAGAGCTTTTATAAACAACTATCATACTATGCAACAGTTTACACAGAAGGCAAAGAATACCATGTTCAGCTGAAACTGTAGGGGGAGATTAGGTACTGCAAACAGAATGTAATTAAAAAAATTGGAATTTGGCCAGGTCCTCAGGATTAACACCTCACAACACTGTTAATGACCATAAGGGGTCATTAGCCCAGTTGTGCTTCTTATCTGAAAGAATGCATCTCCTACAGCACAATGCTCCCTAACAGCAAACTTGCTGTTTAGTCTAAATTTTGTCATATCGCTTTGTGGTCCACATAGAAGTTTGTTGTATGAACCAATTAAGTGTTTATCTAATAAGTGGCACTAACTACATATCATAAATATTTTCTTTTCTATTAGCAAAGATGCTTATGAAGTGTGCAGATAAGAATTTTGGCAAATCTTGTTATTTTCTGTGTAAAAAGTCCCCTGTAGACTCAGAACTGATTGAACTGTTTTTGCTTTCTCACAGTATAACCCCAAAATATTTAATTGCCTGTTTAACTTCAAGATTGTTTTAAAATCTTGGATTTAACTACTGTAGATCTTGTATATCCGAGGTAAGGTCATACAGTAACGGTTGAAGTATATCTTTGGCAAAGGTCTACAAGATGACAAATTCAGTACTTCAGTAAAATGAAGTTAGGATATTTCCTTACTTCCTATCATTCTTGCAATATCTATCTTAAGAATGGATTAATGTTACTTCATCTTTGCTAGTGTTCCAATCTCTGTCACTCGAATAGGAAATCCAAATTTTTAACCTTCAAATATCTTGTGAAAGACTGTAAATATACTGGACTATGCTGACCTTTTCAGTATACTATATGTTGATTGGTTAGCCATTCCACCTCTCCCCCACAGGTTAATGAGGCTGTAAATAGGAAGAACTGAAATGGCAAGCCAATCAAAAAGGTCAAAGTAGTAGAGCACACCACTACAGCTGACAAAATATATGAGGCATTGAAATTTGGATACCTCATTCTTAGTGACAAAGACTGTAATGAGAATAGAAAACGGAGCCCCATGAATCCATTCACATCAAAAAGAATGTTAAGTGGATGAGAAATGATGCAGGCTTGGGCCAGTTGTGTTCTAGGATTAAAAATTAAACCCACATGATACTTCTCAGGTACCTTCTCGTAGAGATTATGCTTTGCTCCTAGCTCTAGTTCTACATGTCTTTGTGTTCTTGTCATCATTTGCACGAAATCCACAACCACATCAGCTCATATTCTGCCATTTTTGAAAGGGGGAAAAAAAACTGCTCAGGTGGTGTTAGAGAGAATGAATATATGCTCCAGAACAATGCTAAAGTATACTCTATCAAATAACATAACTGAATAGAATATTCCCAAATTGTGCTGGTGTGGTATTTGCAAACACATTCACTCAATATCAATGTTGAGTGAATAAAAATATTAGTTGAAAAGCATGCAGAAATACAGTGAGATTGTTCACTATAACTGCTTCTTAACTCAAGGTTGCTGTGTCTGTACTCAAACCCTTGTTAATTACAATTGCACCACCAAATTTTGTCACTGGATGTGACCATAAAATTATGCTACTCCACTGAAAGCAAATGAAGTCATGAAAACAAAGATTAAAGATGCTACTTTTTAATTCTGGCCTGTAATAACCACAACATTCTCTGACTGTTCATTATTGAAACTTATACTGTAGTGACACTTGCTGGTAGTGTGAATATTACAGAAGTATTGTAATCCTCCTTACCGCAAAGCCTTGTCTGCATTCTGTTCAGCTACCTGCACCAGTTTAATAGTGCAGACTGTTAGTTTGTAATCTATGTTCCCAAGTAATTTTAAACATACGCATATGAAGCACAAGTGCTATACCTAAACCAAATATAGCTGCTGTAGGCACCTTGGTAACAAGGTCAGTAGAGGGAAGGAGAAGGGGGTAATTTAATCACACAGGTTTTTAAAACAATAGTGAGAGAATACTCGGAGTGATCTCTTCAGTACATCCATCTCTGTGTGCACTACTTCAGCTTTATGGGGTGTGAAACTTTCCAATAAAAACAAAAATACTCACTATTCAGCCAAGAATAACTTACAGTAGCTTGCATCATTGCTGTGACTTATTTATATTAGATGTATTACTCTGTGCTTACTGCATGGGCACATAGCGGAATGTTGCTGTGATAAATGAAATAGCTGCTCTGTATCCTGAAGCAGCACTACCGTTTCAAAACGTGCTAAAACATGTCTTCCATTGGAATTCCTCACGGAAATGGATGAGTTATAGGGAAGCGTGCCAAGAGGTGCCTTCTGCTGCGCTTTATCACTGCCTATAATCCAACTGTCTGAAACTGCGCCAAGCTAATTAGCTAGTTCAGTGCTTGTTATATCAAGAGTCCAAATAAGCTAAGAGGTCACACTTAGTATCAGAGAAAAGCCTTTGTATTTGTCTATCTGTCCTTGGGGCCACACACAACTCTCATGTGGGCCAAATCCTAATTAATGCCTTCACTTAAACTTGTACAAAAAAACATTTTGGAATGTCCACCATTTAAAACGTGCATTTTTTAAATAGTTCAGGTGAGAATACCAGTGAAGCATATGCAGAGAGTAGCTCTGCTTGACATGGGTATTATTTAATTTTGTTTTTATGAAGGGCATCTACATAGTATAGAGCTCAGAAAAGTCCTTGCTTGGTTTTGCTCAATATTTGAGGGCTTGAGAAAAGCCTATTTAAATAGGATCATAACATTACTGTATTCTTATTTATTATCTGAGGCACAGGTTCTAGTCAGGATGTGCTAAGGGATGTATAAATACATAGAAAAATGCAATCTTTTTTAAGCCCAGGTGCAATAAGGGAGTATAACACACAAAAGGACGTAAAGAGGAGGGTAGTAATGGTGACAAGAGGAAGGAAGGAGGACAGTAATAGTAATAAGATTTTATTTATATATATATATATATATATATTGCACACACACAGTTGGATAGGCTAATATTGTTACATTTGACTGCCGCTTCACTTTGTGTAACATTGTGAATAACTCTGGCTCATGTGCATGTTCTAATATTTAGATCTAATACTCTTTAACTATTTCTATTGTTTAACTCTTCTTTAAACCTCAGCCTAAATCAGGTCATTTATGTGTGGGGAAAGGGGAAGGATTACAAGGTTTGGGCCCAATGGAAAAATGAGAGGAGGGATGGAGTGGGTAGAAGAGAAAGAAGGTCAGGATAATGAGAGCAGGAGGCACAGGGAAGCAGGGTAAGTTACATACCTGTAAAAATCAATAAAGTTGAGAACCGCAACTGGAGGAATCTAGGTTCTGAGAGAAATTTTCATGTTTTGAGATCCAGAGAAATGTCCACTCTGCAGACTGTGAAGGAGTCCCTCCCATCATCTTCTCGGTTCTAGAAGCCATATGAGGAAGGCACTTGGTGATGGAGATGGTCACCCGTTGAAATCTGGTGTGCTTGAATGAATCCCCCATGCATTTGGTTGAGGTAAAGGTGGCAGAATGAAGAAGCCTTTTAGTTCCTACCTCCCCTGTTGGGGCATCTAGAGTACTGGGGACTTCTGAGCTGTATTCCATATACCTGGTGCTGGTGGCCACGTGGGAGAAGGAAACTGGGGGATATTTCCAGTGGTGCCAGTATGCAGAGGAGGTGCTAGCCCATTGGGGGCCCTAAGCAGGAATATTTTGCCCCTCATCCCACAATACATGATAAAAAAGCGAATGGGGGGGGGCCTGAGCTGTTCAGGGCCCTAAGCAATTGCTTAGTCTGCTTATGCTTAGCGCCGGCACTGCCAGTATGAAGGGTAAGGAGATGAATAAGATAGGAGAGGCAAGAGCATCCAGACTGTCATGGGTACTGCTGAGGATGGGGCATGCGGAAACAGGCACACATAGAATGCTAGGTAGGGTGTTGCATAGTAACATGGAACAGTATATTGAGGGATTGCATCTCTGCTTTTGTCTAAGTCCAGTTCTTGTATTGCGTCCTCTTTGCTTCTAAATCACAGCACAATGAGAGTATTTCCTGCTGCATTGTATGCTGCCGCCTGGCTTCCATTCATTTTATTTATAGATACATTAGCCTCTTCCCTTGGCTCTACATTGTTCCACGATAAATAAGGTATTAGTAGAAGAATTGGAGAGTCAGGATACTGGGAATCAAGGACAAATAGCATTATATCCAAGATATCCACAGAGGGATGCACAGTTTCGGGACTGTCATCATCTCCTACCTCCCTTTTGGATCAAAGAAAGTAGGGAAATGTCAGAATGCCTGTAAGCTCTGCATGTGTTAAAATAGACAAAAGGAAGGAAACAAACCTTTAAATCTCAGTCAGGTAACCTTGCAGTGCACCTGCTATGCCGTTCCTTAGTTAACCTGCCATTAAAACCCATGGATATTAGGACATATCTGTCCATTTCAGCTGGAGTTATAAGAGATTGTAAAGAGCAGTAAATAGTTATCTTGCCTTTTTGTGCCTAGACAGCCAAATTCCCAAGGTGGATGAGATTTCTCTAGGTTCTTCAATAAACAAAACAACAAAGTAAAAACCACAATATGAAGTTTTTTTAATTTTATTTTTATTTTATTGGTGTGGTTTGTCACAATTTTTTAAATTAAATTATTTTCTTTACTTTTGCTGAAGAAGGAAAAAAATTAGAAAAGCAAAGGCCATATCTTTAATTTCCTCTGTTTGCTTTGATTTCAGTTCTCCATTTCTGTCAATGTTCTCATACTTCAAGGCTGCTTTATGATGTACCAAAGTCAGGTTAACTCTGAATCAGTGTAGTATGTACTGAAACAAAGAGACCTGAATGGATGAAAAATACTGTGCTTTGACATACGATACATTATCAGTAGGCCCATAGGAACGATTAAATTCCTTCATGGCCATGGAACTGAAGTATGTTTTTGAATACACATGAAAAACATGGTGCATTTTGTAGATTTTGATGGCTTGGTTTGTAGTATAGCACATATACTGAAATGTGCCACTGAAGTATATTAGTGTATCCTCATGTATTAGCAATCTCTTGCAATGACAACTCAAAAAGTCCTTTTAACTTTACCACTGTAATGCCACTATAAAATGTTACATACAATAAAACTTAATTATGGAGCAAAGCTTGGTCAGAAACCAGATGGGTTTGTAATTAAAACTGTTCAAAATATTTACAACAATATGCAAAACAATTTTAAAAAAAATGAAATTTACTCTTCTGGTTAAGAACTCTAAAATGCACCCAATTTTATAGATAGCTTTGCTAAAATATTCATTTTAAAAAAATTACTAATTTCTGTGCAAAAATGGATGAGTAGTGAATTGATGCAAAAATCATGTGTCGCTGAATTGGGGGTTAGCTAAATAATGGGAAATGAAATGGGAAAAACATTCTTGCAAATTTCTCTGTGTGCGCATGCGTGTGTGTGTGTGTCTCTCTCTCTCTATCTCTCTCTCTCTCTGTATGTGTGTGTATATATATATACACACACACACACACACATATATATATATATATACATATACAGAGAGAGAGAGAGGGAGAGAGAGATGTTATGACTGTATTAGACCCATCGAGGATTTTCAAAGCTTTTAAAAATTGTCTGCATGACTTGTTTGAATACACGTAATTCGAGTTGGCCCATATTCGTTCCATCTACTGTTCTTGGATGACCAGCGTTGACATGTAAATACCAACACTGGATACTTATACAATTCATTGATTACCACTTATTATACAATATAAATATTTTTGATTTATTGAATAGCTTTATAAATAACTGGTTCATGCACGCTTTAAGGCATAATGCACTATAGGAGTCACTAGGAAGATGGTGATGTTTCATGGATAAGTACTGGACTCAGAACCCAGACAACTGAATTCTACTCCCAACTCTGCCATCAGTTTGCTGGTTGACAATGGGTAAATTGCATAACTCAAACCTCAGTGTCCCCATCTGTAAAATGGGGATAACTCCTTTGTAAAAGGTCCCTTATCTCCTTTCACATATATCTTGAAAAGCATTATTTAAGAGCTAATATCATATAATAAAAGCCTTACCCAAAATCCATTAAAGTCCATGGAAGTCCTTGTGCAGGCTCTGGATTTTGTATAAGCATATGCTTTATAACCAGCTCTAATTGTGACTCAGAATCATAGACTATCAGAGTTGGAAGGGACATCAGGAGATCATCTAGTTCAACCCCCTGCTCAAAGCAGGACAAATCCCCAGGGTTTGTTTTTTTTCTTTCTTTCTTTTTTTTTTTTTTTTGAAAAAAACCCTCCTTTTGTCAAGCACCTTGGAAAAGATCAGAAGAAAAGGTTTAAAACCTTCCTAAGAAACTTCTATCAGTTTTGCCTACAAAGTACAAGGCAATTCTGCAGGACTGAGATTCCTTAAAAAAGGGGGCTTTGGAAGTCTCATCACGTAGGACATTTGAATACTGCAGTCCCATTTAAAATGAATTAGAACTGGATGTACAAATCTCCTAGGTGGCTTTGAAAATCTCAGCTAAGTCTTTCACTTCTTCCTCTTGGAAAAGTGAGACTGCTCTCTAGAATATGAATTTTGCCTCTCACCTCTGCTTTTCTCCTGCAGCCTCTAACACAGCAGAAGATAATGTAATCAGTACTTGACTGTGCATCCTGCTGACCATGGAGACAAGAAAATGAATCATCTATTTTCTGAGAGGCAAAGTTCAGAGACTTCACTAGGCAAACTCAAAAGATTAAAGTCTGGAACAGACAGCCAGATTCAAGAGGGCTAGTACAACACTGTGGTGGGGTGGAGAGGGAGCAGGTTACTGTGGAAGTGGAGCCTTTGTACTATGAGAGCAAGTGAATCTTCCTTCTAGAGAAGACCCTTTTCAAGTATGTGGGACTGTCTTGCTAAAACCTACTTTGTGTTGAAATCTTAAATTGTGGAGAAGGAAGGTAGCTTTAACCTAGAAACATGTTACACAAAATTCTTATTGAAAGAAGCCTCACATACATTTTGTAAAGTGAGTTTGTTGGAACTAAAAACTGATGACTATGGGTTTTCATGACTTCTGATAAGATTACAGTATCAAAACAGACCAGAACCATCTTAAAAATGAAAGAAGCTGTCCATATGCTTCTTTGACTGGATAATTTTGGTGGGTCATGGGTTGCCATCCTCTCTTTGCCTGTAACTTTTCTGGCTGCAGTTATCAATGCCATCAGCATTAGAGCTGAGCAAAAACTTTCAAACAGACTATTTTTCTGTTTGAAAACACAAAACCAAAATGTCCCATGAGAAACTGATTTTGGAAAGTTTTGTTTTGGGAAATAGAGCATTTCAATACATCAAAATGGAACATTTAAATATTTTCCAAACAGAATGCTTCATTTCCAAATAACATTTTGTTGGATTCTATATCTTCCTAAATTTAAAGTCAAAATCAAAATAAAGTTTTGACCAGAATCATTATTTTCTTGTTTCATTTCATGGAAAATTTCAAAAACTTTTGTGTTCATTTCAGTTTACAATTAAAAATATCAAAATTGCAGAACTTACCACAAAATGGGATTTCTGCACAGATCTAGTCAGTATGGCAGGGGACACCTCCATCACCATGACATCCAGCCTCACTCTTGTGGTCAGCACAAGTACTAGGTATTGAGACCCAGCAATTTATCATCAAACATCTTATTCTAATAATGCAAAATTTTCTGACCAAACCATAAAGGAAAGAGAACTGATAACATCATAGCTGTTTTCTGAACAAATCCTGACGTGTGAACCCAAGGTTCCTTCTATTTTCTCCTTCCCTAAACAAATTTAGGTGACAGAAATGAAAATCAGTTTCTAACTTCATTCAGTTACACAAATGAAGCATTGCTTTCCAGAAAATTCGCACAGCTAATAGAAGAGGTGCAAGCACAGTCAAAATGGAACTATTTTAAGAATTGCTGAAATGTTTGCAAATTTGTCAGCATTCACCCCATTCTCATGGAGAGCTTTCATGAGCAGTATCGGCCCAAAGGGAATTTTTATTATTAAGTTCTAGGGGATGGTTTTCTAGTTGAGTCTTAGACATATTCTTGGCTTTGCTGTATATAATTGTGCCCCTGTGATTAGCATATCTTGTGAGCATTAAGAAAACAAGGATTGCTAGGCAGCAAGCCGAGAATGATATGAAGTAGTAGTTTACATAACCAAATATCTACAGGTTTCAGAGAAAATATAATATTTTTAATTTCAAATACAGACAAATATATGGTTTTTAAAATGCAATAGTATAAGCTTCATAGTGGACTGACTCCGTAAAGGAGTCAAAAGCAAACTAATTTGGTTATTAGCATGTGCATGAGGTGATCCTGCTCCACTCATTCAGAAAATAGGAATTAAGTTGATTTGACAGCCCTCCAATTTTGCTTTCAATGCTATTGATTCCTCTCATCAAGGCTGTGCTTTTCTGTGCTCGATCTTGCAAAAGGGACTGATGGGTACACTCAATCTAATCACATTTCATTGTACATTCTCTGCATGTAATAATAATCTTGACTATCCCGATCAATTTTGACCCAGTTTCCTCTCACAGGATGCAACTCAATGATTGCTATCTAGTTTTTATTTTTTTAAAGAACATGATTTGATACATTTTTTCTGAAGAAATATCTATCAAACACAGTAAGCTTTTCTGCTTTCCCATATTTCTGTTTTATTTCTTTTTGTAAAATACTAGGTTTGATCTTCATAGGGTCTGAGGTTATTATATGGTGTATAATGATGGTGATTTTTGTAATGACACTCAAAGTACTTAATGTGGTTGAGAAGCCTTCTTGAATGAACAGTTAAATACAAATAGCTCCATACAGTGTGCTGTTCAACATAACAGGCAAATGAAAAGAGCTGATTGCATAATTTTGGTGGGCAATATTGCCATGTATCTGAATATTTTCTGTAATGATCTAATAAAAGGATCATTACTTAACAGAGAACTTTAATTAGATTAATACCTCCTTTTGTATTTGTTCATAGAAATTAGAGATGAAAAAGATCAACCAGTCCATTCCCTGCTGGTGCTGTTGTTATGCCTGTTCATCTATTTAAAAGCCCAGCTTACTGTTGCAAATCTGTACCAGAGATGTGGCAATACTGGACTTGCCTATATAGTAGGTTTTATTGTACACTCCTTGCCTGATTCTTATACATTTCCCATGGACTTCCACTGTGCAGGATAAGGGCTGTAATTCTTTGAGGGGGAAGGGAGACAAATTCTGTGGTCAGATCTCTCAGGTTGATGTATGCGCATAATAATACCCCTGTGGAGCTGGAAGAGTTGGTCCAGGATTAAAGAGCTGAGATTTACAACTAAGCTTCATTTAGCATACAATGAAATAACTCTCAAATGACATGCATATGTTAAGTAATTTAAATCCATTAATACAGTTGTTAAATGAAGTCCAGTTAAACATATTGATGGTGTAAACATGAGAACAGAAGTTGACTCTTCTAGGGCATTTGTATATTGGCAGAAAACTTATGTTGTTGTGCAGACAAATGCTATCATGTGTGTGCAAGAGAAAGAGCTATGCTCCCATTTGTCTTCAAAATGAAATACCTGTAATCTGACCAGAAAAAATAACAGCTGAATAATTCCTTGCCTTCCAGAAAACATATTTCCTCTGTACCAAAAGCTGTAAGCTTCCTGACAAAAATAACTATCTAGCTCCTGCATAATACTAATACAAGCCAAGATTTTGAGGTTTTGGCAGCTTATCCTGGCCTCAATAGCAAGAAAACTAGACATATTATTTTCTGAATTTTCCCCAGATGTAGACAGCACAATAGGAAGGAGGGGGGTAGGAATGCAGAGTTACTCCTTCATAGGATTTACAATTTTGCTCTTAACCCTCTGTATATTAATAAACAGTAAAATGAAGCATTCTAAATACTCATAATAAAATCCTAACTGTTCCCTAAATGTTTTTCATAATTAAAGTCATATAAAAAATCACTTATTTAGGGGCCAATCTAGGTTCGGTTTCAGCCTCCTTAATTCTATTATACCTGGCTTTCTTCTAATTGTGCTGAGAAAGAAATTTGGCCCATTGTCTCTAATGGTAGTTGTGTGCCTGAATCACTGTCTACTGCTTTGAAAATACAAAGATAAGTTTTTAAAAGGCTGTTTGTAGTTTTTATTTGTAGATTTTCTTCTGAAAGGCAATTGGAGATTATAGATAGACCTGATATCATGTTAAAAGGACTTGCAAAAAAATCATAGACCACATAGTGCAGCTTGCAATTGGTTCCCTATGTGCCTTATACAAACTATAATCAGGAAGACATGTCCACTACATGTGACTCAATAATAACCGCTATGTATTGATCTAGGGCAAAAATGGCTCAGGCCCAGACTTCTAAAGATATTTAGGCATTGTTGCGCTCAGCATGGCAACACCTAACTGATTTAAAAGTCTAAATCTCATTTTCAAAAGTGTTTTAGGCACTTCTGAGCCAAATTCCATTGGATGGTAGGCACTTAAGAGCCTAAGTCCCATTGGAAGTCAATGGGAAGTAAACTCCTAAATGCTTAAAGTAACTTTTTGCTTTTTGTTCTTATAAATAGAGCTGGCTTTAAAAAAGTGAAAAATGTTGTGGGTTATTTTGGTTTTTTTGAGGGGGTGAAGGTTGGTCAAAAATAAAAAGGGTGGTTCTGTTTTGTTTTTTCAAATACCATTCATTTAAAAATCAGCCCTTTTTCTCCTCAAAAGATCAAAACTTGGAAAATGTAAAGTATTTCTAATTAGTAGTGTCTCTCTTTGAGCTCAGTGCAGAACCAGTAAACAAGTTTTAGTATTGCTAATGACATCTCAGGGGATTGTGGAATGCAGGGGCGGCTCCAGGCAACAGCGTGGCAAGCCGCTGGGGGCGGCCTGCCGGTCGCCATGAGGGCAGCAGTCAGGCTGCCTTTGGCAGCATACCTGCGAGAGGTCCGCCGGTCCTGCAGCAATTCAGCAATGGGTATGCTGAAGGCACGGGACCAGCAGACCTCCCGCAGGCATGCCACCGAAGGCAGCCTGACTGCTGTGCTTGGGGCGGCAAAATACATAGAGCCACCCCGATGGAGTGTCACTGTCTGGAAAAGCAAGCTTGTTTTTGATGGGAGGGTTTGACAATATTCACTAAGCTGTAATGAAAGCTATAAGATACAATGAAACTAGCTTGGCAAGCCAGTCCAGTGATGAGCCACCTTCTCTGGGCTTAAATGTATTTCAGTGTTCCTATTCATCTATCTACTGAATGTCAGCACCCTGCGTAGTCTGACAGATATCCTGTCCTTGCCAGGTAGCTGTTGCTTTTAGGCATTAGCTGCCAAAACAATTCATAGATTAATGAGAAAACATTCATAAATTAAAGTAAAGTCTTTCCACTTGCATTGAAAATGCAACATCTCTGGGATGTTTAAATGCTGTAAAATGTCTTAATTTGTTCAAACACTTGCACAATTATTGATATAGACAGATGCATAATACACAGACTACAAGTGTCTAAATTAGCTTTAAGGGAAATTAATACAAGAAACTAGAAAAATATTCCCAAGGAGTAAATTAGTTTGACACTTTATTATGACTTCAACAAAAGATTACCAAATGTGTCTTTAATATTGCACTTGGAAAAATGTAGGGATAATGGATGGTGTAAGCACAGGGAAAGGAAAATCATAGGCCTGTTTTGCTCCCAAGGGTTCCCAAGTTAAGAAATCACTTGTCACCCTGAATAAATCATTAAATATTTTGTTTTTTTCAACATTTTTAATTACAGTTGGCATTCCTGAGTCTAGTGCTGGAGGCAGCCATCTTGCTGAAGAACTTTATCCTTGGTGACACTCTCAGTGGGGGAGCAGAGTTGAATTGACTCTAGGCCAGTTTCCAACCTGCTCCAGAATGCTTTGCGGGGGGAAGGAGAGGTACCTCTTTAAGGTTATATATTTAAAAAGTTAAACAGCTACCTCCAGATTCACTGAAACTGGCACAGGGGGATTGTAAATTATGCCTCTCTGTTCAGCCTGGTTCTCTATGCATCAGTGGGATTTACTCTGGGACAAGGAAGGTGGGTCTCTGTTGCTACCCTCTTATGGCAGGCTTAGTTTACAACCAGGTATTCTGTCAGCAGCAATTAGTAAGGGGACTTGCTGGAAAAGTATGGTCCCCCAGTCTTTGTGTCCAGGTCTCTTGCCTGTTCAACAGGGGCACTGGAACAATTTTTATAGTCAGCCATTGAACCAAACTGTAAATCCTGTATACCAGTGGTTCCCAAACTTGTTCCACCGCTTCTGCAGGGAAAGCCCCTGGCAGGCCGGGCTGGTTTGTTTACCTGCTGCATCTGCATATTCGGCCGATCGCGGCTCCCAGTGGCCGCAGTTCGTTGCTCCGGGCCCATGGGAGCTGCTGGAAGTGGTGGCCAGTACATCCCTCAGCCGTTGCCACTTCCAGCAGGTCCTATGGGCCTATAGCAGCGAATCGTGGCCAGTGGGAGCCGTGATTGGCTGAACCTGCGGACGCGGCAGATAAACAAATGGGCCGGGCCTGTCAGGGGCTTTCCCTGCACAAGCGGTGGAACAAGGTTGGGAACCATGCTGTATATAATGGAAACCACTTCAAGTCAAGGGGTGCAGCAGCACCACCACCCCTAGTTCCAGCAACTATGCTGGTCAACACTGCTCACTACTTTGGATGCTTTAGCTCCCTGTGACTCACCTCTAGGAAGAGGTTCTTGCCACTCACCTCTAGGAAAAAGGTTCTTGCCATTGCAACCTCATCCCCTGCTGAACTTCTGCATGAAAGGGCATTATTGCAAATGGGTGTGTGCTTGAAGAAGCCAATGTAAAACTGGGCTATATTTGTCCCTTTGTTAGTGTCAAGCCATTCTCTAAGCAGACAACTTGGCTTACAGTCCCTTCCACAGAGTGTCAGATGATATCTCTGATCAGTAAGTATCAGAGGGGTAGCCGTGTTAGTCTGGTTCTGTAAAAGCAGCAAAGAATCCTGTGGCACCTTATAGACTAACAGACGTTTTGCAGCATGAGCTTTCGTGGGTGAATACCCACTTCTTCGGATGCTAGTGGACTGATCAGTAAGATGACTCCCTCTAGCTCTAGGCTCAAAAATGCCACTTGTAATTAAATATCCATTTCACATCTTATTCATGGTGATAACTAAGCACCTTCTTACCTTGTGAATTGTTAGATGGGTTGAGAAGTGGGTGTGGTTCTCTTTTAAACTTAAAAAAGCCCTCCAAATCAAAAGGGGAAAAGGTAACTCTACTTCTCATTAATGTGTTGAGCATCATCTTTAAACAAAATATATATCAGAAAAGGTTCATACAGGATAGAGTTTCCTAAATGCATTTTTTGAAAGCTGCATTTTCTACTTTGGTACAATAATGTTTACAAAACTTTGGGGCGGGGTGTGGAGAGGAAAATTGCTGGTGCCCATCTTTTGCAGGCAGAAAGGGCCACTGAAACACACACACTTTACCACAAAGGCTACCACAATCCAGCCTCAAGTTCCTACCCCAATCTTCACACCTGGGCTCTCCCCACATCCCTCCTACTGTCCCCATCCCACACAACTAATCCCCTAACAAAGGCTCTCCTCAATCTCCCTGCTACTGCCCCCTACACACTTTCACCCCAGGGCTGGCACCTCCCTCTCTTCTACTACCCCCCTTCTACCTACACACACACACACACACACACACACACACACACACACACATCGAGCCAACCCTCACCTTCAACCCAGACTCTCCCCTTCCTCTGCCCCCTGCCACACCAACCCCATCTTAACACCCTGCTTCTCCTACACCCCCCTCACGAAGTCACTGACAGCTCCCCCATCACACCTGGACTTGCCCCACAACTACCCCTTTCCCCCAAAACTGGATTGTGCCCCCTCCCCTCCCCGGAGTGCAGGGAGGCAGTTTCTGGGCATTCCCACTGGCAGGGGGCACAGCAGCCAGCACTGACAAGTCCTGCCGTCACTGCCCCTCATGCTCCCAGGCACCACAGACAACCACCCCTCACCCTGAAGTGCAGGATTGAGACAGTGCCCAGGAGCCCCCGGGCATCACAGTCGCTGAGGGGCTGCCCCCAGCTCCCCATTGCCCCAGCAGAATGGGGGAGACTTGAGGGGAGGAGGAGCGCAGTGGGATTAGTGCTAGGAACCCTCGCCCTGCACCAAACTATTTCCTGGTTTGGGATTTCTTTTTGGTCCACTCAGACAACTTCAGCTGGGGTGGCTGGTAGCATGGCGCGGGGCATTCTGGGACTAGTAGTGCAGCTGGCAGCGCAGGTCTCAGGGCTCCTGCGGAACACAGAGGCATGCAAACTACAACTCGCAGCACACTCTGCAACAGCCAGTCTCTGCTGCACCTGTGCACTGCGCTCCCCAGGCTGCTGAGTGTTTCAGCTGGTGCTGGGAAGTTGCTGACTCTTCACATTGCTGGGCTGTGGCCCAGGCTGGATTAACCCTTTGTGGGCCCCTTCCAAGTGTGGGCCCGGCGCCACTAGAGCCATTGTAAACCTGGTACTGCACACAGGTGGGGACACACCCTGCTGCAGTTTTATATAGATGCTGAGATGAGCTCTGCATGGGAAAGCTCAGCTAAGAAACTGCCCAGATACTCAAGTGCACCCCGCCCCCCTGGAGTGCAAACCCAGAATTACACCATCTTGCGCTGCACAGAGAACTATACAGTGTAAGGTCATTGAAATTTGCCCTCTCCCTCAATGTGGAAGATATGCACAGCAAAGATATGCACAGCAAAGCTTAATATACTAAAGAAATTGGGCCTATTACAGAGGTTCTTGAAGGCAAGCTGCTCTTGCTTGCAGCTAAAAACTCCAGGTATTTCTTTCACAGGCCAGACACCCTCTAGCCTGGGTTCAATCCTTTCTTCCCCAGTTCAGTCTTAGGTGTTTATAGCAATCATCTTGGGTGGGGATTAAGTGAAGAATCAACCACAATTATGTCACTCTCCTGCCTTGAATAGGTTTTACATAGGGCAGGAACCCTTTGTCTTCCAGCCTTCTCCCACCCCCGCCTCATCCCGGTCAGTGGAAAAGTACTAAGTTTATCATGGAGTCCAATATCAGGTGATGTGATCACTTGACCCTGCAGCCACAACTCAAAGTGTATTTGCAGCATCCAAAGGAAGGCTTTCCAGGAATAGCATCTTCAAAGACCTATTGTTCTCCCTAATGGTCCATTGACTTGTTCCTGGCTAGCCATCTAAACTGATTGCATTCTGTCTAGTGGGCATTTCCCAGGTGTAAACACAATTGTAATTGATACATAGTCAATATTCCTAACTCCAGATACAGAAATGATACATGCATACAAATAGGATAATCATATTCAATAAATCATAACCTTTCCAATGTTATCTCACATGCCTTAACATGCATAAAATATATAATAATTATGCCATACCCATATCTTAACAATATCTCTATGAAGACTATGAGGCCAGAGTGTCACACCCTCATCACTAAATGATTTCCTCCACCCTTCATGCCTATCAACCTCAAAGTCACACATCACAGCCACCACCTTACTAGATAACGAGACCTAGATAAGTCTTGTCCCTTTTGGCATGTCAACACCATTCCTCAAAAAGTTTCATAGGCCTGGTCTGCACTAGGAGTTTATGTCGAATTTAGCGGCGTTAATTCGACTTAACCATGCACCCGTCCACACCAGGAAGCTAATTAGTTCAACCTAGAGGGCTCTTTAGTTCGAATTCTGTACTCCTCCCCGACGAGGGGAGTAGCGCTAAATTCGACATGGCTATGTCGAATTAGGCTATGTGTGGACGGAAATCGACCTTAGTAGCTCCGGGAGCTATCCCACAGTGCACCACTCTGTTGACACTCTGGACAGCAGTCCGAGCTTGGATGTTCTGACCAGCCACACAGGAAATGCCCAGGGAAAATTTGACATGCTCCAGTGCCTTGTGGATGTTCTCCAGGACCGCAGGTGGGAGGACAGAGCCCCCCTGCACTGTATCTGCAACCGCCCTCCCCCGCCACAAAGTCCCAAACCCCCCTCACCCAAAGTAACAAGAAGGAGGGGCGACAGGGGCCGTGAAAACTGTCACTGCACCCCTGCAGCGTGCACAAATACAAGAAGGCTCTCATTCCCTAAATGTTGAGAAGTCCTTCCCTTCCTGGCTCACCAAAGCCCCAATCCCAGTTTCATCCCCTAACTGTGTAGTTGATTATTAAAAGTAGTTTGTTGTTAATTACTATTTCCGTCAAGTTTTTCTACAGAAGACTGTCTGTGAAGGGGGTTGTTAATTGCATAGGACAGTCACCTTTACCAGGTACAGACCCGGGGGCAGGATCAACAGCAGGTCACACACACAGTGCAGTCAGCAGGCACCCTGGTCGGTCTGGGAGGTGTTTTCCATGTTCTGTGTGGGTGGGGGGTACGTGACTTTGTGGCATGGGAGGGCGGTTACAGAACTTATGCAGCGGTCCTTGTCCCGGACCACAGAGCCACGCAGCAGGGGAATCTGTAACCTTCCTCCCCCGCCACAAGGTCACGTAGCCCCCGCACACAGAGTCCCGAAAAGGAGGGATGGCAGGCTCTGTTGAAACAACCAGGCCGGCACTGCAGACCGCTCTAGGAGCAGGAGCCTATCATTCCTCGAGTGTACAAGCGGTGTTAACATCACTGCACACCCTACCCACCACAGTCTGCATCCCTGTTTCAACCCTTTAACGCGAATTCATTAATAAAGAAAACGTTGTTAATTAACAATGTTCCATTAACTTTATTTTTAAACGTGTGTTGGAAGGGGGGAAACGTGGTGAACGGGGTATGTAACCGCAGAAGAAAGTCAACAGTAACTGAAGCAGGGGCAGGTTCAGCTTCTCTGTAAAGAAACTGAACAGTCACAGGTTACCCTGCTCCCTGAGGAACCTAGCTTTCAAAGCCTCCCGGATGCACAGCGCTTCCCGCTGGGCTCTTCTAATTGCACGGCTGTCTGGCTGAGCGTAATCAGCAGCCAGGCGATTTGCCTCAACCTCCCATCCCGCCATAAAGGTCTCCCCCTTGCTCTCACAGAGATTGTGGAGCACACAGCAAGCTGCAATAACAATGGGGATATTGGTTTCACTGAGATCCGAGCGAGTCAGTAAGCTCCTTCATCTCCCCTTGAGACGTCCGAAAGCACGTTGAATGATGACAGTTACCCAAGACCACCCTCGACACATTTTTCCCCCCAGCATGTATTGTGGGGAAATCCCAGAATTCAAATGGGCAGCGGGGACTGTGGGAACTGTGGGATAGCTTCCCACAGTGCATCCCTTCCAATGTCGACGCTTGCCCCGTTAGTGTGGACTCACAAAGTCGAATTAGTGTCCTTAGTGTGGACACACAAATTCGACTTTGTAAGGTCGATTCAACAAATTCGAATTAAGTTAAATCGAACTAATCTGGTAGGGTAGACATACCCATAGAGGTTCCATACCCTGCAGAGGTTCCATACCCTACGAAGAGCAAGAAACCCAAACTAGTATATTTGACCTACATCACCATGCTGGCCCCAACCTTTCAACTGTTCCTTTTGTGTGTTCTTTGGCCACAAGACTATATATTAGCAGATTTTCATTTTAGTGTTCCATTATATCACCACTTCCTTTATGGCTAAGTTTAATTAGTACCACAGGGTAATTGCAGTCAGATTCTGCCAACTTTTCTTTCCCAAAGAAGTACTCTTTGTGAACTTTTCTAAACTATACTATGTGGTGAGCTTGGGATTAAGTGGACCCTTATGAATCCTTCTGCTAACTAACAGAAACAAATTAAATTCTAGTTAACCAGAAAATTGTGCCTTATGGTTCTCACATTATTACCATATGGTATTTTCAAGCAGGGGAAGTTTATTATAAAATAGAATCATAGATGTAAGAAATGGCATCTTGGGTCATCAAATCTATTCCTTTGCCAATGAAAGATTGCTACCTACATGGAGCATCTAGTGCACTATTTAATAACGTGTCTCTTTATCTACATATCTTTTTATCAGCCTACAGCTTAAATCGTTTTTTTTTAGAATGTTTTATCTGAGGAATGAGTCATCTGTGTAGTGTTCAGGGTTTAGAGTTAAGCCCTACTGTGTTAGCAATATCTGACCATCAGCTTAGGAAGCACTGATTGTCTTTAAAGGCTTCAATTACCACAGCTCATGCTGACATGGACCTAGAAATGTTTATCTTAAAATAGACTGTCAAAACTTTAAGGTGGGGTTTTCAAATCATGTCAGCAAATGAGAAGGGGGGGGGAAATGCACAAAAGGAATTTGACAGGGAGAAGTTGTGCAACCTAAATCGGAACACTATTAAAGATAGCTAGAGGTGGAAGGTAGGTTACATGCTGACTGAGGTAATAAAAGGAATAGCACATTTTATGAGTGAAGAGATTAATAATGTAATAGCTGACTATTATGAAGGGTTATCAGCTTTACCTAAGGGGATACTTGCCCCAGATATCAAACAGTACAACATGGACAACTCTATTTTTCCGATGATTTATAATATTGAAAGTAACCTTTCGAAAAACAAATCTCTATATACAAAATAGAGATTGGAAAATACAGATATTAACTATGAGTTTGCATATTGGTTTTGGAAAGAGACTGTCTTACCTTTACCTCCTGCTAAGGTTATTGCTAAGTTTGGCAGGGACTTGGTCAGAAGCTCAGCAGGAATCCCAAGTTAAGCAGTGGAAACCACCTTTGGCATTTCAGGTTTATTTACTGATTATTTTCCCTTGTGTAACTAAAATTAAACATAAAGTAGTGAAGTCTCTGGACACATTCCCTTCATGCAGATTAACACTCTGTAATCTACAATCAAACAATATATCCCCCAAACAAAATAATATAAATAGAGCAGCTCTTCTGCCTCCATAGCTCCCTGTTCTGTCTTATAGAAGCACACTCAACACTGTGCAGGAGCTGGTGCAGAAATGGAAGGGAAGCTGCTTTCACCTCACCTATTCGGAGGCCGCCATAAGATGCTGGTTCACCACTGGGTCAGGCAAAGACAGTCTTGAGGATGCCATAATTTACATCCCTATTGAGTAACCCCTATAAGGTTTGAATTGCCAGAGTGTAAATGGTTCTCAGCTGTCCGCCATGATAGCCCTCCATTTTCACTCCAATCTTGACCTGCCTTGGAATGTCTCCTATACCAATGTGTGAGTCCACCTCCTTAAGAAACAATCATTGGCTTGGTGCCTTTTGCACAAGTGTCTCGTGTCAGTGTTGTTCACTTCAGAGGCACACACTTTCCTAGTGGGCATAAAGGGGAAGTAGTATAAAGATTAATTGGGTTCCTACTCCACAAACTGTGGGTTTTTCCCCTCTAAAAGGAGCCTGACTCCTTTAAGATTTGAATCAATGTAGGTGAGCTGGGTCAGATTATTTCAGGAATCTGGGATGTAACTCCCAAATGTCTCTCAGTAGGCCTCTCACTAAGAGCACGGCTAAATAGATTACGTCATGACTGTGAAGCCCCTTACTTGGGGCCCCAGTGACCAGTACAAGCCATTATACGGAGAATATCCTGTAATGCCATTTTACAATATGTTTTCTTAGAAAAATATGACTCTGCGAAAATGACCATTTATTCTGCAATTGGGATTTATTCTGATTTAACAAATTCTTACCTTTTTTCATGAATATTGGTTAAAACTTGAAGAAACACAATGGTTGTTATCAATGAGGAATGTTTGACTCATTCTGAGCTGCTATTATGCACGAAAAGAGAGATGACAGCCTAACTTAAAATCTACACCTGTGTGTCTTCCCCTAGTCAGTGGCACATAAGCTCCTTTATTCAGAATTCATGTAACAAAATATCACATACCTGTTCAGTAGAAGACCAGGGAGTCCTCTGAGCAGGGAAAAAAGGGCCAGTTTAGATACATATCAGGGTCAAATAACTACTTGGTTTCTTTATAATGAAGCATTAGAGCTACTTTAGTTTATACCTTTTTTAGAATCATCTTGACATGATTGATTAATAAACCATAAACATACTTGTAGTTTTTCAGGAAGAATGTACTAAATGGTTAAACAAAAATACCCTGCCCTTTGAAGCTAATGCTATTGACAGCTCACTTTTAATTTGGCCTCCATCTGAAGAAAATCTTTTGGAAGTAAAATCTGTTCATACATCGGTAGGTTTACTGATACCATACAAACAGGTTTATATTGAATCAAAGTTTAAGGGTGACTTTCACACTATTTAGTGCAGGGGTCGGCAACCTCTGGCACGTGGCTCGCCAGGGTAAGCACCCTGGTGGGCCGGGCCAGTTTGTTTACCTGCCACATCGGCAGGTTCGGCCAATCGCGGCTCCCACTGGCTGCGGTTCCCTGTCCCAGGCCAATGGGGGCAGCAGGAAGCGGTGTGGGCGAGGGATGTGCTGGCCGCGGCTTCCCGCCACCGCCATTGGCCTGGGATGGCGAACCACGACCAGTGGGAGCCACGATTGGCCAAACCTGCTGATGCAGCAGGTAAACAAACTGCCCCAGCCTGCCAGAGTGCTTACCCTGGCGAGCTGTGTGCCAGAGGTTGCCGACCCCTGATTTAGTGGCTTTGAGTAACAGCCATCATTTTAATTAGAAATGGGTCCTAACCAGAACCATATCTTGCCTGCTCCTCTACCACCACAAATTGATGGAAATAATTTCAAAATCTGGATGTGAATTTTGTGGCTCAGGTCCATCTCTAATTTTGCTTATAAATATTATTGGAAATAGATCACATATGTTTAATTTAAGATGAGAACTGATGGTGGTAAGGACTAAAGGCCTATCAAAATTGCCTGCATAATTGTGTACAGAAATGTGCTTGCAATTGGACCTACAATTACTAATTACACATGCCAGTACTTATTTCCACATACAAACTGATTGATTGGACATCACTGCCTTAGTGCACACAATCACAGCCACTGTACTCACAGTTTTGAAAATCAGGCCCTATACGCGTGTCTGATTTTATGGAAGCAAAGAATCTGGAAGCATCTTAAAATAGATGTGAAGTGTGAAGGAATCTGTCAAATACCATTGATCATCTTTGAAGGAGAATGCATCATTAACAGAACAACTTTAAATCTATCTTCTTCCACAGTTGAATATGTTGCTTACATTGTGAGTATTTAAATGTATAAAGAATAATCTGTGTACATATCCACCCTGCAGATGAAACCAAAATAGTTCTGTAGAAATGTAATAGGATTTTATGGAAATAATGCTTAAACCCTATATAATTCAATAAAATTTAATTTGGTTTTTGAACCCTATTATAAAATTCTGTAGCAAGGACATATAGTTTTCTATGTAATATGGTTAAATTTGGTTGGAATTTCCCCCCCCCATGGAAAATTTAGATTAAAATTTTAAAAATCAATAAAAAGCTTTCAGCTGAAAACCAAAAACTTGGATTTGGAAATGCCACTGCAATGCGTAAAGGAGAACTGTAGTTTGGGTGCCTCGAGCTCTCATTCTCCTCTATGGGCTCACCTCCCTGGCTGGACATCATCTTCATGATGCCCTCTGGTCTCCCCTCTTGTGCCACCACGGTACATCATGAGAATCTCTGGCCATTTTGCATCAGTTTGGGGGGGGTTCAGTAAAGTCACAATTTTCTATAGAAATCAGACACTTTTCATGCAAAAAAAATTACCAAAAATGCAATATTTCATCAAAAGCAGTTCCAAATATGTTTTTTAAAATAGATGGTTACTTTGTTCCATTCCTCCCACCCCGCCCCCACCAAATTCTCCTCACTCTTGCTGACTGACATAGGCACCATTACCAGTGGTCTCACAACTCCACAGCTAGGTCTGCAACAGCAACTTTACTGTTGGCTTCCTGTCTTAGAAATAAGTGGATTCACTTAATGAGCTGAAGAAGGTCTTGAGCAGCCTCTTCCAGTCCACATTTTCCTGCCCAATAGACAGAATGGGATGAAACATCCCGAGCTGGCTGTTCTACTGTACTGCTGAACCCTGTATCCATCTACTACTTTTATTCACCATTACAATCAGATCTGAACCTTTTATATAAATGTTGCTGTTTGCAGTCTCATCTTTCGTATCTAGGCAACACGTACTGCAAGCCACTAGTGCTGATCTGTAATACATGCAAAGAATAATTTTGTAAGGAGCTAAGCCTAGCATTGTTCTTATTCACCTACTAGCCTGGCCAGAGGGAAGCTCTTCTTTGACTCACCTAATGGAGTTGCTGAAAGTTCCACTGTGTGTGTGTCAGCTTTGGTAACATACAAAATGCATGAAGAGTGAGATCAACGAGATGTGGCTTCACAGGCAACACGATTAAAGCATTTTTTGCCATAGTTTTGTGTTGGAGGGGTGAACTACAGTATCATTCATTCACTCTTGGGGAGAAATAATTCCTTCCTGGATTCCCTGGCATGCATGGGAAGTGTGCAGGACGCAGAAATAAAACTTTCTAGAACATCAGCATAGGCATGATTCAAACTTGCTGGATTTCTCTGTTAGGAGACTAACAACAAAAACTAAGCTGGAAAGTTAGACAAAGCATTATTCTGGTTCCTTTGCTACATTTGGGATCACTTAGCTGTTTTAAGTGTATTTCTCTGTAATGTAAAAGGCGTTATTACTCTTTGAATGAACATCACTTGCACAACTGTTTTCACCATTTGCCATGCTCATTATGTTTCTATACTCAGACAGCTAATGTAGGGTGCATGACTTTTCTACACCTGAGTGTAGAGTGCTTACTTAGGCTTCTGAATTCTTCCTTTAAGAGGAAGGATGGGTCTGGACTTCTAATTATGCACCAGAGAGCTGAAAGTACATGAGAAGGTCCAGCT
The DNA here is from genome assembly GCF_020497125.1 of Mauremys mutica. Taxonomy (NCBI): domain Eukaryota; kingdom Metazoa; phylum Chordata; order Testudines; family Geoemydidae; genus Mauremys; species Mauremys mutica. Next base: position 186,359,943 of record NC_059072.1, on the reverse strand, counting down.
ACCTTAAACTAAAAAAATAAGACACAAAGCCTCTGGCCCTGATTTTATTGTGATATACATCTGGGTTAAATAACTGCAATTAGTGGTGTGATATCACAATCAGGATTCTGTATTGTCTTCTAGTCGCCTACCAACATAGCTCAATACAATCTCTTAAACAAAGATTATGATCAAAATATCATAACTTAGAATTTTAACTATGGAATGTTTATTTTTGTATTTTTTTGGGAGGGGGGGATTGTTTATTACTGTCAGTCTGGTTTTTTTTATCTTAAGTTCATTGTAATTACTTTTTGTAAGCCTGACTCACAGCTCTTCTTGTCTCTAAGTACATATTCCACAATTTTATTAGGCAAGCAAATTTATATATCCTTTGCTTTAACTTGAGGTTACTGTTCCTAAGTTTCAAAACACAGTCATTGGGACAATGGGAGTAGAAAATTAAATGTAATGTAGCCACTTCCCAAAACCGCTAAAAGAAAACAATTTAGAGGAACTTAAGTCACTCTTAGCACTTGCTAAAGAAAAATAGAAAGGTCAATTTACTGGCAGCGACTGCGGAGTTCTACTTATGGCTGAACCTTCACTAAGAAAATGGTGTGTTCTTTCTTCCTATTAGCTAACTACAGATAAAATTCTAGTCAAGGCAAAGTTTGTTGTCTGCATTAGTTGAAATCTGTCTAATAACTTAAGGTTAAATCTTAATTTGAGTTAAGAAAATACCTTTGGCCATGCTGGAAGAAAACCAGGAGGTGATGGTGGTTTAACTGGCCCCAATTTTATTCATTTGAAATATCTGGGAGTACCCCCCCCCCCGCAATAAATTGTACAGTGCAGGTCATTGTTATTACCTTAATAACCCTCCCAAATAGGTGGAAACAATTATCAGTCATCCTCCTTCTCAACATGGTCCTAGCCAGCCCATTGTTGGGACCCTGCTAGTCTCCCCTGGTATGAGGGTTAAAGAGGCTGGAAAAGGAGGGAGGTTGGCTCCCTGCTGTACCAGATGTTAGAGGCCCCAAACCCCTCTTCCTCAACTCTCTTAAGAGATACTTTCCTTTAAATCCCCTTCCGGTCCATTTTATCTGATCACTATGTCCCTTCTGTCATGAGTATCTGCACTGCACATTTGCTTTTTTTTTTTTTTAAGTCACTTAGTTAAAACATTTTAACTTAACCCCCTTCCCCACCCCACTGGGTCTCTGACTTGCTGTGGGGAAGGTGAAACAATCCACCCTGCCTTCACCAATCTGGGAGTGAGGGGGAACATACTTTCCCCACCCCCAAGGGAAAAAGGTGACCAGCATAATGCCCATAGCAGATCACAAAGAAACCCTGATTCCAAGGGTGGATGTTGCTAGCCCAACCCCAGTGAGAGGGCTATTCAAACACTGCCTTGGGTATAACCTTTCTGTTCCTGGTCACCTGCCACCAATTTCAAAGGGACTCCTTATAGGAGCAATAACCCACTTTTCTGTCAGCCAGCCAATGATTCACTGCACACAGCTGAAGTGGGGGAACATGTTTTTCCTCGTTAAGGCAAGACCCAAAAGAGTATCCACGAAAGCCTTCATACTGATTAAAATCAAAGGAGTTACTCTCATGGTTTGGGTTAAGCACATGCGTAAGTGTTTTTCTAGACCAGGGCCAAAATGTCCCTACTGACTCAGCTAATATGCTTGTATTTGAGACTCTGACAATTTCTACATGTAAAAAGTCTCTCATATACTTAACATTCCACCTTATGTTATCAGGTGGAATTTTCATAAGAAACTGTTTATTGGAGGTGGCTACTGAGTTGACTCTATCTACCCCTAGGGTTGAGTCTATGACTCTTTCCTAGTTATTAGTTCTGTGATTATTAATATTAAATATTGTGATGTGTATGTACATGATGTTATTGTCCAAACGGAGACTATCCTTGCCAGAATCAAAACCCCATATTCCTTTTCCCTTTAAATACATCCTCATGTGACTGCATCACTGCAGCCACAGTGCTATGAGAGTGATTGGGTCAGCCTTTCTCTGGAACCTGCCATTGCTTCTGCTTGATTATACAGAAGGCTTATGCTGAGTGATGTGAAGCAACCTCCATTTCTCTGACCTGTGTGCCACAGTCATCATTCCAATTACAGGGCCTCGAAAGAGTCCTGTATTGTTATTTTTCGTCACTACCTCCCCGGGTCGGGAGTGGGTAATTCGCGCGCCTGCTGCCTTCCTTGGATGTGGTAGCCGTTTCTCAGGCTCCCTCTCTGGAATCGAACCCTGATTCCCCGTTACCCGTGGTCACCATGGTAGACACAGGTCATACCATCGAAAGTTGATAGGGCAGAAATTTGAAAGTTTCGTCGCCGCCACGCGGGCGTGCCACAGTCATCATTAACAGCATGTAGACTATCTTCTACCTGCGAATGAATGAATGATTTTTCCTTCTTCCTATGCACCCTCTGCCACAACAGTCAATTGTTGGATCACTAAAGTATGCAAACAGGTGCATCTGTATACCAGATAAGCACAGGGCTGTGTGCAGCTGCTGATCAGTTTCTAGAGCATGCTGGCAGGTTGGTTGAATTAAGAGAACAATCCATTAGAGAAAGTGTCCACAACATAATTAAGAAGCATTTTTCCTCACTAGCTCTTCTCTTACGTCCATGTCAGTGTTTTGCTTTCATGTTATAACTCTGATTTGAATGATAAACGTTTCATCCACCTAGAGCTGTCAGGTGCAAGTATTGTCGGTTTGCCTTCTGTTAAATAAGGCAATTAACCATTTGAATGTATTTGTACAAGTACTTAGGTTTCGTTGTATTATAGTATCTGGCTAGCTCTGAAAAGGAAGATGTTTGATTTATTTGTATTAAAACTGCTTTGGTTTTACGTAGCTGTCATTCTGTCTCTCCTGATATGTTAAGGCTCTTCAAAAAAATGCACTTTGTGGATTGGAGAGCCATTAGAAGAATGTTAATGGGCAATCATAAAGCACAGCTCATGCAAAACCCCTTGAGTACTTGCCTGTAATGTTTCTGCTTTAGCAGCTACACATTGAAAAGTGCTCAGATTAAACTATAGGCAGGTATAATGAGCTAAAACCTCTTGTAACTTAAATCTGAAAACATTTTTAAAAGGGTAATATTGCTAAAGTTAGGATAGCTTAATTGTTGATAATTTCTAAATTAAAAGTCACCAGTTAAACTCATCTGGTTCTAAGTACTAAAAGAAGCAAATGATGGGGAGGAGGCAGATATAATGGAATGCTAAGTCATTTTGAAGAAATTCTGGGCTCTGCTACTGCTGTAGGTGTAAGTGGGGCACAATTTCATTGATGTCCCCCTTTTAAAGGGGGAAAATACTATTTAAAGATGCTCAGTCTTGGCAAAATTGGGTTCAGTTTGTCTTGACACAAAGGTTGATGACTTTGCATCTATAACAATGACAGATATTACGTTTAATCTCCAAAATAATTGAAAATATAATCCTCTTAAAATTTAAAGTAACTGGAAAAGGAAGATCCAAGCATAGGCACAATGCTTCTAATCCTTTTCTGGAAGCTGGAAAGTTACCTCACTAATAATTAAACATTTTCAGAAATTAACTAGTAATATAACTTTAATGATATAGTTAATTTTTAAATAGAACAGATGTGTTCTGACATTTACTGGAACCATTGTACTTTACAGAGAATTTAGTTATTAACAGTGATTTGCTTATGATTTGTGCCTGCATTTACCAATGGCATTTTAATGTTTCCAAAGAAAGAAACTGACACCTGAATCTCTTCTCATTTTTAGTATTTTCTTCATTTTAGGTTGTATGATTTTTTTTATTTAAATATTTCCAGGAGGCCTTTAAATATTTCAGCATTTTTAATGAAATTATCCCAGAAAGAAAGAACAATCTGGAAAAACAGTGAGTTTGTTTATTTATTTATTTATTTTTCCTAGAGGATCAGACTTAGCGAATTAGCCATTTCCCAACTTCAGGTCATTGCCAATTGCTCATTTGGCATTGAGGCCAGATTCTGATCTTGTTTACACCTGTAAACATTCCAGAGTTATTAACTATAGTGGATTTACAGTGGTGTAACACAGATCAGAATCTGACCCATGATAAAATTGTCAGAAACTGTGCTACAGAAAATTTCCAGCTGCTCTGCACTATTGAATTTAATATAGGAATTGAAACCATAAGCTAATATGCAACTTTAAAAGGTTAAAAGAATTTGCATTCTTTCTAAACCCAGGTTCTCAGTAATTCAAAATTATGGCTCAGAAAAAAAAAGGAAAAGATGTCACAGGGTCAAATCAGCCTGGAGTAACCATGTGCTGCTCCCTAGAAAAGTCTTTTGTCAAAATTCAGTAATTATATAAACAGTAGTGTAAGTTTCCCAACTGTTGTTAATGATGGAAAAAATGGATGTAATTGGTTTGCTATCTATTGCATCAAATTGACAGGCAGTGTGAATACCTAACAAGTATATCTTTATGTCCTGATCTTTGAAAGATTTATGCATGCATTTAGCTATATGTGCTGTGATTAGTCTTCTTGGGGGACTGCTCACAGTGAGTAAAGTTAGGCACATGTGTAAGTCTAGTATTGGTTTCTTACCCCAGGATAATTAATCAGTTATTTAAGAATTCTTGTATTGTTTTTTAACTAAAACTTCCAAAGTTTTTTGCTTTGTTTTTAATGAGAATGTAATTGGTAAAATAAATACTTAAATAAAAATAAGTCAGGGTAACATTGCCCCTAGTGTTAGCATCTCAGGGCTGAGTAAAGAAAGAAACTTGATTTGAGATGCAGGATAATTTTTTTCTTTTGTTTAGAGAACTTGATTAAGTTCAAACTGATCTGGTGGATGATAGCTTTCTCTGCCTTGTCAGAGTAGTTGAGCTCAGGGACTACATGGCCTAAGAGACTAGTAATAGAATATATATCCTTTCACCTTGAGGTCACCAGTTCAAGTTCAACCCGTATTTGTAATGACAAACAGTTGTTACTCTCTGGAATGTGAAATTCTTACCTTTTGGTGAACTTTGGACAGTCTGTAATTGAATTTAAAAGCAACTTTCTTCACACTCCTCCAGCATGTGGGATTTTTTTCTCCTCTTATCAGTCATCCACATTGGGCATTCTGAATCACAGGAAAACATGTGTATTTCCCTTTTCCACATCTTGCCTTTGTTTCTCTCTGCAATCAATTTCTCTTCATGCTGCTAACTAGCAGATACTTGACTTTTATTAGTTCCAATCCAAAAATGAATTTACCATTTACAGTCAGGAGCCAGACATTTCATTTTCCTCTTTTGAATTTTTGCGGAGGATAATTATACCCATATACAATACAAAAAATGGTAGCAGTTTGTGTTGCTGGACATCACACTTCCTAGCTCAGTGTTGATATTCCTAAACAAAAAAGGCTGGCAGATATAGGAATTGGGTTCTGAATACAGTATTCTTTGGGGGAGTGTGTGTGTGGGGGGAAAGTATATTGGTATATAGACCAGTGACTCTAATCGAGAGGCACCATTCCATGTTTCCTTCTGTGGTGCTTTCCTCTCTGTCCTATCTCTCATGTCCTCTGTTGGCTTTTCCTTCCTACTTACAGCATGCCTTACAACCATTGCTTATGGCTTCTTGTTAGTCAGACTTTCACAAATGTCTTTAACAGTTATCTGTCCCATATAATTTAAGCATGAATAGGTTAAAGGGGTTCTAGCAAACTTTCTCTTGTGCAAACACCTTTCACTCACAAGAATGAGGCCACAGAAGATCAGTAAAACAAATGCAAAATTACCCAGAATTATTGTAGCCCAATACACAATCTGGAGGGTCTAGTTGGCTACTTTAGCCCTTTTTCCCCCCCATCTCAGTGCACATTTGTTAGCCACAAAGTCCTACATTTTAAAATGGACAATCGTAAGCACTTTGGGAAAGGGATCTTCTTTTTTTTTGTCTGCACAGTGCCTGGCACAATACAGTTTTGGCCCATAACTGTGGCTTCTAAGTGCTTTCATTTGGTTTCTGTTGTCTGGGACACAGCCTCCCTTATTTCTAAGGACTTATGTACATAAATATTAGTTCATGGCAAGCTGGGGTATGAATCTATCCTACACTAGCCTGCTGTGGAGAAACTGTATGTGTAGATCCTGCTGATGTACCTTGACAGTTCATTAATGCGCTTTGATCTAGTCCTGTTTCAAAGAGGACTAGATCAAAGTGCATTAATGAACTGTCAAGACACATTACCAGGGTCCACATGGACAGTTACTGCACAGCAGAATAGTGGGGAGTAGATTCACACCCCAGCTTGCCGTGAACAATTGTTCATGTAGACAAGCCCTTAATCAATGGTGATACCAATATTACCTGGTCTAGAAGCAAAATTGTGATAAGTTACTGGATGGGAAAGGAGTCAAAACTGGGGAACATGAACATTGCTGCAGAATTTGCAGTGCTCTGAATATATACCAAATCCAACAACCAGAATTTTTCCAGTGTTATGTTACTTCAGTGAGTGGATACTGAGGTGGGTAGTTGTCTCGGACTGTGTAACTAACAAGCTCCAGAAAGCCTAGAAATTATTTTAATTACATCATTATATCATATCATACACATAGTTTTGATCTGTCAGACTATGGCAGAAAGAAAGAGAGTCTCATACAGGCAGCTGATAGTTCTTTGTTTTCACTGAGCTCAGTACTACTATTAAAAATGAATGAATGAAGTTTACCCTGGGAACTGACTAAACAATACAAAAGGGATATTTTTTAAGATCTTGTTGTCAGGAGGATGTTTGCATTGGGAGCTTGCAGGCTCTAATCTGAAAGATGAGTCAATGGTGCCCTCTCCAAGATTATATTCAATTGTTATTAATTTGATTTCTTTGTTCAGCTCACAGTCACTGATGACTTTCTCATTCTCTTAGATTCTCATTCCTAAAACTTATAAACATCTAGGGTCAGGTTCTGATGTAAATTATTTCCCTTTATAAAGTATTTTTGCCATATTTACTAATTTTTTAAGCTGTTTTTGAACTTTGCTTGCTACTCAGCCTGTTTTTTTCCTTGTCAATTCTGCACCAAAGCCACAAAACACTGAATCTGTAACAGTTATTTCCCTGGCCACACAGATGTCACCAACACCAGATTATGGCTTTGCTGCATGCTGAAGCAAAAGGAGTAGCTGGGTTGTGACTGTCAGGGATCGGGGCCTGCTGCAGAGTCAGTCTGGGAACCCAGCAAGTACAGCTGGCCTGCAGCAGGCTACCTGATTGACTGCACCTTCTGACTGGTCAGGAAAGGCAGCCAGCTGGCTTTTAAGCCCAGTAACAGTGGCTCTTTGGAGGCTCAGTGTGTTCATGCCTGCAGCTGCAATCCTCCCTGTGTCTGTTGCTCCTTGCCTTGCTCCAGCCCTACTACTAGTCCCATTCCTCCCTTGTTCACTCACCTTGCTGCTGCTCAGTCCCTGCTACCTCCCCTTGTTCCTGGTTCTGGCTTCCTCACACTGACCCTGATTCCTAATTCGGGCTCTGACTCCAGAAATGGCTACTGACTCCCTGTTCTGGCTCTGACCTTTGGTTTGGATTCTTGCTATGTCCACTGGGCCTGACTGCCCGTGGACCAGTCTCTTAACAGTGATGGAGAAAAGCTGTATTCTTCAAATGCTGACATTTGCAAAAGAAATATAGAAAAACTAGTGGAGATTCCCATTTGAGGAGATGTATGAATGGAGCAGTGAAATTATTAACACTGAAGTAATATGTCAAATGCAAGATTGAATGCAGTCAATGGAAAAATGCCTTGCCATTAAATGCTGTATGGCTTTTCATGCCTAATGGTCTAGGGAGTTCATGATGAATTATGCCAGCATTCAGAAAGAGCAAATTATATGATGGGATACTGACCAAGGGAAGTTAATACATATAAATGTACACCTTTAAGTTTTGGTTCTTAAGTGAGATCACCAATTTAACACACACATTCCACTATTTATATGTATGTATCATTCTTGTATCTGAAGCTAAAAATATAAAGTATACCTCTGGGGCCCTATTGTAATTATGCAAAGTATGGGCCATTGATGATGGTTTAGAATCTTGATGGCTACCATTGACTAGGACAACTGGTTGTAAATGATTCTGTTTACTTGCAAGCATTCCTGTGTTCCTGTAAGCCAGCCCAAGAAGAATGGAAGTTGGGGGGTTCACAGGACATGTGACCATGTCACATGATGCTGAAATCCATCTTAAACCTGGTGATTTTCCATTTAGAAGAAGGGGTGGGGTATCCAGAAAGAGAAAAGATTCCAACCTTGTGCCAAAGCTATAAAAGGTGGTGGAAGAGAACAAAGAGAGCTGCCAGTCATGAGAAATCCCCTAGTTACCACCTGAGATGGCACTAACAAGGACTGTACCAAGGGAAAGGATTGGGCCCAGACTACGAAGGAATCTAGTCTGTGAAAGAAGCTTATTGGAACTTCTCTGAGGATGAGATTTTACCTGTAATCAGTTTCTTAATGCATTAGGCTTAGACTTGCATGTTTTTGTTTTATTTTACTTGGCAACTTACTTTGTTCTGTCTCTTATTACTTGAAACCACTTAAATCCTACTTTTTATACTTAATAAATCTTTTGTTTATTAATGAACACAGAGTAAGTGATTAATACGTGGGGGAGCAAACAGCTGTGCATATCTCTCTCTATCAGTGTTATAGAGGGTGGACAATTTATGAGTTTACCCTGTATAAGCTTTATACAGAATAAGATGGATTTATTTGGGGTTTGGATCCGATTGGGAGCTGGGTGTCTGGGTGCTGGAAATAGGTGACCTGTTGAGCAGTTTTTGGTTAAAGCTTGCAGCTTTTGGGGTGTGGACCAGACCTGGGTCTGTGTTGTAGCAGGCTATCATGTCTGGCTCAACAAGGCAGGGTTCTGGAGTCCCAAGCTGGCAAGGAAAACAGGTTCAGAGGTCATCTCGGCACGTCAGGTGACAGTCCCAAGGGAGTCTCTGTGACCGAACCCATCACACCACCAAAAGCCCATTTCTCTAATGGGGTTCAGGAAAAGGACTTTCACTCCATTTTCTTTACATATCCTAAGTCTGTGTCTCTCTGGATGTCTATCAAGATGTTCCACAGGAATCCTTCAGTCAGTGGTCTGACCAGGAGTGTTCAGTATACAGTGTAAGTCTAATAAGATTCATGATACAGAATCAAACAAAAGTGGTTTTGAAACAGCTGGCTTATTGGTCAAGCCCTTAAGTCTGAAACACCCAAGGTCTCTGAAACTGTAGGGCTGACTCAGTTCTTCTAGGATTGCATGTAACTTATGGTCTGAGTTTTGTGGGTCGAGAGCTTTCTGTGAATATTATGTAAATTGCCATGGCATTGTCAATTGTGCAGAAGCTTGTGTGTGTGTGCTTGACCAAGCATTTCTCTACCATCAACTTCCTGTGTGACAAGTGCCCACATGATACCTGTTTTCACATTGCAGAAGTGACTGCATTTCAAGGGTGCAAATAGTGCTCGCTGGGGAATACATAACCTCCTTTTCCCAGGCCCACCTCCTCTGGAAAGAAAAGCTTTGCTTTCCTTTTCTTCCTACAAGGTCTGAACCATATGTTTGTTCACCTTTCCAAGGAAGGCTGAAGATAGTTGATGTTGGTAAACTGTAGCAAAACAGCTATTACCAATTTCTTTGTACACCACCACTGACTTCAGAGCAGAGCCAGCAGAGAATTTGACTCAAAACAAAATTTTGGCAAGTCTGCAAGTACATAAATGCTTGCCTGTGTACCATTCACAACAATAAACTAGATTTGTAAAATAGAGAAATGCTTTATCTGTGAGCCTCGGGAGCCTTACAGGTAACTGCAGACCAAAGCTCATATTATTAAGACAGCCGGTGGCGTCTCTTCTGAATTTCTGGCAAACTCCTCTATATTTCAAAGAAAGTCACTAACCTGCCATCCAGCTGGCACCATGGCTTTGTTACTGTGGAAAAAAAAAAGGAGTCTCTGATCCTATTATTAACATGCATATTCAATGGAGACTGAATGGCTTGTTCACTTCCAAACAATAGGAGGTGGGTATATTAAAGTTTTAGAACTGTAACAACATCTTTCTTTGTGCTGTCTAGTTCAGCAATATGAACCATGTAATATTTGACATCTATCACAACATTTCCAGTAGTTGCTACTCTGCTACTTAGACCAAATCCTAAATTCAGGCCTGCAGACTGTAATTTGGAGATGTTAAATGACTCTAATGTGGAAAGTATCTGATGATGTATTATGCTTTAGAATGATAAAACTACTAAAAATTGCAGCCTGGAGAAATATATCAAATCTATAATTAGCTGTGTTTGCAGGGTTTGCTCTAAGAACATTATATTGTTTAATCTATGCCTTCCTTTCTCTTTTGTTCTTACTCAGATTCTTAGAAAAAAGCCTCAAGCATTCAGTGATGTTTTTGCACTTAGTCCCACTCCCACCTCCTTTCTTTCTTTTTCCTTCTCACTGTCACATAACGAATCTCCTGGCCTTGGTTTTGCCTCATATTCAGGAGCAGCAACAACAGACACCCTAATGCAGAAGCCTCATGATTGTTCCATTTCATTAGTTCTTGCACTTGCAGTTCTTGCACTTGGAGCAGATAGAATACCCTCCTGGATGGGCAAAATACTTGCTGCTTTTAAAACAAACAAAAAAAATAGGTTGGTCTTCATTGTTAAATGGGAACAATCCAGTTTCAAGTATAAGCATCCTGGTGGAATGGAAAGAGCTTTCTGGCATACATTTCTGGTTCCTTTTCATTATTTTTCTCCTATACCAGAAAAATGCCATGTTCATTAGGGATCAAAGAGGATTTTTTTTCCTTCCTATTTTCCATTTCACAGAGTATCTCACCCTCCAACTCATTGCCAGTCTATGGGTTGTTTTCCTGAATCATCCAAAAAGACACTTTTCTGCAGAGTGATTCAAGACACACTTTTCCCTCACTTTCAAAGGCTGACTGCCTTGCCTCAGGTCTTTCCAGCCTCAGGACTCCTGAGACAAGTGATAGGTGAACCTTCAAAGTTTCAGAACTTGAGTTTGCTCCAGATAAGCAGCAAAAGCTTGGGGGGAATTTTCTGAACCTCCTGAGTCTGTAAAATTGGTCAGGTTTCCTTGAGGAAATTACAGGCATTTCTCTGCCTGGGTCCAGCAGGGAATTAACACAAGAGCCCTTATTACAGTATTCTGACACTTCCTATTTCAGTCCCTGTTGATTACCCAGGAAAACACACAATTATAAGAGTAGATAAATTAGCCAAACATTCCAGAATCTCAACAAAGGCCGAATTTGTTACATTTTGAAAAGTATTATTTTAATCATCCCAGTTTTCCTAGACATCAGACAAATAATTGAAGTCAGGTGTCTAGTTCAGTAATTATTTTTGTAGGTTACCAGGCTGCCCTTGCAATAATACATATTTTTAGCCATAAGCTACTGGGCGTTGAGTTCTTTTGAAAATCTGGCCCTTTAGGCACAGCAGAAGTTGTGTAGGTTGCTCTGAGTCTTTACATCATTTTAATCTGTGGTGATTCTTAAATAAGAATTTGAACATCCAGCCCATCTGAATAAAAAAAAAATGCATTTCAGAATATTCCTAATAACTCATCAGGTAATAGAAATGTACATTTATAAAACAGAATATATATTCCTTTCTGAGATCTTTTGATTTTTACAAGATACTATTTCATGGATGCTTGCATTAATGCTGCACACTTGCTGTAAGTGAAATGTAGGTTGACAGAATGTGCTGGCAAGGTAACAAAAGCACACATTAAGGTCTGTCTGTACCTAAGAACCAAAAGCATTGTCTAGCACATTATAGTCACTTTTATTGAAAACATATTTTACTAGCAGTTTGCTTGGAAATGAGTGTTCTTTGAAATGACACAGACTATTTGGCTTAACACAGATGGATTCAGCAAAGCATGAACAGACATTCTGAACTTTGGCTCCTTTAGGTCTTTGCTGCATTACCCATCAATCATGGAGAGAGAGTTACAATTGTTTATATATTTTAGATGTCTCAATAATACCCACACAAACCAGAAGTTCAGCATGCTGAAATTCCTTTAGCATCTCTCTTTATTGTATATACTGATTTGATGTATGAACTATCAAAATGGTAACTAAGTTTAGGGAAACTCATAATACAGATAAAGTCCTTCCAAGATAAGCAGAATTAATTATACAAAAACAAAATCCTGCCTCAAGCAGAGCTTCCTATAACCTAAGACAGAAAAGGGGCTGAAGGCCATGAAGTCAGCTAGGGCCCTGACTATACACATTTCAATTTTGCTAGGTGGTACTCAGGTAGTAGGAATGGAAATTGTTATGAAGACCTAAGATAGCTGAAGACATTCGTCTGTTACTTCTTAAATTTTTCAGCTTGTGATTTTTAACCTTAACTTCATTACATAAATTAAGGAACTCTACACACACACAGGCTGACATAGGCCTGTGCATTTAGAGGGCTTTTAAAGGTCTTGGGAATCCTTCCAGGCTCACTTGTGATAGCAGAACCTATGGCCAATGTACTCTCTTTCCATGGTGAAAGATTGCTATTAGCTACTATTGCTCCTCCACAGTCCCCAAAAGCCAGAGATGGTAGCAGGACCCTTTGTATTACCACTCCATAGCTTGCAGAGGGTATATGCCACTCAAATGGTGACATCTTTTCAGCAGTGGAGCTGCACCAGCTCTGCTGGGCCAGGGCCTGGAGGTATGGCTATACTGCAGCTGGGAACAAGTCTCCAAGCCCAGATACACAGACTTGCTCTAGCAGGGCATGAGTTATCGCACTAATAGCAATGTGGATGTTGCATTTCAGTTGGTAGCTTGAAAAGACATGCAGAATTTAGTGAGAAATTCAGTTACTGCTGATGTATAGGATTGGGCAAAGTTTTTCTGACAACATTTTGGGTGATATCGAATGATTGTTTTGGTCTATATTTTTTTTAGCATTTTATTTGACCCAAAATAATTTTTGTTACTTCTGATTTGCTTAAAGTTCAGAAAAAAAATTATTTGTGGTTACTTTTTTTTCCAGAAATTGCCAGCAAATCAAAAAAATAATTATTCGCACAGCTCCACTTATGTACATATGATTTAATATTACCAGCTTGTTGGGTTTTTGCAGGGTTTTCTCAGCAAGTCGCTCTACTTTGACTGACCTACTGGATACACAGATACTAACACCTTATTTTTGACACTACTATCCTATTGTCCTAATGGGTGAAAGCAAGTCTCACTGATACACAATTACCAAGACAAGGAGGCTTCACCATCTTAAATGTGGACAGATTGCTAATAGGCATGAGGAGACCTTCTGGAATTCATACAAATGCATGTCTCTTTGTTTTGTCAGTCTTTCCTCTTGCAGGAAAGGAAGGACCAAGAACTGCAATATTTTACTTTGGTCATGTAATCATAAAAAATAGGAATGGAAAAGACTATTAGATAAACCATTATGTATATAAATAAATGAGGAGTCTAGTGACACCTTAAAGACTAACAGATGTATTTGGGCATAAGCTTTCATGGGTTAAAAAACCTACTTCTTCAGATGCATGGCACCATGCATCTGAAGAAGTGGTTTTTTTACCCATGAAAGCTTATGCCCAAGCAACGCGGCTCCAGCATTTTCCTTAGGATATTATTGTACAACAAACTAGACCTCACTGTCAGGAAGTTTTCTTTTTATTATTGTTCATATTATGATAGTGCCTAGAGATCCCAACTAAGACCAGGCATGATTTACTTCACCCTAAATTTTCCACTCAAAAATTAAATCTTCCCGTTGCTACTATTTAAACCTCACTTCTAAGGAGCTGATGATGCAAGAAGCTGTGCACCTTATGGGGGTTGCTATGTACCCTCAACTCCCTTAAGTCTAAGCAACTTGCAGGATTGTGACCTACATAATTCTTCTCTCTCTAAGAAGCTAACACTCTTAAAATATGTGTAGACTGTCTTTTAACAAGTGTTTGAATAGTGCCTAACACAATGAGGCCCCACTTCCTTACAAAAATTAATCCTGATGTATTCTGGAGCTACCTTTCTTAAATTAGATTTTCATTTGTCAGCGTGCAAGAACATTTTATAAATATCAATATGCCAGTAGAATGTTTTATACATTATCAGCTTTTAAAGCCCTTGTATTCTGACAGCTTGTCAGAATATTACAGTAGCTGATAATTATTCACAAGCAGTTAAGCAGGTTATTGCCTACAGCACTAAGGGAGAAAATAACACTTAACTTAGCCCAACATCCAGCTAGTTATCATCACTTCGTGTATAAGCATTAACCCATTCAGTTCTGACTTCCAACACAGGGTCACTCACAGAGCTTCCTGGTCAGTTCCTCTGCTATTTTGATCACTTTATTATAGTGGAATATTACCCCTGTTCTGAGCCAGCAAGACTGTAATTAATGGCCCAAATATACACACACTTTCTTCTTATGAGTATTCCTATGCCATGATATGGGGCTCTGCATATGAGTAAAGGTTTGCCGGGTTGTGGTCCATTTGAAAATAAACAAGAAAGGTTAATTCAGTACATAGTTCTTGCTTCAGGACTGAACTTATGCTCTTCTATGATAGCAAAGATCTGCAACTGAAGATGTATCTCATGTCTGAAGTGTAAAACCAAATTCCTGAAACATGATGCTCATTAAGGGGCCAGATTCTGTCCCTTCCCTCATACTGAAAGCAGTGGAACTATTCAAGGAGTAAGACACTACTCAATTAAGGGTGGCAAAACCTAGCCCTACATTCCAAGCATGGGTAATTGCATTTGTCCTCATTAAATTCCTACTCTAGTTTTGATTAAATATATAATTGTTCTTAATTTCATGTCTGAAACTGTTGTATACTGTTTCTGGGTTCTGTGTAACAGCTTTCATGCTTCCTCCAAGAGAGAGCTGCATTTCACTGGTGTGTGAATTGACTCTTATATATAAACTTTGAACAGGACTGTAGCTAACCAAGCAGAAAAGTTAACACTGTAAGGAGGCAAGAATAAATAAATGTTAAGGCATCCAGAGATCCTCTCCTAGAGATGTTATGTCAGATGTAATTTCCTGTATTTTAGCAGGTTCTAAGCTATTAAATACATTTTCTTCTGCATTCACCCACTGATCACAAAGTCATTGACCCATCTTCTCAGTCCTGCACAAACTACTCTAACCAAATCCATATAAACCACAGCCATAGACAAACATTTTTGATCACTCCAATAAGATCATGCATCTGGCTCTGCAGCCTTGACTATACCCTCCAGGACTCCTTTCACAATAGACCTCCTATCACCTAAACCCAACCTCACTACTTACTCCCTGGTTAGAAATGCCAGATTCAACCAGCAATCTGCTCCCCGATCTCAAAATAACTCTTGCTCCTTCCATAGCAGCACATCCTCCAGCTACTTACAAATGTTCAGCCAATTGAACATTTTCCACAAGCCTTCTTCCCTCTGCAATCCTGGCTCCTTCGCCAGATTGCCACTATCTGACCATCCCTGCTTCAGCTGAGAAACCCAGCCCTCCTGGTTCTTTCCAGGACATTCTATGTCCCTCCACTGCTTGCTTCCTTCCTTTGAACCCATTGGCTTCCTTCACCAAAAATATAATCCCCAGCACACACACAAGCACAGAGACCAACAGACCCAGCCACCTTACTCTGCCTACAACACTGTCTAGTTTTCTCCTCCTGTTTGTTCCAAGCTGACCCCGTCCAATATTCCTGACCTGAATATAAGCCTCTCCAATCAGATTTCTTCAACACCAGGCTCAGCAGACATAGTACAGCTCTGATCCCTTAAAATAAATATACCTCTTCCCTCAAGCCTGATTCCTTTCCCCATAGCTTGCATTTCGCTGGTTGACCTAGAGCAGAGGTGAGTAAAAGGGACACTTTGAGAGGCCAAGGGTCAGTGAAAATTTAAGAGAAAGTAGAGCAGTACAGTAAAATCTGTGTTATCTGGCACTTTACCAACCAGAAAGCTCTAGAATCTGGCGTTTCTGATCTACTTTAAAAGTCCAGTTGGCGCAGGGCCAGTAGGCTCCCTACCTGGCTCCACGTGGCTCCCTGGAAGTGGCAACATGCCCCTTCTGCACCTAGGTAAAGGAAAGGACATGGGGGCTCCATGTGCTGCCCCTGCCCCACCCAGAGAGCTCTATCCACAACTCCCATTGGCCGGGAACCGCGGCCAACAGGAGCTGCAGTGGCGGCACCTGCGGGCAGAGGCAGCACGCACAGCCACCTGGCCATGCCTAGAAGCAGCAGGGATATGTCACCACTTGCAAGGAGCTGCCTGATCTTAGTGTCACCTGGATCTGGTACCCCAAAACCCCTTCTGTGCCCCTGCCCCGAGCCTTCTCCTGCACCCAAACTCCCTCCTTCCATAGGTAAGTATAACTCTTAGTTAACTGGAATTTTACACACACACACACACACACACACACACACACATTTCCCCAACATGCCGGAAAACAAAGCTTTTACTGTATATGAAAATGCAGAGGTCTGGAAAGAGTGGGGAGAATCACTCAGGGGCAGTAGCTGCTAGAGGCAGGGAGCAGGTTAGAGACACTGGAGTGGGTGTGGAACAGGTTAGCAAGGAGGCAAAGAAGGTGGTTTTGGAAGTGCTGTTCCAGGGCATTGCCCAACACTTGCAATTTCATTGGCGGTCTTGCAATATTTGGTGTTTTTCTTTATGTCCCAATTCTCAGATTCATGTGATTGCATGAGAATCTCAGCTTTCTTACATGTTTCTAGCCCTCATATTTGCTTGAATACATGACTGGAGTGCATACTCCAGTCTCATAAACCAGAAGGCAAATAGGGCAGAGCCTAGATATAACATTATATATTTTTAAATTCATGGTTTCTGTCTGGGGCCCAACTTGTTGTTTTTGAAGGTTTAGGGTTGGTAATGCTGTGTACAAGGTGGGTTGGGTTGTGCATAGAGGTCAGTGCACCGGAGTACACAGAGCACTGCTTCAGCAAGGCAGACAGTAGTACTGCTAACTATAGACTTGAGTACCTGACGGGGAAGGCAGCTGGAGGTGGAGTGGGAAAGCAACATCTCCAACTCCCTCCCCACAGCAAACGGCCTGGGTTGAATACATATTTAAGTTTATAAAGTGCTCTAGGATCCTTGGAGATGAAAGGTGCTATATATAAATGCATGCTGTTATTTGCCATTTACAGCTATCTCTGATGTTCTCTGTTTACTCCTTTTAATTTCAAATAATCTAAGGACTTTGGCTGGAATCACAGTACAGCATAGAGTCAACCATTCCCCACTTCTCACCCCGCTCAAAATAAACCTTTGTTATTCACAATCTGTACCTTATTCAGAATAATCTAGTGGCAGAAAATACCAGGGCTATCTGCAAATGTTATATGTGCACTCAGTACAAAGATTCAGATAAATGTCTTAGCCATCAGCTGTTTACTGAGAGCCATGAATATTGGAGATTTACAATCTCATTAGCTCTTGATGGTATTAAAAATGATGTTGTCGATGTGTATATGCATGCTGCTGTGAAACTTTATTTTATTGGGAAAGTTTTCTTTTTTAAGACACTATATAAAAGCAGAAAAAACTCCTTTAAAAGTGTCATTGGATGGGGCCACAGTGAAATTGCTCAATCAGGGCAAAATACAAAAAATGATGATCCCCAAAACTGGTGTTTATTCTAATAATTAGATTCACCAACCCAGCAACAAAACAGCTTCTACAATACCTTACTGGTTACCCAGAAGACAAAAACACAGTGCCCTTAAAGCAACCCAGCCTTGGGCTCCCACCCAGACAGCCAAGACAAATATGATGAGGATTACTGAAAATCTTGTTCATCATAAATAAAGTTCTACCAATCCCAAGAAATCAGACACATTATCCACCAGGTCAGTGACTATTTCAGATCTTACCCAAATACATTCTTACAGCCAATTCTTATTAACTAAACTAAGATATATTTTTTTAAATGAGAGAGTATTATGGTTAAAAGATCATTATACATACAGATATGAATAGAGTTCTTAGGTAAGTTTTTTAGTAGAGATGGGGGAGCTGTTGAGTTGCAAAAAGTTCTTTCCAGAATCAGTTCTTCAGGTTATAGTACAAATACAGAGTCCATATATAGATATTCAAATTCTTCCATAAGAAGTAGCAGGGTAATCGAGACTGGCACTGGAGACCTGTCTTGCAACTCAAGCATCCCCTGACCAAGTTTAAGCAGATCTGAGATGACAGTATCAGGTCCTAAAGTTCTTTTATAGATTTCTGGCAGGCTATTATAACCTCTTGACAGCATGAACATACAACAGGCATTCCTTGAATGAAGAATAGGTAATGCATTGTGGCTTTGAAGTAAAACCTCCTATTTCTTATGTATACACAGGTAATTAGTTGCATTCATCAGCATAAGGTAATTATCCATTAAGCAGTTCATAGACAGTTTAGTACAAACCTGAAAGAGAAATATAGATAATGACATTATTATACCCAAGTTTCCTCTAAATGTTAATGTTCCCTTTTGATCTCTGAATCTATAGAATATAGTAACAGACAAGAACTGGCTGGTTACATTTTTCATATCTAACAAGATATAGATAAACACCAACAAGTACAATCACTATCTTTGTCTAATTCTTTAACAATACAAGTCTACATTTCAAAGCTCTCATCTATCTAACATGACTTTCTTAACTATTTATAAGGAATGTCCCTAATTACCATTTGCATACTTTACTAATATGTCTTTAAAGATTGAATTTGGGTCATTTAGTCTTCTGGCTGCTTAACCCTTTTCTGGCTCAGTGTTACAATAAGGAAGAACAGGAGCTTAGGGCTAGTTCATAGAGCATCAAATTTTGTGTTGGTCTTGCTCAGCTAAGCAAGAGTGACAGGATTTGCAAACCACTACTGCAAGAGCAAAGAAAGGGTCAGGATCATGACTCTGTCCCACCTCTGCATCACCCTGCAGGGTGAGGCTAGTGGGCTTGGTTGATACAAAGTGCACATATGTGTATATTTCCCATGTGCAGGAAGCAGCACCAGAGGTGAGTGTATCTCAGGCAAGCTCTATTAGTGCACCTCCAGGGAAGGGGTGGCTCTGCACTGCTCCCTAGCCAGGGCAGCTGGTTCGAGTAGTGTCCCTAATGGGGCTCCACTCTAAGGCCTGGGCTACACTAGCAGGGGTGTTCAAACTAAGGGCTGGTCTACACTAAGGGGAAAAATCGATATAAGATACGCAACTTCAGCTACGTGAATAACGTAGCTGAAGTCGAAGTATCTTATATCGATAACTTACCCGTCCTCACGGCGCGGGATCGATCTCCGGGGCTCTCCATATCGACGACGCCACCGCCGTTCGCGGTGGTGGAGTTCCGGAATCGATATAAGCGCGTTCGGGGATCGATATATCGCGTCTAGATGAGACGCGATATATCGATCCCTGAAAAATCGATCGCTACCCGCCGATACGGCGGGTAGTGTAGACGTAGCCAGAGATACGCAACTTCAGCTACGCTATTTGCCACGGCTTCCCCGTCAACTCCGCTTACTCCTCCTGCCGAGGTGGAGTACGGGTGTCAATTCGGGGATCGATTTATTGCGTCTAGACAAGATGCGATAAATCAATCTCTGATACATCGAACACTACCCGCGGATCCGTCGGGTAGGATAGACATACCCTAAGTGTCTTTGCCATCCCTGAGCCAAAGATCGGAGATTTTTGATAGCAGTATCCATTTGGGCCACACATGACCACAATTTAGTCAGATGAGGATTAGGTTTTGGCTATTGTTGGGGTTTAAGGCTGATTCAAGCCTAGGTTTTGCTTGATTTGGATTCAATGGCACCGACATCCTGAACATTGTTCTTGGTATAAAATTTTATGAGATCAGCTTTTCTTGCAAGTTTTCTGCTATCGTGAATGTTGAAAAGGAGTCCCCTGACCTGGAACAAAAATAGTAGAGTCTGGATCATATCTGGGGATTCAAAGGAGATGAACATCCCTATTTGGCCTTTCCCCAAGACATACTACATTGAATGAATAGCAGGAGTAAATAGCACGAATCTCCATGCCATGGTAAATTATGTAAATTGGTGGTGGTGCACAGCAGTGAAATAGTCAATAAAGAGAACCTCTAAAGAATTCCTTGTTCTGGAGAAAGCCAGTAATTACATGAGACATCTGTGACAGTAACATTAAAATGATTTGTCAAAACATCAAAATATAGAAGGCTCCAATTAACTGGAACAATAATTTACTGTGCATCTGACAAGCAACTTGGAAAAAGAAGCCAGCACACAAATATGTTGAGAAACATATTACAAAAATAGTCCCCATCTATACTGCCTATGATATAATAATCAGATCCTTTGCTTCTTTGATATGATCATTTGGGAATCAGTTCTGATGACAAGTTTCAGATATATGCAGGTACTTATCAGGTAAAGAATCTCAATCCTCAGCTTCAATAAATAAAACTACATTTGAAAATAAGGGAGCTGATTATAAATACAGCTAGTGGTTAGTGTGGATTTGAAGCTGCACCAGCTCCCCCCAAGTCCAGGGGAAAGAAACTTGAACAGGTAGAAAGTGTTGGCAAAATGATATGATTTGAATCTCAAAGACAAAATGTATAAATTCCAACTCAGATATTTCAATGATTGCACAGAAATAGTGTTGCAGGATGTCTTCCTATTCTTGTCCATCCTTTTTTTGCAAATGCCAGATGCAGGTCATAAACTAGTAATTACTAGGATTAAAATGAATTTTAGTTTACAGAAAATGTGCTATTTGAATTCAAAATGTAGATGGGAAGAGACAATATTGACAATTGTAAAGACTTACATATGTGCTGTTCTCTTGACCAGCAGTGTTCATGGATTTTAAACTCTGCTGTAAAATGTATAATTATAAAAAGTATCTGGATCAGCTTCTGATTCATGTATAAAGTAAATTGTTCAGTAGCTGCCATAGAGGGCCAGATTTTGCCACTTTTATTCACACTTAGTGTACGATTGATGGTATAAAGTATTACTGAATCTGATTAAAGGTGGCAGAGTCTGGTCCAAAGTAAGCGGTGTTATATGATAAGTAGATCTGGTAGCATTTCCTGTAGTTAAGGTGCCCTGACACTTCTCATGATAAGACCTGAAGACTTTGCCAAACTTTAAAAGTTCAGGCTAAAATTTCCCATGCTGGGTATCTGCATCAAAATTTTTTTTTTAAGTTTCTAGAAAAAATGGGTCAGCCTTTTCTAAAACAAGGTTAGGGAAAAATATGTTTTGTCCAGGTAAACACTTTTTTAGAGCTATAAACAAGAGCTTGAACAAGGGCTTGAAATATGGCAGAGGGAGGGTGATGTCCTCGTGTCACAGATATGCCTTTTGCTGTTCCCATGAAAAAAATATCCGCATCTGACCAAATTATAAGACTTTGAAAAATGTCAATTCACATATACTCAGTAGAAACTTGTTCAGGTTGGCAGCTAACTTCTGAAGATTCCATCTGTGGTGAGTATACTTCAGCCCTGGGCTCCAGAGGCTAAGAGCTGCTCCAGCAGCTGTGGGCCAGACTCAAATGCAGAGGAGGCAAGGGCTAGATCTGGGGGATAGCGAGGAAGTAGTGTGGAGGGAGTAAATTGTGATGGGGATACTGGGAATCAGAGCTGGAGGAGGTGGGATCAGTGGCAGAGAGGTACAAGAAGCCAGTTGTGGAGGGGGAGAGACTGGAGACTAGGGGGGAAAACTGAGATCAGAATCTCAGAGGGGGAGAAAGACTGGCTGGGTAAAGAGACTGGGACTAGCCCGAGGAGCCCAAGGATTGGGGGAAACCAAGTAGGACTGGCTGGGTAAGGAAACTACCTCCTACATCAGACAACAATGATTCATTCCCAGAGCACCATCCATCCTGTGCACTGAATGAGGCAGGGATCCTGTGGAACCTGTATCAGTAAAATGGGAATGTGTTA
This sequence comes from Mauremys mutica, assembly GCF_020497125.1. Lineage (NCBI taxonomy): Eukaryota > Metazoa > Chordata > Testudines > Geoemydidae > Mauremys > Mauremys mutica. Next base: position 186,337,897 of record NC_059072.1, on the reverse strand, counting down.
ATAAAGATTGTATCATAATGCATATTTGAAAGGTGCCCTATTAAGGTCTCATAGGCAACTTTAATTCCAGCATTTCCTAACTTCTGAGTGTGTGATTTGGCAACCATAATGTTCTTTTAATGCCATTTTTAATGTGTGTAATATATGACAGCCAAATAAAGAACAGTAATGTCTTAGTCCTCGGTTCTGCAAGTTGCAATACGTGGGCAGATTGCTGCACTGCCTGGAGCCCCATTGACCTCATTTAGGCTCCATGCTGGCACAGCATTCCATGCACATGTTGTCAGTTGAAGGATTGGGACCTTATTTTCTACTTTCAAGTTGTCCTTTTGGTCCGATGACAAGGCATATAAATATAAACCACTGTAGCTGAACACCACCATATTCAGATTTGATTGTAAACATCTATTTTATCTTTCTATGATAGAGAATACTGATTCTTCCAACTACTATTGGCTAATCTTTAATGAATGTTTAAAAGTTTTCTCTAATTTTCTATGACATTCAGACTCGCCTTTGTCTCTTTCAGCTCTTCTGCAGCTCTTTTTCATTCCTCATGTACCATAAAGCTCCTAGACTTGTGCGAAAAGACTCATCAAATGTAATGCAATTTGTCTTTCATCTTACTGTTCCCCATTACTCATAAGTGATGCATGCAGGCAAGTTTTGATCGCTTTCTCTTTAATATTTCTTATTTTTATGATGCACAGAGCTATGTGATAGACTCAAAGTCGTCATTATGATACATTTATCTGTATTGAACTGTCTTTGCCATCTATTAATCTTTTAAATGTTCAGAGTCTTTCTGTATCTGATTATAGACTTCTCTATTATTTACTGTTAAATATCCTCTTTATTTGATTAGCACTGCTCTTATCCTATTTTTGCTACTATCCATCTTTTTATCTTTTGAGCCACATCTCTGAGTATTCCTTGACTCTCATAGTTTGAGTCACTAGCATTAACTTTAAATAGAAAAGTTTTACTTTAAAAACCCCAGCTGAAGTTTATCGCATTAGAAATTGTGCAGCTCTTTTTATTGCCAATCAAGATCACAAGAATAGATGCTAATATTAAATTCCTGCTGACAATCCATCAAGATCAGCTTTTTATCTTTCTAGAGGGATTTATTTGGGGACAAGCAATTTCTCAGAAATACCTTTGGAGATGTATTATCCAAGAAAATGTTCAGTTAAGTTTTGCAACTTATTTGTATATTTCACCATCGAACAAGAATATCAATGGAAATGTTAATTGCAATTGCAATGACAGCCCTAGCAGCTGCAGTTTTGGGTTGGGTAATTTGTTTAGATACTAAAACCCAAAGCCAAAACTGGTTGCTTAGAATTAGGCTCTTAAATCCATATTTATGTATCCTAGTAAATGAGGTTTGATGTTTTTCTGAGACTTCTCATGGCTAAAACAAAGAACTGAAAATTATCAATCAAAGCATCTATGACTTTGCAATAAAGGTGAGTCAGACTTACTGTTAATGTTATCTACCTAAAAGTAATTTAAGATTTAATTAGGGGTCAGATCAAGGTGGGGAATTCTAAGGGAGGAATCTTAAGCAAAAGCCTGTAGCTCAGGATGTCCAATGTATATGCAAGCCAGGATTAGAGGTAACCTCCAAACCTGGAAATGGGGACGTGATTTAATACTGTGTCTCTGATAAGAGTAATAAGTAGAAGGAGCCAGCTGTTACAATATTGCTTGCTGCTAACCAATGACCAACTTCTGTAGTAGAAATCTGTCTGCTCTTCATATTCTTAACAGTAATTCCCCCAAAGTGGAGTGTGCCTGGGGGCTGGTCTAGACTAGGTGGGGGTATCGATCTAAGATACGCAACTTCAGCTATGTGAATAGCGTAGCTGAAGTCTAAGTATCTTAGATCGATTTACCTCGGGTCTTCACGGCGTGGGATCGACGTCAGCGGCTCCTCGTGTCGACTCTGCTACTGCTGCTCGCTCTGGTGGAGTTCTGGAGTCGACAGGAGCATGTTCAGGGATCGATATATCGCATCTAGATGAGACGCGATATATCAATCCCCAAAAAATCGATCGCTACCCGCCGATACGGCGAGTAGTCTGGATGTACCCTGGGATCAAGAAATGGAAATAGAGGCTCCCCAAAAAGATGAATGAAAGGCCTGTCAGTGATGTCATTACATTAGCAAGTATCTTGGGAATATAAATCTACCTTTGCTGCCTTCTCCAATTACAACAGTTGTCAAAGTTGCCTTTTCAAATGTAAATTTCTTTTTCCCTCCATTTGCCTACCAAAAACCAACAAGTGTTCTAATAATGAATTAAACACTGGCCATGAATTCCTACCTACTATTGTCGTGTTTGACTATCTTATACAGTAGTGTCCCAGAGTTTCAAACACCAGAGTTACAACACACACCTCATTTGGAACTGGAAGGACGCAGTCAGGCAGCAGCAGAGACCATAAAAAAAAAAAGGGGGCGGGGGCAAAAGCGTACAGTACTGTGTTAAGTGCAAACTACTAAAATATAAAGGGAAAGTTTTTTTTAAAAAATTGACAAAGTAAGGAAACTGTTTCTTGCTTGTTTGATTTAATTTAAGAAGGTTAAAAGCACCATTTTTCTTCTGCATAATAAAGCTTCAAAGCTGTATTGAGTCAATGTTCAGTTGTAAACTTTTGAAAGAACAACCATAACATTTTGTTCAGAGTTACGAATATTTCAGAGTTATAAACAACCTCCATTCTCAAAGTGCTTATAACTGTGAGGTTCTACAGTCCTTGACATAATGCCACACCGGATGATAAATGCACTCAAGTGTAAATGAAGTCACAGGACCTCTTTATTGGGATAGATAACTATGGCTGTTAACCATGGCAGGATTTAAAATGCAGTGCCAACAATCTTAGTGCAGTGACTTAATTTCTCCAAAGGGAGCCTTGTTGTTTATCCTTGCACAGATTCACATTGGCTTCAAAGGGACCCCACTGCTGGATCAGGTCCTTAAATTAATTTGGGAATATAAGAACTGCCTTAATGCCCACTAAGCCAATGGAAAGATCCCCTTCACGTCTAGTGGGTATGAATCAACACCAGATATACCAAACTATGGCTTTTCTGATATTCCATGCCATTTCACTCAGAAACTAGTAACTGCACTGCCCTATTTTATGCTGTAGTTCATTTTAGTAAGTAGCAAATTGACTGGCACTAGTCATAGTTCATCACTCTATGCGCAATTTTGGGATACAAATGTATATCCTCTGGGGGTAGATTGTCAGCTGGTATAAATTGTCATAGTTCCACTGAAGCCCATGGCATTATGACAATATACGCCTGCTGAGGATCTGCTCCTATATCTTGAATTTCCAGCTAACATTCAAACACAACAGAAATAAATATTTTTATTTTCCCAGCTCTTCCTGGTACCCCAATTGCTGCTAACTTCCCCTATAACAAAGAAATGTATTTAAAGAAGAAACTATATCAGGAGAGTCAGATGAATAATTTTCATTGAATGTTATAATGTTTTTAAAATAACTTATTTGACAATTGTTTTGTCATTGTTCACCAAGCTTCATAGTGATTTATTTTTCACAATATCTTAATTGAATAAATTACTTGATGAATGTTGCAAAGTGTTTTTAATACAAAACCAGACAAATAATTTTCTATTAGTAACTTCGCTCTAATCATGTTGAAAGTTGTGCTGTCAGGATTATGAACATGGTAACCAGGCACAATGGTTCCTGACACAATGCCTAGATGAATATACTGCAAATGTCTTTGTGCCCCAGTCATCTAATTAACACAGTCCTCAGGTCAGAAGATGATTATTTACCAAGTGACAATTTAGCAGGCTAGAAATACTTATTTGTACTAAAACTAGAACAGGAGTCCTTCTGCTTAGTTTTTAAGGGATTAACAATGCTCTTTAATTCATGTCTGATGACTTAGCTACACTGTAGATGCTTTGTCTCAGTTGAAAAAACAGTGTTCTATAATGTCAGATGTTTCATCGTGCACTGTGCATTGTTGCATTATGAGAATGGGTGAGGGTTTTTTTGCCAAAAAGGCCGTACAAATATGCCTAATGCCTATTGTACAGTACATATATTAAGCAAAGTAGCCATGAAGAAAATATGTTTAGAGAACAGAATGAACCAAAATCATCAAGAATGAACATTCATGGAAAACTGGGGAAGAGGGAAAAAAACGGGTATGCTAGTAAACATGACCAAATCATGTATCAGTTTACAAATCAAATATATATGATACTACTTCAAGTTTTTCTCCTAATAAAAGTACTTCTTTTAAAGATAGATAGATAGATAGATATAAAACAAGTACTTTTATTAGGAGAAAAACTTGAAGTAGTATTTTTAAAGAAAAAATCTCAAGTACAATGTATTCTGGTGACCTCCTTTTTAAAAAAATATTCTACATTTCTCTCTTGCTACTCTGTATAGGATTGCAATAGTAAAGCATGCTAGTGCTGTTGAGGTGGGTGCAGGGAGAAACCGAGACTGACCTATTTATTGGATTCCACAGAGAGACTTAGGCATTTTGCATGATCTAGGTCCAAATGCTTTGAAATTCTGAGTGTTTAATGTAAAGCCAGATTATGTACTATAAATACTTGGGGGAGGGGGACATGGAAAATCCAAGCCTGAAATCCAGATTTTTGTTGATGTATAGGAACTGGACATTGACAGAATTATGTACACACAATATCACACACGAATATTTATTGCTGTGTGTTTCATCCATATAAGTTAGTGTGTCTTACATGCAAAAAGGAGTGAAGAGACTGAATAAAGTATCATTTTGTTTCAAGGAGAGTAAACATAAATGTCTTACTACAGATTAAAATATAGTGTGGGAAGTGGCAGCTTTGTCTTCATTTGTTACATTCCTCTCTGAGGTGCATTAATAAGGTTAAGAGATTGATACATATTAATGATAAAATAGAGTACATTTCCATTGATACACTGTATAATTCCATGTTTTAATGGCATACATTTTGTTCATCAGGAGATAAGTATGCATAAAAGGTATATCAAAGATGGCTTTTGCAACAACTTTCAAAGCTTAATACTTCAATTTTTAAATCATAAAGGATTTTTAAATCTTCTGGAAAGATACTGGAAAACCAAGATAGAAGGCTTTTATGCAACTCCCTATGGAATGGGTCTAGGGGAAGAATTTGCTCCAATGTTCAGTTTAGATATTTAAATATTTTTGAGACTAGTTTGTATTTTGTAGCTGATTTTCTTAAATATTAAGCTATTTCATTCACTTTAATACAAGATACAGCTTGAAACAATAATATAATGGAAATGATTAAATTATGTGGTTTATAAATAAATATGTTCTGTAGCCATTCATACAGTAGTTGGAATTTATTGTACTTTCAATTATGCCTGAAAGGTTTTAATACATAATATCTCTATTACATTTAGAAATAAGTATATATTATATAGAAATGGAAATAATTTTACAATAGAAAAGCTATTTAGTGAGCTTTGATCTTGAAAGATTGTCATTTACATTCAGTATATAGTGATCAATGCATATTCCCAGAAGAATGCATACTCCTCACAGAAGAAAGTAACAGTTTATTTTAACTGGTTTATTGTATCCAAATGCTAGTTTAGACGTTAAAATTTAGCCTCTGAATAACCTTTGAAAGCATTACCAGTATTTTCACTAGTATTTGCAGCCAATAAGGTGATGTTATATTGCCAAACTGTGGCAGCTGAGGTTTACTGTAGCCAGACTGTTTTGACTAACATATGAGGAATAAACCACAGAAATCACAATTGTAATATAGTATGTTTGCTTTATTGTGTTTTTTTTCTTTCATGCCAAGTACAGTCTGTAATCAGCATTTATTCTTCTAAAATTGCAGTTAGTTGATGTTCATGTCTACAGGATCAATATACAAATGATGGTGCAACCTGGGCCTTGCCCCTGCAATTGACTGCACAGGCAATTCTCAGCAGCCCCACGTAGCCCGCTAAAGTAATTGAGGAGCCAGATGGGTGCAAAGTTCCGGCAATTGTATTAAGTTTATTGCACGGTCAGGGCCCCGGTAAGTTTACTTGGAGGATTTACAGTATCATGAAACAGCGACCACTGCTGTCTCTTTTTAATGTCCTTTACTAGCGCTGCTTAATAATTATCACTACTCTATCACTACTCTAATTGGGAATGTGTTAATTTTAACCCCACAGTTTCTAGACTTATTAGCTACAATGGGAACATTCTAGGATGAAAGTCTAAATGCTGCAGTATATTTTTTCTCACTATTTTCCCCAAAAACCTTTTTGATTAAGTTTGAAGTAATAATTCATAAGCATAAGTGCATTGGTTTGAGACATTTTGCTCTTCTGTTAGAAGTGGGGAAAAATCCATACCAAACTTAATACTTAGGTTTTGAAATAAAAAAAAAAGTTAAAATTTTCTGGCAGTCTAGCTAGGGTACATTTGAATATAAAGCTGTTTACAACAAGGCTGTTGTAAACTGACAAGCTTTAAAATTTCAACAGGTGTTTTTGTGTGTGGGGGGGGTGTAATACAAAATGTATACAATGGTCTCATTTAACATTTGTTCAGCTGTCGGCGATGTTACTGGTTCTGCTTCCCCCTATAAAGTTTAAAGAATCTCTCTCCAGACCTGTGGAACCTTTCAAATGGAACAAACCTGAAGTGCTTCCACAAGCAGGGAATTGTTTGTATTTGTGGTTACAATGATATCTAAATGGCCTTCGCACTTAACTGGGGGCCAGTTGGTATTCACCTGTCTTACGCAAAGGTAGTCACAGTCCTATTGGCTCTTTCAGATTATTAATTCAAAGGTGTCCATGTCACAAAAAGGGCATTTGGCACCATTACTGATCATCTCTGTCCAAAGGCTAATCTCAGTTTGGGTTTTTTTCTTATATAGGCTCATATTACCCCCCACCCTCTGTCCTGATTTTTCACACTTGCTGTCTGGTCACCCGACTTCTTCTGCATGTGTTCTGTGTAGATAGGTATAGGCACACACTGCAATGTTCAAACTTGGATCCAGACTCATCCAAAATTCAGTCAGTGTTTGGCTCGAGGGTTTTGATTCAGGTCTACTTCTGGTTGTATCAACAAGTAGAGAAATAGTTTGTTGGTATTAAACTGCATTTTCACCAGCAATGATTCACTTTACAATTGTTTAGTTTTTCCATATAGTAGTCGTGGAATTAGGCTAAGGATACATTTTGTACATACAGTCTGAAAGTTAATAAATAATTTTAGACACTCTGTCACCCCCAGGCCCCATTTTCAATTATATGACTGTGGATATGTGTGGCATACATATTCTAGCTGTGATAAAATAATCTTTCTCCCTTTAATCTTTTAAAGATTTAGGGTGTGTTATTTACAATTTAGGATAATATGCAGTATAAGAACTCAATCCTTTGTGTTTTACAGTTGTAGCCTATTCAACACTATCTTCTAGACAGTAAATGGTAATCTAAAATCTGTGAGGCAGAAATAAGTGGTAATATTTCACAGTTACTGCCCACTCTATCCTTGCTTTATGTGCCTGTATGTACCAACTTATTGGAAATGAGTAGGATCCTGAATGATGCTTAGGGAAAACTGTCCAATCATTTATCTAATAAATATTCACATCAAGTTTTTTTTATAGTTGTAATTAAGACCACTATTCATATTACATGCAATAGTTTACTAGCTGAAACCTGGGCATAATTATTTTTCAGACAGTGGAAATGTTTCCATGTCTTGGAGGTGGCATTTGAGTCACTATATGATTATTATCTTATTGTTAAAATAGGTTCATAGGACTGGATCCTCAATTCGTGCACCAAGTGGCATAGATCCACTGTAGTCAGGGTTGCTACACATGTTTAAACCAGCTGAGGTTTGAGTCCATCATGTACCATTTTCTATTCCTAGTACCTACAAAAAGAATAAAGTTCTTAATCTTTCATGTATTATTTGAAAGAAAGGAATAGCATACACAGTATTACTTTGACCTTTACAATACTCTGTAATTTGATTTGCTGAGCTCTCATTGTCATCTTTCACAGATTCAGAGAACACGGACTGTACCCTAAAGTACAGAATGTTTAAAGCGGGGGTTATCAGGATAAATTTTTTGGTGGTCTCAGAGTGCAGCCACCAAGTCTTGCTGGTGGACACTCTTACACGTTTTCCTAAAATACTTAATTAGCTTTAGGAAAAACAAATAAATATGCACATATACACATCCAAATCATTGTAATTTATTTATTGCTAACTAGTAAGTCTGTTGTGAAGCCCAAAGCCTGAACCCCACTCCCCATGGGAAGGTGGAGAACTCACTGGCTGCCTGGTCCTCCAGCATTGTGCCCTAGGTGTCACCACAGGGGGAGTAGGGCCCAACCAGCAATCACCACCAAGGCGGTGGATCCAGGAGCAACAGGGAGGGGCTGCTACTCCTCCCCCCACCCACCCAATTACAGTCCAGGAGGCTGTGGCACAAGAAAAGCCCCTGGTGGCTGCATGCAGCCACAGTGGCCACATTTGAGAAATGCAGGTTTAAAGGATATTGTAATACAACCTGCACTATAGCTTCCAGTGTGTATCACAAGCAGTTGTAGGCATAGCCATTATGAGGTTTCATTCTTCTGACAACAACTGGAACACGGATTGAGTATAGCACACCATGAATCCATTTTCCATGGACTTAACAACAGTGAGAAATGTTACAAACTTAACCCTTTCCCATTCTCCATTAGGGTTTTATCCTAATTGGGGAAATGCAGCATGTTGTTACAGCACAGACAGGCAGAAATGTATACCCTCATATGCAATCATAACAGTGATTTTTCAAGAAATGTGCACCCACATATCTCTGTAGGCTCTCAGCCTTATTGATGGTATGAGGTTTTTAATGTTTTGAGGAAAGGGTACTGGTGAGCTCACTTGGAAAACTTACATTGACAAAGGCTACTCGCCTAAGGGTTTATTTGTAGTGTTAGCATTATTATTGTATTATTATTATTATTATTATTTATTTTTATTTATTATTGTGATGCTCAACCTTTGAGGCCCATTGTGTTTGGCACTGTAGAGTCGCATAGTAAGGGACAGTCCCTGTCTTAAAGTCTTAAAATGTAAACCAGTTTGTGTCAAGCCTATGGCATGCAAGACAGATCCAGCCCCCAAGGACTGTTTGCTCTGGGGATCCCCCACTCATCTTATGCACCATTAAGTTTTTGCTCTGCAGCTCAAGGGACCAGAGAGAGTAGGACCTGGAGCTGGAGGAGGTGAAGCTAAGGAGGGTGCTCATATTTAGGAACAGGGAACTTAGCAGCAGCATTTTGAAGAGGAGCAGCAGCTGTCCCACAAAATAACATTGCAGCCAGTGTTTGGGAGAGGCTGCTACCCAGCATCTTTTCCCCATCTCCCTCCTACCATCAGCACTGAGCCTGCAGAACTAGACCCCTGTTTTATGCTCATCTTTTGCTGCAGCTGCTGGGGTTCATGACATGAGATTACAGGGAGCTGCTGCTCCTGTACAGAAACCCCACTCATGAATGACTAGAGCTTGTGGTATAAAAGGGGGATATATTTTTTCCCCCACTCATGCCCAAACTTCGGAAGAAATCTTGTGTGGAAAATTTCCATCTATTTGGAAAAGTTATGAGTGACTCTAAGCAGAGACTGAGAATGAAAATGTCTAAACAACTTAACTAAAGTTAGGGTATACCATAGACCTGCATGTTTCAAAGTAAGGAATTGGAACAATTGTGTAACCAGCATTTATTGCCCTATCTGGGGTAGATCCTTAGCTAGTGTATATTGCAATAGCTGCACAAACACCAATGGAGCTATGACTGTTTAACCCAGCTGAGGATCTGTCCCTGATTTTTATCTTTTCATTTAAGGAATCTACAAAATGTTCAAACAAAAGAATAGGAACTGGCTCTCATTCAAAGCTTACTACTCCAGCTCAAACATAAATTTTAAGGCTTTTTTCTAGGAGTAGTAGGTTTACATTGGAAGCATTTAATCATAAAGTAACAGGACAACATAAGCCAAGTAAGATTCCTGTCATTTATTTAATAAAATATTTGTACAAAGTACATTGAGGAACAGATGACTTTGACATTAATGTGCCCAATTCGCTAATAGAGTAGGCTGCCTTTATAGGAGTATTCTTGGTAGTCAGAGAATTGAAAGTGTTCAAGGAAGAAACTACACTATAGTGAAGTTCAACTGAACTGCAGTGCATCACATATGGAAATATAAGTTTACAGTGATATAGTCTCATTTCAGTTTTATTGGATTTACAATGGTTTCTTGTTGTGTACTGAGATAAGAATAGCAAAATAATACAGCCCAGAATTTTAAAGGTTTCCAATAAATATGATTTAATACCAAACAGCTTTTATATGTGAGGGCTGCCCAGCGTTTTTTTTTTTTAATATTTATATGAATAAAGTCTTTATACTGACAAGTATAATAGCTTGACAAATAAATGCACTTCACTTGTATTCCCAGTGCTACTAGTTGAGCTTGAAATTGTTGGTAAGGCTAACTCAATGAGTGAAAACCTGGGAGCTGAGAGAAATCACAAATAGCTAACACAGCAAAATATGTGTCTAAGATTTTTAAAAAGTAAGAACCTGCAGTTGGGCTCCTAAATCTGTATTTGACTTTCCAAATGCCGAGCACTCAACACCTCCTGTTGACCTCACTGGGTACTCTTCACTTTTGAAAAGTAGGCCACTTATTTAGGGTTGTAATAGAGACTCAGCTTAACTTTAGGCTCTAATTTTTTTGTAAATTTTAGCCTGTATCAATAAAAAGCATTGAGGGCTACACTGATATAAGGAGGGTCACCATAGCAGTGAGGTCTTAATAAGTTCCTAGTAATATCATTGCCAATACTAATGCCAAACAGGATGGGAATGAAAAAGAGGAAAGAATTTTAGGGGATTCCCTGCCCTTCAACCCCCACACACAAACACCCACCCAACCCTGTGATGCTCTGTACCTCTGGGGAACACTGTACACTCTCATGTTCATCCTTATAATATGATTGTGTGGTATCCAATACAAGTTTGTCATGTCAGGTGTCTTCGGAAGGCTCATGATGCACTGAGTATTGTTCTTATAGTTACGTTATAGGTTGTAATTTCATGTATATAGTTATGAGGCTGAAAATGTGTCCTCATGGCTTAAAACAAGCCCAGGCAAAAAATCTCCAGGAGCAGAGGTCCAGGCAAAACTCTCCAGGAGCAGAGGGGAAGTTCACACCTCATCAGGGAATGCATGGGAGAAACCCAGCCCAGACTCAAAAGAACAAAGGACACGGGCCTAGGCAGCAACACAGGATCTGTTGGACTCTTGAGTGAGTCACCTCCCTTCCCTTGGTCAGTTTGGGACTACAATGAGGTAACGCTCACCTGACTCTGAAGGAGGAGAGGGGCGCAAACCACAAGGGAAGAAAATACATGATAAAAGGGAGAGACATTTGCCATGCTCTCTCTCTCTGTTCCACCTACATCTACAGACACCACTCCAAGCGACTGAAGCACTGATCAAAGGGGAGAGCCTGGCTGAAGGGCCTGTGATGAGAAGCCAGCCTGTGATAAGAAGCATCTAAATTTGTAAGGGCACTGAAAGTGTTAAGATCAGCTTAGAATGTGTTTTGCTTTTATTTCATTTGACCAAATCTGACTTGTTGAGCATTGACTTATAATCACTTAAAATCTATCTTTTCTAGTTAATAAATGTGTTTGTTTATTCTACCTGAAACAGTGTGTTTGGTTTGAAGCATGTCAGAGACTCCCCTGAGGATAAAAAGCCTGGTACATATCAATTTCTTTGTTAAATTGATGAACACATAAGCTTTTAGCTTCTAGTGGGCATAACTGGACACTGTAAGACAGAGGTTCCTAAGGTTGTGTCTGGGACCAGAGATATTGGCTAGTGTCATTTAGTTGCACAATCCAAGCAGCAGCTGGCTAAAAGTGCTCACTCACATAGCTGGGAGTAGCTTACATGCTAGAGGCTGTGCGTGAACAGCCCGGGAGTGGGGGTTCTCACAGAAAGCAGGGTACAGCTGGCTCCCAGAGTCGAAGGTAGGAGTGACCTAGCAGATCAGCAGTCCAGATAACACCAAGAGAACATCACAACCCCCAACACTGCTTGGACTGACTAAATTAATGAAAGCCAAAAACCAGTTCTTTGGTTTTTGAAGAAGGAGGAAAGGCAGGAGCAAAACAAAGACTAATGATTATGGAAACATGGATAGGTAACAACTTGTATTGTTGGTGTGACACCAGGATTTCCAGAAGTCTGGAAAGAATATCCTTCTCCTAGATAGTTTAACACATCTGTCATAAGGCTGTATTGTCATTTATTGTCCTTCCATTCGTTTTCTGGGAGTGTTTAATTTCCCTATTTGTTTCTCATCCTCTGTATTCTGCAAGACATTTGCAGTATTTAAAGGAAGGCGCTATGCTGTTCTGGTTCATATACATGACCGGGAGTTCAGAATCCCGAGTCTATTTCTGTCATTAATTTTGTTGTGTGATCTTGGACAAGTCACTTATAATATCTCCTCCTGCACCCGCCCCCAACATAGAAGGGGCTGAGCATCCTCCACTCCCTTTGATTTCCATTGGAACTGAGTGCGCAACAGCTTCTGAAAAAAACAGGCTTTAATGCTTGAGCTTATCCCTATGTACAATAGATGAAGTATTTACTTACTTCAAATAGATGTACTGTGAGGTAATCTGCAGTCCTCAGATGAAGGTGGCACATAGGTGCCAAGTATTATCATCAGATATTATTAAGCTTCTCACTAGGGAAAGTGGGAAATTAGGCCCAAATAATTGTTTCCTTAAATAGTTGCAAAATACTGGAGCCTACTAGCTTATGTTTTCTTCTATATACCACCATGGAGAATGCAAAGAGCTCTTATTCACTACTGCTTTACACTGGCATCAGTGAAAATACTCATGTTATTAAGTTAATCATGGGGGGATCAGAACCTAAACTTAAGAGTACATTTCATGGTAAATTCACAAACAAAACAAAGCTGGAATTTGCTAAATGAGTTTGTATATGAAATATTAGTGTGTTCTAATTTTTATTATTGGACTGACCAAAATCAAATAGTGTAATATATAAAATAAAATATTTTGTTCAGTTTCTTGAAGTAAAACTGCTCTGTCCTAACTTTTGTGGAGTTTGTGCTTATCTTGCATTAAAGGAGGCAGTTGCAAACAAGTAATGGAGACATTAAATATCATTCCAGTATATAATGTCGATATCTGAAAATTGCATGCTTTCGTTAGTATTAACATCATATACAGTACAATTCTATTCCCTGAATGTATTGCTTGTGGGCATACTTAAATCATAAATTTTGAAATATCCTTCTGCTAATATATTAGAATATTTTCCTAAAGTTTGCTGTTTTCAAGTGTTACTAGAATATTCATAGGAAAAAAATTGCACATTCATAGGAAAAAAAATGCCCCTCCTTGTCCCAGCAAAGGTGAAGTTTGGACAGACCAGCAAGGAGGTGACCAACTCCTGGGATGGGGAGGAGATAATATATGCGTAGACATGTTGGAGCTGAACTCCTGCTTGTGCCTCAAAGTGCATGTGGAATTGTGCATGGTGGAGGGGCTTCTCTGCCTACTATTGGTTAGCCAGGCGGATTAGGGGAGCTCATGGCCCACTCTCTCAATTTAAAGCTTTCACAAGAATCCAGGGGCCATCTTGCTGCATTGCTGCCCTGTCCAACCTCCCTATAGTTGCAGTATATCGAGCTGTTTCTTTCTTTCTTTTTTCTTGCAGCACTGTGGAGGCCCAGGTTAGGTTTAACAGAGTAAGAATAGGAATTCTAATGTTAGGAGGCAATTTAGGAATGTTAGTTGATTGCAACTTGTGGCTGGTGTCCAGTGCAGTTAAAGGCACAAACAGACAGCTGTCAGAGGAAAATGAGACTCGGAATATGGTAAGTGGAGCTGTGATTCAGGGATCCCTTGGTGCCAACAGGCAGAGGTCACGGGGTATGAATAGGGTTCTACAGGGATCCTTCACCAAGGAAGCAATCTGACAGAGTGCTTGTCTCATGAAAGGGATATCACAGCCAGCCTGGCTGTAAAGTGCTACAGAGATTGTGGATGAACTGTACTTGACTAGACATAAGTATCTAATGAATTAGGTCGAGACTCTAGAATGCATGTTATGATTTTATTTGATATGTAACCATTTGTTTCCAATACTTCTACTTGCTACTACTTGAATCTCTGTTCTTTGTTAAATAAACTTGCACTTGATTTCATTATAAACATAATTTAAGTGCTATGTGCTAAGTGGAGCAGTGATCTCGGGGGACCTGGTAAGTTGGGGTGTACTGTTTCTTTGGAAAAAGCAAATCTGTGAATGATGCAAGTGTCCAATGGACCAGGAGCAGGACACTCCAAGGAGATGCTCAAAGGTTGGGATGTGCCAATCGCTAACCTGTAGAGTGATAGCAGGTCCTGCGAGGCCAAGAGGGGAGTGCTTGTGTTGCCTGTGGCTGGCGTAGTTGGGGAGATGACCTATGGCAGGCACCGACCAGGCTTCCTTACACTAAAGGGAGGTGATAGCTAGATGCCTCTCAACCCCGCTTACCTCTAGGAAGCATTGCAGGATCTTTGGTCCGTAAGGAGAAGGAGAGACTTGGTACCCCTTTGGTACCCTCTACCCCCTCTCACAGGGGAAGGGCAAAAGGATTCAGAAGTGAGCTGAGTCCTAGAGATTAGGCTGAAGAATGTTTACTCGAGCTACTGATTATATGGTAGGAGCCCTGAACTGTGCATTGGGCCCAATTAAATACCTTGTTTGTGAGTGGGGCGGGAGGGCAGTGCTCCCTGCCATTGTTAAGGTAATAATGTTGCATCCATCCATCTTTCATTCACCTCCATGCCCTGATCAGTTTAGTGTTTTTATTTGAGCACGTAATAATACATTATTTATTGGGTGTTGGTTCGTATTTAAAATCTAAGTAATCTGAAAACTACCATATAAAGTCAAAAAGACTGTTTCTAGGAAACTATGACAAATGGTGAAATGTAAAATGGGCTACCCTAGGTGCATTTTATTATGCATCTTTTTTATTACCGGCACAGAGGTGATATTATCCTCCCTTTATATTGTATGAGTGTCTCACTTATTGCTTGTATAATAATGACTGCTATAACACATGGGTGAGAATAACAGTGCCATCTGCTGGCTTTGTTAATAGAATTCTGTCTCCCAGTCACCTGGTTAATCTACCACACTTAGATGAAAAGATCACAGCATCATACATTTCCATATTGTTTTACTGTATAATCAAAATAGTCAAGTTATGGCATCACTTTTTGCAATAGTAGCATTAACATCATACATGGTATATGTACAATTAAATGCTGGAACATATCAATTCCAGTCCTGCAAAGATGCACGTGCTTAACTTTATCATACAGTACTACACCTCTACCCCAATATAACATGAATTCGGATATAAAGCGGTAAAGCAGCGCTCCAGGAGAGGGGGGGGCTGCGCGCTCCAGCAGATCAAAGCAAGTTCGATATAACGCAGTTTCACCTATAATGCAGTAAGACTTTTTTGACTCCCAAGGACAGCGTTATATCAGATAGAGGTGTACTCCTCCTGGTAATAAATGAAGCATGTGGGTGTTTTTAGGATTGGGCCATAATGCATAAAAACAGTCAGCCTTTGTTGCACTTTTAAAAAACAAAATAAGGAGCTATTTTTTACCTAAAGCTATGACTATAGGAATAAAAAATTAGGCCCTAATCCTCCAAAGACTCACATATGTGTTTATATGTACTGTGAGTAGTTTCACTGAAGTCAGTGAGTAACCATAGATTATTTTATTTACTGTAACTACATTTTCTAAATTTACATTCCTGTGTTCGAGCATACTATCTTTAAAGATTCAGAAACCACATGTAGAGTGTTAAACTTAATTTCCTTTGTATCAATAATCTTACCAAATTGATGCAATTTTTAACTTAATTATTGTTTTAAAAAACTTTTCTTAATACTAAAATTCAGTAAGATTTATTGTTTAGTAGAACTGATCAAAATATTTTGGATGAAATTCTTTTTCCTTCAGAAAAATGCTGTTATGTCCAAACCAAAACTTCCCATAGGAAGTGTCGATTTCAACAAAACTTTGTTTTGGAAAATATATTGAAAGAATGTGTTTTGGTAACATTGAAACATTCAATTTGTTGGCATTTTTGGAATGCAATGTTCAGATTTTGTTTAAAAACACTTTTATTCTTTCAATCTTATTTTATAAGCATTAAACACATTAAAATGTCAGATTCTACACAGTGTTTTGATTGAACCAAAATAAAAATAAATCAAATTTCATGTTGTGGGAAATGTCTAAATTCTTTGTCATTCTGATCTGGAACTAAACATATGTCAAAATCAGACTTTCCCATGAAATCAGACACCTCCAATGTGTAAGTTAGATGGTCTAGAGCAAAGTTTAAACAGTGGCATCTCCTTTTGGGTACCAGATGGAGGACATTGTGAGTCTGATTTTCAGAAATGCTGAGCACCCACAACTCCCACTGGAAGTTATTAGGAGTTCTGTTTAGATCTTTGAAAATACCATAGCATCTAGCTTCCAGTTTGAATATATTCCTTATTCAATCCAAGTATTTTTCCATAATAAACTATGTTTTATGTTTTAAAAATGTTTTTGTTTCTCAACACGTTTATTGAAATGTGAAATTCACCCTGAGCCTGAAGTTTTATTAGAACCAAAAGTCTCAAAGATTTTCAGACACCCTCTGACTTTTTTTTCTTTCAGTTTTAATTGACATTTATGTGTTTGGTCAACTGACAAGATGCTTGAAAAAGATTAGCTACTTAGCTATCAGGAAGATCATGTTTCTACACATATCACTGCTTCAGCACACTCCAGTCATTTTAATGAGACACATTCTTAAGAATTGGCAAGCAGTACTCCAGGACCCAGAGCTTCACTCTGAGGTATTTTCATAATGTCACAGAGTTTTGTTATAATCCTTGCTAGCTGGCACCATTTGGCACATGCTTCCCTGCAGGCTATTTCTAATCCCATTACTGTGGAAGTGACTCAGTTTGTAGCCTTTTTAGCACATTTGAGGGAACATCTGAGAGACATTTTGGACTCCATCAGAAACGTCTGCATTTATCTACTGTTTCCAGATGTGTTTCGCTCAATCCAGTGAGAAAATTCAAATTTAAAGTTAAAGGGTAGATAAAGCAAATTAAACATGTTCACCTTGATAATTAGGAATGCAATAACTGAGGGAAAGCTGCCAGAAGAGTTCCATAGTTTTCAAACTTTAGTGTAGATGTTGTATTAATCTATCATATTTGTTTTTTTTAAATCTAGCATTTAAAAAGAAATCAAATGGACTCTGTAGGTTTAAACTCCAAAAGCCCCTTGCAATATTAACGCTAGATTTTGTTGAAGGTTATAACTGATGTGTCCTTGTCACTGTTTATTTTATTTTATTTTTTTTACACAAACACTAGGTCACTTCAGTATTTAAATTAAATATACAGAGGGGTTGAAATCCCAAAACATTCCAAAACTCTAGGGAAGTGTGTATTAGGATCAAAACTTTGTAACTTGGGCCCAGCTCTAGTTTTAGAGCATGAAATAACTAATAAAAAGCAGACTATTTACACCCAACCAATGGAATAATTAGAGTCCAACAGGAGAATTCAGTCAGTTTTTTGTTCACCCCTCTTCCGTTTCTGTGTGTCAGTGGATCATGCTCTCTTTTTAACTCCTGATTATATTTACTCTATAAAACCAGGGTATGTGAAGGATTGGGAATACAAAGGCTCCTAAACTATAAATCACACAGATATTCTTAAATACTTGGAATAAAAGATGGGTCACAGATCCAATCAAAACAGAGGATTATAGCATCACCTGTGCAGGGACAGTGTTATGGCTACACTTGCACTTCAAAGCGCTTTGAAGCGCTAAGTGTAGTCAAAGCGCCAGCGCTGGGAGAAAGCTCTCCCAGCGCTGTCCGTACTCCACCTCCCTGTGGGGAATAACGTACAGCGCTGGGAGCCGCGCTCCCAGCGCTGGGGCTTTGACCACACTGGTGCTTTGCAGCGCCACAATTTGCAGCGCTGGAGAGGGTGTGTTTTCACACCCTGCTGCAGCGCTGCAAATTTGCAAGTGTAGCCATGGCCTTAGAAAAGCCATTCTGCCCATACCCTCTAAACCAAACCCTGCAAGATCTGTATTGTTTTACCCACACATCCATAAGCCTCTTCTTTCTGTGCTACAAATTTATTGCAAAATCCATATCTGGGCCTGTGTGTCTTTACTCCTTAACAAAGGAGCACAATGTTCCAAGGTTCTTTCCATAGGATAGAGTAAGAGAAGTGCCTCATGACAGTCTGCCCATGCTGATCAATATGCAGCTGCATTTAGCACTCAAAGCTGTCTGTCATATCCGGTGCTAACAATGCAAACCACATTGAAATGGAGGAGGAGAAGTGATTCCCACCCCCACACACTTCAAAGGACAGAACCTCAATTATTTACTGGAGATCACTAAGCAGTACATGCCTTCTTTTGGCAATGTGTTTTTAGAGAGATCCGGTATAAGTAGATGCATCTGGGACATGACCCCATACTGCACTAGCACTCTGTTGTACACTAATGAGTAACATGGGAAATCAAACCTGTGCAGGTGGAAAGTGGCCTTTTGTTTGCACTGGCTCCATAAAATGGCTTGATAATAAAAACCTTTGTAAAACAAAAATTCCTGCTGTACATGGAAAGCCTAATTGTACCTAATGTATATTAGTAGAGACATTGTTCCAGAACAGTTAAACCTAGTGCAAACATGACACACAGGAGTCTGGCAATTAAGTTTATAATGTTAGTCTGGTTTGCAGCACTTTTTAATAGAGTAAGCACAAGTTTTCACTCATTCAAGTAGGGATAATCAGTGCAGATTTATGCTTGTTTTCTGGTGCGAAAGCATTTTCCATGGAGTGGCAGCAGCAGCATTCTGAAATGGATTAGAATAACAGAATTCTAGTAATTTCCAAACTGGTATTACCAATCAGCACGTTGTTGTTCATTGTGCTTTGCTACATAGAGACTTCCAAAAGCCTTCTTTGCAGACACTTGGTCTTAGAAAATAGATACCTATAGTAACTTAGAACAGAGGCAGCACTGTTTCCACAATTAGAGTGCAGCACTGTCTGGGCTAAAAACAACATATTGTCTAAGAGTGTAAAGTAACTACATATTACCGTGTGTCCGAAAATGAAAAAAAAAAATGGTCTTGACCTGAAACTGTATGGGCAGTTTAGGTAGACAGACTAAAATGTTTCCCAACGAAGTACAGACCTGGCTTGTCCCTGCTAGCTTTTATTTGACTATTAATTTTATCATACTTATCATCATGGTAATTGTATGTATAAGCATGATATCTAATGGCATCAAGACATGAAGTTTTATGGCTGCAGATTCACATACATAACCAGTTTAGAGCTTAGGAGGAAAATGATCTTTGACATCTCAATATATTTTCCTTAAAAAGACTAGACCAGTGGTTCCCAAACTTGTTCTGCCGCTTGTGCAGGGAAAGCCCCTGGCGGGCCGGGCCAGTTTGTTTACCTGCTGCGTCCGCAGTTCGGCCAATCGCGGATCCCACTGGCCATGGATCGCTGCTCCAGGCCAATGGGAGCTGCTGGAAGCGGCAGTCAGTACGTCCCTCGGCCCGCGCCACTTCCAGCAGCTCCCATTGGCCTGGAGCAGTGAACCGTGGCCAGTGGGAGCCGTGATTGGCCGAACCTGTGGACACAACAGGTAAACAAACCAGCCCAGCCTGCCAGGGGCTTTTCCTGCACAAGCGGCAGAACAAGTTTGGGAACCACTGGACTAGACAACTGAAATTTG
This sequence comes from Mauremys mutica, assembly GCF_020497125.1. Taxonomy (NCBI): domain Eukaryota; kingdom Metazoa; phylum Chordata; order Testudines; family Geoemydidae; genus Mauremys; species Mauremys mutica. The sequence goes on along the minus strand of NC_059072.1, from coordinate 186,317,902 downwards.
TGAATAAAACATAAAAGGGAGGAGAAGGGAAGTGTAACAATCAGAAGGAATATTGTACACTAGTGTATATAGACTTTTTTGAGTTAATGGGGTGTTTTACACATAAGTGGTTGAATACCAGAACTCTTTTTTATTTCTACTACTCTGTCTCTTTAAGGCTTAGAACTCAGCCAAGGGGACAACAGCACACAGCTCTGGTGAGGAAAATATGGTTGCAACATGGGGTCGAGCTTCTGCCAGGCAATTCAACAATGGACAGTGAGCTCTGTTGCTAGATTCTTTAAAGGGCAACAAAAATGGTTAGAGGTATGGAACGGCTTCCATATGAGGAGAGATTAATAAGACTGGTACTTTTCAGCTTGGAAAAGAGATGACTAAGGGAGGGATATGATAGAGGTCTATAAAATCATGACTGCTGAAGAGAAAGTAAATAAGGAAGTGTTATTTGCCCCTTCTCATAACACAAGAACTATGGATCACCAAATGAAATTAATAGGCAGCAGGTTTAAAACAAAAGAAAGTATTTCTTCACACATCACACAGTCAACCTGTGGAACTCTTTGCCAGAGGATTTTGTCAATGCCAAGACTATAACAGGATTTTAAAAAGAATTAGGTAAATTAATGGAGGATATGTCCATCAATGGCTATTAGCCAGCATGGGCAGGGATGCAAAACCATGCTCTGAAGTGTCCCTAGCCTCAGTTTGCTGGATGCTGGGAATGGGAGACGAGAGATGGATCACTTGATGGTTACCTGTTCTGTTCTTTCCTTTGGGGCACCTGGCATTGGCCACTTTTGGAAAAGACGATACTGGGCTAGATAGACCTTTGGTCTGACCCAGTAGGGCCATTCTTATATTCTTATTTGCTAGATGTACAGTCAATCAATCAAGGACAAATTATCCATCCATACCCAACATTTTTACATCTGACGGGTTGTAAGTTTAGTGGCTGAGCACTACAGACAGGGATTATTATATGATTTGTAAGCAAGGTCTGAATGAGTTCTCCCCTGACAACTAGTGATGAGCCAGTAGTGGGTGGAAAGGCTTCAGGACCATACTGAACACCTACTATGCCTAGCACAGTGTCCAGTGTCCAGACAGAGCTGTGCTGCCCAAGTGATCAATTTTGGCTGGTGTTGGGTTACAAAATTGATCACTTGCTAGCTGTCTGGGGAGAGCTCATTCAGACCTTGCTTATAAATCAGTTCATGGGTGTTTCAATTTCAATTCAAATTTCCAACCAACGACTAAATTGGCAACACTGCATGTAACCGGTCTAGGGAAATCCCGGAACCACTCTTTCCTCAGGATGGCTCCTCCGAATGGTTTATTGGGAGGCAGATGGGGTTGCCAGTAGAGTTGGTAAGAAATTTTCAGGATTTTTTTTTCCATTTGAAAATGCCAATTTGCTGAAATCTAAATATTCTGCGGGAATGTAGCTATTTCAACAAAACTTTCTGTCTGGTTTCCTGCTAGCTCACTCACCTGCCTCTCTAAGTTCTACAGCTTGCAGCCAACTCTATCGGATTCCTGACTCTGCAGGCAGCTGGCTGCCCAGGCTTTCAAACTCTAACTGTCTGAGCAGCAGATTCCTTGGCAACCCAGGCTGCCCAAATCCTTGGGTAGCAGCCTGAGTCATCCAGAGAGTAAGCCAACAAAATTTCTGTTTATGTTCCCCCAAAGTGAAATTTTGTCCATCATTGCCTCCTGCAAAAATTTTGGAATCTGCGATCTTTCATCCCAATTCAGGATGAAGACTCTTTGAAAATTCTATTTTTTTTCTTGGGAGGAAGAATGTTTTCCAGTCAGTTCTCCTTGCCAGTCTGTTGGCTCCTCTGTAGTGCAGTGGTGGTCTTCTCTCTCCTAGCTGCTATTTCACAGACAACATAACTGAGAGCTCGATCAAGGTCACATCAGGAAGAGCTAGGAATAGACTCATCTCTCTAATTATAAGGATCTAAGGTCATGTCTGCACTGACCACAGTTTGGATTATGAGAATGTGAGTATGAGTGTATATCAAAGTGTGCTAAAAGGTAAAGTAAAAGCTTCTCAATTTGCATTAATATAGTCCTCTTCAGACAGGACTACATTAATATAAAGCAGGACCCTTTTCATTCACATCCATAAAGGGGAGTTATAAGGCAGCACTTTGGTATGCGCTGATATTCACATCCTTGTTGTCCGAACACGAGGCCATGTTGATGTGCCCTCAGTCTTGTTTACTTTGTCTCACAGTCTCAGAAAAAATGTGCAACTCAGGTGCCAAGAATCCTGTCTAGCTCATCAGAGATTAAAAACTGTTTCCATCTGATGGGTATGACAGCATGGCAATCGCAGGTGTGATTGCAGCACAGGGTAGATATATGTGGCTAGCTTTAGCCACAATACCTTGGCTAAAAACAGCAGTGTAGCTGTGACAGTGCAGGATTCAGCACAGCAGTACAAGCACTTGAGACCTTCAGTACATACTCACATTGCTAGTCTATGCTGAAGCCTGTGTCACCATGTCTACACGGCTATTTGAATGTCTACCAGGTGGGATGGGGTGTTCCCCCCCCCAGCCATGAAAGGGTTAATGTTGATTGAGACGAGGTGATTAATCTGATGGGCCACAGCTGAGAGGAATTAGGTGTCTAAGCAATCCCCTGATTCAGAGAGGGAGCCCAGCTGGGGAGGAATGAGCTGTGTTGGATGTATCAAGACAGAAAATTGGAAGCAGAGGGGGCTGCTAGGAAAATCTGCAGCCATTACCTGGGGGAATGAAGGAAGGAGTGTTTGCAGGCTGTAGGGACAGGTAGCCTGAAGTTACTCTTGAGGAGGGAGTTGAGAGGCTGGCAAACACAGAGGGTGGGGAGAGCTCAATACAGTGGGAAAGGCAGTAAAATAACCTTGGCTGCTAATTAAAGGGTCCCTGAGCTGGATTAGATTAGAGGGTGGACCTGGGTTTCCCTGCTAGCCACTGAAGACATAGGGCAGTGAGTGAGCAGACTATCTAAGACAGAGAACCTGGCAATGAGGCAGTGAATGGAAAGACTGCCCAAAATTGCTGCTGAAAGACTTTTTTGATCCTCCGGAAGGGGAAAACATGTATAGTGACCTGGCTGGAGGACTGAGTCACCAAGAGACAGTAGCAGCTCAGTGAGCAAGAAGGGCTGCAGACCCAGAGAGAGACAGCATGCAACCCTGGAAAGATGTATTATTGCCCTTGTGAAGCTAATCCCCAGAATGGCCAGGAGGAGGTTCCACCTGTGGTGAGTAGAGGACCAAGTCACAGCACGCTGCAAAGGCACCTGGGCTTGCAGTATGGGCACATCCTAACTGAGAGAATTGTGGTGAATCCTAGCTGCAGCTCCTAAGTCACTGTATAGGCTCTGCTCTGAAGAGCTTATACTATATTTCTGACTTTATATTTTCAGTACCCCCAATTGGGCCCTGACTTCAGTTGGCCCCACTAGTGAGAGCTTTAGTATTGGGGACCAAAATTGCCTCACTACATTTGTGAGAGATGTCAATGCTGTTTCCCACCTTTAAGAGTGAACAGGATGAAGTAAAAAGTCAGAGGAGAGACTTACACCCATTTTTATATAGAATGTTTATAGTTTTAAATCTCATGCTGTGGGAGCTAATCTCATGAGTTTTGGGGTCTGATTTGATTTTTGAACTCCCACAACTGACACTACTGTATAATGCTACTGTTAGATTTGAAGGAGGCATTCTATCCTAAACCCCTATTTTTCACTCCCTTATAACATTTTTTTTTAAAATGTGGGAGTTGTCATTCCTCATGCTGAGCTAAGTCTGTACACAAAGAGGTGTGTGGTGTTTGTTTGCTATCCTAATGTTTAATTTCTCCCTGTACATACAAAGTGTTCTTATTGCTACTGCATATTTTGTATCTGATTTGTGGATAAATGAAGGCTTTTAGTGTAATATTAGGGAATGGAGTCAGTGGCTACTGCCCCTTGCCATGTTACATGAGTTTTAATCTTTGTCCCCCGATACACATTGTATAATTGGGGCTAGGAAATAGTTTTGTTGTTTTTGTTTTTAATGCATACATGTGTGTCACATCTTGATTACATTGGGATAAAAGAAAACTGAATCTCTCATAACTTAACTAAATGCAGCCTCTCAAATCCCGCATTCTGGAAGGGAACCTGGCAGAAAACTAGAAGAGGTGTCTGGGAGGGGGGATTCCAAATTCCCCTGGAAGCAAATGGCAGTGTGGACAAATTGGAATAGGTAAAATATTCTATGCTTTTGTATGTGGCACAAGCCCAGAGGTTTTCAAGGTCTACAAAATAGTAGAGATCATCAAGGGGACTACCAACTGCCTTTAAAAAAAAAAATCAAAACCACTTTCCTAACTGAAAGAAGAGCACTCACAAAACACACACTATCTTACAAGCTACTGGCTGTCCAGTGAGGCTCTTGAGCATTGTTACAGAATAAAGCTGAACAAATTGAACGTGTCCAGTTTTCAGATGAACAAACTTGACACAGAATGAGGACTTGTCTACATGATGGGGCAATGTGCGCTCTCGGGTGTGATTTCTAAAGCATACTAATGTGTTGTGTATTAACGGGTCTGTGCAGACCCTGCTGGTGCTAGTTAAAACTTCACTAGTGCACTAAACCCTATAATGAACTGGCTATAAAATGCCACTAATGCTTCATTACACTTTGTTTGTTTTGAGATTAAGCCTGACAAACAAGATAACTCTATTAAAAGAGAGATGTTCTCAGCTCCTGAAAAGTAAAATGTTTCAAGCTTAAAAACACGCTGTCAGTACTAGGTTCCCTCCAACTCTGTTTAGAGTGTTTAGCCCATTTTTCTGTTAAAATGCAAGAATGTTTTCATTTTTTCATGTTACTGTTTATAATAAAAGATGCCTTAAAATATATTTATTCATTAAGAATGAGGCAAAAGTGCTTGCAATAAAAGTTTGTGAATCTGATTTGGCTGTATCAGTTAATACTACAAATCAGCTAATTCTTGCTACAAAAGCATTGAAATAGAAGCTAGGTTATTGCAAAAAGGTGCAAAGTAAATTTCAGCTGTGAATATGGTGATGAGTGGTGCTATTTATAGAGAATAAAACAGGTGCACAGTAAATAGAGAGAATTCAGTTTTAAGGTGGTTTGCTGAAAGCAGGCATGCCCTAGTGCAGGGATTGGCAACCTTTGGCATGCCATTCCCGGGCAATGGGGGTGGCAAGAAGTGGCGGCCAGCATATGGCTCAGCTCGCGCCAATTCCCGCAGCCCCCATTGGCCTGAGATGGCAAACCGCGGCCAGTGGGAGCCACACTCGGCCGAACCTGCAGATGCGGCAGTTAAACAAACTGGCCTGGCCCACCAGGGGGCTTACCCTAGTGAGCTGCATGCTAAAGGTTGCTGATCCCTGCCCTAGTGTCTATAACAGGGGTCAGCAACCTTTCAGAAGTGGTGTGCTGAGTCTTCATTTATTCACTCTAATTTAAGGTTTCATGTGCCAGTAATACATTTTAACATTTTTAGAAGGTCTCTTTCTATAAGTCAATAATATATAACTAAACTATTGTTGTATGTAAAGTAAATAAGGTTTTTTAAATATTTAAGTTTCATTTAAAATTAAATAAAAATGCAGAGGCCCCTGGACTGGTGGCCAGGACCCGGGCAGTGTGAGTGGCACTGAAAATCAGCTTGTGTGCCACCTTCAGCATGCATGCCATAGGTTTCCTACTCCTATAACATTGTCAAACTTTTGCTCAATGACAAAACACTACCCTTTCTGAAAGCTTACTCCGTTTATAGCTTGCTGACAAACTGTATTCACTGCATTTCCTCTCATTTGCTTCCCGTTTTTAGATTTCATGGCAAATAGGTTTCCTTGAACTCCTTGGCTTTAATTTCTGTAGTGATATGTTCTCTCTTGTTGAAAAGTGGATGCCCATAAAATGGAACCTGGTGTCCCCCTGTTCATCCATTCTATCCCCTTGCCAAAGAGTCTTCCTGGAGAAAGATTATGTCAATATTTATTAAATAAATTATTAATAGTTATTAATAAAACTATTTATTATTGAAAACAGTAATTCCAAGGACATACATGTGTGCTGGCATGTAACGTAGACAGAGAAACTGAGTGGAATGCATGTCAACATTGCATATGTTACACTGAGAAGAAATAGGTGTAAGAATTTAGTGTATTTTAAAGCATATGTGAGATACTAATTGTTGAATATATAGTTTATTTTAGTTTGATACAACAGCAGGTGAATTAGTCTAGTTCAGGGGTCAGCAACCTCTGGCACGCGGCTCACCAGGGTAAGCACCCTGGCGGGCCGGGCCAGTTTGTTTACCTGCCGCGTTGGCAGGTTCGGCTGATTGCGGCTCCTACTGGCCGTGGTTTGCCGTCCCAGGCCAATGGGGGCTGCAGGAAGCGGTGCAGGCGAGGAATGTGCTGGCCATGGCTTTCCACCGCCCCCATTGGCCTGGGACGGTGAACCACAGCAGCTGAACCTGCTGATGTGGCAGGTAAACAAACTGGCCCAGCCCGGCAGGGTTCTTACCTTGGCGAGCTGCGTGCCAGAAGTTGCCGACCCCTGGTCTAGTTTTTATCCCTTTCTATGAAAACAGAGGAAATGCTTTCAAAATGCTTATTGCTAACTTCAGCAGGGGATGCCTCCAGCAGACATTACCATAAGATGTCACTGTGGTAGATGGGGAAAACTGTCCGAGTTGAATGGGAATACTGATGTTCAAGATACAGAACTTGTTCATAGCAGATAAATCAGGCAGCTCCTGCCAGGCTGAGGATTCCAACTTCAGGTATGAAAGAGTTAATAAGGACTTTAATAAAAAAAAAAAGTCTGAAAGCAAACACACTTAATGATAATGACAAGTACTTATGCAAATGAACTGTTAATACTCATCCAGCCAGAGGTGATTAAGTCTCTTCTAGGGTAGCAGGAGATTTCACCCAGCAGGGGCTATTTGGGAGATAGTAAAAAGGCAAAGGCTTAAATAACTTTCTTATGACTTCAGGGGTTACCAGGACTTCTGCTGTAGTTAAGCCAGATATTGCTGCATTATCCCTGAGGAGGTCATAGCTTTAGGCACCAGGCAAGTCTTTTAACCTGTACAGGTTTTTAAGGTGAATAAGAGTACAGACACTGATCGGAGTGATCTGTTGGCATTAAATAGATTGAAAAAATGAGAGGAACTAAGGGATCCTCTAGTGTAATACTTAATTAAGTAAACTAGAACCAGGGGAAAAAAAGGAATTATAGCTCCTATTAAGTCATACAGGCAGCCTCCTGAATTAGATTGTGTGCAATTTTAATACCTATAAAATAAATGTTCTCAAGTACCTTTACTAATCAAAAATGTATACAAACATATACTATAAGAAGTAACTGGATTTAGGTCTAATAAAGGAAAAAGACAAAGGTTGTGCCTGAATCTTCAGGCACAGTGAGATATTTTATCCTGAACTGCATAATGGAGGGATTAGTAGACACTGGGATCACTTGGTTTTTTTTTTTAAACTCTCTAAAGCAGCAAAAGCTGCTCCTACTATCATAACACTTGACTGTGTATCCTTTTTGTTAAGGTGAATACCACTGGAAGATAATACAAGTAAAGGGTTTCACCCTCCTTTCTCCTATCCCTATCTCTGATGCCTTGAAAAGCTGCTCCTTACTGGATGAATCTCTGCCAGTGAGACTTTGAGTTATAGAGAGAGAAAGCAAAACTGTGGCTGAATGGAACACTAATGTTTGAGGGGGTATTGGAAAATAGAGGCTTCATATTGCTTTAAAATATGAAATTGTTTGAAATTTTTCCAAAAGTATTCAGCTCAGCTCCTAATTTTAAAGCCATTTTAGATTTTTTTTCCGAGACAAATAAATTGTATTACAAGTCTTATGCATACAGTGAACTTTGAAGGAAAATGGCACTCTGAATTAGCATCGGGTTTATACCATTGACAATGACTCTAAAAACAGTTGTATGGGCAAATGATTTGGAGCCTCAAGGGCTCCAAGAAAAAGCCAGTAGTTAACAGTTGTTACCAATCACTACTCAATCTGGTCCCCATAGCTGGGGAGAAGAGGGTCCAGCTGTTTGAGGTTTTCTGATGCAAAATTCCTTCTTAATAAACTCCCAGTCTTATGCTTACACTCACATGTTTTATACCTTTTTTTTTTGGTGGGGGGGAGGATAGGGGATTGGGGAAATGAAAGGATTAGCAGTATCATGCCTCTGAGTCAGTAAGTTAATTAAAGCCTGTGTGTATAAAATGGAACAATGAATTATTTAGTGGATAACAAACATGATATAAAATTCCATTTATTGGCATTCCAAGTCCATTTTTAGTTCTGGAATGTGAACATTATTATTTCTGCATAATACTAGAAAATATAAATGTTTGTAAACATGTTACCTAAGATTCAGGCAAAAATGTTTCCTATGTTCTGTGCTTTCCTAAATTGCATCCATATTCTATTTTTTTTATATTTATGTGAAATTGGGGAGGAGAGACATGTTTATCTAAAATATAAAGTCTGTAAGAAGAGCTAGTACTTAACCCAAACCCAGAATTGCAACACAGTCAAAGTTTGGAGACACTTGAGTTGTAAACTGGAATCTGTTTAGATTTTGCAAATCACCACTGTCTTCGCTATGAGTCAAAGCAAACCCAGATTCACTTCCTAAAATTTACTGAGTTTTTGTGGGTGTTTTTTTTTTTTCTTTCCTCTGTCAAATTTAGGCAGATCCTGCAAGCTGTTCTATGTGTCAAACCTTTGATGCGCAAATTCACATTGACCTCAGTGGAACTTTATATGAGCATAGCCATGTAGAACACCTTGACATTTTGGGGCCTTATCTATGTATCTATTCTATGTATCTATCTTATCTATTTTTGTGTCAAACATATTTTTGATCTTTCTTTCAACTGCTTACTTGAGCTTCTTTACCACTCTGTGAATTGAAAGCCATGTAAATTGGCAAGGCTGTGATCGACTTCTCCGTAGTTAGAAAGTACTCTATAGTGTGTCATTCTTTTAATTAGAGCCAAAGGAAATGGTTACTCTATCACCGGTGATGACTGATATCCATTCAGTATAAAACCAGATCCAACACACGTTTGGTGATGCTGGCTTGGCAACACACAATTGAAAACTAAATTTGTCACTGAGACCTAGGGTGGGGGTGTGTTTAAAAAAAAAAAAAGTGCCCAAGTGATTAGCAGTCTAACTATGACTTCAGTGTCACTGAAAGTCAGTTCATAAGTACAAAAGCACCAAATCCTCAAAGGTGTTTGGGTGTTTAAATTGATGTGTCAGTACCATGGTGTCCCCTCTAGCCAGGTCTGTCATGGCACCTGAGCTCACTCAGGCTGGTAGAGTTGTTAGTCTATTCCTGGTGCCAACGTAGCTGAAAACCCTCTTTGCTCTTATGTCTATCGGGATTGGTAGGGGAACCCAGGCCTGCCAACTCCATTGGGTTCCAACTCAGGACCTTCAAGCTAGATAAGTTGCATCAAAGTTCACCAACTCTAGCTGTGCCCCGAGCTCCTTCCTACCTCATCTTGTCTGCTAGTCTTTCTACAGTGTTGTCCCTGAGCAGCATTTCAGAAGCTTGCTGGCAGGAGTTTGTTGGGGGGTTTTTTGTTTGTTTGTTTTTGTTTTTTTTCCCCCCTCCTGCCTGTTCACTCCTATGGTAGCTGCCCAACCCCTCTGCCTCCCAGTCTTCTTACCCGTCCAGCACCTTGAAAGGGCCTGCTTTTCAGAAAAAACCTTGCACCCCAGCCCTCTGAAAACCAGGGCCACCCAGAGGATTCAGGGGGCCTGGGGCAAAGCAATTTCGGGGGCCCTTTCCATAAAAAAAGTTGCAATACTATAGAATACTATATTCTTGTGGGGGCCCCTGCAGGGCCCGGGGCTTGGGGCAAATTGCCCCACTTGCCCCCACTCTGGGCGGCCCTGCTGAAAACTGAGCCTTTTCAAAGTCTCAAGCCAGGCACCTGAAATCACTAGTCACTTCTGAAAGCATGAGCCTCCAGACCCAAGAATATTCATGATGCCAAAATTGTTTGATTCTTGCGAGGGCTTCACAGGCTGGCTGATCCTTTAAGACAAGTCAGGCTCAGTGCTTATGTACACTTACAGAGCTGCAGCAGCACAACTGCATCGGTGCAACTGTGCCTCTGTAGCACGTGGTGAAGACCTATCTACGCTGATAGCTTCTCCAGAGAGGCAATAGATATGTTGGCAGGAGAAACTCTTCTATTGACATAGCACTGTCTATACCGCGAGTTAGGTCATTATAACTGTGTGGCTTAGCAGTGTGATTTTTTTTTTCCACACCCCTGAGCGATGTAGTTATACCAACATAAGTTTCCAGTATAAACCCGGGCTCAGATTTGCCTGTGACCTGGTAGCTATTCGCCAGCTGAACATGATACGGAGACTTAATTATAACTGACTAGGGATGATCAGAGATTATTACATAAATAGAGGGGATAACTCAGAGAAGGTAGGAAGTTTTTGCATCTGGAAAGGGCCTGCCAAAGGTTGGAGAGGAAAAGGCAGCCTGGAGTGAAATGCTTTGTGTTATGTTGTAGCTGTGTGAAGCAGCATGTTTCCTTTCAGAAAGAAAGAGGGCATAGGGAGAGTGGACACTGAGACAAGCCCAGGCGGACCCATAGAGGGCAGTTACCATAGTATTTTCTGCATTCATGTAATCACAGAATGGGAGGACGGTATTTTTTGAACAACTGTTAGAGGGGAAACTAAGGACCGAGCCCAGGAAAAATGATTGAAGTACTGAAGAGCTGTGGCCAGGGGCATGGGAGTGGAATGAATAAAGTAGCAATAGAATTAGTTGAAATGCTGGAATGTGTGTGTGAGGTAATTATGAAGGAACCAGAGCCTTCCTGGTGGAGGTGGGGGAGGGGGTGTGCTTTTGTCTGCAGAGGGCATACCTGGACAGCCTGGCCTCCTGCAGGGGGTTTTGAAAGTAGGCTGGATGGCTATGCTCTAGCAAGAGCTCTTTGTGTTTGATTTAACAGACCCCTGAAGGATTTTTGCATAATGATTTCTACTTGATAGGAAGAGGTGATATGTTTCCCTCCTAAGTGGATAAATTACTCATAATTTATCCATCCACTTAAGAATTAAAGTGTGGGGGGGAGGCGGGGGGGGGGTGTCAGTAGTACAATCCTCCTATTCTTAAATATTTTAGTTCTTATATCCTTTTCAGGATAAGCAACAGAAGTCAGTATCAAACCCAAATGCATTAATTTTCATTGAATACTATTCTACACTCTTTACAAATTATTCTATAGCTGGAGAAAATAAGTGAACATCCAGCACTATGATATTTAATGTTGGGTTTTTTGCTAATTTTGTAGTTATGACTTAGTTTTTCAGTACTCTATATCAGCATAATTAATTGTTTCTATAGGACTGTGTTTCCATTTGGCAGTTTGACACCTGGATTCTATTTACATTTGGCACCTTTTGTTATATGGGATCTTATTTTTTTAATACTTAATTCGTACATAAAGCTTAGCACAAAAAGGGCTTATTTCATGTTTGCTGTAGCACCTTACAGTTGGTCTTCTGGCTCAGCTATAGTCCAGTTAGCAGCATACAGACAGTGAGAGAGAGGTTTTATGGGCCATATTATTGCATTGTTAAACTGATGTAAATTCTGGGTAACACCAATACAATTACTGGTTAATTTGTGCAAGTGAGTATCTGCCTTTGTGGCTTTTAAGATTTCAAGTCCACATTTGGAGCCGCGTTTTGCTATAACATGGATGTAATTTTTGTTTCAGTCAATAGAAGCAAAAACAACAAGGAGTCCTTGTGGCACCTTAAAGACTAACAAATTTATTTGGGCATAAGTTTTTGTGGGCTAGACACTTCATCTGATGCATGAAGTGAAAAAACCAGTCAACGGAAGGTTCACCACCTGCAACTGAAGCAGAAATTGATGCACTGGGCCAATTTCATCCCTACTGTAATTCTATTGAACTTAATAAAGTTACACCAGCTATATGACCCTTGAAATGCAAATCAAATATGTAAACTTACTGTAAGATCTGCACAAACCTTAGTTTGACCATAAAGATTTACCTCTATCTTAAAACAACAAATTATAATTTAAAATGAGTGCCTAACTTAAGGCATTTTTAGACCTTTTTTAAAAAATGGCTACTTTTTCTGCACATAGCTCAGCGCCTGCAATAAAATTGTAGGAACTATGGCACTGAGTCCAAATTATTTCATTTTAGATGTTTGTTTACTCAGTGGTATCTATAAAACATTGATCATAATTGAAAGCCTCCAGGCTTTTGCAGATTTCATTCTTAGACAACATATACATTGTAAGGGGTAGTCAATAGACTGCAGGCCAAATCTTGATCACCAGATGTTTTTGAATGGATCCCAACATCTTTATTTACTTATCATCAGAGGTGAAAGTAAGCCGGTACGGTACGGCGTACCGGCAAGAGCCAGTACACTGTGCCATACCGCACCGGCTTCCGCGGCAGGGATTTAAAGAGCTCTGGGCTCCCCGCCGCAGCAGGCAGCCCAGAGCCCTTTGAATCCCGCCTGCGGCTCCGGCGCCTGGACTGGGGCTGGATTTAAAGGACTCAGAGCTCCCTGCAGCGGCAGGAGCTCCGGGCCCTTTAAATCCCAGCCCCAGCCCGGCAAGGCTTGGTGGTCCTGGGTTGATTTAAAGGCCCTGGGGCTCCCAGCCACAGCCGGTGCCCCAGAGCCTTTAAATCTTGAGAGGCTATGCCTCTTCCTGCTGAGGCCATGCCCCCCTCAGGACTCCAGCAGTACCGGTAAAGTCCTGAAAACAAAATGAAAGTAATTTACTCTGGAGTCTGGATCTTGACTATATTGTTACCAAGAAATTTGAACCTTGACAAAAAATAATTAACTATCCCTAGTATAGGGAGTCTGGATGCCTAACCTAGGGCTGTGCATTCCATTAGGCAGCAAGGCACCTAAAGTTGGGCATTTTAATGGGGTCTAAATTCCTAATCTTATAACCAAGTGCTGAAGCAGCTTTCATGTTCCAATAGGTATAGCATACAATCTTCTTCCTGATAGAAGTACCTAAAAAAAGCAATAAGGAAAGAAATGGGTAAGTGCCCTGTTAACCTGAAAGCTCTAAGATGATGGTGGCACTGCTATTTTTAGCATTATGAAGAGTTTTATTAAATTGCAAACATTTTAGCAAAGTATCAGAGAGGTAGCTTGCTTCTTGCTTGCTTATATTTACCTGCCCCTGGAAATTTCCACTCTTGCGTCCGACGAAGTGGGTATTCACCCACGAAAGCTCATGCTGCAAAAGTCTGTTAGTCTATAAGGTGCCACAGGATTCTTTGCTGCTATTTTAGCAAAGAAACTTTCTGCCTGGACTGAGTAATGTTAAGCATTCTGCATTTATAATCACTTTGCTTCACAAGCAAAGCTCCACTTCGCCTTTGTGATCTACAAATATAGTTCTCTATTTTTTTTCCCTTGAGCCTACAAATACAATAGGCTAGCAGCATTAGCGGCGTGATAGGTTCCAAGTATGTCTAGAATACATGTACTGACTCTTGGGTCAGGGCAAGAATATTTGACTGTTGGTTTCAGCTGCAGACATTGTCAAACATGAGCAGAATTTGGTTGTTAAAATTAATTGACATAAGAGCAGAACTTGGCTGAGAAATTTTTATTTTTAACCATAAATGGAAATGCCACATCATTTAATGTACTGCATACTACTTTGTGATTTCTCTTCTGTGACCATGTAGCTGTCTTTATTAGGTAACATACAGGAAACAACAGTCTCTGTCTGCATAGTCTAGAACTGGTCGCAGTACCCATGAATGGAAGGTAAGATTCTGGGTTTTCCTATATCTAGCTGTGCCTTATTTCATCTTAACTCTTCCACTTAATAAACCTGAGACCTTCAGTTGACTGTGCAAGACCTATCCCTACACCACTGAGGTCAGTAGAAATCTGTGTGGGTGTAGTCAAATGTGGGATTGATTCTACTTTTGGATGTTATGTAGGTAATGCAACTTTATGGTCCAGGGTTTCTTATTTAAATGGGTTTTGAATCCTCTCTACACAATTATACTGCATCTTTCATCCATGCATTTGTATAAGCTCCCCCCTTGAACAATTTTTCCCCCTCATTACCTAGCATGTAGCCTGAAATGAAATTCAAGTTCTAGCATTAGGAAGAAGTTCAAATGTAACTAACAAAAGAGCTGCATAACATGATTTTTTTGTACAAATTATGGACTGATCTGAGATACACAAAAGCAAGTCGGGGAGAATAAAGCCTTCACCCACCCCAACCCCAGGGAGTTTCTTGGGGGAAACGGATAATTACAATGCCAATTTTTATTCGTAAAGGAATAGGATTACCAGATGTCCCATTTTTAAAGGGACAGTCCTGGTTTTTGGGTCTTTTTCTTATATAGGTGCCTATTTACCCCACCCCACCCCTGTCCTTTTTTTTTACAGTTGCTATCTGGTAACCCTATAAAGTAACATGGACAATTTATGACCTTATATGTCTATTCTTGGCTAGCGAATCTCATTTTGATATTCCTCCTTAAATGAGTAATAAAGCACCTCTGATAGTAATAAACTATCTTTCTTTGACATTTCATGATAACTGTAACAACAAATAAAGAGGAGACTTCAAAGATTGCTTACCTCAAAAGCTCTATAACATCCATTTGAATAAAATCCATGACTTTAACAAAGGTGATGCTGAAAATGTCATGGAATTAAATTAATGGTCTATTTCTCTTGCTTCATATTGTCTATATTTTATTCATAATTTATTCTACAGCACATATTGCATGTTGATTGAAGGAAATATTAAATCCAGCTGAGCTTTAGGCAATTTTTAAAGGAATGAATATAATTATACATGTTAATAGACTTGAATCTGCTTTTATTTGGCCATGTCTGTCATATAACAGATCACTAAGCTTTGTCTTTTATACCCATTAATCTTTTCACTAAGACTCAGAAGTTACTCTTCTATATCTATACCCACCTTTTTGTGCTCCTATGAGTTAACCACCAGGGCTTAGAGTGAGCTTGTACTGGCCAAAATGCTGTATCCCTTTTTTTTCGTCCCATCTGTTTCTGCAGAATTCAAGCTTTCTACATAACAAAAATTAAACAATTTTATAGCCCCTCTGGTTATGAAGAAACCATTCTGAATGAGAACTGATGAAGTCTTGAATCTGAAGCAGTAACTTTGAGAGATGAGCTCTGCATCTATCAATCTCAACTGGATATTAATTCTGCAGACTAATGACTGTAGATGTCAGCATTAACTATTTCACAATGGATCTTTTAACGGAAATATTCAGCAACTCTTGGTTTATGAGTATAATTTGTGGTGATTTTGGAGCTACAGTCAAGTATCTTCATTCCCCTCCCAGTCTGACTCTAGTCAAGCCCAAAACAAGGGGGGAAAGGGACTAAGTTTAATATTTTTTTCATCTTAGTAATCCTACCTTTTACTGTAATACCACTTGATAACTTCCACTAAAACAGCCTGAGTGAGGATTGAAAGACTTAATCCAACATTATACCTGAAAATGCAGTTTACTTTTAAAAATAATGTGTTTCTGAGGAAATCATATAAGCATCTGTTATATGATCGGACCTTATGTACTCAAAACATGGTCTCACATGTAATTTGAATATTGCATGGTAGTTCGTATAAATAAGCACACTCAAACATTGTTACACTTACAAATTCTTCTATTGATTTGCACTGCACATACAAACTTTGGGCCTGTTTCTTCAAATGGCTACTCCTGCCATGTATAGTTACTGAAGCACAGAGTCCCGTTAAATTTAATGGAACTACACAGCTGGATAACACTTGGCTCATTCTCCTATGTTGCTGTCCCCTAATGCCAGTCCTCCCTGCTCATCCCTCCCCCCAGCATGTGCAGCCACATTTCTATTTTCTCTCCAGTCTCTCACATGCATCCAACGAAGTGGGTATTCACCCACAAAAGCTCATGCTCCAATACGTCTGTTAGTCTATAAGGTGCCACAGGACTCTTTGCTGCTTCTCGAGTCTTGTTTCCAATAGCAATGGCAGCCAGTTGTGCAATTTTGGATAAAATAGGATTCCTGGAGCTTCAATCTCTGTGTGGGGGCTGGTGGAGGTGTTTTGAACTGAGTGTTGTGGTGGATGTAGCCTCTTGAGGACTGAGTTCTTAGAAAGAAGAGCGTTTGGGGGAAGGGTTTATCAACAGTATTGGTGTGGAGTGGATGAAGGATGAGAGCAACCTAGCTCTTCCTATCTAGGCTCATATACACACACACTCTCCTGCCCCTTTACATGGCTCTCCCACTTTGAGACTGGGATGAAACATTCCCCAGAGGGGCCCAGTCTGTGGGATCACTACAAAAAATGGATCAATGTGGGGAAATGTTATGTACTTATTAATTGTTACTTGTCCTGAATACCAGTGACTTTAGTTTTCTCCAACCCTTGGCTAAAGTCTTTCTCTTTCTCTTGTCTTCCTTCCTCTCATTTCTCAACCACCTCTAACCATTTCTTTCTGAGAATGCTCCTTGTCTAAATTTCTGTACCTAATTCTTTTAATCGCTACCCCAGGTACTTGTGATTTTTAAGTGTGTCCACAAGCCATAAAGAAATAAGAGAAACCAAATAGCATCTTTCTAGACATTCCCTGATCTACTTACATATCGGGGTTTCAGATAAGTAATTCCTAGGTCTGGTTTGATTTTTCATACCTGGCTTAAACCTTCTTACAGCATTGCTGCTCTGTCTCTCCTCTCTCTGGAGAACAACAGACAGACAAAGGGGAAGTTTGTTTTTTTTTCCCAATTTTAAAAAGTTCTAGCTCTCCCATGGGCACCTGACCAAAAGAGCCAACTCCTTTCCTTTTACCTATGGGCTTTTTTTTTAACCTTTTACAGGTAAAGCAAGTAGAGAACAACTGTTAACAGGGATTTTGTAGCTAGCTAGCTGGCTGGGTGTCCATCCCCTCACCCTTCATTTATCACACACCTAGAGGTCACAACCAGGATTAGTGCTCCAATGAGCTACCATGTTCATACACGCAGAGGCGGTCTGTCTCACTAAATTATATGCTTTTTCTAGATAAATGGCAGGGGAAATAGAGGTGAAGTGACTTGCCAAACTTCTGCACCATCATGTTTAAAGAAAGAATGCAGTGGGATCAGAGGTGTTTTCGAGTCTTGCTGCTATCAAGTGGGGCTTTGTAAAGCAGGACTTGATGACAGTTGTGTACGCAATTTAGTTTGTCAATAATTTCACCTACATTCCATCACATCTGTGTGGCACTGAGCTAGTGTATGGAGCTGTATGGAATGGCTCAATATTCCCTTGAATATGTAATTAATGCTTAATGACTTACCTTAAAATACACATTCTACTTTGAATTATTTAAATGGATTATGGGACTGTGAATGGGGTGCAATATTTTCAATATCTTATTGTACTCACAGGACCCAGCTTCTTCCTCCTCACCATTTTTCCATTACAAATTGTTCTGGAGTATTTGAGCCGGGGGGCGGGGTGGTGTGTTAGCAAGTCCATATCTTTATCATAACTAGAGCAGTTTGAAAGGTTTTGGGGTTATTGTGTTTTATATATAAAACCTTTTTCTGTCTTCAAATGCTGTTTGGTTGAAACCGGAATGTATGTGTGTTTGTTTTTTTGCTTTTTTTGACAAGCATCTTGCTGGGAAGAGAGCTCAGGTTCAATACTGGGGAGAGACAGATATTGAGTTGAAAAGATACAGTTAGCTTGCCCCAGTAGCCTTGTGGTTAGGGCTCTTGTGTTTAACATGGGAGCCCTGGGTTCCAGTCTCTACTTTGCCTTATCTGGAGGTTGAGCCTGGAGTTTCCCATATCTCAAGTAAGTGTCCTAACCACCAAGCCATAGTCAGCGTGTCTCATTTTATTTCAAGGAAATTTTTTGGAAGGTGTGACTTTTTTTTTGTCCTGATGCAGAAAAACAAATTTGCAAACTTAGACATTTTCCATGAAACAGAATTCTCGTTTTCTGGCCAGCCCTAATCGTAGCCTCTCCCCGCCCCCCCCCCTTTTTTTTTAAATACTCCAACAATACAAACACCAATAAGCAAAATTGCAGTAAAAGTGGAGCTGTGATAGTTTCTAAGGTGGTTATCTAGTTCTCTGAACAAGATCAGCCTTGTAACTTATTCACTAGAGAATATATTGCCTCATAAGAGTGCACTTGTAATAGTATTGCTTAAATAATTACTCATCAGTGAATAATCAAATATATTGATGCCTTTTGAAAAAAGCTAATAAATCATATCTTTAGTGTAAATACTATTCTGAAAGTTAGCTTTTCAGTTAAAACTATTTAATTTTCATTTGCAGTTCAAACTTTTATACAATTTATTTGCAGTAACAAAAGATACTGAGATGCCTTTCTAAAGATACTTTCACCAGCAGTTCTTAAGTCTTTGTATAGTGGTGCTAAAGTGGGCCAAGTAGTCCAATATCTAAATTGTTCTTTGAGATCATATTGGCACATTGTGTCTGTCTCATAGCAGATCAATATGTTTGAGTGGCACAGAATAAGAAAGCAGGAATAAAAATGAAGGAAAATAATACTGTACACTAGAATAAGAAGGTTATTTGATGGTGTAACTACTTTAGCATGCTAATATATACCTGCATATATCTTAATTCCTTTTAAAAAGTCAGATATTAGTGACACTGGGACTTTATATAAAATAGTTATACCACCAGGTACATTAGCAGACAGTGGACATCAAATAAGTCTGTCTATTTTAATCTTGCTCTTCTATAACCCTTCTGCTTCTCACTGAAAAATGTTGTTGTTTTTTGGAAAACCTCTGAAGTTTTGTTTCAAGTAAGCTCCACTGTGATGTTGCTTTGGTAATCCTTTGTGGAAGGGACTGCATGAACACATGCATAAAATAAGAATATTTTAAATCTTAAGGCACTTGTACCCAAAGGTCTCGGGCTTGAACAACTGTATATCACTTAGCATCTTTAAAGTACAATAACCAAAAATACACTTCAGGTTAAATAATAACACTGTAGTTGGCCATACACTGCTGATGCTATGTCTTTCTGAGGATGCTATCTTAAATGGCAGACGGCCTCATTTCCTCTTGAATTTCCATAGTCTCATTGTTTGGTCTTAAGTTGCTAATGTATCATATGCATATCCTTTATGTAAATATCATGAACAGGGGGTACCATTCTTAAGAAAAGGCTTGCTTTTGCCTTTTAAATGGGTTTTGTCAGATAGCTTATGCATGTATTCATATTTGTATTTTTCTGGATATATGCATAATGATATGATAACTAGGATTTTCACACCAACTGATGGCAGCCTTAAGAAGCCACCCTTTAATTTGTGGTGGATCCAAAACTTCCAGTTCTGCTTTAGTTCACCTGAAATGCCACAAGGATGAGATCTCAGGCCAAGTTGAAATGAACTGAAAGTAAGTTTGAGATTCCAGTGATGTCTGATCTTAACCTGACTTCCAGCCTATCCCTGAGCTGGATTAATACTGCACCATGTGGTCTTCTGTATACAGACAAATTTCAGCCTACATGCAAAATTTAAAGCTTCCTTTGCTAATTCTCATCTCAGGGTATAGCATCAGTATTCTTTACCTACAAATATGAAGTTAGTATCACAGCAATATTATCTTACAGAATTTTGTAAATAATAACTAATAGAATAGACACTTCCCCATTAGTGATTCTTCACATTTCTCTCCTGACTTCCACATTAATTTTCAGTGAAACCCAGAGGTGGGTTCACAATGAATATGGGAAACTGTTTTCATAAATGGAAAATGTCTATTGTTCCATTCAAAACTTTAAGGTAATTTAATATATTTTGAGTATTTGCTATTCCAAATACCAAGTTTCGGGTGAACTTAACCTTGCATTTCTAGAACACTTCTGATTTTAAGTTAGCACTAAAGTACAATAATACCACGAAACATAAATTTCTCTTAATTGAACACTGTTTTCAAATGGATAGAGAATTGAAATCAACATAGGTAAAATGTTCAGTACAACTGCAATGTACAAACACAGATATGCTTCAAGATGTACAGCTCTATAGCTGTACATCCTATCAGAGTGGTAGCCATGTTGGTCTGTATCCACAAAAGCAACGAGGAATCCGGTGACACCTTAAAGACTTATTTATTTGAGCATAAGCTTAAGTGGTTAAAAAAAAAAACCATCTTCAGATACATAGAGTGAAAATTACAGATACGAGAATAAATATAGATTGACACATGAAGAGAAGGGAGAAAACCAGTGTTGAAGGCCAATTTAGTCAGGGTGGATGTAGTCCACTCCCAATAATAGAGGAGGAGGTGTCCATACCTAGAGAGGGAAAATTTTGTAGTGAGCCAACCACTTCTAGTTTCTATTCATGCCCAAATTGATGGTGCAGCAGCTTCTCTTTGAAGTCTGTTTTTAAAGTTGTTGTTGAAGAATGACTACTTTTAAATCTGTTACTGAGTGTTCAGGGAGATTGAAGTGTCTGATTTGTGTCCATTTATCCTTTTATGAAGAGAGTGCTGGGTTTGGACAATGTGCCAGCAATGCCTCTCTGCCATGTACATGATGGCATATATCACATTAGTAGATGTACAGGTGAATGAGCCTCTGATGGTGTGGTTGGGTCCTATGATGGTGTCGCTAGAGTAGATATGGGGACAGAGAAGGCAATGGGGTTTGTTACAGGGATTGGTTCCTGGGTTAGTCTTTCTGTGGTGTGTAGTTGCTGGTGAGTATCTGCTTCAGGTTGAGGGGGCTGTCTGTAAGTAACAATTGGCCTGTCTTCCAAGGCTTCTGAGAGTGGGGGATCATTTTCCACTATGATTGACATTAAAATATACTTTTATGAGCTCCTTTTTGTATGCAGTTAAGGAAGAGATGCCTATCAAATCTGTATTGAGAGAATTATAGGTCTGAATCTTAATGTTGTAGCTACTTTGTGATTTTTGAAGAAGTGGAGTGGTTAAAGAAGTCTGCAGATTACACTTTGTAAATGAACTAGGGATGACAAGTGAACATTGTGATGCTACTCTGTCAATATAGCAGAGATGCTGTCGATATATCACACGTTGGGATATTATGCTTTTTTTAGCTTACCTTAGGAGGAAAACTGGAAACTAAAGAACAAATGGAGATAATTAGCATTGGGAAATTGAAACTGTTTTGCTCGTTACACACACACGCTTTATTTCTTCCATTGCTCTGTAGGCAACTACTTTATTTCGCCCCCAAATTTACTACATTTAAAGGACCTAGACTCTGTGTTTACATCATTGGCTCAATTCATGTTTGTTCAACTCTAATTTTGAAACTAACTATGTTGGCAAGTGGAGAGTCCTCAACCATTATCAACCATAAGAGCTGAAATTCTGACGCCTTTGAGATCAATGAATTTTTCTGATTAACTTCACTGAAACCAGGATCTCACCTAGCATCTTTAAAAAGCTTTTCTTTCATGACTCTGATGCAAAAAACAATGATGCTAATCCTCTTCCCATACTGTATATCCCACACATTGTTTATAGCCACCTAAATTCAGTTGGCTATTTTTGTGACCTGAAAATTTCTATAACTTCTATAGGAACTTTTAATAATTGAAAACCTTGTAACTTAAAGTTGTAACACAAAGAATTACTAGAGCATGATCTTGAAATTCCCCTTCCCTGAGCTCTTGTGTTGAAACCTAATAACTCAGGTGTGTGGTGTGCCCCCTTTTTCTCCCACCCCCCCAAAAACACAAGGAATGAGACTATGGCTGAAGGGAATTCAACTATAGGTTTAATGAATACTGTCAGGTAACTGAGGTACCAACATAGTTCTACACACATTCTAATAAAAAGAATTATACATTTTTCTGCGTGATGGCTTTTAAACATATTTAAAGGGTCTGAGGGCTATAGCCATAAAATATTTTCCAATAGAAAATAACACAACACTGAGGGTAATATGCCCATTCAAAGAACATAACTTCCCCGCTTTAGGGCAACTTCCTTCCCCTGCCCCCAGTTGTCGTGGTGTGTTTGTTCCAAAGCGCGCAAAAAAAAAAAATCAGATTGTTCAGATTGGGTTATATATTTATTGTTGACTGGGTTTTTAATCCCTTTCAGACTCTTCCACAAGTTTCTTATGTTTGTAAAGATTTAAGCACAATTCCAATTGGATAGTCCAATCCATATATGTAGATCCTTGTCCCCATTTAGTGCCCTACTGGATTTGGTGGGGCTCTGAATGGGTGTTAGTTTCTACTCACATGGATCTGATTGTAGGATCAGTGCCATGAACATTTTTACACCTAAATTTTCATTCATTGATCAGTTTGACTTTCCAAGGGGATGCAGCTAGTAACAACCGATCACGGTATTACAAGGAGTGGGTCTAGAAAAAGAGTGACCTAGTCTGGTGTGACATTGGGGGTAGATTCACAAGAGGACTTGGGTGCCTAAATACCAGAATCAGGCCCCACTGATTCACACAACCTTTAGGTAGCTGCACCTGAACCCTGTAAGGTCGACATTCAGTACCTAAATTTTTGCAGTAAAAGTTCCCTAGATACCTATGCTTTTGCCTCTGAGTCTGCACGTTGCAGCTGCACACCAGGCCTCCAGATACCTAAGCTCCAGAGTGATGCATGAACTGGGGGAAGAGGGGCATTTTTTTCCACCTATCTCAGCTGTGGGGCCTGATCCCATAAATATAGTCAGACCTCACCTACTGGATTGGGTCCTTATAGGCAAAATTATACAAAATGGATTGGGGGGTGGGGAAAGAGGGAGATAATATGCAAGTTTGAGTGACCCTGTAGCCGCAGGGGTAAAGCAGTCAGCTGGGAGGTGAGAGATCTAGGGTCTAGTTCCCATGCTCCGATGACTGTTTAATTTATTATTCACAGTCAAAAAGCTTTCTCAAGAGAAACTGAGGAGCCCTACCTCAGAATATCCCACATACCAGTAGCTAGTGCACTCACCTGAGAAGTGGCAAATCACTGTCCAAATCCCTCCTACCTCTCAGCTGGAGGGGAGTACTTGAACTGGGTCGTCTCCCACATCCCACATGAGTATCATAACCACAGGGCTAAAGGTTACAAAGGAGGTGGTTCTCTTCCCCTGTACTACCCCTCTGGTTCTTGCTAAAATAGCGTAAGTGACTAACACCAAGAAAGGGTTGACAGCTGAGAATCCCAAGCAGAGGGAGGCATCTCCTTGCAGCCTAGATTTAGGCATCTATCTCTGAGAGGTCTGAGGCTTAGCACACACCCCTCAACTTGACGTCTCCCATTGGCTAGTTTAGGCAAGGAGCTGCCTAGCCCACACTGAGGCTCCTATCTCTCCCCATTCATTTCATAGGGAGCCTAGGCAGAGCCAAATGCAGACTTTGTGAATCCCAATGATTTTTCTAGGCACTGAAAAGTTAGGGATGGTGATTCTGAATGTTAGAGGGCTTTCCCTTCACTCTGTGCCCTGGTTCTTGTCACGCAGACAGAAAGCAGAAGACCAGAAGTCCAAAGTGCAGGCAATGCAATGTTTATTGGGGTTAGTTCCAAGCAAGCATATCCATAGTTCTACACGCTGGCAGATTCTGTTTCCCAGTGTTCCATTCCCAGCTCTGATGCCACAGAGACTTGCCTGTGTCCCTGTTCTCCATTCCCCCATTCTCATCTCCCGTTCCCCTTCTCCTTCTTAGCAGGCTTAAATATACCTGCAATGCACACCCCTAGTCATGCCCTTTACAACTTATGGTCATGTTGCGTTTGGGAGGGTCGTGAGTTGGGCATAGGCGCCGACTTATATGGGGCTCTGGGGCTTTAGCCCCAGGAATATTCCCAAGCAGGGGCTCTGCCCCACCAATGTTTTCTCCCCTGCTTGGAGCGCCCCCCCCGCCGCCGCCGCCACCGTCGCCACGGCTGGAGCTTCCCCCCTCCCCGCCCGGCAGGGGCGGCTCTAGGCACCAGCAAAACAAGCTGGTGCCTAGAGCTGGGGCCCCAGCTCATCCTGCCGCTGCGAGCCGAGGAGCGGCCCGTCCCCTGCAGCCGGGGCAGGGCCGCGCTACCGGCTCCGCTTGGGGGAGAGGGGAGGCCCCTTACCGGTAGCGCGGCCCCGCCTGGCTGCAGAGGACGGGCCGCTCCTCCTCCGCTTGTTCGCGCCGGGTCCTACACAGCGCAGCAGCAGCAGCTTGGCTGGGGGGGGCGGGGCTAAGCTCCGCCCCGCTCAGAGCCGCGTGGTCAGGGGGCGGGGCTGGGAGCTCCGGGCCGAGCGGCTCCTCCCCTGACCACGCGGCTCTGAGCGGGGAAGAGCTCAACCCCCTCCGGGAGCCATGCGGCTGCAGCGCTGGGCAGGGCCGCTTCTCGAGGCGCGCGCTGAGCCGGGGGTAAGCAGCCGGGGCCGGGGGGGCGTTGGCTAAGGGGCAGGGAGTCCCGGGGACACTCAGGGGGCACAGGTTCTGTGGGGGGAGGGGCGGTCAGGGGGCAGGGAAGGGGGGTTGGATTGGGGGGGTCTCAGGGAGGTGGTTGTCAGGCACCCCCTGACCCCATTACCCCCCAGGCCCAGCCCTGACCCCCAGCTCCAAGCCCAGCCCCACTGAGATGGGCACCCCCCCAAACCCATCCTCCCCACCCAGCCCTGACCCCCAGCTCCAAGCCCAGCCCCTCTGAGATGGGCACCCCCCCAAACCCATCCTCCCCACCCAGCCCTGTCCCCCAGCTCCAAGCCCAGCCACTCTGAGGTGGGCACCCCCCCAAACCCATCCTCCCCACCCAGCCCTGACCCCCAGCTCCAAGCCCAGCCCCTCGGACCTGGGCACACCCCCGGCCCCATCCCCCTCACAGCCCTGACCCCCAGCTCTGAGCCCAGCCCATCTGATCCGGACATCCCCCTGTACCCATTCCCCCCACAGCCCTGACCCCAGCTCCGAGCCCAGCCCCTCTGATCCGGACATCCCCCTGTACCCATTCCTCCCACAGCCCTGACCCCCAGCACCGAGCACGCTCCTGCACAGTTTGGAGTATCATTGTATTTAGCACAATATTTGATTATTTTACACCCTTCAAAGTATGTAACTGGTCATATACAGGTGTTTTCTCTGAGTACTGTCTGTGTGCCTCAGTTTCCCCAATGCATTTCTTAAGGCTCTAGATGGTGGGATAAGGGGGTGTGATTGTTGTAAAGCCCTAGAGGGCCAGTGTGATGCCGTCTGCACAGAGAATGGCCGACACCCTGTCTCCAGGCAACTGATGGCCTGGGCCACCCCCCTGCAAGGTGCCAACTGAAGGTGTTGGAGAACAAAGAGATCAGGTGGCCTCCTAATGCCTGGAAAAGAGACAAAGGCCAGAGGAGGGAGTGTCAGTGCCTGTGCGGACTTCCGGGAAGCGCATGGTGTGGAAGGGGATGCTGGGATGCTTTGGAACAACTCCATACAAAGCCAGTCAGGACTCTGGGGGAGCCTCCTCTCTGAGAATACTGTCTCCAGGGCAAGAAGCTTACACCTTCCTGGGTCTGACCTCGGAGCATTCAGCCCTTCCACACCATGCACTTTCCGCAGCGAGTGTGCCCAGGCAGGTCCTGGGGCAACCAGAGGTCCCTGCACCCCAACTCCGCAGTCAGACGTGACTCTCAGCCAGACAGTAAAACAGAAGGTTTATTAGATGACAGGAACACAGTCTAAAACAGAGCTTGTAGGTACAGAAAACAGGACCCCTCAGTCAGGTCCATCTTGGGGGGTGGGGAGCCCAGACCCAAGTTCTGGGCCTCTCCCGATTTCCCCAGCCAGCTCCAAACTGACACTCCCTCATCTGGCCTTTGTGTCTCTTCCGGACAAGGAGGCCACCTGATCTTTGTCCCCAACACCGTCAGATGGCACTTTGCAGGGGAAACTGAGGCACCCACACAGTATTCAGAGAAAACATTAAGAACATTCCCACTTTGTCACAACAGGTGCAACAAAATTTAATACTGTATATTAAAGCAGGCAAGTGCTGCTTCTGACTTTCCACTTTTAATTGACCCTTGTAATCTTGTAGTGCTGACGCATTGTAGCTTCATTTTATATCAGCTTACAGGGTGAGAGCGGGGGGGGGGGGCACCATTTTGGGCCCCACCAAAAATTATACGAACCTGCCGCCTATGGAGTTGGGATCTTCATCTCACCTCTTTTGTATCCCATGGGACGGATAAGGAGCGAGGTTGGGCATTTCTTTGGTCTTTTAGTGTTTTTATACCTTCCCCCTCAAGCCCCCTTTGCCCCTCCTGAGTGGTTGCTTGATTATTTTTTTTTTGCCTTGAGAAGGGGGTTGAGGCAATCTTAAAGTGTGCTCTCAAGTAACACTTTAACTGCTTTTATCTGTTCCCATTGTACTAACAAACCCATCTGACTAGGTAGAAGCAACATCAGTGTCTTGGTCCTTTGTTTAGTATAAGAGTATCAAAAAGTCAAACCCAAAATTCTATCCCAGGCTAACAAACAGACCTATATACTAACACTGAACATCACCACATGCAAGTTCCTTTTTGAATCTAGCCTATGGAATTTAAGAATCCAAGGTAGTTGCCAAGCTGCTACTGAATAAACACCATTCTCTTAGCATGCTCACTAAATATCCTTTATTCAACTCTGCCTCACTGCCTGTCTGCTGCATCATTTACTGCTAACAAAGCAGTTGCCTTCTTGGCCAGAGATGATGAGATATAAACTGTGCTCACTAGTGGGTTTGCAACAGTTAAGGAACGTTTTGAAGGAACACAGGGAATCTGAGTAAAGACTTCAACGCAGCTTGAATTTTTAAATATCACAGTTTCTTATGAATATGCAGAAACACAAGTAATTTTTATTTTGAAGGCAGAAGTGCAATGTCAACAGATGAAAGTTAAGACAGCCAAAGAGATGGTAAAGATGGATGTAGAAAACAGTGGTCACTTTGGTTTTCACCTAATTCGTTTTCAAGGATAATAAAATGGTCTGGGCTTCTTTAGTATATTATTTAGTACTTTAGACTGAGGTGATCTCTATCTTTAAGGGCCAAGCAAGAGAATACAAGACATTAAAAAGTAGGAAATATATTGTAACTGCTTCAACTGTTCTTCCAGATGGATCTGTCTTAGATATTTCCTTTGATTCCTCTTCTTCAATGGAAAATTTCACTGTTTTATACTGCTTTTCAAAAATACAATACCTTACTACTGACTCAGGTTAAATATCAGTAGGTCGGATTGCTTTTATTGACTACTATTTGACATTTTCTATAAACTGTTCCATTTTTATTCTTGGGAGTAGAAATGGATGTGCTTGTTAGTGTCCTTTGTATAACACCATTTAAAATATATATCATGTGCAACCTATACACTACTTCATACTTGATCTCCACTATAGTTCTGTTACATAATCTTAATAACAGCATTACTGTCAGCTCCATCTGTAACTAAAATAATAAAATCCTGAGAGTTTAGACTAGATCAAGCCACACTCAATGTCTTGTATTTCTAAGCCTCCAAAATGTTCTATTTTGCAAACACTGCAGTTTGCTGTGCTGTCAAACAGCTCCAGTTTCTGGTTAATGGTCCATGTTGGACTGTTTTTCTAAATCAATCCCAGACACTGAAATGTCGTCTTGGATTTCTAGATATCCCAAGTGACTAAAATTCATTAAATCACATTAGGATACTTTGGTCTTTTATCAGCACAGCTGAATGAATACTAAAAATCTATTTAATATTAAAAAATCTATTTTAATATTTTTAATATAGTTCAGTTTTTTAAGCTATTTTTTTTTTGTTTTTTCCTTTCTACAAATATATTTTAGCAATCCTGCTGGCGGTTAGTGACAGGCAGT
Source organism: Mauremys mutica (assembly GCF_020497125.1). Classification (NCBI taxonomy): domain Eukaryota; kingdom Metazoa; phylum Chordata; order Testudines; family Geoemydidae; genus Mauremys; species Mauremys mutica. Next base: position 186,289,955 of record NC_059072.1, on the reverse strand, counting down.
GGCGGCTCCAGGCAACAGCGCTCCAAGCACGTGCCTGGGGCGGCAAGCTGCGGGGGGTGCCCTGCCAGTCTCTGCGAGGGTGGCAATCAGGCTGCCTTCAGCGGCGCACCTGCAGGAGCTCCACCGGTCCCGCAGCATCAGCAGCAATTTGGCGGCGGGTACGCCGAAGCCGCGGGACCGGTGGATCTCCTGCAGGCACGCCGCTGAAGGCAGCTTGTCTGCCATGCTTGGGGCAGCAAAAAAAGCTAGAGCCACTGATGGTGACAGGAGGTTGGTGGGTGGGTGGGTTTGTTTTTTTTAAATGGTGAACAATAAGTGAACATTCTCAAATGTTCATAGAAAATGAATTTTGAATCTTTCCCCATGTTTCAAATCGTACTCCTACAATTAGGGAACAAAAATATACTATGTGGTTTACATAGCTATTAATACTAATGCAGGTCACCTCAGAGTATAATCTATGTGCTATATGTACACAATTCAAAGTATTCAACAAATACATTTAAGCACATAAGCAAGTCATATTCAGTTGCTGAATGAATTGTCCCAAATTGTTGCTAAATTCTGTCTTATACTGATAAATTATTTGCAAATGCCTTAGATAACACCATATTGATCTTAGTAATAATAGTATGTACTTTGTGCTTCTAGGTGAACTAACTAAACTGACGTTATATTAAACTAAGAGATAACATGAGTGTGGTCCAAATCCTGTTGACTTCAAAAGGAGTCTTTCCATTGACTTCAGAATGCTAAAGGCATTAACATAAAAAATGTGTGTGTGTGTGTGTGTCAACTTTGAGGAGAGTTGAGTAGAGAGGTTACTCTTTAAGAAGGCAGGTACCATCTCATCCAGGCTTCTTCTGTTTGTTCTACATTAGCTAGAAGAATCACTTTATTATCAAATGCAACATTTGCCATCAATATTAAGTGTTCATAGGCAGTTAATCGAGCTTTTTGAAACAGATTAATTTTTAACAATTTTAAGTCCTATGTTATGCACCAAAAATTTCCCTTTTGGCTTTCCATGGATGTAGTATAATGCATTCTCACTTTGACCTATTTTCGTAAGAGAATTGATCCTAGATTCCATAAACACTCCTTGAAATCAACAGGAGGTTTAGTTACCCAGTAAATGAGGGTGGGACTCTTAATCATCAAATTTTGCCTTGTAATGGTAGATGGTGAAGGATTTCATGTCCTCAATAGATTATAATATTAATACTAAATGATGATAGATGCATTCTGATATAATAAAACTTAACTTAAAATAACAGGATTGCTTGAAAAAGAATGAACCATTGAAATCACCTTGTTAGATATAAATACTTAATAGTAGCTATTATAATGAAATAAAAAGTGATGGTTGTAAGGTCAAGTGTGAGAAAGGAGTTGAAAGACAACGCAGCCCCTTCAACATAACCTAGCCTCATAGAGGAAAAGTCTCATAAGCTTGCTACATATTCAGGGTTTGTGTATAATGAGAAATTGAATCTGATGAATGAAATGTCATGGCAAAATCACTTTAATCAATAATGGAATGTGGCATTATTCAGACCATAGTAATATGTCTTCCTCTTATTCTTCCCAAGGTGTTTGGGTTTTTTTTCTCCAAATGGCTTTTTAAGGTTTAACTTGAGATTGGTTATGCAAATGTAACATGGTGTTGCTATACTTCAGTGCAACCTTTCTTACATGCTGCTAAAAATATTGAATGTGTAATGCTACAATTTTCGATGTAAACCTATGAACATAGATTTAGTACTAGAAGTTGCATGCATTTTCTCTGGGTACTTTAGCAGGCAAATTGTACTTTTGAGTGAATGTTATTCACCCGAAATCTAGGTGCTTTCAAGTGCAAAATAAGAACTGGATTTTGTTTAAATGTCATGTAAAGTGAGGGGAGGGGACTGACATTTAATCAAATATTTATTACAGATCTAATTGTATATTACAAATGTATATGATAGAAAAATATTTATTTAGGTGTTTGGATATTGCAGTAAAGTCTGGTGTAAAATTTATGTGGAAATTAAATACTGGTACACACCAGTTGCCACTTACTGTATTGCAAGATTTACTTTCGCAAAGACAATCAATGGGATATTTATTTTCTTCTATTGTCTTGTGTAGTGCTGATTTTTGCGGTGGCAATAGAAAAAATGATTTATTTTTTAGTGTAATGATGATCCAAATAACTTGCATCTCCTATGGAATTTTTTTTATCTGAGGATTTCAAGTTGCATTGAGAACATCTGAAGTTTCAGATGATTATCAAAACAGAAACTAGATCAGGCTTTCTTGTGAGTTCTGGGTATTGAGTAGTCTTCAACAAGTGTAGTTCTCCCTTCCCTGCCACCCTTTCCCCTCAGTAGCTTAGTACTTCCAGCCAAAAGAAGGAAGTGCAGAGATGCAATGTTTAAGAATAGTGAAAACTAACCATGCTTTTGGAACCTTAGAAAAGTTAGAGTTTGGTTTCTGAACAAAAGTTTGAGTCAACTTAAAATGTTTCTGAACCCCATGGCAAACCTTCGTTTAGGCAATATGAAAAGAGTCACACTTTCACTTCATCCAGACATGAAGGAATAATATAAAAATAGCTATGCAAACAAAATGCTTGTTGTCACAGGTTTTATCTAAAGTCCATATTAACAGTTTCTATTAATATTACACACGTTTATATTGGAAAGTTTCTGGCAAAGAAAACTCTCCCGCTGTGTGGTATGTTATAAAAAGCAGAACAGTTTAGAAAAGAAATCTCAACTATATTTATCTTTTTGTCTGTTTGTTAGTAGCTTATTATCTTTGGCAATGCTTGAATTGATTTTTACCTCAGCAACACAGCAAAGACTAAATATAGAATCTATTAATATCATGAGTTTATATTTGTGGGGATCAATTTGATTTAATGCCATCCATATCATTAACATTTTAGCAAATATTTTTGACGTTATTGATCTTTTACAGAATCCATTGCATTGAGTGTGTTGATAATTTATGACCAAACAATTATAAAGCAACTACAATTGTAGTTAGCCTTTTAGGCTATATCAAGCAAACGAAGCCAACTAATGGTTTGATTGGGGGACACAGGAGAACAAAACCCAAGGAGGGATTTTAGATAGTAGGCTACAACTGTAACTTTAATTGCACTAATCCCCCGACCCCTCCAAAATACTAGGCATTTCTTTGAGTCCAATGTGCTGTTTAAATGTCTCCCTGATGTATAACCATAATGTAGGGACTGAATCCATTCAGCCTTATCCCTAGGACTCAGCCCATTTCAGAATCCTATCACCTTTCACCTATGATGAGTGCATGTGACAGAAACCTCAGTCTGTGAAGACTTGCGGCTCCCCTTCTTTCTCCAAGCTAATGGAATCACCCCTTGAAGATGGGTTAAGAACTGGCCATTTACCAAGACTACACTGTCCTGCTTGAGGAGAAGTCAGAGAATTTCAGCCCTGCACTCCAAAATGCCACCCATGGTATGGGGTTGAACATCTCATGGCAGAGGACCAAGGTCCACAGCCTTGGAGCTGGGCCATCCGAAGCCCCAGTGCAAGTGGGATCACATGCGGCGGAGAACACTGAACAGTTCATGTACTTACAATGCAAGCAAAGTTCAAGTAGTCACAGCAAGCCAGGTGTTCTTTGGCAAATGGCTCTTCCCCTTACACCATGAAGTCCATGTCTTGTTTATGGATGCATAAACATCTTCGGGCTGAGACAAAGTTTAGGATCTTTTGCCCCAGTATCTGGGTGTAGCTGGTTCATCTGCTGCCCATTGATAAATCTGTCTACTAAGTCTCATCAGGCAGTTGGCTCCCAGGGCCAGATCTCCAAAGGGATTTTGGTTCCTAACTGCTACTTTAGGTATCATGTTGAAAATGTAGATCCTCAAAACTCTTGCTCAGCTGTTGCCTAATATTTTAATTGGCTAAATTCCCCAGGTGCTTAAGTGTTGTTTTTTTTCCTCCAGTAAAGTCCCCTAAGCACCTAAACATCTACCACTGAGCATAACCACTATCTAAGTCGTGTTGCCCAACACCTAATTTATGCCTAAGCCCCAGTAGGATGCTCAACTAGGTTTAACCCACACACCTCCTGGGCAGACATGCCAAGCCCGCAAAAACACTGCAGAAATTGGGCTGCTTTTTTTTTTTTTTGGCTTAATTGGCTTGTGAGTTGCTTGTTGGCTAGTTTTTTGGCTTGTAGCTTGTTGCTTTTTTTTATCAGCTCCCAGCAAGGGGGGCAAGCAGGGATAAGGGGGGGAGAGAGTCAGGGGTGCACAGCCGGCCCACCACAGTCCCAGACTGCACACTGGGGGGATCTAGTCACATAGAGTGTTGGAGTGCTTAGGGACTGACTTGTTTTGGCCTTGTTTTGAAATGGGATTACCTTGGGGTGTTGTGAAAGTCGGGGTGCTTATTTACCACCTGAAAGTTGGCAACTGTTCTACTGGGTGTCGTGTTCTGGTCTAAGAGACCACTTAAAGAGATTGAGTCTGCTCTACAGCTTTAGCAAAGGGCCATATGGCTTTTAGCTCATGCACTAAACTCCAGCGGCCTCAGGTTCAATCCTGCCTGACAGCGACTGGGGTCCATTAGTATTACATAGGCATTTCCTCCACTTATCTTGCCTGCAGAGCCTGATATGGCAGATGTTCTTGGAGACCATTTAACAGAATGAGCCCTGCACAAAATAGAGAAGGTGGTGCCATTTCCTTTTATAAAGCTTATCCCAGTGATTAAAGCACTTATCCAGGATGTGAAAGATCAAATCTCCACTATGCCTGAGGTGAAGCAGGGATCTGAACATGTCATCTCTCAGAGTGGCCTATCCTCTGGGCTATAGATTGTTCTGGAGAGGTCTCTATCAGTCTCTTTTGTTTAAGCCAGTCTAGTATGTATAAATAGGGTGACCAGACAGCCAGTGTGAAAAATCGAGACGGGGTGGGGGGTAATAGCCTCAAATATCAGGACTGTTCCTATAAAATTGGGACATCTATTCATTTATACATAAGGTGAACAGTGATTGAGCCAGACACTGAGTTACAGTCTAGTGGTCAGGGCCCTCACCTGGGAGGTGGGAGACATGGGTTCAAGTCCCTATTCCACATCAGACAAAGGGGGAATTTGAACCTGTCTCCCACATTCTGGGTGAGTGTTCTGATTACAGGGCATTGCCTTCTCAAATGTTCATGAGAGGGCTTAGGTGCCTACCTCAGGAGAGGGTTCAGGGCTGTGAATCTTGAGCAGCAGGAAGCACCTCCCTCTGGCCAAGACTTTAAGCACCTAACTGCCTTGGAGGGGCATGGCATTAAGCCACACTCCCCTTGGTTTCCCCACTTTAGCATGCAGGCTTTTGTGGATCCCATTCTTGGGCTCCTAACTCTCCCTATAGGGAGCCTAACTTGGGTGCTCAACTTGGGGCTGTGGATTCCACTAAGTTGCAGGGCACCTAAAGTTAGACATTACCAAACTGAGCCTGACCCTCCCACTCCCCCCTTGCACCCAGTGTGGTATTGTGCACCTCAGCTAAGGACAGCTGGAGAAACTGGGGAATCAGCAGATGGATGAGTAACTCCAGAGCAGCAGAGTTAATTCTACAGCTCTTTAGGGGCATCAGGAGGTATGTGTAGTGATGGCAAAAAAGGATACCCCACAGGTCAATGGGAAGGGGAAAGCTTTGGTGAAGAGTTCCCCACATCAGGAGTTGCTGTCCTGGGTTTCATGTTCATGACCTGAAAGAAGAACCACCAAGTCATTTCAGATATTCTACATAGAATACCCAGCAGATAAAGAGCATGAATCAAGATCCTAACATTTCATAGTCTGTTAATTTTCTCCTATTCTTTGTTCAGATCAGTGTTGCCCTATAGTGTATGAAGGGATGTAGAGTGAGTTATGACAGTGATCTAGTCAGCACTTTTGAAGGGCAAATTTCCTTCTTTTCTTCCCCTTTTGCCTCCCGCCAGTGGTGCTTTCACCAGTGTTACATGATGCTTAAAAATCTAAAGTGCTTCGTATGGCCTGTGGGACACCCTCAGATGTTCTAGCAGTTTGATCTTTCTACTTGAATTGAGTGTGTATTTTTCCTACAGCGAGACCTATTAGTCAATGATAGGATTTAACTTCCTCCACTCTGTTATACATGGGTGGGCTCTGAAGAAATGAAATCATTCAACTTTGATCAGGCTGTGGCACCACAAGAAGTCGGATATAATAACACACCTTCCCCTGTCACCATGTGTGAAAATCCTTTTTGTCCTTGTACTACCTTGGTGACCTTCCAAAAAACACAACACATTGCCCCTTTTGCCATGATGAATTGACAGGGTGTTGTCAGTATTTCCAGTGTGTTAGCTAAAGGGAATGCTATAAATATGGAGGTAACCAATAGCTATCTAAGGCAAAAATAGAAAACATGAGTGACCATTGTATAACATTTATCAAGTCCTGGCTTCCAATGTCATTCCAGTTGTTGAAAGCCAGTTTGGTGTCTCACAGTCCTATGAGAAAAAGAACCCATCTTTACACAGAAAAGTATTAAATGAACTTAAATTTTAGGAAAATGTAGAACATGTAAATGGAATTAAAATTACTGTGACTTTTTAAATCACTCCCCAATCCAATGGAAAAGTTTCTTCAAAGTAAACTACAGTGCAGCAATAAAATTGTGACACAAGTCAGTTGATTCCAGCTACCTTTTATGAACACAGTAGCAACCCTTGAATGTGTTCTAAATAGCTTGCTGGCTGACTTCCAATCAGCCAGCTCCGACTTAACAAGTGTTCTGAAATTTTTGCTATTAAAGGTTGATTGTCTTTATTCAAGTTAAGATGGCCATTCAGATATGCTATTGAACTGGGAATCTTCTAGCCTTACAACAAAGCCCTTAATCTGGAAAGATGTATTACAATTATCTTTTGTTTTCTAGCTCAAACACAATTAGTCAGCACTGTATCAGGGCTTTTAATGGAAACTAATGGCACTTTTGGCATAAAATAGCAGACTTAATTAGACTAAGCAAGGCATGCAGAATTCTAATGTGTTTAACTGCTAGTCTGCCATTTTACTGATCTGAAATCACACACTTCACAAAAGCCTTATTATATAGAGGAGTTGAAGACTCTTTTCAAATTCATTGTGTAAGTTATCATCCACTGTGAAAAGATTGACTTCTTAAGGAGATATTATGGTGTAGAATGATGGCTGCCCAGAACTACTGCTAGAATATTTATGAGATAAGTAATAAGTCTAATTCCTTATCCACTGAATAAATTGTTTTAATTTTAAAACACTGGTCAGTTATAGATGAGATTTTTGCTGAATCTAGGAGAAGTAGCAGTTCTGGTTTTGAAGCTGAATAAATATTCAATTGAAACATAAAGCATGAGTTCATGAATTTATGCTATACTGTTGGCAATGCAGTTTTATTTTTCCGTATATATTGCTTTTTTAGGTGCAGAGTATGTGCTCTAAAAGAAAATCATAGAACTGTTTTTTGGGGAAAAGATTTGCTACTTGCTACAAGGATATTTTAATCTGCTAATGCCCTTAAGTGTGTTTGCAAAGATGCACAACAGTGGTCATTTTGTGACCAGAACACATTTTGTCAGCCAATGATGTTTAAATCTTAAAGGTTTTCATTTCAATTATTTGATATGACGAAGAGCCTGATTTTGGTCTTGGTCAACGATGACCCTCAATGTTGTTGTTGGTATTATGTCATCCAACTCAGTTTTTCAAAACACAGGAATATTTATAACACTGTGGTAGCACCAGGGGGCCCAGGACCTGGCTTGGGGCCCCACTGTACTAGTCACTTTAAAAATACATATAAAAAAGATGTCCCTTGCCCTAATGTAGACCAGTGTTTAGTCATGTGCTCAGTGGTATTTTAACAGCACAAGCCGCCAGTATGCCTTCTTTTCCCCCCTCCCCATCCCACGTCCGACAGGCAAGCATACCCGAATTCTTCAATAAAGTCAACATCACACTTTTGACAGTCCAAGAGTAGGACCATAAGCAGCAAAAGGCAGAGTGGTGAATATCAGGCCATATGTTATTGCTGCTTGCTTGTTACTCTCTTCTGGAGGATTAGCATTTGGATCGGACTATAAATGAACCATATGTGGAACCCCAAGAAGCTGACTTGCAGAAAGCATTGTATCTAACCTAAAGCTTCAATAAATGCACTTTTTTAAAAAAGTAAATCTATTAAGTTGGTGGTAGCTCTCTTAAAATGCTACTGGCTTCTTTCTCAATCATCCACTGAATTTGAACTGAAGGATGAGCTGGGGAATTGGCAGTTTATCTGTTCCAAACTGATTGTGTGTGTGTGTGTGTGTGTTGTGATTAGAAGCTAGAATGGTCTTCTAGTTCAAACAGTGCCAGAGACTTCCTATGTAACCTTGAGTTATTCTCTTAGTGTCTCTGTCAAACCTTTTTTGGGTGGTTTTTGTTTTTTGTTATTTTTAAACCGAGACTACTATGGACACACAGAACAGCCAAAAAATGTATCCACTCTAAAAGTCTGACATTGCCCTCCATCTGCTTTATGAAAATATGCTTATGAATATGATGTGACTGGGATATGCTTTATGCAAAAGGGCTCTTGTAAGGTATTATTGCAAAGTTTATAATCTACTCTGTTCATCCTATTTGCATTATTATTTCTATGTCTTGAAGTTACAAGTTTATACCTTTATTCTCCTATTACTGATGTAAACATGTTTACGTGGAAGACATTAAGGGTGCTTCAGAATCAGTGAACAGTGAATGGCTTTGTTTACCTGCAAGCCTTCCTATGTACATGTCTTCTAGCTAGTAGGTAATGAAGAAGGAGGTCTTACAGTGACATGAGATCATGTCACCTGAATTGGAATCTATCTTAGACCTGGTGCTTTTCCATTTAGAAGGAGGGGTGGGGATCTGGGGAGACAAAAGATTTCCATCTTGTGCCAAAGCTATAAAAGGGGGTGGAGCAGGACAAAGTGGGCCAGTCATGAGAAACCCCTAGTTACCACTTTAGATGTCTGCTGGAACTAACAAGGACTGTACCGGGGAAAGGATTGGGCCCAGACTAAGAAGTCTAGTCTGTGAAAGAAGCTTATTGGAATATCTCTGAGGGTGAGATATTACTTGTAATCAGTTTCTTAACGTATTTTGCTTGGTGACTTGTTCTGTCTGTTGTTACTTGAAACCACTTAAATCCTACTTTTTATACTTAATAAACAAAAGCAATTTTACTAATGAACCCACAGTAAGTGATCAGTACCCGGGGGAGCAACATCTGTGCATATCTTTCTATCTGTGTTATAGAGGGTGGACAATTTGAGTTTACCCTGTATAAGGTTTATACAGAGTAAAACTGATTTATTTGGGGTTTGGATCCCATTGGGAGCTGGGTGTCTGGGTGCTGGAGAGGTAACCTGCTGAGCTGTTTTTGGTTAGTCTGCAGCTTTGGGGGCGTGGCCTGGATCCTGGGTCTGTGTTGCAGCAGGTTAGTGTGTCTGGCTCAACAAGGCAGGGTTCTGGAGTCCTAAGCTGGCAGGTAAACAGGTTCAGAGGTAATTTCAGTACATCAGGTGACAGTCCCAAGGGGGTCTCTCTGTGACCGAACCCTCTCACAAAACATATGTATTTTTGAGCTGGGAATTGTGCTCTGGCTCCATGGGGAGCTATAGTTTTCTGAGGGAACTTCTGGAGCTGATAAATGCAAGTCCCTAGGAAGCAAGTCTGGAGAAGCTTCGTCCCATGGGGGAAGTTGAAAATACTAGCTTGACCTGGTCCAAGAGGGCTGAAACAGTAACTGAAAACTGTATAAAGTGTCCACCCTGATATAGGAAGGCAGGTCACTCACCTGCTCCAATAAATGGTAGAAGACTGTGACCAAGGGGGACAGGCCCTATAAGAGGACTTGAAGCACTTGGAAACCTGCCAGGACCTCAGAATGGAAGATCTCTCTACTTTCAGGATGTAGTTTAGACAAAAGCTTTGTCTGATTGTCTCTGATAACCTTATATTTAGTTATTACCTGTGAAATACAGATGTATTAATTACCACAGTGACGGCTTGGGGAAACCAGTCTAGTTAAAACAACCTCTCTCTTCAAAACAACTAATTAGGCATGTATTGTTTTTAAGAGATATTTCTCTGTAATGCTCTTGTTCTGAACAACAAACTTTTCCTCATGAAAGCTGGCTGGTTACTGACCATGTCATTACATCTTAGAAAATAGGACTGCAGGTGTTGAACTAGAGTCAGACCTATTGAGGGAACCATAGTAAGTTGCAGGAGTCTGAAGGGAGTGGACTGTGGGATCCTGCTCTGAACACAGTGATAGCTGGAGGCCCAAGATTTAAGTGGGGGTTCAGCCACAAAGAGGTGAGAAGTGCAGTTACCTCAGGAAGTATATTTGACATAGGTTACTTATTGAAAAATTGATATTTAGATCACCTATTTTCATATTTCAAAACTTGAAATAAGTTAAAAGATAGGAAACAAAGGATAGGAATAAATGGTCCGTTCTCAGAATGGAGAGAGGTAAATAGTGGTGTCCCTCAGGGATCTGTACTGGGTCCAGTCCTATTCAACGTATTCATAAATGATCTGGAAAAAGGAGTAAACAGTGAGGTGGCAAAACTTGCAGATGATGCAAAGCTATTCAAGATAGTTAAGTCCCAGGCAGACTGTGGAGACCTACAGAAGGATCTCACAAGACTGGGCAACAAAATGGCAGATGAAATTTAATGTTTATAAATGCAAAGTAATGCACATTGGAAAACATAATTCTAACTATACATATACAATGATGGGGTCTAAATTAGCTGTTACCATTCAAGAAAGAGATCTTGGAGTCATTGTGGATAGTTCTCTGAAATCATCCACTCAATGTGCAATGGCAATCAAAAAAGCAAACAGGATGTTGAAAATCATCAAGAAAGGGATAGATAATAAGACAGAAAATATCATATTGCCTCTATATAAATCCATGATATGCCCACACCTTGAATACTGTGTGCAGATGTGGTCGCCTCATCTCAAAAAAGATATATTGGAATTGGAAAAGGTTCAGAAAAGGGCAACAAATTATTATGGGTATGGAACGGCTTCCGTATGAGGAGAGAGTAATAAGACTGGGACTTTTCATCTTGGAAAAGAGGCAACTAAGGGGGAATAAGATAGAGGTCTATAAAATCATGAGTGGTATAGAGAAAGTAAATAAAGAAGTGTTGTTTACTCCTTCACATAATGCAAGAACAAGGGGCCATCAAATTAATAGATAGCAGATTTAAAACAAACACAAAGTATTTTTTCACACAACACACTGTCAACCTCTGGAACCCCTTGCCAGAGGGTGTTGTGAAGGCCAATACTATAACAGGGTTCAAAAGGGAGCTAGATAGATTCATGGAAGATAGGTCCATCAATGGCTATTAGCCGGGATGGGCAGGAATGGTGTCCCTAGCCTCTGTTTGTTTGCCAGAAGCTGGGATTGGGTGACAGGGCATGGATCACTTTGATGATAACTTGTCTGTTCGTTCCCTTTGGGGCACCTGCCATTGGCCACTGTCAGAGGACAGGATACTGGGCTTGATGGACCTTTGGTTTGACCCAGTATGGCTGCTGCTCTGTTTTTATGAAAAATAAACAAAAATGTTTATTCATGACTGTTTCCCCACATTTTTCAAACAACTATAGAAATGTTTGTTTCAATTCTTATGGGGTAAAAAGTGAGTAACTTAGGAAAGCTTTTCCCCTCCTCTTATTTAACACTTCTAGTTGTGAGACTAAACAAATTATTATTTTGTAAAACACAGTGAAACACTTAAAGTGGAAACAGGTGTATAGAGATTTCTTAAACTTTACAGACAACCTCACTGCTTTACTATCTCCCTCACATTTTGTTTTATGGCACTTGATATGTAATGCTCGTGAGACAATGTTTGGTCCATTCCCCTGCAGTAACTTGTCTGAATAGGAAACACCTGGTTGGACACTATATTTTGAGAGATGAAGTAAATGTTTGAGGATTATTTTTGTTTACTAATGAATATTTCTAAAGAAGGGGATGGAGACACAGTAAATCCCTTCATAACCCTAGTGAGCTCTGGTGTTTTTGGCTTTTAGCTGAAAGCCTGTATTTATATTTGATGTCAGAACAAAATAGAGACCAAGATATTTTAAAGACTGGGAGACTTTAGACAGTAACTTGGCTTTGTTTTAAATCCTAATGACCTGGAATACCATAGCAGGGAAAGGCTACATAGGCAATTCCCAATTAAACTGCAAGCTTTTCAGAACATTAATTCTATAGAAAATATCACCAGTTAATCAGCCCAAGAAGGGAGACATCTTTAATTTCAGGGTGTAGCACAGACAAAAACATTCTGATTGCATTTTATAATCTCATGTCTAGTTCTTACATTTATAATACAGATATCTTAATTCAAGATGTGAGGACTTAAGGGAGCCAGTCTGACAAGGCAACATTTTTTTTTCTCCCGTTTGAAAACAACTCCAAGCATGAGTCCTTTGAAAGCTTAACAAAAATTAGTGAGGAATTTATAAGAGAGGGGAATATGAGGGCATAAAAAGTGGTCTTCAAAATAGCCCAGAAGTGGAGTTGGATGCTAGTCATGGTTGTCTTTGTTTTTTGGAATTGTGAGAGGCTTTTCATTTGGTCACTTGCTTCTGCTGCTTCCAATAATATTGAAGATGATATAGAAAACTACTGCCCTTGCCCTTTCTGGTAAGTTAATGCCCCAATGCTTGAAAATATTCTACCATTTGTCTAGATAGAACTGTACATGCTCCCATCATCTTTGCTTTGAAAGATGAGCCTATGTGGTAGAAAATGTAAAGATGCACATGTGTGGAGCTTAAAACATCCATGACCTAGTGATGTCATCCTGAATGTGAGTTTGGGGAAGAGCTAGAATCTAGAACCTTTTTCTCTCTTACATCACTAATCTACCCTCAAAGTTCTAAAACCACTCAGCCATCACTTTGTAATTGCTTTTTGGGGGGGTTACCATATTAGAGTGCACCGGAGAAAGTATAAGTAAAGATACAGATAATGACCAGTATCAATTTATTTTAATCTTTAAAAAAAAAAAAACACTTGGGGCAGATCTACAGCTAGTTCAAATTGCCATAGCTCCACTGAAGTCACTGGCTACATCAGCTGAGGATCTCCCCATGGATATTTTTTTAAACTTGAGTTCCTACTCTAGAAAAACTTCAAAACCTGTCTTCCCAGACCAAATCTCAAAAAATCTTCCTGCTCTAATTGTAGAAACAGGATTAGCTACAAAAGAATTTCATTTCACAAACAAAATCAGAGGTTTCAAAACTAGCTTATTTTATTTTTTGATGCAAAATTTTTCATCAAAAAATAAAATAAATCAACCAGATGTAGATAACTAACCCGAGATTTAGAGGGTTGATCTACTCAAAACATAGCCTTGAAACTGGAGGCAAATGCTGATAGAAGTAATCAACTTCTCTACACCATTCTTTTCAGCTGGGGAAATATCTGAAATAATCACTCCTGCTCTCTCTCAATGCATCACTGTGGATTTCTCTACGCCTTTTAAACCTAGCTTGCCTTGCTCACAAGAACAGAGCAGATGGCTAGAGCCCAAGTGTCAGCTCAGTGTCTTTTTGTGCTGAAATATACCAAAACAAAGCTTGTAGATTTAATTGTAATTGCCCATTTTTAAGACACTGTGAGAAAATGGATTTTAGTTCTAAACATCTCTCTGGGGAAATGTACTATCTCAGCCCTGTTTAATTTTGTTTTTTTTTTTTAAAGGTCATCAGGACACTAGAGATGGAAAGAGGAAATCTAAAACTCTTCCCTTTAAACTTAAAGGGCTTCTATTTCCCAGAAGTATCCATAACATGAAAAGTCATTCTCTCCCTAGTTAGTTGGTCAAGAACCTTAGAAATGAGAGCTGGTAAAGATTTATACATTAATATCTTTGCCTGATAATTGGTTAAAGTAGCAATAAATATCTTATTCCACCTCCAAAAATGCTAATTCTACAGCAGGGGACCCAGCAACTAGGACCAATGTGTTGTTACTTAAGACTTGACTGCATTAAACCTCTGTTCCTGGGATACTTTATCAAGACAAGTCAACAATTCCAGTATGTACAACACTGGACAATGCAACTCTGGATTGAGACTTGCCATTGAACCCTTTAAACAATCTCACTGCTTGTTTCTGGGTCTACTTTAAAGCTCTGGTCCTATCTTCAAGGCCTTCAGTGGTCTTGGACCAGGATTCTTTAAAGACTCTTGTTCCATTTGCAGTCCCCAAAAGACCAGTGCATTCACTGGGGCCTTTCAACTGGAAGTACATAAGTGAATATTTGGAGAGCTGGAGACTTAGGCTTCTTGGTGCTGGATCTTACACAGTGCAACCACCTACTGGAGGATATCAGAATGAACTCTAGTCTGGTTGTCTGTACAGCCCTGTGTAGTACCCATTTTTTTTGTGGAAACCTTCCCAGAATACCTATTTACTGATGCATTTCCATCTACATATATGCATTCATGACCACCTGTGTTTGAACACCTCAAACTTTAATGGACCAAGTGAGGTTCAGAAATATTCCCTTTTTACACATAGGGAAATAGGAAGTTATTTGCCCAAGAAGCATTTAATAGAGCTAAGGATTGAACCCAGATTTCCTACCTCCCAGTCTAGATTCTGAAACACTAGACCAACCTTCCTCAAAATGCATGTTTAAAGAAACACTCTGGGATGGTAGCATTGGAGTCCATTTTGATGATATTGTTGTGGGTTGGGTTACACCTTGTTGATATGGAGTGGGAATAAACTGCTGTATTTCATTCAGGATGAATGCCAAAATGTGACTGAAAACAATACAGCTCAAACAGAGGGCTGCATTTCTAGCCAAAACAAGTGTCAACCCAAGTGCCTTAGGGAGAGCCTCCCTTTCAACCTTTCAAAGATGTAGTGAGAGACACATCTAGCAGACAAGTCAGACTTTCCAGGAAGCCCAAGAGTTAGATTTAGTTGTCAATAGTAGCTATTACTCTCGTTTCTTTTAATTATATTAATTATTTTATGAGTTTTTACAGCAATTTTACATATTATCCTAATGTTGTAATTTGATATAATTCTGTCAGAGTATATATTAATTCTAATTGTCAACACAAGTAGGTAGAGACTAAATAAGGGGACCATTGCAATTACAACTATGTGAGTTTAATTTGTATCCGTTAGCTTTATTTCATATACTTTCTATATTCTCTCTCTCTTTTTTATATATATATAAAACTTCCCTCCCTGCCCCAGCACATATTTTGTCCAAATTATAAGAGGGTACTTTTAGGCTTTGTCTACACTGGACTCTCGTCAGCAAAACTTTTGTCCATTTTGGGGTGTGGGGGAAAAACAACATCCCTGAATGACAAAAGTTTTGCCAACGAAAAGCGCTGGTGCGAACAGCGCTTTTTCAGTGAGAGAGCTCTCTCCTGCCGACGACATGCCTTTTAGCAGCACAGCTGTTGCTAAAAGGTGCATAGTATAGACATTGCAATGTAGTATACTAAGTCTGTTATATCTTCAGATCCTAAAGACAGAGCATAGTTTTACTTCATGATCAGATGAACATGATGCAGCATTTTATTTAGAATCTGGATTAGAAAACGGGGAATACTAAAATAGATGTCTGATCAGCGGCTTTCTAGATCAAGTCTAGAAGTGTGTGTTCTGTAACTTAGCTTTCATCATTCCTGATCCAGAACACTTGAACTGACTTTCAGGTTCAGATTTTCAAGCTGGCAATGTCAACAGGATATTAATACCTTGGACTAGTGTTTCTCAACATTTTTGGTACCAGGGACCAGCTTGTTGCCTTCCTAAACTGTATGGGGAACCAGCGCCAGTCTTCAGACCAGTCACAGATAAACTTTGTCTTAGACAACCAAACTAGCAGGAATCCATTGTGCAAAATGGTATATACAAGTGTAAGGAGTGTCCATTTGAGGGGGAAAAAATCACACTGTTCACTACAGCAGTTGTACGTGGCTTTGCCACAAGCTAAAAGGCAGCTTTTCATCAAAGTACATTCATAATTATTAGGAGCACTAACTGCAACTTAAAGGGTAAATATTGTTCATGGTGTGCATTTGGTTTCTGAACATATCGAGAGTTAAACAGAACCTCATGTACATAAGTGCACACACGTTTCAAGCTCATAAGGTTTGCAGAAACTTCCACTGTAGGCAGGGACACATTGACCTTCTGTGGAGGAGCTGCAAATTCCCTTGAAGTTAAATTTCAATTAAATGGACTCCTGTTATAGGTGAGGGCTAAATGATTGTGAGCTCCTGCAGGCTTTGGAGATGCCAATAGCTGATGTGGGCATTTTGTAGTAAATGTTTCAGAAAAAGCTGAGAGTAAAAATAAAAAGTTGAGTGATTTTAAGAATCTTCCAACATCTGAGGGGTGGAAAACAAGAAGGGGATTAGGAGGGAGGGATAGCTCAGTGGTTTGCACATTGATTTGCATATTAAACAGAGGGTTATGGGTTCAATCCTTAAGGGGGGCATTTTACAGGGTTTAACTGATCGCCATATTTGGGGTCGGAAGGAATTTTCCTCCAGGGAAGATTGGCAGAGGCCCTGGAGATTTTTCACCTTTCTCTGCAGCACGGGTCACTTGCTGGACGATTCTCTGCAGCTTGAGGTCTTCAAAGCACAATTTGAGGACTTCAATAACTCAGACATAGGTTAAGGGTTTGTTATAGGAGTGGGTGGGTGAGATTCTGTGGCCTGCATTGTGCAGGAGGTCAGACTACATTATCATAATGGTCCCTTCTGACCTTAAAGTCTAATTTACCCTAACTAGGAAGGCCCTGAAGAACACTCTCAAGTACCATCGATTTCATCGTGCTTTTGTTAAATAACTACTGACTTGAGCACATGTTTAAATGTTTGCTAAATTGTGGCCTATAAAAGTACATCTGCACAGCAGCTGGGAGTTGTAATTCCCAGTTTGTGTAGATCTACATGTGCTAGTACTGCTTTGAGCTAACACTTACAAATAGTAGTGTGGATGCAGCAACATGGACAGTGGCTCAGGCTAGCTAGCTACCTGCCTACATACCCAGAGTGTCACTCAAGTGGCTAGCCTGAGCCACTGTCCATCCCACTGTACCCACATACTGCTGTCATTAGGTGCTAGCTCCGGCAGAGTTAACGTGTATGTCTACACAAACAAGGCATTACACCTCCCAGCTGCTGTGTAGGTGAAGCTTTGGAGGCCATTTGCAGGTAGCAGTGCTGTTGGAGCCTGCAGTACTCCTTTGGCCAGGGCTTTACAGGAGCATCATAAAGGGACCTCACCTCAGCCCACATTTGGGGCCTAAGCTTGACCTTTATGAAGCTTTAATTTCCCACTATTCCTGTTTCAAAACATGAAACCCTCAATTCATCCTTACCTAGGCTTTTATGACTAAAACCTTAGGTTAATTGAAACCATGCATGTCACAGTTCAAACTAAATCTGGAAGGTAAATAACAAATTTTATAAAAATAAATAAAGCTATTAGAATTTTCATGAAGACTGGACAGACGCATTTACCTGCTATGAAAACTGCTAGATTCGTACTTTTTCCTTCTCTTTGCACCACAGGATTATGCTGCACTACTTCTCACTTGCAAAATTTTTCAGTCTCAACTGTGTTCACCCTTGAAATTAACCTTCTGTATGTAAATAT
The DNA here is from genome assembly GCF_020497125.1 of Mauremys mutica. NCBI lineage: Eukaryota > Metazoa > Chordata > Testudines > Geoemydidae > Mauremys > Mauremys mutica. The sequence continues at coordinate 186,272,186 of NC_059072.1, read as the reverse complement.
CTCATTGAAATACATACACTCCTTCTCCATTTAATGAAAAATATCATTCCTCTTGGTTCATTGATAGACCATCATGTAGTAGGCTCCTCACATTCTGCTCATTGATAGGAACACCCACTGATTAATTTTATTAACCTCCCACTTTGAATCCTTATTAAATAATTAAAATTAAATGCCAAAAGATGATAGACATGGGCATTTTAAACTATTGTTTTAGTTCTTGCTGATTCTGATTTTACTGATATGTAGGATGGGTACTATATGTCAAATACTTCCTCTAGTATGCTGTTAGGACAACATTGCATGATGCTTGAGATTCTTAGAATTCCAGTTAAAGAAATTCTTTCTTACTTAGTCTCCTATCAGAAGGCATTTTAGTTTTCTTTAGAAGTACAAACCATTTTGTGTTCTTTTGGGAATAGCATTGGTTCAGGATTCGGTATATCAGGTTAAAAGTACTATTATCACTGCCAATCAGTATATTTCAATGAATTACTTTGCATTTCAGTGCAAAGGTTTCCCTCTGATGGAATATGCACGCAAGGTTAGAATGCTTTTCAATTATGAATGATAAAAATTGCCAGTTTAGGCAAACAATGACTTTTAGATTTAAATTCCAACTGATAGACCTGGTCTAGAATTTTCTGTCAATGTTTTTTGGAGTTTATATTTTTTTTATATGTAATGTACCCAAGCCTGATAGCTTATGTATTGTTTAATGTTTCTATTGGAGACCAGGTGTGAACACTTTCACATGTGAGTTTTTTGTCTTCGAAGATTAGGGGCTGATTTGTCCCTCTGCTTAGATGTCTATATTCAGCATCTGGGATCTTTCCTTGACTATTTTTGTGGATCAGATCATTCACTCGCATCTCCCAAGTCTACAGATGCCTGAGAATTAAAAATGTTAATGTTACTTCTTTAAACTCTGTTCTGTTTCTGGCCCATTGGTTCCTACAATTGAAGTAGCATACACAATTGTGAAGGAGTGTCCTACCCTTTTAAGGGACAGGCTGGAGCCTGCAACCCAAGCAATCTGAGTGTAATCAAGAAGGCCTCCTGCCCAACCCTGAGGCTGGATTATTTAAACAGAAGACAGCTGAGGGGGTGGCACACTCTGCTCTGTCACAGGAGAATAGTTTGAGTGAGCCAGGGACTTTGTCTTATGACTCTGGGCAGGGCCGTTTCTTGGTTTCCATTACTGGGGGAGTATGTATTTTGGGGGCCTAGATGTTTCTTTTTACATTTATAAAATAAAACTTCCAGTTGCCCATAGACTACTTAGACCCCCTATAAAATCTTAGCTTTTAACAGTTTTAAGTAAAATTTGGCTACTGTAAATATTTTGTCCTTGTCACTTCAACAGCTTAACACTGGATAACTTTACGTATTTTGACCTTCCTGACAATGATTTACAGCCTCTTGAAGACTTTTTTTGGCTCCTGTGGTTGTGCCAGACTGCCAGGCCTAATTCTGGGATCTCTGAACTAGGGCCTTAATAACATTGTTAAAAGATTGCTCCTTCCCTGAAACCATCTTAAAGGTGACATTTCATTTATTTAGTTTATTTTGGCTTCCCCTTCTTCAGATCATTTTCAACCAGATAGAGGGGAGCCCATGCTTTAAACAGAAAGATTAACACCATACATGCCAGTGAAGTGAGGTTTTAAACACACAGGACTAAAGCTTTGTGGTATGTGGCCTGTTCTACGAAAACCATAGAATGGTTGGGTGATACAACCAATGATATAATCTAAAATGCAGCTTGTCAGATAAGCTGGGGGAAGCAAGTCTCAAATACCCAGCACTTGGTGTCACAGAGCACATTAATTTACTTTAATGTGGGAGTCCAATAGTGCCTTAGTTCTCATGTTGTCTGGACAGCTTAGAGGCCACTGCAAATGTTATGTGATTTCAGGATGTTCTGTCTAGGAACAAATCTGGTGTATTGAGGTAGAATTGCTTGTAAGGGACAGGTTTTTGACGTCTGAATACTGTGTTTTTAGGTCTTCCCGGAGGTCTCTTTCATCCTGCTTTCGTTGGGTTGAAGTCAAAGATAATTCTTGCAGGGAAGCTGGTAGGCATTTGAGGCAAATGACCATTCCACCTTAGAGATCATTGGGTGACAGTTGACAGAACAGGAGCTGTTTAGCTAGACGATATATCTCTTCAACTTGAATTTGAACAATGTGATGATTCTGGTCACTCAGAAATGGTTAATTTTAATGACATGCAGTTTCTTTTCAGTCTTGTGAGGGGTCATGTTTCAGTCCCATTGGTCAGGATACTGATGGCCAAAGCATTGCACAGCCTCAGCTTACTCTTTCAGCTTATGAAGATGCTTGGTTTGATGAAACTCCCCATTACTGATTTTTATTTTATTTTATTTTGAGAGGGCTTCAGGTTCTTTCTTGATGCCACCCAACTTATCCACAACAAAACCTGTAGCATGTTCAAAGTCATTGACCAGAAGAATGTTGGTTTTGCCCCAGTTAATTTTCAGACTGATTTTTTTTTTTGCTGCTGCTGACCTTTCCTGGGTTTTAAGTTCCACAACCTGTTTGTCCATTAATTCAACAGCTAGCACTGTATTACTAGCAAAAGCAATGTCTGTCAGATTCTTCTCATCCGGACCTACTCCTAAAATGGATTTGTCTGGGACTTACACCAGGACTAATGCCAGCTTGTCGTGGTGGTCTTTCTCCTTAAGATATTAGTGTGTCGGGCCAACAAGATGGAAGCAAAAGCTTTCTCCTGAACAGCTAGAAGAATAATGCTAAAATAGTTGCAATAGTGTTTGGTGTCTTTGCATTTTCACAGCAGTAAAATAATCCCATTTTGCCAGTCAGATGAGACTGACTCTGTTTTCCAGATAATATTGAGCTGTCTCTACAGCCACAAAAGAATAACTCATCCATGCTTTGTTCCATAGGAATTCCACAGTTTTCTGCCTCGTTTCCTTTAGGCTAATTTATGGCTCTATGGATTTTGATGATAGTGAATTTGCTAATACCATTTTGTGGCCAATTTACAGCAGTCCTAATATTAGTGTCCAAAGAAATTTGGGATGCATTCAGCAGCTGGTTGAAAAGTTCACTGCAGAGTGACCTGCACTGGACTTCTGTATTGATTTTTAGCTGACCAGAACAAGAGTAGACTGCTCAGAGTGAATGACTATTCTTGTCAGGCCATGCAAATATTTATGTAAGGAGGAGACATTGTTCCTGGCAGAAGCTTTGTTGAGTGTGAAAACTTTGGCTTTTATAAAAGGTTTGATCAGTGTGTGTGTGTTTCTCCCCTTCCCCCCCCCCCCCCAAAAAAACAAACAAAAAACAAAACACTCTTTGGTTGCTCCAGAGATGAGAAAAAAAATCATATAAGATAGCTGTGTATTGTTTGCTTGCCTCATCTTTTAAGATGGGTTTCAGTGAGGCCAGTGACTGATACCTTTTAACCTGGACATTTCTCCGAGCAGCTCCTGTTTCAAGCATTCCATATTCAAGGTTAATACATACCATGTTCTTATGCATAAAAGACCCTTATTCATGACAGAAACCCAATTTGAGACTTATACAAATGAATCTGATGCGAACATATTTGTGGCTTTCCATAATATTTGGTTTTCAATCATGCTGAAGGTTATTTAATTAATGTTTATAGTGCTCTATAAAAATATACTATATGTGTGAAGTATTAGTGAAATGTGTATTCTCATACTCTTGTGGTCTTGAAAGTATTTTCTTATTTTATGGGTGGCACAATCTTTGAGGAATTTTTTAAAGGACTTGATAAAATTCACTTTTTAAAACAACTGGTAATAATGTTGTTGAGAATATCTTCTTTTATTTTCAAGTTGAATTTACTTAACATATCCAGTATCTGACCTTAAAATTTGATATCTCATCTCTTGGTTTGTTTTTCTTTCCTATCTAAGAATCTTGTTGCAGATTAAATTAATCATATTTATATTTCATTTCTAAAAAGGAAACTGGTTCTTTAAGAGAATACTATAAAAAGAGTTGGCTGGGGGAAGAAGGGAGGAGAACGAAGGAATCTGTCTAATTTACATACACCTATTTCTGTGTATGCATATGTATTTCTAAAAGGGCCAAACAACAAATTTTGGTTAAAATAAAATATTATTCTTGGGTTAACTCTTGGTTTGCTAAATTCTAGCCTAAAGTAAATTTTTTGTGCTTGAGTTATAAACCTATGAAACCAGGGATTTTCAATGAAAATTAAGGTACTTAATTGTAGAAATACTACCAAATAGCACCATAGTATTTTATTAGGCTAAACCATGAACAAAATTCATTCTTCACTTACTATAATGTAAATGCTGATACTTTATAGGATATGGATTATAGTAGCAAAGGAAGAAATGTACTGAATGAATGAAATGTTATTTCCAAATTACGCAGTGTCCAATATAATGTAACTTTTAACTTTTTTTAGAAATTATTTATATTGAGACCCCATTCCTGAAATTGACTGCATGTAAGTATAGCCCTGTGCCTGCATGGAGCTCCATTGAAGAGTAGATACCAGGGCATGTCTACTTTGAGGTCTGGGCCCTTAAATTCAAAAAATGTCTCTGGAACTCACTATACAAATAAATAGGCAAATATCTCCTTTGTTCTGTTTACTTTTCTTTAGCTTAGCATTTTATTAATTGTTCAATCTCATTTTTTTATTTTTGCATAATTAAAATAGCTGCTATGGCAATAGATCCTGTATGTAATACACATTAGTTTATATACTTTTTTAGTAAAAGTCCATAAAATACTTTAGGGATCCATCTGAATGAAAGGTATTATAAATATAAAACATTGCTATAAGCTTATTACTCCATACAGATGTCCAGTTAAGACTGAAACTTTTAAAACCTGGCTGACTCACTCACATTTCAACTTTAGATTAAATATATATTGCACTTTAATATTAGTGTCTGCTCTCACATAGAAAACTTCAATTGAAATCAATGGGATAGCCAGAGTTTATTCTGAGGGGACCAGAACTTCATATAATTACAAGAGAAATCCATAGTTTGTTCCCTATCCACTAGGGAAGCTGAGCAGGTTTAAAAAAAAAGTGAGGAATAGCTGGTGACAAGGAATAACTCTTAGGGTTCATATTTTTGTGTCTCAAAACCACTGAAAATCCTTTCGGGCCTTCACGTGGTGATGTAATTTCTTTGAGAGAACATCCAAACTTTCCTATTACACATGCAAGACAGCAAGTCTTGACCACCCCATCCTAATATTTACAATCCTGACAGAACACTGACTAGCTCTATATGCTGGATAAGAAGGCACAGGATCAGGTCCTTGGCAATGGGAGCTAATGGTGCTAAGCATGGTCCAGTAGACACTGAGCATCTAGCAGGTCCTGCCACCTTTTTCTTCCATTCCAAATCATGGTGCATCATACACAAAAAGGAGCATCTTGTTTACAGATATTTTTATCATGCACTCAGTATTGTGATTAATCTTTTCATAAAGAAACCAACTTCAAGAAGCATATTTAGTGTAATGTTATGTAATCGCTTGGGAACTTTGAGGACCTTTTTGTAGAAGCCGAAACTCTGTGCTATTTCTCATGTAAACTTCCAAAAACGGTGAAAGCTTTTTGCCTATGCATGATTCTGAAAGAACTTTTTTCTTGTTGCAAAGCAATAAGGTACAATGAATAGAACCTGCCTGTTTTACATAACTTATCTGTTTAACCATTATACACTGTGATCTGTCCAGCAGTAATAGTGAACAAAGTGGACTGGGTAGCTATATATAGCTAGACTTGTAGTATATTCATCTAGTATAAGAATAAAGGAATTAGTGAGTTGACTGTCATTGCCTTTGTTGACTGATATATACTAGGAACTGAAAATTACACTGGTCAGAAGACTTGCTGTTTACAGTCATTAATCTGGTCTGAAAACGTCTGCCAGACTGAGAGACTAATGGTAGTTTTGTTGTCTAATATAACACCATAGCTAGTAGCAAATTGTGTATGCCAGTGAAAAGCATGGGGAATCTCATTCTTAATATTACACAGCATTTAATCTGGTCAGACATCTAATAAAACATATAGAACTTTAAAATATTTTTCTTTCTTGTCTACAACTCCATGCTGAAATGGTGATAGTGATGAACTGTGAAAGAGTCAAACCAGTGTTGTATCTGTTTTTTATGTTTACCTTGTAAAATGTGTCTATCATGCTTTCTAGGTACATGCCATCAGGCTGTCTTTTTTCCCCAGCCATTTGGAAAGGGGATTATGGTTTGGGGATTCAATGGATATTTATGTAAATGCTGAACATTTTTTTTTCTCCCTATATTGTATTTTCATTGGGTACTTTAATGTATGGCATGGATCTGCAACTTAGCCATTACAAAATTTCTCTTGACTAAAGCTTCTGTTCGGACTAATACAAAATTAAATTTCAATCAAGAGAAATGGTTAATGGCTGAGTTGCAGATCTTTAACTACAGATAATCTATAAGAGACTTAAGACCTACTTGAAAGAGAAATCAATTGGTTATAGGAGTGGAAAAACTAAAAACAATTTTTCTCACAACTTTGATTTCAATTCCTTCATCATTTCTGTAGACTAAGAGCTCCAAAAATGGATTTGGGGGAGAAAAACCCTTTGGGTCTTGGGGAGAAGGAAATAATGACCAACTACTTTTTTTAAAGAAATTTACATTTAATTGTACTTCAGTGTAAACATAATGAGGCTTTAAAGCACTTGTGTTTACCATGCATGCGTGGGAGCCAAATTATCCATGGCTTTGAGTCCCTTAGTATTCATTTAGACAATAGACTAATTGCTCTTGAGATATTAAATTCATGGTGTCAAAATCAACTTCATGTGATAAATTTCAAACCTACATAAAAACAGCCAGGCTCTCCTCTTCACCTTGTTTGCTAGTGGGTGGGAGAAACCACCACTTTTGCTGCTAGCACAACTACAATAGCTCTGAATTACAACAGACCCTTGTAATACCTTTTGCAATATAACTTTGCTATCAATCAAAATATTGACCCATATAGCCACACTCACTCATTAGAGACCTTGGGAGAAAAGAAAAGTAGGACAGCTGCTATAATAAAGAACTGTAGGAAATAAGCGAATGCCCTACAAGCAGGGAATAGTTGTGCATCTATACAGTAGGTCTTTAGTTAATTAGATCACTTTTTTCTAATCAATGAAAGCTGAGTCCTGCTAATCAGCTAAACTCCTTTTTGTGTTGAGAGAGAGAAAAGGTGAAATGGCAAGGAAAGGAGAGGGGAAGTATAGGGGTGTTAAGGTTCCCTGAAAAGAAGTCTGAATCTAGGAAACCATAAAAACTGAGGGGGAGGATAACTTAACAAAGTTTCTAACATTTCTTCTGGAAATGGAGGAAGAGATGAATGTTCCTCTTATGGCATCATCTTGCCTTTTCCTTATTAGGCACATACTAAATATCCCTCCTTAGAGCTGCATCAACTCTTATTTCATCCTGTCTTTTTGGTACCCCTTGGTGTGAGTAATGTCACAGGAAGAAATAAAGGGGCAAGTGGAACACCATTGATGTCACTAAATTACCCTTGAGCAGTACTAATGCTCTTGAAAGAAAAAGTAGCTGCCTACTGTGGTAAGGATGGAGAGTAATACAAATCACTGGAATTAGGAGTAGCTTGATGTGTGAAGCTTCCACCACCACTTCATTGAATATATTAATAGAAGGCAGAGTTAAAAGACCAGCTTCTGATGCTGACTCTGCCACAGATTTGGGTTTGAACTTAGTCAAATCACTTTCAACTCTCTATATAAATAGAGGCTTTTTGTCAGGATAAAGGTATGTAACACAGTTGCTATCAGCTTGATGGCTGAGTAATGAGATATTGATTGTTTTGTTAGGATCTTCATCACTAAGGAGTAGTAACTAATGATGCAATATAACAAAACTAATATAATTTAGTGTAAGATTTTCTCTCAGAGAAATGCAATATTCTGTTTTTGAAACCAAATACGAGTGAGGAAAATATCATGATGAAGAAAATTTTTAAAGTAACTTAGAGTAGATTCAGGAGGCATTCCACTGGGGGAATAAACCTACATCTTCCATAATTTAATAGTCACAGTCCATACTTCAGATAAGGTATGGTATGATATAGGAGGTGCTGCATGCAAGATAACACAACCCCCAAGAGCTACTAGTAAAGAAATGCTTGGAATGTAAGTCCATGGAGCAAAGTACCAAAGTGATTTAAAAAAAAAAATCCTGACTGATGCTACTTCCCCCCACCCCACCCCACCCCACCCCAACCCCCCCTTATGACCCTAAAACACACCCACAAAAATTCTAATAGCATTCAGGGTGGAGTGTCAGATTCTGGCCTCAATCCAGGTTCTTTTATGCTACTGACACAGCACAAAAGGGCTAGAAAGCTACCCTAAATGGGGAGCTGAAAATTCCCTGGGTAAGGTGGCATCCTCTGCTGGTAAAAAGCCAAGTATGGGTGACTACCACTCTCTCCTTGGCTTTTATGAATGTGTTGGGGATGGGTTGTGTGGTCAGAGCCTTCTGTGCTCCAGCAATCCCCAATGGCATGGCATACAGCCTCCTCATAGTGTAGAGCAGCTCTGAGGCTGCTCTTAATTAGACTTGGGAGAGGGCCAGTGGTAATGTGGAATAGGATTAGAGAGCCACAAATGTTAGGATAGTCTCTTCTCATGAGATGGTCTAGTTTCACAAACCAAGTAGATGCAGATAATTATTTAAAAAAAATGTCTTTTGTATTTTTATATGAACCCCCAAAAGCCACCACTGACCTCTCAGGAGCATTGAGAGAAGTTTGATGGAAGCTAGGCCTGTCAGGAGAGAACACTAAACTAGAGCCAGTGTTATATGAACAGTATGTGGACTTGCTCAAACTAATTGTTATGGATGATGATCTCTACAGAGTTAGGGTAAAACTTTCATTGATTTCAGTGTGGCCAGGATCTACTGGTTGTTGATAAAGAAACAATATTTCTTAGTTCTTGTTTATTTTGGGAGGGTGACCCAAGTTCTCACAGTGTAAATTGGTGTTTTCCACCAATGACTGGATGGCTGACATTTTTTAAACAGGAGAATAACAAGTAGGGCTGATTTAATAACTTTCCATTTAAACTTTTTTGACAAGTTATTTTCAATACTACTACTTTTTTTGAAAAAAAAATCTAGTTTTTTCAACTGAAAGTGAATTTTTCAAAGCAAAACAATAAATTGCAGAATTTAAATTTAAAAATGCCACAGCAGTGCCTCATAGGAGTTGGGAGTTTGGCTGCCTAATGCTTCTATTCTCCCATATGGGCTAGGTTCCCCCACTGGACTACAGCTCTCATAATACATTGCGGCCATTGACACCTGTGATGCACCATGGCATCTCCAAAAGAGGGGCGACAGTGGTATATCATGGAAGACCTTTTATTGGCTGAAAACTGACTTTTTTTTATGGAAAAAATTGCAGGAAAAACATACCTTTTCTAACCAGCTCTAATAACAAGTGATGAACCAGGAATGTCAGCATCTGAATACTCAAAAATGGTAATTTATTATGTTGCACCTCCAACTCCATTTTTAACTCGGGGACTGAGAGAAAGAGCTACTTGCTAGGAATTGTATAAGACAGAGGTGGGCAAACTGTGGCCCGCGAGCCACATCCAGCCCATGGGGCCATCCTGCCCAGCCCCTGAGCTCCCGGTCAGCCCCAGCCCCTTCCCTGCTGTTCCTCCTCCATCACAGCCTCAGCTTGCTGTGCCGGCAGCGTGGCGGTGTGGTTAGCTCCGGCCGGGTGGCGCGGCTCAGGGGCAGATTTAACAGTGAACACAGGGTGCCCTGGCATGGGGCCCCCCAACAGGGCCAGCTTTAGGCACTGTGGGGCCTGATTTGAAACAGCTGCTGCCGAAGACAGCAGCGGGACTTCGGCGGCAGCTCAATTGGCTGCCGGTGCCTTTGGCGGCACGGTGGCAGAGGATCCTTAGGGATGTTACGGGGCCTGATTCGGGGGAATCAGTGAATCGCCCTAAAGCCAACAACAGGGGGCCCCAGGGCCGGGCACTCGGGTAGCTCAGCACTGGTGTGGGGGCAGGGCTGGACTGCGGGAGCAGGCGGGTAGCGGGAGCAATGTGGCTGGAGGACTCAGGAGGAGCACCGGGCGGCTGCACAGCCGGCTGGAGAGAAGAGGCGCTTTGAAGGGGAAACCGTATAAGACCTCACTAGTCCCTTAGAACGGGGGCAGGCAAATTTTTTGGCCAGAGGGCCACATCAGGGTTCTGAAGCTGTATGGAGGGCGGGTGTAGTGTATTAAATTGCTCCCTGTAGGAATGTGCTACTTATAGGGTACTACTTACAGCTGCCAGTCCTGGTGCTCCATAAGTAGCACGTTCCTGTGGGAGCAATTTAATGCACTACACCCAGTGGCTCTCACAGCCGTGCTTCCCGTCAGGACCTCCCAATCCCGCCACCCAGAGCGCTGGTGGCACGGCAAGCTGAGGCTGTGGGGCAGAGGCCAGGAGCTAGCATTTCACTCCAAACTTACTGGTTTAGATTAAAATATAAAATAAACGTATTAACTACAAAAAGATTTTAAGTGATAGCAAACAGATCAAAGCAGGTTACCTAGTAAATAAACAAAAACACAAACTAAGTCTAAGATACTAGAAAGATAGGATATCAATTAGCAAATTCTCACCCTGGCTGATGATACAAGCAGGCTGCAGATTCTCAAACACCAAGCTGCACGTCCTTTGCAGCTTGGGATCCTCATGTTTTCATACAGAGGCTAAAAATCTCTTTAGCCTGGGTCCAGCACTTCCCCCAGTTCAGTCTTTGTTCCTCAGGTGATCCAGGTGTCGTCTTGTGTGGGGAGTGAAGAACAACTGATGTCACTCCCTGCCTTATACAGCTTTAGCATTCAGAGGGAGCCCTTTGTTTTTTAAACTTGGTTCCCAGACCAGTTTATGGAAAAATACAGACATCCAGAGTCATGTGGCCTGGTCACATGCCCTTGCATATCTTGCTGAGTCATAGCAGCCATTACTGAAAGGCTGTCTAGAATGTTCTCAGGAAGGCTCACCAGGTAGGAGATAAGCTTCTCCTAAGGCCTATTGTTTTTCCCAGTGGCCCATTATCTTGAATAAGCGCTTCACAGCTGGCTATCTATACTGGAAGCAGTTTGCCTTGTGGGTGTCACCCAAGTGTAACTACCTTTGAAAAATGATTCATAGTCAATATTCATAACTTCATATACATGATTGATACATACATATAAATAGGATAATTCTGTTCAGCAAATCATAGCTCTTCTAATGACACCTGTCAGAGAAAAACAGAGTTCTCACTCTCGGGTTGGGTGCAGCAAGTCAGATACTTTATTATCTCTAGCAATTGCGTGGAGGGAGAGAGCTAAACAGGTTTCTCTCCAGATAAACAATTACAGCAAGCATTTATACCTTTTGTTACAAACAATAATGGGCAACAGCTGCATTTTGTTTATACATACGTCATCCTGATATCTTATTTTTCTCACCAATTTAAACTATAGTCTACATTTCATAGTTATCTAATACAAGGTCGCAACAACTTTTTACACAGTTCTTTCCCACTCGCCTCACACAATCCTCGCTTTTACAAATCTCGCATTATTAGGGTTACAGCTAGGCTGACTCTTGCTCACATAAGGAGACTGCCTGGATTTGAAATCCCCTTCACATCCCTTTCAGTTTTTTCTCTACTTCCACACACCTCACATGACCCAGCTTGTACAACATGCATCATAATTATGCCATAATGATGATATAATCTCACTGTGAAGAATGTGGGATGCAGTGTCAGACGGGCATAAATGTTCTAAAAGCATAATGTTCCTTAGCAGGCATGGTTTCTGAGGCCTGGTCTACACTCGGGGGGGGGGGTCGATCTAAGGTACGCAACTTCAGCTACGTGAATAGCATAGCTGAAGTCGAAGTACCTTAGCTCGAATTACTTACCCGTCCTCACGGCACGGGATCGACGTCCGCGGCTCCCCCATCGACTCCGCTACCGCCACTCGCTCCGGTAGAGTTCCGGAGTCGACGGGAGCGCGTTCGGGGTTCGATATATCACGTCTAGATGAGACGCGATATATCGAACTCCGAAAAATCGATTGCTAACCGCCGATCCGGCGGGTAGTGAAGACGTACCCTGAGCGACTGCACAAGAACTTGTTGGGAACTGTTAGTTACCCCTGCAGATAGTCTAACAAGTGATGCAGAGAGAGTGGTCTCCAAAGGGCTGTAGAAGTATAAAAACCAATGTGCCACTTTCCTGACCCAGCCAAAGGACACTGGATTTTGAGGAATGTTTGTTCACATCTGTTACGATCAGTTTAAGTTTGTAAGAATAAAATGTTGGAAATGCAGTTTTTTGTTTTAAAAACTTCGTTTCACCTTGTGCACTTTTTTATTTTTCCTCCATGTGCCTTTTTGAGGGCTGGGAATCTATAGGAAATTATACAGGGACTCTCTGAAAGATTTTTATAGTCAATTTTGATAAGGGTTCAGACTTAAAATAATGTCTTGTATCTTGAGGGGGGGCAAAGGTTTGCCAGTATCAGCAGCAGCTTCTTCTGTTCCCTCTTATTTAACACTTAACTTCCTTTGCTGTCAGAAGCAACCTAATGCTCTGTGGAAGAATTTTGCAATTAATTCAGCAAAACCAAAGCAGGTAAAAAGACTGAATGGACAAGAATTCCTGGAAAACGTATGTATTAAATACTCTGTTACAGAGCTGTCTGGGAAAGATCTGTAAGTAGTACTTTAACTGTGTTCTGTTGTAACAGATTGCAAAACAGCAATCTGTTTCCCTGCCCCCTCATTTTGTATTAGGAAGTGCAAAGAAAGTCAATACCTCAAAGGGTAAATACTACCACAAGATTCATATGTCTCTTTTTATAATCATTATCTGTATAGGTAATGACCTATATAAAATCTATCCCATTATTTACCATTTAAATGATATAAATTAATTTATCTCCTTAGTGACTGAGGCTACAAAAATAATTCAGTGTCTTTGTTTCTCAGACAAGGTATATGCTTCCTTTACTTTTCTCTTTTGAAGGTTCACTGTATTACCACTGCCTTGCCAAATAAGGGAAACCCATTAAAATATAAGTGGTCACCCTGTTAGACTATCACACTGAAGAACCAGAGAAATACTTGTATAAAAGCCCTATAAACATTATTAAAAGAAAACTACAGCAAAAATTACAAAAGTATACTAGCCCCCAATTCATGGAGTTATTGGCTAGTTTATATCACCTAGCTGAGGGAAATAACTGATGGTTTTGGGCACACAACATACTTAAAGTTAAACAAGTTCTTCAGTTCTGTGCTGAATCTGGGACTAAAATTCTTAGCCCCAAGCTTACCCTTAGGCACAAACTTTTTTACATGTCACCTCTAGCAGGGTATAAACTGTACTATAAAAAGGCCTCTCTAGGAATCAACTCAGTCTCTCTTTCTCTCATATTCCAAGCCAAAATATTAAGTTAAAATGGACTTGAGTATATATCAGTAACATAATGGGAGTGTGTGTGTGTGTGTGTGTGTGTGTGTGTGTATGTATGTATATACACACACACACACGCGTGCGCGTGCTAACCATTACAGAAAATTCAGAGTTGTGGTTACATTGAAAAGAAAAAAAAAAAAGCCAAGGAATGCAAATACACATTTAAAGTATCCAAGCAATGTTAACTCTGCTCTGTAATGGTGCCATGCAATAGCCAAACAATTATAGCCAACTCATTTTGTGTGTTTGGTTTCAGATTATTTAAACTGACTTTCTTAAAGACACATTCAATTTTTGTTTTGTTTTCATACTTCCTTTCCCCTTATTAATATCACTTTTTTTTCTGTTTTCAATACACAAAACAAAATTGCCACTTAGTAACTGTTTCCCAAATGGGCCATGGACCTGAGGTCAAAATTAAAACTATTCCTCCCACATATAACTTAAATAAATAAGTCTTCTGGCTACGCTGACATTAGACTATAAACTGAAAGGCTGAGATCTAAGATAAACAGCAGATTCTCTGCCTTCACTAGTCATTTAGTTGAATAAGCAAAAAGTAACTTGGCTGCATCGTATGAAATGTGTATGTCCAGAGTTGGCAACCTCTGCCACACAGCTCACCGGGGTAAGCAACATGGCGGGCCGGGCCAGTTTGTTTACCTGCCACGTCGGCAGGTTCGGCCGATCGCGGCTTCCACTGGCCACATCCCGCAGCCCCTATTGGCCTGGGACGGCGAACCGCGGCCAGTGGGAGCCGCAATCAGCCGAACCTGCCAACGCGGCAGGTAAACAAACTGGCCCGGCCTGCCAGGGTGCTTACCCTGGCGAGCCATGTACCAGCCATGTTGCTGACCCCTGGTGTAGGTTTATGTGGGATTTTTTGTTTGTTTGGTTTTGGCGGGGGCAATTCTGCATTGATTTTGTGTGAGTGCTCTGCTGGACCTGCGTGGAGTCCTGTTGACTCAATTGCAGATCCATGTGGGTGCAGCAGTCCCTATCAGTGGATCACAATGTAGGATCCAGGCCAGACAGTGTAAGATCAGCAGGTCAGGTACCTTGTCTTGAAACATATTACTAAAATGTCTAATGTTGTTGGGGTGAATATTTATAATTCATCCTTTCATTCTTTTACTTTTCCTCAGAAAAATAATTTTCCCCCTAAGTGCAAAAGCCATCTTTAACGGTACAGTACCTTTTAAACATTCTGCACAACACATTTTCTTTCACAAGGTAAAACTTGCATATTTAAGGTTAACCCAGGACATGCCAAAACATCATAGAGAACACAAAGAATCAGCTATCCACATACATACACTGATGCTGTTTCCTCAGTAAACAGCAGAAGGTATTACATCTGGAAGTTTAATTTAACTAAACAAGTAGTTAAGCTATATTTAAATTGTAAGGAGAACAAAGATCTATTGTATTTCTGTGCCTTTAGAAATGGACATGCTGCATTTTAGCAGAACAGTTGTTAGTAGTAGTATTTATTTTGGCTTAATAGTCTTTATTACTTCCCTAAATAGCAAAACATGTGGAATGTGTAGATCAAATCTGAATAATTCTCATTAATACTAATAGGAGATAAATGCAAACTACTTTCCATTTAAGTTGTGATTATAACTCTAGTATTTTAAAACAGTTGTTTTTGCCACAACTTTGCTTTCATATGGTGAATTTTGTTGAACATAAGGCTTTCTAGGGAGAATTGCACTTTACATTGAGCTTTCTGTTTTGTTAAAAGAAATGTTTTAGTGAAATCATTTTAAATTATTTGCAGTGAATTGTTGTCAGATCATAAAGTGTTCTATAAAGGTTAATACTTTCTTCGAAAGCATTGAAGAATGCCATAATGGGGCTGTTGGTATTAATGGTGAGTGCTCAAAATGGCAGCCAGTAAGACCCTGCTTTCTAATCCAGGCCCAGGAACTAATATAAAGAGAAAACAAATCCATCAATCTTAGGTTATGTCTACACTGAAATTAAAAGTCCACAGTGGCCCATGCCAGCTAACTCAGGCTTGCAAGCTTGGGCTCAGGGGCTTTTTAATTGTGGTGCAGATGTTCAGGCTTTTACTGAACATTACTGCAATTAAACGGCCCCTTAGCCCAAGCCCAGGGAGCCCAAGTCAGCTGGCACGGGCCAGCCCTGGATGTCTAATGGCAGTATAGACATACCCTTTGAGTTCAACTGTTTTAATATGGATAAAATGAACCCAGTAAAAGCAAATACATAGGCTTGATGCATAAAATTATTAGATGAAGTTCTTTGGTCTGTTATGTAGAAGCTCAGACAAGATGATCATGTGTTTCCTTCTGCCCTTGAAATCTGAGATACTAAATCTAAACTTCCCAGGACTAGCTATACAAAGTGAGCACACTGTAATGATATCCTCTTTCCTTTGCCTTAGTTCATCTAGTCATGTGTTTCTGATTCCAGTGGTCTACCAACTCCTTCTGGATGTTCCTGTGTTCCACTGGGGATTTCTACCTCATCTACCTGAGCATCAGTACTAATTTAAAGTAAGAAATATAAGGTGCAATCCTGACCAATTGTAGTTGGTAGAAGTTTGCCACTGGCTTCTGTTTTGGGTCAAGATTTCAATTTGCTGATGAACTACACCATATTCTCATCATAGGTCTTCTCCAAAGCACATTGAAGTAATTGACTCCAGAGGGCTTTGGGTCTGGAGCCAAGTGTACAGATTTTCATATTTTATGAACTGAAAATAGTGGAAGAAGGACTGTAGCTGGTATAAAATTGCAAGTATGATCTTAGCACTACATTGATGAAAGCGCAGTAAATGATTTGTAATGCATTTTAGCTTCTACTAGTCTTATTCAAGGGAATACTTCAAGTAGCTTCATTGGTCATAGTCTTGTTACAGTTCCATTAGGACTGTGCAGTTACTAGAATACATCAATCCTTGTGGGTTAGCCCTGGAGTCCTTACTCAGTAGCACTGTTTTCAGTGTCGGGGGAGGGGGAAGAGCCCTATAAATTTCATATTAACAAATTATTTCACTCTTATTTCATTATTAGCAGGATCATGAGATTAGGGACTTGTTGAAGTGGTTTCTAGTATTGTTTGACTCTCTGCTGCAAGCCAGTTAAAATGACCCAGTATCAGCTTTATGTACCTTCTTTGGTGAAAGATGTGTAATATATATATTTTTATGGAAAAAAAATGAATGCAAAATTGTATCTAGGGTAAGTTCCACATGTTCTCCTATGTTTCATTACCTCTTGACATTTTCCTTAAAAATGCATAACTAATTTAATGGATGACACAATATAGGTGTAAGTGGGGCAGCTGCCCCACTCCAGTAAAAAGGGATTAAAAGCAGCCCTGGAGAGGGCTGGGCCTGGGAAAAGCTAAGCTGATTGGGAAAGCAGCCACAGCTGTGGCCAGCTCAATCCGGGCCTAGCTGGCCCTTACAAGAGGGCTGGGGCCCAGGAGCTGAAACAGTCTCTCCCTAGCTCTTGGGAGAGAAGGACCTGGCTGCCTGAGAGCTCAGGGTACAGGGAACAGTGCTGGGGAGGAGGCAAGAGGAGCTGGAGCACTCCAGCCTGGCAACTCCCCAGGCTGCAGGCCTTGTGCAAGGCCTAACAAAGGTACTGGGGCTGCAGAGGTGCAGTCTGGGCTTTGCCAGAGGCAGCTGGTCTGCCTCCCTTGTTAATGATGAGTGGCCTTTACAGACTGCAGTCTTCCCCAGTCAGCAGGGGCTAGGTGATGACTGGCAGTAGCCACTGAGGCAAGGTGGGTTAAGCGGTTTAGGGGTTCCCCAGGGAGGGAAGACCTGGAGTATGGGGTTTATTGCTGGGGTAGAACCCTGAGGAAAAGGGCACCGGGGTCCAGGAGGGACATAGGGCCTGAGGCAGGTGAGAGATCAGCCGGCCAGCAGAGGGCGCTCCGAAGCTGGTGAAGAGCTAATTCCCACAATGACCAGCAGGAGGGGCAACGCTGGTGAGTCTTTGCTTTGCTACAATAGGCTTCTCATATATCACAGTATGGAGATATGGAAAAGCACAGATTGTTTAGTCTGGGTCACTAGAACATACAAATTCTCCCTATCAGCAGTACAAAGATGGATTGTTTTCTCTACTTGTCCACAGAGGGAGCCAAAGAACTATATATGCAAATCATAGTTTGGAAAAGAAGAGGTTAAGAGGAGACAAGATAGTAGTCTCAATGAAACAGACTGCCTAGGGAGGTTGTGGAAGCTCCTTCATGGGAGGCGCTCAAAAGGATGCTATAGAGCCATCTTCTTGGGTGGTTTAAACACAACAAATCCTGCCTCTTGGAAGATTAGGCTAGGTGATGCTTGTGGTCACTTCTGACCCCATGAGTCTATGTCAGCAATAGGTAAGAACTCATCTTTAGCTCTTTCTAGAGGTTAAGTGAGAGAACTGAAGAGCTCTTGTTCCCATAAAACTTCTAAACCAGGGTTTACATCTGTAACCCATCTCTAAAATTATGCATAATCTGAAATATTGCATATCCTTCAGTTTCATTTGGTTTGACCTGAAATTAAGTGGGGTTATGCTTTTGTGAAACTTGTTGGTTTCTCTTTGAACACTTTTTATACTAACAATTTCTGTGGTTTTTGGACTATGTGGATTTGTAGCCCCCAAATTTCACTTAGATTTAGGACTCTGAAGAGAAAAAAACCACTGACGTTAACCAGGTTTTGTGTTGGAATTATGGTTTGGATGCAGAGTTGCATCTCTGTCAAGGTTCATTCTAAAACAGAACAATGATCCCTTAAATGGTCCAACAAACATGATCTGTTGAAATTTGAAATTAACCTGAAACACATGTTGAGTTTGAAATGGATTTGAGTTTTGCTGGGAACATTTCACACAACTTAGTTATTCTATATTTATATCCAGTTTATCTTAAATTCTTGTAATCTTGAATAGACTTTATATTTTGTACAGTGCTTCTGTTTAGTCAATGAAGTACTTAAATACAGAAATGTTAGCTCTGCTCAGTCAGTTTTTTGTGCTATTTTGATATTGCAGAAAACACTTGAAGTAAGAGTGATGTGACTAGACTGCTTGGAAATGTAGTGTGACTTCTGATCTTCCCCTGCTCTATGCTTACATAGTTAATGTTGCTAGGCAACAGTTGCATTATGCTAAAAAAATACAATAAATTATGTGTTGTTGGACTTATTGCCATGCAATACGTGAATTTACAATGGTGCCTTTGGGTTTTTAAGGCGTAGGAAATTGTCATTCAGTCTTAATGTTCTTAGAGACCAGACTTCCTTTGCTGATGTATGTTTGTGGTTTTGCATAGATAAAAATAATTTAAATTTTTCTCCTGTTCCATTGCAACTGTTCCATGCACTACTCTGTAGCTTTTTGGAAAATAGTCTGAAAGTATCATCAGTGTTCTTATGAAAAATAAGAATTGAAATTTTTTGCTGGTTTATATATCCCATTTGTTATATCTTAATTGACAGAAGTACTTAAATTTACACTTAAGATTCATCCACAATTAGAATTTTGGTTATTTAAAAAAAAAAATCCCACTCTGGGCAAAGATTTGCTGTAAGAGATTTCAGGCAGGGCCAATGTGTATGTTACCAAACTTGATTTGAATCAGCTTACAATCACAAGGTTTTACCCTGATTTCCACCTAGTTACTCTTTGCAAAGTGACACCAACAGTGCTTCCTATCCCGAGACTCCCAAATTTGTCCTTCCTGAGCTCTTAACTATGAGACTCTTTCTGAATTTTTGCCTTTGGTATGTCACTCCAAAAGGTGTGAAACCACCCCACACTGCCCAGATACCAGCTTACTTGGCCCCCATACGCCACCTAGTTTGCATAACCCTGCTTGGGGTAAAAGCAGAGTTTATTTAGTAGAGAAAAACACAGATTCAAAGATAAAATAGTAAGACAGAGCAAACATACAAGTTACACAGGAAATATAAAGACACAACTTCAGGCTTTATGCTTGCACATTAGACACAATTTCCTTGTCTAATACAAGTTACCTATTGCCTTTGAACAGTTTCTCAGCATACTCCAAACTATAGTAAGCATCCAGCATTTCAGACTGCTTCACACATAGAAGCTGTCCCTCAGAGTATGTCTACACTGCAATTAGACACCCATGGTTGTTCTCTACCAGCTGACTTGTGGTTCAAGGGTCTCAGGCTAAGGGGCTGTGTAGGGGCTGTTTAATTGTGGTGTAGATGTTTTGGGCTGGAACCTGAGCTCTGGGACTTTTCCACCTTGCAAGGTCCCAAAGGTTGGTCTCCAGCCTGAGCCCAAATGTCCACACTGCAATTAAACAGAGTCAGCTGGCAGGGCCAGCTGTGGCTGTCTCATTGCAGTGTGAGTGTAGATGACTTTCACTTCAAGTACCATCCCTTGTAAAAAAGTTTGCAGGTTTTTTTTGTTTTTTTCCAGTCACTATCAAGATTCAAAGTTGGGAAATCCCCAGCTGTTTCAATGTCTTTCTATTAACTTGAATGGCCCATCCTTGTCTTTTTTCTGGGTTTAACAATGGATTGTTACTTGAGTCTGTTTTTGTGTAAACACCTCACTGGGGAGATGCTTCTCCCGGTCTGCTCACATGCTGTCCTGCGGTAAGGTAGTGCTGATAACTTGGTAAAAGTTTAACAGATCTTTTTAAAGGCCTATGACCTCTAGGTGTGTTTGGTTCTCTCATGTTGGTTGAAATAGATTAGAAGTCATTGCTTAATTTCAGTGATTTGGTTAAACTCATTTTATCATTTCATCAAGCTGATGGATTTTTTTCATTGAGCTCTACAATACAAACCATGGGTTTGTAGCTAAGGAGTTGAATTAGTATTTCAAAGAGGTCAGATTCACTCCTACCTCCCAAAAACTTTCTGTTATTTTAGTTGGGATATTTGGTAGCCCTTTATGAAATTAGGTAACCTAATGAAATTAAGAACAATTCATAGAGAGGCTAATATCTATTTTAAGATAACATACAAGCCCTTCCTACCAATTGTTCATGGGATGGCTTTTCTAAAAGCTAGTTGTAAATTTTGGGAAACAATATAAATAAAAATTAGTAGGGCTGTCAAGCAATTAAAAAGAATACCATTTATTTAAATATTTTTGGATGTTTTCTACTTTTTCAAATATATTTCAATTACAATACCTAATACAAAGTGTAGAATGCTCACTTCATATTTTTTAATTAAAGGATTTGCACTGTAAAAAACAAAAGAATTAAAAAATACTATTTCACCTCATATAAGTACTATAATGCAATCTCTTTATCATGGAAGTTAAACTTACAAATGTAGAATTTATGTACAAAAAACCTGCATTCAAAAATAAACAATGTAAAATTTTAGAGCCTGTAAGTCCATTCAGTCTGTTATCCTGTTCAGCCATTCGCTCAGACAAACAAGTTGGTTTACATCTGCAGGAGATAATGCTGCCTGCTTCTTGTTTACAAGGTCACCAGAGAGTGAGAACAGGTATTTGCATGGCACCTTTGTAGCTGGCATGGCAAGGTATTTACATGCCAGATGTACTAAAGATTCATATGTCTCTTCATGCTTCAACCACCCTGCCAGAGGACATGCATTCATGCTGCTATAACATGAAATATATGACAAAATGCAGGTAAAACAGAGCAGGGGACATTAAATTTTCCCCCAAGGAGTTCAGTCACACATTTAAACAATGAGTGTCATCAGTATGGAAGCATGTCCTCTGGAATGGTGGCCAAAAAGGCATACGAATGTTTAGCATGTCTGACACTTAAATACCTTGCAATGCCAGCTACAAAAGTGCCACGCAAATGCCTGTTCTCACTTTCTGGTGACCTTGTAAACAAGAAGCAGGCAGCATTATCTCCTGCAGATGTAAACCAACTTGTTTGTCTTAAGGACTGGCTGAACAAGAAATAGGACTTATAGGCTCTGAAGGCTTACATGGTTTTGTTTTGGAGCGTAGTTATGTAACAAAAATCTGCATTTGTGAGTTGCACTTTCACAACAGAGATTGTACTACAGTACTTGTCTGAGGTGAATTGAGAAATAATGTTTCTTTTGTTTATCATTTTTACAGTGAAAATATTTGTAATAAAAATATACACTTTTATTTCAATTACAACAGAATACAAGATATATTAAAAAGTAGAAAATAATCCCAAAATATTTAATAAACAATAGAATACCAATTGAAATTTAACAGGGCAATTAATAGATTGATTTTTTTAAATAATTTGTGTGTGTGTGTGTGTGTGTGTGTGTGTGAACTGTGATTTATTAACAGCCCTAAAAATTAGTAGTGCTAAAGAAATATACTGGTTTTCAGAATGATTACTTAGAAAATTGTTCAATTTCAGTAAAGTATTTTATTGATTCTGTATTTATCTTAGTGTTTGCAGAATTCATGTTGTTCCTTCTAGTATAGGGAAGTAAAGAGAAATAGGCTGATATTGCAATAATTTTATTTAAGGTAAAATTGGCTAGTTTAAGTGA
The DNA here is from genome assembly GCF_020497125.1 of Mauremys mutica. Taxonomy (NCBI): domain Eukaryota; kingdom Metazoa; phylum Chordata; order Testudines; family Geoemydidae; genus Mauremys; species Mauremys mutica. The sequence goes on along the minus strand of NC_059072.1, from coordinate 186,250,118 downwards.
CAGCTGGACAGTGTGAAGTCTTCTGATGCTTACATTTTAATCACTTATTTCTGGCATGGTTTGCATTTAAAAAAATTAGAGATCCAAATAATTATCCATAGACCTGCTGGGTGTTTAAAATTCAGATGGAAATCTGCAAGTTTGTCATGTATTCGTGAATAGAACAGCAAGGTTCTATTGTGTGTTGTAGCAGAACACAGGCGTGGAGCCTCCAGCAGCAGAAAGTCAATCTGTGGCTCACTGGTGCAGACTTCCTGATACCTGTGCTATACCAGGAGGGTTATAGCTGATCATACAGTACAGCCCACAAAGTTGGTGGAACTGGGCAATGGGGTGGGGTGCATTCCCAGTGACAGGAAAAGCAGATTCAACATTATATAACAAGGCAATCTAGATCCAGATGGTGAAGTACAAATTGCAGTCCTTGTGCCTGTGGGAGTAAACCTACCTGGTTATCTCTGGATAAGGTGCTAAATAGATGTCTTCTCTCCCTATTTCTAGTGGCTGTCCAGGTGGAAGTTAGACCCAGTGGCAGTATGGGAAATTCTGGCCATTTATCTCTTAGTAAGTGTTGACACATCTTACAAGAATGACTTCTAAGTAGGGTGACCAGATGTTCCAATTTTATAGGAACAATCCTGATTTTTGGGGTCTTTTTCTTATATAGGCTCTTATTTAACCCTACCCCAACCCCCGTCCTGATTTTTTTACACTTGCTGTCTGGTCACCCTACTTCTAAAAACATTATTTTTAGTGTCTAGTTGGTGCCTTGTAAATCAAGGTTGTTTCATCCTTCTTAACTCCTTTATTAACATTTGGTAAACCAGAATCCGATCAATCAATAATTTAGGGTTGATCCTTGAATTGATTTTTTTTAAACCTGAAAATTTCTGACCCATTTTCATGCATTTTTCATTAATTGAAAAGCAAATTTAACACATGCATTTTGTTAAAATATTTAGATTTTAAATATGCACTGGCTAGAAGTTCAATATTAAAAACTACTTTTTCATACTGGCACATGTAGGGCTTTTTTGGTGGTTTTTTTTCACTTGTTCCACTTTTCAGCTATGAATGCTGAACCCAGTTAAAGACACTATGGGGTAGTCCTTGCAAACTGTTTCCTCTAGTCTATTTCTTTGACTCTAAGCCAAACTGAACTCTTGTGTAAGGGAGTGCAACTGTTACAGATTTCAAAGTTGAATGTAGTCCTAAGAACCTCCAAGTCACTGCCAGCTCTATTGTAGCGGTGAGTGTCCCAAGTTTGCTTCAAAAGTTCTCTCTTGAAGGTAGCCTATGTGCTGTTAGAACCATCTGGCTCCTTCTGAATATAACTTGCATGACTATAAATAATCACAGGCATATGTGCACTCTTTCAGAAATGTGTGTTCCTCAAACTATTTAAGATAAATTATTTCTTCTACTCCAAGTGCTTCTGCCATGCGTTCCTGTCCTTTTGTTAATATTCTTATGAATTATTGGAGAAAAAGCAGCAACCATTATGAGCTCCAAGAAGCAAAAAAAAAAAAAAAAGTTGGAAAACGTAAACTCTTTGGGCACATGAAATCCAGTGACTTCAGGTTTCTTTTTGTTTTTCTTCAGTATGTTTCAGCATCTGAAGTAGCCATTTCAGGGGTCACTGTGTTGAACTACAGTTTTATACTGTAGTACATCAAACCACACTATGGAACATTTTAGTGCACAGTAGTGAGGTCCACATGGCCATTTAGTGAGTGGCAGGCTAGAGTGCTATACATTTACACTCTGGCTTGCTGCTCGCTAAGTCTCTGTGCAGACAGGCCCTAAGAGATTAGTTCTGATCTCAAATCTGTACATGCATGGCATCAAAAATAGAATAATGTAAGACTTGTCTACACGAACACTTAGTTTATGGCAAGACAGGGTGTGACTCTCCTGCCCTAAACTTCCATGCACTTAACTGTCTCAGTGCATGCCAGCAGGGTCCACAAAAAGTTCCATAGTGCACTTTTCATCTATTTGCGTTTGATCTACCCTGCTTTGAAAGTGAACTGCAGAACTTGTAGTGCACGTGAGCAGGATCCATATGGACAGTGTGCAGATGGTGAGTGCATTGTATATTCACACCCAGCTTGCCATGAACTAAGTGTTCATGTATACAAGCTGTAGAGTCTGAAAGGCTAGGACCAGCCTTAACCCCGATCTCTTTTTCTTAGGAAGATCTATTTCCAGAAAAGGGCCTGATCCTGCAACTCTTGCTCACCTAAATAGTCATCATTTACCTAGTAGAACTAGTGACTATGGGACTAGTCACATAGCCATGACTACTTTATGTGAAGAAAGGTTACTGTGTCAAGTCCTTAATTCAGTTTAATAATGGAGCTGTTTTCAAAGATAATGAAAATGGGTCATGGTTTTATTTTTTTACAGTACCTTTTTGTTTTGTTTTTAAGTTAGAGGGCTAAGTTACGTGGAAAAATACTGCGCTAAGGGACATCATTCAAACTAGTGACTTTTCATGGAGGATTTTATATCCATAATGAATGGGTTGCATCCATCTACAGTACACAACCTTTTTCTTTCTTTCCTCCTTCTTTCCTCCTTTCTTTCTTTCTTCTTTCTTTCTTTCTTTCTTTAGCTACTAAGTTCGATTTGCATCCACACATAGCCTAATTCGAGATAGCCATGTCGAATTTAGCGCTACTCCCCTCATCGGGGTGGAGTACCGAATTCGAACTAAAGAGCCCTCTACGTCGAATTAAACGGCTTCCTGGTGTGGACGGTTGAGCGGTTAATTCGAATTAACGCTGCTAAATTCGATTTAAAGTCCTAGTGTAGACCAGGCCTAAGAATTAATTTCTGATGTTTGTTAACAAAAGCATATTGAAAAGTAGACTCATCTGCATCTAATTAGGGCAATTAGTGTACTGTTACTATTGTGAATGCTTGACTTTTACTTTGCATAGCAATGACCTTCGTTTAACAGCCACGTGTTGGAGGCCGCAGAGGAAAAGCATACAGTGATCTTTCCCGGGCACAGCCGCGAGGGGCTGGAACAGGGTCAGACTTTATGCTTTCCAGATTGCCTTCAGCGGGAGGGCACAGCTATCCATTAACTGTTAAGCAGCCTATAATGTAGTGCTTACCAGGCCTGGCTGCTACACGGATTCAGCTGTACCGCCCCGCTTGTCCGATCTCCTGTGCACGACCGCAGCCAATGAAAGCGTATTCCGAAATCTCGAACTTGTCCTGAGAGCTCGTGAGACTAGGTGCCCTGTATGGTCTTGTTCACAGAAACTGACTAGACTGTGTTCAGTGTTCGCAAACGTATATTTTCAAGGAAATCACTTCCTTTTTCCCATCACACAGCTGCGGCTCTTTCACGAACTGCCCCGGCTTCCCCCTCACAGAGGCTGGCGCAGATTAGGCGGCGAAAGAAAAAGACTAGGGACGACATGTTCTCGGAACTGATGGCCTGCTCCAGAGCCGAGGCGGCCGAGCAGAGTCAGTGGAGGGAGACCCTATGTCAGCACCAGCGCTCACACAGCGAACGGGAGGACAGGTGGCGGCAGGAAGACCAGCAGGCGACTCAAACGCTGCTTGGGCTAATGAGGGAGCAAACGGACACGCTCCGGCGCCTTGTAGATGTTCTGCAGGACCGCAGGCAGGAGGAGAGAGCCCCCCTGAACTGTATCTGCAACCGCCCTCCCCCGCCACAAAGTCCTGTCCCCCCCTCACCCAAAATCACAAGAAGGAGGGGCGCTAGGGGCCGTGAAAACTGTCACTCCACCCCAGCAGAGCGCTCATGTACCAAACAGCTCTCATGCCATAAATTTTGAGAAGTGCTTCCCTTCCTGGATCACCCAGTCCCAAATCCAAGTTTCATCCCCCCACTGTGTAGTTGAGTATTAAGAGTAGTTTGTTGTTGTTCACTGTTTCCGTCACATTTTCCTTGTCAGAAGACTTTGTGTGAAGGGGGGGAGGGTTTTTTTAATTGCATAGGACAGCCTCCATTACCAGGGTACAGATTTGGGGGCAGGATCAACAGCAGGACACACACAGACTGCAGTCACTAGGAACCAGGGTCAGTCTGTGAGGTGTATGCTGTCCCGGGTCAGTCTGTGAGGTGTATGCTGCCCCAGGGTCCTAGCGGCTGCCATCTACAAATGGCAAGGCAGGCTGCCCTTACCATGCCCTTCCACCCTAGCCACGAGCCTCTCCGATGCCCTGAGCCCCAGCAAGAGCCCTCATCCACGGACACATACTCACCCTTCCCACACACCCCTCACCCCTTCCTGCAAACCCACCCCTTCCTGCACACCCACCTGCAACCGTCCTCCCCCCAGAGACCGCTGTAGGAGCAGGAGCCTGTCATTCCTCTAGTGTAGAAGTGGTCTGTACATCAGTGCACACCATACCCACCACAGTCTGCGTCCATGTTTCAACCCTTGAACAGGAATTCATAATTAAAGAAAATTTTGTTAATAATCAGTGTTCCATTAAAGTTATTTTAAAACGTGTGTTGGAAGGGGGGAAACCTGGAGAACGGGGTATGTAACCGCAGATCGAAGTCAACAGTCACTGAAACAGGCTCAGGTTCAGCTTCTCTGTAAATCAACTGGAGAGTCATAGGTTATCCTGCTCTCCGAGGAACCTAGCTTTCAAAGCCTCCCGGATGCACAGCGCTTCCCACTGGGATCTTCTATCGGCACGGCTGTCTGGCTGAGCGTAATCAGCAGCCAGGCGATTGGCCTCAACCTCCCATCCCGCCATAAAGGTCTCCCCCTTGCTCTCACAGAGATTGTGGAGCACACAGCAAGCAGCAATAACAACGGGGATATTTTTTTCGCTGAGGTCCGAGCGAGTCAGTAAGCTCCGCCATCTCCCCTTGAGACGTCCGAAAGCACACTCCACCACCATTCTGCACTTGCTCAGCCGGTAGTTGAAGAGCTCCTTCTCACTGTCCAAGGCGCCTGTATAGGGCTTCATGAGCCAGGGCATTAGCGGGTAGGCTGGGTCCCCGAGGATCACTGTAGGCATCTGCACATCCCCAACCGTTATTTTGTGGTCCGGGAAGAAAATACCTGCCTGGAGGCGTTTAAACAGACCAGAGTTCCTGAACACACGCGCGTCATGAACCTTGCCCGGCCACCCGACGTAGATGTTGGTAAAACGTCCCCTATGGTCCACCAGTGCTTGCAGCACCATAGAAAAGTAGCCCTTTCGGTTAATGTACTCGCTGGCCTGGTGGGCCGGTCCCAGGATAGGGATGTGAGTCCCATCTATAGCCCCACCGCAGTTTGGGAATCCCATCGCGCCGAAGCCATCTATGATGACCTGGACGTTTCCCAGGGTCACTACCTTTGAGAGCAGTTGCTCAACGATTGCGTGGGCTACTTGAATCACAGCAACCCCCACGGTAGATTTGCCCACGCCAAAGTGGTTCGCTACTGACCGGTAGCTGTCTGGCGTTGCAAGTTTCCAGAGGGCTATGGCCACTCGCTTCTGCACAGTCAGGGCTGCTCGCATCCGGGTGTCCTGGCGCTTCAGGGCAGGGGACAGCAAGTCACAGAGTTCAAGGAAAGTGCCCTTACGCATCCTGAAGTTTCGCAGCCACTGTGATTCATCCCAGACCTGCAGCACTATGCGGTCCCACCAGTCCGTGCTTGTTTCCCGGGCCCAGAATCGCCGTTCCACACCATGAACTTGACCCATTGCCACCATGATCTCCACTGTGCGGCGTACCCTGCTTTGTGAGAGGTCTGCGCCACTCTGTGACTTCCTGTCCTCACCGCGCTGACGGAGCCTCCTCGCCCGATTTCTCAGCAGCTGACTGTGGAAGAGGTGGACGATAAGGTGCGAGGAGTTGACAACGGCCATAAGTGCAGCGATGATCGCAGCGGGCTCCATGCTCGCAGTGCTGTGGTGTCCGAGCTGTAACCGACCAGAGAAGGGCGCGAACAGATTTCCCGCCGGCGCTTTCAAGGAGAGAGGGCGGGAGTGACGGTTGAATGATGACAGTTACCCAAAACCACCCTCAACACATTTTTTCCCCCAGCAGACATTGGGGGCTCTACCCAGCATTCCAATGGGCAGCGGGGACTGCGGGAACTGTGGGATAGCTTCCCACAGTGCACCTCTTCCAAAGTCGACGCTGGCCCCGTTACTGTGGACTCAGAGACAGTCGAATTAGTGTATTTAGTGTGGATACACAAATTCGACTTCATAAGGTCGATTCCACAAATTCGAATTAAGTAGATTCGAAATAGTCTTGTAGTGTAGACGTACCCTTAGATTCATTGGTGTCCTATTTACTCAGAATATCTTCATATATAGTACGTTGGTACTTTTCACTTAAGGGCTCTCATCAGTTACCATTCCAAGGCCCCTAATCTTGCGAAGAATTGTTCATGTGATCCCCCTGAAGTCAAGTAAAGTTAGGACGTGTAGACTTGTCTAACTGTCCTATAAAGGACTGAAAATTGTGAGATAATAGGATTTTTTGTCCAATAAGCATGAAGTATATTGGCTCTTCTCAATAAGTTGTATGAAAATGCCATGCTGATTGCTGCAATGGATATTTATGAGGAGGTCCTTTTGTGTCAGAACTTAAAAAAATAAAATAAAAAAAATTATACTGATTTGGGATTTAGCCAAAAACAGCTGTCTTCAGAATTTTACAAACATACTTAGAGCTCATTTAAATTAATGTATCAAAACTTCTGTAACAGAGTAAATCTCCAAATAACAATGATCTTTGTATGGCAGTATGTTGGTAGCTTTGATCTGAAGCCATGCGTTAGCAATAGTTTATTGTGGAAAGAATGTAGAGTTCAGAAGCAGTTCTGAGCTGTAGATTTAATATAATGTCTGGAATGCAGTTTTGTCAGCTTATCTATGCAAAATAAATATTATAAGTACCTTTTATAAATATCTAAACTTTAAAAAAAAAAAAATCTCCCTCTTCATTTAACTTACTTGGAGAGAGATGAATACTATTCTGTATAATTCTACCTATCTGAGTTAGGGGTAAGTCTTGCCTCTACTACTTTGGGTCAAAGGGCCCTGACAACAACAGAATCAATGTGATTTTGCTTTGTTTGGAGCAAGGGAGGATACATGGAGCTTGCAAAGGGGTTTTACACTCTGAATGCCATGGACCATATTGCTCATATGGGCTCTGTACATCCAATTATGAACAGGAAGTTAAATGTATTGAGGAATGATCAGTGGCTCTGCAATTACAGAATTATTGGCCATTTCCTGTGTGTCCATGTGGCAATAGTTACCAAGGTAACCAAAATGAAGGCAACTGGTGCATCTCTGCAACCACTTTGTAAAGAGGCCTTTCCATGAGCACATCTTAGATACTCATGCAACAGAATGGCAAGCCTTAGGCAGCAGGGGGTGTATTCAATTTGTTGATCATTTCAAATAATCTTTAAACTCTGTGGTGATATATGCCTGACATAATACTAATAGATGTTGCTGTAAATGGAATGTCTGGAACCAATTCAAGAGCCTCTCTAGATATATTGTCATGAGCTTACATGTTCAAGAGCTTGCATGCTCAAACTTACTTGAGGCCAGTGCTATCAAATGGTAGATGCTAACTCTCAATCATAGTACATCTGACTCACTTTCTTCTCAGTGTTTTGCGTTTCAGTCTTGCAAATGTGATGACTGCCATCTAGGCAGACACAGAGGGCGTGAAATAGGGACATCCAGAGCTAAAACCATGGGTGTCAACATCTTGAACCTAAAAGCCAGGCTCTCAACAGAGGTGTTGGAGGATCACATCCTTTATAGATGAGGCACATGGGGGGAGACAATATCCACTGACCAGTGGATTACAGGAAAATCTAAGCTTTACTTTTTCAGCAGCTTTGGCATCACTTCTTTCAGAATACTGTGTTTGTGCAAGGCAATACAGGGCTTGTTCACGAGATTTAAGCTCCCAGCATCCCCTCTCCTTCCCTTGATATTGGTGGCAACTGAGGGCACTCAGTACACTTTGTTGTCTTGCCTGTTTTAAAGCACTTCCCAAATTCTCAGTGGGATTTAGGGGGATGTACCCTGGATGCACTTAAGTGCTCAGAGCAAGGGATAGCTAGAATGCCACTGCCACTCTCCCTCAGTCCTCTTCCCATGGCCCCTTGTATTCATTTCATTGTTCATTTTGTCAAAGCCCTTTGGTTTAATTCACTAAAAATCTGTATGCCATTTGTACTTAAAATCCAAATTTATATCCGGCATTTGTTTGTTCGTTTTTAATTGCACTGACAATTGGATCTAACGGTGGGTGTGTGGGTGGGTTTTTTTTAAGTGTGTGGGATGGATGTTCCATTTGCTTTGTAAATTACTCAAACTCTTTATAAAGATAATAAAATGGCCTATAAGTTTTTCATGTTGGATCATGTTTTTAATTATGCCCTCTTTTTCTCCTGGGGCTGATATTCTTAGGATATGAGCAGTAATTGTAGGGTATTGTATGGTACTGTACTTCAGCAGTGACCAAAGAGCCATGCAAATCAAAGTGATGACATCTACTAGCCAGGATGAATAAGTATGACTCTATTTACAGTGTCCCTGTTGGGTCTACCAAATTAATTGCTTTGTCCCAATTTTCTTAAATGCCTGTTGACTCTCTGGCCACCTGCTTAGCTGCCCAGAGGCATCTTCCAGTGGAAATGATAATGAGCTGGCTTGAGGCATGTACATCTCAAGAATCCTTCCCAACCAGAGCTTTTGCTTTGTTGTCACCCTGTCCTCTAAATTCCATAATATGTTTTAGGTCTCAATACCCTCCTGTTAACACCTCTGTTCCCACCTAGCTACACTGTTCCTGTACTGCTTCAGTTCCTACTTACTTAAAATACAATGACAGATCTCAGAAATATCTGATATTTGCATCCTAAAAAAAATTGTCGCACTAAATATAGTTCAATACATTTGTTTTTTTAAATATTCTGAATCCCCCAAGTTAAGGTAAAAATACTTATCATGATTGATGGCAATATAACGTGCATCCCATTCATGCTATTTGCCAGCTAACGTCCCCTGCGTGATGCTGAAGATTCACTTCGTATATCAAAAACATTTTTAAATTGAATCTAGAAAGCACTAGATGATTAGAAGGGAAAGGTATGCTCTTCTCCGTATTTCATATGCTTTGTTGCCATATCAAACACTTAAGCACACTAGTTAGTTAGTAATTGAATATGCTAAATAATTTAATGGAACTTTATAATTGGAAATTAACAAAAGCACTTAAAGTCCATATATCGATATTTATGTTTTAACTTGGAACAGCTACTGAAGGATTAGGTATGCATCACATCACCTTGAACCTTGCAGAATGCTATATTAATTACTAAATTGCACACATGCACACTTAGTCTTTCTTATCCATGAGATAGAATTCATCTGATAGTAAGAATGGAACTATTGTCTTTGAAGCATATACATTCACAGAACCCATAAGGATTGTGATCAGTTTGATTTCCCTCCTGAGGTTTTAAATCACTGGAATGTCCATACCACAACCTCTGTTTCATTCCCTGTTGAAAGTGCTCTATTTTTTCCTATTTTTAACATTTTTCTGCTTATTTTGATTTAACCTCATATTGCTGTTACTTCCCAGTTTAATGAACACTTACAACCTATTTACTTATTGTAAGGGACCACAACAAAGTCCTACCCATATGGAACAAGCCTGCTTTTCAGATTAATTGCGTCTTGCTTGTTTAAATTTTATGGCACAATGAAATGGGCTTAGTCTAAAGGGGGGCGGGGGTGGAGAATATGCTTTGTTTTGTTTTTAGTTCAGTAACCTGTCTTCCTGCCTCTTCTATTTTTGGATCTTAGTAACACATTTTAATCATCATCATAAATCTATAAAACGACTTGTGGAGTGACATTAGCACAAAGCACATATGGATCATTGTGAAATATCTCCCTGAATTTCTATGGGTGTGAATTCATCTAGAGTTGTGCCTATTCTGTGCATTACAAAAATAATTCTTCTGTTCAGTGTGAAGTTTAATTTTTAAACAAATTTAAAAAAAGTTTTCCTTTACATTAGTTCTGTAATTTTTCACATGCCACGCTCAAGATCAAACTTATGCACATCTCTTTGTAAAGAATCTATGCCTCTCTCCTGGTTTTATGGGCTTACTTTATTTGTGGGTGGGGAGCATAGTGAAGCACAGTGGAGTATAAAATTATGTGCAAAAAGAAATGTAAGTTGACTACTAGGAAAGAAATTATCATTCCTGTTTATAAAATGGGATCTACAATCTAACCTTTGACTTTTCAAGCTTTCTTCACCAACGCGCACACACTTTCACTTATGTACATTTGACCTTTTGACTGTGTGCCACTTTAGCTGTGGATTAATTATTGATTTCTCTCGAGTCTTGATGCTGCAAAAGAACAAAATTCTTTATTTTATTTTTCAAAATATGTGTTACTTTGTGTGGAGTTCCTTGTTTCTCCCTGACATTATCAAAATGATACTGGGCAGGAAAATAACTGTAATTAAAAGACTAACTCTGGCTTGCATCCAAATGGTATAGTCTTGTGAAATATCAGATACATCACTGAAGTAAGAAAGAAGAAGCCCTGTAGGTGAGACATTATTTATAATATAAAAGTTTTTTTTCTTCTTTAATAATATTGGGTGGAGAAATATTTTTAGTAAAATAGTTTGTATTTCTCTTAAACTTTTACTTTATCTCAGACAGCCTTTTAAATTAATGGGGCCTTATAAATCTCTTGTGAGCTAAACAGGTTATGATCACCTCCTTTTTACAGATTATGTAAAATTGAGGAGAGAAGTTCAAGCCAAAAATTTTCCAACTTGAATGTCTAAACATAGGCATCTAAATATAAGTGAGATATGGAAAATGTTTTTATATGGATTTTGACTTCCAAATTTAAAAATTATGCCTTAAATAATTCAGTATTTCCCATAGTCAATTTGTTGATCTGCTGCGTTTTTTCTCAGATTGTCCATGAATAGATTATGATCAACAATTTCAAAAGTGACAAGTGGTTTTTCACTGCCTTAGTCTGTGACTGCCCAACTTGAGACCATGTTTTCAGGAAATGGGTATTAAACCCTTTTTTTGAAAATCAGGCCCCTTTATGTTGTCTCAAGCTGGGCATTTAAAGATTGAGCTATCCAGAATTGCTAGTCACTCTTGAAATTCTAAGTCCATGATTTTTACTACTTTTTCAGTAAATTGATTTCATGATCCTAATGGTCCAATGAGGAGTTTAACTATTTGAAGCTAGGTACTACCATAAGTATTTGCTATTCATAATAACTGTGAGAGCTTAGTGTCTTTTTTTTAATGGTATAATTTTTGTTTTCTGAATGTACCAGAAGTGCTTACCTTACATTGGCCAAATTTGCTGGTTTGCATGTAAGCATGCATATTCATTTCATATATAAGCTCCAGCCTTGTGTGAGAGAGAAACTGATCTCACCAACATTTAAAAAAAAAAAAAAGTTAGTAAAAAAGGGTACAAACATGGTCTGATTTTATTTTTTAATGGTGATTCAGATTTACCAACATCTTTACAAATACTGTTTGTAGCTATTCACTGAGCTCCAGTCCAAAAATACCAGTCAGTGGTAAAGCCAGGGAGAGAACTCAAGAATCCTAGACTTCAGTCATGTATGGTAGCCTCTCATTTAATGTTTTGGAACAAGTCCAAAACTAGAGATTCATGAGATTGTGTGCAGACAACTGTAGTACTTTGTGTTGGATAGTAAACCATGATTAGCTTAATTAGCGCAAACAATATATTAATGCAACAGTTGCCATACTGGATCAAAGCCTGGGTCTATCTAGTACAATATCCTGGGTCTGTCAGTGGCCAATACCATATGCATCAGAGGAAGGTTTAAGAACTCCACAGTAGGCAGATGGGGTGGAAAAAATCTCCTCCCATGTTTCTAATAGAGACTGCTTTAAGTGCTGAATCACAAATTCCAAATTTTTGTTGGCACAAATTATGACAGCTCTGGATATTATCTTTAAATGTCCAATCCTTTTTTTTTGAGTTAAGTTCTTGGTCTCAATTTCCTTCATCAATTGATTCCACAGTCTTTTGTTGTTGTTGTTTGTTTCAAAATTGAAACCAATTTTTTTTTACTGTATTACCTTTAATTACAAGAAAAAGAGGGCATTCAATGTATCAGTTGAGCTCTAGGAGGGAAGTCACAAAAATTCCCTAATTTATATCACTTTTGGACAGTATAAATCCCTCTTTGTCCAGAAGTGACCTTAGTTTAAATGAGAATTATGGAATAGTTTAAAAAGAAGCTCCTGAATTGTTATATGTACATGATAATGTGAAAATCAGACCCCTAATGGACAACATCTTTAAAATATTGTTTTGGCGAAGAGGGAGGTGCTATTTGATGTCTGCAAATGGAATGTAACTTTTCCCTGTACTGAACTTCATATATGTTTTCACAAAACCAAGTAAATTGTTTGACAATCAACTGCATGATTTTAGAGTAAGATTGTTTGTTTAAACTGCAAATACCATGCAAGCTTATTGTCATAAAAGGGAAAAAGCTCAGTAGAAATCATTATCATGGGTTGATCACAAATGCTTCACAAGTAAACTGAATGTCCTTACAGATGGATGATAAATACTGATTCTGTGGGGAGCATTTATTTTTCTTCTGAATCTTTTACATCGGGGGGAAAAAACCAGAATGAGAATTTTATATTAAGGATGTCCTTCCTGTCTCCCTCTCCCTGTTCCCTCTGAATCTCACTCAAACTTGAGTTTCCTTTCTTGGGAAGTAAAGTACCTGTTAGGCTCTACACTTCTTGATGGAGTTAGACCAGTGGTTCTCAAAATGTGGGTCAGGACCCCAAAGTGGGTGGCAACTCCTTTTTCACTGGGGTCGCCAGGGCTGGTGTTAGACTTGCTGGGTGAAGCCAAAGCCAGAATCCCACTGCCTGGGGCCAAAGCCCAGTGGCTTCAGCCAAGGGTGGCAGAGCTCAGGTTACAGGTCTGCCACCTGGGGCTGAAGCCCTTGGGCTTCAGCTTTGGCCTCCCTGCCTAGGGTAATGGGTGCAGATTTTGGCTTTGCGCCCCCCATCCCCCTCCCCCCCAACTACACCCAGGCTGGCGTGGCTCAGGCAAGCTCAGGCTTTGGTCCCACTCCTGGGGTCATGTAGTCATTTTTGTTAGAAGGGGAATGCAGTGCTATGAAGTTTGAGAACCCCTGCATTAGGCTATTTCTTTAGGTTTTATATTGTGAAGATGTTTGGAAAAAGTGACTGTAGAACTGAGAATTAGAACCCAAATGTGGAACTTTGCTCACCAATGTGAGCACTTACTCTTACACGGAGTCTCATAGAGTTCATGGAGCTATGCCCATGAGTAAGGGTTCACCAATATGAGTAAGTATTCCATAATCAGACTCTTTGAGGTGAAAATTACAGAATAGTTGTAAAGACTTCTCTTCGAATACCAACCCTAGCTATGGCCTGTGCAAAATCCCAAAGTTTTAGCACTAGCTAAGTGTTTTCAGCTATGTACAGTATTATAAAGCAAAGTTGCATTCCTCCTCTGAGCCACATGTTGAAAATTTGTACTTAATGAGTTTTCATTCTAAGTATCCTGGGTTCATTCAGTGGTTGGTTGTACTGGCAGTGTCTTGGAATCTTTCTTAACACAGACTTTTAACATAACTTCATCAGGAATCTGTTTGGTTTTGGTTATTTCCAGTTTTATGCAAGACTGTGTAGCCATCTTGATTCTACTTAATCTGAGCTGATCTGCAGTTTTTTAGTCCCAGTTCTGTTCTCATCAGTTGACTTTTGTTTGATTATGGTTTCAGGGAATAGCTCTCATTGCAAGCAGTGCAGTGGATTGGCATGCTAGGAATAAAGAGGATGAATTAAAAATCAAAACATTTCTCTTGGCTATCTAGAAATTATTTCACTTATGATTTTTTTTTCCTTTCCCTTGTTCATATATAAACTTAAATTAAAACGAAACCAACATGAAATATTTGAGCTGGAGCCTTACATCTTCAGAGTCCATTTCATTGACACAAAGGGGGCAGTTTTATGGTGATCAACAGAAGATACTTTCTTTACACCCACAGTTCTTAATGAGTCTTATATGTAATGGGAGATGTTGCTTCAGCGTATGCCTGAAACACAAGTTGCTTCATCTTATTTCCTTTCTCTTTCTCCCAAATTAGTGACACGTTTCAAGTAAAAGTTCAACAGTGAACAAGGAAGGATTCATCCCTTGTGTTACAGAACAAGTGACATCCAGCTGACCCTTTTTTGTATCGGGGTAGTGAAGGCTCTTTTCTGGCAATTTGATCTATTGCAATAGCACCATCTTCAAGACTCTTACTGTCAGGGCTAAAGCAGAGCTTTCTGAATTAAAGTTGGACCACTGCTGAAAGTATGGATCTGGATCCACATTTAAAACATACCTAAAATGAGGAGGCATTTGGATCCAGGATTTTGTTTTATCCCCTTGTAGAGTTAGGGGTGAAGTATAGTATTGGAATCCAGACTGAATTATTGAACCAGCCACAAATTCCTCACATGAAAATAGTGTTCACTGGTAATGGCGCAAAGTAGTTAGTGGAGGTGTTAACTTTTTTTTTTTTACAAATTAAATGATCCCCACTGTTGCTCTGATTTATGCTACAAACAGTACATCACTCACACCACCATGGCAACCACTTTTGTCTTGGCCAAACAAATAATTCAATTGTGGTGGCACTGGGGGTGCGTGGGGGAGATTTGGCTGTGTTCTATCACCTCAGTTGAGGACATTAAGCCAATTGTATTAAGGGGAAATTGAAAAAAATTAACTTCAAACAGCCACACTCAGATCAATTCCCTGGCTTCTCCCCTGCCATTCCCAGTATTTTCAGCAGCTTGGGTACTTTGAGTGTGCACCGGTGTGGGAAATAACACTGAAGTGGAAGGTCGTTACTCAAAGACATTAGTGTGTCATGAACTCGGTCTCGGTGCTCTGAAACCATAGGTACTGACTCTGTGGGTGCTCTGGGGCTGGAGCGCCCATGGGGGGAAAAATGGTGGTGCTGAGCAGTAACTGGCAGCCCTTCATCAGCTCCCCCCACACACCCTCAAAGATGTTCCAATAAGCTTCTTTCATAGACTAGTCTCCTTTCTAGTCTGGGCCCAATCCTTTCCCCGGTACAGCTCTTGTTAGTTCCAGCTCAGGTGGTAACTAGGGGATTTCTCATGACTGGCAGCTCCCTCTGTTCTGTTTCATCCTCTTTTATAGCTTTGTTACAAGGCAGGAATCTTTTGTCTCTCTGGGTCCCCACCCCTCCTTCCAAATGGAAAAGCACCAGGTTTAAGATGGATTCCAGTACTAGGTCACATGTCCTGTGAGACCTAGTGGGGAGGGATAGCTCAGTGATTTGAGTATTAGCCTGCTAAATCCAGACTTGTGAGTTCAATCCTTGAGGGGGCCACTTAGGGATCTAGGGGCAAAAATCAGTACTTGGTCCTACTAGTGAAGGCAGAGAGCTGGACTCAATGACCTTTTGAGGTCCCTTCCAGTTCTAGGAGATGGGTATATCTCCTATTATTATTATATATTATTTACCCCAAGCCTCCATTCTTTCTGACCTGACTCACAGGAACACAGGAAGGCTTACAAGTCAACAGAGCCATTTACAACCAATTGTTCTAGTTAATGGGAGCCATCAAGATCCTAAGCCACCATTAATGGCCCGCACTTTGTATAATTAGAATAGGACTTCAGAGTAATACTTCATATTTCTTGCCTCAGATACAAGAATGATACATTTATACAAATAGGATGAATACCACCTTACAAGAGACCTTTTGCATAAAGCATATTCCAGTTATATTATATTCACACTTATAAACATATTTTCATAAAACGTGGAGTGCAATGTCAAAGAAGTCACCTGATCTTTGTTCTCCAACATCTTCGGCTTGCTGCTTGCAGAGGAGTGGGCCAGGCAGGGGTGAAAGTAACTCACAGGACTTACCGGCATGGCCTCGTCCAGAAGAGGTCAATGGGTTCAGAGTAATTTGCTGTAATCTATAAGGTTTTATGAAGAGATTCCTTTGTTGTCCTCCCCCCCCCCGCACCATCTGCACACATTGAAAGGATTCTAGAAACATATAGCTTGGGTCTTTAGAGAAAACGGGGGGAAAAATTAAGCTGGAAACTGGAACAATATAGTCTGCGTACTGATTTAGTTCCCTGCTGGGGAGGGGGGAATCCTGGCTCCACTGAAGGGAAGTTTTGCCTTTGACTTCAGTAGGCTTTGGATTTCATCCTAGGAATGTCTTTTCCAAGATTCTGGGGCTGGATTTGTTAAAACTGTCAAAACATTTAATTATATATGCATAAGACGCAATTTTATTCCAGTATAAAACAGCTTAAGATGGAATTCTTATTGTTACTTTCAGCTCTCAAGTACCCTCAGCTTTCAAGTGTGAGACTGATAGTCTCTAAGTTCTTAAAATTCAAGTTTAAGGACCTTCATATACTATGGACATTTTCTTTTTTGAGAACCGTGTATCCATATGTGGCAATTTAAACTTAAATCTTAATGTAATAGGTTACAATATGCAAAGAGGCTATTACCATATATAAATCATTTTTCCAGGCAATAAATGAGGGGATTCCAGAAAGACTTTTACTACCTCTTAGTGTAGGACTTTATCCAGGAAAAATACCCTGTGGTGCAACATGAGAACTATCATTCCTGCTGAAATAAATACATTTCCTCTTGTAAAACTCAGAGAAACTTAAATTAGGTCACATATAAAATAAGATGATTCCAAAACTAGTTAGAGAAGAGAAATGTAATAAATCACTTTTTGCCAGTGTCAAATATTCACATGGGCTATAAATTGGAGAACACTATTTTTCCCTTAATGTATCCAACTGGATCAGATTTCTCAAATGAAATCCATTTTCTGTCTGTAAAACCAATTGAAAATAGCTTGTGTTGATTTTGGCAGACCCTTCTGATTATATAAGGATTGGCTCAAGCAGTCCAGGTATAAAAGAGAAATGTCACGTGACTTGCCAAATCCTGACCTATCAGCACAAAGATTGGAACTTAACTGCCATTGACCTTAGCCTGAAAAAATTCAGTTACCCAGTGAGCAAAATAGTTCAGAAAAAGCTTTGAATCATTTCAGACACAAAATTGAAGCAAGCTATTACTAAGGGTATGTCTACACTACCAGATTAGTTCGATTTAACTTAATTCGAATTTGTGGAATCGACCTTACAAAGTCGAATTTGTGTGTCCACACTAAGGACACTAATTCGACTTTGTGAGTCCATACTAACGGGGCAAGCGTCGACATTGGAAGCAGTGCAATGTGGGAAGCTATCCCGCAGTCCCCGCTGCCCATTTGAATTCTGGGATTTCCCCACTCTGCATGCTGGGGGGAAAAATGTGTTGAGGGTGGTCTTGGGTAACTGTCATCATTCAACGTGCTTTCGGACCTCTCAAGGGGAGATGGAGGAGCTTACTGACTCGCTCGGATCTCAGCGAAACCAATATCCCCATTGTTATTGCAGCTTGCTGTGTGCTCCACAATCTCTGTGAGAGCAAGGGGGAGACCTTTATGGCGGGATGGGAGGTTGAGGCAAATAGCCTGGCTGCTGATTACGCTCAGCCAGACAGCCGTGCAATTAGAAGAGCCCAGCGGGAAGCGCTGTGCATCCGGGAGGCTTTGAAAGCTAGGTTCCTCAGGGAGCAGGGTAACCTGTGACTGTTCAGTTTCTTTACATAGAAGCTGAACCTGCCCCTGCTTCAATTACTGTTGACTTTCTTCTGCGGTTACATACCCCGTTCACCACGTTTTCCCCCCTTCCAACACACGTTTAAAAATAAAGTTAATGGAACATTGTTAATTAACATTTTCTTTATTAATGAATTTGCATTAAAGGGTTGAAACAGGGACGCAGACTGTGGTGGGTAGGGTGTGCAGTGATGTTAACACCGCTTCTACACTTGAGGAATGACAGGCTCCTGCTCCTAGAGCAGTCTGCAGTGCCGGACTGGTTGTTTCAACGGAGCCTGCCATCCCTCCTTTTCGGGACTCTGTGTGCGGGGGCTACGTGACCTTGTGGCGGGGGAGGACGGTTACAGATTCCCCTGCTGCGTGGCTCTGTGGTCCGGGACAAGGACCGCTGCATAAGTTCTGTAACCGCCCTCCCATGCCACAAAGTCACGTACCCCCCACCCACACAGAACATGGAAAACACCTCCCAGACCGACCAGGGTGCCTACTGACTGCTCTGTCAAATTTTCCCTGGGCATTTCCTGTGTGGCTGGTCAGAACATCCAAGCTCGGACTGTTGTCCAGAGCGTCAACAGAGTGGTGCACTGTGGGATAGCTCCCAGAGCTGCTACGGTCGATTTCCGTCCACACATAGCCTAATTCAACATAGCCATGTCTAATTTAGCGCTACTCCCCTCGTCGGGGAGGAGTACAGAATTCGAACTAAAGAGCCCTCTAGGTCGAACTAATTAGCTTCCTGGTGTGGACGGGTGCACGGTTAAGTCGAATTAACGCTGCTAAATTCGACAAACTCCTAGTGTAGACCAGGCCTAATTTAAGGAAGTCTCAACTTTAATGAGAGATAAACTTTGAGTACTATTATTTTTGAGTTACAGCCTATATAGACTCAGTAATTATGAGAATTGATGTTCATTGATGGGATTATGCTCAGAAAATGAGGTCATCATAACATCTACACAATCCTTTTTATTCTGGCACATCACCACTTCCTTAAAATGTTTTCTGCCTAAAAATCCTGAAATCCTTTTTGCTTAACTGGTTTCTTGGAGCAGAAGGGTATCTGATCCATTCAACTTCAGCATATCTTTTAGGAATAAATTGGCCAAATGCCTTTGGGTTTATTCTGAGATGGATTTAAGGATCCAGAAAAATGTGTGCAGTGGATGGGAGGTGGTGGAGGAAATTACTTTTTTCTTTTTCCCACAGTATATAGAAAGCTCTTCTTTAAAGCCAAAATCATAGATTGATTTTTTTTTTAGTTAGACTTCAGTACGCAGCTTATGAATCAAGCCTGTACTACTTGTATAATTTCTAAAGTTTTAGTTCATTTTTCATTATAGAAGGATATACTAGGCCTTCTCAGATCTATAAAAGTGCACTGGTTAGAAAATCTTGGGTTCTCTTGCAGTCAGACATGTTGTTTCAGTGGTAGAAAAACAAAGCATGAGGATACATGGCATGTGTCAATAGTGTATGTGGGTGCAGCCTTAGATGACAGATACTGTAGGGCATGTTTTCAATGCGTTATGTGTGGAATTAAGTGGCCAGGATTCATTAATAGGGACTGCACACCACCAGTATCTCCTCATGCACTACGGAGAATATGCCCCACTCCTCTGTCTTAAAGTGGTTGGGAGGCGGGTGAAGTATGGCATTGCAATTGGAGGCTTATCCCACAATTTAAAATGGATTTATGGAAGCCTCAAATAAGGGCTGCTCAGCAGGCTTAAAATGGAAACTTTGATAACTGTCAGCCAACTTTTATAATGGTAAGATTAAATGGTATCTTGGGGCTGGACACTTGCAGTCTTTAGGAATCCAGTTTGCCTTGTGTTTTTGTTTTTGTTTTTTTAGATGGAGAAACATTTCGCCCCTCTCTATCCTTCATATATCATGTCTATAGCTATATTACATCAAGAACTGAATTGTCAGTGACTCCTCTGAAGCCAAAAAGTGTAAAAGAAAAATGACAAAATAATAATTTCCAGTTGCCATATGTGATCTAGTGTATAAGTTGTTCAGGCACCTCCTTGTTAAATACAACCCACTTCCTTCATCAACTCTCAAACAAGAAAATCCACTGGAATAACTGATAAAGAATATTTAAGTTCAAGTCAAACTTCATTCTATTATGTCTACTTCAAGAATATAGTTTCTCAATTTATAGTAGTAAATTAAGAGTTAGCTGGTATCATGGAGGTAGTAGATCAGTGTTTGAAATCTGCTCAGACTGAAATACAAGTAATGTATGTGGAGCTATTGATCACAAAATCAAAATATTCTACAATTGTGATGTAAAAACATACTTTAGGCCCAGCAAGAAAGAAAAATAAAAGCAGAAGAAACCCAACATGCCCATCTAAGGGGGAACCTTCCCAATGCTCCATAACACAGGAACTCATCCTATATATACTTACTTTTTCTCTCCCATTTAAAATTTATCTCCTTTGAGGGGAGTGGCACAGATTTTTTTCTTTGAAAATCCAGTAACAATGTTTCACTGTAGGTGATGTGCCTTTCTGTGAGAAATTCTAAGACATGTTTATGAGGGAGGCCAACCTACACAATCAAAATGGTCCCAACTGGCCTTTAAAATTTTAGAATTCACCCTCCACTCTTGCTGTTCTGATATTCAAGAAACTGTATGATACCTGAAATGCAGTATAAAGCGAAGATAATTTATTTCATTCATGTTCTACTACTAAAATTACAATTAATTAATCTTTGGTTCACTCAAATTATTTTTCACAGAAGAGAATTTCAAGTCTGCTCTATTGTATACTTCCATATTATCAGTCACTTCTTAAGATAACATTTCTCTTCTCTGGACTGGTAAATTTGCTGTGAGACTTGGTGGGGAAAAATGAAATGACTTGTTATAATAAAGCTTCTGATTAGAAATGAAAGCATGACTTTGATCTAAAGTTACATGCCACTGAATATGTGGCATGATCATGTACGAAGAATATACCTGGAATTCTATTCAGATTTAAGTGAAAGTACTTGTGTGCTTCATAGTTCACTCTGAAATAACCATTTTCTCTGAACATGCAGGTTGTCAGCAGTTTAGTAGAACGGTGTGCATGTTGCTCTGTCCAGAAGTTCATACAACCAATAACTGATTTGCACTTTAGACAATTGTCTACTTTGCTGTAGCTAAATATGATTTTTCCAATGTGTATCTTTACTTAACAACATTTGTCTCTTTTTTTTTCTGTTTTCTCACACTGAAACCTTAAATAATAAATCAGGTGCTGGTTTTAATCTTTCTTCTTTCTCTGTACTTTTATTAAACAGGAAATATTGAAGTGGATAGTATTTTGACTGCTACTGGAATTTCCATCCTTTATAAATGACTTTTTTTTCTGGTTTTCTTTCTTTGGAGTCTCCTTTCAGAATCTGCCTTTCTTTGCTGTAAACACTGAAAAGGTTGCAGACCGTACGGTATAATTAGTTTTAAAACCTGTGGGGCCTGACTCTTCACTGCCTTGTATCTTGTGTAGCCCTTTGTACTTGCACAAAGTGGATGTAAACTGCCATCACCGTGATTACCAATGCAGAATTCTCCAATCTCTCTCTCTTTTTCACTCACTTTCTATAGGGGTAATAGATTGCAGAAAATGCCAGTAGGTGGAGAATGAGACTTGATGTTCAGAGCATCTATTTTAATGTAGAACTGACGGAACAACATAAAAATGTAAATGGTTCAAATTTTGACCTCAGATCTGAGGGCTTAGAGGGCAAGATTTAACTCTCTGCTCCTATTACTGTTTCTGAATTTTTCAGAGGGGATGAATTCAGTGTATGCATCTACAGTGGGAAGCACCTCCCAACAGTTAGCACATAGTGGGATCTGAGTTACTGCAGTATTTCCCTGTATCCAAAAGATAAAATGACTGTTCTCTTGCACTGTGGCTAAATCCTAACTTTTTAATGGCAACTACTGCAATTTTTCTGCATTGCTTCTGTTACCAGTCTAGTGTTGTCTCTTTTTAGATAGCATCTTTCTTCAAGTTCAAGGCAATCATATATTAGGGAACAATTTTTGTCATGCTTTATACATTAGATATTTAAAATTATTAAAGCTGCTTTCTGTGTGATATCAAGCTCAGTCTCCTGTACTTTTATGTGAAATAACAATTAGCTTTTAAAAGACTTTTTTATAATTTCTCCCCTACTACAAAATTTAAATAAAATAGACAATTATAATGGTGCTGAACAATCTCGCACTATTTAGTTTTCACTATATGTAGCTTGCCCTTTATATTCAAAATGATAGTGTTATGAATGTGAAGCCAGTCTAGTCAACTGCATGGCTGACCATCTTAATGCGTTTTTAGTATTTCTTAAATCTATTAGTAGATATGACTTTTCATTAATAATATATTTGTTTGAAAATAATAGTGTGCATTATACACATGCACTTCAGACAGACAGTTGTGCAACGTAAGTGCTTCATTTGCATGCTGGAAAAATAGCTTTAACAATCTGAGTAACAATTCACATTTAGATTTCAAACTTATCAGCATATTTGTTGTGCTCACAAATAAAACTACAGAGACAAGAACTGCTCATACAGATGTTGCAGGAAAACAAATGTCAGACACTTGAGTCCCAGCTGTAGCTGAACCATACAGGACACTGATATCCTCTATAAATGAGAGAGGAGTTTCACATAAAAGGAATGACACAGAAGCAAAACACAAATAGAAATATAGAATGTACAACAATTAGCTGTTCATGCAACTAGTAACTAAATCAGCAGGGAATCTGCTGTCTATTTCTACACTGAAAGGAAACATCCTGATAATCTTTACAATATGTAACCTATCATGTAATAAATATATATATTTCCATAGAAAAATTTAGTTTTAACCTTCTTGCAAAAAGCTGTGATTCTTATTATTTTGGCACACCACGTGGAGGGTATAAATGTTAAAAGCAAATCTGTCCACAAATGCTGCCTTAGATTTGCAAGATTCCAGTTGACATTCTGGCATGATAGTTGCAGTTGAAAATGGCATTTTTTCCTTCCCTCTTTCTGCCATTAGAAATTCAAAATCATAGCTCTTTGCCAGCCAAGCAGAAGTTTCAGTGGGATGTACAGACACTTGTCCATGTGATTCCCATTGACCTCAGTGGGAGTGGTATGGCTAAATTTACTCGCTGAAAATGCACAGCATCCTACATCCCAGAGCTTTCTAAAACAGATTCTTTATTATGATTTATATTGGTAGAAATATTATCCTCTGCAACGCTTTTTAAATGCTGAGGATTTCTGATTCTCTAGTGAAGAGTGTGATGCCTCTCTTCCTCCCCCACCCTCCCCTAGTCAGTTGGTCTATAACTGTTGTATTTTTGAATGATGGACCAGATCCTCAGATGTGTCAGAGCTGTGCTCAACACACCTTGGAGTGGGAGAATAGGTGGTTTTAACAACTAGATTTTGGGATGCTGTAATTTTCATCAGCACATAGCATCTCTCAGGGAGCCATATAGCCAGTCAAGATCATTGACACTGCCCTGGTATCCCCCAATCCCTGTATGTTCCCCACCTTAGAATGTCTCCTATAACAGGAGAAACGTCACCTGCTGCCTTAAGGTAGCTTTAAGTCACATTTTGCTTACCTAGGGTCTGAGGCTCCAACCTGATATTTTTAGTGGGGTTGTAGAGGTGTAAGTTCTAACTCTGGCTTAAAGGGTTGAAAACCACAATACATGCGCTAAATATGTCACTTTGTTTGCAGTTATTGGAGTTAGAAACTTCAGGCTTCCCTTCTCTATCCTTTTAATTCTACTCTTCATTTCATTTAAAGAACTGCACACTGGAAACCATTGCAGTGCACAACTCCACCTCTTGTTGGTTCTGCAAAACCTGTGCAGAATTCTGCACATTCTTGAGTGCCATCTACTGGCATACTTAATATTAACTATTTACATATATGCAAACATGTCTCTTTTCCAGAGTATTCTTTTAGCAGAACACTTTTTTTAATGCCACAAGATACACCTCTGAAAAGGTACCTTTACTACTTATTTATTTTAGAAAATACTAACAGATCTATAAATCTTTGCCAGGTAAGTATCAGAAGCAAAACAATGATCATCGTAACAGTGAGCTTTAAGAGACATTAGACAGGAATATAGTCATCAGATGTGTCTTTAACAGGGTTTTACCATGTTAGCGTGAGAACCATTACAACACCTCTGGCAAGCTATTTCTAGTGATACACTTAAGAAACTAGCTATGTCTATAAGTGTTAAGTCAAAAAATTGGACAGGTGTGCTGGTTCATTTGTCCCCTGACTATTTTGTAGGATACGTAATTGGCGTGTCATTCCTTTACAGCTGTACTATTTTTCTTTTTCCAATGAAAGATTATACGTATAAGTCACTTTTTTAAGTGCTAAATGAATGGTGCAACAAGAAACATCTATTAGTAATTGCCACTGCTGCTGCCAGATTCCACAAACTGCAGCTTCAGGAACTCATGACTGCTTCTCAGGAAAAATGAAAGGTACTGCCGCACAAGGCTAGATCTAACCTTCTGTGCCTTTGTCTTAATTGTCCTCCCCTCATTCCACATCCAACTAGTAGAGATAATTGTTCCTCATTGCTACTAGGGGCCCATCTTGCGTAATTACTCATGTAAATGTCCTACCGCCTTCAAGGATAATTACTGTGGACAAACTTTGGGAACTCAATGTGCATATGTAAGGAGTTGTGTGACATCTTCCCAGTCAATATATCCTCCCCTTCTGTTTAGCAGGATGGCCTAAATTGAATGAAGAGAACTGTAGTAGTGTTGGAACACAGCCATCTGTGTGAAGTAATGCAACGCCATAACTAATATTCTTAGTATGCCATGGTTAGCCTGATACACCAACATGGCTCTCAACTGAGAAATGAAGTACGAGGCTCTCACCTTTCCAGTAAAAGACAACATATTCTCCACAGGAGAGAGCCTAATTATATAGGAAGTATTACATTATGCTTAGACTGGAGAGAACAATCCTGCGTCTGTAAACATCTAAGCTCTTGATTCCTGCAAATTAACGCTGTGGTTAGGGATAAGAAAACTGACACATTATGATTAGCAGCATTCAGGAGAGCTTGTTTGCATGACCTATGACTAGCTGCATCCTTTCTATAAACATTACAGTATCCATACAATCCATGAAATATTTACCTTTTAGGGTGGATAGCTGAGCCAATTCTGTTCTGGATGTGACCCTTTGCTATACCTTTCTATCAGTATAATCAGATCTCTGGGAGGGAAAAGTGGTGGTAATGGTTGTTGTAGATACAATGTGATTTGTATTGAAGTTAAAATGGATACACAAGTATTGCATTAAAACCTATGCATTATGAAATATATAATAAAAAAAGATATTTCAGAACAATATGTCACTTACTAGATACTATTACATTCTAGTACTTATGAGGCAACAAAGGGCAAAAAAGACATGATGTAGTCCAAAATTGGACTAACATTCTGGCTGATGTGACAAATATTAAAATTAGGGTTGTTGATGGATCACACTAACTCAAAAATTAATCACATTACAAAAAATTAATCACGATTAATTAGTTTTAATCACATTGTTAAACAATAGAATACCAATTGAAATTTAAGTATTTTTTGATGTTTTTCTACATTTTCAAATATCTATTTTAATTACAACAGACTGCAAAGTGCTCACTTAATTTTTTTATTACAAATATTTCTGCAAAACTGATAAACAAAATAAATAGTATTTTTCAATACACCTCATACCTGTACTGTAGTGTGATCTCTTTATCATGAAAGTGCAACTTACAAATGTCTATTTATTTATTTGTTACTGACAAGGCTAATTTCACCATTCTGGGACTTCGAGTGCAGAAGATGGGGGCCCGCAAGGATTCTAAAAATTAATACTGGCCACTCCAGACTTGTATTAAGCTGTAACCTTGAGTTTTTCGCTAACCGTGGATTGGTAGATGCTGCCACCACCCAAGTGCAGAACCTCTGTGAGAGCCCAGGAAGGCGCACTTGGGAATTCCTTCCTGTGGGGTACCCTCAAGCTCTTTCATACACACCCTTCCAGGGAAGAGCTGATTAAACATGTGCACAAACCTCTTAAGACACACAAATCCAATTCTGTTCTAAAAGGTAAATTTTATTAATAAAAAAGAGAGAATACATCTGGGAACTCAGACTATTGCTAGATTTTAAAAGAGCAACTACAAGCATTAAGCACCAAGAATAGCTTTCTTGAGGTCCATCTTAAATGTTACAAGCAAAACAAAAGCATCTGGGGTTAGCACAGAGGAATCCACAAACTATAACAAAATAAAAGGAATAAACTGAATTTCATCTTCCTAGACATTTCCTGATCCACTTACATATCTGGAGTTTTAAATGAGTAGTTTCTAGGTATGATACTGATGATTTTTTTTATACCTGGCCCAAGATCTTACATCATAGCTGCTGTCCTCTTCACCTCTGCCCAGGAGAACAACAACAGACAGAGAAAATAGGAGTCTTGTTTCAATTTTAAAAAGTTCTAGTCTTCCCATTGGCTCTTTTGGCCAGGTGCCCACTCACTTCCTTTTACCTATATATAGCAGTGAGACTTTTTAACCCTTTAGAGGTAGAACAATTAGAGAACAGCAACTAAGAGGGATTTTATTGCTACTGTCTGGCTGCATTTCCATAAGAGAGCTACGCCCCTCCTTTCATTTATCACAGTTACATAACTGCATTCAAAAACACAACAATGTAAAACTTTAGAGCCTACAAGTCCACTCAGTCCTAATTCTTGTGCAGCCAACCGCTAAGGGTAGGTCTACACTTACCTGTCAGGTCGACGGGCGGCGTTCGACTTCTCGGAGTTCGAACTATCGCGTCTAATCTAAACGCGATAGTTCGAACTCCGGACGCGCTCCCATCGACTCCGGAACTCCACCACTGCGAATGGCGGTGGCGGAGTCGACGGGGGAGCCGCGTACTTCGTTCCTGCGGTGTCTGGATGGGTGAGTAGCCCGAACTAAGGTACTTCAACTTCAGCTACGCAAATAGCGTAGCTGAAGTCGCGTACCTTAGTTCGAACCCACCCCCCCCTTAGTGTAGACCAGGCCTAAGAGAAACAAATTTTGTTTGCATTTATGAGAGATACTTATTTACAATGTCACCTGAAAGTGAGAACAGGCGTTTGCATAGCACTGTTGTAGCTGGTGTGGCAAGATATTTACGTGCCAGATGTGCTAAAGATTCATATGCCTTTTTCATGCTTCAGCCACCATTCCAAAGGATATGCTTACATGCTGATGATGCTCATTAAAATAATAATGCATTAATTAAATTTGGGACTGAACTCCTTGGTGTAGAATTAGGTTAAGGCAGTGGTTCCCAAACTTTAATAGCCTGTGAAACCCTTTCACTAGCATGTCAAGTCTCGCGAAACCCCTCTTAAAAATGAATATTTCCAGGGATTTTCTCCTGTACCCGAGTATAAATTATGAAAGCAGTGATCTTGGAAATATAAAATTTGTTTTTGACATGCTTATTACACTCTATTATTAATTATTTATCATTACAGTATTTTATTACATTATGAAAATGGCAATGCCCTTTCAAGATCTCACTTTTCCAAGATCTCCCTCCAAAGAGTTCCTCCTACACAAGCATTCAGGTCTTGAGCAGTCCAGGCAAACAGCACATGTTACAAAAAAGCTTAAACTTGTTCTTCATAATAATTTTAAAAACAATACTAGCTGCCTATTTAATTTTAAAAACAGCAAAAAATATTCCTCCTTTTCTATTTCTTATAAGGAGTCTTGAAATTTAAATCTCCTCAGTGTGATATGCTTGCTTTGATCTGCTTAGCTCCTGGAAGTCTAGGAGCTCCAAGCTGCTGGCCCCATGCTGCCTGGGATCCCTAGGGACAGCTCTGGCCGCCATTAGGGAATTTTTTCCTGAGAATCCCCTGTAAAATTTCACAAACCCCCAAGGGTTCACAAACCCCAGTTTGGGAAACATTGGGTTAAGGTTAGGGCAACTCATAAAGATGTTGCATTAGAATAGGATTTCCATGTTTTATGACCTCAGACAGTATCCAGTCTTTTCCGGGAGCCTTTCCGTTGGGGAGACAGTCTATGGCAAGGCTTAGCTCCTCAATAGTTGGTTCAACATTGAGTTGGTTCATATCAGGCAGGCTTTTGATGGCGTTGATGGCTTCATATCTAATAATAATTTTCATGGGAGTAAAGCTCAGTGTAGTGTTCTACCCAGTGATCCATCTGCTTGGTGCAGTTCTTGATTGTTTTCCCTATTTTTGGTTTTCAATGGGGAATGTCATCTTTGAAGTTGGACCCAAGGCTTTTTTGATCCCGTCATACATGTTTCTGATGTTGCCTGCATCAGCTGCTACTTGGATTCTTTCACATAAATCCAGCCAATAGTAATTTGTGCAGCATCGAGCAGTTTGTTGTACCTTGGTTCTTGCCACTCTCAACGTTTTTGTAAGCTTTTTTCATTTGGGTCTTTCTTGTAGTTTGTTTGGGCTGTGCATTTGGCCCGTCTCACTAGTGTCAACACACTGGAATATGCATCAAACCAATCATTGGTCTTATTTTCCTTCTTCCCAAAGACTGATAGATCTGCATCGTAGACTGTGTTTTTCATGTGCCACAAGAGCTGAAGTGGGAGCAAAATCACTGGTGTCAAGGGCTTGTTGTAGTATGTTCTTGTAATGCTGTGACTTCTTGGTCCACTATGGCACTGATGTTAATACAAGGACATCCTTTAGATCTCTGTATTTTGTTGTTTTGTTTAAATCTTACCTTGCTGTGACACTGCATACCAGAGAGTGGTCTATTAGCACTTTGATAACTGCGAGTAATGAGGACTATGTTAAGATTGGTATGCCTTGTGGTAATAAGATCCAGTTGGTGCCAATGGTCAGATCTGGGATGTTTCCAAGACACTTTGTGTTGTGCCTTTGTCTGAAAGAATGAGTTTGTAACATGGAGGTTGAAATAGGAACAAAATTCTAGCAGTCTAACCGTTTTTCATTCATCTTACCAGTTCCATGTTGACAAGACAGTTGGTCCATGCTTAATGATCAGCTCCCACCCTTGCATTGAAGTCCTCTAGCAGGAAAACATATTCATGTTTCAGAATCTTGCTAACTGGTGTTCAGCTGGTCATAGAACTGGTCATTAACGTCTGAAGACAAGGAGAATGTTGGGGCATACACATTCACAAGGTTGACTGGATTCTCAGATGTGAACAAGCGTAGTCTCAAAATTCTCTGATCCATTTGTAGGTGCTCGATCATCCCCAGAAGTGAGTTCTTGATGGCGAATCCTACTTCATATTCACATGTTTCTTCCACATTTTTCCCGTCAGAAAAATGTGTAGTTTTTTTTTTTATCTGAGAGATCTGTTTGGCGCTAGCCGTGTTTCTTGGAGGGATACAATATCCACGTTGAGTCATTTCAGCTAGTCATTGATCATGTCAGTTTTATGTGCATCGTTGATCTTTTGAAGGTCCTTAGATAATCCAGGTCTCATTGGATAGTAGGGATAGACAATATATTTTAAATTGGTATGTCTCTCTCTTTCTTACCTACTAACTTCATTTTAGAGATGGGTTTATAGTATTTCTCATTGTAGCATCTAATAGTCTCACAAATAATTGGGAGATCCTCAGCTGGTATAAGTTGTCATAGCTTTATTGAAGTCAATGAGGCTATGGCAATTTACACTGGCTCAGGAAATACCCCAATGTATTTATACCTCAGAACATCTTTGAGGTAGGGAAGTATATCTCTATTTGTACTGATGGGAGAACAGAGAGAGACTGAGGTTGTGGCAAAACAGGAATAGAACCTAGACTTCTGGATTCCCAGTCCTGTGCTTTGACAAGACCCTCCTCACTCAACAACAGCATATTCATTGTTGCTTTCTATGTTGATGGTACTCGGAAATACTGGATTGTAGATGCTATCTCATCTTCAACTGGCTTCAATTTACAGAGACTGTAAGCTTTAATATCACCTCTCAAAAGTGAATGTTATGGTTTACTGTAAGTATAGCAACTCTTTGACATTTTTGTATTATTTCTAAGAAAACACTTTTTTAGCAGATGAGATTATCAGTATGGATATTATTTTGTCTGACTACAAATGGCAAAGATGCATTTTCCTGAAAGATGTTAATGAGTTTTGCATTTTGTGGTAACCATTTTCTAAATTCCTAACCTGCAGATGTTTAAACAAATGTCTAAAGTATGATATGTCTGGAAAATGAAAAGTAATGAGCAGTGTTCAAAAATAATTAAAAGTCAACTTTAGACTTTTTAGATGGGTTTGTATCTGCACATGCACAGAATGGGTATATGCACAAGTGACTAAAACTGACCATATGTTGTGATGCATAAATGTAAAGCAGATGTGGTTTTTATAACTGGGTTATTCAACTCATTGTGTCAGATTAGGCATCCTACACATTTCTACTAATTTGGGAGTGTGGAAGAGTGTAATATTGCTCTGACATTCCACTGCTCTTGGGAGTATAACACTGCCTTTCACTGGATGGAATGTCTGATCTGCTCAAGCATTTCTTCTTTTATTGTCCTTGACTCGCCCCACCAAATAAGATGATATACAGTAACTCCTCGCTTAACGTTGTAATTGTTCCTGAAAAATGCGACTTTAAATGAAACAATGTTAAGCAAATCCAATTTCCCCATAAGAATTAATGTAAATAGGGTGGGTTAGGTTCCAGGGAATTTTTTTCACTAGACAAAAAACTATATATTTTTTATATAATATATAACACACACACACACACACACACACACACACACACACACACTCTAAATTTTAAATGAACAATGTAATACTGTACACAGCAATGATGATTGTGAAGCTTCATTGAGTGGTGAAGTTAGAGGGTGGAATATTTCCCAGGGAATGCCTTACTGCTAAATGATGAACTAAATAATTCGGCTGAGCCCTCAAAGGTTAACACATAGTTGTTAATGTAGCCTCACACTCTACAAGGCAGCACAAATGGAGGGAGGGGAGACAGCATGGAAGACAGAGACACACACCCTGGGTGTGAGAGAGAGAGATGCACATTGCCCCTTTAAGTACGCTGACACCACTCTAAGTACATTGCCTTTTTAAGTACATCAGGAAGTTGAGACAGCAAATGTGGCCAGCAAGCTCCCTCCATTCTGAGCCCTGTCGTGTCCTCACCCTGCTCTGTATGGAGAAAGGGTAAGCCTGGCATTAGCCCCCATCTTCCCCCTCCGCCACCCCCCGCACAGCAAGCAGGAGGCTCCGGGGAGCAGCTCCAAGGCAGAGGGCAGGAGCAGCACATGGCAGTTGGGGGAGGGACAGCTGAACCGCCAGCAATTGATAGCCTGCTGGGCTGCTGCCGCACAGGGAACTTAGGGGAGTGAGAAGCTGATAGGGGGGCTGCCAGTCCACCATGGTTACAAGCCCCCACCAGCTAGCTGCAACAGGCTGCTCTTCCTGCAAGCAGTGGACAAAGCAGGCGACTGCCAAACAACGTTATAAGGGAGCACTGCACAGCTTTAAATGAGCATGTTCTCTAATTGATCAGCAATGTAACAATGAAACACTGTAACAATGAAATGTTAACTGGGACAGCTTTAAGTGAGGAGTTACTGTATGTAATATATATAAAATGCTAATAGAGAGAGGTTTCCTTGGAGCCATAAATTTCCCTGCAACCCCATCCAGACTCTGTGTGCATAATTTCCTTAATGACAAAGAGGTCATTTTGTGCAGTTGTGCATTTATTATAATCTGACTCAACTATGTTGTTCTTGCTTGATTTCTCTTCTCTCCATCCCATAAACAGCCCATAACTCACTATAATGCTTGTACAGTCCTGGCCCATCAAGTCTGCTCCATCTTGCAAGGGATAGACTGCAGTTCAGATTGAATTCCATTGAATAACATTGAACTCCTTCTTCTCTTTTTTTTTTTCTTTTTTTTTTTTAAGGTTGCTTTTCTGCAGGATAGGGAAAAGTCTTAAATGGCCAAGATGGTAAATAACATGGATAATTTTATTAATATTTGATTAATTTTAAAATGCACTAATCACAAATCTCTTAATAAAAGAACAAAAATGAAAAATGACAATGGAAAAGAAACATACCAGTAGTCTTAAAAGCAAACAAAAGAGCCAATCATCTCTCCAAAATCTCTCCCACAAAACCCTGAGAAAATAGACGGGCTTTGGTTTGCATAAAGGGGAGAATTTTCCGAGTTCTGTGTTTATCTCGGAAATAGCAATCAGACTCAGCTATTTCTGTTAGTGCTCCATGCATGAGCTAGGATATGCCTCTTTACACAAACAAAACAGGTACATAGAGGTTTGGGATTTTTTAGGAACATTTATGGGTACTTAAAATTCATTTAGCCTGGGTGTAATTTATTGAAGACTTGTTTATCAGCTTTTACAGCTGGATATGTATATAATAGTCAATTTAATATATATCCAAGATGCATTTAATATGCTTAGATGAATGCTCTTTTTTTTTAATTTTCCTTTAACCATGCTGCAGACTTTTGAGTAGCTATATCATGCACAGAGTTTGTTCAGAAAAAAATTCAAGATTAGTCACTTTCCCATATTTTGGCATGTTACAATTTCATAATCTGAAAATTCTTACATAGGTTAAGTACTGTACACAGATTCAGTTTACTTTGTGGATTGGGGTAGGTTATTACTTTATATAACACAATGAGAATTTTGCTGGAATATGATGATTTGACCAGCTTTCATAAATTTTCAACAAGTGTAGGTGTCCTCATGTTGCTGGGGGGCAGGGGGAATTAAGCATTAAACAGGAAGGCTTGCCAGATATGTAGAAACTGACTATTTTACTTTGTGAACCCAATCTACATCCTTTAGTGTCCTCAAGATGCTTCACATTTACTCTTAGATACAACTAAATAATAGTAATATATGTTGTATTAAGAGCAAAGGATCAACTAAGGTGAAAAAAAACTCTTCTAAAGCTACAGGAAAAAACTAGCAGATGCAATCAGTGATATGAGTAGAATAGTTGTACCCTCTGCATAAGAACTGAGAATAGGTGGCTTAGCTGTGTATCAAAGTCAAGGCATGTCAGTGCAATATCTGTGACATAACAGTTAGGCTGTATCACTCTCCCTAGATATCCAACTGTGCTGAGCCTATGGCGAAATGTGACATATTAGCAAGAAAATACCCATCAGCAGTGGCAAAATTTTCCTTAAGCTAATAAACTCCTGCTGAGTTTTTCCCTCCCTTCTGTCAACCTCAACTGTATGGGAGTATGACATAAATTTAAGAAAGCCAACTCTTGATGTTTTGTAGAAAGAAAAAAGGACAGAAGGCAGGGAATTAAAATAAGAATTTACATGTCTGAGTGGTGAGGAACAGGGTGTGGAAGATTATGCTTGGACATTTGTACTTAGTAATGTCAAATGTCCCCATCACTCTCTGGCCATTTAAAAAAAAATATTTGAAGTGGTTATGACCAGCACAGATTCTCTCTCACACATCTGTAATAAGATACTTGCTACTTTGAAGTAGCAGTGTCCAGGTCTACATAAGGATTTCTACACAGAGCAACAAAGGTACTCAGTGAAGATGTGGTAGTGATCTGTAAATGCATATTTCTTTTTAATCCTTTAAACAGCTCTATTTTCTCCCTGAAAGTTTGTACAATTATGAAGTGCTGTTAGGTTTCCCCTTTCAAAACAGGTGTATTTTAGAAATCGGTCCCTATTTCTTTAGGAGTCTACATTTAAAAAATGACTGGTGATTTTTATATGAATGCCTCAGGCTTTGGGTGCTCAGCCTGGGACATCTTAAGGGATCCTGATTTTCAGGAAGTGTGGATTACCCACCCTCTGAAAATCAGGACTCTTTAACATGTTTCAGGTTGGCTACCCAAAATCACTAATTTTGTTCTGTATCAGAGGGGTAGCCGTGTTAGTCTGGTTCTGTAAAAGCATCAAAGAATCCGGTGGTACCTTATAGACTAACAGATGTTTTGGAGCATGAGCTTTCGTGAGTGAATACCCACTTCGTCGGATGCATGTTCTGAGTGTGCCACAGCTGCAAAATCTAGCTTTTATTTTTTCCCTCTCCAACTATCACTGTAATATTTGAAGACAAAAGTGGACCTTGGTGAAGCATTCATCAGAATGTTTTCCTTTTTTTCTGACCACAACTGTGTGCAGTTTCTGTTCTGTTCAAGTTCTTATACCATACCCATCATGTCCGGGCATCAGTCTAACAATAATACTATGCAGACTATGATCAGATAAATCTTATTTGTCATTCAATCATTGAAAAGATTGCCAATCATACACCAACACTTTGAACACGTACAGTGCAGTAAATGATAAAAACAATCCCTATGTCATATTTGAAATGCATAGAATTAAGAACACATGAGAGTTAAATAACAATGATTATTCTTGTCATCTATACAAATCCATAATTTAAATACAGGAGTTGAGTATCCAAAATAATGTTTAATAGTAATGTATTGATTAAGGACTGTCAGAGGGAAAAATAAGCATTAAGATATTGTTTGTTAGCAGATATTCTTGGAAATCACAAATCCTTATGAAAATAAATTTGATTGTCTTGGCATTTTAATAGTTCTGGTATAGTAATGGATGAAAAGTTGATTTGATTTATCTTGTGATCATTGACTTACTAATATTTCCCTGTCTTAAGAAAAATTGGTTTCAGCCATTCAGACAGAAGAATTTAAGTCTAGAGTTTCTTAACTGGAATAAAAAATAATTGAAGAGTGATTCCTTCTTAAGATATAGCCCAATACACATTCAAATTGATGAAAGACTCTGGTTGACTTGAACTGGAGTTGGATTATATGGTAAAGGAGGGAGAGTGAGAGCCTTGTATTTCTCAGCAGTGATGTCTTGCTAGCTGACTGTAAGGTTCTAAAAAGAATAGTGTTCACTGGTCTTGTTTCTGGAAGTAACATGGTCTTCTGTAACATTCAATTTTTATGCCCAGATAGAGACACACAAACAAATTCAAACAGAAATGTCACACTTCCATCTAGGAATGTTCCATCCAGGTCAGACTTGGGGCATAGTGACAGAGCAGCATGAGGACTATTGTCCAGCAGCACCTGTCCTGTAGATAGAGAATGTTAGTTGCCTGGAGTGACAACAGCACTAGATTTACTTAAAAGCTCTTGTTAAATTTCACTCTAAAATGCCAGTATTTTCTATGTTTGGTAGGTATGAGTTTTTCTTTCTCAGATCTAATACAATTCAAAAATGGAGGTTTACATTTCATGGGAGGGAGAAAACATTGAGGTACTTCAACTATCGTTTCATTTTTAACTTTTTTTTCCTGCAACAGAAATAAAAAGGACACCTAGTGAAATAAAATTCACCCCTGTGCAGAGGGCCAGCAACAACAACCAACTCATTTACTTTTACTTTTAATGGTCTTTTAAACTGGGAATGTCAATATTCGTTTTCCTTTACAAAAGTAAATTCACATCCCTATTCATGTCTATTGGCCTGTTTAGTTAGATTTCTCCAGTACCGCTGCCTGCCGTGTTGATCTGCTACTTGTACAATCCTTTCTTAAATGCAAATTGTTGTGAAGTGTGATTTATCATGTAGACTAGTTTTCATAGTGTGTGAATCCTCTTTTGTAGAAAATGACAGGGATCAGAAAAGTCAACCATATTGGCAGTGTGTGCTATGCACTTAACTAAAACAAGTGACAGCTCTACAGTAAGCAAATGTCCCCTTTTACTGTAAAGGAAAATAAAGGATTTTCAAGAATCTTTGATGAATTTGCAAAGAATTTAAAGGGATGATTATCAACAAATCATTTTAAAAAAAAGTTCTTAAAAGTAGTTTCAAATGCTGAATTTCCCTGGCAATATCTGTAGTTTCCTATTTTTTCCAATTATTTTCTCTCCTCTTTTTGCTAACCACTTAGGAGAAAAGGACACATTCTGCACCCCATATGTGGCAGAACAGACGTGTTTGGTGATAGTTCATAAGTGAAACAATTGGTTGGCTGATAGCGAATGCATCAGTGGTAGTATAAAGATGAGAAAAGGTTCAAAACACAAGGCAGGAAGATGAGCAGACGTAGAAGTGGGTTTTTTGTTGTTTTTTTTTTAAGTCAAAAGGGCTTAGACATCACACAAATTTTAGCCACTGAAAAGCGTCAGGGTCAGCAGTATGGAGTTGAGAAAATCTTCCTGATAGACCAGCACGAGAGAAGCAGCCATTCTGTAGATATGCAGTGTTCTCAACTGAGTCCCCAGGTTGTAGTCATTTGCCACATGTCTGACTACCTCACATCTGAAACACCTGAGCTTGTACCATGGCAATTCAAAGTAGAGTAGTCTCTCATCAGATTGAGGGATGAGGAAACAGTGCCATGTTTCCACTCCACTCCCCACCCAGTTGCTTGTTGGTGTGTGGTGGGAATTACTGGTGTAGCCCTTGTGTCCCTGGTGTGCTAGTTGTACTGAACACTACTAAGGGAGTTTGGGGATCCTTATTCCAACCTATGCCCCTACTTGGGTGTAGGCTCAGGACCCAGTCTGGCCCTTTTAACTAGGGATTTTTTTTTCTCACCCTTCACAAATAAAAAGGAAGAGATGAAGTGGTATGAAACAAAATAGTTCCTGATTCAAGCAGGCACAAAACTTAAGGTAGGAGTTGGCACATTTTCTCCATTCTTTCAAAAAGTGGCTGAAAAAATCATATAGTTGAGAGCTGTTTTTGCATAGTTTTAGACAATGAGCACATATGGTAAACATGCCATTGCATATCATTCTTCTATTACAGTATTTCATGTGTGACAGTGTTTGTCTATGTGACAGTGGAAATAAAAATCAGTTTGTTTTTTTTAATAAATCTGACACATGGTTTTTGGCACACTTTTGGAAAATATTTTAGAAGGGGATTTTTTTGAATTGGATTTTAAGCATGTAAATCTTAAAATATTACTGTCTCATGGCAAATGGACAAACAGTGCAATAAAGAATAAGTATTTAAATGACTGATATTGACTGCCATGACAAATTGGGATATTTTTCTATTGCTAAAATATATGGAAAATGAATGCTTCTGTTTTAATGTTAAATCATTGTACATGTATTTAATTTTTTTAGATGAAAGAATGCTCCATTAGGCTGGGACCTGAGACCAAGCGTCAATTCCCTGCTCTACCACAGGCTTCCAGTATGATCTTGGACAAATAAATTAGAGTAAAATTTGAAAGTCAATGGGAATTTTTTCTTTTGACTTAATGTGGCCAGATTTTCCCCTTAGTGTCTCTGTTCCTCAGCTCTAGCACTACTTGGGAATGTTTTGCTTAAACAGTTTTCCCTTGGGGGAAAAAAGACAATCCTCCACTTTTTTTTTTCTTCCCTGCAAAAGGGGCGGTTTCAATTAAACTTTCATCTAAAATGTTTCTCGGGTCCAAGATAAGATTCTCGCTGGAGATGGAGCAAAAGAGACACCAACCCACACTCACTAAAAGCTTGGTGGTTGCAGCATTCATCTGGGATATAGGAAACATTGGAGGATTAGTTTCAAGTCTCTGTTTTGCCTGATTCAGAGCACAGACTTCAATCCAGGTCTCCTCCATCTGAGGGGAGTGCCGTTACTGCTGTGCTATTGGCTATTTTGGGTTATGGAAATCTATCAGCCTCTCCCTTAGGACCCAGTAGGAGCTATTCCTCTTGGTAAAAAAATTAACATTTAGTGGGTCTGAACTAGCCTGACTCTCTAGCCCAGCTGCTGGGCACTCCCCTGGCATTTGGGAACCTGGGGTTCAAGTCTCTGCTCCCATAAATAGTTATCCCGCTGCAGAATAGAAAACTTTTTGAAACTGGGGAAAATATCACAAGATTGGAAAACAGTTTCCTGCACATTTCTACTCAGTTCCCATCTGTAAAATGTGGGGAAATAACATCCTTGTGAAGGGGGGATAGCTCAGTGGTTTGAGCATTGGCCTGCTAAACCCAGGGTTGAGAGTTCAATCTCGAGGGGACCACTTAGGGAACAGGGGTAAAAATCTGTCTGGGGATTGGTCCTGATTTGAACAGGGGGTTGGACTAGATGACCTCCTGAGGTCCCTTCCGACCCTGATATTCTATGATTCTAGGGAAATGCTTTAAGACAGGTATTGGCAACCTCTGGCACGTGGCTTGCCAGGGAAAGCACCATGGCTGGTTTGTTTACCTGCCGTATTGGCAGGTTCAGCTGATCACAGCTTTCACTGGCCGTGGTCCGCCATCCTAGGCAAATGGGGACGCTGGGAAGTTGCGGCCAGCACATCCCTGCACCTGTGGCGCTTCCCTGCTGCCCCCATTGGCCTGGGACAGCGAACAGCAGCCAGTAGGAGCTGCAATTGGCCAAACCTGCCACCGTGGCAGGTAAATAAACCAGCCCGGCCCACCAGGGTGCTTACCCTGGCGAGCTGCATGCCAGAGGTTGCCGACCCCGCTTTAAGAATATATGTATTAAAAAGTTTGTGAGGTCTCATACTACATTCATGGGGGCTATACAAATACCTGAGATGAAACTGAGATTGCAAAATCATGACAGCAATGCAATACCAACCCTTGTATTCAATTTTTATCAATAATGGTAAAGAGGGGTGATTATAAAATCATAGAATATCAGGGTTGGAAGGGACCTCAGGAGGTCATCTAGTCCAACCCCATGCTCAAAGCAGGACCAATCCCCAACTAAATCATCCCAGCCAGGGCTTTGTCAAGCCTGACCTTAAAAACCTCTAAGGAAGGAGATTCCACCACCTCCCTAGGTAACCATTCCAGTGTTTCACCACTCTGAGTGAAAAAGTTTTTCCTAATATCCAACCTAAACCTCCCCCACTGCAACTTGAGACCATTACTCCTTGTTCTGTCATCGGGTACCGCTGAGAACAGTCTAGATCCATCCTCTTTGGAACCCCCTTTCAGGTAACTACAGCTATCAAAAGCAGCTATCAAATCCCGCCTCATTCTTCTCTTCTGCAGACTAAACAATCCCAGTTCCCTCAGCCTTTCCTCATAAGTCATGTGCTCCAGCCCCCTAGTCATTTTTGTTGCCCTCCGCTGGACTCTTTCCAATTTTTCCACATCCTTCTTGTAGTGTGGGGCCCAAAACTGGACACAGTACTCCAGATGAGCCCTCACCAATGTCGAATAGAGGGGAATGATCACATCCCTCGATCTGCTGGCAATGCCCCTACTTATACAGCCCAAAATGCCATTAGCCTTCTTGGCAACAAGGGCACACAGTTGACTCATATCCAGCTTCTTGTCCACTGTAACCCCTAGGTCCTTTTCTGCAGAACTGCTTCCTAGCCATTCAGTCCCTAGTCTGTAACAGTGAATGGGATTCTTCCGTCCTAAGTGCAGGACTCTGCACTTGTCCTTGTTGAACCTCATCATATTTCTTTTGGCCC
Source organism: Mauremys mutica (assembly GCF_020497125.1). Taxonomy (NCBI): domain Eukaryota; kingdom Metazoa; phylum Chordata; order Testudines; family Geoemydidae; genus Mauremys; species Mauremys mutica. The sequence goes on along the minus strand of NC_059072.1, from coordinate 186,210,794 downwards.
AGTCCTCTAATTTGTCTAGGTCCCTCTGTATCCTATCCCTACCCTCCAGCGTATTTACCACTCCTCCCAGTTTAGTGTCATCTGCAAACTTGCTGAGAGTGCAGTCTACGCCATCCTCCAGATCATTAATGAAGATATTGAACAAAACCGGCCCCAGGACCGACCCTTGTGGCACTCCACTTGAAACCGGCTGCCAACTAGACATGGAGCCGTTGATCACTACCCATTGAGCCCGAAGATCTAGCCAGCTTTCTATCCTCTATATAGTCCAATCGTCCAGCCCATACTTCTTTAACTTGTTGGTAAGAATACTGTGGGAGACCGTATCAAAAGTCAAGTCAAAATTTTTTACTAAAGTCAAGGAATAACACATCCACTGCTTTCCCCTCATCCACAGACCCAGTTATCTCCTCATAGAAGGCAATTAGGTTAGTCAGGCATGACTTGCCCTTAGTGAATCCATGTTGACTGTTCCTGATCACTTTCCTCTCCTCTAAGTGCTTCAGAATTGATTCCTTCAGGACCTGCTCCATGATTTTTCCAGGGACTGAGGTGAGGCTGACTGGCCTGTAGCTCCCCGGATCCTCCTCCTTCCCTTTTTAAAAGATGGGCACTACATTAGCCTTTTTCCAGTCATCCGGGACCTTCCCCGTTCACCATGAGTTTTGAAAGATAATGGCCAATGGCTCTGCAATCACATCCGCCAACTCCTTTAGCACCCTCGGATGCAGTGCATCCGGCCCCATGGACTTGTGCTTGTCCAGCTTTTCTAAATAGTCCCGAACCACTTCTTTCTCCACAGAGGGCTGGTCACCTTCTCCCCATACTGTGCTGCCCAGTGCAGCAGTCTGGGAGCTGACCTTGTTTGTGAAGAGAGAGGCAAAAAAATCATTGAGTACACTAGCTTTTTCCACATCCTCTGTCACTAGGTTGCCTCCCTCATTCAGTAAGGGGCCCACACTTTCCTTGACTTACTTCTTGTTGCTAACACCTGAAGAAACCCTTCTTATTACTCGTAACATCTCTTGCTAGCTGCAACTCCAAGTGTGATTTGGCCTTCCTGATTTCACTCCTGCATGCCTGAGCAATATTTTTATACTCCTCCCTGGTCATTTGTCCAATCTTCCACTTCTTGTAAGCTTCTTTTTTGCATTTAATATCAAAAAGGATTTCACTGTTAAGCCAAGCTGGTCGCCTGCCATATTTGCTATTCTTCCTACACAGCGGGATGGTTTTTTCCTGCAACCTCAATAAGGATTCTTTAAAATACCGCCAGCTCTCCTGGACTCCTTTCCCCCTCATGTTATTTTCCCAGGGGATCCTGCCCATCAGCTCCCTGAGGGAGTCACTCTGCTTTTCTGAAGTCCAAGGTCTGTATTCTGCTGCTCTCCTTTCTTCCTTGTGTCAGGATCCTGAACTCGACCATCTCATAAAATTTGAGGAATGAATGAAATAAACTATTCCCATGAATTCACACAGACTAATAAAGGAACCCAGATTTCTGCATCTTCCCTACATATGCCATTACAAAAAACTTTTAGTTAAGAAGTTGCCATGTAAGCACACAACACTAGGTTTCTGGCGCATAACTCACAAGGGCAAAACTTGAGATCACGCTTGCCAGACTAAATATCATCCTGTTTCTTCCTCTAATCTAATGTGAGAAGAGAAGGAAGGGAAAATATTTTCTGCTAAGAACACTTTTGCTACAGCTGCCTTTTGTTGCTAAAAACTGACAGCGTGTGTTAAATTACCCAGTAGGTTGGAGAATACTGTAAAACTGAATTCAATAAAATGGAAAACAGGCGTCACACGGGAATAATCAGTGAAGGGGACCAATCTTAATCTGAAAAGCAAAGAATATGGCAAAAAAATTCATTAACCAGTAAATTACAGAAAATGCCAGTGTAGTCTGTGAGAAAGGTATAATAGAATGTAAGTGTAGTCGGGATGTACTTCATACTTGTTCAGTAAATGTAAGTATCTCACTCCACATATGGTGCACATGCATAAAGGTGTTTCTTTAAATCTTGGTATAGTATATTATGGTTTCATTCCTAATTACAGGAGAAACAACTGCTTTTGTTTCTGTAACTCCTTATTAAAAACCAATTTATACAGTGCCTGCAGGAAGTAATTCATGAAGAATATGGGCAGTGTATAAATCAATATAGGCTTTAAACTCTTTCAGCATACGTTGCAGTGCAGTAAAACATTGAGAGCCCAATGAGAGAACTAACAGTTTAATATTTCCCTATTCTTACTCTCTAAATTGTTTTTTTTTCCTTGTGAGGTATCTGAATGATTTGGCAGTAAGATTGAAAATCCTGTTCACGACAAACAATATTTATACCAATCAAAACAATCTCCAGTCAGTTCTCAGCCCACAATAAGACACCAGTTTTCAGATGTTTTGGAAAAAGTTCATTTTTTACATACCTCCAGTATTTGCCAGAGAAAGCTGGCTTTATTGGAAGCAAGAAGTATTGGCATATATAGAATACACCCTTTCTTGGAAACTATTTCCAGTCTGTCTCAAGTCCTGCAAGCTACTCCATGCAAGCTGACCCCTATGCGCGCACACAGCCCCATTGATTTCAGTAGGGTGGCATTTGGATGGAAGGGATGAACTTGCAAGATTAGGGACTAATTTTGCACTAAGGCTATTAATAGAACCTGGAGAATATTTTGCATTTCACCTATCTTATAATAAACCATTGAAATGAAAACTTTGACTCCAGTCTTACAAACACTTAATCATATTAATTAAATGTATGCATTGTGAATTCTCCCATTGGAGTCAATGGAACTCTTCCTGGTGAAGATAGTGAAGCACCTACACAAATCTTTGCAAATCTGGGGCCATGGTGATTCTTTGGTGTCAGTCAGTTAAAACTGTACTTTACCAATAGGCCATGATTCCTCTGATATGTAAACCACAGAATTTGTAGCTCTGCTTCTGACCTGTTTTTTAAATTTGGGGAAGTGATGTACATAGAGGATAATTGATTAGCCCATCTATAAAATGAGACTCGTGTTTCATTGTTTCATGGGGAGGTTGAGACTCAATTTATTAAAAGCAATTTCAGATTCTCAGACTAAAGTCACTCTAGAAGTGTTTTTTTAATTATTATTAAAGAATGATAATCAAAACCTTTCATCCCAAGCAACAAAAGGCTGTTCTGTAAATGGAAACTTCCTCTTGGGTTCAAACAATTTAAGATGATTCAATCAGTATAGCAGTCAGTCCTTAGAAAATTATTCTTGCATGTGGTTCTGCCACAAGGTAATCAAGTAGTTGTGTGCCGCATTGTTTCACATAAACCAGGAATACTATTTAGAGTGTTGTTTGGAGATCGTGAGTTAAATGCGAAGACCTGGACAATCTGCATATATAAAACAAATGTTTTCATAACATGAAAAATGAAACCATTCTTTTCCTCACAAGATTGCATAATTCCAAGATCATCATCCATCTGTGTGTCTTCTTTTTTTCATTTTGCTTACGTTAATAGCTTTATTTTGCAAGTTAATGTTTTTCTTTTTCTTTTCAGCAGCAGGTGAAAGCATTCATAAATCTGTCCCGAACAGTTGCCAATGAATATTCATATTAGAAATGTCTGATTGCAGTACTCTGATGTATTTTTTGATTGTAGCAGGAGAACAAACTTAGACTTGTTTCTTGTTTCATAATGTATTCTAATTGGTACCTCTGCTTTGGACTGCTGACTGAGTATAATTGGAGGCATCAAATCACTAATTTGAAATATAAGTTACAAGCAATACACTTGTTTTTTTGTGTTTTGTTTTTTGTTTTTTTTTAAAAAGGTGTCTGACAAAATGGCTAAGGAGGGAATCTGATTTCTTCACTCCTAAACTTTATAATGGGCAAATATGGCAAGTAACTAGGAGAAACGCTCAAATTTCTGGGGTTCAGTGGTGCTAAGTGTTGTCCACAAATTTGGATGCTTATGTGTAGTATCTGAAATGCTATACATTTTTAGATGATGTGCATCTGTCTAGCAGTCCTGCTTCCTCCCTACAATTGTCTGACAGCACAACCCAGAATGTCTTTCAGAGGCATCATAACAGGCTCAAATTTCCCTGTTCCTTGCAATTGTCTTAATCTCCCATCCCACACATAGATAGCAAGTTTTTCAGGAGAACATAATTAGCTCTCTCCATCTTTTCTCAGCAGAATAACATTCAGAAGTGAGACCTGCAACTCTTTCCCACTGTTAATATGGGCCACTGGGTTGAAATGTTGGATGGAGGGGCATGGAGTTTAATCCATTCAGTTGGGATTTATTTTCCATTCCAATAGTTCTCACGTTCTCCATTGGCCGTGCTGTTTCAGTCACCAAAGGGAAAGCAAGGAGCTAATTCGTAAAAGGTTATTTTTCAAAAATCTGGAAGGTATGGTGGCTAAGAGCTCAAATACGTATTTTTTTTAAATGTAATGGGTCACTCATGCTACGTGTTTTCATTAGCTTTCTACTATTCTTCCTTTTTAGCTCTATCCCAGAGGCAAAAAAAGTGTCAATTTTTATTAACCGTAAGAATCTTTTCTGCTTCTTGCTATGAAAATAAACTTGAAAATTTTAAATTCTCCACCAGATGTCTAGAGGCTGACACCATTTTGTTTTTTCTCAATCAAGAGAACATAAATGAGGCTGTTCTTCAAAAGAAGCTGAAGGGACTGTTGTGATAATTGGGCCTACAAATTTACCCTAATTATCAGCTCAACTGTAAATAGTGAGTACAAGTTCATAAGATGTCACTATAACCTGTAACAACAAATGTCAATGTGAAAAGGTGCAAAAAAAACCAGACTGAATTAGTCCAAACAAAAAGGCCTATTAATATAATTCAAGGACTATGTTAAGAGATCATTTTTGGGAAACAAGAAAGGAGTAGAACCAGAAATCCCTGAACCAAAATTGGTGGTGTAAGAGATTGGACCTAGTTGGTGAACAAAATAACGAGAGGGTGCGCTATTCCAAACACCACTCTTTTTTTGGGCCCTTAAAGATTTTAGGGGGGGAGAAATTGGTCACTGCAGTGAAGTTTGCCATCTTCTGTGACCCTGGACCTTCTTCATCCTAATACAGAAAGATTCCCTGATCAGACCAAACTAAAGAGAGGGAACCAGGTGATGCCACCACCTCCACCAGCTGAAACCTAAATGCCACCTGGAAGGTGTGATTTTCCTTCCCCACCTTATTTTTCCCCCTTTGTCCTTTTCCTTCCCTACCTTATTTCTTTCTTTCCTTCTCTTTAATAAGAGTGTATAGTAGTCCCAGACTGCATATTTGGCAATGCTGCTGTAAGTGTGTGAGCAGAGAGGCAACTAAAAGCAATGCCCTAAACTAGGGGTAGTCAATAGGCAGACTGCAGGCCAAGTACAGACTGCCAGATGCTTGTAAGTGGACCATATGAGCTGAGGAGAGTGTGGGTGGGGTATGCCCACAGATTTCTCATAACGCCTCTGATGGGGATGCCCAGAAGCTAGGGGTACGTCTACACTTACCTGCCGGTTCGACACGGAGAGTTCGACTTTTTGGAGTTCGAACTAATGCGTCTGATCTAGACGCGATAGTTCGAACTCCGGAAGCGCCGCGGTCGACTCCGGTACTCCACCTCGGCAGAAGGAGTTGGCGGAGTCGACGGGGGAACCGCGGAGTTCGACCCCGCCGCGTGTGGACGGGTGAGTTGTTCGAATTAGGGTACTTCGAATTCAGCTACGCTATTCACGTAGCTGAATTTGCGTACCCTAATTCGAACCCCCTTCTTAGTGTAGACCAGGCCTAGGAGGCAGTGCTCTCTGTGTCTTTGCAGTGGGGAGAGAGGAAGCAGCTGGCTCCTGGCAGAGCTCCTCCCCTGCCGAACTTGGACTGCTTCTTCTCCTTACCTGCTGCCTTCTCTTCTGTTGTCCCTGCCAGAGGTGTCCTGAGAAATCTTGGGCAGGGAGAAGACGCACGTGATGCCTCGGAACCTTTCATTTGAGCTCCCACCCACTAACCACAGCTATGGCCTCTGCATGCAGGCTGAAGCTGAGTGGGGCTGGAGTCATGTCCACTCCCCAGCACAGGATCCCTGAGTGGCTGCTTGTGCTCCAAGTGGCTCCCAGAGGTGTGTCTTCTCCCTCCCCCCGAGCCTTGTGCCCTCTGCCCCCTGAGCCATCCCCAAGCCCATCATCCTGGCCTCATGTCCTCCCCACCCCACTGTTCTTTGGGTCCAATCCACAGAGCCCTATCCAGCCCCACCCCTGCCCCAGTCTGCCTCCACTCACACTCTTCTGCCACATCCTGGCCTCCCCACATCTCCTCAGGGCTACTATCTGGAGTCTCTTTGGTGTCCCCCAGCTACCCGGAGCATCCTTCCTGCTGCTCTGCTATCCCAGCCCACTAAGGGGCATTGCACCACTAGCTGGATCATAGTCCAATAGCTTCATGTCCTGGCTCTGAGCCCAAAAGCAGTCTCACGCACTCGCACCCTGGCTTGCTGCTGAGATCCCAGCCCATACCCATTCCTCTTCCCCCACTACCCCCATCTCTGCTACTCGGCTCAATTGGGATCATGGAGGAATGTTTCAGGAGAGGGACAGGACATGCAAGGTGGCTCAGCCCAGCCCCAGGCATCCCATTTTCAGTTTAGAGAAATAAGGTTACCCTACTCTCTGGGCAGGGAACTTGGAGGGGAGCAATTGGTAGGGCTAGAGGAAAGGAGCTGAGTGGGAATCTGCCCCTTGAGTATATCTTGACCAAGAAATTTGGACCTTGACAAACAATAGCACTGGTACAAGTTTTCCAGGTCTCATAGTGGCAATAAAACCGTACCTTTTGTTTTTAAGCTGTGAGGTTGCAAGAGAGTCAACACCAGAAACAGAAGCTTCATTTTCTCTCTGCTGTTCTTTTCTCTTGCCTCTTGTGTGTATTTGTCTTGTGTTGTCCTCAGGGAATCTGGATCGGACTTTAATAACAGCAGCTCCAGCCCACTTCAACTAACTACTACTGTCCTCAGAAAATACTTATCTTTGATGCCATCTAAGAGCATGTCAAGCAATGGATCTTTTTCCCTTTATAAACTCTCTCCAGTGAAAGGGAACGAGGGATGGTGTCAAAATGAAGCCTTATTTAATATGTAACATTTCAAATGCTTCATAACTATTTTATCCCTTATTTTCTGTTTCTTTAGTAATGAGTTAAAAAGACTTTTCAAGGTGATTGTCATTTCACTAAGCAGGCTGAGGTCTCTGTATACTGAGCCTTGTTTAAAACTGTTGAATGTAGGACAGTGAATGGGTTATGGTGACACCTGACCTGTGTTTCATCTAAATTAATACAACAGGACCCAGGTACCTAAATCAAAGTGGAATTCAATGAGATTTTAGCACCTAACTCCCTTAGGCTTCTTTGGAAATCCCAGCCTTAATTCTTTTCTTTTCACTGAGGTCAACAATCTCTATGAAGTAAGGCAGCAAGAACTCTTAAGTGTTTTTTTTTTATTTTTTTTATTTTATTCAAGCGGTGATGTAAAATTTTCCTGTGACAATGTGAACTGCTAGTACACTGAACCGATAAGAGCCAAACGAATACCTAAACACACATTTGTGAAAGACAAAGTTTGGAAGTAGTTTCACAGATTATTTCCTCTAAGAGAGACAGTTCCTTACAGAGAAAACATTGTAGCTTTGGCCATGGGATGTGCTTTACTGATGAACACAAAGTGCTTCATGGGCGGCAGATGTTGTAAGCGTGGGGGAGGCTATGCCTCCCCAAACAGCCTAGTGTGGCTCCATCCCAGGCCAGACCCCCTCCTGCAGTTCCCAGCGCTCTGCCTGCGCGAGCGGGCTGGCTGGCCTGCCTTTCACTCCTGCAGGGACTCAGGGCAGCTGATGCTGTGGTCGCACCTCCCAGAACACCAGGAGTGCCTGGCCCGGAGTACCAGGGCTGGGACCTCGCTGCCTGGTGCTGGCACTCTGGGCTCCAGGCTCCTGCAGGAGAGGGGGGCAGAAGGGGAGAGGTGGGGTCTTGGGCACAAGGGGAGGGGATAGGAGCTAAGCTCACCCAATTGCCGGGTCACCAGCTGCCCATGAAATGCTTACTCATGTTGTCTTTTAATATTCATTAATTTCTATTGATGTAGCACCTGGAACTACAGTCAGGGGTCAAAGGTCAGCACAGAGGGTTTAAGTGATTTGCCCAGTAACATACAGTACATCAGTAGCAAAGGTGGGAATAGGTTCCCAGATTCCTTGACACTCTGCTCTACTCACTAAGAAATACAAGTTTCATAAAGTAAGTGATATTTCAGAACTAATCTTTTTCTTAAGTAATCTTTTGCTTGCTGTCTGATAATTTGGCCCTTATACAAAGAGAGAAGGCATCACAGGCTCCAAAAGATTACTCATTGCAAAAATCTGATTATTTTAGAGTTAAAACATGCATTCAGCCTTTTCATAGCTTTAGAATGATTTTGTTTAACCATACTAGCAAAATCTTTTTTTTTCAGCTTAAAAATGAATAGATAGTCCAAGTGTACAGTTGGTAAAGACTTAACAGGTTATGATGTATAAAATAGTTCTAACCTAGACCCTCCAAAATTTGGATTCCTCTCTACATTTATGGAATTTAAAAACACTTGTCCCCCAACATTTTGTAATATCCTCTCTCTTCAGTCTGGAATATTTCCTAATGGAAGTTGAACTGTGGGATACTTCACCACCACCAATGATAAGAGACCTGGAATACACTTTTTTTTTTAAACACAATCAAGTGACTTAATAGTCTCTCTCATTGACTTTCAGTGAGACTAATCTCCTAAATCCAAGTGACTTTTAAAAACAGGTTTTAGGCAGCTGAGTCACTTAAACACCCTTAAAAATATTTCCCTGGAGACAAAAATGTAAAATCAAGGGCACTTTTTTCATGCAACAAGATGAGATGTTAAGACTATGCTAGTATAGGAAGTGTATGCATGATAGAGTAGTGTAGTTCTATTCAAGTAACTGCATGCCTAATTATGGTTTACATAATGTGATTGTGACCATTGCTCAACCTACCTATTTTTTTTTTAGAATTTTCTTGTCTTTGATTAGGATTTTTAATGTTGTGCTTGGTAGCAGTGTGTTTGTGAATTGGTGAAAAATGTTGAACTTTGCTCATGTCTGAAGTGGGAAAAATCCATACATATGCAGAACTGGAAGTATCACAGGATTACTGGAAACTAATTGCTGCTAACGTGTGCTTGACAGGTTATAGGGTCCATAGGGGAAGATACCAAGCGTGCGTACTTATGACACTGAAAACATAGTAATTCCCAGGAACTATAGTAGTGGGACAATGTAAGCAGCTAGGAATACTTAATGTGAGCAACTAGAGTCTTGAAATCTCTCAAAGGATGATCAACACTTTACCTTCTCCTCTCAAGCAGTTTGTGTTCTACACAGAAAAGCTTTTCCAAAGCATCTGAAGTAGATGAAAAGATGACTGCTTCTTGGTGGTGGACAGCATTTCAGAAGAGTCTGAGCAAGGCCTGTTTATGTGTAGCTCAGGAAAAAATGTGAACTTGAGCTGCATGCTATAAAATAGGGCTGGCTGCAGCCTGTGAAATGAAATCTTTTCCCACCAGAAAATGGTGGTTCATCAATTAACCTTTTCAGGGGGCGTGGGGGGGGAGAAACACTTTGATGGAATCTTAAACTATTTAAAATATTTGTCAGGTTGTGTCCTCCTGAGTCATTATAATGCCTTAGTGGAACTGTAATTCCAGCTCTCTTAGAAGCTCTGCTCCCAGGCCAGACTACTCTTTCCATGGTGCACTATGGTCTCCAGCTCTGGCTGATGCAGCATCATGGGACACATGCCAAAAATATTGGAATTTTCTGTGGGATAGAAATTGTTTGTTGATCAGTTCTACGCTCAAGATTGTTAATCAAAATTTGATTCAGTTCAAGTACCCTGTATTAAGATTTTAGGAGCAATATCATGTGTTTATGCAAATTAGACTAAATTCATCTCTATTACATCTCAACTGAAAAGTGAGATTTTTGGGTTCATTTTCTTGAATATATATTTTCTCTCATGGATCTGCAAATAAGGCTCTTCGGTCATAGTAAATCTGTCTAGGCCATCTTTAGAGTTTGTCTCTAGTTCCAGAGGAAGGCAATGAGGAGTCATGGAACATGAATGAATTGCTGAGCTGCTAGTTTCAAAGAGGGATATAGGATCATACTATCAACCCTAGAGAGTGTCCTGATATGCACTCTGGATGGGCTGAGCACTGAAATGGACATAGACCAAGGCGGCAGGAGCTAATTAAATATGTGAGTGACTTTTCTGGTACTGTTGTATGCCCATCATATTGCATGTGTCAGGACTGTAGTATTCCCAGGCAGAGTGGTGGTCTTTTTTCCAAAAGACACTGCACAGGGGAGGCAGTAAAAATACTATAGCATGAAAAGCTAATTTTCAAAGATGGCCAAATTTCAAAGAATAGTGTGAAATCACAGTGCAGCATTTGGAAGTTCCAATTCTTAAGTGAGAAGTATTGGGGAGCTGATCTTCATGATAACTCATTGGCTGAACTTCTCTGTTGGAAAGCTTTGACCAATATCTGTTGAAGCATGGCAAAGAATAGAAAATGTAATGGAGGGGAATATTTTTGTGGGAATAAGTTTGCAGGGTGATGCTGCTCTTTGATTAGGTGGAGTTCTGCATTTTATTATGAAAAGTCTAACAAATTCAAAAAGTTAATTTAACTGATAAGTCATCCAAAAGCTCAATGGAATTGCCTTATTTGCTGTTCACAACTCATAATTCTCCAATTTTGTCCTCCAATGTGAGAGCAGAACAATAATGTGATTTAGGTGACCAAACCAAACTGGGAAAAAAAGTGCACAAACAGCCTAGAGGCTAAAATATATATTGAAATAAGCTATTAGGATACTTATAATAACTAATACTCTCACCGAAGCTGGGATTGTGAATAGAAACAAGGACTCATATAATCAGATAATTCATTTACAATTGTTAATGTGACCTGCTCATTTTTTTATTTTCTTCTTTTTAAAAGTATAGGTCAAACGTCAGATGACTCTGCTATGCCTAACTGAATGATAGGACCCAATCTGGACCTTTCTCCTGTTTGCTGAATTTAGGTCCTGATCCAGTGCCAAATATTACATTTTTCAGTCATAGGATAGGGCCTACTCTAACACAACTTCAGTTTCAATAACAGGATTTTACTTTTTTTCCCTCCCTATGCAGTAGACAAATACACAAGTCTCTCAACAGATCCTTTCTTTTAGGTTTCAAGTAAATTGCACTGTAATAGCTTCTGTTTGATCTTTCAGTATCAAAAACTGCCTAGAGGCTATCTGTTTCACTCCATTTCATTGGTTCAAAGGGAGAAAAGTCTGGGGTTTTCAAAGTGCCTCCAGACTCCAAGTTGTGAAAAGTGTTCTTTTGATTTTAACGACCCAGAACCAGCAGTGCAGATCTAGTTTGAATCCCATTACTCATTGCACTCCACTCCACTTAATAATACATTCTTTTCCAAAATAGAAGAATTATAAATTTGTCATAGACGTTTCCCTGTTAAAACTCTATTCAATTCTCAAAAAGGGTTGTGCTAAAAGAGTGAAGCAGATTGGTTTTATTAACATCATTATACAGTCAAACATTTTTTCCATGATAAAATTGTGTTTTAGTTAGTCATTGTGTATGTTATAATATTTAGGATGCTCACAGCCTGGTTGTGGGTTTGTTACTTTGGGATACTGATTCTTTGCTCTTGATGTTGTGGTTTTCGAAACAGTCAGTCCAACTCAGACACTGTGATGGAAATCTCTACTGTATTGTCATGGAAGTAGCTGTGATTTCCATTCTCCCAATTTCTATACAAGTCTGAAGGAATTAATGTTGAGAACAGCTCTACCAATCTGTGTAAAACCACTGGAATGAGTATAGTTCTGGCATTTTTCATGTACAGAGAATGTTTTCAGTTTCACTAGGAGTTGTTTAGCTAAAGTATGCTCTCTAGAAAGTGGTTTTAGTAGTTTGACTAAAGTCAAATGTAATGCATATAGTATCCTAACAAAGGCTGGATTCCATAGGTGAAAAATTCTGTGGTAAACAGGCTTCAGCATATTCAATATGTCGTAATCAGAGGGAAAATTAGGTCAATAATACTTCTAGATGCTTTAAAATGAACTTTCACATAATGCATCAATCCATAATGCAATAAGTCCATCCAGCGAGAGAAAAGTTAAGAGGAAAACTTACTGTGAACATTGGGCTGGGGTGCGCAACTTCTTGAGGGTAAGATGTATTGGGCTCAATAATATCGTCCCCAGGGAAATGATGATCTTTTAAAACAACACTGGATGAAACATGAGAAAATAAACTGCAGGGAACAACTCTGCTTTGGCAGGAAGATGAACTGGATGATCTAATACTGATTTTACATCTCTAATTTAATGAAATTGTTCACCGTGACACATGTTGGAGTACATTCAGTTGACCTTTTCATTGTTACTGTATGATGCTGTATTCTTTATCTGCTCAAACTACATAGCTTCCAAAATTGATAAATAACTTGTAGGAAAATATGTGATCAGGGAACTTGAAGATATCTTGTTACCTGAAGTGCATACATCAATATGCTTTTACTAATACTTACTTGAAATGGCTGTATACTGCTGGATATTGAGTGTTTGTTCAGGGTTTCTATTGAAGAGTGATTTTTGAAATGTATATTTAATCCCTTTCCATGAATACTTTGGCCAAGTTTGTGGCTTAACCCTGATAACACAATTTGGAAAATCAGGAATGAATGAGAAAAGCAACAGACTTTAACATGTATAATCAGATTGAATGAATGACTGCTAGAAGAGGATCATTTCCATAATCTGTAGAAATTTTAAGTACCAGCACCTGCACATCTCAACTTCCACTCTCCAATTCTTCAAGAATTTCTCAAGTGTCTGATCTAGTTCAGTCATTTGTTTAATTCTGTTAATCATTCAGCCATTCCTACTGGTTTTACAGTGCAGAATCATTCCATGACTTCAACTTATGTAACTAATGAACCATCTTATTGACACCTAGTTACTGATTAAGAATCTACCTGGAAAAAAAATACCTTAGGTGAAGACATTACTAAATTCCCAAACGAAAGCAAGACATGAACCCTTCAAACTCTCCACAAATTACAACATTGATTGACCATGAAAAACACACACACACACGCATACACATGCACACACACACACGCATACACAATATACCTTTCAAACATCCAGCTGAAAGTAGAAGCTTCAGGGTTTATAGGTCAGTTTCACTCCTCCTTCTCCTAATTACTTTATCTCTGTGGGTCATGCTACATATTCAATATAACATCAGGTACAAAATATAAGACCTATACAAAAGTTTTGCAATACCTAGGCGCAGTAAAGGGTATTAAAAGTAGAATGGAATCGGGCCAGCATATTATAGTAGTATCACCTTGTAGTAGTCAGGTACACATTTTAGATCTAATCTAGAGCCAAATTTTCCCCAATTTCAGGCTCATAAGCTCAAATAATAACTATAGAACTGATCTTCACTAAATGAATATTTGAACAATTTTTAAAATGTATGTTATGCTTTCTAGAGCTTCATGAGTAATGCATATTGTGATAAGTTCCTCCTCTTCCTTGGTGGGTCCTGCACTTATTGGCAGATTTGCTCACCTCAGAGATTCACAGCAGCCCTCAGTTTGGCCACTTTTGCTAGTGGCTCAAACCTGCCATTCACTCAGCTAACCTCATCACTGGCCAGCCTGGGGAAAGGGAGGAGAACAATCCCGGCAGTCTCTGCTGACCCACCTAGTGGGACGGGGGACAGGCCAGAAACCTTCCCCTCTGGTGGGACCCACAGTCCAGGTCAACTCATCTTGTATTAAATAGGGAGTTGGGGGGGGCATGTGGGGAACCCGGGCCTACCCTCTACTCTGGGTTCCAGCCCAGGGCCCTGTGGATCGCAGCTGTCTACAATGTCTCCTGTAACAGCTGTGTGACAGCTACAACTCCCTGGACTACTTCCCCATGGCCTCCTCCCAACCTCTTCTTTATCCTCACTGCAGGCCTCCTGATGCCTGATAACGCTTGTACTCCTCAGTCCTCCAGCAGTATGCCTTCTCACTCTCAGCTCCTTGCGCGCCTCTTGCTCCCAGCATCTTGCGTGCACCTCACTAACTGAAATTAGGTCCTTTTTAAACCAGGTGTCCTGATTCACCTGCCTGTCCTAACTGGTTCCAGCAACTTCTTAATTGTTCTGGAACAGCCCATTATCTTACTCAGGGAAAAGGGACCTGCTTAATCTAGGGCTAATATATCTACCTTCTATCACTCTTCTGTAGCCATCTGGCCTGACCCTGTCACAATGTTATATAGAGACAAAGGTTAAAATACTGAATTAGAAGCTCAAATGGTATAAATCTTCACTGTTCCATTGAAATCAGTGGAACTAGGCTGACTTATAAGATCTGAGATCTGGCCCATCCTTTTCTTGAAAGGTCAGAATGGATTATCACAAGGTGTTAATGTCTAGAATATTGTGTTTAATCTGTAGTATTCATCCAGCATAGGCTGTTATGTTTAAGCATATTGAAAAATGCTATGGCAAAAATGTTTTTAAAATATGTATGCTGTGAGAAATTCACTTTTTTCTCAAATATCTGAAAGTTCAGTCCATATGATGGTAAAATGAGTATTAAAATAACATAGTATTAGGGCTGTTGATTAATCACCGTTAACTCACGTGGCTAACTCAAAAAAATTAATCACGATTAAAAAATTAATCACAATTAATTGCACTGTTGAACAATAGAATGCCAATTGAAATTTATTAAATATTTTGGGATGTTTTTCTACATTTTCAAATATATTGATTTCTATTAAAGTGTACAGTGCTCACTTTATTACAAATATTTGCACTGTAAAAATAATAAACAAAAGAAATACTATTTTTCAGTTCACCTTATGCAAGTACTGTAGTGAAATCTCTTATCATGAAAGTAAAAGCAGCAAAGAATCCTGTGGCACCTTATAGACTAACAGACTTTTGCAGCATGAGCTTTCATGGGTGAATACCCACTTCTTCGGATGCAACTAGTGGAAATTTCCAGGGGCAGGTATATATATGCAAGCAAGAAGCAAGCTAGAGATAACGAGGTTAGTTCAATCAGGGAGGATGAGGCCCTGTTCTAGCAGTAGAGGTGTGAAAACCAAGGGAGGAGAAACTAGTTCTGTAGTTGGCAAGCCATTCACAGTCTTTGTTTAATCCTGAGCTGATGTCAAATTTGCAGATGAACTGAAGCTCAGCAGTTTCTCTTTGAAGTCTGGTCCTGAAGTTTTTTTGCTGTAGGATGGCCACCTTAAGATCTGCTATTGTGTGGCCAGGGAGGTTGAAGTGTTCTCCTACAGGTTTTTGTATATTGCCATTCCTAATATCTGATTTGTGTCCATTTATCCTTTTCCGTAGAGACTGTCCAGTTTGGCCGATGTACATAGCAGAGGGGCATTGCTGGCATATGATGGTGTATATTACATTGGTGGACGTGCAGGTGAATGAACTGGTGATGGTGTGGCTGATCTGGTTAGGTCCTGTGATGGTGTCGCTGGGGTAGATATGTGGGCAGAGTTGGCATCGAGGTTTGTTGCATGGATTGGTTCCTGAGTAGAGTTACTATGGTGCGGTGTGCAGTTACTGGTGAGAATATGCTTCAGGTTGGCAGGTTGTCTGTGGGCGAGGACTGGCCTGCCACCCAAGGCCTGTGAAAGTGTGGGATCATTGTCCAGGATGGGTTGTAGATCCCTGATGATGCGTTGGAGGGGTTTTAGCTGGGGACTGTATGTGATGGCCAGTGGAGTCCTGTTGGGGTTTCTTTCTTGGGTTTGTCTTGCAGTAGGAGGCTTCTGGGTACACGTCTGGCTCTGTTGATCTGTTTCCTTATTTCCTCGTGTGGGTACTGTAGTTTTGAGAAAGCTTGGTGGAGATTTTGTAGGTGTTGGTCTCTGTCTGAGGGGTTAGAGCAGATGCGGTTGTACCTCAGTGCTTGGCTGTAGACAATGGATCTTGTGGTGTGCCCGGGATGGAAGCTGGAGGCATGAAGGTAGGCATAGCGGCCGGTAGGTTTTCGGTATAGGGTGGTGTTAATGTGACCATCACTTATTTGCACTGTGGTGTCTAGAAAGTGGACCTCCCGTGTAGATTGGTCCAGGCTGAGGTTGATGGTGGGGTGGAAGCTGTTGAAGATCCAGACTAACACGGCTACCCCTCTGATACTTGATATCATGAAAGTGTAACTTACACATGTAGATTTTTTTTGTTTCATAATGACACTCAAAAACAAGAGTGTAAAACTTTAGAGACTACAAGTCCACTCATTCCTACTTCTTGTTCAGCCAATTGCTAAGACAAGTTTGTTTACATTTACGGGAGATGCTGCTGCCCGCTTCTTATTTACAGAGTCACAAGAAAGTGAGAACAAGCACTTCTGTAGCCGGCATTGCAAGGTATTTATGCGCTTGCACTCTCTCTATTTATGTGCTAGATATGCTAAACATTCATATGCCCCTTCATGCTTTGGTAACGATTCATGGGGACATGCTTCCATGTTGATGCTTGTTTAAAAAAAGTGTTAATTACATTTGTGACTAAACTCCTTGGGGGAGAATTGTATGACTCTTGCTCTGTTTTACCCGCATTCTGCCATATATTTCCATAGTCAGAAGTGCCACATTCCTTTTAGAATTGAATAGTGAGAATGTATCGTAGGGCAGAGATTTCCTCACTGGGTACTGGCTTGGCTTTTTTTGTTGTTGTCTGGGTATTTGTCACTATTGAGTTGGCATGAAATTCACTCAGTAAGGCACTTCAGGAAAAAACAGGTAAAATCCACAAAAATTGCACTGGCACAAAGTGAGGTGATTAGAAGATGAGAACATTGTCTTTCAACATATATCTATTATCTAACGGCTTAGTGGTGTGTACATCTGGTCATATTTAATGTGAAGCGAGTATGATTTCTAACTATGACAACATTGCATGTAAAAAGTCCATTCAAGATCAACTGTGGTGGGGACCCCACACAAGACCGTTTCTGTAAGGTACAAGACAGAGCAGGTTGAGTGAGGGGGGAATGTGATGTGAGCAACCGTCAGAGGGATGTCAGACCTGAAAAAAGCTAATCCCCAGACAGGGCCACAAGGAGGCATCCCATCGGTGAGTAGAGACCCTGGTGAAACCAACCTTTGGGTTAAATCTAAACAGGACTGGCCAGATATGTTATCACTGGATAGCTGTTACTGCAGATAGCTACAGAAAATCCAGTGATGATGGAAATGACAGGTCTACATCCCAGCAGTTTGTCACCATTATTTTTTTTTCCTAAGAGCTGAGGCTCTAGTCTTTCAGCGGAGATGGCAAAAAATGCCACCTTTTGGGTTTCTTTTTTTTGAGGAGGGTTGTCACAATGTTGTTGAAAAATTAATTGCAGTACTAGAGAGGCCTAGGAAGCTTTGTGACTTTCCTATATACTACACAGATTGTCTCTTCAGTGTCTACAGAATAAATGCCAATTGATATTCTTTTATCAGCAAGCCATGTTAGGTCAAGAGTTTTTGCAATTGGCTATAATGTCTCTTGCAAACTTAGAAGAACTCAATATGATCTTTGAATGGGCACATACATAACTCTCATTTCAAATCTTTGTGCCCATCTGAGTTGCATTCCATTCTCCCTGTCCTCTCTGTGTTGTCTATTTAGCTTGTAAGCCGTTTAGGTCAGGGACCTGCCTATATATCTATAAAGCACCTTTGACAGTATGTAACTAATCTCTTGATGGAACGTTGTTACAACTTTCACCATTCATTTTGATGCCCAGATTTGATTTTGCCACATGCATTTGGTGTATGCTTAACTATTACCTGTTACTAGAATTTAATGACATTAAAATGCAGAATCACGAAAATGAAGCTTTAAATTTTTTTTAGCAAATATAATAATTCCTAATCTTGTTCTTTCAAACATTCTCACTTCTTATTTTCTTGACTGTGTTTTACTAAAGCCATGTTACTACTTCTGGGTCTTGGCAGGTTAAGGACCACGTTCCCCTTTATATTTGATGTGTATAATATCAGTGTAGATTCACATTATACTGTTAGTGTGCTCTTGTCATTCTGCTTTTATTACGGGTTGATATTAACCCTTCATGGCATTCTCAAAACCAGGGGTGGCTCTGTTTTTTGCCGCCCCAAGCATGGCAGTCTTTGGCAGCATGCCTGCGGGCGGTCCGCTGGTGACGTGTATTCGGTGGCGTTTCTGCAGGTGATCTGACGGTCCTGCACCCTTGGCACCCTCCGCTGAATTGCCGCCAAAGCCACGGGACTGGCAGACCTCCTGCAGAAATGCCACCAAAGGCTGCCTGACTCCCGCCCTCACGGCGACTGGCACGCCACCCCAGGCACATGCTTGCTGCACTGGTGCCTGGAGCCACCCTGCTCAAAACCCAGGAAATGAATACAGGACAGCAGTAATAGACTAAGATTACTTGGAATGCACATTAAACATCACAAAGGTTAATTAATGTCATCTGGCAATGGAACAGTCAATATTTAAACCTCTGCTGAGGTAAAGTTCATGTGCAACAGGGCAAGAAAACTTCATAAATATTTTAATTGTTCTCTAAAAATTGATTTATGCTACAGTGAATAGTATGCAAAGCCTCAAAAGTTCAGGCTTGGATTCAATAAGGCAGGAGGGCTCCAAGAACAGCAACATATTTTACTTTACTATAGCACCTGAGAGATGTTAAATTTGAGGAGAAAAGTTTCTTTTAGAGTTACAATAGGTTGGATGATTTTCCTTGAGCAATGCACTACTGTTTTGTGGAGCAGTATGTGCTTGGGTTATCCAAACAGGTTGTTGTTTTCCAAAAACCTTTCTCTTAGCCAATGCAAGTTTCTAGGGTACTATAAGAATCATGGGTTCCATTGTTTTGTGTAACTACTTAAACCTGAATAGGAGGATAAGAGATCCAGTATACAACATAAAACTACTGTACAGACCTATGTATCCCTAGAAAAGGATGCATACTGCTGCTGTTGTACCACTGTTGTAGAGCCAAAAATGAAAGGTCATACTCGGAAATTGTTATTTTGCCTTTTGTTCATAGTTACACGAGCTACAAAACCTCTTACAACATAGTGGGATAATCTGCCCATGTCAGTACAGTGATGCAGGAGCAGAGACTGGATGATGTATTCTTGTTATAGGTGTCCTGCAGGTAGTCAGATATCTCCGGTCAGTCAAAGCACCACACAGTGGGATACAGGTTAGTGTTACTTATTCAGGAAAAGAGTAGTCCTTATCTAGTATTTGTCGCTGTATGCAATTTCTGTTGGTCAACTGTGGGTTTCAAGAGACTCCGAATTATCTCTAGTCTTCTCTTTGGTTGTGAGTTATGTTTTATCTTTCACCTTCTGTTCCCTTGATGATGCAATCCTGTTCTCCTGGTTGCAATGGGAGTGGGGGGATCTCTATGCCATGTTCTTTCCACCCTGGTTAGGATATATGGGCAGGATTTTTGCCCATTCTTTTCATCATGGTCTTTCATATTCAGACATAATTATCCTGCATGGTATTACAGCTTTGGATCAGAACTACAGTGTTCTCTTAAGTATGGGGTGGGGGAGAGGGAGGGAGAACAGAAGCAAGAACTTTTGGAAATATCCAAAGAAGTGATATCATAAATGGGTGTACAATACAATAAATATTCATGATAGTAACAGTACGATGCCTTGAGAAACCATAGTCATCTTTGACTGACTTTAAATCACCTGGGTCACAGTATAAATCACATATGATATATATTACCTCCCAAGGCATTAGTATAATTCTTATGGAATGTACTGTAAATAACAATGTTCCACTGGTAAAATGTAAGTAAACAAAGGACTGAGAGTGCAAGGCGTTTGTTCAATTTTGGGTTAAATCGCTCCAAAGTGGCTCTGCTAGAGGATTTTAAACAAAGTGGGTAGAAGTCTCTCTTGCATACTAGCTCTGTGTGTCAGTGGCAGGACATGAGTATAGCACTGTCCAGGGTCCTAGGGATGGACTCGGGCAACTAGGCCAGGTCACTGTCAATGCTGCCACAGCCACGCTGCTATTTTTAGCATGCTAGCTTGAGCAGAACTAGAGTGTGTAGGTCTGCTTTGAGTTGGAAATCACACCTCCCAGCTATTGTGTAGACATATCCTATGTCAGCTCTAGCTGCATGTTCCTTGGGTTCAGATGTGATCACTGATTGCTTTGTCCTGTGTGCAGCTAGGGATGGAGGAAGCATCTCTAATGACCTTTCAGGTCTCATTTAGCCTTTTGCATTTCACATGGGAGTTCCAGGTGAATCACTTGCAGGATCAGCCTCAAAGGTCCTGGCTGTTTTAGAGATTAAATGAGTATGAGAGACTCCATTACAGACTCTTCCTAGCATCTCTGTAACCACAGATTGACCTTGCAAAGGGATTAGGAGCCACACAATAATAATCATAACAATATCCAGCTCTTGTAAGGCACTTTTCAAGAGTACATTTCAAAGCACAATATAAAGGTCAGTTTCATTATCCCCATTTTACAGAAGGGTAAATTGAGGTACATGGGGTGAAGTGACTTGCCCCAGATCACCCAGCAGTAACAAAGCCAAGACTAGAACCAAGTTTTCTGAAGCTCGGTCCAGTCTAGTGCTCTACACACAAGGCCACACTGTCCTTCACAAGTGGATTCATTTGTATTTTTGAAATATGAATATCTTTGTACAGACTGAGCTAGCTCAGATTACTTCACCATATGATTCTAGCACACTCATAGCTAGCGCACACAGGAAAATCGGACAGATGTAATCACTAAAGCCAATGGACTCTATGCATGTTGCCCCTGGCCATATGACAGGAATATGATTTTTTTTTTTGTAAATCTGATGCAAGTCATGTGACTGGATCCAGGGGGCAAAGATCAGCCTCTTATGCCTTGCGTGCCATACCCCTAAAGCCTTTTTTAAACTCTTCGTTCTAAATATTAGAAGAATGTATAGGTTCATAATTTTGCTTTTGTTTTAAATAATGTCTAAATATAACAGTGGGTGGCACTATATATATATCATAGTATTTAAACAAACCAAGTGGTAGGAGGTAGGTCTAAATATATTTATTTTGAAATAATTGAATGTGGTTTCCATTTCTTTTCAAGTTGCTCAAGTTTTGTTGTGTTCTTGCTGAGACTTGCTTTGTTATAATTTTATTCTGGCCGTGTTGAGACCTACAGTTCTTTGTTGTCCAGATGGGTTTACATATGTCAACAGGATTATTTGTTTTGGTCAGTGTTATCTATGAACTTATTTGTTTCACAAAACTGTTTGTAAAACAGCTCCTTTAAAACATAGATCATTGAAGGGTCCTGATGAGACTAATTTAATTTTAGCATTTCTTTTACTCACAGTTAATTCTTAAACATAATATATTATAATCACTATTCAACTTTTTGTATGTTAACAAATCATATTCCTGTTGGTTGTTAGTAGAGCCAATGTGATTTTGTCACATCAAATTTGGGGAAAGATCACAGATGAATTGTGACAAATTTTTATCACTAATTTTTTTGCACAGCTTATGAATTCTGCTGTTCCCTCTCAATCTCCTCTTCTGTTATACTGTACTTCTACGAATCTTCACAACTAGATGATAGGAGAATATTCGGTATCAAGGCTTCATTTATAAATTCTGTGACATGCTGGCTTTTAATAAATATAGACATTTGGAAATTGGAATCTTCAGAACTAGCAATTACTATTCTAAAATAGAAATGTGAATGAGGATGTCATTTACTCAGTTGAAAAAACCTATCAGGTATTTCTCTGAAGAATTTGAAGCAAAATGAGGTAATAGCAGGTCCTCTGCTAAATTCAGAGTGGTCCATTTGGATTGAAACTTAAAGAACTGAGTAATATGAAGCCATCTTTTTTTTTTTTTTTTTTTTGCCATGGAGATCGTGTTGGCCATATTTTGACTGGATTGGAAGATGTTAGAAGGTTTTAGCTAATATATTCTAAACGTTTAGTGTCGACAATGTATCATAAGGCTAGCTGGGAGAGAACAAAGTAGGAATACAGGGTGGTGTCATAGTTTCTGTAAAGTACAAGATAACCAGACTATGCAGGGAGGGATGGTTCAGTGAGACCTCCTTTGCAGTGCTTCTTGCTACTGCTCCAGAATGGGACAGGCTGCCAGCAGCAGAATATGCTCATCTCAGCTGGAATTGGGATTTGGCCATTCCCCTAAATCAACTGATCATGCCACCTTGGAACCGCAGAGCACTGCAAGGTACGTTGACAATCTAGTTGACTGTCACTCAGAAGGTCCATATCTGGATCTATTAATATGCAGGTGCTTTTGGGAGGAGAAAGCAAGCTCCCAGCACCTCTTCCCACCCTGGTACACTAACAAAAAAGAAAAATATTGCTACTGCTTAGCACTGTGTATTGTTCTTATATTCAAACCTTTTACACCTGAACTGAATCAATGGTTAGGATATTCTTCCACATCGGCTCCTAAGTATCTTGTAAGCTATTAAAAAACTGCTGCTGAGAGGGGGTGGGGAGTGAAGAGAGGGGAATTGAGGCATACCAGCTAGCGTTGATGTCTATTTTTTTGACGGGGGGGGGGGGAAATTCTGCTGTGGGACCTGAATACATTGAAATATTGAATCAAATTATTTATTCATTAAAAGACAAAGAAAAATAACTGGAGTAGTTCTGAAACTAAATGATTTAGGGGCTGAATTTTGCATGTTTTCCAGGGGCCCTTATGGCTATAAATAATTTATGAACCTGTATTCCTGTAATGTTTGAGATTTCTTACCCTGAAAGTGTTTTTTTAATGACTAGGTCACATGGCCAGAACAGTCCCTTTATGTATCTTTTTCACTTTATCATTTTTCCATTTTGCAGAGGAATATATTAGCCTTTGCTACTTTTAACAGTGGGCTTTGAAGAGAAAATGAACAGTGAAGCACTGATTACATATTATGTCGTTTAAGGGGAAACTATAACTGAGTGATAAGATTTCCAAGTGAAATCAGTTTCTTGAAGCTTTTGTTTATTTGCTAAATATTTTCATATAAAATTAGTGTACTAAACAGTTTTCTTTTAGGGTTAAATGTAAAATTGATATATTTATGCATAACTAGATATGCCTTTCTTTTCAAGTTCTCAGAATAAGAGTCTAGGTTTGAAAACACATTACTTGAATGACCTTTTTTGTGTTTCTCTGATAATCCCCCAAAAGTGGAGCCATTACATTTGTGGGCCAAGAGAATGGCTGCTTTTTGTTCTTGCACGCAATCACCATCTAGTAGCTATAGACCTCTCACTGAACTGATGGGTTCAAATCACTCATGTATCTGTAATCTTGCTGTTCTTACTGGAGCAAAACTCCCATTGATATCAACGGAAGCTTTGTCTTAATGACTGCAATAGTATTGGTGTCTCTAGGAAACAAGAATACTGAAAGAAATTTGAAGCATTCACATTTTTGAAGCTATGTTCTGCCCTTCTCCCTCCCCTGGGAGACTTCCTATATTAATTGTCTCTGTGCTTAGTTGCTTTTAATTATTAATCTGCAGGTGTTTCAAATCATGGTATATTCCCACTGGGTTTAGGTCAAGGACCGTTAGCTGTGATGGTTAAATACAATACATTGCCATAGTTTTTTTGATCTTTTTAGATGGCTTCACAGACCTCAGAAAATAGTCATTGGCAATAATTTTCTACTATTAACCACAGTGGCCTGTACCATAACTACCATCTCCTCCTCCCTGGAGGCAGGTATTTAAGCAGTCTCTATGTTATGCCTAAAAGCATTTTCTAAACATTGTTCCTGAGAACCATATATGGAATGCAGTTTAGCTAAGGAATCCATCTATTGTTCATGCTGTCCATACCTACATAGATTCCATTTTGGGAGATACCCATTGTCTTGCAGAAACTATAAACTGAGATGCTTGAAAATGCAAGAAAGTGATGGATTCTGTATTAATCTGTCTAGGGTTATGATGTAGTCAGCATTGAAAGAGCATCTAATTATGTTGGTGCTAGACTGAATCTTTTAATTGGTTAATTATAATGCACATGTAGATTAACAGCTTTTAAAGGTCAACCCCTTTTAAATTACAGTGAGTACTACTTTATCTCTATGCTGTGTAAACCTGGCATTCTGTTGGTATCGAAGAGGTACACCATAAACTAGAGTTTTGAAGTATGACAAAAAATGATTAGCACCCTCCCTCCTAAGTAGTTTGAATTAAGCCTGAAAGCAATGGCAGCAGGCTTTGACAATATAAGCAGTTCCAGAAGTAAATAGGCACAGCTTATATGAATTGTCCCATTTTACTGAGCTATCACACTACACGCCAATATTTCCTCTAAATTCTGAATAACACAAGCTGCTGATGTTCTTAAAATATCTTTTAAAAAACAAGATGCTTACTGATGCAAAATTATTTAACCATGTTAAATCAAATATTCCTTTGTAATTTTCTCTTTCCCTCACTGTAATTTCTGTATTTATGCCACCTTGAGGGCCTCAAAGTGATTGAATACATATTATTTCCACCTACTGGAAATATCATTGGTGTTTCCAGCATAGTACCACCGTTTATTAAAAACTCAAAGTGACAGATTTAAAAAAAAAAGGAAAATATCAAAGGTTTAATTTGTGGTATAAATTAAATACATTTTGTACAATATGAGATTTGCCATTACTTAGAAGGGAAAAACTGCTTGCTTTCACCACATTTTAGCTATAGGCAGAGCTGTGTGGAAGTAGGGATTATTTAAAAACAAGTCATTTTGTGAAACGTCTTGCAACAATATCACCACTCTTCACTGAGTTTGTTTGTTTGTGGTGTGTGTATATATGTATGTATATTTTACCCCTTGAAATTGCTTTTGTAGTTTCAGGATCACGGATACTGTTCTCAGAATGTCAAAAGTCATTTTAGCATGATTTTTGTTTTCAGCAGTTCAAGTGGGTGCTGGATAAGTCCCGTCTTGGAAACTTTCCTTTTTGTGAGGAGAAAGGGTGGTGGAAGAGGCAGTGAAAGTTTTTTGATTTTGTGCATGTAAGCGGTTATGCACACAGTATTTTTGTGATGGAGGAGGATAGAAGAGCAGAATACTGTAGAGATTTAGTTGATAGAGGGCTGTAAGGTAGACTGTTGTGGATACTTAAATCTGGATTAGAATTATGACGCTCAGTATTACAGTGTGTAGTGAGGTGTGTGAGAAATTTTTATCTTTTCAATGCAGAGCAAACAAAAGTATCCACAATAAATGTGCATTCCACCTGTACTTGTGTGTTCAGACTTATGATCTATGGAAACTGAAAAGCCTCAAGTCAGATAAAAGGGTGTGTGTACCCGTGGCACAGTGGGAGCAAAACCATTTTGGGCATAGAGTGGTGTATACCTCCTATCAGAATAATTTCTCATTTAATTTCCTGCCAAAGCATTGTGAACACAATCTATGCAGGCTGTGCTTTGCGCAGTCACAGAACTGATGATAAAACAGGTAACAACAAAGGTAACAATTGGAGATATACCAATCTCCTAGAACTGGAAGAGACCTTGAAAGGTCATTGAGTCCAGCCCCCTGCCTTCACTAGCAGGACCAATTTTTGCCCCAGATCCCTAAGTGGCCTCCTCAAGGATTGAACTCACAACCCTGGGTTTAGCAGGCCAATGCTCAAACCACTGAGCTATCCCTCCCCCCGATAATGAAGGATACTCAAAATATTAATCAAGGAAGGTCTGTATATGGTATTTCCCCTCAGGGACACGACTTGGAAGACATCAGGATTTATCCTCATGAGTTTCAGATACTTTCACTCCAATTTTTTTTAGTGTAATCATGCCTCCTCTGAAATCAATGACAAAACTCCCATTAACTTCAATGGACCCAAAATTTAACCCTTCATTTTTATTTTGTCAGCAGGAGCAATAAAAAATTGAAGTAGATTAGGAAATTTAGGCACACTATTTGAGAGAGACTGCATATAGGAGAAGCAGAAACAATAATGCAGTAGCTGAAGAGAAACATAGAAAAATGAATTTTAAAGGAATGCTAACTTTTTTCTTCAAAATCTAGTTAAGAAATCTGTTTAAAATTTCCTTTGGGGAAAAGAAAAAGCCATTCATGTAGAAACCTTGCCTCTATGAACTTTCCCACCTTCCACACCTTTCCTTGAGGGGTTCCACTTTTGCAAACACAAGACAATATTCTAGTTTGTGTGAAATGTTCACAATGTATGGTAATGATGCACCATTTTTCTTGCAAATATTTGTCATTCTGCCCCCCTCCCTTTTTTTTTCTTCTCTAGTCCTTTGTGTCATTTGCTTAATGGCTTTACTTCCTCAAACCTAAAGTGATGCTACCAGAAAGTTGAAGGGCCAGGTCACCCTTTAAGGGGCAGACACCAGCTGTCCTGGATGGACCTTTAGTGGAGCAATTCCAAGCTGCCCAGGTGGTATAGGGGGAACAGGGGGAGAACTTCAAGACAGACAACCTCCACACACACACACACACACCCCATTAGTGTCCTGGCTGGTGAGAGGAAGGTTGGTACAGAGAGGCAACTGGAATGGTGGTTCCTTGCCCTAGGCATCATTGCTACCTGCCTGTTAGGGGATGGAGATGCTCTTAAAGAGACAAACACCTCACAAAGTGGCCAGGAGGAAATTACACCCAACAGTGACGTGTCATAGGTGGATAACCATAATGGCAGCCCAGTACCTCTTAATAGCTTCTCTTCATCTGCAACTTTTTTTTCTCTCTAAAAATTTATCTTCTTACCTGCTTCTTTCCTCTCCATCATCTCAGCCATCCATATTTTTTCTTGCTCTTCTTTCTTCCTATTCCATCATGTTCAGAACTGATTAAACATGTAATGTAGAAACTCCATCCACAGTAAAATAGAATTTTAGGAAGTCCCTGTTTAACTATTGAGAGGACAAAAGGAAGGTGTAAGGCACATTTTTACAAGTACCATGCAAAGCTAGAAAACTGGAAGAGACACAATTTTCTTGTGCCCACAAAAAAATCTAGGAATGGATCTTTCTAAAGTATCTAAGTGTCTACGCTGCAATAAATCATCCACAGCTTCCCCATGTCAGTGGACTTGGGATCATGAGGCTCAGACTGCAGGACTACAAAATTTCAGTCCAGACAGTCTGGCTGGAGCCTGGGACATCTATACTGTAATTCTGTAGCCCTGAAGCCCGAGTTCTGTGAGCCTGGATCAGTTGACGTGAACCAGCCCAGGTGCTTTATTGCAGTGTAGATCGACTCTAAGGCCATGTCTACACTTCCAGCTAAGTCAGCACCACTGCAATCAATGCAGCAGTGTTGATTTTTAGTGGGTCTGGTGAAGCCCACTTAAGTCCATGACAGAGCACTCTCTCTTCAGCGTCTCTACTCCACCTCCCCAAGAGGCAGAAGGTAAGTCAGTGGGAGAGTATTTCCCATTGATATAGTGTGATGTAGACGCTGTGGTAAGTCGACCTAAGTTACGTCGACTTCAGTTACATAACAAGTCACTGAAGTAGCCTAATTTAGATTGACTTGCAGCTTTAGTGTAGACCAGCCCTCGGTGACTTAAAAGCACAAGTCCCATTGACTTTCATTATATAGTGAACTTACATACTTAGTGACATGAGTCTGGTAGAAGTGGGTCCAAACTGCAAAATTGGATTTTCAACAATCCCAAAGTTTTTAGTTTTTTGTTTCGTTGGTTTTCAGGTAGGGAGGAGTTAGATGTGGTTTGGAATTCAGCTTGGGCACATAAAATAAATTGTCCAGATATTAGTTTAAAATATCTAATGAAGATAAACAGATGAAACAATCCCTTAATTTCATTATTAAAGTTTAATCATATTTGGAATCTGAGGTTAAATTAAGCCACAATCAGGATACTTAACAGAATGGGAGGGAGACTGTAATATGTGTGTGGTGCCTGTGAACAATAGTTTATGAAATACTTTAGTAAAATTTGCACTTCTGTGTATTTGTTCCCCTCTGAGGCATAAAAACATCAATACAAAGGCTTCAGCCACATTGTGACTACAACTGAATGTTACATGAAAGAATAAAAAAAGTCTCACAGCTCCTGCTATTAAATTCTCATGAAGAAACAAGGTATTTGTATAATGTAAACATCAAGGCAAAGCAGACACCATTATTTTCCAGAGCAGGAGACAATTATCTAGCTATAAAATTTAATTCTATCCATATTGTTATATCAACCAAGCGATCAATTTAAAAATAACTAGTGCCAGCAACTTGGCAGAACAATGGTAAACATACAGTTTATACTCCCAGTCTCACTCCTAACTCAGGGAAGAGGACTTTGAGATAATAAAAATATAGGTATACACATTTGAATAGCATTAATCTTCACTTTCTTTGCATGTAAGTTGCTCCTTTCTGTATTTTCTATTATTTGATTTGGCTCTTGCTTAAAGAAGTTCTGAATGTCTGTGTAACCTAGAGATTCAGTTCCTCTGATGGAGGTAGGGACTGATGGTCTTTAGAAAGCTACAGTCATATGATTTATTATCAGGAAATAGCAGTCAGCCTACAACTTGATTGGTTGATAAGACATATTAGAGATATAAGACATTGTTCATTTAATAACACTTGTTATATACTGTTTGCAAAACACTTAAGTATCATACTGCAACTACAGGACATACCAGAATTCAAAAGTCTTACTATCCAAGTGTGCATGGTTGCACGATTAATTAGTGAAATAAATAAAAAAATATGACTGACGAAATTATTTCCATTAAACAGTAAATTGTTTAAATATGTAAACATTAGAGTAAATTGGGAGATTGATTAAAAGCATAAATCATAGCTATGATTAAATAAAGCTTCTTACCTGCCAGATCACAGCAAACTATCTAAATGAGGAAAATTGTGTACCACCAACATTCTCAGGAACTAAAGTCTCATTTTAAATATCAGGTACTCAATACTGAACTGACAGAATTTTCACTCGCTTCAATTTATCATTTTTTGTTACTGGAAGGTTTATAGGAAGATGCTAAATCTATTTTACTTCATTTTGCCAGTGGTGGTTTAGTGGGGGGTTGATAGGTTCAGTTGCACTCATGGAAATCATGAAATCAATGGCGCAAAAACAGGCAAATATACACTTCTCCCTGTATTGTGCAGCAGCTCTGTCATATGGATGGCTGAGTCAACCCTTAGTGGCTTTGAGACCCTTCTAACAGGATCCTGTGCTCCAGGTCACAAGACGCCGAGTAGGGATCTGGGCCCAGCCCCATAGAATGAAGCTGTTGCTGCAGAGTGAATGCAGGATGGCCTCTTTCTCCAGCCCCCTCCCAAACCCCCAGGGCTTCTCCTCTAGACTGGGCTGGGATTGCAAAGCCAGGGTGGTGGGTGCTACTGCTGATGGTTGTTGCCACCTTAGCAGTTTAGTATAGTACACCCATTGAATCAGGTGACTACATCAGCCCCTGTATTTGTACATATTGAATGAAATCCTGGTCCTGCTGAACTTCAATAGGTTCAGGATTTCTCTGTCTGTCTATATCAGTAAAGATTCTGATGTGTAGGAAAGCTAGTTGTCATTCTGTGAATCAGAATGCAGTGGTTGCCATTAAATTCTCAACACTAATTCCCAATCTAAATATTAAATGATAGAAAATCAATGCTCCCCCCCCCCCGCCACACATGTGCAACCCTTCCATGTGGTGTTAAAGCCCTGCCCATCTTAATGTATATTTTCCCTATCTCCTGTCCTGGCTAATTCTTCTTGCCCCTACTGGATGGCGTTTTTCACACTTTCAGCAATGCTGGTACAGTTCATAATTAATATTAGTACGAGCACAGGTAATGTTATGGTAAAGTCAAATCTGAGATGCAATGAATACCGAATAGTCTTGATTTATTGTCACTTTAGCTGAGCTATGCTAATGGGTATGGAAAGTGTTTTCACTGTTCATTGTCTTTTGGGGTTTTTTTATTCTTCCCCTTCCTCCCTTCTCATCCCCCAAAAAGGATCTCTCAAATTTGGAAAAGCCACTGGTGATTTTTGTGCACTTAACCTGAAACACCTGAAAGCCTGACTTCCCCACCTCCACAAAGCGCTGAGCAACCACACACGCTGAAAATCAGGCCTCTGAGATGTTTGAAGTTTAGCACTCAAATGGAGGCATCCAAAATGACTAGTCACTCTTGAAGATATAGGCCATTAAGACTATTAATTTCCAGTCTGAGGACAAGGTGGGAGAGGAAATATCTTTTATTGGACCAACTTTGGAGAGAGATGAGCTTTCGAGCTTACACAGAGCTCTTCATCAGGTCTCATTTTAAGTATCCGGTAAGCTATGCTGAGTAGGCTACATTAACACTGCAGTCTGAGGATGGGAAGTGTAAGGCAGGGGAGGGGAAGGAACATTAAAATAAACCTTTAGATACACTACCTACAATGTTTGGCCGGGTCATTAGGTTCCATATTAACATCACTATATGCTGAAATGTAAGCATGTGTGTTATAGTCACTATGCTCCAATTTCTCCTTTTCATAAGCAAAGAATTGATCGTTTAGAAACCCTTTTTAAAAGGTACAACAAAATAACTATAGAAATCCTGCTGATGTTTGTCCTCCATAGTTTCCAATGCTTTCTTTACAAGCATCCTGTCTTTGTGGTTGAGAGCCATCAGTATTAAGGTAATATGTATTCTGTCTCTTTAATGTATAGTATTTCTACGAAAAGCTTATCAAGAAGTAGCCACTGATGCTGGCAACTAGATTTCCCTTTATTGTATGCATTTCCCATTTGGTTTAATCTCTGAAGTTGAGACAACTTTCTTTCTACTCCGTGTGCCAATGGAGCTTCCATCCATGGAAGCTTGCCAGGTGCGGAAGTGTGAGAAATGAATGACTGACACATGGTAAATATTTTGCTCTGTGAAGTCACAGACATTTTGTATAAATACATGTATTTGGCCATCTGCCATGATCAGAATTTTACAGTGTTGTTGTAGCTGTGTTGGTCCTAGGATAAGAGATACAAGGTGGGAGAGAATTGTCTATTATTGGACCAACTTCTGTTGGTCGTCTTCAAGTCAGAAAAGGTAACCAGAGTGTCACAGCTAAATACAAGGTGGGATAAACTGTTCAGCATGCAGATTAACACATGCAAGAAACCACTTAAAATGAAGTGAGCAATTAACTCCTCTGCAGACATACAATAATTCTCCTTTGTCTCGCACCAGTCAACTTCATTCCACCAAACCATTGGTTCTGCATGTGTTTCATCAGTCAGACTGTTTTTGTATGACATGATTAGATATAAAACAAATGTAAGAGGATGCTAGAGTTGAGAATATATGCAAATAAGATTGAGATCATTATTTCATGTTACTTCTGTTGTGTATTAATATAGGAATTTAAAATCACATGTTGAATTGAACTCGTATATAGACTAATGCTTATAGTCCCAGAACAGTCTGTTATCTAGGCTATGGCTGAGTTTTCAAAATGACATCAATCTTTACAGTGTGTAAATCACTGTCTGGACCCCTCCCCCTTTCTAGAAAATGCCTTTATCTCATGTTGCTGGAAGAAACATGGCACTGATTAAAACATGGCCAAAAACAGAGAGTGGTGATTTATTAGTTAATTGCCAAGTGTAAATGTTCACACATGTTGCATGCCTAAAATCTTGCCATCTCTAATTGCAGAGCCCTTTATGTTCATTCTTTCTACCCTTCAATTTCTCCCAACCTTCCAAAAATAAAAGCCCCAAAATGAGACCTTTATAGCTTTAACCAGAAAAATATGTCCTCCTTGTTAAAACAATTTACAACCTTGCACTGTAAATCTAGTGTACATTTTACATTCTTGCATGTTTTTGCTATATAAATGAAGCACTGAAAGTACTCTAAAACTTTGTGCGTCATGATCTACCAATATTTCTGAGACGGTGATTCCTCTAATGATTTAAAGACCGTGACCCTGTTATAAGCTTCATTACAACATGGCTTGACTGCAGTTGGTCTATCTAGATTTGCGATCAATTTAACAATTTATCTGTCTAGAAAGTTATGTTTAAACCAGCCTGGGTAAGTTAGAGGTGGAGAATTTGTACAGATCTAAGGATACTACTTGTTAAAACTTACATATTTTTTTACCTTACCTCTGTAAATGGCATCATTCCTCCTTTCCTTGCTTAGCATCTTCATACAAAAAATATGACCTACAAATGCTAATGTGCTAATAAGTGACTAAAATCCTATAATCTTTCAGTTTACCTATAGTACTAATCTAATTTCCCTCACTACTACCTCCCAGCCTTTCCTGTCCTCAAATTTTGTTTCTTGGAAGGGAGAGAGGGGAAGCATCAGGAGTGTGCTAGCTTGAATATTTTATATTAAAATAAATAAAACATCAGTTACTGAAAAATGACAGCTACTTTTCTCCCATCTGCGTATTGGCCTTGAAGACATACCACCTTGGACTGTGGTCTCAGACAGTAAGATGTACTGAGTCTAATTAGCTCTTGCCTGAGAGAATGCCAAGTAAAACCCACAGGAACAAACGCTGTTAATCATTTACTGGGTGCAAGACTGTAGTGCCTCCATTGAAGTTAATGAAGTTAAAACAGAGCAGCATTATTTCTATGAATAGTACTGGCAGTACTTAATGATTATGTATAATTTCAAGCAAAATTGATATTTGTTTTTAAGCTTGCTTGTTTGTTTATCAATTTAATTTTTCACAGTTGAGGGCAATTATGAAGGGAAGTAGATAACAGGGTGTCAGACAATTATTTAATGACTGTGGCTGATGAGACTCAAAAAGTTAAAGCTTTATAACCATTAAAACAAATTATCAACATCACATGTCAAAACACACAATAAATATCCTTAAAGTTTTATTGAAGTCCTCAAGCAGCATTTTTCTTATTTCGCCTGTCTGTAAATTTTGATTATTGATCAAAATATTTTTTCTACTGATTTCACTGTAACATAGAAACTGTTTACTGACATTTACCGATCAATCTAATACTTCCAACTCTACCTATGAATCAATACACAGCCAGCCTCACAGTATTTACACTGGGGAGATGAGCATTCAGATGAAATGTGAAGCTTTGTAAAACCTCTGGCAATTAAAAATCCCCATTGCAGTTGTTGCCAAGTTTAAAAAAAAATAATAAAGTATTAGCCCCACACTTCTGGTCAAATTCCAAGTCAAATATTTCCATTCTTTATAACTGATTTCCTCTTTTAATGCCATTTAATGGTTTGTTTCTCTCTGTAGAAAGCCCAAAGTTTAGTGCTGCTGGTGCAGAATGGCTGTTGCCTTTCACTTGCAATTCATGCTCCCTGTAGGTAGTCCTGCACTGTGTAAAGCATTAGGATGATGAGTAGCCACAACTCCTGTATGCAAATCGGTTTGCCTAATCACTTTTCCTGCATACAGTGAAGAGACTTGATCTCTCAATTAAGTCCTTATAGAAAAGGGGCAAAAAGGATATTGAAACTAGGGCTAAAGCCAGTGTTGCAGTGACAGAAGCAACAGCATTTTCCCCTCTACTGGAAATGTTGCCATGGTAATAGAAGTGCAGCAGCTATGCACCACCCCATAAGACAGTGGTCCCCAACCTTTTCCTCTGGTGGGTGCCAGAGGAAGGACCACTGCGGCGGTGGAGCACCCGCCGAAATTGTCGATTCGGCGGCATTTTGGCGGGTGCTCTCCCGGGGGCCAGGATTAAGATTAAGGATTAAGATGCCCCTGAGGGCGCCATGGCGCCCGCGGGCGCCGCGTTGGGGACCCCTGCCATAAGAGTTCATGTTTTGGGACGGTCCTAGGGTTTGAACCACGGACTAACCACTCCATAGGTGTCAACATAGGCCCTTGACTGAACATAAGAATTGCCATACCAGATCAGCAAGTGGGGCATAAAGGGGAATTAGGTGCTCGAACCCCACTGACATTCAAGTTTTTTCTTAAGCCAATCACTAACTTCCTGGGGATAAATCCTACAGCATAGCATGGGTGTTATATTCCTTTATCCTTTCTCATGTAACTGTGGATGTTCCTATTATCCAGATACACCTGAAATTGGGAGCCAGGAGTCTCATGATCTAGTCCCTGTTTTTTCCACTGAGTCTGTTGGATGATCTTAAGCAAAATATATAACCACTCTGCAGCTCAGTTTCCCCATCTTTAAAATGCAAATGCCTGCCTCCCTTTGTAGAGCATGATACTAATTTCCAGCAGGACTAGTATTACTGTTGTATTAATGTAGTGTTTGGGGATTCTGATTGAGATCCGTTGTATGCCAGACTTAAAAATGGCACCATGTGATATGAACCATTGTATGATTGTAAACTATTACATGCCCCTAGGTGATATGAAATGAAGACTTGCTGATTGCTTCCCACCAACATGTATGCCTAAACCTACCAGTTATTTAGATGCTCAGGTATCACAGTGATGACTACTATACAGTAACCTAGATAAAGTCTCTGCTCTTGTTTTACATTGGGATAACTCTGAGGCAACACCACTGAAATCAGTGCATTTAGATTTCAGATTTATAGAAGTAACTGAGAGCAGCCTTACCTAGGATCTTATTTTGTACATCATGTGAACTGAGCAAATAACTCTCAATATGTATGCATGTTTAAAGTTGCTAAAGGAATACAGCTGTTTTTATCATGAGGATTTCTTTCTATGATGTTCATGGAATTCTTTCTCTCTCCGCAACTCTGCGGTGCTGTGTGTTATCAGAGATCCGTAGTCAAAACAAAGAGCAGCTTTCTACAAAATGGAGCTTGAGGATTTGAATGTGTGGAACACTTTTTTTTTTTAAATTGTAGCCTGTAAATGTAAGCATGTTTGAGGCCTTTATATGGTGTTTTTTTCTCAACAAGTAGTTTATTCTAATAACATTTAGAATATAATTTTAAATGGGAGAAGTCCTGCACAAAAACTGTTCAGGCAAAATGTATGCACAGCAAGTGTGACTTGGATTTAATCCAGTGATAGAATTTAACCAAACTGTTACAACTTTATATAATACTTGCACATTTTTAGGGACCAACCTTGGAAATTCTTTTTCACACAAGAAACACATACCAGTGCTCTCATGGTGATCCGGGAATTTTGAAGGGAAAAAGCCCTAGAAACTAACAGCAGGTAGTATGAGGAGGC
The DNA here is from genome assembly GCF_020497125.1 of Mauremys mutica. Taxonomy (NCBI): domain Eukaryota; kingdom Metazoa; phylum Chordata; order Testudines; family Geoemydidae; genus Mauremys; species Mauremys mutica. The sequence goes on along the minus strand of NC_059072.1, from coordinate 186,175,447 downwards.
TATTGTATATAGAATGAGCTGCTTCTGTTGTAAATTAAAAGTTCCAATAAAATATTAAGAGTTCTGTTCATTTTGCTTATACACATTTTTTTCTGCATCAAGCTAGAAAATGTAGTGTACATAATATATTTGTGTGCATTATATAATTATAGAGTAGTGTACCACATAAGGTAGAAAAATATCTAGAAAATTTTCAGAATTTATTGCTCGTAATTTGTGATCCATTCCTATAACTGTGGAAATTTTAGAAAAAAGCCTTTTGCCTCCATGTGGCGTTTCCCCTGTCTGAAAGAACAAAACTCATGGTAACTCTAAAAAGGGCAAGAGGGATAAGTAGGTTCCTGCTGCTACATGTGTTCATCAATGCATGACTGCCAGATGTAGGATGTATGCTGCAAATGGTCTTCCTTTCCCCAAAAGAAAAAAATCCTTGACTTCCCCTCCCATAGACATGTTAGAATAGTACTGAGACTAAAGAAGGAAGGTTTTTTAGCTTTGATACCTAGACCTCTAAAACTGATGCATTTATTTAAATGAAAACGTTGAGTGGTTTTTTTTTTTAGTTTTAAATGTTAAACATTATTTGAAGCTTTGCATGTACAAAATGAGGTGGGTGGGTGTGTGTGTGTGTGTGTGTGAGAGAGAGAGAGAGCACGCTGAAGAATCAGTAACTGTTCAAATGGGAGTTAGGTTCCTGGGCACTTTAGAAAATCCCACCAGACATCTATCTCCATCTTTTGACACCAATCTACCTTTTTAAAATCTGGCCTTAGATCACAAAGTCATGGATGACGACACAGAATTTCAAAAGCATGATTAAAAATGATAAATCAGGTATCCAGGTAAATTTACTGATCAAAAGCTCTCAATAATCAGAACATTTCTCCCCCGACTCCCCCACCACCACCACCACCACCACACACACACACACTTCTCTACGTCTCAGTCGTATTTGGATTAAAATTCAGGTTATTTTAAAATTTTATTTATAGGGTTTTCCATGGAATTTACAAATTAATTTATTCCCAGCATCTCTGTGTGGAAGAGTTAGTTAATAGACAGTAACTAAGACTGGTGCACAATCTGTATCAAATTTGGGAGTTGCATTTAAATCTTCTGATTCCTGGTCTACTTTTCTGACCACAAAACCACCGTCTTTCCCCTTTCCCAAGCCTTAATCTTTCCCAGATATGGGAAAAAGAAGCAAAGAAACAGCATCATTTGGGACTAGTGAAAATGAGACCAGATCAAACACTGTTGATGGGCAACAGTTCCTTTTTTTTCCAAAGTTGTCAGTAATTTAAAACTAAACAATGAAAGGCAGATCTATTAGGGCAGAAGTCTACATATCTCAATAGGTTTATCAGTTCAGTTCAGATTTGTGCCCCAAAGTTCAGCTATTTAGCAGAGTTTATTCAGACCTCTGAGTCTAGAAATTGAATAGGGAATTTTGCAACAAGAGAATTGGATAGCTGAGGAAAAAATAAGTGTTGGGATTTTGTTTTTTCATAGTACTGCATTCTAGTATTTGAGTTAAATAATATGGCTAAAGCCATGAAGTAGAGGTGAGTGAAAAAATCTTGTGTAATGTACTAGTCTTGGGTCTCTGTTAGTTGGCCCTAGAAACTATAATTACCAGAGTGAAAATAACTTAAAGGCCAGAGTCCTGAGCAGGGGGTGGGGCCTCAACCAGAAGGGGCATGGCCTCAACGGAAGAGCAGTCCTTTAAATCCCTGCACCCGTTAAATCAAGATGCTCCAGCTGCAGTAGCAGCGTCTGGAGCCTGTGGCCCTTTAAATCATCGCCAGACCCCAGCCGCCGCTACCCCAGGGGCTCTGGCAGCGGAGCTTGGGTGGCAATTTTAAGGGCCCGGGGTGGTAGCTGCCCAAGCCCCACTGCCAGAACCCTAGGCCGGCGGCAGCGGGGCTCCAGTTGTGATTTAAAGGGCCAGGGGCTCCAGACGCCGCTACCGCAGTGGAGCCCCAGGCCCTTTTAATCTGCACCAGAGCCCCGAGCCCCAGGGTAGCGGTGGCAACCGGGAGCCTCTGGGGCTCCGTCAGCGATGTAAAGGGCCCGGGGCTCCGCCGTGGTGGTAGCGTCTGGAGACCCTAGCTCTTTAAATCACCTCCTGAGCGCCCCCCACCCCCATGCCGCCAGCCCAGAGCTCCGGCAGTGGGGCTCCGGTGGCGATTTAAAGGGTCCGGGGCTCTGGCTGCTGTTGGGAGCCCCAGGCCCTTTAAATTGCTGGCCGGGGAAGCTGGTCCGGTACCAGCTTACTTTCACCTCAAACAATTACTCACTATTTTCACACAGCTACAGGGATAAAGCACTATGGCTTTGGTTCCAAAAAGTCCTGGGTATTATCCCTATGAAATGGCCACAGTTTCTGTATGCCTGATCCACCAAGATAAGAAGGGAATAAATAAATAGCTTTAATACAAATAAATGAACAGAATCTTGTTCAGATTCCAGAGCTAGGTAGGTTTTGGAGTGAAGAGACGTAAGTGTGGGGGAGAGAGAGAGCAGCCTTTCTTTTATCTTTCAATATTCCTGCTACCTGCCAAAAGAAATGGCCCCTGTTCTAGGTTACTCTCATCACAGAACATTTCTCTAGAATCCGACGGCAAGAGACATGAGAAATGCCACTGACCTGCCTCAACAATTGGAGGAACTTGATGGGGCGGCCAGTGAAAGCGGACACTGCCAGCAATGAGGGAGGGGTCACTCACTGAGACACACCATGTAGCCTGTCCCTCTGTGAGACTTTAGCACCCCTTGGCTAGCTGGAGGGAAGAGGAGTGCTGATTGGCCAGCATTCCTCCAGCTCCCAGGATTTAAGCTGGAGAGGCAGCCATTTGGCGCATATGTGCTGTCATCTTGCACAGATCATACTAGGCATGTTGGAAACCTCAGTCCCATCTTTGTATTTAAACATTAAATACCACTATACAGTGATAGGTCTTGCAGTGTTCTAGGGTGCTTTCTCAGTGCTGCATGCGGAAGTAGTTAAGCATATAGTTACATTTTTAAGGGATGTGTAAGAAAAAGAGTGATGAAGGGCATGGGGAGAAAAGAAATGGGAAGCAAGGGAAGACTAATAGAGGGGTGCTAAGAATAATAAAATCTTTCTTTCCTAAATATTGATACTCTTGGTATATACAAAGCTCAGAGTAAACTCAATCCCTCCTCCAAGGGGCTGAAAAGCTAGCAGTAGAGCTGATCCAAAAATAGTGTGGGTCTGAGGTGCTGTCCAGCACACACCCCTCGTGGCTGGAGGTGGCGATGCAGGAGCTCTGCCTCAGGCCCTCACAATGTTCTTTAGCCTACTGCAGCTGTAGAGGTGACATGGCACTCCAACCAAGCCACTTCAAAGTGTTCAACCCCCCCTTACTTAGTTTAAATACAATGAACAAAAGTCTCCTCAGGCCAGCTGGACTCATCCTTCATCTCGCTTTCTAGTAGGCCAGACCCCAGCTACAAGAGCCTGATTTCCTACTTAGCAACTGGCTCCATGGCTGTTGTCTAATCAATCACCCAGACCAGGTCTCTTCTCCTCCTCTCAAGCAGACTGCAGTCTCTGTATTTCCAGAGCAATGCACTGTGATCAAAGGAATCTGACACTGTACCCATTTCTTCCAGCAATATTGACGGATAAAAGACAACCACACATTCCTCCTTTCCAAAACCCACCGAACTCTTGGCCCTCAAAAAGGTTCCATCTGGATGTGGGAGAAAAATGCTGTGCAGGAGCACAGCTATCTGCTCACCTTCCCAGACCACCCCCAACTGTTAGACTTTAATCCTCTTAAGTCCAACGCTGACCACAGATGTAGCAGGGTAGAGCTAATTGAGCCCAAGGCTCCTTTTTGTCCCCTTCCTATCAGGCATGAAGTTTTTCTACTGTCAGAGAGGCGATTTTTCTGACAATTTTCAATGAAAAGAAGAGAAACTTTAGTAGTAGCATTGTGAGAGCTGTAGTCCAGCTGGGGATCTTGACCCAAAGAGGAGAAGCGGGATATGAGGAGCAACCTATAACTCCCATGAGGCACTAAAACTCCCATTTTTATCTTAAATAGTTCAGTTATGGACCAAAGTATTTTTATGAAAATGATATTTCTAGCAGCTGATTTTCATGAAAGATAGTCTAATCGTGGAAAACCAGGTATTATAGAACTTTCAACCAGCTCTAGCTGGACTTGAAATCCTGACTGTACTGAAGTCTATGGGAGCTCTTATTGCCGTGAGGACTCATTTGCCAGCACAGTTTGGGCCAGCTACCATTATCCATCATGCCTTAAATAAGGGGACACTGAGATTAATTATGATTATTCTGGGCCTGCTCCTGAGCTCCAGAGTTATCCAATACCATGTCCAAGTGGGAAACCTGTGTCCATGATTTCCGCAATTCTGTTTACACCTTCTGGTCTTTCCTTGACTTTGTCTGCTCCTAATTAAGTGGCTTTGTGTGTTTCTTAATCAACTGTGGCATCCTGGGATTGTCACTGGGAGTGTCATTTGTGCCTCTGGGACTTTTATGCTATATCCTGTTGTGCTTCAGCTGAGGTTCTGTAGCAGAAGGGTACATCTATGCTGCAAAGGCCTGTGCCCTTGCTATCTTGTTTCCAGATCAATAGAAATGCAAGACTACCAAAAGTTCTATAATAAAACCCAGGAAGACCTATCTTGACACTGTTGATATTTCTAAGTGAGAGGAGGGGCATACCGGTATTCAGCTTTGCTTTAAATTTTAAAAAGAAACAAAAAAACTGAATTGTTAGTGGCTTTTTGTATTTAAAATACTTTGCAGGTCACCTTTATTTCTTCTTCATCGGATGCATGCAGTGGAAAATATAGTAGGAAGATATACACACACACACACCCACACACACACACCCCCATTGTTTCATCGTGTGTGTGTGTGTGTTACCATACACACTCTAATGAGAGTGATCAGTTAAGGCAAGCTATTACCAGCAGGGGGGAAAAAAACATTTTGTAGTGGTAATCAAAATGGTCCATTTGCAGCAGTTGACAAGAAGGTGTGAGGAACAGTGCGGGGGGGGGGGGGGATAAACATGGGGAAATAGTTTTACTTTGTGTAATGACCCATCCACTCCCGGTCTTTATTCAAGCCTAATTTAATGGTGTCCATTTTGCAAATTAATTCCAATTCAGCAGTCTCTCATTGGAGTCTGTTTTTGAAGTTTTTTTGTTGTAATATTGTGACTTTTAGGTCTGTAATCGAATGATGAGGGAGAATGAAGTGTTCTCCGACTGGTTTTTATATCACACTGGTAGATGTGCAGGTGCCAGTAGAGGCTTGTTCACCTGCACATCTACCAATGTGATATATGCTATCATGTGCCAGCAATGTACCTCTGCCATGTACATTGGCCAAACCAGACAGTCTCTATATAAAAGAATAAATAGACACAAATCAGATGTCAAGAATTATAACATTCAAAAACCAGTCTGAGAACACTTCGATCTCCCTCGTCACTTGATTACAGACCTAAAAGTCGCAATATTACAACAAAAAACCTTCAAAAACAGATTCCAATGAGAGACTGCTGAATTGGAATTAATTTGCAAAATGGACACCATTAAATTAGGCTAGAATAAAGACTGGGAGTGGATGGGTCATTACACAAAGTAAAACTATTTCCCCATGTTTATTTCTCCCCCGCTCCCCGTTCCTCGCTGCAAATGGACCATTTTGATTACCACTACAAAAAGTTGTTGTTTTTTTCCCCTCCTGCTGGTAATAGCTCACCTTAACTGATCACTCTCGTTAGTGTGTGTATGGTAACACCCATTGTTTCATCGTGTGTGTGTGTGTGTATGTGTGTGTATTTTCCTACTGTATTTTCCACTGCATGCATCTGCTGAAGTGGGCTGTAGCCCAGGAAAGCTTATGCTCAAATAAATTTGTTAGTCTCTAAGGTGCCACAAGTGCTCCTGTTCTTTTTGCAGATACAGACTAACATGGCTGCTACTCTGAAACCTGTCTTTATTCTTTCTGCTGACCTTACAAGGGTTGTCCCCGTTGTAGTTGCTGACTCTTGCCCCCTCTGCTGGGAGCAAGATGCTACGTGTTTGTGGATATGTGTACAGTGGTTGCCATTTAAAAATCATTTTCCTACAGGAACCACCATGGCTTTTAAGAAACCATAGATATTTCTCTATAGGTAAAGTAAGACATAATAGTGGTATCGCCAGTGCCACTTTGTACTAAATGTTGGTTTTCAAAAGGTGACCATTATTTGTGTGTATATTTCTTCTTGGAACATTTCTTCATTTCCATATTCATGCTTTGAGTGTTAAAACAAATAGGTAGGAAGCACATTTTACTATTCTGAACATATTAATTTTAAGGAGTCCTTTGATTTTTTTTTAATCTCTGTTGCTCTTTGACCTTTCCTTGGCCACCCTGGAAAGGACCACCCTTCCTAAAATAAAGATGTCTCCTAGTATCCATATTAGCTACATCCCCTTACTCCCTCTGAGCAGAAATAACCAGCTGTGCAGGTTTGTAACAAATTCGTATGTGTTTCTGTAGTGTGGATGACCATTAATTAGGATGTAAACTGAAACCATCAAACTCCATCTTAGTTCAAACTTCTGATTGGGTTTATGCCAAGATCCCTAACTCTTTAATACCGTCTTTAGTGAGTGTGTGTGTGTGTGTGTGTGTGTGTTTTCCTTGCTATGGTGGCAGAGAAATTCATATACATAATAAATGTTAGCATCTCATTATTTCATTCCTATCGTATAACATTCCATTTATACTATCAGGCAGAAAAAACAATTTTATCTTTTCACTTCTCTTCTTCTATATATTGAACTCCTAATGATATTCAGAGATGTTTCATTCCCAAGGCACATTATCATCCATTATTACCACAATACAATACAATGCATAAAATAACAAAAGAGAATAATATTAATAACTAATGTGTAATTATCAAGTGAATTCCATTATGGAATTTGACAATGGTATCCTAGTAATAGGAATGCTCAACCTCTTTGTGTTTCAATGTAAAAAAATTCTAATTTTTTATTTTTACCTTTTCAGTCTATGATTTGCAATTAAAGTTCAGTTTTCCACAAGGAGTTCTCAGAAATGCAACGTAGTTTCCCATATGGTTTGCAGAAATATGTGAACATCTATGTAGTAAAGGAGGGGTGTGTGTGGGTGTGTGTGTGTGTGTGTGCATGCATACATACATGTAAGCATATAGACATAATGTTCTCCAGAATTGCCTTCATATTGAATAGCCCCGAGATCAGTGAACCTTACAAATAGAATTATAGCTAGGGGATAGCTTTAGAGTCCACACACACACAAAAAATCTATAGAATCCTATGTAAATAGCTTGAGGCTAGAGAAATTAGAGAGAGAAAAAATGACTTTGCAAGAGGGAATAGAGAATTCAAACCATGCTGTTGACCCATTAAGTTACCTAGTATGGTACTGAGACAGTAGCCTCGGGACCCTTAGTTCAGTCTCCAATTAGGTCATCCAATCAAAACATATTTAGGAACATATTTAGCCGGCAGAGTTTCAGGATCTCTTCCTGCTATCCCTCTTTTATCCTTTGATTACATTTCAATTAACTAGACTATGAACTAAGCAAAGATGATCTAACTTTGTTGTGGCATCTGCTATGTTTATATTGTAATTATCCCTTCAACTATAAATGTACGTTCATGTAGATGTCACATTACTGGGACAAATAGTAATAATTTTTATTTGTAGATGTAAGCAGAGTCAGGATGAGCCCCACCCTGACATCTGGTGGTAAATTATGGGGAGTGCGGAAAGTGTTGCATTGGTATTTCGGTTATTTGCATGGGCACTCCCACCCCACTTAACCATCCCATGCTGCTTTGTGGTATGCTATTTCCACAGCTGTGGGAGCCCCAATTTCGTTGTTATTGGGGCAGGAGGAATGAAATGTTGTCACCCTGATTGGGTAAATGGGGAGCTACAAAATTGTCTTGTGATGGGGGGTTTCATTGTCAGCTGGATAGCGCTTGCTAGATGGGGCACATGGGTTTCAAAACCCATTGAAAAGAGAGAGGCTGGGGACAGAGATCTGTACTTGGTTGTGCAGGCTCTTTGTGTGAGCCAGAAGCACCAGTTCACCTGTGCCTCTCTCCACTGTGGAATGTCAGAGTTAATTTTTGATTCCCTTAAGAATCTAAATGCAGGTTACTGAGCTGAATTCACTGGTACTGGGGCTCCCCTACTAAGAGCTGGAATCACTAAGAGCTGAAATCACTGAAGAGCTGGACTTGCTGAGCTGAGAGCACTGAGTACTGTGCTAATGAGTGGGGGAGCCTGAAGCCATACTGTGGAGCAAAGCAGCTGGCAGAGCAGAGTGGAGCAGTTTGTGCAGCCACTGGGTGAGTGGAGCCAAGCAGCTCGTGAGGATGGCTGGAGTGGCTCACAGGACAGCTGGTGGACCAGAGCAGCTGGCAGAGCGGAGCAGCCCATAGAGCAAGCGGAGCTGAGCTGTTTGCGGAGATGACTAGTGGAAGCAGAACCTCACGAAGAGGCAGGGCAGTTGGCCCCGAAACAACGTAAGGTGCCCCTTTTCTACCCAGGCTGGGGAGGGGGACCTTTGCAGAGAGACTCTTGAGCTCTGGGGCTGCACTGACCCGGGACAGAGACTTTTGGATTGTGGGACTTTTGGGACTGTGGGTGACTTGGGGGTTGCTGGACTCAAGGGCCCCAAGAGAAGGACATGGCCCAATTTGCTGGAGTGGGTCTTTGCTCACGGTTTGACCTATGAACTCTAGCTGAGGTATTTTCCCAGTTTAATGCTTGTTGTTTGTCATGTAATTAAACCTTTTCTGCTACACCAAGACTCTGTGCTTGCGAGAGGGGAAGTATTGCCTCTTCGAGGCGCCCAGGGGTGAGTGTAAGATTTTTCCCAGGTCACTGGGTGGGGGCTCGAGCTGGTTTTGCATTATGTTGTGCGGAAGGGACCCCTATGTATTGAACCCAGCCCTTGCTGCTATCGTTTCGGCCCGGCAGAAGGGTTACATAAGCATTGAAATAAATTACTTTCCATGGATCAACTCCCCCTCCCCTACACACTCTCTCTTACACATATTTCCATATTTATATTTTTCTCTCTTTCTAAGTACACTTTGTACTGGAGAAAGATGCCAGACTGACATCCATGGAGAGTCTGATCCTCCATCTTTGCCACAGGCAGAGCCAATGCAAAGTTCTCCACGTTGTACCACAAGTAGTCCTCCTTTCTGGCAAGAGGAACCACCTTTTAGACGTGGCCATGCAGAAGAAAAATGTTTTTAAAATTTTGTATAGAATTTCATTTTCATTCCATCTTCTGAAAAAAATCTGAGTTATTCTATTCTCCTGTACCTATATGATCAGATAATCCACTAGATTAAGGATTATGGGATGGCAAAGGGCTGTATCAGAGCCAAATGCCCATCACAAAAAGGATGGAGGGGAGGGGTGTTTGGTGTTAATGTACTGTTTAGAGCAGGGGTGGTCAACCTGTGGCTCTTCAGAAGTTAATATGCGACTTCTTATGTAGGCACCGACTCCAGGGCTGGAGATACAGGTGCCAACTTTCGAATGTGCCAGAGTGTGCTCACTGCTCAACCCTTGGCTTTGCCACAGGCCCTGCCCCCACTCCACCCTCTCCCCTGAGCCTGCTATACTTTCACACCTCCTCCTCCCACCCAGAGCCTCCTGCACACCACAAAACAGCTGATCGGGGAGGCACTGGGAGGGGGAGCGGATAGGGGGGCTGCTGACGTATTACTGTGGCTCTTTGGCAACGTACATTGGTAAATTCTGGCTCCTTTTCAGGCTCAGGATGGCCACCCCTGTTTTAGAGCCCCTGTTTAAAAATAAGTGAAAACTAGTTAATCATCTTGTTTCCAAGTAAACAACCTTCTAAAATCAGAGTGAAATCTGGCCAAATTTGCAACCCCAGCTCAAGAGAAGCACAGAACTAGGGAAGCAGTCTGTTGCCATCCCTATTTAAGTGCACTGTGATTGATGGTTGAAGAAACTAATGCAACAGCCTGGCTTGCACTTCCCATGATTTGAGCGAGGGCTACTTTGTCACTCACTTTCACAAGCCCCAAGTTCATTCAAGAAGAAAAGAAGAAAAACATCAGCAAACCTGATCACTGATGGATCTCTATAGAGCATCCTTCAATGGGTTGTACTTTAAACTGCCATCCAAAATTTTCATTGGGCAAGTGGTGTTCCTCTAGTCACTGTAGCAGCACTTAATGAATATTGGCCAACCAGATACCTAGAAATCTCAAAGTTCCTCAGAAAATGTACATTAACTATAAAAATCAGGATATGTAGATAGAGAATTAATAAAGCTGGTCAAAAGTGTTCTGAATTTGTTCACCTAAAATCAACTTTTTGATGAAAAATTTGAACTCTAATACTTAGTTTCAAACTATATCTAAAGTTCCAAGTATAGTTTGCTGTTTTCTGGCTGTCTATGGTTTATAAACTAAAAAATATCATCCAGCGTTACAACAGAAAATGTTAAAATACACAAGAGTTTTGGGAGAGAGATAAAAACTCATTCTTCAGAGTGCAAGTCAACATCTAATTAATGGAGATTAGGAAAAGGCATTCTCAGAGCTAGTTATCCCCATTGCAGTATCCCTTGAACCTTCTTCTGAAACATTTGATTCTGGCCCTTCTCTGAGACAGTATACTGAACTAGATGGAACTTGGACCAGATCCAGTATGGCAATTCATAATGTCAAAATTGGAGACAGAGGTGGTAATTGGAAAACTACACTATCAATTAAAACTGTCCAGATCAGAATCCAACTCCTATCACTCTCCTAAGAGATTTGCTAGACCAAACTTTAGAGTCTCGGAGCACAAACAAGCCTTCAATCAAAGCAACATTTCTAACCTAAGTGAAAACTTTCTACTGCTAAAACTTTGATTCTTAAAGCAGTAATCTTTCTCCACTGCTTTAAGAATCCATAGTTAAAATAAGGAAATATGATGATATACAACAGAGCCCAGTCAGCTAAGATTACGTTCTTTGTACCATGGGAGAAGTGGGAGCCACATTTGTTGAGTCCAAAGGGCGCACAGAGGCAGCCTCTGAGTAATTCAAAGATAAACAGGAAAGAAACCTGATAGAAAAGTCTCTGGCACTGGTCCATGTCAAGGCCAATTACTGCCATTTCTTTCATGCAAAGTTCTGAATTAATAAGGTGGGAGGAAAGGGCAAAAGAAGGTGGACAGTTCTGTCCACATTTTTCCCTTTTCACCTTTTGAATATATAGTCCCCCTTTTAGAAGAATTTGTAAGAGCTGTTTCACAAAACTGGCAGCTTGAAACACACTGCAGAAGATTGCAATATCGTTTTATGTGGTTAGCTCGGATTTCAGTTGTTGCTGTCCTGTATAATTTACAAATACTTTACAGTGAGACAATGGCAGACTTGATGTACAGTGGGTCCAGAGTGACCTAAACAAATTGGTGGATTGGGCTAAAAGAAATCTGATGAAGTTCAAGGATGAGTGCATAGTCCTGCACTTAGGGTGGAAGAATCCCAGGCACTGCTACAGGCTGAGCACTGACTGGCTAAGCAGCAGTTCTGCAGAAAAGGACCTGGGGATTATAGTGGATGGAAAACTGGATATGAGTCAACAGTGTGCCCTTGTTGTCAAGAAGGCTAACAGGGTATTGGGCTGCATTAGTTGGAGCGTTGCCAGTAGATTGAGGGAAGTGATTATTCCTCTCTATTCGGCACTGGTGAGGCCACATCTGGAATATTGTCCACTTTTGGGTCCCCCACTAAAGAAAGGATGTGGACAGCAGAGGCAGTGATGAGCTGCCAAAATCTTAACAACGGGTTCCCTATAAAAAGTTCTGATTTAACAACGGGTTCCCTATAAAAAGTTCTGATTTAAGGGATGTGCGACAGCATGTATTTTTTGTACCAATAGGGTTACCATACGTCCATATTTTCCCAGGAGGTGATTAAGAACCGAAAAGCCTGACATGTCCAGGAAAATACAGATGTATTTTAACCCTACCTAAAGTTCTTTTTTTAAAAGATGGGGCTGAACTAGAAATGAGCTCCATTTCACATGTGTGGGTGGTGGTCAGGGACAGTCTCAATTTTTGGGTCTTTTTCTTATATAGGCTCCTATTACCCCTCACTCCCATCCCGATTTTTCACACTTGCTGTCTGGTCACTCTAGGGTGTGCACATGTGTGGGTCCCAGCTGCTCCCTGCCCCCCCCTCATTAAAGCAGGTGTGCAGGGTTACTGCCCTGGGAACTGCAGGGCACCAGTGGATGTGGGGCTGGCTGCAGATAGGGGCGTGGGGCAGGGCTAGCTGGAGGCAGGGAGTGACACGGGCTGGCTGTGGGCAGGTGATGCAGACGGGCGGGCTGCGGGCGGCTGTGGGCAGGGGGTGGCTGCGGGCGGCTGCGGGCAGGGGCTGGCTGGGGGTGGCTGGGGGCAGAGGGTGGCTGGGGGCAGGGGCTGGCTGCGGGTGGCTGTGGCAGGGGGTGGCTGCGGGCGGCTGTGGGCTGGGGGCGGCTGTGGGTGGCTGGGGGCTGGGGCTGGCAGGGGGCAGGGGGTGGGGCAGGGGCTGGGGCTGCGGTCAGGGAAGGCGGGGGAGGGGCGCAGATACTCACACGGGGGGGGGGGCTGGGAGCAGCAGGAGGCAGCAGGGGACTCACCAGGCAGCAGCAGCAGGAGCCCCAGGGCCAGAGGTCCAAAGAGCAGGAGCAGCAACAGGGCCAGGAGGCAGCTCACATGGCTCTCACAGCACAGCGCAGCGCCCCCCGGCGGCCGGGAGGAGGAATTACAGGCTTCCCAGGCAGAGCCCATCAAAGCTTCCCTCGCAGGGAAGCCAGTTAACAAGCGGTTCTAAAACCGCTTCTAAATTTAACAACGGGTTCGTGCGAACCGGCTCCAGCTCACCCCTGAGCGGAGGGCAACAAAAATGATCATGGGGCTGGTGCACATGACTTATGAGGAGAGGCTGAGGGAACCGGGGTTATTTAGTCTGCAGAAAAAAAGAGTGAGGGGGAATTTGATAGCAACCTTCAACTACCTGAAGGGGGGTTCCAAAGAGGATGGAGCTCGGCTGTTCTCAGTGGTGGCAGATGACAGAACAAAGAGCAGTGGTCTCAAGTTGCAGTGTAGGAGGTCTAGTTTGGATATTAGGAAACACTATTTCACTAGGAGGGTGGTAAAGCACTGGAATAGATTACATAGGAAGGTGGTGGAATCTCCATCCTTAGGTTTTTAAGGCCCAGCTTGACAAAGCCCTGGCTGGGATGATTTAGTTGGGGTTGGTCCAGCTTTGAGCAGGGGGTTGGACTAGGTGACCTCCTGAGGCAGAGATGGGCAAACTTTTTGGCCTGAGGGCCACATCGGGGTTCCAAAACTGTATGGAGGGCCGGGTAGGGAAAGGCTGTGCCTCCCCAAACAGCCTGGCCTCTGCGCACTATCCGCCCCCTCCCACTTCCTGCCCCCGACTGCCTCCCTCAGAACCCCTGACCCATCCAACTCCCCCTGCTCCTTGTCCTCTGAACGTCTCCTCCCAGGACCCTCATCTCCAACTGGCCCCCTGGGAACCCACCCCCTATCTAGCCCCCCCTGCTCCCTGTCCCCTGACTGTCCTGACCCCTATCCACACCCCCACCCCCGACAGGCCCCCCAGGGCTCACACGCCTATCCAACCCTCCCTGTTCCCCATCCCCTGATTGCCCCCCTGAACCTGCCAACTGCCCCCTGCTCCCTGTCCAGCCCCCGGGACCCCCCGCTCCTTATCCAACCCCCTGCTCCCCACCTACTTACCATGCTGCTCAGAGCACTAGTACTGGCAGCCATGCCAGCTGGCCGGAGCCAGCTACGCCATCTGAAGCACAGGGCAGGCCGATGGCTTTCGCAGCTGTGCTGCCCGCCAGGAGCTCACAGACCCAGTCCGCTGGCAGCACAGCAAGCTGAGACTGTGGGAGAGGGGGGACAGCAGGGGAAGGGCTGGGGGCTAGCCTCCCTGGCCGGGAGCTGAAGGGCCGGGTAGGACGGTCCCGTGGGCCACAGTTTGCCCACCTCTGTCCCGAGGTCTTTGTCAACCCTCATCTTGTATGATTCTATGTGTATACATATTCATATCTGTAGCCACAGTTTTGCAGCTTGGAATTGGTTTGCCTATGATACCTAAGCATATTTCCTGTGTAGATTTTTCTCATATGACTTTTAGCTCCTTCCTATGTGACATTACTATAGTTTTCATTAAGTATATACATTGGGGGAAAAAGTGTACCACTTTGTTTCATTGTTTTTGTTAGAGTGGAGTATTTGAAAAACAGAAACCTCAAAGTTGTAACAACTTTGAATAACATGCATGATACCACTTATTGCCTTTTTGTAGTTACACACATTGTATATTAATAGCTTGAACCTGCTCTTAGCTGATTTTATATATGCAGCCATGCACACCACTATGTATTTAAGGCCAAGACCAACCAGTAAAAAGTTTTCAAAGTATCTGTTGCTTAGAAGTGTTGTTCAGAGTGACATCATTCACGTAATTTCAGCACATTTTATGGAGTTAATATGACTTCCATGTTTTAGAATTTATCCAGAGCTCCTGACATTTTTATGTCAGGGGCTGAAAATCACTAGAAATTAGACCTTTCAGCTTCAGTGCCATTTACTCTTCTGTTCAGAAGAGGCAATGTGGTTATTTGACAAGTTTATACTTTCTAGTCAATGCACAAACTGTTTTTTCAAGGCCAGAAACATTTGACACTTCCAAGCACACTAAGAGGAGTTTTAACAGCAGAAATGCTGTACACAGTAAGAATGCAAAGACAAATCTACAGTTTTGCCAAAGGCCATTAAAAATTGTGATTTTTGGCAAACCTATCCATTACTGTGTTAAACTAGAACAGAGATCTGTTCAGAGTGGAAACAGTATCCCCTTTGTTGGGCCAGAAAAAAAGGTTCCAAGCTACACTTATAAATTCTTACTGAACCCTTTCCAATAGTTTGCCAAAACATTAGGCAATTTTAAGAGAGCTCAAGGCTTCAGATTAATTCTTAATAAATTGATTGCTTGCTTGCTTGAGAACATATCAATCCATGTGCTCAAATGCCGGTTAGGACCTGTGTATCTGACAGCATTTTCTATAAATGATGGTTTAATTGTTTAAAAAACCAGTGTGGCACCTACAAAGAAGTCTGCAAGTGCTTGCAGTTGGTTCACATTATAACATATGGTGTTACTGTTATGAAATATTCTTCCTATAAATAATCTTGTAGGAGCCAAAGAAATAGCCCTTCAGATTCAAAGAGCAATTACTTTTCCATGTTTCCGTTTTACACTGTAGCAATGGGTGAACAGTTTAAAGAAACTATTGAAAACTGACCAGACTTTTAGGTTTTAGAAAATGAAGTCCCCTTTTCAATACTTTTTTTGAGGTTTCATTCAAAAAAGTCTGAGGTAAAGTGGTGATTTGTACCATGTAGGAAACATTTCAAAATTTTGATTAAAAATAGATTGAGAAAGTCCCACTTAGTCTTATTTACATCCTGTGTTCTTTTCTGCTCACTTATTACTAAAAAATGCATTTCCTTGTGCAGCATTATTAGTATGGGCCAGCTATGATCACTGGTATTATAGTTTTCTCCTTGCCTACAAGTTGGGATAAGTGAATCGGATATACACTAGCCAGACATAGACCCAGTGTTCTTCCCCCCCCGCCCCCCAACCAGTTTCACACTAAATCTCTTGTGAGAGGAGGGTATACATCATATCCCTCTCCCAGTAGCTGTGAGGAGGACTGGACAGCTTTGTGCTCATGGGTAACTTTATAATTAAGGCTACGATTTAGTCACGGAGGTCACAGAAGTCGGAGTCCGTGACCTCTAGCGATCTCTGTGAATTCAGCCTGTGGTGGTCAGGAGCTGCAGGGAGCTGTGGGGTACCCCCAACCTCTGGTGACCCCCCACAGCTCCTGGCCTCCACGGGTGATGGGGCCAGCCCAGGAGCTGCAGGCAGCAGGGGTACCCTGCAGCCCACAGCTGCTGCAGGTGGCTCCTAGCCCCTGTGCAGCTGCCCCTCTTCAGGTGGTGTGGGGACCCATAGATCCTCATTTTATCATGGATATTTTTAGCAAAAGTCACAGACAGGTCACAGCCTCCATGAATTTTTCTTTTTTCCCATGACCTGTCTGTGACTTTTGCTAAAAATATCCATGACAAAATCTTAGCCTTATTTATAATATCTGTCCTGCTGACCTGCCCACTACACCCTTGTTTTGAAACAAACCCCGCCACATCAGTTCTCCTATCATGTGGCAGGAGAGGCTTCCACAGGTGGTTTTTAGCTTGAGGTACAGAGCACTTGCTCTTAAATATTGGGAATAGCAGATGGCCTCAGCGACTCCCTGGAGACTCCCTCAAATACTCTGACGAGTGCACAAATACTCACCCTCTGAATTTGTAATGGCTGCTGCTCTTTGTAGCAGCAGCCTTTTCTTCTCAGGCAGCCTTTTTTTGCCCCAGAGGATGTTTTTACAGATTATATGTAATTCCTGGAGGGTCTGAGCGTGCTTGTCTATCTCAACAGACATTGACTCCAAATAAAATAATCTTCATTTCAACTAATCTGATCTGGATGCTAATTTGGAGTTGTTACTGAGGAGGAGAGAGGAAAGAGGAAAGTATTCTGACCTCTTAAAATACATGGAGAAAGGAATAGGTAACTACTTGGATATGAAGCAAAGGCTGGTGAGAACCACTGTGACTATAGTGTCATACTACACAAATGACAACAGGCACTGGTAAAATTCTACAAATGAAATCCTAATGGCATAGAAGTTACCAAAAAAAAGTGTCATGAAATGATGTACAGAGTGAACAGCTATAATTTCTTTGAAACTTTTTTCATACTTTTGTAATAGTGATTTGGATTGGAAAATTACTAAAACATTAAGGAAGGTGAAAAATGAAATATTGCTGGGTATAGCTACACTCCCCTTAGTAGTCAATGTACTTTTCCAAACGAATCCCCACATGGAGAGTCATGTGGATATGTAGCAGCAAACCTTTGGAATCCTCAGAACTTTTCTGTTACTCTCTGGCATTGTCAGTAAAATGTCCCCTTGTGCTAAGAAAATGAATTGGCTATTGGGAGGGCATGTGCAAAGGCACAGAAACGGAGGCAGGGGTTACAGTGTTGAAGGGGGGAGGGAACGGAATATGTAGTGGGAAGAAAGATGCAAGGGGAATTTAGTGTACATAAAATAACTGTTACTTTTCAATTCTGATGTCAGAATTGCAAATAAGCTTCTGTGAAGAAGTGGTAAATACAGTTTTGCCTGTCCTTCTTAACACACTGTGGATGTTATTTCCTGTGAATTAATATTAGGACTATTGTATTTTCAAATTTCCTGCCGTTGTCCCTTTTGGCCAGTGCTGGAGACTTAAGCTAGCACATAGGGTAGTTTGTCAGGGAAAAGTCTGTGAATGAAATATATGGACAGTATCACAGAGGTGTTGCACACAACTGTCTTTTTCCTCCTTTCCCTCTAAGTCTTCCGCAGTCCATGGTAGCACTCGGGATGGTGCACATTTATGCTTGTTATGCATATGATACATGTGTGTTGTGAGACAGGTTGGCTAGTCTTGAACCAGGTCAAAATCATTGGGCTTACGGCAACATATGTTTCCTTTTCAGTCTAGTAAAACATATTAATATGCTGGCTTTCTTATGCCCACGAGCCAAATAGCTTCTAAGTGAGCTAAAATACTGAGGGTTTGTGTTTGCTTTTCCATTTGCTTTATAGGGCCCTAAAATAAGGATAAGATAATACAAGGACCTTTTTATTGTCTTGTTGTAATGTAGGATACTTGATTTCAACCGTTAGGTTATCTTTATGACAAATTAGCAGTCCCATGACAGATCTAAGCCTCCTGATGTTAACATCAGGGACGACTTTGCAAACCAAATTACATCTCAACATGGCCATTGAAATCAAACCATAGCCCTTCATTCTATTGAAGAGGGTTTATGAGTGCTTAGTCTGTGCGCAAGCCAGGCAGCCATGATCATAATCTTTAAATTGGGGTGGAGTAAAGTATCACATCTGGACATGGCTTAAATTCTGACTTTATTTACATTTGGATAAGAATGTAAATGTAGCTGTGACATTAAATAGTTCAGTAAATTAAAAACACTACTATGAATGCCACTGTGAAGTGTACTTGCTACTGCACATGACTTAAAGTAAAGAAGCTAATCCTCGTTAATTATCAGAATAATTTAGTGCTAAAGGCAATAGTTGATTTCACCATCTTCCACTCCAAACTAATGCCATTGTGTATCACTTTCCTAATTAAACTGAGTGTGAAAAATGGAAATCATGCTAAGTACATTTTGACTTTGACATCATAAGGAATAAACAGTGTTCAGACAACAACTAAACTATATTTTATTATCCAAGTAGAAATAGAGAAGTCTGGATTCTAATGTAATCTCAGACATTCATTACATATGTCATTACATATCTGAAAATATCTACTACTGAGCATGTGCACACACTCACCTGCCTTTCAAACAATAAATCTCATTCGACTCTATTTTCTTCTCCTTTCTCTTTTTTTAATTACAATTCATTCATGACAGCTTTTGCCTCTATTTTAGAAATCAGCACAATATCACAGTCTATAACAACACAATGAGCAGACGTTCCACTATTCACTGTGGACCATTCAATATTCCACACCCTTCCTAGGATACCCAGTCTCTGCTTCTAGATTTGGGACTGCAACATGAGGGGGGAAATGCTGGAGCTGAATGTAGGAAAGGGCAGAGGGGAGGAGTTACACAGTGAAAATGGTTAGACTATACATATCATGCTCAGAAACAGAATTAAAAAAATTACTTGTAAGATATAAAATGGGGACACTTCTGTGAAAGCAAAATGAAGAGAGACAAATCTGAGCCAACTCTAAACTGAATTTTTTAGCGATGACTTCACAAGTACTTCAGGCATCTGCTCAGGAACAGTAGGGAGCCTGTGATATCTAAATCTTTCTTCAGTTTCCTACAAAACATGTTTTTAAAGGAGACAACGCTTTGCCCTTCACTCCGCACATTTTTGGCCGAGATCCTTAGTTGATGTAAATTGGAGAAGTTTCCCATTTTATATCAGCTTGAGGGTTAGTCTACACCTCAGTAAAAAAACCTATGTCAGCAAGCCTAAGCCTGGGTCAACTATGCTAAAAATGGCAATGTAGACATTTGGGCTTGAGGCAGAGTCTCTAAGAACCTCACCCGTGGCCGGGTTTCAGAACCTGGGCTCCAACCAAACCCAAACATTTTTACTGCTAGTTTTTAGCCCCATAGTGTAAGTCAGAGTCAGCTGATGCTAGCTCTGAGACTCACTGCCGCTGGTCTTCTATTGTTGAATAGAATGCCCTGAGTATCTGGCCCATTCCATTTAGTAAATTCTGTAAGAAGAAGATGACCTCTTCTTCCTTGTCAAATAACTCATTCTTGGTGAGAAGACAAACTTCAGGGGTGTTTCTTCCACTGTAGGGGTAGTCCTGCATCTAGAACATGTTGAAGAGACTTTTCCTAACTCAGATCCATGCCCTGCAATTATCTATGCATGTATTCAATATTTGCATGTGAGTAGTCCCACTGAATTACTGGATCTGAGATTATCTGTGATGATTATTACAGGATAAATGATCTGGAAGCAGTATTTATAGTTAACTCAATGAATTTTGTCAAGACAACTCTGGTGGAAAAGTCAGAATCCAAAGTCACTGCATTAATGTGAGGAAAATAAGTGCTGCTGAAGAAAGATTCCCACATTACACATTGAAATATATACAATATTTGTATAATTAAATCTACAAGCATTAGGTTAGTATCCCTACCAACTGCTATGAAATACCCAGAAGGTATTTGCATGGCAAATCATGTCACGGCTGAGAAAATACATGCTATATATAATTTGGTAACTTGTATTCACATCAGTTTCAAAAGGATTTTGTAGTAATGGCCAATAAAACAATGAAAAAGCTCTGAATTTTTCAATACCAGTTAAAAATTATTAATGGCTTTCTCTAAGTGTTCGTCTATTGTAATCATAAGATTATTAATTGAAATTAAGAAAGACGCTATTGGCTTTTGTAAAATAATACAAAATGTTGTGTGAGTGTGTTTTAGGAGAGCTGCTCGTCTCCCATACAGTTTTTTTCCCTTTTTCTGATTTAATCACTTTCTTTTATTAAATTCAGTGTGTGTGAAGGATAACAAGCTACCAGCCTTGAGGAAGGATGTACTTTGTTTTGTTCACTGAGTTCTAGGTTGTGCTCTTTCCTAGCTGTGGGTAAGAGGTAACATGCAATCATATCAGTCCAAGTGGTGCTGTTCCCAAGATGTACTCCTGTTGTGCCGGCAGAAGTTACCTACTTTACCCCTCTCTCGGACACTTCTCCCGCACTCTTGAGCCTAGCCAGCTCTGCTAACTGGTGACTTCTGGACACTCCTGCATCTCCCTACTAACATGCTTGAGAGGGGAAGAGTGCCGCTTCTCTGATTTGCATAGGCAGTGTGAGGGAATGAGACAGGCCTTACCCTTACAGGTCCATTTTAGCTTAGTAACAATCTAGCCCTGAACAAGTACAGTACAGGCATCAGTAGTGCAAATTTTGCCATGGTCCCTTAACTTTGAGGTGACCAGCTCTAAAGGTTAAAGGGTGGATTCGTTCATTTTTAATTCTCATTTTGTCCCACAAGGGTGACACATTGGTGGTACATTTGTTATGGGACATCTATGTAGTAGGAACAAGACTGAGGCAAACAAGTAGTGTCATATTGACTATCAGATAGCGATCAGATGGTAGCAGCTTTTCATCTCTACCATCCTGGTCCAGGTTAGAGCTAGCAGCCGCAAAGAAGAATGCTCCCTATAGATCCATTGAGCCATTCAGTCTTATTCATATTTCTCAGACTTTCTGTGTAAAGATGTACATTGTCACCCGACATCCCTAGCTCTTTAGAATTCCTCCATTCCTGGATGAAGTGACTCTTATTGATATCATTTGTGGAATATTCCTATTGCACTAGAATTTAGCCCCAAACTGGATCTAGGGCCCCATTGTGGTTAAAGTACTGAGCACATACAGGTCTGTGTTCTGTAGGGGGAATTCACCCTGAAGGACAGAATTAATTTGAAGAATCCAGGGCTGCTGTGTGCCAGGTTTTATGTACCAATGACCAACAGGTATTTGAAATTAACCCTTAATTGTACGTCTGAACATGATCGGAGAAGGCTTAAAATGCTATGATCTGATTGTCGTCCATAAAGCTTTATTTCAATAAGGGGGAAAAGACTGTTGATTGATTGTATTTAAAGCGGAAAATAATCAGATTCATTGCTATATTCAGTCTACTTAGTGTAGAACTACAGTACAACTATAATTGTGCAAGACACACCATATACAGAGGAGTAATTGATTGCTGGTCAGCTGTGACTTGGGATTTTGATTAGAATAACTCACAAAAATCAGCTAAAGCAGCTCTTTTACACTCTACCAAAAAGCATTTTTGTAAGTTTGCTGTGTTTGACTCATACATAATGTATATTCCTTAATGGCCTTCATAGCCAAAGGAGGCATTTGAAATTGATGAGGATGATATATTCATATTTTGAACAAATTAGTTTAAGGACAGATGAAGAATAGATATGCAGTCTAGCTATCATGAACTGTTACAATTATTGTGATTATTACAACCACACTCTAATACCTTCCAGACATCAGATATCATTAAGTGTTAACGTTATGGAAAACTACAAGCCATCTTTACAAAATATTTGTATTACAGCAGTTCTGTTTGTGCTACTCTATCTAGGGATGTGTGAATACTTCCATTAAAAGTACCTATTTTCAGAGGTTTCCAACTCAGCAATGGAAACATATTCAAAGTTAAACAGAAAAGTTTCCTCGACTTAAAATTGTTTGGGAATCTACAGTATTAAGTTATGTTGTTGTGAAAATCATTCAGTACGATGAAAATTCCACTTCTGCTGCTCATTAGAAACTAAGGTGAGATTGTTCCTTTGCTGAAAGGCTGCCTATCTTTTTAAGCAGATGACACTATCTTAAAAAGTCACTCAACAAGGAGCATGTTAGACTGGTCTAAGCCTTAACAAACTAGGACACACTAATCAATAATTATTGGATCTAAGAGCACAATTGGTTAGCAATAGCAGTAGTTTAATAAACTATCCAACAGCATAATCAATTGGAAGAAGGCTTATTTGGCATACTATAAAACTCTGCATACAGAGGAAACTGAGTAAGAAGTGACTTTATGTAGTCAATTTTCATTGTAGTATTGCACCTCAAAGGTAATCTTTCATCCAAAATCTCTGAATGAATAGCAAGAAACTAAACCTAAATAGGAAGTACATCTTTGGAATTTTTTCCCTCTGTCCTGCTGGCAGTATGTTATTGATGCCATTCCCAGGTGTTTAGTCAGTCATCTCCCTGGAAGTCAGGAAGGTCTGAGCTGTTAAATGCTGCTTTGATGCCATGGGATTCATGTTCAGGGGATTCCTTTTCACATTTTTGTAACCTCTTTATCTGGAGCTGACATTACACATCACTATCTGTGTCAGAAGGTTTATCAGCATCTCTAGCAGCAGCAGCAGCACTTGCTGGTTGAAAAAGTCTTTGTTTACCATTTAAGTATGTCAATCATTCCACTCTGTAATCTCAATATTAGACTTGTGTGTCAGTGAGTAGCAACCTTCCCAGCTGTACCAAAAAATAATACACTCTGAATAAAAGCTGGGAGGAGGACAGTCTAAAGCACTTGACAGCAGTTGAAATCAAGCAAGACATACTTTTTCATTTCAGAAGCGAGTACATAAGGGGATTGTCCTATCCTGCTAGTGTTTCATTGTCATTTAAGTCTGCTTCCACCTCAGAAGATTCTGTAAGAATTATAGTAGTGGACTTTCCAGGTTGTGTATTTTGTGGTGGGTAAGAGAGAGAATGCAATTACATCGTATCTGGTTCTTGGATAAAATGTATATATTATTTATCTGGTATTTTTATGGTCCCCCTCCATACAGTGTATGCATGCTTTACAATAATTGATGGATTTAGCCTCACAACACCTTGGCAGCTGGAGGTCTCTCTGTGTTTTACTAAGGCACAGAGATGTTAAGTGACTTGCTCAAGGTCAGATTGGTAGGAAGTTGTTTGAAATGGCAGAAAAGTCACTATGGCAGCCTGACAATAGCATAGGATTCATTTAAAACTGGAGTTGGGGAAGAGTTCTCCACTGGTCAGTTAATCTGGTTTTAAAACAAATCAGCCTTAACAGACCAGATAATCTGGCCCTGTGGCTTCAGAGATCTCTTGCCAGCTCACAAAGGAAGTTGAAAATCTGTTTCCACATTCCTAATCAATCCAATAACTTTAGTCCTTTAGATTTGGGTCTCCCAGCTCCTTTAGCTAGGATGTAAGTTCTTCTGTGATTAGGAGTTATGTATTGACATTTTAGGGCTGGAGGGTGAAATTTGACATTGCCTCTTTAAAGTATTCAGTGTGTTTTAGATAAAGGGTATAATGTGACCTATAAACGCCTGTTTTAATTGATACCACATTTGGCCTCCTACAATGGTTGCAGTTGCAATGATTGGCCCCTCTTCCCCAGGGCTAGGAGAACACATCTCCCTATACCTCCTATGTACGCAAGGCTCCTCTTTCAGCAATTACTGACTTGGCTGCTGTACCAGGTTTCTCAGGATACGAAACTAAGAATTCTATTGGATTCACTTGCTACTTTAACTCATGCAGCAGCAGCAGTTTGTTTTTGTTTTTTCCTCCTGCAGTTCTCCACCAATTTTATAGTTCATTATTGCTTGACGAAAATTGATGCAATTCACTTCTGCCCGCTGATGTTTAATAAAAACTGTCATTCCTACTAACACCGTACATCAGCAGGTTCTGACTGTATGTAGAACATAGCAGGTGCAAATTTGCCATGTTATGCTCATCTGACAGTTCATTTAATTGACATTGATAAAAACCAAAGAGGGAGGGGGTAAACCTTTAGGTGAGGGTAATCCACATATTTATTGAGACTTCGATGCTTTGCTTGTAATTCTCTGTCCAACTCACATGCTAAAAGTATTCTGTTTCAGAAACAGAGCTGAGGATGTTGGCTGAGGGAAAAGACAGCTTCATCCATTCTGCCAGTTACACTGCCTGACAAGTTACCCAATTCATTGTGTGATTTAAATGCAGTATTCTGGGGCAGAAATTGGAGTTAGTGTCTTTTTATTTAAACTGGAGAAGCAGAATTTCTGTCTGTTAAGGCAAAAGACTGGGAATCAGGACTCCTGGGTTATTCCCAGCTCACTAATGATTCATATGTGACTTTGGACAAGCCACACCAACCCACTGTGTCTGCTTATCCATCTGTAAACAAAGTATAACAATACTTCACAGGCTTGTTGTGAGACTTGATTGATTGTTTGCAAAGTACTAAATAAATGGGACTGTGGAATTACTAGCAGTAACACATTTCGTTAAAAGGAAACAAACTGTGTGGCTGGGCTTTCCCTGCCTTCCCTTTTTCATCTAGCTATGGTGTGTGTCTGACAGTTCTCCTTTACTACTCATTTGGTTCTGTTTGCTATTTCCTAATGCCTTTATTATCCTTTTGTTTGTTGTTTTTATTTTGCCTCTTTTGTCTCACCATCTCAGTATTACATATCTCTTTTATCTGACATTTTAGTTGACTATTCTATATATTTAAGTACATTTTCACCACTTGATGCATATATGATTTGTAACACATTAGTCCCTATTGGATGGATGTGTGGGTTCTCACTTCTTATTCTCAACTACTTATACCTACTGTTGCTTTACTGATTCTAGGTCTGTTGGAGTCAAATCATACTAGAAATGTGTGAATGCTTGAAAGATAGGAAGAGGTTGTTTGCCTCATTGGCTGCCCCCACAATTCTGCCTGTCTTCAAAAGGAGCTTGCTTTCTTCAGTTTCCCTTACAAAAACTGAGTAATAATTGTGGGCTTCCAGAGGACTGAAAGTCAAATCAATGACTCGACATTTAATAGAACTACCCAGGGCTGTATTACAATGTCTGCATGCTACTTGATCCCTTCTCTAGGGTAAGAGACATTGCTCTCTTTGATAGAATACAAGTGTATGCTGAGATGAGATGGAGGAAATTGGGAAGAAAATAAGTGTACAGAAATCAGGCCTCATTAAACTAGTTTGGATCGTGTAGTCTAGTACAATGTGGCAGGTGGGTTCTAAAGCTGGTGAGGGGGGTTGAGGTCAGTCTAACCCTGGGGAAAAAAATTCAGACAAATAGTTCATTCACTCGAAGATGCAAAGTTTTGGTTGACCTGAAACTGTTTGCAAATTTGACATGAATTCATCAAATAATTTGAGACGCCGTGTTTTTCAGGCTAAGTTCTTAAAGGGGTTTAAATGCCATTCACAAAAAGGTGAGGGGTAGGGGAGACTGTAAAGTGTTTGGGATAGATAATCCAATGAATGAATTGCAAGCAAAGCAGCCCCCATAGCATCAAAATACCAGTATATATGTGTGTGCCCACAGAGTATGTATAGTTACCTATATGCATGCATGTGCAAAATGTACAGCATTTACCAAAAGAAACAATGAGGAGGTAATTAGAAACACATGGCGAGATATTCTCAATACAAGCAAAAATATATGTACACTCTTGATCTCTTTGAAACTGGGGGAAATGAGGATGGAAATGTCAATGTCAGACCTACAACAGGCAGGATCATTCCATACATACCTAGGGCATTTGTTGCTTCTACAGCAGCAGCTACTTGAATATTCTAAGCTCCAATTTTCCATAACTCATTGTTTTTTTGGCTAGACATATTCATGGCACAGTATGCTTGGACAGTCCTATCTCATTAATATGAACAAAAATCAAAGACTACTACTCTTAGCAACTGTTTCCAGCAGAGTCTGCATTTTCGATAAATTTTCCATTTGAAAAATGTATGTTCATTAAATGACTCGGGTTTTGCTCTCAAGTTCAAGTGATCTCTGTACAATGGTTTATCAACACCATTACCCTGACCGTTCACTTACCTTATATAGCTGCACTTTTATGCCAGTCACTACCACTTGCCGAGAAAAGAAATAACCATCTCATTCTTTTAAAAATTCTTATGCAACTTAAGTCTTCTGAGACTTTCATTCAACCTTTTCATTTTTTGAACCCTTTTGTTGCATAGTTTACTTCCTTCTTTGGAACCATCAGTTTAATGCTTATTCAAATCTGTTCAATGAGGGCTCTATCTTGGGAATTAACGTTCTGGACCAGCTGAGAGAGATGCTGTGGTAGTTCAGTGCTAACCAAGTGGTGTCATTGATAACTGGGTTTGCCTATAATGTCCTCCATAGCATCATGCTGTTGAATGTCCATATGAAATATAGCTTTTCTTAAACCTTAAAAACAATAAAATAAAAATGAAGGATTTCACAGCTTTCTCTAGGTTCAGTCTAAACAAGTGGAAGCAGTGTGTTCTCCTAATGGAATTCTAGAGACATGAGTTGCATTCCTACTTCTGCTACTGACCTGCTTTGTAAACTGACATAAGTCATGTCAGCTCTGTGTGCCTCTATTCCCTTTCCCAGCCTCTACCTTTGCTGATGGAGGTGCGGGGGGTGGGAGGGTGGTAAGGGTATGCATATTCAGTCATGTTAATTGAAAATTCCCCAAAAGGTGCCATTTAACATAGTTCAAGAGGTGATATCTGGCTGTGTTTTAGCCTGGAGGGATGAAATTGGCTAAAACACAATGCTAACATGGCTTCAAAACACAGCTTTTCATGATTGTGAAATGCTGTCAAGGTGCAGGCTAACATTTGAAGCTAAGTGTGATAAACTCATAGGCCATAAGGGACCATCATGATCATCTAGTCTGACCTCATGCACATCACAATCCACAGACCTTCATCTCCCACTCAGTCCTGAAATAGGCCCATAACCTCTACGTGAGTGAAGTCCTCAAATCTTGATTGAAAGACTTCAAGTTACGAGAATCCATCATTTACTCTGTCTTGTCTACTTAGATAGTCTGTGCCCCAAAGAATTTAGTCACTCAAAGTTGTGCATTCTTCACCTAGCTCAATGGGACCCTAACTTTGGTTAGAACCTCTTCATAGACTTTAACATTACATAGATTATAGGATTACATCCAGTCACTCCTACACTGAGCTCAATAATCTATCAACCAGAAAGATATTGCATCTTGTCTGGAAGACCTCAGGTGATTGAGAATCTCTTGGTAGTTTGTTCTGATGGTTTATCACCCTCAGTGTTCAGAAATGTCATTTTTTATTTTTTTTTAAATAATGTAGGCACTATTGTAAAAAAAAAAAGAATGACATCTACTTTCTGTTTCCTTCCATTTTTCTTGTGATTAAAAGGGGGGAGGGAAATCCCCATGAAGTTTAAAAATCAGTACCATGACTCTCCCTTTGCTCTCCTCCCCAGCTTTCATTCTCCCCGATGCTCATACCTGGGCTAATGTCCATCTAAGTAAATAAATAAAAACTAGCAAGTTCCTGATCAGAATGATGAGATGAATGATATTGTGGTTTCATTCTAAACGTGATACTATCTTTCGTATGCAGCGGTGGTGTAGCCATGTTGCTCCCAGGATATTAGAGAGACAATACCCTATGAAGATCCACTCTAAATACATCAGGACTAAGGAGTAGTCCATAAAGAAACTAATTTCCAAATAACCCATCTCTAGTTTTACACTAGACCCAGGGCATGCTCTGGTAGGACTTTAGGGGTTTTAGTTCAAGTTTGATTGATGCTCATTGTGTGGTTCTGTCAATAATGCAAATACATGGTTCAATAGCTAGACTTAAGATGAAAATCACCCTTGCACAGAGGACCAGAACACAGCAGGTGCACAAGTTAAACTCTGTTTGGGGTTTGCATGGGATTTAAATGAGACTTTTAGTGGAGTGTAGGCTTTTGGCTAGTCTTTTTCACAGCACTGACTTTCATCCTTAGTGCATTTGGGCCATGGCTTAGGAAAAGCATTCCTATTCAGGAAAACACTTAAGCATGTGCTGTAAATCCTAATGCATGCTTAAAGTTAAGCACATGCTTAAACGTTGTCCTGAATACAGATTGATTTAAGTGCTTTCCTGAGTAGGGGGCTGTAATTCAGGAAGAGCTCTATAGTCCCAGACAGAGCACACATCTCCCTACATGCAAAAAGGCTATTATCTATCCAGAAGTTAGTTTGCGCATGTTGCATGTAAAAAATAAAAACTGTTAATTACAGTATATCTCAAAGCATACAGTATAGATTTGTGTATCCTTCCTTAATTTCCTATTACCTTTTTGTTTTCTTCCCATTTATTGGCTTAATAGATACCTTTGCCCTCTTTGTACTATACACATTTGTTTTCTCCCTTCTAGGTTAGAATTTTACAATTATCACCATAGCAGCATTCCAGCTCTAATAGGAAGATACGTCTTCTGAATGGCTGATGATACAACATTAACTGTTAGAACATAACATTTTTCATGTTGGAAACATCTGGAATTCACAACCAGCAAAGATGTGTAAAAATGTCTGTGGCTTTTTAATAATCACCCAAGGCTTCACTTGCAAGCTTTATTAGGCTGCATTTACAGACATTTCTTATTAACCAAGTATAGAATGTGATAAAAACTAAGCTTTATTTCAACTTAAAAAAAGTTCAATTTACAATTTATGTTCCTTTCAAAAGATTTGAATCATCCTTTTGTGAAGAAGGGCTTTGTAAGAGAATTGGGCCATATTCCCTTCCTCTGCTATTAGCAGCCTATTACCTAGTGCACTAATATTGCTATTTACTGGCTGATTATATCCCCTGGCAAGATTTGGGACTGTGTCTACTTTCCTGCTGCAAACTAATCAGTTTTCAAAATTAGTTATTGATCCAGGCCCATTCTAGAGGACAAATTTAGTGGCTGGTTCATTGAATACCAACAGTTAGAAGGTTGGTGTAAGCTGCATAGATGTGAAAACAAACAAGATATTCAAGCACATGCACATACACACTTGTCTTGTATCTCCTTACATTAGTTAAGTGCAAATACTATAGCAAGGAATGGCTCTATTGAGAGAGATGACCAAAGTAAACTCAAAAGAGCAATGATTTCAGGTTCTTATTTTCCTTATCTACACACACAGCTCTTGGTATACACTCCAGAAGCTTTATCTGACAGACAAGAACATGTGTCAATTTTTTTAGTTACAAGAAGTCATCCTAACTTAATTTGGACTTTGCAACTGGAGGGAGATCTTTCTTGAACAGTTTAGGTTTGCAAGATATCTATTTGTAGTAAGAGTTGCACTTGGGATTTACACAATATTTTATATGCATAATATTTGTCAATTATACCATATCCATTGCCTTAGTCTATCCCTCTGACTGCAGAAAGTATTTTCAGTGATTCTTTTGCTGTAGCAAGGTGTCAAAACTATTTCCTGCATTATTTTCTATTTCCTGCCGCACCAACACTTGAAAATACTGTTAAAGCCAAATTCATATTTCATTTGAGTTCTAGCCATCATGTCCATCTATCTCCAAGAATGTCATTCTTTACAAAGGTTAATGACACAGACTCTTCTAATTCTTCAGGGGCCTCATTCTCCACCATTTATACTAAGGGAGAAAAAAATACAGTTAATTTCTAAGATTAGTTTCACAGCATTGTACAAACATCCATTTTCTAGCTCAGAATTATGACGCTCATAATAGCTGCATGTTGATCTTTCTCCTCCCCCCTCCCACACACACACAATGGGTGAGATCAAATGGTATCTCTTCTGGGGTTTTGTTTTGTTTTTTATAATGTGGTGTTGTCTGTTCCCTACTTAATTACAAGTGTTTCTGGAACAGAAACATTCAATGAGACCAAGATTTCACCCAAAATGTTAACAACATCTTATTTCCCTTTACATATATGAAAATACTTTACAGCTGAACAAGCATTCTTCACTATGTATAATATTCTGGCTGTTTGCCTACTTCCAAGGGTCAGTCAAATGGAGGGATTGAGTTTTTTTGGCTTCATTACCTGAGTCAGTTGTATGTCTATTAACTCCTTGCTGAACCATCATACCAAGTACCTGAAAACTTCACATTATGTACTAGAGCTTTGTAAGGCATTCCTGTGCACCTTGTATTTTTGTTATACATGCCTTGAATTTTGCTTTGAAGCTTGTTATAATTCACCCAAAACTAAGCATGCTAAAACCATTGATATTCATTCTCTCTCCATCCATCCATCTAAAACTTGGCCCAGATTCATCAAAAAGATTCATAAACCTGGACTTAGTTTGGGATTTATAAGAAAACCCTAAACCAGACATATGTTTTTTGCTTTGCTTGTGTCTTGGTAAGTTTCACACAGGTTTTTTTTGTATATGCACATAGCAAAGAAAAGGAAAAGTTATTGATTTATATGAATGATGGGTAGTGGGTGGACAGGGGTCTTGGCAGATGCTCTCAATGACTAAATATCTTTGTTCTTTGAGTTTCTGGTATCAGTTACTGGTTCGTATCTGACCCAAATAAGTAATAACCAAGAGTTTATTAGAAGCTTACTAAGGGCTTGACCCTATACTCCTACACTTTTGAACAGCAACTTTTATGTAAACTACAGTCTAAAAAGCAAATAACATGAAGGTGTAAGGTACGGTAGGAAAGCCTGTTTAACTATACACTCTCCTATACCTTCCCTTGCTCCCCTTTGGTATGCAAGACATAGATTACACATACTGAATGGCAATTGTGTGTGTTACAAGTGCCTTGAGCAGGTGTTTCTGATTGACTTGTACTCAAGGTGTAACTTATATCCATGTAGAATTTGTTCCAGAGCCTTCTGAATTGCACCAGTTTACATCTGAGACAAATTTTTTCTCTAGTACTCTAGTGTAATCCACTGATGTCAACGTGGTTTCATTAATATAGCTGAAAAGGGAATTGGGTCTAAATCTGAAATTTGCCATTGTTCTGCCTTCCGCAGCAGAGAACAAGAACTCTACCTATTTTCAGTCTTTACCCTATTATGACGAGTCAGATTTATGCTGTTCTGTGAAAGTTCAGAATGTCATTTCTTACAGCTTCCCATGTGGTATTTTTTCCTTTTTTTAGACTAGTAGGGGTCTGAGATCTCCTGGCATAACTGGAAAATAAAGGTCAGCTGGTATAAATTTTCATAACTCTATTCACCTCAATAGAACTATATTAATTTATACCCACTGAAGATCCCAGTATCTTCCTGATCATTTTGGTTCTTGTTATATTCATTATAGGCTATAGGGAGACAATAGTACAAAATAAGATCTTTAACTTAGATGCCAAGACTCAAATATTTCTCCTGCAACTGTTGATGACATTGTTTTCAGGTTTCTTTTCATATGCTCTACTTTTCAGGTCAAAGTAAAGCCATATAGAAAACAATTTAGACAGGGATGAATACATGAACAAAATCTGCATTTTCAAGGAGAGGGGACATGTATAATTTGATTTAATTTTGAGAGTGAAAACTGGAGCCTAAAACAGTAAATCTATTTGTATTACTGAACGGAAGAAGAACTTGTTCACAATTGGATCTATACTTTTTGTGTAAGTAAATCAATAAAATATTATTTTTCTGATCTCCATTTCTTAGACTATACTGGTCACTGAAACCAACCTTTCCTCAAGGGAATTAATTATATTAAAAAATGAAATTACATAGTTATTTTGGCATCCTTTTTGAACATGAAATAGAGCTGCATTCAGATCCATTGTGAATGCTTCCATTACTACAGACCTGATATTGAAAGAAGGAATGAGCAGACTTCTGAAATATTAGCTAGCTTTATTCCTGGATCTACTAATTACTTAATATTGCACTGCAGAGTGATATGGTTAAAAAATCTATAAAGGTTTTACAGGACTCAAAGTTAATATGGGTTATTCAAAATCTGTAATAAAAACAAGTTTAAAAAGTGCTATATACATGAAGTGTTAGAAAAGATCAAAACATAAAATCTCTATAATAGGGATAATACTTGAACAATATATTTGATCTGATCTAAGTCAAGAAAGTTGAGTATGTAAGTCTTAGACACTTCACATTAGGTGCAAGTATGCTGGATGCCAGTATTGAGAATATAAACAATGAAAATGGCAAAAAAATTGTAATTTAAAGAGAACTGGATGTGCTAGTGGGGGTACTGCTGAGGACATGCATTATAATTGGAGTCATGCATTACATGGGGATATAACTTCAGATTTTTCTATTTACTTTTAATTGTCTTTGAAATTGATCTTTCTTAATTTTCATTTTAATAATTTTGTGACTGAGTGGAAATAGGGGTATTTTTAACTTGTTCAGTTTATTTTCCCCTCTGTGACAATTATGGTAATTCTACATTGTTCTGTCATCTTGTAGTTTTTATTTTTAACTTGCCTACCATGTCCCAAAATCACTGAATCATAGAAATGTAGGGCTAGAAGGGACCTCAAAGTCAAGTCCAGTGCACTGCTCTGAGGCAGGACCAAGTAACCTAGATCATCACTGACAGGTATTTGTCCAGCCTGTTCTTAGTAATCACCAATGATTGAGATTCCACATCCTCACTTGGAAGCCTATTCCACAATTTAACTACTCTTATAGTTAGAAAGCTTTTCCTAATCCCTAACCTAAATCTCCCTTGCTGCAGATTAAGCCCCTTAATAGTACTTCTACCTCCAGTGGCCATGGAGAATAATTGATCACCATCCTCTTTATAACAGCGCTTAACATATTTGAAGACTGGTTTTGACTCCCCCTCTCCCTTCCGGGCCGTCTTCCTACAAGACTAAGCTGTGAGATTCTGGCTACTGTTCTGGTGCTACCCCATTCTAGAAATGCTTTCATGTAAACTCCATTAATCAGGAATCAAGGTGCCTGGAAGCAAGATAACCAAGAATTATTTAAAACAATGTCTGTCTTCCATTACCTAAGTTGTATACCTCTTTCAGTAGCAAGCAGAGTTGCAGGGCTAGGTTGAGTTCCTAAAGCCATAAAGAAAGACCTAACCTGAAACAGAACTACAAGAAAAGCAAATAATCAGCCCCTTTTGAAATCCGTTTGAGTTGTTAAATAAGACTGTTCCAAACCAGTATATGATAATGAATCTACCATTCTTTGGCATTACACATCTGGAAATCCCCAGTGCACTGTGGGTTGGTGAAATGCCATGCAGACTTTCTAATAGCTCCTTTGAAGCCCTAAGCAATGTGCCAGGTATGCCCTTGACAACATCCTCTGGCAAAGAGTTCCACAGGTTGACTGTGCTTTGTGTTCAGAAATACTTCCTTTTGTTTGTTTTAAACCTGCTGCCTATTAATTTCATTTGGTGACAGCACATTCTTGTTAGGAAAAGGAGTAAATAACACTTCCTTATTTACTTTCTCTACATCAGTCATGATTTTATAGACCTCTATCATATCCCCCCTTAGTCGTCTCTTTTCCATGCTGAAAAGTCCGAGTCTTATTAATCTCTCCTCATACAGCAGCCATTCCAATTTTGTGAGATCCCTTTGTAACTCTTCGCAGTCTGCTTTGGACTTAACTCTCTTGAATAGTTTTGTATCATCTGCAAATGTTGCCATCTCACTGTTTACTCCTTTTCTAGATTGTTTATGAATGTTGAACAGTACTGGTCCCAGTACAGACCCCTGGGTGACACCACTATTTACCTCTCTCCATCCTGAAAACTAGGGTGACCATGTGTCCCGATTTTATAGGGACAGTTGTGCTATTTTTTTTTAATCTGGTCTCCTATTACCTCCCACCCCTTGTCCCAATTTTTCACACTCGCTATCTGGTCACCCTACTGAAAACTGACCATTTATTCCTTTGCTTCCTATATTTTAACCAGTTACTGATCCATGATAGGACCTTCCCTCTTATCCCATGACTGTTTACTTTGCTTAGGAGCCTTTGATGAGGGACCTTGTCAAATGCTTTCTGAAAACCTAAGTCCACTGGATCAACCTCGTCCACATGCTTGTTGACCCCCTCAAAGAATTCTATCAGATAGGTGAGGCATGATTTCCCTTTACAAAAGCCATGTTGACTCTTCCCCAACAAATTGTGTTAATCTGTGTCTGATAATTCTGTTCTTTACTATAGTTTTAACCAATTTGCCCAGTACTGAAGTTAGGCTTACTGGTCTGTAATTGCACATAATTTTATGTGAACCTTTTCTTTGTTTTGATCTGCATGCAATCAAACAAAACCTTTACATATTTCAATTGTCTCCTATGATGAGAAGATGCTAAAGAAAAGTATCATTCTATCAAGGGGCTGAGAGAAGGATTCTTCTATTCTACATGTCTGTTTTCAGTATGTTACTGTCAATACATACTCACAAACTCTGTAGAAATTCACTCCATTGATGACTTCTGAATTCCCATGCTGACAGTAATTATAACTTTTTTATAGAATATAGAGCACTTAATTTTACAGTAATAGACATAAGTATGATGGGCCAACCTGCTTTTTTCTCTGTCTAAAAGTTATCTTATTCTTATATGCAAATTGCCAGTTAATCGCCTTGAATATGTCATAAGTCTCGCCTTCTAAAATAATAGTTAATATAATTATGTCTGAGACTTTAATTGTGTTCCATAAGGTGGAACTTTTTATGCCACTTGAGTAGTCTTGTTGTAAAGTACCTAAGACCAGGGAATAATCTGACCCTCAGTATATTAAACGTACATCATCTGCTGTCTTCTGCTGATGCCTATCCAGGTTGGGTTAACAATTCTAGAAACTCTGTGTGTTTCAGGTTTCATCACAGTGGTATTTGGCATGAGCAAACAGGTGGATTATAAATCACACATACACTTTTTAGCCGTATTCCATAGCCATGAGAGAAACAAGTTCAATTTGTCCAACTCCTTTATGATTTTAGCTTACTTTTCATTTGCCAAGACTTTCTCTTTTCCTCTAACTGTCTCCTTAGCCTAATGGGGTGCACATTCAGGCTAGATTCCATGGTCCAAATATTGTGTTATTTGTGCAACCCAAACTCTGAGTTTGGGGATGTACAAAGAATACTAGATCAAGCACCAGCTTTATAAAAGAAAAATATTTGGACTCCCAAATTTGAAAATTGTTGGCTTTAAAAATAAGGTTAGGCTGTTAAGCACAATGTAGAAGTAGCAAGGAGTAGAGCAAATCTGATGAAATCAAACAAGTTGAGGTTTACTACAAACTAACTCAGTCACTTTTATTCTTTTTTTCCCCCTCTAATCTGACTGCCAACATATATTTTGGTGCTATTTTCTCTGTTTTGTTTCCCAATTCCCAGCCAGATGCTCTTTCTCTGGTTTTGTAAGGCAGCCAGTGCCGACCAGCAGAAAATGCATCATAATCTATAATGTGGATAATATCCTTCCCAGAGAGACCAGCACACACTATTTTGCACCCTGCTAAGCGTGTTATGATTCCTTTATTATGCTTGGCAGTGCAACACATGCCAAATACACCACTATGGGTGGTTTCCTATTTCCTTTTAGTTTCTCCCTTAATCACATAGTTTGTCTCTCTCTCCCCGCCCCCACCTCCTTATTCTGCAGTCATCATTCGTCTACAACTCCATGTGTAGTGATTGAAGCTACTGAGTGATATTCCAGATACCTTAAAATGTAAATTTGCAAACAATCTTCTAGGAAATTGTTTAATACACTTTACTGGAAACCCTTAAATTAGCTGAATCGCTTTAGCCTGCTCACTACTTGAAAGCATAATCATTTTATATCTTCAGTATCTAGAGTATAAGTTTTTTGTTTTAATATGAAATGTAATAGACAGCTTTGCTTACCTGATTAGTCATCTTGTAAGACTACATCCTACCAGCTAGACAGCCTTCCTCATAAAGTATGACTTACTAAATTGGAATACAATAAGGTTAACAATGTATGCTCCACATTATGGCATGTTTGATCTAAGTGGTGACCGTTTCTGTGAAATGAATAATCACCTTTGCTAAATCAGCTCAACATGTTTTATTAATGGTTGCTGAAACAATTGGTAAGTCTGATCTTTTGAAGATATCAATGAATGGATCAGTCTGAAAATAAATCTCAGAAATGGATCAATGTCAATAACTCAGTAACAATGAAACTGTTACTGGTTACAAGATAAATAAGGTGAAAGACCTGGTGTCAAGTCAGTGTCCATGGAGA
Source organism: Mauremys mutica (assembly GCF_020497125.1). Classification (NCBI taxonomy): domain Eukaryota; kingdom Metazoa; phylum Chordata; order Testudines; family Geoemydidae; genus Mauremys; species Mauremys mutica. Next base: position 186,139,084 of record NC_059072.1, on the reverse strand, counting down.
ACCAGAGGGCTGGTCTCCATTACTGGGGGCAGAGATGCTACTGCAATCAATGCAGCAGGGATCAATTTTAGCAGGTCTGGTGAAGACCCACTAAATTGATGGCAGAATGCTCTTGGGTTGACCCCGGTTCTACTCCTCTCTGAGAAGAGTAAGAGAGGTTGACTGGAAAGCCTCTTCCATTGACTCAGCACTGTGAAGACACCAGGGTAAGTCAACCTAAGCTACCTCGACTCCAGCTACATGAATAATGTAGCTGCAGTAGAGTAACTTAGGTCAATTTATCCCCATAGTGAAGACAAGCCCACGGTGTACTCAATGGGACATAGCACAGGTGCAGGCGCATGCTTGCATGGTTCCTACTGAACTTTCAGGCGCTATCATAGAATCATAGAAGATTAGGGGTGGAAGAGACCTTAGGAGGTCATGTAGTCCAACCCCCTGCTCAAAGCAGGACCCAACCCCAACTAAATCATCCCAGCCTGGGCTTTGTCAAGCTGGGCCTTAAAAACCTCTAAGGATGGAGATTCCACCACCTCCCTAGGTAATCCATTCCAGTGCTGCTTCACCCTCCTAGTGAAATAGTGTTTCCTAATATCCAAACTAGACCTCCTACACTGCAACTTGAGACCATTGCTCCTTGTTCTGTCATCTGCCACCACTGAGAACAGCCTAGCTCTATCCTCTTTGGAACCCCCCTTTCAGGTAGTTGAAGGTTGCTATCAAATTCCCCCTCACTCGTTTTTTCTGCAGACTAAATAACCCCAGTTCCCTCAGCCTCTCCTCATAAGTCATGTGCCCCAGCCCTCTAATCATTTTCATTGCCCTCCGTTGGACTCTCTCCAATTTGTCCAGATCCTTTCTGTACTGTGTGGGCCCAAAACTGGACACAATGCTCCAGATGTGGCCTCACCTACCCTCCAGTGTATCTATTCCTCCCCCCCAGCAAACTTGCTGAGGGTGCAATCCATCCCATCATCCAGATCATTAATGAAGATGTTGAACAAAACCTGGCCCCAGGACCGACCCCTGGGATGCTCCGCTTGATACCGGCTGCCAACTAGCCATTGAGCCATTGATCACTACTCGTTGAGCCTGATGATCTAGCAAACTTTCTATCCACCTTCTAGTCCATTCATCCAATCCATACTACTTTAACTTGCTGGCAAGAACACTGGGAGACCGTATCAAAAGGTTTGCTAAAGTCAAGATATATCATGTCCACCAGTTTCCCGATACCCATAGAGCCAATTATCTCATCATAGAAGGCAATCAGGTTGGTCAGGCATGACTTGCCCTTGGTGAATCCATATCTAACCTTGAATGCCTCATGTATCTTCAGCTCTCACTGACATTTCCTGGTGTACAAGGAATTCAGGATTGGAATCAAAGTGGCCTCATAATAACATTAACTAAATATTTATAAGCTTCTAAATTAATCCTTTCATCATGTTCAAACTTCCAGAAAAAGATGTTTTCTGCCTGAAAAGAAATCCCTAATAAAAATTGAATAGGGTCTGATCCTATGAAGAGCTGAGCCTTCAACTCCCACACCTTATCAATGGGAACTGAGGACAGTCAGAGGCAGTGCTCAGCAGCTTCCTGCATCAAGGTTATAGTTTCTTCAGGTGTGAAATTCTGGCCCCATTGAAATCAATGACTAAGTTCCCGTTTCCTAAAAAAAAAAAAAAGGGCGGGGTAGCATTTCACTCCAGAAGTATTAATCCACATTTGTACAAGTAGCAGTGATTCTCATTACAGAATATATAAAACAGAAATTATGCATATGAAAAGTATCAGGAAGTCAGAGTGCCCTCACGGGAGACTCACATTTGAGTGAATTGTGCCAATAACCTAATTTGATTAGCTTCAGAGAATGCAAGAGAGAGAGTGCCATGTCCATTCTGGCTTGTAATGCAGAAGTACCAGCTTAACTTGGGGCGGGAAAGGCTGTTACAAGGAGGCCTTTTTGGCTGGTTCATAAATTGAACTGAAAAGAACTTAAAAAAAAATTTGAAGAATATTCAACAGCAATTTCATAACCGCTGTCGGCCACATGCTGGTTCTTTCTCATTCTCTTTATTTCTGCCCTATTCAGTCTTCACTTCATAGCTCTGTTCTGGTATCCAAAAGAATATTTTAGTCTCTGATAATGTCTTTCTTTATCTTGCACTCTTTAGTTGCACAGAATATACTGTAAATTATTGAGCATAAAAGGATTAATAAGGGTTTCCTGAAGAAAAGTTATCCAAGCTACCACTAACAGTGTCATGAAAACCTCATCAGTGTCATGAAAACCTGGTAAATGGCCCATTTAATAAATAGCAAACAATTGCGGTCTCTCAAATTATTAGAGCATGTTGAAAGTCTATTATTATTAACACAGTTTGAATGTTAATTTTCAAACTTTTTTAAACAGATCAGAGGATGCTGATTTAATGCTCAGAAGCATCAAGAGCTCCTATAGGAATAGTTTTTCCTGGGCATTTCAAATCCTCTATATTTTTAAAAGGAAAAGCAGCCTACCTGGAGCTGAAGAATGTTTCTGCAAGGCTTAATTTCCCTGTGAAAGTATGCAGATGGCACACAGACATGCACACACCTTAACCAATCAAAAGAAGATAAGATCTATACAGAAATATGTATTCCCTCAAACCTGAGAGAAATGCTGCCGTAAAATAAAGGTGCATGGGTTTTGTTCTATATTTTGCAGCCAATGCTGCATCCTATCACGTGGGAGCTGATATTAGGGTTTACAGCTATATTCACAAATATTTTACTTTTAAACTAGACATTGGTGAAAATGAAACACTTATACAACCTCCATTCTTCAAGATTTTAACGTAATGGACAAAACAGAATCTAGGTCCAACCTCTATTCTGTTCCTATTTTCACTCAGCGAATGGATTTCTGTAAACTTTAAAACCACACCAGGTTTTGATGACTATTTTCATTACAAACATTAATTTTGTGTATGTTTTTTTAAGTAATCTTGTCAAGGCAGGACATTATCTCTTTCTGAGTTTTTGTGGTACCTACCATATTTTTTAATTTTGCAAAACCAATACATGGTGGTACAATGGCATGGCCAGATTTTTACAGTGGCGAGGAGGGAACAATATACTACCTAGCTGCAGCTTTATGGAAGATGGTTGAGCACATGGGTTCAGATTACCCTTTTGGATGGATTATTGATTAATGTTGTTTTTGCAAATGTATTCCAACAACTGTGAATTGTAAGAGCCATGCTAGATTTACTGATTGCCGTCCTGAGAGTGTACAACAGATACACAGTGCAGTTGTGAATAAGTGCTTGAGCTCAATCCATTTATTGCATTTATGCCTTCAAAGCCCTAGCTCACAAACCCACTGATATCCACTGATAGAATTCACAGCTCAGTCAATATCTTCTTTGGTATACCTCTTCCATTTCTATAATCAGTTCAGTAAAGTAGAGGAAATCCTCTCTGATGATGATGTGCAAGTAACCCAAGAAAAGGATCATTCCTTCATTGCTTTGTCAGTTCTTTAATTTCCCAGTGTTCCAATCGTTGATGCATCTCATGAGTGTATCTCGTTTGTCTTACCTAGTAAGCTCAGTGAGGTCAATGTTCTATGGTTCTCCAAAACTCCTCTCTATTTATAAATGCTCAGAAGAATCTCATGCAGGATTCTGTCATTCTGAGCGGTCAGTCTCTGACCACAAAATGGGGCTTCACAGTATTCCAGAGCAAGTATAGATACTGTACAGGAGCTGTCTAGTCTTATCAGACTTATTAAGACTGATTGGATAAGCTGACTGCAAATAACACATCTTCCATTAATGCCCACCAGGAAATCCTTTGCCAGATCTGTGTTCTTGTGTCAATTGGTCAGGTTTGTCAGTTGGCCTAGTTGTAAAATTGGATGCAACCTATCCTAAGCATGTCTTAAATGGGTTAGGCTTGTATTAGAGGGGCACTTACTCAGATGCTGTAGGACTCTGAATATGTCAAACTGAAATTTGGAGAGAGAGAGAGAGAGTGTCACATGAACCACAGCCCCTTTCTATGAAATAAATAGTTAACAATGTTTACAATTAAATTGTTCTTCAGAATTAGTCTTGAGATTTAAGGCCTCATTGAGATGTAAAATAAATCTAAACTCCCCTATTCATCAGTCGGCAGATTATGGCAGCACAGCAGGCGTTACATTCAGAAGGTATATTTGCTATCATGATGGCTAGAAATATATTTTTTCAATGAAAACCTTGATTCTTCACATTCAGATGAGTAATAGGGAGAATCCACACCTACATGGAGTTATAGGTGCCTCCCATGAAAGTCAAAGGAAGCCATATAGCTAAAGTACTATGTAATTCTTAAAAATCGGAGTGTAAAATTTTGAAGAGAATGGGATGGGTGGGTTGGAGAAAGTGAGATCCTTTGGAGCTTCTGTTTTTCTGTGTGTGGGGGGGAGGGGGGGCATGCATGTGAAAATTGGTGTCTCATCCCTTCACACAGATGAAAGCTGCCCATGGAGTCTCCAAGAGCCTTTAATATGACTTCCTAGGCTGTTCAAGAGTAAGATGAGATGCTCTAAGCCTCACCATTTCAGTGCTCGGTGTGCTCCCTCTGCAGCACTCCATTTTGGCAAAGAAGTTTGTAGTTTTGTTTGTTTTGAACAACCTATTGCTGTGTAGAGATGTAGCATGTAAAAATAAATTATAGCTTTTACAAAGTTTTCAGGGGTTTATTTCATCACAAGCCTGGGCCTTGTCTACATTTCAAATTGGCCCTGATTTCAGCAATCAGTAGCTAACAATTGACATAGCAAACAAGGAAACCCATGATTTGTACTCAACCTAGATTCAAGCAAAGGTAAGCTTCACTAGTATATATCGTTGCTTTCTCTGTCTACATGTGGTGGTTTGCCATTAATCACTGAAATTGGGGGTGGGGGGAAAAGTGGGATTGCCAGTGGAGAAAAGACATGTAACTATTTAATACACTGTAAAGGACTGATACTGTTAAATGGCAAAGCCTTAGAGGGGAAATATCAGAAGAACTGCAGCCATGACCAGCTCTCTCCTATTCTTCATGGAATACAGGAGGGGTTAGGCTATGTGGGATGCCTAAATGTCAGCTTTTCCATCTACTACCATTTTAACTAGCTTATATCCATTGGATCAAGATAACAGCTAAATGCAAACTGACAGTGACTATTCCTTCCAGGAAGCAAGGCTGGCTTGTGTAGTTGATGCGTAGCTAATGCAATAAATGTGGTGCTTGAATATCTGTTTAAGGAAGAAAACTATGTAATTTTAACCTTTTTTTTTTTTTTTTTTTTGCATTTCATAGAAGTACAGATTTTTCACCTCAGATGAAAGGGAGAAAATTGCCATAAGTTGTCTTTAGTATTTTTTGGGTACTTGTTTTTCAGCATAAAAATATTAAAGCTCTGGCACTGGTATAAGAAGAAGAGACTTATGGAAGTAGAGCTTTCCGTTTTGGGAAATCCTCTTGTGGTAGCTTCTTGCACTAATATGTTTATAATCTATAAAATTTAATATTCTCACTTCACATAAAATGTTTTATATGCATTTTTGAGTATATTCATTAGCAAAATGTGACAATTTCATTTAAATAGAGACAATTAGGATTTTTTTACTCTTTCTAAAGTCAATCTTTTTTGTGTGTGCATCCTGTGGTGTTTTGGAATCCACAGTTAATTTCTCAAGGGCTTTATATCCATCTCCTTCCCTTCCCCCTGCCCTTCCACACACACAAGCACACAGAGAAAAGGCAACAGAGACTGATATTTTCCTAGAATGAAAGACAGAAATTATATGTTTAAAAATGTGCATTCCAGAAAAAATATATTGGCAGTTCCAGTCAGAATTTTCAAAGCAAAACAAAAAAATCTTAGGCCACATAAACTGATCTACTTAACACCTGCATAAACTAACCTTATGCTCCCTACCCTGAGTTTAGTCACACATTGGGCATACCTCAGAAACTTAATATGCATTTTTATAGGTGATATGTTATATAATTAAAAGCATATATATACAAATGTATACAAGACAAATGTGCATTTTCACTGCTGAAATCAGTTGCAGTCTGAACCTCAGGGGCGGCTCTAGGTATTTTGCCGCCCCAAGCACGGCAGGCAGGCTGCCTTCGGCGGCTTGCCTGCGGGAGGTCCCCGGTCCCATGGATTCGGTGGCACGTCTGCGGGAGATCCGCCAAAGCCGCGGGACCAGCGGACCCTCTGCAGGCATGCCACCGAAGGCAACCTGCCTGCCGCCCTCGCGGCGACCGGCAGAGCACCCCCAGCGCCTTGCCGCCCCAGGCACGTGCTTGGCATGCTGGTGCCTGGAGCCGCCCCTGCTGAACCCTACTGGACATTAATGAGCCAATGTGTAGATACCATTTGTAAAGTTACTTAATGAACAGTTGCATCTTTGTTTGATACAGACTTTGATTATTCAGTGATTATAAACAGCAATTTAGGGAAGCTGACAGGTAGCTATTCCCCTCACATTTTTATATTATACCACTTCAGAGGACATATTGGGCATAAAAAATTCCATATAAAGGAAGAGAAGTCTGTCATTTCTATAACCCAGTTAATCTGCTGAGGTATACGAAAAATCTCGAACAAAATTTTGGCTGATTTTTACATCTTTAGTCCATTTGGAAAGTTACATTTTGATCCATTTGTCAGTACTGTGTCCATCACTGATTGCCCTCTGTGTCCACAAAAAACAAAATAATAAAACAGTCTGGATAATTTTTTTTTCCTCTCTCAATTGCTCAGGTTTTAATCTCTTTGTGATATTGTAGTGTCATTGTTATAATATCATTGTTTCCAATTATATGTTGTGATAGACCCAGGCCAGTTGGGAACAGCAGAGTAGTAGAAGAGAGAGATACTGGCCACGGGATAAGCAGGTTTCTGTTCCCTGAGTGACCAGAGCAAGGGCTGCTCCAGGCTAATGAGAACACCTGACTCCAATTAACCTGCTAAGAGTCAGGTGAGGCTGTTAAGCACCTGACTCTAAGTAAGGCCCCTCTGATGCTATAAAAGGGCTCACTCCAGTCAGGCCAGAGGGAGCCAGAGGGGAGAGAGTGCGTGCGAGGAACTGGGAGCAAGAGGCATGCAAGAAGCTGAGAGTGAGTAGGCATACTGCTGGAGGACTAAGAAGTTCAAGCGTTATCAGACATCAGGAGGAAGGTCCAGTGGTGAGGACAAAGAAGGTGTTGGGAGGAGGCCATGGGGAAGTAGCCCAGGGAGTTGTAGCTGTTGCGCAGCTGTACCAGGAGGCACTCTAGACAGCTGCAGTCCACAGGGCCCTGGGCTGGAAACCAGAGTAGAGGGTGGGCCCGGGTTCCCCCCAAACTTCCCAACTCCTGATCAAACACAGGAGGAATGGAGCTGGACTGTGGCTTCTACCAGAGGGGAAGGTCTCTGGGTGAATCTGTGAGGCGAGCAAATCCACCAATAAGCGCAGGTCCCACCAAGATAGAGGAGGAACTTTGTCACAATGTATAGCATATGTAGCATCCCCTAGGAAATAGAGTAGACAAGGTTTTTTTATTAGTAAAATAAAAAACAAAGAGGAAAAGGGCTTTTAAAAAAAATCGTCTCCTTTTAAAATGTAAATACATTTTTCCCTTTTGTAGATGATCTTTACAACCCCTTTGTTCAATAACTAATTCCATTTATATTTCCCACCTATCATCGTATTTTTGTATTGTCTTGTTCCTGACTCAGACCTCAGAAGTATTAGCTGTTCAAGATAGGCAATATGTCACTTGTTTGTCCTCTTCCCTTTGCTTCAGCAACATGAACACTAACAGTGCTACACAAATACTATTAATCAGGAGTAACAATAATCCCTTTAAAATCTTACATTTAATAACAATTGAAATTACTGTGCTGAGGATTTAATTACATGGGTTAAGGGATTAAGAACCATCTTCAAAGGTGGCCAGTGGGTAATTTGAAGGATTACAGAGATATGTGGCTATATGCAGACAGGGAAATACAGCTGGTGTCTGGAGGCCTTCTAGATAGGTTTTATAGGACAAAAGTCCAGCAAATTTTACTTTAGAAAACCTGGTCTTCTGGTATAATTTCCTGCTTTAAAACTAAGGTTTTTCCCACTAGTGTTTCATCCTCTTCATAAATGCATCAGTAATAGGGAGTAGGAGTAGTTCTTCGCTTTGTTGTATTTGAATATGTAGGCATGCTCATCTTGAGTGTTTCCATCTTATTGGTAATTAAAGCATATATTGCATGTTCTTTCCCAGTGTATAATGGAGAGGTGATCATTTATGCTCAGAAGAAATAATATTCAGAGAATCACAGGAAAACACACCTTCTGTGCTGCTCTATGTAAGATCACTATTATAGATAGGATGTTTGTTTAATAGACATGCTGCTTTGGTTTAACACTTTTGAGCATACTAAAGTACATCTTGGAAGAAAGCATTTACTTAAATAGCTTACATGACAGGGAAGTATATGAGAGTTGATGGAAATCAATACAAAGAGAGACGTTACTATTTCAAGGCTTTGGGAAGAGATGTATAGACAAGGTTGTTAATTGGTTTCAAATGGCATCATTTCAGCAGAGTTCAGACATTCAGTAGTAGGTACTTTCAACCTGCTGTAACTCCACTTGACTTTCCATCTGTTTTCTTTAGTGGACCTAGAAAAGTACGACATTAATATTATTGTGTAGCGGGCAATCTTTAAAAGGAATCAGGTTTGTAAATGTCTGCAGATGAGCTGGTTACTCGGTGACAAGTTAAGTGTCACTAAAAAGTATCATGTCTTTTTATAAGAAATACTTAATGGTCTAGACAGTATTTGGTCCTCCCATGAGGGCAGGGGACTGGACTTGATGACCTCTCGAGGTCCCTCCCAGTCCTAGAATCTATGAATCTATGAAATTTTCAGAAATGGCTGGTAATTATGGGTGCCACAAAGTTGGGTGCTCAACTTGATGCTTTAAAGGTGCTTGATTTTCATAAAGTGCTGAACATCTGCCCTCTGAAAAATCAGGCCCCTATAAGTATTTTTAAGCACTAGAAAGTTTAGGCACAAGAAATCACTAGTCGTTTTTGAAAATCCTAGGTTTATAAGGTAAAAGTATGTCTAACTGCATTTTCTCTGCTTCTGTTTCTCTGCATTCCAATCAAATTGTAATTAAACACTGTTTACAAAGAGAACAAAATGGCACGAGTCTGAGGACAGCAGTTCAGATTTCTGAAGTTCAATTGACACTTGCTGTATGTACTACTTAGTAGCTGGATTTGGCGATGGTTCCCTCAAAAAGACTGAACTAAATTAGCATGGAAAATAACACACTTTGATTCTGCTACGGGGGTTCTGCCTGCCCTGAACACAGTTTAAGTGGCAAAACAGTGTAGGAATGCCCGCAGTGTAGTTGCCAACTTCAGGCATGTCAGTTCCACAGCCATTAAACTGACATCCTCATGGATATTATTTATAACTATATTGTAGGTCAGCAAATCCAGTATTGAGGTAAATAGATTTTATGGGCAGGAATTCGGTGGAAAGCTTTCAGGTATGCAAGCTGGGAACAAGCTATGGTGTGTTAAATCCTAGGCTGGGGCAAAGATGAAAGTTGCGTTAGGAGCCAAAAAGACATTGAAACCTAAAGGAGTACTTGTTCTCCCAAAGCATCTAGTTTTAAAAAAAAAGAGCGCTGGAGAATAACAATTTTAGAAAGAATGGATTTTTTAGTCCAAAATATGAAATTTTGGATTAATAACAGATGAAGTTTCTTGGTTTTATCATTTATTAAACTTTTCCAATAATCTTAAAAATGTGAAGCAATTCTGGACTTTTAGGATAAAATATATTTAGATTATATGCAGCAAAATCAATTAAAATAATCTGATGGCATAATTGCAGGTTATTTTAAAATTAAGATTTTGTTTGTTCAAAATTATTTTGTTAAACTAGAGCATTTATCATGGAAGTATGTGATAGTGAAGGATTACATTCTACCCTGTAAATAATAAAGAAAAAATATCAACAACCATTCAAATCTTTGAATCCTGCCTCTGAGAATAGGATTGTTACCAACTATCTAATTCAGCACTTACTGGAGCAAGGAGATATTTTCTCCCTCTGACCATAAAAAAGGATATTTGTTCTTGACATAACAGATGGAGGAGATAAATAAGTGTGAGGTGGGAGTGGGGAAGATAGGATGACAAAAATAATAAGATGTGCATAATTCTTCATCAATATGGAGAATTAATCACAAATTGCCACCTGCCTATCCGTTATCAGACAGCAGTTTCTTGTAGGGGCTTGAAGGTGCCTTAACAAATTTAGACTGGAAGCTTTTTCTACTTGAAAGGGGTGGCACAGGAGAAAATGCTAACCCATTTGCCAGCAAAGTAGAGGCAGGTGAGGCTGGCATTCCTAAGCTCTAACTACTTAATGAAGAGTTTGTAATATGATTAGCTTTCTGGATGGGGAATGAAACAAGACACCTCTTTATGTAATGGCTGCAAGCAAAATAATACTCCATTGCTCAAATAGATTTGGATGTTTGAAGTTAGTTCCTTTCTGGGCTAAACATCAGTTTGGCTTATCACCTTCTTCTTTTAATTGATGGTTTGAATCCCATACAAATATTGAGGGTGGCCTGAGCATTTTGGGACGGTGCTAACCATGTGAGTTGAACTAAAATTATTACACCTGTCACCTCACAGGAGAGAGAGCAAGCTTTTCCCCCCTTGATACAGATTCTCATGTGGCTTGTGATTGTGAGATTCCCAAGGAGTTCCTAGAAGCTGCTTCATTGTTTATATAACGATAATACTTTTTTAAAAGCCCCTGTTAATCCTATGGGAAGTACAAGCATGTGGTTGTATGCCTTGCTTGCCTAAACTCATGCAATTCTATTAATTTCAACAAATCTGTTTATGCCACCTGGGAATTTGGCCTAATATACCTACATAGTATGTCTCATTACTCAATGTTACAGTACATGAAAGGTGATAATACTTTTATGAAAGGGAATTTGTGCTGAGAGAGCCTTGACAATGAGTACCAGAACATCAGCTAGTGTAAATCAACACCGCTCCATGGATTTCAATGGAATTACTCCGATTTACAACAGATGAGGTTCTGGGCCTGTTTCCTGAACTGTGTGAATTTCAAACTTTACACGTAATCCATCAGTAACACACATTTTTTGCTATCATTATTTCTCTCTAAAGGAAATGAAACATTCCGCATCCAGAGGCCAATCTTATTGCCTATCTGTCCCACACAGGGACCCTATGAGGACATTACCTCACAGTTGGTTTTGTGTGTTTTGAAGGAAAGGAAGAGGCAGTTAGTTTCCACTGCATAGCTGTCCATTCTGTCAGCAGTTTCTGTACCCAGTTTTTGAGATTGCAAAACTCTAGAGAATACCGTTTTTCTGGTTTTGTTTTTGCTGCATTGAGCCTATGGTTCAGTATTCATTGCATGTCTTCTAATTTTTATCTTGTATTGAATTTTTAAAAGCAAACCATTTTTGTAAAATATTGCCGTTCTATATGCTAACATTCACAGCTCTGCATAGGAATTGCCATACTGTTCTACGGTCTCCTTACTCTGCTGGAGATAGAGATCTGTATGACAGTGAATTGGCTGCAACTTGACCAAAATAAAACTAGAGCAGTGTTTTCTGACAGAAGTAAGCATTAAGAAGAATTAGTAAAGGCAGTCTACATGCCATATATTCAAGCAGACTGACAAGATAGCTTGCAGTGCCTGGATCATATTAATTCCATTACTGCTTCAGGATTCCTAGGCAGAAATGGTGCTCCACGGTGTATTTTCCCCCCCCCCCACATATGGCCAGATAAGGGTTGCAATTTTAATCAACTGAGAAGTGTTGTAATGGTCATCCTCTCCTTTTTCTCTTTGTTTAGACTACTGTAATTCATTCTAAGTAGCAATGCCATTTAAAACCACCCAGGAGCTTCAGCTAGTGCACAAACTGCTTGCTAGCCTTCTATGTTCTTACATACTCTTGATGTCAGTCCCTGAAGTTGCATTCTCTAGGTTTATTAGCAGAGCTCTCTTTGTAACATCACTTTTGCCTTTTTGATTTTGGTTAAACGAGCCTGAATAGCTGCTGGTAGATGGGGTGCTGCAGCGCTGAACACTAGCATCCCCTTCCTGGTGGCAGACGGTACAATATGACTGCTATCCATCGCCATCATCAGCCCGTGAGTGCTCCTGACTGGCCTCAGTGAGGTCGGCCGGGGGGCGCCTGGGTAAAAATAGGAATGACTCCTGGTCGTTCCCTGCAGATGGTACAAAAGGATTGGTAACCGTCCTCATCATAGCAACTGGAGGCTGAGCTCCATCAGCCCCCCCCCTTCATGTCTAAAGAAAAGATTCTGTACTGCCTGGACTATCATAGCAGCGGGAGGCTGCACTCCTCTCCTCTCCCCGCTCACCCTTTAATGTCCTGCCTGGACTATCATAGCAGCTGGAGGCTGCCTCCCCCTCATTTTATCTCACTAAAAGTCAGTGTTTCTTATTCCTGCATTCTTTATTACTTCATCACACAAATGGGGGGACACTGCCACGGTAGCCCAGGAGGGTTGGGGGAGGAGGGAAGCAACAGGTGGGGTTGTTGCAGGGGCACCCCCTAGAATGGCATGCAGCTCATCATTTCTGCGGGATCTCTGGGGCTCTGACATGGAGTGGCTGTGCTCTCTGGTTCTCTAGTACACTTGCCCCATATTCTAGGCAGGACTGACTCTATTTTTAGACAAAACATAAAGAAGGGAATGACCCAGGGAGTCATTCCCATTTTTGTCCATGCGCCCCCGGCAGACCTCAGCGAGGCCAGCCAGAAGCACCCATGACAGCAGCAGACGGTACAATATGACTGGTAACCGTCATCGCCAATTTCCAAATGCAAACGGTGCAAAATGACTGATAACCATCATCTCGTCGCCAATTTACAATGGCAGACGGTGCAATAGGGATGGTAACCGTCTCTGCTACCTTGCAAAGGCAAATTAATGCTGCTGTGTAGCACTGCAGTACCGCCTCTGTCAGCAGCATCCAGTACACATACAGTGACAAAAGGCAAAACAGGCTCCATGGTTGCCCTGCTATGGCGTCTGCCAGGGCAATCCAGGTGAAAAAGGGCGCAAAATTGCCATTGCTTTCACGGAGGAAGGATTGAGTGATGACATTTACCCAGAATCACCCGTGACACTGTTTTTGCCCCATTATGCATTGGGATCTCAACCCAGAATTCCAATTAGCGGGGTAGACTGCGGGAACTATGGGATAGCTACGGGATAGCTACCCACAGTGCAACACTCCGAAAATCGACGCTAGCCTCTGTAATTCGGTGGTGTGCGTCCATGTAATGTGCTTAGTGTGGCTGCGTGCGCTCGACTTTATACAATCTGTTTTAAAAAACAGGTTTCTATAAAATCGGAATAATCCCGTAGTGTAGACATACCCCCACTTCCTAAAAGTTACCCTGTTCTCAGTAAGGGAATGGATTTTTGACAGGAATTCAGAGATAGTCAATGAAATTTACCCTGCGAGACGGAGCAAATTCTATAGAGTTAGGACTAGGGGGGATGTGAAAGTACAAAATAAAACTAATTGGTTTGTTCTGGTTTGCTATTTTATGTTTTTGGTCCTTGCAGTTTGGATATATTGTGTATTGAGTTATTTTTGTGCTACTTACCAAGAGTAGCATAATATTTTTATTTAGTTAGTTACATATTTTGTATCACAGTGCTTGGATACTCATGAAATAGGTTCTATCAAAGTTTAACAACATAACTTAATCCAGACTCTTAGGTCAGTTGTCAGTGGTTAAACATACTCACTAGGTCTGGCATGTGCAATTCTACTTTGAAAAGTTTCAAAGAGATTTTTACACGAGCACACTCATAGAATCCTGAACTTGAACACCAACCTGAAGAAATGTATAATTTCATTTGGTAATCAAATTATTGAAAAAGCAAACTCATATATATGGCCAATGCACAATTTTCAACTGTTTGTACCTTTTTACATTTGTAAGCCAAACGTCTTCCCATATTTCAAGAATCTCTCTTTACTGCACTTCTCTTTCATACTATTGTATTTCTCTTTAAAGTCTAGAGCAAGTTGTCAAAAGAGCCCTTTCACTTTGATTGAAATTCACCCCAGTGCATGGGGGTAGCACAAAGTACATGCACTATTTAAACCCTCAAAATAGGCCTTAAGTCACATAGGCCTTCTGCTGGGCCTCCACATAGAGATGAATTTCACTCTGTCTACATTTGGAGCGAGGGGTATGATTTCCCAGCTCGCATAGACACACTTATATTAGCATTCATAGTACTAGCCCTCTAAAAATAGTAGTGTTGGGGAGGTAGCCATGCCCAGTATGCACCCATGGGGCCCGGGCAGGTTTGTGCTCAGCACAGCTAACCACTTCTGCCATTCACCACTGCCCATACTACTCCTGCTACACTTCTTTTTAGAGCGCTAGCTCAACAACAGCTAGCACTAGGCTCTGAATGCGAGCTGGGAATCCCGCTCCACGCTTAGACCTAGTCTTAAAGGGCTCCATTCCTTATCTATGTTCAAGACTCAGATGGAATAAATCCCATAATCACTGTTGCTCTCAAAGTGTTTACACTTTCAAAACAATATTCAGCTGAAATATCAGGTGAAAGTTTAAAAGTTACAAGCAACACAAAATGTGCCTTCATATTGGGGCTACTTAGGCAGCCACAACTATCTCTGTTGCTATGTGATCCAACAATAATTCTATTAGCAATAAGACACTGCAGGGAGTGTATTTCCAGGCAATTATTATACTTGGTTGATTAAAGTAATTCTAGATATGACTTTGTCCCTTATAACGCCACCAGGGATGTGTTATACTCACACCAGAAACACTCCCTCTTTCATCTTATTGATTGATTATAAAATGCATACAATAAATATTTTGTAGAGGGGAAATGGAGTATCATGGCACCCTTTTAGTAGTTTGTTTTTTAAAAAAATTAAAAATAAAAACTCAAAAGTGATTTATATCCTATTTTTAAAAGTGGCTTGCGTCAAATCATCATATACAATACTAAAACTTGGAGGTATGCCCATAAAATGCCTCCTCTTATACCACAGTTGAGGAAAAATACCTCAAGATGTGTACACACACTTAAAATTGCTGCTGTTAGATTAGAAATGTTAAGTAAAATCTTGATTATTTACCACAGTAGCTTAATTTTACATTAAACTAAATGAATAAGCTATTGCAGCCACAAATCAATTTGTTATATAGCCAGAGGAGGTAGGAGGGTTATTAGTTGACATAAAAATACACCTTTTTTGTGCTTCTTACTACTTTCTTTCTCTATTGCTCAAAGGCCTTTACATTAATGAAATGCATTTTAATCAATAAACTGTGTTCTGTCAATGTTTTTTTCGGCTTGTATCAAAATTTGAATCCAATTCAGTGTAGACAAATTACATTCAGCCTTTCATTTCTTTAGTAAACCTACTTGAACATTCTCAAAACTGAGATAGCTAACTTAAAAAAAATAAAAAAGGGAAGAAATATATTGAGGATGGGTTTTCTCGGCATTTAAAAATATAGTCCTTTAGTATTGGAAAATATAAAGAACTGTAGTGAAGAAATATGTGCACATGAACTGACAATCTGTCCAGGTCTTAGGAACTCTATAGACAATAAATTTCTATATAGTAAATCATTGCATACAGATAATGTAGGAGTTGGGCCTGACCCAAAGCCCATTGAAGTCAATGGAGCCATCAGTAGTTAATGCATTATATTATGTGTATGACTAGAGTAATGTAATATATGTAATATTATGTATAATGAAGCATTTTACAAGATTTTGCAGCCATATTTATAGCACCAAGAAAAACATTGTTGATTATGGCTATGGCACAAGTTAAATATTAATAATTGAGGTATAGGGCATTTCCTGGGGATTAATGACCAGCGGGGAAAGCTGATGACCTGAGGCAAAGCCAAAGGCCATTACCCCAGCCGGTCATTAATTCCTCAGGGATTGCCCTATGCCAAGGTCATTATTGTTGTTACTACTTTCTTTTTAAAAAAAAGTTTTACCTTATTTTATCCTTTACAGTATTACACTTTCAAAATGCTGTAAGAAAAATTAGTTCAATAGGATTAGTGCTATCTGGGCACCACTAGGGAATTAGGGTCTGAGCCGAAGTCAGTGGAAGGTCTTCCATTCACTTCTATGGATCAGGTCCTTAATGCCCAGTAGAGTAGGTGATAAGAAATGCTGTTTCAATTTCTAACACACTGTCAGGTCTAAGGATTTTTTAATAGAAACTGCAAACATTCACATTAAGGTACAGTTATAGGCAGCAGGCTGCTTTTCCCACCAAAGTGAGCGCCCCCATTTTTTCTTTTCTCTGAAATTTAAAGTTATAGTAAAGATATTGAGAGCTCTTCTTTGAGTGATGGTCCCTACTGTATTCCACTGAGGGTTTATGCATGTGCACTGTGTGCCCAGAGATTTTGAAAGTAGCAGTGTCCGTTGGTCTATGCATGCACTTTTTGTTCCCCTCATGGTTTCGTCTGAGGTGATAAAGGGTGGAGTGGACCACCATGTCTCCAATTCCTTCTCACCACTATATGGTCCTGTTTGGTACTATTTGTGTCCTCATGTTGCACTTAAAAAAAATTACAATTGTACATAGCTAATTTAAAATTTTTATTATTTTTAGTGTTTATATAGTAATTGTTAGTAGTTTGCTAGTTTTAGGAATAAGACTGGGCATCCTTTTTTGGTTCCCCGTGAACCCTCCTCCTGCTTCTTACACTGACATGTGGATACTGGACTATGCCAAAAGACACTGGCTTTAAAATCTGCACCTCCTGCCCACCTTCCTTCTCAGTCAGCAATGAACATCATACCGGCCTCTGCTGCTTGGGAGAAGCCCACATTTCATCCAGGTGCACTATCTGCCAGTTCTTCCTGAGCCATACCCAAGAAGGCCAGGCTCTCCACCTCCAGGAGCACCACATGGAAGTCACCATGAAACCCATTCGGATCCTGGCTGAGCAACCCCTCTATCCCAGACACAGGCTGGAGGCTGCCAGAAGTGTGCATCCAGCTGAGAAGTCTGAGGCCAGTTCCAGCAATACCATCCTTATGGATCCCGCGCTGGGGCCTAGTTGGGAAGTAGAGAAGCATGAACATAAGCATGGCAGTAAGACTTCCTCTAGACCTAAGAAGGGAACGACTCCTTCCATGAGTTCATCAGAGGGACGGAACACACAGACATGAGACGGAACGCACAGACATGAGAAGAAGCCACATAAAGAGACAGATCCACTGGTACCAAGTGTGGGCCCCCACACACAGTCAACATCGGTGCCCTTCAGAGCTAAAGAGCCATCTGCTCCAGGGAAGACTATTGCTTCCATACCAGTCTGGGGACTAAAAAAGTGTGCTTGACCCCAGGGAGGTTGCGAAAAGTACTGAGCCCGAGGAAGTGTTTGCCCTGGGAGACCAACATCCCCTACCTTCTGAGGCTGTTTAAATCAAAGGAGACGTTACCTCCGGCACCAGATATGCTGCATCTGAGACACTCCCCTACCGCCATTCCGGAGGGGTATGCTCTTCTGCTGGCTCACAGTACCATCAACGGAACTGGTCTCAGAATTTTTGTCTTCGAAGGAATTGAGTGGGAATCAGAGACCATCCATTTTTTCCCACCACTATAAGCACCAATGGCAGCCTTCTACATAGTGGCAGTATTCTCCACTCCAGCCAACATGGAGTCACTGGTTCCTGGCACGGTGGGGCCCTCCACATACCCTTTGGATCAATCATGCTGCCTTTTTGGGGATCCTGGCCCCAATACCCAGCTTTGGAACCCACATCCATTCTGTCAGGGAGGCATCTCCTATTTCACTGCCTTCAAGTAGATGCTTGGAACCAGTAATGGAAGATGAGCTGCATAGCCTGGTTCCAATGGTACCACCAGAACAGAAGAGATTCCCATCATCCTCACCTGATGTAGAAGTGGCTTCGACTTCCCCCCATACTCTGACTATCACCAAGTTAAGGATCTCCTATGTAGAGTGGCAGGAGAGCTTCACATTACCCTGGAAGAGATCCAAGATGCTCAGTATAAACTGCTGGGATATATTTCACTCATCAGTGCCAAGCAGAGTCACTCTACCAATCAATCATGCCATTCTTAAGCCAACTAGAATAGTTTGGCATATGCTGGCCACGTGTATGCCTACCCCAAAAGGGGCACAAAAAAAAGATACTATGCACCAACCAAGGGATCCGAGTTTCTGTTCCTACACCCCCTCCAAAGTCACTTGTGGTACAGTCAGCCACAGAATGGGCTAGACAACATCATCCATGCTACACCGCATATGACAGGGAGGGCAAGCAACTGAACGTTTTAGGCTACAAGGTCTTCTCTTCCCCAAGTTTGCAATTTAGGATTTTGAATTATCAAGCATTGCTTGCCAAATATGATTTCTTGAATTACAGCAAATAGGAGGACTTTGCTAAGAACCGACCACAGCAAGACCAGACCCACTTCCCAGCAGTAATTGACTAGGGGAAACTAGTAGCTTCACCTCAGAGTGTGGTATTTGGATGGGCATCTTCTCTAGAATGGGCATGTTCATAAGACGGGCAAAACATCCTCTTGAGTAGCAAGAAAGGGTCCATCAGGCACCCTTACCAGGCCAAGTGGAAGCACTTTGCCTCCTGGACCCAACAGAAAGGGCTTTCCCCAGAAGAGGTGGAAATTCCTTCTTTTGGAATACCTCCTGTCCTTGAAAGTGCCTGGCCTCACTTTCAACTCTCTCAAGGAGGCATTTAGCACTTTCCATGCCCACATGGAAGGGCACTCTGTATTTACACACCCATTGACTGCTAGATTTTGGAAAGGCCTCATCAGACTCTTCCCACCCATACAACCTATTCCTTCCCAGTGCTTCCCTCCTTTCCATGAAAGTCACGTTCCTTCTGGCTATCACAACTTGGGGCCGTTCACCACTTTACATAAGGATAGTCTCCCTGCACCTACATCCCAAGTTTCTGCCAAAGGTCGTATTCCAGTTTCACCTCCACCAACCCATCCACTTAGCTGCTTTCTTCCTAAAGCCTCATGCCTCAGAAGGGGAACGACAACTTCACTCCCTCATTGTCCACCAGGCCCTGGCCTTCTATCTACAGAGGATGAGACTAATAAGGAAATCCTCTAGATTGTTTATTGTAATAGCTGACAAAGTTAAGGAACAGGCGATCTCCACACAGAGAATATCCAAGTAGATTTTGGGGTGCATTATGCTATGCTCTTAGGTGTTGGGATTTCCTCTTCCCCCTTGGGGTGAGGGCCCATTCCACGAGAGCCCAGACTTCAACCACGGCCACTTTCCACGATGTACCACTTCAAGACCTATGTAGAGTACCCACGTGGAGTTCAGGGCATACCTTTTCTATGCATTATGCCTTGGGCAGGACCCTGTGACAGATCCATCATTTGGCGCAGCTGTTCTCCATCAACCATTCTGTCCTCATCCTCGCACCCTCCTCCAACTTAGGTACTGCTTGTTAATCACTCTCATTAGAATACAATAGGGACCATCACTCAAAGAGGAGGAGGAGCTTACTTGCCTGTAACTGGAGGTTCTTTGATATGTGTGGTTCCTATCTTTATTCCACTTCCCCCTCCTTCTTTCATCTCTGCTGCAGATCTCTTGCATTCATGGTGGAGAAGGAATTGGAAATGAGGTAAGTCCACCCTGTCCTTTATCATCTCCGACAAAACCATTAAGTGAACCAATGGACATTACTACTTTCAAAATCTCTGGCTCTAGGTGCATGGTGCACATGCATAAACCCTCAGTGGAATACAGATAGGAACCACATATTTCAAACATCCAGTTATAGGCAAGTAACCTCCCCCTTCAGTGGAGCGTGAACGTAATTTCAAGCCTTACAGCTTTGGGTTCACACACACATATATACAGTATTGTCAAGTGGCATACGGTTAAATTTATTTCCATTTTCACATGGACTCTATTAAAAGAAATATTGGTAATGTAGGGTGGTGACTATATCAGGCCTCTGACCTTTTTCTAAAAATTGGCATATCATGGTGAATGAAAATTGCAAATGCCAAAGGAAAGGTTTCAGGCAAATTGTTTTTCAACATAAGAAAGTGAAATAGCTGCCACAGTCACATTGTTGTTCATGTGTGTGTGTTGTTTTTTTTAAAGTGTATCTTCATATGCTCATAAGAAATGCCAGATTTTAGCCCTTGAAATAGTTCTGTAACTATCCATGGAACCTAAGTAGAGTAAATGGAAGCAGACATGCCAGATGACACTTGCCCATCTACCCAGCAGCTCTGGACATCCACCTTTAATCAGCCCAACTGAATCTTCCCTAAGTGGAATGGAATCCCAATGTGGCTCTCTGTCTTCAATGCCCTCAGTGTGGAGGCTGTAGTGAGGGGAAAAAGGGTAAGGCTGGAGACTTATGCACTCTGAGGCATGTGTATTTATATTTTTAGGTTAGGTTACCTTAGAATCCTTACATAACTATCAGACATTTTCTTTTCATAGCACTATATCATTTGGTTTATGGCTGGTTGAAGCAAGGCAATATCCAGATGAAAAATGGGAGGTCATCATGAGTTCTAATCCGAGCTCTGTGACTGACTCATTATTTGATCTGTGACTAGGGAAGCCAATTAATTTGTCTGTTCCTTAGTTTCCTCATCTGTAAAATAGGAGCCATCACGGGAATATTTTTTTTAGGACAAATTAGTTAATATTTCTATAGACCATTGAATGTGGAAAACATAACAATGACTAATTTGTAGACTTATTGCAGAAATCATTAGTCCTTTCTGATAGTCAGTCATATACAAATCTTTGTTAGTAAATTTATGTAATCTCCTTCAAAACAATTGAGCTGTCATTCTACAAAGTTAAGCATCCTGCTTTTTATTCACACCGTAATTCACACTGAGCTGAGAAATTGTTGTTGTAACATGGTGGTCAGCATGCTGCAGTGAAATTCTGTTCAAGCTACTTGTATATCTTATGTATAAAATTTTATTTTTTAACTTAATTGTGACTGAATAGAACATGCAGTATGGCTCACAGTAATAGTGCATATAACTGTTTGTGGTAGAATATAACCAGTAACCCACTACCCAGTGCTAACATAAGGCTGAGGAAATTAACTGTTATGTAAAATGAACATGACATTACATGGGGGGGGGGAAGCAGTCACATTTTATTGTCAATAGAAATTCTGAAAGCATGCATATTAGATTAGACCCAACCTAATTGGGGGATATGGGTGGCTTGAAGTACAGTAATAGAACCAGGCGCTAATTTGTGTCATGATATGCCATGTCACTACCACTTGAAATTCCATTGGGAAATATTAATTCAAACAGAGGTCTATGCCACTAATAAACGAGGTAAATTGAGTCAATTACTAATTTCATGCTTTTATGATTTTTAGTTTAGATAGATAATATCTGCAATTTAATACACTGTCCTCTAGAGATCTTGACCACTTACAAAGAACATGTGTTCACAGCATTATTTGTGCTATTCATTTTGTTAAACATCTCTCCTGTACGCCAAGCAACATAAAAGGCCAAGGGAAAGAAAAGAAGCCATTTTTTCCAACTGTTTGCCTTTTCTCCTTGATGAAACTCTTAATCATTATTTATGGTTGGTGTTTTTGCCTTTATGGACAACAGAAAAACTGCTTAGTCATCTATCGTTCCCTTTTTGGTATGTAGTGGCACAGCAGTTTCTGCATTAAGTGAATAAGTCAGTACTTTCCAATCTACAGTTTACCACTGTACAATCAATTCACGTATCATTCTGTTATCTTAGTAGGGATATTTTGTGCTAGTGCAGGACAGGGAAACAGTTTAAACCCATACTCCTTAATCATGGGCATTGGGGTTGATTATGGCAGATTGGGAGAAGCCTTGAAGTCTGCAACAATTCGTACCCTGCCTTGTAAAGACCCTGATGAGTCTGGTGGCAGGTGGGGAATTGGTAGGAGGAGGGAATGTGCCTTATCCAGCCACCTTTTCCCCCCTCCTCTCCTGCAATATTCCTGCAAGGGGTTATGAAGGCAATGTATTTGAGGCTGCAGCTTCTACAGAGGCCTGGTGTATAGGCTAGAGATGTCTTCATTTTTCCATCAGCTCTACATTACTGGTGTTCTCTTTGCACTAGCATTATGCTAAAAAATATGTAGGGCACATCCTGAACATCAGGCAGTTAGAAAGTGTGCTTAAATCAGTTCATCACTGTTTCTTTCAGTTAATTTAGTGATAGGAACGGGAGAAAGCAGGTGGAACATTAGATGTAGAATCATTTCTGTGCTGCTGCTCCTTACTGTGAATCTGTGTAATGGCGATTATTTTCTTAAGGCTTAGCTCTGAATCCTTACTCAGGCAAAACTCCTGACAATCAGTGAGGGGTGCCGGATATTTGGGCCAAATTCAGACCTAATTTGACCTCAGTGGAGTTGTCTGATCCCATTACCGGTATATCTGAAATTATTTCAAGATTAAATATTTCTTTGGAGTTTTGTATTTAGTACACAATATAAATATTATACAAATGTTGTTGTCCCCCACGTCCGCCCCCTGCACACCTCTTATGACTTAGTCCAGCACTGGCTATAGGAGAAAAAGGTTGTCATGGTTGGTGAGCAGCATCCCATTCCTCCCCCTTTTGAAATTTCATGTTACTGAACCCAAGGATTTTAATTAGCTTTACTGTCACTTACTTTCACAGTGTCTGATCTTCTGTCTATATGGAGACATCAAAAACACACTGCTTGTCTACCAACTGTGGCAGAATAACAGGAGACCAAAACTGGTTAATTGGAAGTATCAGTTCCTTTTCTTTCAATAAGTTGCCTATAGTTCACATATAGCTGTAGTGTTAGGGAGATATCTGTCCATCCCACATCTGAAGTTCTGACACAATCTCTACTACATAGCTTTGTTTTTTTGTTGTTGCTAGTAGTTTTATTACTGCACAATCAGGCTAGCCAGTGGGCAAGAGTCTTATAGTAAGGGATTTGCATTAATACAAGGGTTGGATATAACTGAAGAGAGCCCCTCATTTGTGTTCAGAAAGGAAAGAGTGCTGAAGAAGCTTATTTCCCACTTTACCAAAATCAATAAATTCTGGACAGAAGAAAGCAGTATGAACACTTTGAAAAGAAGTAACAGAACCAACACAAACTTTAAAAACCTGAGGTTTGTGTTGCATTTTACTTCTGTTACATTACATAAACATTGCCATCTCAAATTAAGCAACTCTTCTGCCATGTTTCATTAGCAAGAGTAGGCACTGAGTTCAAATGATGTCTAGGGGTTCTGTTTAAAATAATTGGCTCAAGGTCCCATCTAAACCCTTATCCAGTCTGACATTTCAGAAACTTAACATTTAGCTCCCCTGGTCACGTATACAATGGTTTCTTCCCTGCTTCAAGTACTCTGAAGTCCTTGGGACTATGAAACCACAAATAATTTTTTTGGGGAAAATGAGAAACATCTATTTACAGAGTAAAATGAAATTGGCAAAACTCAGTTTGAGTGGTCTGGCCAAACCCATAGCATTCACTGCTCACTTGTTGGGGGCCCCAGAACTCTTGATAAAATACAATCCCCTCCTATCTAAACCTCATTCACAAACCCAATCAGACTCCATAGGGGTCAAGTAGG
Organism: Mauremys mutica; assembly: GCF_020497125.1. NCBI lineage: Eukaryota > Metazoa > Chordata > Testudines > Geoemydidae > Mauremys > Mauremys mutica. Next base: position 186,115,275 of record NC_059072.1, on the reverse strand, counting down.
TGCAGGGTGGATTCTGCAGCCTGGCTGCTGCGGTGCACTGAGATCGGCCCCACTCCAGTCTGTGACTGCCAGTTTGGATTCCCACAATCTCTCTCAGCGGGTCAGGTTGGGTTCAGTGAATTCAACTGTCCCAGCTCCGCTGTTGCACAGTACAGTTCAGCAAACTCAGCTGTACCAGCTTGGGTGCTAGTAATTCTAGCCCCACAAAGTCAGCTCCATTTCTACCAGGTCAGTCCTATCAAGTCAGCTTCACACAGCCTTCAGGATCCAAGCGCAGGAAATCCAAAGCAAAGCAACAGAGTCCCTGATCTCTTCTTGCTCAATTTGAGCTCAATACCCAGAGTCCACTACCTGTCAGTTCAGCCTGCTTTTCCCAGGCTATAACCTGTCATAATTTCTCTCAACTTTCACAAATACACTTACATGCACCATTAATATAATTTTCAAAAGCAGAACACAATCTCCATAAAATATAACATAAACTTGTACAGACCTGCACTGCAGAGAAATTATAATATGTAAATTAAGCCAGCCGGAGCTAGCATTTTTCCTTTTTCCTATAGGGGGAACTGAGAATTTCTTTTCCCTTTTCCCTTCTACCTCTGAGGCTTACATCTAGAATAACTGTCATCTTGAAATCAGTATTGCATTCACAGTTGGGGACCTTAATCTACCAATTTCCCTTTTACTATTGCTTCTCTTTCCTGGCTTCATGTTACAATCCAGTTTTTTGCATGGACCAAAGTTCTCTATCTTCTAAGGATACTGATGTCCTAAGCTCAGAAAGAATCAAGAATGATGAGCAGGCTAAATTAGACAGGCAAAAATTTCTATTCAGATACAAATATTGTGGTAATCAGTACTGATGGAAAAGGAAATTCAGAAAAATATAGATGGCAGCTAAATGACAGTTAAATGAGCTGTAGCCAATGTCCTATCTTTCATGGTTCAAAGCAGGTCATTGGCTGAATACTTTTTTTAATCCTGGAATCATTGTCTGGATTTGTAAAATGAGTATTCATGGCTACTCTCTCAAGGAATGGTTTAAATCCCTACACATTATGAGAACAAATATGGCTGTCAAGGATATCTACGTATTTCTTTGACTTCACCTTACATCTCAGAATTTTTTTTAATGTGGCCATTTGTTGAATTAATATTTTTCTGATGGTACATTCCTTCCTCTGTGTTGCAGAATAAACTAAACTATAATTCCTTTCTGGAATGCAGACTTCCATCTTGATATGGTTTAAAAAAGAATTAATTGTCCCCAGTATCCACATGTTATATTGTAGTTCATACTTGGCAAAATCCTCTCCTTGCATCACGAGTGCTAAATGTTGAATCCTGCAAGATCCTGAGCACTCTGGCCCTGATCCAGCAAAGCACTTAAGCACATGCTTAACATTACTTCCATGCCCAAGCTTAAAGTTAAATGCTCTGCTGGACTGGGGACAGAGTGCTCACCACTTTGCAAGATCAAGCTGTATCTGCAGGACATCCTATACCTAAGGCGTTGACTCAGAAGAGTGTGTGTGTGTGTGTGTAGTTAAGCAGAGGGACTCAGACTGTCTTTAACTGAGGGAAAGAATTTATACTTACACAGTAATCCCTGGGATGTCCAGTTTCATGAAATCAAAGCATTATAGTTTAAAACCAATAACTTCCTCACACAGCAATGACACATACATAGTGACATGATCATCAGGGAACCCAAGGAAGATCTCTTTATAATCAGGTGCTCTTGTTTCGTATGGTTAAAAAAAAATCATCTGCAATTTATGCAAGCCATTTCAGGTTATTGTTCACTTGCGTCAATTAAAATACAAATATTTTGTACTGTCAATGTAATTCTCTGCAATATATTTATCTATTATACAACTTCTGTAGAATGAATGGCCACTTGCATCAATTAACCCATTCAGGTTCCCTTTTTGATCTTTTGACCTTCATTTGTCCTTGTTATATTTTGTAATTAAGTTCCTGGGCTCAGTGGATCCTCCCCATAGGCTGGGGGAGGGTCCTTTAACCATAGGCTGGGGGATGGTCCTTTAGCCATGGGTGGGCTTGCACCCACCTACCTCCTCGGAACCCAACAGGACCAATTAAAATGGAATCCTGTTGATTTCTTTACATCATCCACTTAGTTTTCCTAAAACATGTTGTATAAATTATGGCTTAGTAATGCCTGATATCACTTTATTCATGGGACTTTTCAGTGTAGTAATGACAAGCTAAGGAGATCAAAATAACTCTTGGGTGAAATATTACTGATCTTTATATTGAGATAAAAATGAACAGGACAATATATTAATATGCAATGTTAACTTATTTGTATGTGTAACATGCATATTTCGGCAGCTACTGATGCTCTAAAAGTTGATGCATCTATTTTTGGTTTATCATTGTTCAAAACACAGGAAGATTTTAATTACAAGGAAAAATACAGTGAAACTGAATTGGTTCCCAGCTAGATCTGCATGTTTGTGAGGGTATTAACCCCAGTCTGGGAGCTGTGTGCCCCTAATTACACACTCAGATTATTTGCAGAAGCTTTTAATCGGACATTCACATTGCAGTGAGCATGAAAAATATACAGATAAAAAGGGACCATGCCTTTGAATTTACGTGGGCAAATAGTACTTTCAAGCTTTCAGCAGTGATTTTTTTTCTGTTGACACTGTAGATGTGAGGTTTACGCTATATAGGTCAATAACCTCCTTGTTTCAAGAAAAAATGGCTTCTTTTTCTGCAATGTTTAACACACATAGAAGGAGATTAAAGACAGACTCTTACATAATCTTTTCATTTATATGTTAAAGAGACAGCCAGATAATGCATATAAAATAGTATTTGTGGAATTTTAACGAGTTATCGTTGTAATAGAAATCTGAAAAATAAATTGTTTTGTTATTAGAGCCATTCACATTTATTTTAAGATCAGCAGAGTGAAGGGTTTGCTCACAACGTTTCAATGAATTAACAACTTCATGAAAAAGGTAAATACAAAACAAATCTCGTACCATTGAAATCATTGCCCCATCTACTTGATAGGACATATCTTCTTCCCATGGCAACTAGGTTAAAAAAAACTTTGCGGGACTTCTAAGGTGAAATTCTGGCCCCACTGAAATCCATGGCGAAACTTCCAGTGACTTCAGTGGGGTCAGGCTTTCACCCCAGTGTCTGCTGTCATGGATACTAATCTTAGTCCTTCAGCTTAAAAATTTTAATTTTTCCAGCATCTTCAAAGCAAAGCGCCACATTAGGTATTCCTCACTGTCTGTTCTCTAGCATAGCACTGCTTCCCTCTGCCCAGTGCTGGACAATGAAATGTGTACTATAGACCACAGTGGGGTCGGTCAGTCTCCTGTCTTCCACTTCACCTTTGTTAGAAGGCAATTTCCATTCAAGTGCTTTTTTAGTCTCTAGAATGTTTATGTAAAACAGGTTTCATGGTGAGATGCCCATATGATTCCCAGTCTAAGGGCAAAATTTATCCCTGTGCAGTGAACCCCAAACAAGGCCTGTGCACCACTAAGATGGTACTTAATATGAAGTTATATAGAGTTAGTAATATGAATAGTAATATAGTATTAGACTTATGAACATTCTGTGCTGTTATGAAGTGCAAATTTAGATGTATTATCTCACCTTAATGTGTAGGGATTTACAGATTTAATACCCATTAAGCCTTAATCTTCATCCAGAAAAAAGTTGATTTAACTGTATCATGAGAGAAATTTGGACCCCAAATAAATTCAGAAATCAAGAACAATTCATAATATTTTAGGTAAAAAAAATCAGTTATGAAAAAACTACATTAACTTGTGGGGGACTTTTGTCCCCCAAATCCATTCAGAAACATAGATTTTTTTTGAATGTTTTAGGTGGAAAAAAACTTCTAGCAAATTGAAAGAACTAGCAGGAGTCTCATTCTGTGTGAACCTGTGAAATGCAATTTTCACACATCCCTGGAGCACCTTCTATCTTAGGATGAGTCTATCAACCACTGTCACGGCAATGCATTATCAATTAGCATATGCAATGTCCTAAAACAACATAATTGGATGGTCACTAGTTCATGAGTTATTGCATCATATATCCTAGTGGGGTACAACATTACCCCTCAAATGTGTTATCAGTTAGTATATGCAAATTACATGTCTTTTTTTTTAAAAAAAGACAAGCTAGCTTAGTGAGGGGAGACATTTACCACTATTACAATATAAGATACTCTCACTAGAAGCAAACATATGCACATATAAATACTAAAAATATAGGGTAACAGTGTGGTACATTTGTATCCCACACAGTTTTTTGGAAAAAATGTTTTTCATGATAAATTAAAAATGTCCACTGATTTGTGTACATGTGCCTAGGTGACAATGCCCTAAAACAGCATATTTGGAGGGCCACTAGTTTGAGTTATCATAACATATATGCTTGTGGGTACATTACCATGTGGATGTGGGTTAAATTGTGGTTGATGCTTAATTTCCTGCACCTTGAGATGAATATCACTTTAGAATGAAGGATATTAAAACTTTTGCAGTGGCATGTGACAAATATTTCCATCAGGCTATTACTTAACTATTTATAAGTGTGTTCATTACAATCTCTAGTGAATAGTGATTGGAAAAGTTTAATGTTTAAAATGTAATAAATTGCAGGTGATTGTCTTAATGAGAAACAGTACTGTCTCCTAAATTAAACAAATGCATTAAACTTATTTCAATACATTCATGTATTTTATTATCTTATGGGGGTGGATCTTAGGCATACTAGCATAGAGGTATGCCCTGCAAAGTTCTCTTAAAAAATGAACATGCAGAACATGTTGTCATGCATTTGCTTCAAGGGAAATCAATGGTATTCTTTACCTAAAATAACATAGAGATACCCTTTTCTGACCATGTGAAGAAACAGCACATTTTCTTGGGCAGATATAGCTGTGGCAACTACCAAGAAAATAAATCACAGTATTAGTATAGGGCATTCCTCTGTTTTCAGGGCTTAGGTAGGACTTAAGTGGGTCATAAACTTTTTGATAGCACTCAGCATCGGGGTGAACTTTACTTGATGTTAACAGATAAAGGAGAGGCAGTTGCCATTTTTGAGCTGGATTATCATGATTTTTTTTTCTTTGCATGAGTTGTTTTCTTTGCCAGCCAGTTTTGTGGACAGACTGCAGCTTGCTAACTATACTTTGCAAGTAGCCATGACACTTGTAGTCCTGACTGTCTCAGCTCTTAAGGAACTATAGCATCCCAAGATGCTTCTGCCTCATTCAGTGTTGGGAGAGGGTGGTGGGACACTACTTGCTGCACACTTAAAAAGCTACTGGTATCCTATCTTTATGATGTACCACTGGTTCAATCTCCAGTGGTTGTTTCAACAGCTTCGGCTTCTTTGTTGAAATGCCACTGATAGACAGTGTTCTGTCAGCACTTGAGTAGAGGCTCACTGTCAATCTGTCTTAACTACTGGCTATGTTGTTATCCACATCTTTGAACACTGTGCTTCTCTCCAATAAAATGGAGTAGCAGATCAAAATGATGTGGCGCAAGTGTCTGTCCAGCAAATGGCTGTATTCTTGAAATCGTTTCTTTGCTCACGTGCTCAGGGCAAGTAACATTTAAAGATGGGTGAGCAAGATATCCTTAGTTTTAACATGATCACTTTCATAGTAAAGGGCAGACACACAGATCTTTGCGGCTGGGCAGAAAAATCTGGCAATTTGATGAAGCTGGTATAACTCGAAAGAAGCTGAAACAGTAGCAAGGGAGAGGATGTCCCCCTCCTCATCTCAATGAGAACTCAATTGCAAGCAACCCCCTTTCCTTTAGTCACATGGGCTAGGGAGGCAGAGCAGAAGCTCCCAAGGATGAATCTATATACCAGGCATACAGGAGTTGTCCACCAGCAGGAACCAGGGCAGCAGTAACAGATGAGCAGGCAGAGGTCCAGCTTGATCTCTTGATTTCACCACTATCATCAGTGATGCTGGTGATGTCAGAAGATGATTACATTTCACAATTTGTATGCCAGACATTTTGCTCTGTCTGCTGATGGATTGTTTTCCCAACTTTCTACTATCCAACTGCCTGCCTGACTTTCCCTGCCCTCCATACTTCTCCACATTCTGTTTTCCACCTCTGGATTTCCTGCTTTTTTTCTCCCTAAATGCCCTCCTCTTCTTCCTTTCTCCTATTTATTCACACCTTCCTTCTGCCATTCTCTCTCATCCCAGCTGTGCCCCTATAATAAAAATTAATGGAACAATATGGAAATAAGACACGTACTAAACACTACCCTGAGCACTTTGCTTCTCTGTTTTCCCTTACCCCTACCCTTTTGCCTGCAGTTGTCTTTTAGATTGCAAGCAGGACTATCTCTTCCTGCATGTCTGTACGGTTCACAGCACATTATAGGTGCTATCACAGTCCAGTAAAGTGATGATCTATAGTCTCCTTTGCAATAAATGACACAAAAGAATGTCTGCTTAAGACTTAGTGGCAGAACTGGATGACCAAGAATGTATGGATTAGCATGTATTCCTTTAGTGCGCAGTGACCTTATAAAAGTTCATGACACAATTAATTAGGATTGTCTCTCAAATACCTTTTTTGAGTGTGAGCTGTTTAAATGACCGTTTAAAAAAAAATTAGTAGGTTTGGTCAAGCAACTTCACGGAATGACAGATTCAACTGGTTTTCAAGATAGGTGGGTGACTTTGATATTTGTATGTGGCGTCCATCTCCTAACGCATCAAGTATGCCTTTAAGAAACATTGTAATTGACTTCCTCTCCCCCAGTAGCTGGGGGTGTGGTTTGAGAGCAAGACTAGGGAAATGGGAAACTGAAAGTGTATGTTCCGGTGGTGCGTGGTGCCATCTGTTGCCTGCTCTAGGGGAGATGGGTACTGCTGTGTGAGGTTTCTCACTGAATTCAAGTTGGTTGGGTTTTTAGATAATGTGGTCTTATCCAATTTCTTTGGATACAACTGGTGTAACTATAGATATAGATCTAGAGAGAGGGGAAATCTATGCAGCACATTAATTTTTGTTGGCTCACTTCTGCTTTTTTCACCATGTTTTGGACAACTATTGTACATATCTGTTTTCAAAGCATTCAGTGCTGTTTTAGCTGTGCTGGTCCCATTAAAATCAATGGGAACTAGAGGGCAAAAACTCATTTAGCAAATGTCCCCCGCCCCCAGCTTCCACTTGTATCCTTCTAAGTCTTCAGAGACGCTCACAAACTCTGAAAGGGAGAACACTGACTTCATCTCATCTGAATGGTAAAACAGCACAACACTGCACTTCTATTCAAATAGTCTCATTTCTTTATTTAAAGAAAAAAGAACAAAAAAAATCTTCTATGTGAGTAAAAGTAAGGCAAGAACAGAGTTCTAACTTTGGAAACAATTACTTCTGCCAACAGAAATCCAGACTGGAATGTTGGACGACGACAGTAGTATCAGAGTTCTGGCTACCAAACAATCAGTTTATAGACTCATTAACAGTTCATAAAATGGAGGGGATTCTGCTGTTTCTTGTCACTGAACATATGCTCTGAATTTACAATGGAGTCTGTAGCATCATTCCACAAATACTAAAAATAGTTCTCTGATTATTACAATGGAAATGTTTCAAACCACAGTGGGAACCTGATCTTCAATTAAAAAAACATATATCCTGTCAGACATGTTCAAAGCCTACAAAGTTTTGGGTTTCCTAAGTCTCTCTCATTAATGGGTTTTAATTTAATTTTGATGATTCATTCAAATACTATAAAAGAGATTGTTTTGTTGAGCATTTTACCATATAATGTTTTCATAAATTTAAACCCCAAATACTGTAGCTATATCTATAACTATGAAGCTCTTATTATAGCTACAGGTGTGAATTTTATATAGATTGCCCACTCCTTTGCTGTCCTTGTAAAGTGTGCTACATAGTTAAGTATGTCACAGAGTAAAACACAGAAAATGGCATTCCTGGGATATTTAAAAACCTATATGAAAATTATAAACATTTTTATAATGTAAGACAAACTGAGGGTATGTCTACACTACAAAATTAGGTCAATTTAATAGAAGTCGATTTTTCAGAATTTGATTTTATACAGTCCATTGCGTATGTCCACACTAAGCACATTAAGTCGGCAGAGTGCGTCCTCATTACCGGGGCTAGAATAGACTTACAGAGCGGTGCGGGTAGCTATCCCACAGTTTCTGCAGTCTCCGCTGCCCATTGGAATTCTGGGTTAAGCGCTCAATGCCTGATGGGACAAAAACTTTGTCACAGGTAGTTTTGGGTACATGTCGTCAGGCCCCCCTTCCTCCCTCCTTCCGTGAAAGCAATGGCAGACAATTGTTTTGCACCTTTTTCCAGGGTCTGCCGGACCCACTCAGCCCGCTGCCTGCCTGGATGATTGGAACTGCTGCTGGCCTGGGTACCACTTAGCTGGCAGACCTCGGTTAGGTTGATTGGGGTGCCTGAAAAGACATGGCTATCCTCCTCTTAGAGCACTGAATGGGAGTGACCCCAGGTCATTCTCTTCTTTAAGTTTCGTCTCATGAAGATTCAATCCTGCCTGGAATATCGTGCGAGCTGGAGGCTTCTGCCTCAGACTGTTCTCCCAGCCGACATTACCGCGTAGTCACACCTACCCCAGCCTGCCCCTTGCTCCCATGGCTCATGAAGCCTGGACAGTAGTAAGGAGCAGTTCAACTTATGGAATGACAAATCCAGAACGAAGGATTGCACTCTATGGGCCACGTTAAGATTATTTCAGAGTCCGAGATAGCATTTAGTCCCTATAAAAGGCTTCATGAAAATTTTTCCCTGCCCCTAACAAAATGTTAATTTATCAGAGCAGATGAAACGGTAGGGAACCCGGGACTATAACTTAGAGAGAGCTTCCATATTATTTAACTCATAATTGATATAATTCAAAGTAAAATTTCACAGCACGGTCTGTTCTAAGACTAAAAATGCAGGAGGGGAGTCAGAAAAAGGAACAGAGACCTGTTTCCGCCCATTTTTGAACCAGGGACATTTGGCATGTTAGGTGAACATGATCACCACTACACTATGGGGCTTCTCTTTTTTTGCCACAGATTTTGCCAAATGCACAGGAATGTTTTCTCTAGCTAGAGAAGCTACCTAATGCAATATCTATATCTGTGGCCTTCCTGCTCACAAAGCGGTCATGCCCCCCACCCAAGGCTGACATAGCGCAGAGTGCATGTGACACAGCGACCTGGCTCGGGCAGGATCGCTAGCGAGGCCTGATACTTTTGCCATTAAGCAAACACAGCAATTCTTTCCTGGCCTCTGCCACTGAATGCCTCCATGCATTACGCTGTGCCCTATCAGTGCGGGAGGACTGCATGAGCTCAGAAAACGTCATCGTGAGTGCATTTTTTTTCACCTTCTAATCTGCGATAACCTCAGGGACAGAGATGATAGGGGGAGCATAGAAACATTCTGGGGGGTCTGCATGGTCACCTGTGCTGCTGAGTTTGCCATGCTGGCCAAACAGGAAATGAAATTCCAAAGTTCCCGGGGCTTTTCCTGTGTACCTGGCTAGTGCATCTGAGTTCAAAGTGCTGTCCAGAGCAATCACAATGGAGCACTCTGGGATAGCTCCTGGAGGCCAATACTGTCGAATTGCGTCCACACTACCCCAAATTCGACCCGATGATGTCGATTTCACCACTAGTCCCCTTGTCAGAGAGGAGTACAGAAATCGATTTTAAGAGCCCTTTAAGTTGACAAAAATGGCTTCGTCGTGTGGACGGATGCAGGGTTAAATCGATCTAATGCTGTTAAATTCGACCTAAACTCATAGTGTAGCCCACGGCTGAGTTAAGGTTTAAATGCCATCCTCACATGATCCAATTGTGCCTAGGGTTTATAATATGTGTGTTAGCTACTCACAGACAGCCAGATTCTGGTAATCTTACTCATGCTAAATGGTATTACTCAGTGGAAATAAGGGAATTGGAATCTGGTGCATAAGATTTAGAACTCTGTCATACCTAAGCTTCACAGGAGGTGTTAGTAAATAATGGAGTATACTAAGAATTGTGCTGCTATTGTGAATGGATATGCGCAGTGTAGGTGTGCATTTATATAGTTTATAGGGCAGTGTTTGAAGATGCCCGTAGTTGAGATTGCCCAAGTATTTCCATTTACACAAAATCTCATACTTTTGGGTCAGAAATTTGGTATGTTTACTATTAGTCAAGAAGTTAGAAAACAGGTCATCTGATTTCAAGTGTAGAAAATGCATTTTTTCCATGTGTGATCTGTTTTTCAAAATCTGTAGAGCTTCAGTGAGAGGAACATAAGCCAAGATTTTCAAAACTGGACATACTGTTCCAGTAATGGTCCAGCGATAGTACCAGCTTCCTATTCATATCAATAGTGCATGATCCATTATGGTTTGTAATTAAAGACTGACGTGCAATTCATACACCACATGGGGCAAGCTTAGCTTTGTCATTTTCTATCTTTGCAGTCCTTCATTTTGCAAACTTAAGTGTCTTTTAATGATGAGACTTGATCCAGTAAATCATACTAACTGCTGAGATAACATACAAATATTTCCAGTTCATATTTACAGGATTGTAATGACTATATCAAAGTGGCTGCAGTCTGTTATATAAACGCACATCTAATTTTTAGAGCCTACTATAGCTATCTGACTGATAAGGTTGTTAGAGCTGTTAGATTTTGATGGATAAAGACAGACAACAATACACCTCTACCTCGATATAACGCTGTCCTTGGGAGCCAAAAAATCTTACTGCGTTATAGTTGAAACCACGTTATATTGAACTTGCTTTGATCCACCGGAGTGTGAAGCCCTCCACCCTGCCCCCCGGAGCCCTGCTTTACTGAGTTATATCCGGATTTGTGTTATATCAGGTCGCGTTTATATTGAGGTAGAGGTGTATTGGGAATACTGTCTTGTGTCTCAAACCAGTAAGGATGAAAATTTATTAATCTGATGGTTGTTTGGCCAGTGTGAAATGAATCTCTAGTAGACAGGTGTCCATATTACAATTCCCATCATAAATGACAACTGGTAGCACCACTGTAGTCAACTTGTATGCATGCTCCTCAACAGAATATATGCACAGAATTTCATATGAGTGGTTCTTTACTATTTTTTTTTTAGTAAATGTCCCCTATAAAGCAGACAGGAACTCCCCTGCTACTTTATATTTAATAGAGCTAGTCCAAAAAGTGAATCAATTATTCACAAACGTAGGCAAAAAATCATCCTGTTTTTGTCAAAATTCAAATTTGTGATGAAACTTTGTGTCAAATACCAATTTGGAAAACATTGACCAGCTCTAATATTAAATATACAATGTCCCAGAGCCCCTGCTGAAACTGGACATCATTTATTTTATTACTCTTAATGGCAAAATAAGAGAAACAGGTGAAACTAAATTTTAAAAAATAAGTTTCCTGTTTTTTTAATTGAAAAATTGTTCCATTTAGAACCCTGAAAAACTGAATGGACATTGAAATGTTGATATTTTTGCTAAATTATTTTTCCATTTTCCAACTGTCTCTAGAGACCAGTTCTAGATAGAAAGGTGTAGTTCAGGCTTAATGCTTTCATTCTTGTTCTCTCTCCTGAGACTGCCAAAAAATCTGCCAGATGTGATGCTGAGGATGCCTGTCCTTTAGGTATCAGACTAAACCACCAACTCCTTTAACATTCATATCAGAATGCAATGATTTGGTCACAACTAACCTTGTCAGTCACCAGTCAGCTGTAGATATAAAAAGCGTTCTATCCTATACTTAAAATTCAGGAAATCAAGAAACTGCTTCTATATTCTACGTAATGTATAATAGTAGGGACTTTATAAGGGAGGGGAAAAAAGCTCACTGATCTTTGGTAATTACAGTATTTCACTTAACTGGAATTGTGGAAGCTACCAGTAGAAGCGAAATAGGTAGGCAGACAACATGAGTGCTTCCATTTAAATCCAGAGGTGCATAGTTTAGGGTATTTAGTCACTATGTTGTATATTAACATGCTTTCAGATATGTTCAGTGCCACCTGTTATACATGCAGCAAATGTGCAGCACAACTTATTTTCAAAATAGAAACCAGAACATATTTGTGGAGAGGTTTTTAGGCATGTGAAATCAATGCAAAAGGATAACTTTTGTTTTTTTATTTTTTTTTTAAGTTGTGTACTTATGTCACTACTACCAACTTCTACTCAACAAGTCAACAGCCGCACTAGTATTGTTACTGGAGTGCACTTTTTCCCCAGTAACAGTCATTTCAATGAGTTTATCCTGGAGCACGGAAAAAGTGTCATTAGCATTCATTTTGAGCACAGATACAACTTCATACTCCATACACTGAACACATCACACTGAATATATGTACTATTGGGAAGGTTGTTGCTGGTAAACACAAAGAAAACTCCCCTGGATACAGCAATATGCTTTGATGAAACATGTTATAGTTATATTAAGAAACAAGTTTTAATTGAGTATATGGGAAAACTGGGACATTTTCGGGTATCTTGGTCACTTTATCTGTGTTACATAAGGGAAGTGCTGAGAATCACAAAGCAGTTGTATTCATAAATTTCTACTGGGTGTCAATGACCTCTTACTATGAACTCCTGTCATTGACTATATTTCAGGTATGGTCACTAAGTCCCACTGATGGGAATAGGACTACTGACATGCTTAAAGATGTGCATGCTTAAATATCTTCTTGAACTGGGACCTAATCACCTAACAACTAGCAAAAAGCATGCAGTAAGAATCAGAATAAGAAGAGATCCAGGAGAGAGTAAGAATAAAATGTCACTAAATGATGTGTAATACCAAGCCAAAATGGTCTCTCTTAAACAAATTATTATACCATTGTTATGCCACAATTTACTTGTTTTTGTTCTTGCAGAAAAAGCACAGAATAAAGAAAACAATAGAAAATAAAATTACATAAATATCTAATGAATTCAATCAACATCAATTTATGCTGTTAGGTTTCCTAATAACTTCCATATAAATGTAGCTTAATCTATCCTCTTAACAGCAGCTCAATATTTTACTTTAGTAAGTGCTAAGGGGCCAGATTTTCAAAGCTATTTAGGTGCCTAAAGATGCAGATAGCCATCTAGTGGCATTTACAAAAGTACCTACGTTCCCATGAGAACTAGGTGCCTAGGTATTTTTAAAAATCCCCCTAGGTGCCTATCTGTATCTTTATGCACCTAAATACCTTTTGAAAATTTGGCTGTAGGTATCTATGATCAAAATGGATGAGATTCACAACTACAATGGGAAAACTAGCCAATTTTTTTTTAAATTCAGCTCACCATGAAAGCTCTAGGGAAATAATTTTTAAAATCAATTAACTAGGAAGGCCAAAATCAATTTACAAGACTTAGGTAATGTTTTACTAAAGTCAACTATTTTTTCCTTAAACATGATTAATATTATTTTGGTGTTTAGTACAGGTGGTGTCACCCTTCTCTCTCTTTCTCTCCCTCTCTCTATAACTAATTTGTAATGAAAGGCCTTTTGTGTATTTGTCTGGGATTTATGAGATTCACACATAGAAAGCTAACACTCTATTAAAGATTACATCTTTTCCTTGTCTATGAATGATATATTAACAGAATACTCCATTTTCATTCATAGTCTCCTTGGAACATCTTTTCAAAGGTCATTGAAGGATCATGCAATATTAAATTTTTTTCCCATCCATGAATCAAAGCCACACTATGCAAATTTTATTCTTCAGACCCAAGTCTCAAATTCAATGTCAGATGATGAAATGTAAGGACTTCTTCCTCTCCTTTGCTAGATAGTTCATGTTTAGTTTATTATAGGGAACAAAGGGCAACCAAGTTAAAGGGGAGGATTCAAGCCTGTGGAATCTCAAGTCTGAAGTTCCTCATAACTTCTTCCCTCCGTAGGTAGAATATTTTGGTTTGCCTCATACACTAGGCTAATACAGGAAAGCTTCCACTCGTTATGACAATGAAGAAAGTTTTGAGTTCTGTCCCCAAAAGAATGTCTAAGCATAGTTTAATTACAATCACATTATTGAAGAAAAAAAGATTTATTTTCAAAATTCAACATTCATTGCCACTAAAGGAATGATCGAACTCCCATTAAAGTCAATAAGAGTCTTTCTACTTTAATGGGGGATGAATCCGGTCCCAGTACTGGCATATCTTCATTTTAGTTAGAACAGGAGCTAGCCCAATCCTGGCAAATATTAAGAATCAGATCCTTGGCTAGTGTGCAAATTGTCATAGCTCCATTGAAGCCAATGAACCAGCTGAAGATCTGCTGCTATGAGTACATCTTCTCTCAGATAGTTAAACAAAACAATATTAGTGCTGCTGAGCAAAATTATCTATCTGGTAGGATTTAAGTTGTTGACTTTGCGGAGGGACTGGTTGAGTCACTCCCTGTGGCCTATAGAGCTTACATCTGTTAAAGCTGTACGTCTTATGAATTTATTGTTCCCTGATGGAGCTGATATACATATTCTCCCACAAGCAGTGACATACACCTTGATCAAGGTATGGAGAGAGAAATGGGATTTGAACCTCTACTACCTAGATGTTCCTCCTTCACTCTCCTTTCCTGCCTGCTATTTGGAAGCTAAAGAATGAAGATGTTAAAGTAAAGAATAAAAGGAATTTATAAGGAAACAAGAGATGATGCTCTTTTTTCAGTGGAATTAAGTAAACATGGTGATATGGTAATTGTATCTACTTCAGCAGCTACCAACAAGATATCTTAGCAGCTTTGTGTCAGTGACTTCACTTCTGAACTTTCAGAAGAAATGACTTTAAAGTCATTGGAAATTGAGGGAAGGATCCAAATAAGTAGATGGAAAACAAGTATTCGTATTATCAAAATATTTTTTTACCACTGCTTCTCCTTCCATCCCAAGTCCTCCCCCACTAAAAACAGAGAACATTTAATGAATGTCAGGATCAAAAGAACAATTTAAGAACCATAAATAGGATGTTATTGTCTGCTACAAGTCTTCCAGATAAAGTGCTTACAAATGCAGAAAATATTTGAGCAATTTCAATAGCTTTCAGTTCAAATAGCATAAATAACTCCTGCCTGGTTGAAATGTACAAGAGAATATTGTGTGTGACTATTACATAGATTTTTGAGGCTTTAAGAGTCCGACCTAAATTTCTAATAATTGGCAAGTAGGTAAAAGGGCTAACACAGTTAAAACTTGAGGTATTAATGAATTGGATGGGGGGGGAGAAACAAATTTAATATCTTGTTCTTCTCACTTGCTTTTTGACTTACTCATATGACATATATGTGATAAGTGAGTCTTGTCTATTTCCTCTTTTACCAGACACAATTAAACTTACATAACTCATGACATCACATCCATCTTTCATTTTCCCAAGCTCAGATCTCAGATTAATAGGTGTTAAGTACTTAGCTAGCCAGACATTTTGAATTAAAAAAAAACAAAAAACTGAAGGCCTAGATCCTATCCACCAGATAGCTGCATATCTTCCTCCACTCTGTCATGCAAAGCCAGCAGAAATCTGTCTGAATCAGACACCTAGGGATTCTCCTCTCTTTGATAACTTCCAACTGACCCCAGTGCAGAGAGCATGTCAGGAACATAGCTGAAAGAAAAGGACCATGGCTAGAGCCCTGCTGTACTCCAGCAGCCTCCAATCGTGAGGATGGTCCCTTAGCATGGATGTTGTCACATGCCCCTGGCTTGAAGTGGTTTCCATAATATATAAAGGGTTTACAATTTGGTTCAATGGCTCTCAGCATCCCCACTATACAAATTGTTCCAGCACCTGTGTCCCTTGGGGGCCATATCAGCAGATGCACTCCTAAGGCTGCTCTAAGCTGTTTTTTGGAAACAACCCAGTGCATGATGGCGATCTGAGTATGAGGGAGCCTTTCTCCCAAAATGTGCCAGGTGTTTTGCCCCTGGAACTGGCTCTCAATATATTTTTATAACATGGATGTCTTTATGCTCTGGCAGGTTTTGTTAACAAAAATGTTTACAACTTCTCAAAAATCATTCAAATTGGTCAGTTTGAAACATTTCTGGCTGCCATGGTGAACTTATAAATCTGGTTATTACCTCATACTTTGTCTAAAATAGTCAATGCACTGAATTATGCAGTAATTAATTCAAATACTGTAAACTCTCTGTAAAGTAAGCCAAATTTAGCTGAAAGAGAAGTTATCGCATAAACTAGGCACTGGTAGAGCTGTCAATATAGACAGTGGGGGGGAAAATGGAGTCAGAAGTGCATCACCTCTTTTTGTTCTTTTATCCAGCAGTTACCCATTGAGACAAGGTAGATGCACACAGTAGTAGTAGGATGGATTTGAGTCTAACAAATGCTCTTCTCTACCATCCAAAATCAAAGCCTATTCTCTAAGAGCAATTGTGCATCATGGGCATAGAAATCATACAAGGAAATTAATAAGGCAACATTATGGACGTTGATGCATGCAATCAAGTACTACAAGTTTGATGTGCCAGAATCAGATGAGGCCTTGATCTGTAGTAGAGTGTTCTATATTGTAGTATCTTAGTGGTTCTCAGCCTACCTCCATCCCAAGGAGACTGGAGGGAGCAAGAAGCAAAATTAACATAATTCAGTGTTTCAGGTGAATTCCAAACTTCAACTCCACCTCTGGGGTGGTGAGGCAAACAAAACCAGCTAATGCTGGTGAATTTTCACATCATTCAAATAAGGTTAAAAATTCAGAGGCACTTTAATTATTGTCATTCATTAACAAATGGTGTTTAGAATGAGCTACTGAGTGCATCTTCAAAATTCAGGGTATCAGACTGGAAAACCAAAATGACCTGTTCTTGCTTTGCTCTTTATGAAAAAATCAAAGTCAAATTTAATTTTTGATTTAAAGACTTGAGTGGACTTGATATTGGGGACTTCAGATGGGACAGCAATTTCCAGAAGCTGGGTGTGTGCTACTGAAATCCATATGTTATTTGCACCAAGGGCCAGAGTGGTTAGTCAATATTCAGGCCTTGCAAGTTTGTTTCAGTTAGGAGGAGAAATTGATGACACAAGTCAGCTATATTCTTTGGTGCAATCCTGCTATCTCCAAGAATGTACACAAAATCAGGGTCTCTGAAGACAATAGAAACAAATAGCTGGCAGTTTCTTTGCTCAGAATTCCCTAAACCCGCCTTTCTAGAACATTCTGTGTTCAAGGAACTTTGTCTCTGCAGCCTCTTGAAGCCACATCTGCTCATAACTGTTTTTCCCTGTCTGCTGACCCTCTGCAGGCTTTGGTGCCCTATCACACACCCACAAATGATCATCTAGTCCAGGGGTAGGCAACCTATGGCACGCGTACCGAAGGCAGCATGTGAGCTGATTTTTCAGTGGCACTCACACTGCCCAGGTCTTGGCCACCGGTCCGGGGGGCTCTGCATTTTAATTTATTTTTAAATGAAACTTCTTAAACATTTAAAAAACCTTATTTACTTTACATACAGCAATAGTTTAGTTATATATTATAGACTTATAGAAAGAGACCTTCTAAAAATGTTAAAGTGTATTACTGGCACGCGAAACCTTAAATTAGAGTGAATAAATGAAGACTCAGCACACCACTTCTGAAAGATTGCTGACCCTTGATCTAGTCCCTGCATTTGCAATCAGGGAACCACTCAGCCCACATAGTTTAGCATCTGATTAGGTCTTGCCACGTGGCCTGTTGCCTTGGATAGTGGCTTTTATTTTTTCCACCTATCTCATGCACAAAGGATCTTAACTGCTACTTCCATTTAGCCTGGAAGACTGGTGCTTAGCCCACCCATCAACTTAAACAGGTTTGTGATTGATGAGAGATCTAGAATCGGTTTATTGGCAGCTATTAATGCCTTCCAGCATAACAGCATTTAGCCACTAAAAATCCAAATAGGCACCAACTGGGATTTTTCAGAAGTGCCTACCGGAGTTAGGTATGTAACTCCCATTGACTTGCTTACATATTATTGTAAATTCCATTAGACATCTGTCTACCTCTTTAGGTGCCTCTAAACACCTTTTGTAAATCTGGCCCCAAGGGAACAAGAAAATCATCACAGACTAAGTTTCAAGACCAAATAAAATCTCATACAACATAGGTACAGCAAACAGCCTTAATTCAGCTTCAGGTATAATTTAAAACAACATTATACATTAATTTATATGGTTTGTGGTAATTTGCGGAATAAAATAACTGTTAAAGGCTGTTTGATAAGGTGATGTACTTAACAAGAAACAGACAGTTTTGCAGATATAGCTTGACATTTCTAGCATGAAAAACAGCATAGGCCAAACAGAAATTACTATGTAATATTGCCAGTCTGAACACATACAGTAACAGTGTGTGATTAACTGTATTTGAATGAAGTAGATTAGCATAGATTATAAATGGCTTGGAAAAACAGGCAACTAGTATGCAATAGCATACTATAGTAACTCTCAAAAAAATCTCTTTAGCTTTAATTTTTCAGAATATTGTAGAGACCCATGAAATCAGCACAGTTCAGATGTCAGACATACAGTAGTACCGCTCAATGAAACAAAAACCTAATTACAGTTTTAGCAACAGAGATTTCCCTTAAAACATTTATTTGGAATTTAAAATTAGAAAATTTCCTACTGTAAGTACCTGAAGTGCATATGACAGAGTTCCTACTGCTCAGCTTAATGAGCATGTCAGTCCAGAATATTAAGCAGATTGATTTAAAATGTTCTGATTTGCTTTAAATACAAAGAATATCTAAGAAGTTAATAAGACACAAGAACATGCATCTGACGTTTTAAAATATAATATGAAACCCCATCTCCACACACAACGGTCTTGTTACTATAGTCTATATTATTTGGGTACATAGATTTTGAAACATAATGGTTTATAAATACAGTCTCTGCTTTAAAGAACGAGTAGATTTAAATCCAGATTTATCCAGAGATTAATGCACCTATATTTGTTCTATAACAGTTTCCCTAGCTCACTCATAGCTTCTTTGTGCCACTTATAATCTGTAATCCTATCCCTGCCACAGGAGATCTCTCTGCTAATGCGTGTGTGTCATAGCAAGGCTTTGCGTCTCTTTTCCCTACTCCCAGATATGTTGATTGTGGGGAGGGGTGTGTCAGAGCTCTGCTAAGCCCCTGTGTCAGTGGCATGATAGCTTTAAGTGGTGTTGGGGCTGCATCCAGCCCTGAGGATCCAGGAGCCATACCTCCCGCCCCCAGCCAAAGTCTCTTTGTACAAGTTTACGGACAATTGTTGAACAGTTGTGAAACTACATAAGCTTTCAGAAATGCAATTGTTTAGGATACTTTATATTAAAGTCATTGGAGGGTAAACACTGTGGACTGTTGACAGACAATAAATCAGATCCATTACTTTCACAAAGCCCATTCTGACTTGTACGAAGTTGCATCTTTTAATTTGCGTTACATTGTGTTTTATGTTGGCTTGAAGACTAATATGTCATAGAACACATCCAAACTTGATTTAACTTAGCACATTTTGAGTCACTGTCTGATTTCCAGATCATATGGCATTAAATTTAAATTTATTGCAAAGGATAAAATCAAAGTCAATGCACAAGAATATACAGAGTTCCATTCTAGGGCAGCTATGATTAAATAATCAGGTTTATGTTATGTCCCTGCAAACCCATTATAGGACTGTGGTGGATGGGGGCAAAATATTTCAGAAATGAAGTTAATTTTCTTTGGAATATAGAACATTCCAAAGACTCTTTACCACTCCCAAAGGGAAAATCTGCAGGGTGGCGAACTACATTATTTCAATGAGGTTTTCTTCCACAGGCTGGTATGATGCTAATGAAAAAGCCTTATAGTATCCTCATGATGTGTTGGGATTTATGTGTGTAAGACCCATTAGCACTTATGGGAGTTGCACACAAATTCCTGTGCATTTAGATAAGAAACCCATTCAATGCTATTTTTAGCATGCACTATTAATTCTTATTTTTAAGTGCCCATAAAAGGATATATCCAGCACATTCAGACCATTTAGAGTCCCTACACAACTGTTGTCTTTACTCTTTTATTGTGTACCCTCCTTTTCTGCTTTTAAAACTACTTACTGGCTTAGCTCCTTATTTTGGTTTGCTTACTTTGGATTTAACATTTTCATAAAAACTGTAAATTGTAAATTAAAGATCCTTGAGGCTGCTCTAAATTATGCCAGGGATAGGCAGATCTCCAGTTGGCAGATCTACAATATGAAGTACAAAGGAGGAACAAAACTGCCTCCTCACTTTTTGTCTCACCTTTCCTTTCCCAAATTCAGTTCCTGTACTGAGTGAAGCTCGGAAGGAAAAGAAAACTTGCCCTGCCCAATGTGTTCTTTGTAATGAAAATTTAGGTCTATCTCCTTCCCCTTCCCCCATTTCCCTTAATGTGAAAAAGAAAATGTATGCGGGAAAATATAACATGATACCCTGAAACCTTCCATCTCCACCACCTGTCTGTAGCTTTCAGAATAATTTTGTGCTTAATAATCTCTGTACTACCATGAGGCCCTCTATTTCTGTTTCCCTGGAAAAAGCTCAGTGACTTTGTGTATAAAATGTTTGGCAATCAAATCTGTATAGTCTTTAGTTGCAGACTATATAAAATACAATCACTAAAGGAGTTAGTATGTAAGATTGCGGGTACTTGGATTTTATGTATTACTTTTTTGGTCATTCACTTAAACATATGAATGAATGAAATAGTTTAGTCCACTATACTGCTGTTTGAGTTAAACTTTCAGATTGTTCCTCTCTAGGAGAAAGTTTCCTTTGGAAAATTGTTACAGTCAAGAG
Organism: Mauremys mutica; assembly: GCF_020497125.1. Lineage (NCBI taxonomy): Eukaryota > Metazoa > Chordata > Testudines > Geoemydidae > Mauremys > Mauremys mutica. The sequence goes on along the minus strand of NC_059072.1, from coordinate 186,094,377 downwards.
CACTTGTTTAGTTTATCATGTACAGGAGGTACATTTTTCCCACAGTAGTGGTACAGTAGTGCTTCATTTTTGTTTAGCAGCATCATGTTTTAAAAAATAAATCCTACAGCTATATGAAAAATTTAGATAGAAAAGTAAATTACATCACCAGTGAAAAAAATCATATGACTGAAACATCAATTTTAATTTAAAAGCATTTCTGGAGACAATGTAAAAATGTAATTCTGTTGCTGAAGTGAGGCCAGGCTGCTCTGGGACCAAACTAATATAGAAATCTGACAAATAATATTGTTAATAATCTACTGATATGTGTAACTGATGACAAAAGTGTTGACAGCATCATATTGCAAAAAAGAATCCTTGCCTGATGCAAGGATTACAGCCCACCACTAGAACCAGGCAAGAGTCTCTAATGCTGTTAGGGCTGCCAATACGCTGATGGACCAAATTCACAGGGGTTGACATCTGCATAAACCAGGAGCTGCAGTGTGTCACACCAGATCCGTGGTCTAGCTAATAAATTATTACAATTGAGGACCTTAACCTAGAAGAAATCATAGTATGCAGTAATGTGACAAAGCTGAAGACACTTCGGAAGCCAGTGATAACACAGAGGATTTGAGGGTGAGAGGCTTCTACACAACAAGTAACTTACTCCAAAGAACCTCATTTCAAAAAAAACATTTCAGACTGAAAGACAATACTGTACTTACCTATCATGTTATTTCCAGTACCCATGCTGTTAACAGGAAGGAACTGGATAGTTAATGACATAATAAATCTTGCATTGCCCATGATTAACATAAACATATTATACTGTCAAGAAGAAATAAACACACATTTCACATCACAGAAACCTCTGACCTATGAAGTGTAGATAAATGTATACATACATAAACAATATCTTTTATTTTGAGAGATAAGTAAATGGTAAATATCAGCTAATATGGTTAGCAATTAACCAAAAATTATATTTTCAAGTTCACACAATTGCTACTGAGAATGTTGCATATGTAGTTTAATAAGAAAGTGTATAACATTAACATTATTGATTTATGTAAGTGTATGGGCTTCACTTTGAGACTTATTAGTGTGTCAGTATGTACATATATTTATCATTCATTAGGCTTTGTGATGTTTGGCATTTACTGATGCAAGAATAGTATTTATTTTTGGTCAACATTAAGGTGGTGGTGTGGCTGTGATGAAATTTGCATTCTTACCTTGTAAGCATGATATGTTTATCTCTCTCTCATTTAGGCAGTGTAAAATGTAATGACCTCCTCCATTTCCTTGATTTTAGATATTTGGGTTTTATGGTTGATGTAATGATTATATTGTGCTCACTTAGCAACCTTAACTCTTTTTTTGAAATTATGGTTTCATTCTTGCTGGAATTTGTGTGTAAGCTCTTTGTTTTTTACAATTTTCATTTTATTTCTATTTTGTAAGTAAATACAGGCAGGATAATTTTTGTTTAACTTTTTAAAAATGGGATGGACCGGTCACCAGAATTTATTAAATTAAAAGAATGATGGAACAGGACTGGCCAACACAATAATGCTCAGGTATTCACATTCACTGTGGTCCCGATTCTGATGTCCATACTCATATGGAGGAACATCTTACTACACTAGTGATCTCTCTTTTTATATTTCAGTGAATTAGGAATATGAATAAAGATCTATTAGTGTCTGGCTCTTTGTAGCTAACTTATTCAGGCATGTATGTGCAGGACAGCTTTCCTTCATGTAAAACATCAGTAAAATATACTAAAAACACTTGAGCGAATTAAATGAATAGTGGATGATACTTAACTCTTTGCAACTCCCCAACTCTCTCCAATGACTCCCCTGGGCCTTTGTTACCCTATCAGAAAACGTGCAATAGTGATGATTTATACTTTGTATTTTTTTCATTTGGAGAATACTTTACAAAGGTGGGAAAGCATTATTAGTACAATTTTCAAGTGAGCTAATTTCAGTAATGGCAGAGATTTGAAACAATTTGTATAAGCAGTACTGAGGTCTCACAGAGAAGTCTGGCCTCAGAGTTAAGGTTTTCTGGCCGCAACACAAGTTTTCCAAGGTACAGCTGACCAATCATATATTTCTGAGTCTTCCTTTTCTGAGTCTTTAAAAAAAAATTGACTTATAGTCTTCTGTGGTACATGATTTTCTGCAGCCTATCAAAAGAGGATCTGGCCTTTCCATTCGTGCATGATTTTCAATTTGGTGGGACTTTTCTACCTTTTCTTCAGAGCCTTCTTTTTGATGGGGGCCAAAGCTTCCCAGCTAGACTGTGGTAGGGCTAAAATCCAGGAAAATTAAGAGTTTGTCCCACAAAATGAATGTCCATGATTTATTTTGCTGCTTGCCAGGTTCAGTTCCTGTAATTGGCATGGGTATATATATCAGAGAGATTGACTGTCTTCCCAACTTTACTCTTTACTTTCATTTTTCTATGATATCCTCAAACTGTTTCATAGGTAAATAGGTTCTTCTTGAATATTAACTTTCAAACTATTAAGCACTGGTTCATCTACACAAGACAGAAAATCAATACTGTATCTCTTTTGTCAATATGATATCCTAGAACTTGAACATTTGGGGATCTAAAATATCATCCTGTGTCATTACTCATGCTCCCCATTGACAAGTTTGTTTGTGGTTGTTTGCATGGAAATGTTCAGATATATATAATTTTTCATTCAGAATATTTATTTGGTCAAGCAAAACAAGATCCTACAACTCAACTTGATGGCATTTCTCTGTTTGTTTGTTTGTCAGTCTGTCTGTTAGGATGTAACATAATAGATAATCTCTGACCCCTGAATTCAATCAATACCAAAATTTCAGGGAGTGTTCAAAGGGCAGAATGCTATATTGATTTTTGGGGTAAATTGGAAAACCAGAAAGGGAAATTGGGAGACACATGGAGCCTCTGGCATCTGGTTAGCATAGCCATCAGCCTCAATCAGGTCTGAAATTGCCGACAGCTGATCAAAGAACTGGTTGATTGCAGTCACTAAGACCTTCCAGCATAACAACCACCCCAAAACAAACTCTGCCCACTGACCCAACAGATCTTAAAATGTTGACATCCTAAATGTCTGTCTCCCAGACATAAAATAAATAATTATGTTAGGAGGAATGGGGGACCCTGGAATGGGGGGAAGGGGAGAATGAGGGACCAGGGGACAGGAGGGGAGAATGGGTGATACACAGAGCCTCCGGCATGGAGGGGAGGAGGGAAAGGGGGAGACAGAGCCCCTGGCTTGAGTGAGGGGACAAAGGGGATGCATGGAGCCTCTAAAATAGTGCGGGATGGGAGGGTGGAACACATGGAGCTTGTGGGGAAGAATGAAAGGAGCCCCTGGTGTGTGCAGTGAGCTCAGTCTACAGAAGTAATGAAGTGTGCAGTTCTCTAGTTTTAAATTCTCTTTGCAGTTTTCCAGAGTGGCTAGTTTAGAAATACCTTCTATTTTGTTTTCTAGTGTTGTGAGCATGCCATAGACTGGTAAAGACTGCAGTTTAGACTGTACTGTCTATATAAATCCTCTTGCTTAAAGGAAAAACGGTGAACAAGGAGACTTGGGATTTTCTTATACAGTATCTACAAGAAATTTTTACTTCTAGATAGTTAGGGGGAAGGTTGGCAGAATGCCAACTGTTCTCTCACCGTTGATTTATCTAGCTCTCAATAGGAGTTATCAACAAACAAAGCCCCTGGAAATTGCAAAGAATGTCACTTGTTGATTAAGTTTGAGAAAAATCAAGCAATTGGTAACAGCTTATTTGTGTGCAGTTACTTTATAAGAATGCAGAAATCAGGACTTCTGTATGTTTAAACAGCTAACATATGGGAAATTTTGTCTTCTGTGCTCAGAGTTATCTATACATGGCTTTGCCTTCAAGAGTTTACAGTCAATACGAGCTCAACATTCTTGAAACATAGTTTTTTGTATTTATTATGATGACAGATATTGTACCTTTTCTACTGCAGACTATCAATTTTAGCCAGTACTGTTGTAGGTTATAGTCACAGAGTTCTAATGAATGACATTTGTATTCTGTTGTAAAAACGCTACTGCTCTCCGTAACTCCAGCTCAGCATATCTCTCAGGACAGTATACTGCCACCTTTTTCTAAATAGGGAAATATAGTCTTGCAGTCATTAGAGAGGTAAACAATTCTTGTATGAACACTCCACCCCTCCCCTGACAACTCTCCCTCTCCCACTACCACTCCCTTAAAAAACCTCGCCTGTTTTTACATATAATACATTCTTTTACTAAAATGTACTTGTGATTCCTGGGACTCTGTCCAACCAGCAAAATCATAGAATCATAGAAATGTAGGACTGGAAGGGACCTCAGTAGGTAATCTGGTCCAGTCCCCTGCACTGAGGCAGGACTAAGTATTAACCAGATGAACCCTGACAGGTATTTGTCTAACCTGTTATTAAAAACCTCCATATGATGGAGATGCCACAACGTCCCTAGGTAATTTGTTCCAGTGCTTAACTACCCTTGCAGTTAAGAAGTTTTTTCTGATGTCTAACCTAAATCTCCCTTGCTGCAATTTAAGCCCTGTCCACTGGAGAACAGGGCTTAAATTGCAGCAAGGGAGATTTAGGAGAACAATTTATCATCTTTCTCTTTATAACACCTTTTACTTGAAGACTCTTATGTCCCCCCCTTCTCCAGATTAAACAAAACCAATTTTTTCAATATTTCCTCAGAGATCATGTTTTCTAGACCTTTAAGAATTTTTTTGTTGCTCTCTTCTGGACTTTCTCCAATTTGTCCACATCTTTCCTGAAGTGTGATGCCCAGCACTGGACACAATATTCCAATTGAGGTCTTATCAGTGCTGAGTAGAGTGGAAGAATTACTTCTTGTGTTTTTGTTTACAGCATTTCTGCTAATACATCCCAGAATAATGTTCATTTTTTGGAACAGTGTTACACCATTGACCCATATTTTGTTTGTGACTCACTATGACCCCGTGATCCTTTTATGCAGTACTCCTTCCTAGGCAGTCATTTCTCATTTTATACTTGTGCAATTGATTATTCCTTCCTAAGTGCAGTACATTGCATTTTTCTTTATTGAATTTCATCTTACTTAATAAAGTTTTTATCTCCTGTTTGTCAAGATCATTTTGAATTTTAATCCTAACCTCTAAAATGCTTGAAACCCCTCCCAGCGTGGTATCATCTGCAAACTTTATAAATGTGTACACTCTGCCATTATTCAAATTATTTATGAAGATATTGAATAGAACCAGACCAGGACAGGTCCCTGTGGGATCCTACTTAATGTGCCCTTCCAGCTTGATTGTTGTGAAGCATTGATAACTACTCTGAGTATGGTTTTCCAGTCAGTTGTACACCCACCTTATAGTAGGTTCATAAAGACTATATTTCTCTAGTTTGTTTATCAGAAGGTCATGAGACAATTTCAAAAGCCTTACTAAAGTAGACGTATATGGCATCTACTGCTTCCCCCCATCCACAGGGCTTGTTACCCTGTCAAAGAAGGATGTTAGATGGGTTTGACATAATTTGTTCTTGATAAATCTGTGTTGACTGTTACTTATTACCTTATTTTCTTTTAGGTGCTTACAAACTGATTTGATTATTTGCTCCATTATCTTTCCTCAGGTATCTCTCTCCTCCTCCAAAGATAATCGCTAATGGCTCAGAGATCTCTTCAGCCAGTTTTATCCTAAAATACTTAAGGATTTCTCCAGGCCCTGATGACTTGAAGACCTCTAGCTTGTCTAAGTAATTCTTAACTTGTTCCTTTCCTATTTTAGCCTAAGCTCCTGCTCCACTTACACTGATGTTCACTATGTTAATCACCCAATCATTGCTAACTATTTTGGTGAAAACTGAAACAAAAAAGGCATTTAACACTTTGGTCATTCCTGCATTTTCTGTTGTTGTCTTTCCCTCCTAGTAATGGGCCTACCATGTCTCTGGTCTTCCTCTTTCTTCCCACGCATTTCTTTTTACCCTTTATGTCCCTAACTAGTTTAACCTTGTTTTGTGCCTTGGCCTTTCTAATTTTGTCACTCCATGCTTGTTTCTTTTTATATTCATCCTTTACAATTTGACCTAGTTTCCCCTTCTTGATGCCTTTTTTTTTTTGAGTTTCAGATCACTGAAGATCTCTTGGTTAACCCAGGGTGGCCTCTTACCATACTTCCTATCTTTCCTATGCATTGGTATAGTTTGCTCTTGTGCCATTAATAATTGTCCCCTTTAAACACTACCAACTCTCCTGAACTCTTTTTTCCCTTAGACTTGCTTCCCATGGGATATTACCAACCAATTCTCTGAATTTGCTGAAGTCTGTTGTCTCTATTCTGCTGCTTTCCCTCCTGCTATCCTTAAAATCATGAACTCTTGTAATTTATTATTCATTTGCACCCAAGCTGGTTTCCACCTTCAGATTCTCAACTAGTGTCTCCCTGTTTGTCAGAATCAAATCCAAAATAGCATCTCCTGTAGTCACTTTCTACGCCTTCTATAATGAAAAGTAGTCTCCAATGCATTCCTTGCTGTATTATTTTCCCAACAGATGTCTGGGTAGTTGAAGTCCCCCATCACCAAGTCTTGTGCTTTTGATGATTTTGTTAGTTGTTTAAATAGTCTCATTCACCTCTTCTTCCTGGGTAGGTGGTCTCAAGTAGGCCCTTGACATGACATCACCCTTGGGTTTTTTTGTTTTTGTTTTTAATCTTTTATCTTTACCCAGAGATTTTCAACACGTCTGCCTTCACTTCTATCTCAACCTCTTGGATATAAATGCAACACCACCTCCCTTTCCCCCCTGTTCTTCCTGAGCAGGCCAAGTTTCTGTGATTCCAATTCTTCCTACCAAGATTCTGTGATGCTAACTATGTTGTATTTGTGATTATTTCATTAGTATTTCTAGTACTTCATTGTTTATTCCCCTTACTTCCTGCATTAGAACACAGACATCTATAATGTTTATTAATTTCCCCTCAATATTCCTTCCTGTCGCTTCTTTGTCTATGCTGTGATTTCCTATGTTTCCTCCCAGATTCTGACCCTTCACACAAGTCTCCATGTCTTGGACTTACCTGTGGGCTTTTGTCCCTTGCCCTCATTGAACCTAGTTTAAAGCTTACTAGGTTAGCTAGTCTGTATCCTAAAGTACTCTTCCCCTTCCTTCACAAGTGAAACCCATCTCTGCTCAGCAGTCCTCCTTAGAACAAGATCCCGTGGTTGAGGAAGCCAAAGTCCTCCTGGTGACAACATTCACACAGCCACATATTTACCTCCAGCATGTGTCTGTCTCTGCCCAGACCACTACCCTTGACCAGAATGATCGATGAGAAAACCACCTGTGCCACCAACACCTTCACCTAGTTCCCAGAGCCATGTAGTCACTTCTGATCTGCTTAGGGTCATACCTCGCAGTGTTATTAGTGCCCACAAGGATGGGCAGCATCAGGTAGTAGTCAGACGGCTGGATGATCCTTGGCAATCCCTTCATAATATCTCAGATATGGGTTCCTGGAAGGCAGCACACCTCCCAGGATGCTAGGTCAGGCCTGCAGGTGAGTGCCTCAGTCCCCCTTAGAAAGGAATCACTGACACCTTCATTTCCTCTTGGGAGTGGTGGCCCACTCCTCCTGGGATCCTCCCAGCCCACTGCTTCTCCTCTTCCATCTCTGGGTGAAATTCCTCATCCCTTGTTGCCAGGAAAGCATACTGTTTTTTTATCTCTGTGGACAGTGTGTTGTCCACCACAACCCACAAGAGGTGGCACTGGGGCCAAGTTCTTTTACTCTCTTGATTGCAGCAGATTTTCTTTTCTAGGAGAGTTATGAATAGAGTGTAAGACCCTCAACAACCCTCAACAGTTGTCCATTACGTGTTATCATTTTAATTACTATATAAATACTTGTGCCTATATGCCTGTTAAAATGTCATTTAAAAAGTAAGCAAATTCCATATGATTTTGTAGGTAAAACAGTCAAAAATTGTGACAAAAGTATATTATAGATCTTTGAAAGGCTTTTACACAATTAATGAATTGTGGCTGCAGAAACTAGAGGTACCGTACAATGTGTGTCAAAAATCTTGTTAGATTAATTCAGTTTTTTTCTTGTCTTGACATTGCTCGATATATGCTGGCTAAACATTACTGTACTCTCCCAAAACTAATAGCCAATGCATATTTTAACTCATCTACAACCATACCAACTTGGTCTTACACTATATGACACCTCATAAGCTAAGTAGGATTGGGTTTGCTCAGTACTTGAATGGGAACACTTTGAGGACAACTCACATGATTCAGGAAGTGGTGGTGTTGATGAAACAGGTGGCTCCCTACCAAACAAGGGAAACACCTTGGAAAAGGAAAGAAAGATCCACAGCTCTTAAGCTTCCATTACTCAGTCACATTTTCCTCCATTGAAGGTGGAGCCATTTCTGAAGTGAGTCTGGGGAACTGCATAGTTTGCCAAAATTGTGGAGACTGGGATTGAAATCCACTGAACTTCCACTGGAAGGATGTAGCCTCTATACATAGCCTGCATCCAGTAATATGGCTTCTTTCTGCACTGGGTGTCTATACACAGAGAGAGATCCCCTCTCCCTTCTGCTTTATCCATCTTCCCACTCACTGTGGAAAAGCTACACCATGAGAATTGTTGGCTGATTTGAGTAGCAGTAATTCATGATGGTAAATACATTTTATAAATCCTGACTACCTAAAGGGGGAATATGCAATATATAGTCCCTGACATCCCGTAACTGACTTGATGCCCTCAGATGCATGGAGAGGAACATCATTTCACTGACTGCAAAGAGGAGAGGAACTCATGCAGAGACAGAGCATACTACTCATGGAACTTTCCCCTCAGTATGGCCCTCTGACTAACCTCCACCCATTGTATGCCTTTCACCTCTCTTTCATGCCATACATACAGAGTGAAGCCTATAGCTGAGTCAGTAACAAACCAATATTGAGAACAGTCATAGGAAGGCAGCATGCAGTTCAGTGAGCCATTTTTCAGATGAGATTTAAAGAGTTGTTATAACACCGACAGACTCTGGTTGTTGGGATTGAACGTGGGATCTCTGGAGCTTACTGCATGATCTAAAAGCCGTACTGCCCTTAGCTAAGGCTGTAGAGCAGACTCATTAATCTCTCTCTATGTGGTCTCAGTTCCACTAGATGGGACAGAGCACCACACCCAGGAGGTGTGTTGGTTACATAATGTCCTGGACACTTGTGGACATTGAAGATCTCATGCCACTTTCAACAACAGTGTGAGTGGTCTTGGCCAAATTCCACTTTGGAGAGCTACCTACCTCAGTTCTCCCCTGTGGTTTCTGCTGGATATCTAGCTTCTGTACCTGGAAAGACAATGGAGCAAATAATTAAACAATGAATTGGCAAACATCTAGAAGGTAAGTAACAGCATGGATTTGTCAAGAACAAATCTTGTCAAACCAACCTGATAGCTTTCTTTGACAGGGTAGCAAACCTTGTGGATTGGGGGGGGGGCGGGGAGCAGTAGACAGGGTATATCTTGCCTTTAGTAAAGTTTTTGATTGGAAGACTGGAAAAAATTGGATTTGTTTAGTCTGAAAAAGAGAAGACTGAGAGGGGACATAACAGTTTTCAAGTACGTAAAAGGTCGTTACAAGGAGGGAGAAAAATTGTTCTTAACCTCTGAGGATAGGACAAGCAGTGGAGTTGAATTGTAGCAAGGGAGGTTTAGTTTGGACATTAGGAAAAATCTCCTGTCAGGATGGTTAAACACTGGAATAAATTGCCTAGGGAGGTTGTAGAATCACCATTATTGGAGATTTTTAAGAGCAGGTTAGACAAACACCTGTCAGGGATGGTCTAGATAATACTTAATCCTGCCAAGTGTGCAGGGGACTGGACTAGATGACCACTTGAGGTCTCTTCCAGTCCTATGATTTTATGATAGGGAGATTTTTGCAAAAAGAAAACTGAGAGTGAGTGCTTGCCTAAGGTCATGTGTACTGTCCTAAACTGCTGTGTGATATACCGGTACTGAGCTGTGCTATTAACTAGCCTGACACCCAAAAGAGGGCTGCAATTCAGTGGGGTGAAGAGAAACTTTTAAATATAGGAATGGAGTCTGCAAATCTTTACCAATATTACACTTTAAAAAATAGATTCAAAGAGCATTATTATGTGAAGTTGAACACCCAAAGTTAGGAAAAGCCAGAATTAAGGTTGCATGTGGAATCTTAATTCAGGCCCCTTGAGACTGTCTTTAATTACATGATCACATACTATTTTTTCAGCATGACCCCTGCCGTATTCAGTGTACAGGAGGACCTGCTTTGGGGATGCAGCAGGGCAATCTTAATTCTGTCATTTCCTAACTTTTTTGAGTGCTTCAGTTGGAAAACTTAATGTTCTTTGAACATATATTCTCTCTGTGTAATTTCCTAGGTTTTTAAAAAAGCAAACTGACAACAATTAAATTTCATAAGGTGATATCATATCGCCCACATCGGTCATCAGTAAAGTTAGATCCACTAGATCTACTGCCTACACTTGTTACTTGAACTAACTCTGTTCAATTCTGCCAGTTTCCTTGTTCTCACTGCCTGTGCCCAGCACAGGGACCATTGAGAACACAGGAGAGAGAAGTGATCTCACTTCTAGTGCCTGGACTAGACCTGGCACATCCTGAGCCAGTCGGGAACTGCCACTGCAGGGAAAATCCTACTCAGCAATCTCTAATCCATGCTGGAACATGCCCAGTACAGATGGATTGTTTGGGGAATTAACATGCTAAACCTTAGCATGTCTCTGCTGAGCACTGAATCATAGACACGTAGGGCTGAAAGGTTCCTCAGGAGGTCATCTAGAATGTTTCCCATGCTGAAACAGGATGGGCAAACTGCGATTTTTTTCAAGGATTTATAACTTGTCCAAATTTAGGTGGATTTTCACAGGGAATGCAAAAGGAACGTCCCTGCCACAAAGGCTACACCCTGCCAAATTTCAAGTCACTTATCCAAACCATGTGGCTACAAAGCTGCTCAGCTGATTGCCAGGATTTTTTAATATTGGCAAAATGTGTTCTTAGAAATTGCTGAACCGTTTTGGCTGAAATTTCTAAACCAATTCAGACTGAGACAGACCCCCAGCTTTGCCCAAGTTTAAACATTTTTGTTGAAATTTTCAAAGTTATAAGCACCTGAAAACCGGGTCTTATAATGGGACATGTTTGGCAATCTTAAAAAGCAGTAGTACCAGCCTTCCCTGTATTAAGCAGTCTATTGACTTCAGTGGGAATGCTCCAGTGAATAAATTATAAGCAGTGTGGCTAAGGGTTTGTAAGATTGTACCAACAACTGTAAAGTGATTTGGTGTATTTCAAATAAATAGTTTGCATTTATTAGAAAAACAGTGTAAGCCCATTTCTGATTTTAACTTTTCTATAATAAGTCAGTAACTTTAACTGATAGAATCCTTGAAATGTCCACTGCAAAGGAAAAGATTAATATTTCATGTCTTGTTCTACATATTTCTATAAGACAGGTGATTGATGGTTTTCCAGGATTGCCAATTCAGAAGTACATTGACAAAGACGACCATTTTCATCACCTTGCCCTAATTGGCTTTAATTATAGCCTCCTATACAAAATAGTCTTTAGATGTATTAAAAATATATTTATCTGCAGGGCATATTATAGGATAATGTAGTTCCAGGCTTTACATAAAGAGGTTGGAGTTGCTATATAGGTGTTATCCAACAGCTATAGCTTGTTTACAGATGGCAACCAATACACTTTATATTGTAAATACATTTACACTGCCACTTTGTTTGTATTCTATCTGTGACTTTTTAAAGTTAACTCCAGCTAGACTTGGACCTCTCAGTAAAAGATACATATTTCACAAGTATTCATTTAAATAAGCTCCAGTGTATCATTTACATAATGTAATGTAGCTCCTTAAATGAGGAATGAACTTACTAAAAGAATAAACTTCTAGTACATTTAAAAGGAAAATGTCACAGTAAACTGACATGATAAAATACGATGTATTCAGAGAACAAATTTACCATGCGCCAAGGCAAAACATACATAAGAAGGTAAGAAAGTCCTTTTGACAAGACAGCATTGTTTAATCTTGGTGAAGCAATAGTAATTCTCTCCCCCACTTCCCCATTTAACAGGTTTCTGTTGTAGCTCTTTAAAGAATCTTGAGCCTCAATATCCCTGTTACAAACATAACAGCTATCTAAATTCAAGATGAATGTGTTCATTTCTGCAGTACAATGTTAACTGAAAAATGAATGGAAAGTAATACATTAGTTTCAAGCTTTTGCACACTGTGTAAAAGGCTTTCAGAGTACCATGACTATTTAGTACACTTTTCTATTCTAGTTCTTCAGCACTAGTATTTGCATGGGGTGAGTGTACACTGTGCTGTAAACAGAAGGACATTGATGTTAGTGTACAGAATTATCCTCTAGTCAGATATGATATACATACACGTCTGTGTAAATAATCTACTATCACTGTAGCTATACAGAGGTGCGTGTGTGTACAAAAGAGCACGCTCGGAGATTACCGGGTAGCACAAAAGGCCTAAACCGAAACAAAAGAGAGGCTATTCAAGAAGCAAAGAAAGGCTGTTTCCTGTTATGTTCCAGTAGGGGGAACTAAAGATTCATCGTCCAACCTTCCTTTTGGCTCAGGGACCTGTGTGTGTTCCTGTAACCCACTGTCTAATCATCAGTGCAAACATCAAATAGCTACCAGCTAGTCTGTGATCACACGTGGTCTCAACCACACTGTTTACACTAAAGACACTGGAAATAATCAAACCCCTTTGATCTAACTGTGTCTTTACCTGCTCACCTTGTGTTCTGCGCCGGTAGATTTTCTAATGCAGGTTTCTGTCGGGGGGTTCTGTGCCTACTTTAATTTGCCTTTTATATCTCTCTCCCCCACCCCCAAACCCCGGTCCTACTGAACGCTGTTTTCTGTAGCCTTCCCCCCACCCCCTTTTGGCTGAGATTCTCCTATCGCCCCCTAAACTTTCGTGGCTGAACCCTGTTGGGTTTCCTATCTTCCCCTCCTTTAACGCCCAGCGGCTCACAGGTAGGATCAGATAAACTTTTCCCCTCTCGCCGAGGCAGGTAGAGCCCCAGCGAGGGCTTGGCCAGACCCTGGGAAAGCGGGACAGTCGTGTCTTGGGAAAGGAACAAAATGCTCCAGCAATACACATTTGCGGGGCCGGCCAGGTTCGTTTTGGAAGCGAACCTGGCCCAGGGGGTGGGGGTGGGGGCAGAAGAAAAATCGGGGGGAGGGGACCATGGGGTTCACTCCAAGGCGCTGGGTGCGTGAGAGAGGAGGACTCAGTAGGGAACACCTCCAGGAAACCACTCACCGAGAAAATTACCTGCCCATTAAACGGGAGGCAGTGAGGGGCAATCATGTAAATCCCCCCCGGACCCAAGTGGGTGGGGGGAGTGGAAAAGGAAGGGAGCGAGAGCTGCCTCATGGCATTGCCACCCCGCATCTCTCGAGGAGTGGGTGTGGAGTACAGCGGTTTAGTCCACACCCTCCCTGCCTCCCCCAGGCAGACTGGGAGCCGCTCTCATTCTCCTCCCCTTCTTGGCGAGTCGGCTGGGCCGCCGCCGCCGCAGAGAGGAGCAGGAGGAGGAGGAGGACTGGGACGTCTGGCTGCCTGGGCGAGCTGCGGCGGGAGGGTGCCGCGCTCGCACACAAACTCACGCTGTGCCCGACACACACTCACCGCCCAGCTCCGCTCTTTCCGCGGAGCCTTTCCCATTCACAACGGCGCGGCAGCAGCGGCAGCCCTGCCGCTCACACCCTCCTGCAGCAGCAGCAGCAGCAGCAGCAGCAGCACGTTGGACTTACTAGACTCGAGCACTTTGCTCTTTAGTTCTAGTTGGGGCGGAGGGGAGTATTTTGGTGGGTGCTGAGGGAAGAAATCCCTGCTGCACAATGTTGCCTAACCATCCCTGAAGGAAGTTAGGAGAGGAACTCTGCAGATTGAACTGATTAGGGAGAGAGGAGTCAGAATAGCCAAACCCAACCAATGTTTTTCCTGCAAAGTGCTGAGAAGTTTGTGGAACACTTTCTAGGAATCAGGTCCTTTTTCCTCTTGTCTTCCGAAGAAAGAACTTGGCTTTGGATTGCCATGGATCCTAAGGAGAGTCTTAGACACACTTGAATAATTCCTCTGCTTGAGCTGGATTGGTGGGAATTTAGGAGGCTGTGTGTGCAAAGCAGAAGCCTTTGGAGCTCTCTTTGCTAATCTGGATGGATCTAAAAGTGTCATCTTCAAGACCTTGCCATCTGCAGCTTTTGCTTTTAAGATTTCCCCCTTCACTTTAATTAGCTGCTAGGAAAGTCTAAACTTTTGGACCTACCTCTTCTTGTTTTTGGGTACTTTTTTGTGTCACTCTGGGATTGGTGTCTCAAGCCATCTGGATTGCTTTTAATATGTCAAAATGGGTCTGCTGATGCCACTCCTGCTCTTTGGATTTGTATATTTTCAAGTTTATGGTAAGTTCTAGAAAAAAAATCTGTCATCTCTTTTTGCAGAATTTCTCTTCATCTGAATTTGATTGGGGACAGCACATGGATGATAGTTTTTAGCGTTAATGTTATAGGATATTAATCAAGTTTGTTTCTGGTAAAGAAATAGCAATTAAAAAGAAGAGGGGAGCATATATGTTTCCAATAAGCAGTCCTTCCTATTTGCCAACTTAATGGAAAATAGGTCATGAATGGAAAAATATCAGTCTAAGCTAGAAAGGAAAGCGAAGAACCCACAGTAGTAAATCTCTTGGAGGTAACACTGTGTTTCAGCTACTGTTATTTTGCTTGGTCCTCTTTCTGAACTTTTAGGTAGAGAATCGACTGATTTAAAACAGGGTAACTGTTCCTTGGATTCAAGTGAAGTGAATTAGAAAATTGCAGCTATGAGCTCCTAAACAATCTGTTTAAATCTAATCAGGCAGGGGAATGTATTAAAGGGTGTGAAATCTGACTGTAAGATGTGGTGGAGGGGAAAACTATCAGAAGTAGTGTGCAAGTGGGTTGTGTTACTAGAGAAAAGTACAGTATGGAAGCCAGGCTTGCTACTGGGGAAAAATCTCTGATGTGAGTGTTCAGAGATTCAAAGGATTCTGTGCAGGTGCTGTAACTGTCTCCCCCTAGTCTATCAAGGCAAATACTCTTGCTTAGAGTTGTTTCTTTTTCTTCTTCTTTACCAATTATCCCAGGATTTTTTTGTGATTAAACTCAGCAGCATTTTGGAGAGGGTTTCTTTTGGGATTGTGTTACTGTGCTTGTTGTGGTGGACAAGTGAAGGAAGCTGAGGGGTAAAAAAGATTATATCAGCATTATCTGGCAAGCAGACTGTAATTTAATAAAAGGATAGGATTGAAGCACTTAAAAAAGCATGGTTTGCTGCTGTGCTGCACAGTGCAGAAATACATAGCATGTTACATACAGTATTTGTATGCACACAACTGGAGAACATATGCATATATTACAAGAAGTCCTATGTGTGTGGTATGTAGTGGTACCAAATGTTTGTTCTAGCTGTCTAATTTGGATCATTTTTATTAACTTTAAACAAGCTTTTGGACACTAGATTATTTCACAGTCCGGGGCACTGGCCATTTTTGCCTGTCTGTGGGAGCAAACTTTGTTGCAGGAAGCTGCTGCTTACAAACATTTAATATATCAGAATCAAAGTGAGGCCTCTCTATGAACATGCAGTGATATCATCTTACCTACTGTAGAAATTGTTTGCCAGCATGGGCAACTTGAGTATCTCTGCCCAACAGCACAGCAGTAGGCAAAACACACAAATGCAAAGCTAAGAGCAGGAGACATGAAAGTATTGCTTCACATGAGTTGTATAATGTGCCTTGCAACTGACTCTTCAGTTTGGCCTGTTGATAAGAAAATAAGTTTCTGCATATGGTATGTACATCCTAATCAGTATGCAACATCTCACAATAAAAGGATTTTGATAAAACACCTACTTCTAGCATCATTTGTTACAGGGATGGGATTTTTTCCTGTGAAACCTATCACAATTCACAAATCTAAGGCAACCACTGCAGAGAGAGAGAGAGAGAGTGTGTGTGTGTGTAATATAAAAACTGTAAACATTATACTACAGACATGTAAATATAAGCATGTGTTTAAAAATTGTATGTATCTAGAAGGAATACAATTAAACTACTCAGTGGAAGTGACAGAGGGAACCAGAGGAGCTTGGTGTTACAGAATGTAATTAATGTACCAGGCTGTTTGGAGGTATATGAAACAAATGCAATTAACCAGCTTGCTGGAACTACAGAAGCAAGACATAATTTATTCTGTTTTTGTCATGGGGAACACAACTAGAGCCTTTGTTCTGATTTAGCATTATAGGACAAGGGAGCGGGCAGGTGAAGCAGATAACTAATTCAGCACTGGACCACTAATAATGAGAGGAAATTGCCAAAAATAGATGTGAGTCTCTCTTGTTTCATTGGAAGATACTGCAGAGGCAAGGTCAACACTGAGTACATTAACAGGCTTTAAAAAATACAGTTGTGTAATGCCTTGTGGATAGCACATCATGGCAAACTGCAGATAAGCTCTTATTGTCAACATTGCTAAAAAGTAACTTTGAAGAAACACTGACATTCCGCCTTGGCATGTTGTCACTTTTGCCCCCAAAGATGCATAGTTGTGATGGTAGCACCGTCGGGTAACATGGTGCCACCAGTTGCTTTGAAAAAAAGTATTACAAATAAAAGTAAAGACCATTATAATGAAGCATACACACATTTGGGAATAATTGAATTGTTGCTTAGAAAAAACCCTCAAACATTGTCAGAAATAAAACAAAACTTATGTCAGCACCCACTCAGTTGCTATATCCCTGTGGGTTTTTTCCCCCTCCTTAAAGGCTCACTCTTAACATACTTACTTGGCCTGAATTTCAAGTGGAGAGAAACATCCAGTAGGGTTTGAGAGAGAGGGGCTATTCTTTCCCTTGCTGTGACATTAGTTCAGTGACTTACAGGTAGCAATACACAGTGCTATGATGGTGGTGCAGATTTAGGTGGTAATTTTTCTTTATGCTTTTGTTGTACCAGAAAATTGCACTCCTACAGGAGTATGGCAGAAAATGGGTCCTTTTTTTTTTTTTTAATTGTGCTTATGATTTTCTTGCAGCCCTGCCCATATCCTTGTGCAGTCTGCTCAGGGAATAACTATAATTCCCTCTTTTTCCCTTTGGCAATGAAATTGGGTCCAATTCCAAAAAAAAAAAAATGAAATTTCTCTTTTACCACAGTGCACACCCAAAAATAAACCAGTTGAAGTCAGGGTTAAAACTGCTGATTCCATGTCATTTTCTTTCACTGGTTTTTCTTTCAAGCTTTACGAATGATTTGAAAAAAAGCTGCAAAGACTAACAGGAAAGTTCACAACCATTCTAGTTTGTGAATAGCTATAATTACACATGTACATTAAGCATTTTTGTTGGGCCAAATTGAGCCTTGGTGCACTTCTTTGCCTCAATGGAAGTTGTGACTTTTTATACCAAGATTCAGTTTTATCCATTGTCCCATTGCACACTGCAAATGCAACACTTCCATCTGATTGATGGTGTTAAATAAACACGTGTACAAATAACACTATACAAAGCACAATTTTATGTTCCCATATAATTCTGGACGTACATTTTTGAGGTATTTATTTTCATAAGGAAAAATATCTATAATGGAGGTTCAAGCCTTCTGCTTCCCTTTTTCCTAACTCCCCTTTTTCAACAGTAGGATTAAATCCGTGGCCTCATCCAGATCACAGTTGCCCATCAGAGGACACAGATTACATATAAAGCTAGAATATATTCTTCCAATGGGTATTTGTGCTGACAGGGTCTTGATCTCTCATGTGGTTTTGCTGTTGATGGATAACCTTTGATTCTGTGGAATGTATGCATTTTAATGCATTAAGAGTAAAGTGCTGTTTAAATATACAGTTTGCCTCTTTCTTTCCTTTACTCTGGCGTTTCCTTCCTTAGGCCCTGATTCAGCAAAGCACTTATGCACATGCTTGAGCCCCATTGATTCAAATACTGAAGTTATGGGGACTTAAGCATGTGCTTAAAGTTAATCAAGTGCTTAAGGGTTTAGCTGAATAGAGATGAACTTATGTGCTTGGCTGCTTTGCTAAACTGGGAACTTAATATTTACTTTCTCTACTTCCCATACAGTAATTAGCTATCACAGCAGCATACGTTCCTGTGCAAAGATAGGAAATGAGAAAATTATCATGTTGCAGTAGCATTTCCAAGTGCGTGTGTAAAAGGCAATGTCTTTTCATAGTGAATTTGTTTCTTTCCTCTTTAGGTAAACTCATCTTGGTGCACAATAAAAGGATATGATACAAGCAGTTATTGTTTTAAATCTCTATCCTACCTCTTCTGCAACAGCTCAGTGGATTGCATGTACCATTAGATCAATCCTTCCAGAAGTAGTCTTGTGTAGGGAGCAGGCAGTGTTGCTTCTGGAAGTGTCATTTTAGCAATACAACAGATTAATGGATTAATGGGCTGTAGCCAAACAAGTTGGCAGGCTTCAAAAATCTATTTAAAAAGTGAGAGAGGCATGAAGGGAAATTCAGGGGAGAAGAGAAAGCGTAGGCTTGTTTATACACTTTCTGAATAGGCCATCCAGCCAGTGCGCTTCTAGGACTCGGCATTCAGGATGGCAAAGAACTGATATGAAGGGTCACAGCATGGCCCAGAGCGTGCTTTGTCCACTGCTGAAATGTTTAGTTTAAATTACTAAATGTAGCTTGATGCATTTTATCAATTCATTACCCTGGAATTACTATACAAATGTTGATCTCTGCTAAATACGTTGCTAACAGGTTCAGCACTTTCTATTTTATCCATCCTAACACTGTCAGGTTTTTTCTGTGATCTCAGCTGGCATGGCTGCTCTTTCTTTGGGTACAATCTGGTTCCCCACCTTCCTGTACACTTGCCATTGCCATAGTTGCTCCATTGCTTAGAAATCATATTGATGTTACTTCTCTCTTGCCAGCAGGCTAGCGTACTGGTGCTCGTTTCTTCATTTCTATGGGAATCTCTCCATTTTGTGTTGCGGAAGAAAGGAAGTATTCACACTTGCCAAATAAATAAATGCTTTATTTGCTCAAGCAGAAATGTTATTCCTTGTATGTGAGTGAGTGTTGGCGAAAATACAGAATATTTGTTCTCGTGGAAAGCACTGTACAAAATCCTTACACTTGCAATTTTTCCTGGTGCTTCCCCAGCATATCTTTAGAATTGTGGGTGTGCATGGAATGCAGAAATCTGACCTTAAACCTGACCTCAGAGATAACATTGGGGCAGGAGGTAGGTCCTTAAAGAGGCCCAATTCTGTAAACTTTTACTCATGTAAAGTGGTTTGTTTGACTTGAATAGGACTATGTACATGAATAAGGATGTACAAAGTGAGGCCTTATTTTGTCATCTTTGGTCTCAGGCCCATCTTACTTAGCACACACCATGGATAACTGCTCTTGTCCAAAAACAAGAGCAAGTTGTAAATTTCTGTCCTTCCCTCCGGTCCTTTCCTCAACAAACTAATGATAAGTATAAACAACAAAAGAGGAATAGTTAATGTATAAATTAAACAAACAAGGTCTGTTCATTTAGGACCTGATTCCTGATGAGAATTTTGCCTTGACTTGTAGTAGGACTTTGGAAAGGAGGTGGCTTATTGGATCATAAATAAAGCACTGGTTTTAGTTCAGAATGTGACCTTTGGGAATGTGATTTACCTATTGCTATGTCTTCATAGCCCTGGAAGACATGTTATCAGGTATGTGTTCCCTTTTCACCAGGCTCTCAGAATAGAGTAAACTTAGGGTTCCCAAGTGAATAGAATTCTGACCTCATAGACTTTAAGGTCAGAAGGGACTATCATGATCATCTAGTCTGACCTCCTGCACAATGCAGCCACAGAATCTCACCCATCCGCTTCTATAACAAACCCCTAACCTATGTCTGAGTTATTGAAGTCCTCAAATTGTGGTTTGAAGACCTCAAGCTGCAGAGAATCCTCCAGCAAGTGACCTGTGCCCCATGCTGCAGAGGAAGGCGAAAAACCTCCAGGGCCTCTGCCAATCTGCCCTGGAGGAAAATTCCTTCCCAACCCCAAATATGGCGGCAATCAGTTAAACCCTGAGCATGTGGGCAAGACTCACCAGCCAGCACCCAGGAAAGAATTCTCTGTAGTAACTCAGATCCCAACCCATCTAACATCCCATCACAGATCACTGGGCATACTTACCTGCTGATAATCAAAGATCAATTGCTAAATTAATTGCCAAAATTAGGCTCTTATCATACCATCCCCTCCATAAATTTATCAAGCTTAGTCTTAAAGCCAAATATGTCTTTTGCCCCCACTACTCCCCTTGGAAGGCTGTTCCAGAACTTCACTCCTCTAATGGTTAGAAACCTTCATCTAATTTCAAGTCTAAACTTCCTAGTGTCCAGTTTATATCCATTTGTTCTTGTGTCCACATTGGTACTAAGCTTAAATAATCCCTCTGCCTCCCTGATATTTATCCCTCTGATATATTTATAAAGAGCAATCATATCCCCCCTCAACCTTCTTTTGGTTAGGCTAAACAAGCCAAGCTCTTTGAGTCTTCTTTCATAAGACAGGTTTTCCATTCCTCGGATCATCCTAGTAGCCCTTCTCTGAACCTGTTCCAGTTTGAATTCATCCCTCTTAAACATGGGAGACCAGAACTGCACACAGTATTCCAGATGAGGTTTCACCAGTGCCTTATATAACGGTACTAACACCTCCTTCTCTTTGCTGGAAATACCTCGCCTGATGCATCCTAAAACTGCATTAGCTTTTTTAACGGCCATATCACATTGGGCGGCTCATAGTCATCCTGTGATCAACCAATACTCTGAGGTCCTTCTCCTCCTCTGTTACTTCCAACTGATGTGTCCCCAATTTATAACTAAAATTCTTATTAATTCCTAAATGCATGACCTTGCACTTTTCACTATTAAATTTCATCCTATTACTATTACTCCAGTTTACAAGGTCATCCAGATCTTCCTGTATGATATCCCAGTCCTTCTCTGTGTTAGCAATATCTCCCAGCTTTGTGTCATCCGCAAACTTTATTAGCACATTCCTACTTTTTGTGCCAAGGTCAGTAATAAAAAGGTTAAATAAGATTGGTCCCAAAACTGATCCCTGAGGAACTCCACTAGTAACCTCCTTCCAGCCTGACAGTACACCTTTCAGTACGGCCCGTAGTAGTCTCCCCTTTAACCAGTTCCTTATCCACCTTTCAATTTTCATATTGATCCCCATCTTTTCCAATTTAACTAATAATTCCCCATGTGGACCCGTGTCAAATGCCTTACTGAAATCGACATAAATTAGACCTGTAAGACTTGAAACAAGTATGTGAACATGCACTGCAAACATTGTAACTAATTCTCTCTTTTCACCCCTCTACATGGGCTACTATTCAGAAAAAGGTCTTTGCTTCATTTTTAATTTATGGTCCACAGACTTAGTTTGCTGAATTATTTTTCACTGGCATACTGGAGGCAAAAAGTCCAGGCTGAGATTTGAAAGGTTATACAGAGTAGTTTAGGACAACAAGGTCTTTATGATGATGCAGATTTGACGCCAGCTTGATTAAAGCCAAGACATTCAAAGTCAAGGGTTGATACTCTGACCGTAATTCACAACATTGAGAGAAAACACAAGGCAAATAATAACAAGCTTTTTGCCTTGAGTTCCTCTTCTGAGTTAATTGCATACTCTATTCAGGACTAGACTGGGGCTTTTGCAGCCACCGTTGAGCTAGGTGTGCCTGCTCTGGTGCAAGCTACTGGAGGCACAATGCATTTTTTGGGAAGCATGCTGAGGAGCTGCAATGACTGCACCCTTTTAACAAGTGAAGCATGAGCTCCACATTGTGCTAGATGTAGCCTCCAAACATTAGCAGTATGGAAATAGGGTAGCCATGATCCTACCACACCCTCTTTAAAGGTGTGGAGCACCTCAGGCTTCACCAACTCTTTCTCCCTTGTATTGAGACTGTGTAGGCACTCAAGTTCTTGATGCCTGCCAATGGAGGGAGTGCCTAAAGTAGGGGAGGGCTTTTTTATGGCATCTCTGCTCCACGCCCTGGCTGTGCTGTCATGCAGCCATATGATAGCAGTCACAGTCTGGATTTTAATTCTGTAAAAAGAATTCCTCATACAAATAAGTGTGGAAACAATAACACAGAAACTGCACCAAGCACACATACATAATAAGCTGATGGTGCCTGTGTGGAGCCATTATGCTTTAGCAGGAAAGTCCATGGACCGTTGCGATTTAAAAATGTTCTGGCAAAAAGTACTAAACTTCTGCATCTGTGATTGATTTTGATCCTTCAATAAACCAGGTGTTTGTTTATTTGGCTAAATGGTTTCTTTGTAAACTGATTTAATGACAGCTGTTATCTACAGCTCTGCACAAGGTAGCGGTTTTGCTTCACCAGGTATTGAGTTAACTTTCTCTTTGGCTTTGCTCCTGGGTGGGTTTGCAAACATCCTCCCCCAAGCAAAGGTTGATGTTCAATTCAAACAAAGCCCAAAACTTATAATGGTTAACTCAGTTGAAGCCACAGAATTTCACCTGTTTTTTGTCAAAACCATGTGTTTTCCATAGTTAACACAAAGTTACCATAGTTCCACAGGAAACCATAAATTGGCCTAGATTTGCTGATAACTGAAGCTCATGAACATTGGCAGATCTTTGGGTCAATGCAGTGTGAGTTTTGACAAAACCTAAAACCCAATGAGATCGTAGGCTTTGAGTTTTCACTATGTATGTTGTGCACAACTCTCCTGGAATAGTGGGAAATGCTACTGCAACTTTAATTGCACATTAAACTGCTAGTTCAGTATTTGCAGGGGCATATTGTATTACTTACCATTCCGAGTTTAGTTTGGAGCAAACTTACTGTGAGTGTCATACATCATGATCGCCTTCCCTGTTAATGAGACTTCATTGTACCTCTTCGGTTCCAACAGACTTCTGCTAAATAACAATAATAGTAATACCCAGCTCTTATATAGAACTTTTCAGCAGTAGATCTAAAAGTGCTATACAAAGAAGTTTGGTATCACTATCTCCATTTTACAGCTGGGGAAACGGAGGCAAAGAGTGCTGAAGTGACTTGTCCAAGGTCAAGAGGAGGCCAGTGGCAGAGCCAGGATTTGAGCTCAGGTCTTCTGAGTCCCAGTCCAGTGCTCTATACTCAAGCCATTGGTCTGACATAGCATTCTTCCTACTCAGTCACGGGGTCATTGTCACCATTCCCCATCTTCATTTTCTCAGGTGGGTTTAAATGGAGTAACAGTTTTCTTGGCCTGAGATATGGGAAATACACTGTTAGCCTGACATGGCAAGATTCAAAGTACAATCTCTTTTCTTACAGAATGAAGCAACTACCTAGATGATTAAGCCACTATTTCTGATGTGGCACACAGTCTTTTAATATGCATTTATGCATTGCCTGTGCAACTGCAGTGCAATGTGCCAACACGAGTAGGCTTTATCAGTAATGTGCTTGTCATAAATGTACATCAGGCAAATAATGCAAAGAATAAATGGCCAGCAGCAAGTTGTAAAGCACCGTAAGCTCTGTAGTTCACTTCTGTTAATCACTAGCCATTGATTTCAGGAGAAACTGAGTGGAAAAAATTTAACCTTTTTAAAACCAAAATGTCAGGTAACTTGTATCAGCCAGCATATTTCTCCTGCAAAGTGGACTAGAGGAACCCTTCATTCAGGAGTATCAGAGGTACTTTTTTACTGCTGTGAAAATGTCAAGAGTTAAGTAGTAGTTATGAGAAGTATTTTAATGGTACATCAGAACTGTAATCATGGATCTTAAAGCTGTAATTCCATATAGTTTTTCAAGGTGCTTACGCTTCTACAGCCACTATTGCTTCTTCATTGGGCAAAAGGAAAGAGGAGTTTTAACCTGTAGTACTGTATGTTAGATCTGTAGCGGTGCAGAAAGTGTGAACGCCTGTTTTCATGGCATACATTGATTGCTTCAGCCCAAGAGTTATTGTTTTGGAAAGTGGGAGGAGGTGATCCTAAACTGCACACTGTGTAGACACCCTGGACCAAATTCTCTGCTGGTATAACTCCATTCAGATCGATGTTCTTGTTCATTTTTGCAAGTATATGGTTATATGATACAAATGAATTTCAGTGCGTTAACTTGCCTTTTGACAATGCGGATAGTCATCAAGTAGTGAACATTCTGTAAAGAGAAAAATCTTGGAGAAAGAGAACCTATAGGTTATCACTGGACTTTCACCTCAAACTATTGCATTTGTAATGTTTCCAGACTGGAGTTTAAGAAATTTCAAGCTAGTCAATAGAATGTATCCACTCATGCGGATGTCTGAACTACAAATTTGTTCTGCACTTTTCTTCTACATGAACTCGTTTCATCTTCTTAAGCAGCACAATGTGGCATGCACCTAATAAGACCAGACAGTTTGTTTTTTAAAATTCAGCTCCGCATAGGATAAAATCCAAGCTTTTGGAATATGGGGATTTTTTAAAAAAATCAGCATACAATCCTATGAGCTTTAAAACTGTGCGTTGGAAAATGTGTTTCATGTATGTTCGTGCATGGCTGTGTGAAAGAAAACATCTCCAGAAACATAAGGAAATATGTGCAGTTATAGGCAAAAACTGTAAACATAATAATGGGGATTGCTGGAGCATTGAATTAAAAGAAAATGAAATACCTGACAAGTAGGTAAATAGATATTTAGTTAATATGGATTGTTAAGATTCACATAAAACAGAATTGTTTAGTGTTTACTGAATCCTTTTTGACAATCAATCAATTTAGGATCAGATGCAATAGAACATGTGTCTGGCTTTGTATGACCCCGAATTCTTCTGTTCCCCCTTTGAGCAGACAACATGCCTTTTCCCCTAAGTGATCTCGGTTGCTAGGAGAAGTGCAGTGGTCTGGCCGCCTCTTACCCAGCCATAAAACCAAAGGGTGTATTGAGGTAGAGCGAGGCCCAAAGCACAGTATGGGCCATGAATCATGAGTTGTCTCTAATATGTCCACTTTGTTCCCACTTTTTCTTCAAAAACTTTTGTTTTTACCAATACTGTTTCTTTTCAACCATCTTCTATAAGCCTTTCAGAGAGGGGAAAAATTGTGCTGCTGAGAGACCACTCAGAGAAACAAAAAAAGGGGTTGAGAGTTATTCATGGGGCCACATTAGTGACAATGCACAGCTCAATGAATAGCTTCAGTCAGCTGCCTTTAAAGTTGAGTGATTAATACCTTCTGTTTTTGCTGGGGGTAAAAGGCCCTCAGAAAGGTCTTCATACTGGTTCTGCCAGTTTTCAGCCTAGATTCTGACTACGTTCTATGGAACTTTTTGCGAAGAATTCTCTCAAACTGCAATGTATGTAGCTTTCCTGAGGCGTGTTTTAAGATTTCAAATAGTGGCAATCCAATTTAGTTAACACTAACAGGACAAAATTATTAACAACATGCTACAGTACAATCCTATTTATGTAAAGCCCTTTCATTCAAAACTCTCTGATTTATCTGACTCAATCCTATACCCTGGTGTGAATCATTTAACCAGTATCTCCCCCAAATGATCTTTCTAAAACATAAGTTAGCCAAACATTTTTGGATGCCCCTAAAATCTTGTGCATAAATTGGTTCATTTCATTGTATGGCTAGACAATGAGATGCCTGTTAATGAAAACAAAATGATTTAATAGTCATAATTCAGACCATTCCCACTTTAAATAGTCTGCTTAATTTGCATAATTAAAATCTCATTACAGTTATCCCAACATTTTTGTGAAGTTCCCTAAGAAAAAGCTACAAAGGTGGGATCTGAGGATTCTCATGTGCTGTCCTATGAAGATGAGACCATGTGACTATAAACAATTGGGATTTGTGCTGCAGATCTGATGAGTGACTGGGATCAGAACAGCCCTATGCATAATTTCTTTACAGGAAAACTAGTTATTCAAGTGCAGAACCATATTGTGGCCAGGGATCTTATTACTAATTTGGAATGGCTTGGCTATTCATTCTCGTGACTTGCAGATCATACAGAAATGTAAGGCCAGTGTCAGCGGTGACATAAGTGGTGGCTTAAATGGAAAGAATAGTGTAACTCCTACCAATTTGTCGATGGTTGAGCAGAATGGGTACAATTTATTTCTGGGGTTACCAGATTACCTCTAGGTACTAGATTCAGTCCTGGCATAATTCTATGGGATTTGTGCCTGTTCAGGTCAAGACTGAATATGTCCTCTGGGAGAGCTACAGATGACACAGATGTAAGTTAAATTAGATAGAGTTTTCTTCATGTTACACTTAGCTGTCAGTGGCTTTTCCTGCTAACCACAGAAATTTAGATTGCCATTTACATCACACAAGTACTTCCATGAAGGCAACACATACTTACAGGTTGAGTATGGCCCAGTAAATTGCAATAGGAGCTGTATTGTTTATGCAATCATTTGGCAGTGCAAAAGTAAATCCTAGAGATAATGGATAGATCCTTGTTATGTTGGTTAATTATCTTTATGGTTAGTAGGGCACTGGCTAGCTGACAACATTCAGCTATGAATATTTTGGCCCAATTGATTGCCCAACATCACCATAGGCATCATCCGCGGCAGCAGTGAACTCCCTTAACAATGAGATTCTCCTTTCTCTTCCTGCAGTCCCTTATCTAATTCCCCCCACAGCTTCCAACTTTATGCAAAAATGAAGCAGAGGTCCTACAGACAACTACCTCCATCACTACACAATCCTGATTTATCCCCAGAGAGAATTCTTTTCTAGAGGAAATAGTAAATAAAGATTATGTGATCAAAAACTGTAGAACAAGATAGCCGAATTAATGTTGAATGGGCAACCTTTAATCCTGGCATTTTCTAACTTTTGATTGCTTTGCAACCTTAATGTTCTTCACCATATTATTTTGTGTGTAATTTTCCAGACTTTTAAAAAGGGAAACTGAAGAAAACCAATTTCCATCATAGTGATACCCACATGGTTCATTAGTGGGTTTGGAACCGTTATATCCATCTCCCTGACCTCTGCCACTTGAGTTATCTCTGTGGCTGGTAGTAGGCTGTTATCCTTTATGCTGGCCAGCTCCTGAAAGGGGATGAGATGCACACTTTTGCTGACTGTAGAGAAATGTTGGGACTAAAAGTTCAATTACAGGTGGGGGAGGGATGGGGGTGGAGCATGCTGTTTGTTCCTTTTCCTACTGTCCCTGTCTGCTAGCATGTCTTTTTTCCTCAGCATGTCCCCTGCTGTTCCATGTCCCCCACCTCCTATTGCCCCTCCCTCCCAGTTATTTTCTCCCTCAACAGCCTGTGAGGGAGCAGACTCAGTAGAGACAGAATATTGGGGAATTTTGCTACCATGCTCTAAGAAACTTCTACTGCGCATATGCAAATGGTGATGTTTCAGAGGTTTACAACTCAGCCAAATATGGGTATTTTTGCATTGAGATGGCCAAAGGCACATTGCTGACCCTAGGGCAGGGGCGGGCAAACTTTTTGGCGTGAAGGCCACATTGAGTTTCGTAAATTGTATGGAGGACCGGTTGGGGAGGGGGTCGTGGCCCAGCCCCCACCTCCTATCTGCCCCCCCCCCGGGACTCCTGCCCCATCTAACCCCCCCGTTCCCTGTCGGCTCCTCTGGGACCCCTGTCCCATCCACACACCCCTGCTCCCTGTCCCCTGATTGCCCCTGGACCCCCGTCACCACATCCAACCCCTCCCCTCATGCCTGACTGCCCCCCTGGGACCTCTGCCCTATCCAACCACCCCTTCTCCCTGTCTTCTGACTGCACCCTACCACCCCATCCAACCCCCTCTCCTTCCTGACTGCCCTCCGGGATCCCTGTCCCCATTCAACCCCCGGTTTCCCCCCTGACCACCATCCACACCCCCGCCCCCAGACCACCACCTCGAACTCCCCTGCCCTCTATCCAATCCCTCCCCCCACTCCCTGCCCCCATTCCGCGCTGCCTGAAGCTGGGCCGTGGCGCTGGAGCCGGGCCACGTTGCCGCTGCCACCACCATGCAGCACAGTGCACTGGGTCAGGCGAGGCTCTGCAGCTGCGCTGCCCAGGAGCTCACAGCCCCACCGCCCAGAGCATTGCGCCGGTGGCGGAGTGAACTGAGGTTGCAGGGGAGAGAGGACAGCAGGGGAGGGCTGGGGGCCAGCCTCCCTGGCCAGGAGCTTGGGGGCTGGACAGGATGGTCCCATGGGCCGTAGTTTGCCCACCCCTGCCCTAGGGTGACCCATCCCAAATTTTCAAGCCCCTGGTTCAAAACATAGAGGAGTTAGAGATTCTCAATGAAATAGTGGTAATAATTTTTGAACATAGGTAAAAACAATGTATTCTCTCCCCCCCCCCCACGTTATTCTAGCAAATGGCTGAACCATTTTGCTGCACTTTATGAAAAGAAATTCAGACTGAGGTAGACTCAGGCATAGACATTTTCAGCTCAAATGGTGAAAGTTTCAGGCAACCTTAACTACAGAGGTGCTTGCAGCTCTGCTTATATGAAAGGACTGCAAGGAGGTACTTAAGTCCAAAACAGTCTCTGGTGTAACTCTACTGAAGTCAATAGCATTACACTGAGGATGACTTTGGCCTATGAAGTCTCTTAAAAATGTGTACCTTAATATTTTTGGGAGCAAATGTTTATACCTATAGGAACTTGAATTTAATATTGATATTTCCAATGCTGATGAATTAGTATTTGTCACGGAGTGTGGGGGAGTCAGGGTCCTGCACCTCCCTCTTCTGGTGATTCACCATGACTCTCAGCCAGCCAGTAAAACAGAAGGTTTATTAAATGACTGGAACATAGTCCGAAGCAGAGCCCTCAGCCAGGTCCCTCGGGGGGGAGGAGGGAGTCAGGGAGCTTAGACCCCAACCATGGGGGGTTCCCTCTGTTTCCCCAGCCAGTTTCAAACTGAAACTCCACTGCAGCCGTCTCCTTTTCCCCCTCCTCCCAGCTCCTCCTCCAACCTTTGGCCAGTTTCCCAGGCAAAGGTGTCACCTGGCCCCATCCCCCTCCCGGCTCAGGTTAAAGGCTCAGGTATCGTCCCTCAAGTAAAGTCACCCCCTGCTATCCCATCCCCCATGCAGACAGTCCCAGTAAAACTAGACAACATTCCCAGATCAGTCCGCCCCAATCCCTACTGCGTCACATCTCTCTTCCCTTCGAGACTGAACTGAGCGGGGTCACTCTGACTAGTGACCTGGGGACGTTCAGGGCCCCCTCTTGTGGACAACGCATCTGCTATCATGTTGGCACTGCCCTTCACGTGGACCACGTCCATGTCATAATCCTGCAGAAGCAGACTCCACCTCAGGAGCTTGGCGTTGGCTCCTTCATCTGGTGTAGCCAGGTCAGGGGAGAGTGGTCGGTGTACATGGTGAAGTGTCACCCAAATAGATATGGCTCTTGTTTCTTAAGGGCTCACACCATAGCCAGACAGGCCTTCTCGATGACCGCGTAGTTTTGCTCTTAGGGTAGCTCCTTCTTGCTCAGGTACATGATGGGGGTGTCTCTCCCCCTTTTCATCATCCTGCATTAGCACCGCCCCCAGTCCCGGTCTGAGGCGTCGGTGAACACCATAAAGGGCTTGTCAAAGTCTGGGTTTGCCAAAACTGGGCCACTGACCAGAGCTTCCTTCAGCGCACAGAGAGCCGTCTGGCACTGCTCGGTCCAGACCACCTTATCTGGCTTCCCCTTCTTGCATAGCTCAGTGATGGGGGCAGCTATGGAGCTAAAGTGGGGCACAAATCTTCGATAGTATCCCGCCATCCCAATAAAGGCTTGAACCTGCTTTTTATTTTGTGGAGCGGGCCAGTCTCTGATCACCTCCACTTTGGCTGGTTCCGGCTTTAGGCAGCCGTTCCCCACCCGATGGCCCAGGTAGGATACTTCAGCAATCCCCACCTTGCACTTCTCAGTCTTTACGGTCAGCCCAGCCTCCTGGAATCGGTCCAGCACTTGTTTAACATGGGACACGTGGTCCTCCCGTGTTTGGCTAAAGACACAGATGTCATCAATATACGCCACGGCAAAACTCTACAAACATCCCCTTCAGTAGCTGATCCACCAGCCGCTGGAAGGTAGCTGGTGCCTCCTTGAGGCCAAAAGGCAAGGTCAGGAACTCTCAGAGCCCCAGCAGGGTGAGAGAGGCCGATTTCAGCCTGGCATCTGCATCCAGCGGCACTTGCCAGTAGCCCTTGCTGAGATCCATGGTGGTAAGGTACTGAGCTCTTCCCAATTTGTCTAGGCTAGGAGTTTGTCAGGCCTGGGCATGCCTGGGTTAGGCATCGGATACAGTGATGGCATTAAGCTTCCAATAGTTCACACAGAACTGGATCGACCTGTCCTTTTTGGGGACCAGCACTACTGGCGATGCCCAAGGGCTAGAAGATGGCTGGATCACCCCCAAAGCCAGCATATCCCTGACCTCTTTTTCCAGGTCCTGCGCAGTTTTCCCTGTGACTCGGAAGGGGGAGCATTTTATAGGAGGATGCGATCCTGTCTCCACCCAGTGGACAGCCCGGTTAACGTGTCCAGGCTGGTTGGAAAACAGCTGTCGGTACAGATACAGCACCCTTCTGATCTCAGCTTGCTGGGAAGGGGTTAGCTGATCAGACGGGGGAATTGTTTCCAGAGGGGAGCCAGCTCTTGTCCCAGGGAATAGATCTACTAAAGCAGGGGTCAGCAACCTCCGGCACACGGCTCGCCAGGGTAAGCATGCGGCCAGCACATCCCTCGGCTCGCGCCACTTCTCGCAGCCCCCATTGGCCTGGAGCGGTGAACCGTGGCCAGTGGGAGCCGTAATCGGCCGAACCTGCAGACTTGGCAGGTAAACAAACTGGCCTGGCCCACCAGGGTGCCTACTCTGGCCAGCTTCATGCCAGAGGTTGCTGACCCCTGTACTGAAGGGTCATCTCCCCGCTCCCTACTGCATCACAGTATTGATGTCACTACATTGTAGGTATTCCTTGTAGTCTCTGGGTGAAATCCTATGGAAGTCAGTGGGCATTTGTCATTGATTTCAGTGGAATCAGGATTTCACTCTGTGAGTGCACGATGTTTCTTCTGCATGGGAAGGTAATGCTGAAAATGGAGTTTGATGTTTTTTACTTACACAGAGCTTAAGAGATTGGCTTAAAATTAAGCGTACAGCTGTAATTACAAGACTATTAGGTAAAAGAAGATTCACCTGGACTGTGTCCATTTAAATGAAGACAGTTGGCAATTAGCTCAAATAGCAATGTAGTTAAAGCTATATCCAACAGTAGGCAGCATAGCCATCAACCTGTGAACAGGTCAGTGCTGTGCCTATAACAGCATGAAGACTATAATTATTTCTCTTTAAAATAGAGACTGACTGTCTTCTTACAAAGAACACTTTCAGCATTATGCCTGCCCTGATGAGTAGAGCTTCCAGTAGTAGGGAACTGTTCAACTATATGTAAACAAATACACATGGAATAAAATGCGGAAGTAGAAAATGGTCAGACTCAGAAGAGAGTTCTCAGGTTTGCCAGCTGATGTGTCACTCTTATGCAGTTTTATTCCACTGTCTTGCCAGGCCGCAGTGTCTTTGCAGACTACTGACTACAGACAGGAAAAACACCCCACTGGCACTAAACAAACGAGGAATAATTCAGGATCCCACAGTGGCATGAAAAGAACAGAAAGTATCATATTTAAGACTTCATCTATACGTTCTACCTTTGCGAGGATTCTCACTTTCGGGGATGCTCTTTCAAGAGATGTGTATGTGTGAACAAGGCATTTCTAACTTGTATATATGTTTGTGTGTATGGCCTAAGTAGAGGGGTGTGTGTGTGTGTATGTTTTTATATAATGCCTTTCATTGCAAGGCACTTATCGGCTGACAGCAATGGGATGAAGAAAGGATGGTAGAAAGGACTGTGCCTAGAAGTAAGACTTTGCAGGACTGGGTACCGATATACCACTACTTAGGCCATACATAGCACCTTCTGTCCAAGGGTCTCCTAGTGCTTCACAGACTTTAAGGGCTATAGTGGAAAGTGCATCGTTATTTTCCTGAGAGGAGCCCTTGAAGACGTGCCCGAGAGAGAGACAATGCCTTTTGGGCCTCCCTGTGGAGCAGGATGGAGGAATAATTTGCAATGGTGTATATAGATACAGCACACTCCACCTCTCATGTGCAGCTGACTCCGTTGGTTGGTACATGAGAGGGAAGGCTGTGGAGCCAAGGCTCAGTCTGTTCTCTGCCTGTGTCTCACTCAGTTGCTCCCAGGGGGTGCACGAGGTGTGCAGCCCCTGTGCTTCCCTAAACACCCAGAACTGTGATCTAAGTAGGCTGTATGTAGCTCTGCAGGCAGGTGAGGAAATTATTATTCCATCCTATCCTCTTGTGTGGCCATCTAAGAATGAGGGATGATCTAGCGCTAAGAAATTAATTATTGACACATTCCTGTCAGGCGGATTCTGTAATATTATTGTTACCTCCATTTTATAGTTAGGGAAACTGAGGTGCAGAGAGGCATTCTGCATTTCTTATTAACTCTTATATAAACTATACACGAGGCTTACTTCACTTGCCATTAAAATGCAGCCCCCTCTGGGGTAGAGAACAGCAAATGTTCAGGCGTGCTCAGAAAACCAATGTACTGGTTCAGAATAGGGTATGTAGAATACCATATCTATATATGATTGCAAGGACAATCTTGGTAAATAAAATGTAGTTCCCAGAGTTGGAATTTGGCTGAGAAAGGGATCTCAGTGTCCCTTCGGTTTTTTTAATGTCATTCTATGTTTAATTGCAAGTGGACCAGACCTTGGTTTAACATTTCAAAGAAACAGCACTCTGGTCTTTAGTGTGTGTGGTGAAGCTGGGAGGTTGATTTTAGTATTGATTCAGTGCAAAGACTACTACCTAGTGAATCATTAATACCACATCCTGCAGCATCTTGGGTGTTCCTCCATAGTCTTCTATCCAAGTATGACTGTCCCGGTCTCCTTAGCTTGAGAGATCTTATAGGATCATAATGGTATGTCTATGTGTGTCTTACAGGCCTGAAAGAACATTTAAAAGTTAAGTTGGCTTAGTTAGGGATTTTTAGAGTTAGCTTTGGAAGCTCTTTGGAAGCAAGTTAGAGTTCAGTAGCAACACAAGTGAAAATACTGGAATGCTAGAACAAAACTGTTCTACCTGTATGTTGACTACTTGGCAAAGGCGGCACGCGAGCTGATTTTCAGCGGCACTCACACTGCCCGGGTCCTGGCCACCAGTCCGGGAGCTCTGCATTTTAATTTAATTTTAAATGAAGCTTCTTAAACATTTTAAAAACCTTATTTACTTTACACACAACAATAGTTTAGTTATATATTATAGACTTATAGAAAGGGACCTTATAAAACCGTTAAAATGTATTACTGGCACACGGAACCTTAAATTAGAGTGATAGGAATTTGTTGGACTTCCATTATAATATGATTAAACTAGATTTTTTAAAACCAGAGATACAAATCAGCCTGCAACTTTGGTACATATGGCCCCAACAGTTACCCTTGAAAACTGCAAAAACTGCAAAAATACTGCATGTTTCTTTTTCTTTCTTTTTTCCTCCTTTAAGATGCAAACAAAACCATCACTCACAACCCTTAAAATAATCCACATGGTATTTAGAGGTTAGAAAGTGTTAAGTGCAAAAAAACAAAAACCCGAACCTTGTTAAAATATTTGTGAGCCTCATTTAAAGGCTGGGAACAGTAGCTGAGTTGTCAGTGCAAATGACTAAACAATATTATCTTGCCTTCAAGGGAGAGATTATAGAAAGTGTTTTATAAGCATTTTCCAAATTCATTAGGGTATAATTCAAGGAGTTATCTTCTTGTGGGGAAAGCTGGATCTGAGGAAATTATAAAATGTTGGAATAGCAGTTTCAGTAAGCAAAGATCAGCCTGAACAAGCTTTAAAGGGCAAAATCACTGAGTAGAAAAATAAATAACCATCTCTCAGACATATCATTACTTTATTCTCCTCCCTTCCAAAAATGTTCAAATGCAGCTATGGTTTTAATAACGTTCTCTTTAAAAGTTGGACTGGCTGTATCATTTATCTTTTCCAGTGAAAGAAGGAATTTTGCTTTGTTTGGGTCTGGTAGGCTTCAACCACAGATAGGGAAAATGGTGAGGGTTAGATAAAAAGAACAGAATGCTTAACTCTGAGTGTGTCTACACTTCTGCTTCCCAGTGTGAGTAGACAGGCTTGTCCTATCTCTGCTCAAGCTAGCGTGCTAAAAATAGTAGTATAGCTGGAGGTAGGACGGGCGGTGGCTTGGGCTAGCCACCAAGTATGTAGCCCTTGGGTTTGGGCAGGTTTGAACTCAAGTGTCTAGACTGAGCTGCCACCCACACTGTGCTGCTATTTTTTTAGTGTGCTAGCTGGATCAGAACTAGTGTGTCTGTCCCTGTGCTGGGAAGTATGCTCACAGCTGCAGTGTAGACATACCCCTGTGTGTGCATGGCTCAGGAACAATTCCTCTTTAATCCTTCCCAATAATCTCATTTGCCATTATTCTACAGCCAGTATCATAGGGTTTGTCCAAATCTACTTTGTTTAGACCATATGAAAAGGATTAAAATGAACAGATTAGACGTGAACAGATAAGTCATTTATATGATCTAACCAAATATTTAACATCAATAATACTTGGAATCAGTAAAAATCTTACCATAAAGGAAAAAACCACCAACATCCTGTTAGTTGTCTGCTGGTTAAAAGT
Organism: Mauremys mutica; assembly: GCF_020497125.1. Taxonomy (NCBI): domain Eukaryota; kingdom Metazoa; phylum Chordata; order Testudines; family Geoemydidae; genus Mauremys; species Mauremys mutica. The sequence goes on along the minus strand of NC_059072.1, from coordinate 186,059,375 downwards.
ATGACTTACTTTACACATTGACAGTATTCCTGATTATATCATGTTCAGCTCCATAAGAAGAATTTCCTGTCTACTTCTGAGGATCTCAGAGTTACAGGAAAAGTGGACAGAGCATGCCAGATGGCAGGTATCATAGAACTGGAAGGGACCTTGAGAAGTCATCTAGTCCAGCCCCCTACATTCATGGCAGGACTAAGTATTATCTAGATCATCCCTGACAGGTGTTTGGATTTTTTTTAAGAGCAGATTAGTCAATGATGGAGATTCCATAACCTCCCTTGGCAATTTATTTGAGAGTTTAACCATCCCGACAGGAGGTTTTTCCTAATGTCCAGCCTAAACCTCCCTTGCTGCAATTTAATCCCATTGCTTCTTGTTCTGTCCTCAGAGGTTAAGAAGAACAATTTTCCTCCCTCCTCCTTCTAACAACCTTTTTTGTATTTGAAAACTGTTATCGTGTTCCCTCTCAGTCTTCTCTTTTCCAGACTAAACAAACCAATTTTTTCAATCTTTTTTCAAACCCACTGTTTGTTTCCAGTCGTTGGGCTGCAAGGGGTAACGTGGTCTCTGGTACAAGTTAGAGCATTAGCAGAGCTTCTCTAACTTGCACTGGTTTATAATGGCTTCCAAGTGCTTGTTACATTGCCTAGGGATTGCCAGAGTGAGCTGTGCCCAATCCCACTGCTTTGCACTGTGGAGGGGCTGGGAGAGAGAGTGACCTAGAATGCACTGTGCCAGCTCTACCTCATTTGAGGATTATGCCAGACGGGGAATCTTCAACTTCCACGTTAAAGCAGGTTTATCCTCCCTTTGTACCACCAGAGTGTGGGCCAGGCTTTGGCCCTTGTTTTCTAGTCTAGTATATTTATTATTTGCATATATGGCAAGATCGCTATAGGATTTCCCAAAGTTCTCAATTTTTTAATGAAAAAGGCTGAAGGCTTGAATGCACAGCATGTTGTGGGCGAGGATGGCTGTAAATTGACAGAACTGTGTGTGGCGAACCTTGCCCTGTGCCTCCTAAGGGACAATAGTGCCCCTTGGGGTGTGGGTTACACTTACACAAAGCCAGGTGTGAAGTGGCACTAGTATTTTTGTGCTTTGGTGGGCCTTAAAGTGACTTAGTTTTAAATCAAAGTTTGCCTCAAGCTTATTTTTGATCATTTTATCCAAAATGAATCTTACTTTTTTCCCCTTTATTCAGGAATCCTTATCCCTAAATATGTGACAGTGCACCTTTGGTTGGTGTATTTCAAAAATGCCCACAAATTCAGTAAGCATCTAAGCTGCTTTTTTAAATCTGGTGTCACTGGTGGTTGTTAGACTATTTATAAACAGAAGTGGATGCCTAAGTTGGGGAATCTCAATCAATTGTCATCATGCGTACATACTATTGATTAGGTATCATTGTTTCACCAGTCACCCATCTTTATTAAACATTGTTTAGATTGTTTGGCAAATTTAACCACTGGTATAATAGCACTAATAAACTTTTTGATACATATGGACATATTTTATACATGTGGGCCTATTGTATTACATGGAAATCTATAATTCAAGGGATAAGAAAAAAGAAGCTGTCTGTATAAAACAAGTTTTTCGTATGTAAATCTGGATGGTTTATATTTATTGCAGATAACACATATGGGTAGATTATTGGATAAAGCGATGGCCTTTCACCTTTGAGGCCACAGTTCAAATTAAGCCTTTGGTCCTAAGTAAATTGAGATGAATGGTTTTAGTTCTGTCCCTGGTGTAAAGTAGTCTATATTACAAAATCACCATACATCTGTTTTTGCAAACTTGGCATAATTGGCATTCTCATAGGACTGCCTATGATACTGGCATTGAAAATGAACTGTTTCTTACTGCTTAGAAAGATGGTCTCTCCAGGTCAGGGTTAAGGTCATTGTCAGGTCTATGAAGAAAATCCAATACTGTCTGTATTTCAATGTCGTTGAAGGTGCTTAAAGCAAGTGATCGGTGCTCTTCTTAATTCAACATTTTTATAATACAAAATAAATAAAAATGAATCTGACCCCAGGGTTTTACATAGTGGCCCATAAACTACATGAGTTCAAATGTTCACAGGCATTAAAGAGAGAAACAAAGTAATTTATCATGGCTTAGTGACAGTTACCTTAACACTTCCATGATGGCCTTCGGACCTTTATGAAAAGACAAAGACATGGAGAGAAATGTAGACTAGTACAATTTATATTCTTATTTATTAAGTGTGAGATTAAGCTGGAATATGGGGCAGCATGTAACTGTGCTGTCCCCGGAGGAGCCCTAGAAATCTCAGGAGGAGCTCTATTCCTTCCCTGCTCTTCTCTTGCTCCCAGAGGAAAGTAATCTGTGTCACATCTCCATCGGGTGGAGATTTCTTCTCCTGTCAGACTTGTTCCTGCTGGCTGATAGGTTGGGGGCATTGAGCCATGGCTCAACCCATTCCTTGTCAACTTCCAGGGAATGAGCACACATACGTACTTCCCTACTTTTCCCCGTCCTCCAGTTTGACCCAAGGCTGTATCGGGAGTGGAAAGGAGTCTTGCCAGTGTGGCTGCATTATGACCAGGCACAATCTTCTTTATTTATATTATTGTAGTATCCAGAGCACTCAATCCGATTGAGCTCTCATTGTTCTAAGTGCTGTTTAACCACAAAGCAAAGACAGCCTCTGCCCCAAAGAGTTGTTATCCTAAAAAGACAAGGATCAGAGAGAGACTGAGGACACAGAACACAACAAACAGGAAAACTGTCACGGATTATAATACGCACACATCTTTTTAGTTCTCTTTTTAGTCTCCCCACCAGAAGCAGTTTACAAAGATCACGTTAAGAAGAAAACTATCTAAATACAATTGGATTTTATATATATTATGTTTGAGCTAATCAGGAAAAAAATTCTTCTCAAAAAATTCCAAAGTCAATGCAAATTTTTGAGTTTCCATCAAAATGTCTTGTGTTTTTGTTGAAGGCAGGTTGTCCCCTCAGATCTCCCGGCCACTCCCCAATAAAAAGAAGAGTTGTTTTTTGTTTAGGGGTTTCTGTTTTTGATGAAAAGTCATTTTCATTGAAAAATGTTTTCATGGAAAACTTTAAATCAGTTCTACATAGCATATGTTCGTTACATGTACATATTTATAAGGTAAACATAAGGAACACAAAACGACAAGAGAGAGACTGTTTTATCTTAATACAATGTTCATGTGTACATAGCACAAAATCCTTTTCTGTTGTGTTCTTATGCTTAGAAAATGGAAGGAATCTGTCTGTACTTTTAATTATAGTGAGGCAACAAAACAAGCAATTCAGCACGTTTAGCTTAAATCTGAGTAAATTAAATATTTACCATAGGCACTGGGTCAAATGCCATTATGTATTTGACAACATTCAACTTGAGTTTGGGAATTCAGTTTAAAAGAAACATCACATGTGATAATGAACTGGCATCCTATATGATTCACATGAAGTAAACGGTCTAGTTTTCTAATTTCTAGCACTGGTGACTTGATATGATTTTGCGGTAACTATTTATAGGTGAGCAGATTTCATAAAATATATATCTCGTACAGGCTGTTACTGTATCATCTGCAGAACATATTGGCAGGAATGGGAGATGGGAGCTGTTGTAAGCCCTAAGTAGCTAAAAGGGATTAACTTTACACAGAGGATTTGCTAATGAAGACATCACATTGAAACATTAAAAAAGAAAAGAAAGGGAGCATTGGTTGTTGCTCAGGAAATCATTTTGCACATTTGTCCTAATAATTTTTATTTTATTTTATGTCACTTGATTTATAATTTTAGTTGAGGTACTTCTGATATTTTTATCTCATGCTGTAGTTGTTAATTGGATGTCAAAAAACTATGCTCACTGGGCAGATAGACATGAGAGACAAACCACATAATGGTAATCTCTTGCATTGTTGTTTTACCAATGGATTTTATTCAATGAGGGCTAGATTCTGCCACCTTTCCTCTTCAAATAGGCCTTTTGAAAGTGCTGGTGGAGGGAGTTGAATTATTAACTGGGCTTTGCAAAAGCTAAATAAATTCAGATGGCCATAGACTTAGGAAATTAGAAATGCAAGAGCTGTGAAGCAAATAAAAAAAAATCATTCTTAAATGTTTTACTCACTTTGGGCCATGCTTTTCTCTGTCTCTGTTTCTTTCTAGGCATTTATAAGATACCAATAACCCTATCATCTGGGTGTCAAACAGTTTCTGAAATGTTAGAAAACTAAGCCAAACCCAAGTAAAAGGACCTTGCTCCATATTGAAATGTTATGGGGCTAAGGTACAGATTACCCAACCCCAACCAACCTCTTTCAGTGAAGCTGGGATGATGCATGCGGGGGCTGCTACTACTGTTAAATGGGGGAAGGAGGTAGACATGACTTGCTGCTTTCCTCAAGTTAGCTTTGGCCTAGAAGATCTATATTTGTTCATGGAACCTCTGCCTCCTGATTACCTCCCAGCTGTCCCTCTGGAGTCCGCTACAGTGACTCAGCATATAGAACTTGGCAGTAAGACCTTTCTGCTTAGGGTTTCGACTGCTTTAGTCCTCTGCAGTGAACACAGCTTTTTAAGCTGCTTTGGACTTTATTATCACACACAGAGAACCCTGCGATTGGGCCCATTGACAGAGATCGATGCAACTGTTTTATGCTCTCTAAAATGCACTGTATTGCTGTGTAGTAGAAATCTATGCTCACTGCCTTTTATATATATAGTAATTAATGATATCTCTGAGGTGTGGTAATTCATACATATTATTTTGTCTTTTATGGAAATATAAAAGTGTGACTTAAAGCAGGGCATGTCACTTTGATTTGATCCCATATAAAATCAGACAGGCAGTTAAGTACTGTATGTTTAAACAACTTATGGGTAAACTTATTGCTCTTACCATAATGTGGTCTTTCTAAATACCTCACCTAAAAGGAATTGAAAGTCATGTCATATGTTGGTTAAAACTACTTTTCCCTAGCGTCACAGTAATGTACTGGATTTCACCTGTGCTTAGAGTCACAAAATATTAATGATCTCTGTCTAGGTAAGGAATAGGCAAACAGACACAATTATTTTCTAGAGCTGAAATAAGTGTATTTGTTTACAAGGATAACCCATTAGTACAACTGATTAATTTCCAAAAGTGACTGGCTTACTTTTTATGTACTTGTCTTTTGGCAATTCTCTGAGAGGCAATTCTCAAGCCACCCTCTTCACAGATCTACGGTGGAGACAATCAGTACTCTTGGTCAGTGGTATTGGCTCTGTCCATGGATATCTGATCTCTGTCATTCAGAAGAAGCAAGGTAATTTCCATCTTCATACCATAATCAAGCCTGAAACTGATCTGACACGGTATCAAGGGAACTTAAAGAATCCAAGTGATTCTAGAGCTTTCTTGAGAGCCCCTCCATAAGTTTGTCCAGAAAGGGAAGAGAAAGAGAGACCATTATTCTGCAGAAGAGCTGTTTCTTGCTGTTGAAAAATCTTAGTTTTGATGATAACCTTTTCCTTGAGAGGAGTTGGCCCACTGGCTTCTCTCAGAGAGGGATTAATAATAGCAGACTCAAAACCTCCCCTGTTTCATTTTACTAGCAATTAGGGGCAAATATTGAACTCACAGGTACAGTAGAGTTGCAGTTACTCTAAGCCATTAGTGAGTGAAACTGGTTGAAACTCGTACTGAAGTGACATATGTTCCCACAGTCATAGATCGTGGCCACTGATGCAGCAAATTTGGTCCAATTTTTGCTATTTTTTTACTCATGGAAAAAGCAAACTCCTCACAGTGAGACATACTTAATTCTGCTTCTAAGGCAGATAGTGGCAAGATAGATTCACTAAACTGTTCCCGACTGAATCAGTTCTACTTTTATGAGGTTTCCTGGATATGAAGAAAATTGTTTTAGAACAAAATTCCTCTCTATGCCATAATTAATTGTCTCTTCTCTAGCTGACTGCAGCTGGTGCTCTACTGCCTTCCCCCTAAATTTCAATTGTCTCAAGTCATATTAAAATATGAGAGATTAATTAATGAGGTGAGAATATTTGGGGATCATGACACTGGTGATGGCCAAGAGTAACAGAATATCTTGCTGCCTTATCATGCTCTCAATAGAGGATCCCATTCTTGGCTGTCCGCGAGATATCTAAAATAAATTTATGATTATCATTCCTCTCATATGGGTGAATAAAATGTTTCCTTCTTCCCCACCGCTGACTTTCAATGGGACTTCAGGCTTTCTGGCAGCTAGGCACTTTTGAAAATTGTGTCCATAATCTGCAATATCTGGAATGGAATGCAATTTATTTATTCCAAGTTTGCAAATGAAAGTTATATAGGGAAACTAAATATAGGCTTACATTCTCGCTTTTGGGCTTGCTCCTGCACTATTTGATCAAGCAAAACTTTTATTGACTGTAGTTGCACTTTTGTCTGGGTAAGGATAAGGTCCATTGAGTCTAAATTTAAAACCAAACAAAATAAAATGCAGCCAGGCCTCATGTAAATTGCTTGTTAATGGTCTTCTAATATCCTAACTTGTTGAAAGAACATCTTAGTAATACCATGTGTCCATTACATATGATGCTTACTATGGGATGAGAAGTTTCAGAATCGAAACTTTGACAACATAGGAAACAAACCCCTAACACGTTGCTTTTCTTGTTTTCAGTCTGCAAGCGAGTGGCAGTGCGGTTTATAGATTCTAGCCATTCCAGGGCTAGAAGGAACCATGGTGATCATATAGTCTGACCTCCTATATAACACAAGCCATAGCACATTCCCAAAATAATTCCTGGAACATATATTTTATAAAAAAAAATCCAGTCTTGATTTAAAAATTGTCAGGGATGGAGAATCCATCACAACCCTTGGTAAATTGTTCCAATGGTTAACTACTCTCACTTTAAAAAAAATGTCTTATTTTCAGTCTGAAATTTGTCTAGCTTCTAAATTTGTCTCCAATCTTTGGATTGTGTTATATCTTTCTCTGCAACATTGAAGAGCTCATTGTCAAATATTTATTCCCCATGCAGTTACTTATATGCTGCAATGAAATTACCCTTAAACTTCTCTTTGTTAAGCTAAATAGATTGACAAGGAATGTTTTTTAATCCTTTAATTGTTCTTGTCGCTCTTCTCTGAATCCTCTGCAATTTATTAACATCCTTCTTGAATTGTGGGCATTAGAACTGGACGTAGTTTTCCAACACCAATTGCACCAGTGCCAAATTCAGAGATAAAATAACCTCTCTACTTCTACTGGAGATTCTACCGTTTGTGCATCCCAGGATTTCATTAGCTCTTTTGGCCATAGCATCACTTTGGGAGCTCATGTTCAGCTGATTATCTACCTCAACCCCCAAATCTTTTTCAGAGTAACTGCTTCCCAGGATAGAGTCCCCCATTGTGTGAATAAGGCCTATGTTTTTTAGTTCTAGATGTATACATTTACAATTAGCCATATTAAAGCATATATTGTTTGCTTGTGCCCGGTTTACCAGGCAATCTAGATCACTCTGAATCAGTGACCTGTCCTCTTCATTATTTACCACTCCCCCAATTTTTGTGTCATTTGGAAACTTTATCAGTGACTATTTTGTTTTCTTCCAGGTCATTGATAAAAGTGTTAAATAGCATAGGGCCAAGAACTGATCTCTGTGGGATCCCACTGGAAACATACCTGCTTGATCATGATTCTCCATTTATAGTTACCTTTTGAGACCTACCAGTTTGCCAGTTTTTAATCCATTTAATGTCTCCTGTGCTAATTTTTTTATTCTAGTTTTTTAATCAAAATGTTGTTCTGTACCAAGTCAAAATATATTATGTCAACACTATTACCGTTATCAACCACAATTGTAAACTCATAAAAAAATCAAATTAGTTTGACAGGTTCTGTTTTCCATAAACCCACGTTGATTTACATTAATTGTATAACCTTCCTTTAATTCTTGATTAATTGAGTCCTGTATCAGCCATTTCATAATCTTTCCTGGGATTGATGTCAGATTGACAGTCCTATAATTACCTGGGTCAGCCTGTTTACCCTTTTTAAAAATCTGTCATAATCATATTTCTTCGAGTCTGTTGGAACTTCTCCAGTGCTCCAAGACTTACTGAAAATCAACATTAAAGATTTAGTGAACTTCTCACCCAGCTCTTTTAGAACTCTTGGACGCATATTATCTGGACCTGCTGATCTAAAAGTGTCTAAGTTTAGTAGCTTCTGTTTAACAGTTAGCCAAAGATCCGATAGTGCACTGAGAGGCAATATCTTACTTAAAACTCACTTAAAAATAAAGTTTCCTTCTTTTGTTCTTTCTTGCTGGTACTATCCTCATTGTTTGGTCTGTCAAGAAGAGATTCCTCATGTGAGCAATACCTCATTCTAAGTGCTTTTTCAGCACATTGTAGAACAATGTGGAAGATGAAAAAATGGATAGACTAAAAAATAGGCAAAACAGTATCTAGATATAAAAATGTATGAGATATTATAATCTCTGGGGATGCACTGACTTGGAGTAGGGGAGACTTTGTCCTTGGACTTACTATTTGTTATACAGGAGGGATTGAGGGGAAGCACTGATTATGAGTAGTCTTTTTTTTTTCCCAGTGAATAACATTTGCTGGGTTTTATTTATCTTAAAGGGTTATGTTTGCTGACAGTAGATTCTTTGTCTTTTTTTAATCAACTTGTTTAATGTCAAGAGAGCTTCAGATTTAATTAGATGGCTATTTTTGTTTGTTTGAGGAATAGAGTGGTGACAGTAGAGTAACATTTAACCCTGGAGAACAAGATAGAGGAACTATGTGCATTTCTACAAGTAAAAACAAACAAACCAAAACTAGTATTATAAAGAAATCAACATTCATTATACTGTGATATTTGTTGTATTTTCTATATATGGAACAGGAAATATTGCAACTACAGTATAGTGTCTCATACTGCAACATGGCAAAGGTTGCTTCCATAGTGGTGCTCCCTGCGGTAGTGTATGAAGGCATTATAGGGTATCGATTGACCTCTCACTCACTTACAAGGTAGGGTAGAGGCCCAGTCATTCTATTTGGTGGCAAAGGTCTGAGCTTACCACCATTTAAGTCAGTTGCGAAACTCCAGTTTACTTAAATAGGTGCAGAAGTAGGATCAAAATTTCCAGAACAGCTTTGTCACCAACTAAAATAACTTATGTGATATCATCAACTTCTTGAACATCACAAGAGACGTAATCTCCATAAACAAATATTCTCCATAAACAAAATGAGGGGCACAATGTTGAACCTCTGAACCTGATGAGCCAGATCCTCAGCTGGTGCAAAGCTGAACAGCTCCATTGAAACCAATGGTGCGATGCTGACTTACACTAGCAGAGAACTGGCCTCATGTTTATTTATATATAATAGTATCATCACCCCACTGGCAATAATATGATTACTCCATTGTGATAAGCAGTTCTGCCTTTGGCCTTGCAGGAAGTATTAGGAATACTGGCCCATCAAGTGAAGCAACTCCAACAAGACAAATATCCATGAAAATGTTGACTGAATATTGAGCAGGAAAGGGAAATAAAAAGGGTGATTGGAAACAAATGGTTAAAAGAGAGTGTATAGTATGCTGAAATAAAAAGAAAATGTCTTTTGTGCTTTCCAGGGCCACTGAAGATGGGCCCAAGCTTAACAATTTGGATATGGATCTTGAACATCAAAAGAGTGTGACTTAATTCAGGCATAATTAATAAGACAAGGAAGTGATCTGGGAATTTCCATGTTGTATATTCTAGAAACAGTTGTTAAAATTGTGAAAGCTCCTTTTAGATATGTTAATCCTTTTGAAATAGCACTAAATACCTAAATCATGAGGAACAGATGTAAAGGGCGTCTCAGCTATTTTTGTGCTGAGAAGAACAGAGGTAGCATATTAAATATTTAGGGATAAATCCAGCTAAATCTGTTCATATCTGTGTGGGTGTAATGAGGAGGAAAAGTGTGTAAACAGCCCAAAATTTGTTACAAATATCAGTGCATGCAAGATGGACATCCAGACAATATCCTGCTAAGAGGCATAAGAGTGCACTAGCAGAAGCACATTGCTAATGTACTCTGGCAACAGGAACGTGGTCTGAAGGCAAAGGCATTTGATTGACCCAAAATCCAGCAAGAGCATCAACAGGAAGAGCAAGATGCTGCTACAACATCAGTGAATAGTGCCCATAGCTTGTAGTGCATTCAGCTGTCCTCATACATGATATCCTGGCTAGAAATGACAGGATTTTTCATTCCTTGCATGCATCTGATGGCAACTGTGAGTGTGTGCGCTGCCCACACTGTGTAGATCTTAAGTGTATAACCCAAGTATTTGGCTCTGTAATGTTAAAATACATCTTCATTAAACTTAAAAAACAAACTCAGGAAAGATTGATGAAAACAATATCTAACAACAGTTTTAATGTGAACATATTGCAAGATGGAATCTTGTAAACAATATAAAATATCAAGAAGGTTATACCTACTGTAACTCCAACAAAATACCAAGATCCATTCTACATTCCCCAGTAATTGCATTTCTTGTTAGATAGGGAGAAAAAAATCACATGTTCAAGTATAGGGGACCATTTTACCCTTTTCTGTTACATTAAACGCCTTTGAAAATCAGTGTTATCGGTTTTGCTCTGAAAGAACACATTCTGCTGCCTGTGATAATATCACTTCCTAGAGATAGCAGCATTAGGGAGAGGCAGAAGATAACGTTAGTAAATGTGTAAATTTAGACTACATGAAAACATTCATTTTAAAGATCATCCAAAACTAATAATTCTGCACTAAAAGAGCAGAGACAATAATGATGCTAGCTTTCAGAACTCAAGTGAGGACAGTTATGCAGCTAATAATACAAAGGGATCTAGAGTAGTTTACAATATAGCTAGGAAATAAAATGGGATCCAACCCACAATATCAGTAATCAAATCCTATGCTTCAGGAAGAAAGCTTACAGAAGTAGAGCATACACAAAAATTAGTAGTTATGTTAGTGTTTGACTTCTGTAACATTAACACTGCAAGAGGCAGGATATCAGACCCAATGGACCAATGGTCTGATCCTACATAACAAATCCAAAATGCAAATTAAAGCAACTGGGGGAGAATAATCCATAACAATTCCATCCCCTTGAAAAATTAAGTTGAGACTTGAATTTTGCAGAGTCTTTATGCTTTCTGCAAAGGGGTGAATTTAGTCTTGTAATACAAGGGCATTTCTAGTGTCAGAAAGAAGCTCACAAGCTAGAGAGAAATCAGAGAAGACAACAAGAAAGGAATGAGGATTTGTAAGGTTTGTGAAAAGGCGAATGTGTTATTGACTAGTCTGTAAATGAAATGGTAAAGCTGATAGAACTGTCACTATTAGATGGGTACTTATCTCAAGAATTTAGGCTGCTTTTTCAATATTCCCAGGCAAAAACCTCTGTTCAGATGGAGTTAAGACTGATAGTACATGTCAGCAATTTTGGGGAAAATATATTACAGTAACACTGAAACAATTTTGTTTTTGGGGAAAAAAAAGCATTACAAACTTAGGGCTTGTCTTCACTGCTGGGGTAAGTCGACCTAAGTTATGCCAGCTCCAGCTACTTGTATAATGTAGCTGGAGTTGACGTAGCTTAGGTCAACTTACTGCGGCGTCTTCACTGAGCTGCGTTGATGGGAGACTCTCTCTGGTCGACTTTCTTTACTCTTCTCGGAGAGGTGGATACTGGAGTCGACCTGAGTGTGCTCTGCCATCAATTTAGTGGGTCTTCGCTGGGCCTGCTAAATCAATATCCATTTCATTGATTGTAGCAGCTTCGATCTTCCTGGTAGTGAAGGCAAGCCCATAGGAAGTTCAGAACTAGCTTAAACTTAAATGAAGTTGAAACCTGTTAGTGCATGGAAATGCACAGTTAAAATGCAAATGTAAGAGAGCTGTAAGTGTCTACCAGTCTTTCAAGGGTGTAGATATTGTAGCAGAAGAGGTGCTGTTTAGGATGGCACAATTGGGTATAATGAGGTGAAATTAAGCAAATGAAAATTTAGTCTGGAATTCAGTGAGGTCTATTAAACTGTGGAATAATCTCTCAAGGGAAGGGGTTTGTCATTTCTTGAGGCATTCAAAACTAGACTGGAAAAAGCCATATGATCCCATATTTGTAGATTGATGGATGAAAAGATATAATAGGCATTTTAAAAAAAAATCTCTAATTTCTATAATCCACTGCAATTAATCCAATTCTTATAACCAGTCACACTCAATATACCCTGGAAGATTATTTTGGGAAGAATATTTTAGATAGTATTATATCCAAGTTGAGAATAACATTGCACAGTAATCAAAATCATTGTCATGTTTCTGCACCCTAAAGTAGGTAGAGATTGGAATAGATTGTCTTTAGAGCTGTTGCTTTTAGGAAAGAAAAATTGGACTGGGTTGCTGAATATTGGCTGGATTTTTTTAAAATAGAGTTGGATGATTTTCTATCCATAAATAACATCTGTTGCGACATAAGTTAAAATGTGGAAAGGTTAATCAAAGCTCATGTTTCAGGATGTAATCTGATCACCTGGAGGTGATTATGAGAAATTTTGTCCCTTCTACAGGATTGTACAACTGCTATACATTCTCTCTCTCTCTCTCTCTCTCTCACCCACCCCCCAAGCATGATGCCAAACTAGATGGAAGTATGGTCTGATCCAGTCTGGCAAATCCTTTATTCCTCTAGATTTTCTACAGTAATTAGACTCCATTAAATAGCCAAATAAGCCATGCTAATCAATGTGTTGCTTATTGTGGGAAAAACAACATATATTCTATATAAAATGTTATGATTTCAATGTAAACATTTGTTAAGTGGAGTGGGGGGCATGCAAAGACATTATAACAAAGGTAGGTTTAAAAATGACCTAAAATAAGTTAGCGGTATGAACTAAAAGGGGTTAATACATTGCGTTTGGCAAATGATTTGTAATTTTCCTTAATCACTATAAGTATACATGTTTTATTAACAATTTTACTTAGCGTTTAATACACCAGGTAACTGTGCTCCATTATTTTTTGACAGATATTTTGTGTGTGTGTGTGTGTGTGTGTGTGTGTATGTACACACACAAAAAGAACAAGGTGAAATTAACATAAAAGTGATGCTTCTACTTTCAGAAGGGTAATTGTATGGCACTGCAACACCAGAACTATGAGGTGAAAATGCTAGGTGATGCCCTTTTATTAAAGACTTTTTTCCCCCCAATAGAATTGAAATTTAATTAAAACAGATTCCTTTATCCTACAAGCAGAAAAAAGGTTCAGAACAACACATTCAGGAATGGAAAGACCAAGGGAACAGCATGATTAATCTGAAGCAAAAGTAAGGAAGTCTTTCATTATTCATCAGTTAATGACAGTTAGGAGCAAGCTGCAATGTTTCGATAAATGAGAGATGTAAAATGCTACTGTGAAGCAGCCGTCTTCCCCTCAAACTAGAACACAGGACTCAACTGAGTCCTGAATGAAAATGCTAATTCCACATGATTAATCCTTTCTTCTTTTCTGTCAACATGAATATTAACTAACTTCCTCTTCAGTATCACTGTTAACTTGTACTTCGTTTATTTCTGGCTGTTTTCTTGGGAATATACAGCTTGACCTTAACACTTAGGATGACCTTATTGTGTCTGGTTTGAGCCCATTTGAATTGCATTTCTTTCTTTTTTCAGTTTTTTTCATCATGTTGAAAAAAAAAAAGAATTGTTGGATTGCACTGGTGTACTGAATTGCACTGATGTACTGAATTGGGCATAAGGTTTCATCCACTAGTTTACAATCTGTAAGGAGGCTAAAAACTGAACTAAGCAAAGAGGAGAATGTTTCTGCTTTAATACAACACATTTTCAAATATTTGTGCCTAAGCTGTACTCCCAAAACTGCCACTTTTGCAAACATACAGCCTGATCCTGATCTAATTTGCACTGTAAAAACAATTTTACAGTATAAATGTAGTCTGTGTGGGAAGGTGACCCAACCTGATTTGTATATGTAAGTGCCTGTTTGGCATTTCTTATGGTGCAGTAGATGTCCATGTTTGAAAATTTGTCTATAAGCATCTACAAATTAAGGCTATTCCCAAATGAGACAGTCACTCTGTCTCCCATTTCGGCTTTGTGTAAGTATTAAGAATTGCAGAATAGTTAATGAGCTGGTACATTTCAATTTGCCTTTATCTATAGAATAGAGATACAATATTAGATTAATACAGATATACCTATTTAAAAAAAAGGATTAAACAGTCATGGTATACATGCAATGCATGTGTTTCAGATAATACCTTTTTTCCTTTGCCCTCCATCAGAGCCCTCACCTTCATATACAGTTTCCCCCTTCATTCACCCCAGTTCTTAATCCTGTATAACACCAGCTCTACCTCCAGCATAGAAGGCCTGGGTGCCTTCTGTGCTGGAGGTAGAACAAGTCAGCATAGCTCCTCAGTTACCAGGAAGAGCGATTGGTGCTGATGTCCATGGTCTGGAATGAATGAGATCTCTACAATGTTCACAACCCTTTTCAGGCCAGTAACAATGCAGCAAATTCAGTTCCTCAACTTGGAATTCAGTTTTGAATCATTTGATCACCAATTTGGCTGCCCACATGCCCATTTGAATCACAAAACAAACAAACCCATAATAATAATAACCTAGCAGTCAATTTTCAAAGGCAGTAGGCACCTACATGCCTTTCACAATCTACTCCTAGTCTAAAAGTAGTCACACACATTTCAACAAAAAGAACTGCAGATAGTGATGAGAGTTTGAGATGCTTTAGACAATGTCATATGAATTTTTTCTCAGACCTCTCTAACTATAAAATGTCTGTATTTAAGGCATATATTCAGGAAATACCCCTATTTAGGAGAGTACTTATGAACTTGCTTATCTTTAACCGCAAGCTTAAGTCCTGTAAAATTAACCATGTTCTTCCTGCTTTCGTGAATTAGAGGGACTTAGGCATCTGCTTAGGTCCTTTCCTGAACTGGAGGCTAAATGTACATTAGGGTGGTAAAAATTCCTTTTGCCATGTTTCAGCCTACAGTTTCCATGAGTTCTGTTATAAACCTTTGAGAATGGAAAATATGACATAACCATCACTATTACACAAGCATGTATATCAGGAATATAGCATGCTTTTTGAATACAGATTTAAATGAGACTGTGCTGACTTGATCATATTAGGCATATGCCACATATAGTATGGCAAATAGCTTCTGATTTCCTTTGGTCAGTATTTCTTTTGTATTCCCACAAAGCTCCTTGGTTTTCCTGCTCTTCCTTGGGTCTTGTATTAATATGTTGTTTGATATCTATATCTAAGTACATTCATTATGCTGGTGATATCCTGTATGTAAAGGTCTACCATTGTTGGAATGCATAGCATCATTTTGAAAACCACTAAGAGATTCAAGCAGATCAGGATGCCTGGATTTTATGCCTGCTCATTAAATGGTACTTGTATGGAGATTTTTACACCTCTATTCCATAGACAGCTGAGTTTGTTTCTTTTCAGAATTAAAAAAATAGTTAGATCTCCTCCATGTTTAGGTCATTGCCATTTTAGTGAAGAGTTGAATAAATTGTGGCATCTAGGCAAAGGATGGGGGGCAATCCATTGTTGTTTTATTGTGATAGCACCTAAGAGCCCATGGACCAGGACTCCATTGTGCTGGGCACTGTACAAATGTGAAGCAAAAAGAAAGTCTCTGTTCCAAAGATCTCACAGTTGTAGGGGAACCATCCTTTAAAAGGTAGGTATTGAGAAGGAGTTTGAAGGAGGAGAAAGCAGTGGCCTCACAATGAGCTCACAGGAAAAAGTATAATATATATATATATATATATATATATATATATATATATATAGCACGAGTCTATATATTTTAGAGGTAAGTTTAAATCATGAGATTTGCATCTGGTTTTTGTACAAATGAAAACATTTGCCAGTCAGTGAATGTTCTTGGTCAGTAAGTGTAGTAGATCCATTACCTATAGAAAATGAGGCCCAGGTTAGGGGTTTACAGATTGTGTTTGAGTCCAGTTCCAATTCTCCCCCCCCCAGTTTGTGTGTGTGTGTGTGTGTGTGTGTGTGTAATATATATATAATATATATATATATATATATATATATATATATATATATATATATATATATATATATATAATATATATATATTATATATATATATTAATATATATATATGTTCTTTGTTCTGTGTTTGTACAGCACCTATCACATTGGGGTTTTGGTCCACTACTGGGTCTCCTAGGTGCTATCACAATACAAACAACAATAAGCAACAACAATGGATTGCTCCCCATCCTTTATGCCATTCTTAGATGTCTGGTTTGTAGTCATATATATAAACCATTGTAGGGTATATATGGAGCCCTATGTTTTGTATTATCTTCTCTGTCAATCCTCTTATCTTGCATGGAATGTGTTCTCATGCTTCTCTTTGTGGATAATAGTGCTGAAATTAGGCTGGGTGGCATTATTTACCTTTTCTCCTGATAACCATGTTTCCTACCAAAGGGTCTTTTCTTTAGGAATGAATCCTTACATGAACTCCCTGTTACTGTAACGCTTGAAGATAAAAAATAAAATTGTAACCTTGATACACAGTAATGGCAATGAGGAGGCACATTATTCCTTGATATTCTTATTTCTCTGCTGAATAAAATTGTGATTACATCATCAAAGCTACCTGACTCAGAGCTTCACTCTTCTTCTCCATCAATTTTAATGAATAAAAATAGCATTTCCTTTTGAAACCTCCTTACCCCATTCCCTTTATTGCTAATCCCTCATTTCAGGACCAATTTAGAAAACTGTTAAATACATTAAATCTATCGCCATCTTGCTTCTTCTAATGACTTTGCTACCCCTTGCCAGAGTTTGACTGACTGCTTCTGGATTGTGTCACTGCAAGTGCTCACAGATGATGATGATGTGGATGTTTCCTGACTTGCATTTAGCAGTGAAGCAGAATTTACTGCTGGGGAGTAGCAGGTGGAACAGGAGCAACAAGAAGAGATTAGATGTTCTAGCGTAACAAAAAACTAAGTGGCTAAAAGCAATGCAGTAGATGTAGGCTGGGATTTGCAAAGCAGCTCAGTGGAGTTAGGCATCTAATAACATACCTTCATTTGGTACAGTGTGCCACACAATATTAGTTAAAAAATTAATGCAAATTAGCTTGGATATCAGTGTCATCACATGGACTAACAACTGGCTGGATGACTGCAAATATGGGGTAGTGATAGACAGCAATGTACTGATTTGGAGGAAGGTATTGGTTGGCTTGTCGCAGGGATCATTTTTTTGGTCTGTGTTTTGTTAACATCTTTGTTAATAACCTGGAGTTGTGGGTAAACTGCATGCTAATTAAATTCACAGATGACACTAAATGGGGAGGTGTTGTAAACATAGTTACCAGAGTTTCTTGTGAAAATCTGGACCACCTGTCATGGCAGGCACATGGAGGGAGGCTTTAGTAGGTCTGAGGGAGGGGAATAAGCACAGAAAGGCTTGACAGGTTGCTGGAGGGGGAAAAAGACTGCCTACTCTTCCCTCTGCTTAACCAAGCATAGCCTTCCTCTCCCTCCCCAACATTCTGTGGCTGGTCAAAGGTAGCTGGTGAATTTTTCAGTGACCTGAGGATGTGGAATACTGTAGATACAGAGTTGACCTTCTGGATCAACCCCATCCTCAGGTTGTTGAAAAATTCACTAGCTACCTAGTAGGGGGAAGGCTAAACCTACTAGCCAGTACTGGAGGAAGCAGAAAATTTTTTAAAAACACTTTTGCATTCCTCTAGGTGTACTGAATTCTGCTCCAACACAGCTGGGGACTGAACTCTCTATATATTAAATTTCAACTATACATGAAACCTCTAGCTAATACTTGATAATGTTCCTATTTTTGCTTTTTCTTTTATTGTTTGTTTTTAGCCGTGTGGGTTAGTGGATACAGAACTGGATTGACTCTTGGGAGACCTGGGTTTTCTGTTCATGGCTCTGCAGGGTGACCGTCAACAAGTCAGTTTGTTTCTTTGTGCCTCAGTTTCCAGATCTGTAAAATGGGAATAATTACACTGACCTCCTCTGTAAAAAAAATTTTTTTATTCAAATGATGGATGAAAAAGGACAATATACATTTAGGTATTATTATTATTTAGTAAATGCTGTCCCTGCTGTTGTCAGCTAAAATAACTGTCCAATTTATATATAAGGTGAAAGCTTAAATTACTGAATCCATTACGCATGATGATTGAGCTCCCCATAGGAGTGAAACTAGTGTGCATACTAACCAGAGTCTACTTAATTTGCATGTTGTGCACTGTAACACAAGTGATAGTCATGAAAATATTATCTTCTTGTAAGTATTTGTTTTGAAATGTAGCTTGGAGATATTTTTTTCCAAAGAAATCTAGAGCTATGTCATGCTGCAAATTCAGTGGCAATGACACCAAACACCCTGCAATCCAATACTGCACATAGATTAGACTTTTGGTATGTATTTAGTTGTAATCCAGTTCCATATTTGTTACCCCAAACAATAGATGATCCAGGGTGTAATGTCCATGTGACAAATGATGAGCAGGTTGCTCTGTCTTCATGGAACTTTCCACTCTTGGCCTGTGTTTTCTAAGCATCTTCCCTGACAGTGTTATGCAAATTAACCAATTAATGACAGACAAAATGGCCTTCCTGCGACACCATGTTTGTAATAAGAAGGGCAACGCTGTAAGTCACGTACTATTCAGAGAGTTCTGTAGGCCACTGCTAGGGCATGATTAGCCTGACTGTAGAAGACAATTGCAGAGGCATCTGCTCGGTTAATTTTGAGAGAAAATTTACCAGATGGAGGCTGAAGATTTAAGTGATTAGAAGGTAGTAGATTGGAATACAAATTGGATTAAAAGAAATTAGATTGATATAAATCGAATTGAGTCACAACAGTTTGTGTTGTTCGTACCAAGGGGCAGTGGATTATGGGAGAAGCAGATGCTCCAATGAGATAGGAATTAATGTGGCTTTGACAGTCCATCTGGGAAGGCCTGAATATCGAGTATATCCCTAATCTCTCTCTCCATTTATCAATGCCATAATGTTAATTAGTACTTCATTCATTAAGTTACTTACAGAGGAAAAAATCTCACCCCTAGCCCCTCTCTGCTTGAGGATTTGTTATTGTGCCAAGAAATAGAAATCTCTCTTTAGCTGAGCTAGCTACAGTTGACTGTTATGTTAGACCTGTGTAATATTCCTCAAGCATGCTGCTGCTTTTGGCATGCATGAAATTTATTGGGCTTTGTTTTGCAATAAATTTGCCTTCATAAATCCAGTTGCATAGTTATTTGAAGTCCTGTCTTGATCCCCAAGAGGACATCAATCCCAAGGTACTAGTAATAAGCCCCCTTTTCACAGTTTTAATAAGGTACTGTATATACTGTACTGTATGTAGTTGAGTAACATTTTGTTTTATGGCCACGATGTAGCTGTGACATTAATGATGAGAGGCAGATTCTTCCTTGAGGGTGGAAAACAAGACAGATTTGTGTGTGTGCATGAGCACTCTGTTGGAGAGAGTTATATTTATTGCACCTGAAATGTCTGATGTTGGACTGGTTTGTCCTAAAATCTGGAGAGCCTGGCTGACAACAGCCCTGATGACTTTTAAATAGTTCTTTCATCTCAACAGTGTTCTAGAGGATGAATGCTTGCTTTGAGCCTGAGATACAGCACAAAAAGATAACTTTGTGTTCTTTAGATGGAAAAAAAAGCCCGAAAAACACTATTTTAAAATGAGAAATCCACACCACACTTAGATGTGATTATGATTATTTTCTAGCCACTGTCTTCCAGTACTGAATACAAGGTGATGAAAAGAAGAGCATTCTTAGTAAAGGCACAAATCAGTCTTTTTTTTTTTCCCCACTGCACACAAGTGTGATGCAGTAAGGTGGTACCAAGCTATTTGCATATAATGTGGATGCTGGCACACAAGGGCTGCATGTCAGTGTGAGAGTGGTATGAACCCTTTAACATGTCTGTCCTTTAAAAAAAAATATTTGACCTGTTGTCCAATTAAGCATGTAAATGGACCAGAACAAACTGTAACTATAATTCTAAATGACCTTTCTTGCATCTGAATTTCTTTAGAAAATGAATCATAAATAGATTTGAAAATGTCTTGTGCTTTACTGACAGAAGCAAGTAAGGCCACAGATCTTTACAAACACATCAAACAGATTAATGTATGAAATAACCTTCTGTTTTGTCATTGAAGTGTGGAAGCTCTGAGGTATTTTCTTAATTACAAAATAGTTTTGCAGAAGAGAAGACTATTGTATTCCATTTGAGTTTATTTTGTCTGAACATAAGTGATCCAGGCATGTGTACAGGTGTGTATAGTCCCATATGTGTGTGTTTATATTTTTATAAAGCCCTCACATTATCTGTTTTACAAATGTACAATATTGACAGATAAAAAAGGAACCCTATAAAATAGCATCCGTTTCCTGAACCTGCTGTAATTTTTAGCTCTAGACAAAGAAAAACACCCAATATTCAGGAGCAGTAATGTGACCCACCCTCCTTTAGGTCCAGTTGCATGAAACATATGTAAGTGTTGGAAGGTTGAAATATTTTTTTCTTTATTACGGCCCAGACAGCATGCATTATGCTTATTGAAAATAATGATAAGTCAATTAATGTTTATGACCAGAGATGGTACCATCTGCTTCCTCTGTAATATTCCTTTCACTTCTTGTCCTACTACTTTTACATCTCATTCACAAATTTATGGCTATGGCAGTAAACAATGTGAGAACTACCTGTATGTCTGTGGGGGAGAGAGCAAGAGACCTCCTTGGATAGTAGCCTGTCTTATTCTTGTGCCCTTGTGCATGCTGCTCACAGTGGAACAAAATAGATTAAATAATTTGCATATCTGGAAGAAGTAAAGCATTTAAAGTAAGCATTGTCATAGCTATACACTCAACCATTTTATGACTCTTGCTTGTGGTGGTTTACTGGGAGTGTGCAATGCAATAATGGAATCAACAGACAACCTAAGCCAATAAAGTTATTTAGACAGAAACATTGACCTAGACCGTACATTAAAAGTACACTTCTTAGAACAGTATTTTTTGTTAATGCATCAAAGCTAAAATAACGGTGGGACAAGATACTGTATCATGCCTGTCCTTTGAAAGGCAGAATTCTTCTCAGCTACACGTATGCCACTCCATTGACTGCAGTGGCTTTACATGCATATGTTGGAGAACAGAATTGGGTCCAGTACATTCATAGAAGCTCAAGAGAAGCACTGGACTGGTGCCTTCAAGCTGAATTATTACAAGCGACATCTCTGATGTCTGCCAGCCTTGACTATAAATAAACAAATAGCAGGAGAGTTGAGGAAAAATCAGTCAGTACTGTCAAAACGAGTGCCAAGAGTTGGCACAATGACTCAGAATGTTTGTCCTCTGCTCCATCATCAGGCCCAAGGGCATTCCATTTAATTCTGGCTGCACAAGATGGAGTTGGAGAATTTCAATTTACAGTTTAACAGGACATATAACTGGATTACTACTGGGGAGGGGAGGGAGGATTCACCTTGTAAATGGAAGTGAGAGAGAGGTTGTCTTTGTTTTGGACGGGATAAAGAAATCATCATCATCTTAGCCAGAGACATACCGCTAGTTACTATTTGGTAATTGTGGCAAGATTGACAAATTTTGTTAATTAAACTATGTGAGATGTTTGTGAAACAAGCTGAAATGATGTGCATAAAAGGATTCTGTGGGGTGGGGAAAATCTTCAGAAGTGCCTTATGTTTTTTCAGTATCCCACTTCAGAGTGGGGTTCCATAAGCAGTGAGAGTATGTGAAAGAGAGAATCTCAAACACATCGGCACTTTCAACTGGAAGTTGTGAATTCAAGCTCAGTCAGACATATCCATGCTAGTAGCTCTTACTGAGCTAGTGTACTAAAAATAGTGTAGCCGTGGCAGCATTAGCAGCAGAAGGGACTAGCCACTCCAAGTACCTACCCATCCAAGTCACTAGGCATGTACTGAAGGGCAGCTAGTGCAGGTATGTCTCCTCGAGCTGGAATTTATACCGTGCAGAACGAAGTGTAGCCATACACTCAAGTGAGCTAATCTGTACTCCAGGTGCACCAGGAACAGTTAGATATGGGGAAATTGGAGAACAGGTTCTCTGGAGCACAAATGAATCTTTCTTAAATCTTGTGTTTGGTACCTAGATACTAAAGTGCTTTTGTTATCTCCATATTCTCCTATATTTAGAAGAGGGAATAATTATTACCTCAGATGTCACTGTGGCAAGCACTGAAATATCCTTTTAATGCCAGGTCAAACCATTGCCGAAAAGGGCATCTTTCATACAAATGATTTTTTTAAAGCCATCCTCAATGTGAGTGGTAACAAATGCTGGTTGAGCGTCATAACAGAATATTAGTGTAAGTGCTTATGGTGACCCCAGGGTATGTATATATTGGGTTCAACAAACATAACACAAAGTAGGTGACTGTTCTTGATATGAAATTTTACTTTGGTTTAAGAGCAACTCAATGGGTTCCCAAGTTACATGCTACAAAGAGCAAACTCAAAAGAAACTAACATTTAGAATTCATAGCCTTAATAACTGAATATAATCAGTGTAAATAGCAGGGATGTACAGATATCAGGAAGCGCATGCTGGCAGAATGGTTATGCCATCCTTGGAAGATTCAGAGGATGCTGTCCCTTCCACGTCGGCGTGAAGAGGCAGAGAGAGTAGGACGATGGTTCCTTTGAGATGAAGTCCTGTCCTGGGAGGGGGCAGACACTTCTGTCAGCTTGCATTTGTACTGATCCTTGTGCAAGTGCAGTGAGGGGAAGAAAGCAACTTGTGCCCTTCTCTTGCAGAGCTATCCAGAGGCCAGACACAATCTGACTTTTAAAGGGAGCATGAAGACTAATGTGTTAGGAAGGCATAGAGCAAAATGTGCATCCAATGAGAGATGTGATTGAAGCAGGAGCAGAACTGTGCAAAACCTTGAAAATGAGGGTGAAGACTTTGTATATGATGCGAAAGAAACAGCATATTATGGGAATCCAGGCCTGTTATATAAACTTGATTATTTTTTATTTCCTTGCTGGGTTTCATCTTGAGAAGTTTTAAAGTAACTCTCCTCTCTCAATATGAAACTTTCAAAGGTAAGCTGTTTGACTTACGGGCCAGTTACTAAACATAAAGACTTCTGTAAGTTGTCTTCTTTGTAAGAAGAATGATGACATGTATGCATAATATGTTCAAGTTTATTTTTCATTTTTATGATGGATGAACATTGTCTGGCTGGCTGTTGCAAGGGTCTTTTTAGTCAGTTATTTTTATAGTTTTTTGTTGTTGTTTTTTTTTTTGGCTCAAACTTTCCTTAAACTGGTGACATATTATCTTAAAACCTTTTCACCCAGACAAGGCCACGAAAACTTCCTCAAAAGTAGTTTCATTTTAGGTATTTTTGGATTTTTTTAGGGGGAGGGAGAAGGTCACAAGCTTACTGTGTTTGTTATATAAAACATTGCTTTTTTCCCCAAATTATTGACTTAATCAGGACTTTTCCATGTTGATATTAACTAAGGCTGACCAAGTTGCCTGGGTTCAAGGTAGGCCTCGCACCTGATTTGACTGAAGTCCTTAAAGGGAGGCACTGCAAGGTGAAATAAGCAAAGATCATAAACCATAAAAATCAAGGATAAGAATGAGAAGCTTCACCTTCAGGTCAAAAAGTCACCTGAAGTAAGACTGATGTTCCTGGAACCATAGGTCCGGTCAACTTGGGGAGATAATGTCAAGACATCAAGAAACAGGCTACCTGCGTCAGACAAGCCTTTGAGCTGCATCAGAGGGAAGCTTGCTAGCAAGAAGTGCTGTGCAACTAATATCACTATTTGGCTTCTTGATTGCAGTTCCAGCTACTAAGCTGTAAGAGTCCAGTAGACTATGGACGCTAAATAGTTTGTGAACCCCATTATCTTAAGTGTCTTATTTTTCCTGGTTTCTATTTCTGTGTTTTGTCCCTGTCTTTTCATCCTATCATTTTAGCATGTGAAAGTATGATCATGGGGATGCATGTTTGTATGAGCACCCGTAAACTCCGCACAGGGAAAGTACTTGAAAGGAAGTTTTCCAGATTTAAGCAGTCCTAAACACAGTCTTGTAAAGATGCTCATTAAAACATGTTGTGTGTTGAAAAGTCCTAAGAAACTTCAATTGTCATGTGCAAAATTTGGTACACAAGAATGATCAGACTTCTGCTTGTCAAAATATTCTGTAAAAATCTGTATTATAACATCTCTGTTAGGGAGGAGGGGGAGAAAAGGGTTAACTACCACTCAAGAATTCAGATCGGAGAAGGAAGCTTTGTAATTGGCTCTGAGGTTGTGGTCCAGATTTTAGATGATTTGTTTTTGATATCAAAATACTTAACCAGCTGGGGTTTATAGTGAATCTAGTTGGAGATTACAACCAAACAGATAACCACCTCCTTAGATCCTTTCTTGGAATTTATAAGAATGAATTTGTTATATGAATCTAATTATTTAAATAATTTGGTTATTTAATTCCAGTCCAATATTGAGACTAACTTGTTGATTTAACCTTGATTTGATAGTTGTTCTTTATTCTTTGTTTCATACTGTTAACAGAAAATTAGCTTTGGTAATATGATACTTGATTTTATTTTTGTTTAATAGTTTTAATAAAATGTATAAAACTAATACTGAGTCCTGTTTCTTTCAATAAATGGTGTGGGTCCAGGACCTGGGTGGGTATCAGCAAGTTATCCTAAAAGCCTGACCAGCTCTCCCTAATTAGACTTGGTCTCAAGTGATCTGCAAGGAGATGTGAAGGAGGTCCTTCTATTGTCTGATAAGAAGCCATTGTTATCATCCCAGTATTGGGATGATATGTTAGTTCTGTAGCAAAGGATGGACTGGGAAATCTTGAAAAGATGTCTGTTTTCCTCTCATCCTTGATCAGAAAAAGATCAGAAAGGAAACATGCTGAGAGGAGTTAGGAATATACTTAACTTTGCTAAATTTTAGAAATGGCTTTGAGAGAATCCCTCGGGATGAGCTGCTTTGCTTCAGTTGCGCTGGATGAAAAGTGTGAGGAAAATACCCATTGTCTTTGTGGAACTCTTGTTACCTGCATTTTTTTTTTCAGATAAGAAGTCCTCCCCCCGCCCCTCCCAAATTCATACTAACTTTCATAGCTCAAAATGTTTTCCCCACTATATTTTCATGCCTGAAGTGAATTTATCATGTCATATTGTGGGGACACAGTGGAACACTCAAGGAACTCAAACCTAAAAATTAATCTCTGTTATTTTAAGTTCAAAAGCAAAAGTCTATTGATAGAAAAGTTTTACCAACTAAATAAATATGAGTTATGGAATTAGGTGAATAAGGATAAGTGTCTATAAGTGTCTGATAAGTGTCTGTGATCTTCTTTTGATGAAGTACATAGTGTATGATAAATTTCTATACCATTCCCCAAACCAGACTACCCTACAGTGATAACATAACAATTAGTTGTCAAGAGAAAACATAGATCTGAGGTAACTTTTGAGGGTAAGAAATGAGGAAACAAAAGAGATCCCTATCGTTTGAATTAATCTTGGTGAAATTCTGTTCAACCAAACAAAATTGATTCAATTTTTCTGTGCAATACGGACTTGTATTAATAATAATATTTTTCATCTCCAAGGACATGACTGATTTATAGATAATCATACACTGTGGGCTATTTACACCACTTTTTAGAGGTAGTGAAATTTGCACTGACTCCTGATTAGCATTGGCGTGGTGTAAGAAGAACAACATGTAGCCGCAGTGGTGGAAACTTAGCAAACTTTAAAGAGTAAGGGTTCTCTGCAAAAGTGTTTTAGAAAAGAGCCATTATACAACAGGCTGGCTGCTTATATTACAACTGACAAATTATTCTTCTCACACATACAATGAAGAGCAGGTTTTTGTGTTTGCTAAGTATTTTTCCCATTAAAATTGGTTATATCACACTAAGAAGTCTAAATTGTGTATAACAGAATCTTAATAAAATTGCTCTTTCCATAATATTTGGTTAAATATTTTAATAGCAGATATTGATTTTTCTCTCCTGGAGATTTTTGAAGAACTGTTTTAACTTTTTTCCTCAGTCCCTAGGAAACTTCCAGTGCAGGAAAGGTGGCATGTCTTGTAGAAGCAGTTTTCTGTGGAAGGTAGGGTGTGCTGCTTAATGGGTTAATTTTACAGTAGGAAAAGCTTTCATAGACTTTGACACAGCTGACACAGCTCACTCTCAGTGCCCTTCCATAGAAACACATTAGAGTCCTTTCATTTCTGCCAAGATTTGCAAAAAATTGCAAACTATAAAGCTTACAAATGTAATCTTCACTGTGACACTTTGTGTAGAGGAATGCATCTAGGAGAATTAGGTAGCCTGATGCCACTGTATCAGCTCACACTCCAGTTGCATTTTCTCATTATCTTGAATTTTCACACTATCTTTTGTTCCAACTAGCATGTGACTGACTGGATCTCTATTTGAGATCTCTGCTTTCTTTCAGCCAATTCTCTGGTTAAGAGGGTAGTGAAAGCAACATATTTATTCATTATATCTAGGAGATGTGGATAATAAGTGTGGCTCATAAGTACTTTCTAAGTGGAATAAACAGCATAGACATTTGAAAGTAGGATAGTGGGCAATAACTGTGTGACTGTCTTCCAATAAACTTATCTAAGGAGGCCTTTATTATAATTTGTATCTACAAATGTTTTTTCACACTAACGCTGATCACAAATGGGTGGCTAGTGTACAAAGAGGTGACAAAGTCAGATAGGAAAAAGAGTGGCAGAGCTAAAGAGGGCCTTGAAGGCAAGACTGAAAACTGTATTATGAAGTACTTTCTGTATACTCTGTTAATAAAGTAATGTGTTTTTGCTGTTTTTCTTTTAAACTGCTCGATGCTTATAGCGAAATCAGCATCCTCCCTGGTGTATAATCTGTGCCTCTTTAAGAATTAACATAATCTCAATAACCGTGAATAGTCTGGTGATTTGAGAAATAAAAATTGGCTATGAACTTAGCCTGCTTATATTACTGCTGACTTTGGGAAGTGACTACCATCAAGTAGCAGGTTTAATAAATCAAATCAACTTTTGTCTGAAAGTGATAAAATCAAAACTGGAGCAGCATGAAGTGTGTGGCGGGGGGAAGCAGTTTATTTCTTACACTGTAAAAGATGATGATTTTTTTGCCTTAAACTCAGCATAGTGGTAGTGAGATATAAGGCAAATTTATAAGTCTTCCTCTTGACTATATACATTTATTGTTTAGTGTGAGATAAGTGTAGCTACTTAGTTCATTTATAAAGTTCAGTGAAAGGACCTTATGCTTAATTGTACAGGAATGAGTCATAAATAAGGGGAGTTTATTTACTTCTCTATTTCTTTTTTTTATGGGAAATCTGTTGCTTTCATACACATGGGCAAATTATTTTGGTTTCATTGAAAGTCTTGCAAAACATTAATAAGTAGAAACCAGCATAGTAGATTAGCTAGAAATGTTTTCTAGGAGACACATATGGATATCAGTGCACCTCTACAGCAAAGCTCATACAAAACATATTTGCCTTGATTCATCCAAGGGTTAGTTTTCCTTATTTGTTTTTCCTTGTCCTACTAATGTTGAGGTGTCCTTCTATAGGATACTATATTGATATGTTTAACTACCATTTCAGCTCATGATCATATCCGTCACCCCTTGCTTGAGCGGATTTGCAGTTATTACTTTCATGTGCCTTGTGGTAGCACTTACTGGAACATTCTATCTCCTACCGTTGAGCAAGCTCTTCTTAGTTCCTAAGATTTAAAGGTAACCTTTGATCTATGTCAAGGGTTATGGCCTGCTTAACCACACTTATGCTAACTTATGCTTCAGCTAATGTCTTACAGGATACTGTAGGTTTCTTGTGTTACAGCTCAATATAATGAAGGCAGATAAATATAATGAAGGCAACACAGTGAATACGATAAAGGCAAGCCTAGAGGCTACATAGTAGGCTATTCTGTGGGTACAGGTTGAAGGATGAGTGTCTTCAGCCACTTGAAAAGTGCACCAATAGTCAACTAATGCATATTCTGGAGAGACTTACTGCTGTAGGAGTATGGCTTATTCATTTTACATTTAAATGTTTTTTAACTTGTAAAAATACAGTTTTATGGGGATTTAGGTAAATTGCCTTACATTATGGAAACAAGATCCTATAATCAGGGCCAGCTCCAGCTTTTCTGCTGCCCCAAGCAGCAAAAAAGAAAGAAAAAAAAGCCAATTGGTGGCAGTTCGGTGGCAGTCTAATCGCGCTGCTTCATTCTTCAGCGGCGGCAATTCTGTGGCGGGTCCTGCACTACTTCTCTTCCTCTTCAGAAGCACTTTGGCGGCAGCTCAAAGAGGAAGAGAGGGACTGAGGGACCTGGAGGTGCCGCCCCAATACCGGATGGAGTGCTGCCCCTTTGTATTGGCCGCTCCAAGCATCTGCTTCCTTCGCTGGAGCCTGGAGCAGGCCCTGCCTATAATAGTAATGAGAAAACAATAGGAAAGAGATTGCAAATAAATTTGTACTACTGCTTTGACTCTATTTGTTTGATTTATTTATTTCTTTTTATCTTTTTTTAGATTAGGAAATGAATTACACCCACTGCCATTTGTATCAAGGTATAAAAGTAAGAGCCACTATTTGCAGACATGTGGTTGTAGGAGTGCACATCTGGCAGCCAAGGACAGGATTTTGCCTCTTTGAGA
The DNA here is from genome assembly GCF_020497125.1 of Mauremys mutica. NCBI lineage: Eukaryota > Metazoa > Chordata > Testudines > Geoemydidae > Mauremys > Mauremys mutica. The sequence continues at coordinate 186,030,411 of NC_059072.1, read as the reverse complement.
TGGATCCTGTCCTGTGGCAGCTTGACATCACCTCCAGCACAGGGCTGTACCTAACTGAGGGGCTGTTGTAGTCCTTGGAGTTTAACTGAAGTTATTAGTAACCATAGAAGAAGTTATTAACACAAAAGTAGATACAAATGGATGTGAATTGATTACTCATGCCGTTAAGTGACAGCTTATCATAAATCCACCAATTATTATTGCAAGAACGACAGTGTTTTCCATTAGTCATCTTTTATCGAGTCAACATTTAGTGATAGTTAGCAGACTATGGAATCTGTACAGTGAAGCTTAGTGGTACACTATCTCAGATATCACATGGTGATAACTTGATGAATGTTGACTATTTTTTTAAACGAAGACCACTGTATTCACAAGTAGATATGTGATGGTGAGGGATCTATCTGGCCCTCTCTGTGTCTCTCCCCTCTCTTCCTGCCCGCAGCAGGCATCAGTACCCTGACACCCCCCTTGCCTAGGAAAAGCCCATTCAGTTTTGGCTACCAACAAGACGTAGTCCTCCAGGGGCCTAGAAATGCCAAGAAAAGATACTAACCAATCAGGAGCCAGCAGACAAGTTAAGAAGGCTCATCTGCTTTGTCCCAAGGAGGGCGGGGTGCTGGGTGAAGCTCTGCATTCTAGGTCTAGGTCAGACCTTAAACCTTAGTCCATTCCGTGCTTTGCTGCACATTGGGCTACCCACATTTGCCATTCTTGCCTGTCAACTGCCCTTCTCTCCAAATATTGCCATTTCATGTTGAGGTGCTTGATGATGTTCAGAACTGTTTGTTTCCATGATATTCGCAGTCTTCCTCTCTCTCTTCTTGCATTTTCTGGCTTCCATTCAAGGATGGTATTTGGTAAGTGGTTGGTTTTTTTCCCCCGATTCTCAGCACATGTTCCAGCCACTCATGTCTTCTTTTGTAGATTATTTGTGAAAGGGTACCTTGTCCAGTAATTTTTCTGGCTTCTTCATTCATCTTCCTATCTCTATATATTATTCCCAATATTCTTCTCAGACATTTGTCATGAAATGTATCCATCTTTTGAGTATCTTTCATGATAAGTTGCCATGCCTCACTGCTATATGTTGTGATGGCAATAACAATTGCTTTGTACATATTCAGTTTTATCTTGAGGGAGATATTTTTGAGTTACCAGATGTTTTCGAGTCTTCCAAATGCAGCGTTTGTGTTCCTGATTATTCTTCTTGTTTCTTGGGAACTAGTACTATCTTGGCTGATAGTACTTCCAAGATACGTAAAATTCACCACCTTCTCCAGTTTCTCCTCTTCAATTTTTATTTCTGTCCCTATAGTCCCCATTAACATGACTTTACACTTCTTTTCACTGTAGCTCAAACCTGTCTTTGTTACCAGTGTTTAAATGTCATTACCAAGTGGTTACTTTTTGAGTTTGTAAGTTTAAAACTAAATTATGAGTTTAACTTTAATTAACTATTAAACCTCAGTGCACCAGTTGTCTTGCTATGAATTGGCTGCCACAGTAACAAATAGTGGCATTCTTTAAAATCTGAAATGTAAAAATAAATCCCTCATAACTGTGGTCCATAGCCAGTTAGATGTTAGAAAGATTATAAATATTCTTTCCTTATGTTAGGAGTTTCTCCTATTATCTGTTTCCTTTAACTCAATGCTGTCTCTTAGATGGAAAGTGTGTGCTTTAAAAAAGCTTAGCAAACTTAATATTTTGCACTTATTTCACCAAACAACCAGGGAAAAGTGCAGATCTTCTTAATTTATTAATTTAAAGTGGCACGTTACTATGTAGTAAAAGTGAAGTGAATTAATACTGTTTTATTAGTGGTCCCTTGCAGTCCATCTTATTTTCCAAAGTGATTCCTTTGTTAGAAGAATGTTGGTCTACACTACGCGTTTAAACCAGTTTTAGGAGCGTAAAACTGATTTAACGCCACACCCGTCCACACTAAGAGGCCCTTTATATCGATATAAAGGGCTCTTTAAATCGATTTCTGTACTCCTCCCTAACGAGAGGAGTAGCGCTAGTATCGGAATTACCATATCGGATTAGGGTTAGTGTGGCCGCAGATCGACGGTATTGGCCTCCAGGTGGTATCCCACAGTGCACCACTGACCGCTCTGGACAGCAATCTGAACTCGGATGCAGTGGCCAGGTAGACAGGAAAAGCCCCGCGAACTTTTGAATATTTCCTGTTTGCCCAGCGTGGAGCTCCGATCAGCACGTGTGGTGATGCAGTTAAAAATCAAAATAAAAAAAGAGCTCCAGCATGGACCATACGGATGTGATCGCTGTAAGGGTAGGCAAATCTGTTCTATCAGCGCTCCATTACAGAAGACGAAATTCAAAATCATTTTTAAAAATTCTCCAGACAGACGCCATAGCAGGGACTCAGTGCACTGCTGTGTGACAAGCGTAACGGAAAGCCAAAGAATCAAATGGATGCTCATGGAGGGAGGGAGCGGAGACTGGAGGACTCAAGCAATCCCACAGTTCCTGCAGTTTCCAAAAAGCATTTGCATTCTTGGCTGAGCTCCAAATGCTTCTAGGGTCAAACACAGTGTCCGCGGTGGTTCAGGGCATAGCTCGGCAATTTACGCCCCCCCCATCCACCCCCAGAAGTGAAAGGGAAAACAATCCTCTCTTGACTGTTTTACATGTCACCCTATCTTTACTGAATGCTGCAGATAGACGCGATGCTGCAGCAGTCAACACCAACATCCTCGCTCCTCCCGCCGCCATGGGTGGCTGATGGTGCAATATGGCTGATATCCACTGTCATCATCAGCCTTTTGGCACATGGGGCAGTGCAAAAGCACTGGTAACCATGCTGACTAGCATCCAGTGAGGTCGACCATGGGCGCCTGTGTAAAAAACTCCTGATTTTTCCTGGTAGATGGTGCAGTATGGCTGGTAACCATCTTCATCATAGCAACAGGGGGCTGAGCTCTATCAGCCCCCGCCCTTCATGTGTAAAGAAAAGATTCAATTGTCCCTGGACTAGCAGCGGGATGCTGGGCTCCTCTCCCCAACACTGCTTAATGTCCTGTCTGGACTATCATAGCAGCTAGAGGCTGCCTTCCACTCATTTCTCACTAACAAGTCACTGTGTCTTATTCCTGCATTCTTTATTACTTCATCACACAAGTGGGGGGACACTGCTACGGTAGCCCAGGAAGGCTGGGGGAGAATGGAATCAACAGGTGGGGTTGTTGCAGGAGCACCCTCTGTGAATAGCATACAGCTCATAATTTCTGCGGGATCTGACACAGAGCAGCTGTGCTCTCTGGTTCTATGATACACTGGTTCTCTAGTACACTTGCCCCATATTCTAGGCAGGACTGATTCTATTTTTAGATACCATAAAGGAAGGATTGACTCGGGGAGTCATTCCCAATTTTGGCTTTTGCGCCCCCGGCCGATCTCAGCCAGGGGCACTTATGACAGCAGCAGATGGTGCAGTGCAAAAGGACTGGTAACCATGATCATCTTATTGCTAATTTATGGCATGGTAGATGGTACAGTATGGATGATAACCATCTCTGCTGTCATGCAAAAGCAAATGCATGCTGTTGTGTAGCGCTGCTGAATCACCTCTGTCAGCGGCATCTAGTACACATACGGTGACAGTCACAAAAGGCAAAACAGGCTCCATGATTGCCATGCTATGGCGTCTGCCAGGGCAATCCAGGGAAAAAAGGCGCGAAATGCTTGTCTGCCGTTGCTTTCCCAGAGGAAGGAGTGACTGACGACATTTACCCAGAACCACCCGCGACAATGATTTTTGCCCCATCAGGCACTGGGATCTCAACCCGGAAATTCCAAGGGACGGGGGAGGCTGCGGGAACTATGGGATAGTTACGGAATAGCTACCCACAGTGCAACGGTCCAGAAATCGACGCTAGCCTCGGAACGTGGATGCACACCAGCGATTTAATGTGTTTAGTGTGGCCGCGCGCACTCGATTTTATACAATCTGTTTTGCTAAACCGGTTTATGTAAATTCGGAATAATCCCGTAGTGTAGACGTACCCCTAGTTGGCACTAGTGATAGTTGTCCAGGGAGGAGTGACAGCCTTGAAAACTCATTTAAATCAATAATGAAAAGTGAGGGACAGATCCTCAGCTGGTGTAAATTGTAAAACCTCCATTGAATTCAACTGAGCTATAGCAATTTAGGATTTGCCCCAAATAAGTATTTTGCGAAAGAACCTGAATTGTCCCCAGTAGATTACTTTTGAGATGTCACTGGTAGCTCTCCTGCTCATATTGCCCCCAGTGCCTGCGCCAACACAGTATAGAAGTTCTTTGAAAGGTAACACTGTGCCCCGTGGTACTCTAATATAAATTGTTGTAGCTCTATTGGCTTCAGTGTGCCCTGGTGCAAAAATGCAATGGTGACCTCAACAACATGTTGGAGCTGGAAGCAACTGCTTAGTGGAATTTTGGACTATGTTATCAACATTGTGGTAGGTGATTTGAAGGTGGCAAGGAACAGTGGAGACTTTTCTCTCGACTTCTTGTTTTCATACTTTCAAAGTTTTTTGATATGTAGGTTGATCCTGATGCAACCTTAAACAAAAACTCTGCATAGTGGTAGTTATGTTCATTTAGTAAAGAAGTGTTGCATCAGGTATCTAATATTACATCATGGTGCTTATGGTCCAAGGGCATTATTGTTCCTTAATTCAAATTGTTGTTGTTTACTTTCTTCAGAGTTTTTATGTGATGTTAATCACTTTTGAATTAGGTACAGTAAACAACTTGTTACACATCCCACCCCAGGGGTGACGACAAAGCATTAGCCTAGGGTAGCAAGACACTAGCCTAGGGCCAAGGGGAGCGCTCATGTTGTTTTTCTTCTTTCAGTTAATGGATTTGGAAGTGCTGTTTCTGCAATTTCATGTTGTGATTCTCTAGTGGGCACAGCTCCTCAGTGCTTGGTTTGTCATGTTCACTTACTAGTATGCTCCTGTGCTGTGTTGTGCTGTGTTGTTTTCTAAGATCATAATATATACCATGGTCACATGCCTAAATACTCAAACACAAGAGGCAGCTAGCATCTGTACTCATTCCAAACGGAAGCCCGAGTTCTTATGTCTCTGGGCCCCTCTGTTCTCTATCATCCTACTCCATGGAGCAAAGCTGTGCTGGGTCCTGGACCTCCTGTCAGCGAGGAGTCAGATCTACAAATCAATGAGAATTTATCCTTAATTTGTCACTTCTTGGAAGGGTCTTGGCTGATTCTAAGTTCCTTGGGTCTTCTGGGAAATTTTCCTACTGGCCAGACCGATCCGGTGGCTGCACTTCAGTGTTGTATGTGAGTAATGATCTTTTTAGATTGTATGCTGTTCAGGACGGGGACCATGGCTTCCTCTAGGTTTGTATAGCCCCCAATGTCTGCCACTGCAATATAAATAACAATAATAATGGAAGATACTGTGACAGCCTTACGAGTGTTTTTTAAATAATACTAGTCCCTTTAAAGCTAGGAAATGCAGAGGTGAAGCTGAAAAAGTTATCTGCCATGTTGGTTACCCTCCTGTCTTGCTGAGTTCATAAGGTATATATGAAACTGTAATTCTGAAGCCCCCTAATAAATGATAATATGCCAATGCTAATGCACAACAGATCAGGTTATTATAGGCATGGTAGAGCCAATACAATGTACTGTTTAAATATATATTTAGGGACTTTTTAACTGCCCATTTTTTCACAGCTAAAACTTAGTCTTCTTTGAAGTAGCCATCATGGTCCATTGTATAAACTCATATTATAGTGGCTTTCTGCAAAGGTGTGTTTTGACTCAGTAGCATGTAACAGCTAATTTGGAACCGTTGCAGTCCCTCATGACAATGAGTATTTAGGGACTCTTAAATCCAGGGGCAATTTGGCTTTGCACGCATGCATGCAAAGTCTGTGTGGTGGAAATCCTTTGAGGGAAAAATTAATGAAAATGGTGTTATATGTGTAGCGCAGTGCACAAAGTAAACTGCCTTCCTTTCAGTGAAACAACTTGTACTCTTACATAGATTAGGGGCAGAAATAAAATCCATCATCTTTCTCTCTTCCGCTTCCCCCTCAGAAAAGTACCCCAGATAACTCTGTATGCATTAAAGTACTAGTGAAGGCCATTGCCAGACCTTTTAACTTTCATCATTTTAGAAACAGCATGTTAATTTTGCATCAGTGTAGAAAAGGACTGAAGTATCGTGATTGTCTTCTTATGACCCTAAGATAGGATTTGAAGTCAGCCTCATGAGGTGAAAGGTTGGAACAAATGCAAGCCCTGCTGAAACCAAAGGAAAGGCTCCAAGAGGGGTTGAATCAGGCCTTTAATCCTTTGCTCTGATTTGCCTCCTGATTTTGATAGTCCTTTGCAAACATTTGTGTATCAAAAACACCATGTATTTTGATACGTAGAGCTGGTCATTTTTTTTAAATTTTCACTAAAAATATTTGTCAACAATTAGAGCTTTTAAAATATTTTGACCTGAGTTGGTTGAAAAAAAAAATCATCAAAAATTCAGAAATACCCAAAATATTGACTAGTTGTAATGGCACTATTGGAAGTCCCCAGCGAACATAGAATTAATACTGGGGAAAAAAAGAATTGTTCATTGGTATTTATGAAATATGTTTAAAAAGTTGTATGGGGTGTATTATACCAGCTTCTTGCCAATGTTCTTATTCTGTTTTTCAGTGCAGCATACTGATATATATGAAATTCATCCTTTTTTTTTACTGAATATTTCTAATGCTTTGAATTCCTGTCTTGGCAGAGAATAATGATGCTTTCTAATTACAAATTCTCCAGCTAAATTTTAAATGAAATAAGGAACATATGTTCTGGCCATATCATGCTGGCTATATCATTCATAATCTGTTTTTGGTCTTTGAAATGATGAACAGATAATTTTACTGTATTGGTTAAAGGATGTTGTAGCCACTAAAAGAACTCAGATCTACAGCATTGGTTTAACACATTATTGCTAGGGCAAGCCTCAGTTTAATGATCCAGATGCCAGTAAAACAGAATTCCAAAGGGGGAAAAACTTTGTGATCTGTGAAATGTAACCTTATTTCTCAAAACTTTGGGGGCAAATGAGGCATAGAAGATATTTTCAAATGTATACTGTCTGAAACGTGATGTTAAATCTTTTTCCTAACTACTAATGCACTGCAGAATCCTTAGTTGAAGCATATAAGTTTCATGGATCTGCTGCTGAAGGTGACATTACATGAGTCTAAGCAGTTCTGTGCAATGACATTAGATTGGCAGCTCCATTGCAAGCATTTTTAGCATCTTGAATGAGCTAAAGGTAATTTGTGCTGGTAATTAAGAAGATTGGTTTCATTTTTATGAGAAAGGATTTGGAGAAAAATTAGGGCCCTTTTTCAGAAGAGGACTTGTTTGCCAATGTACTGTAGATTCTAATTGAAATTGTAGGAAAGAAGTATATACCTAATAGCTGGAGCAGGGTACTAGAAGTCAGGACTCGTGGGTTCTTGAAATAGCTCTGCCAATTATTTTGTTGGGTATACTCATCTGTAACCTGGTACACATCTCACTTACTAATAGGTGTGATGAGAGGCTCAGTCAACTGATGTTTGAACTTAAAAGGGGTTATACAAATATAGTACACAAATGACAGATGGAAGTGTTTTTGTAGTGTATAGATTTCAGGGATGGCTTTTCTTTTTTCACCACAGCCACCCCTTGGTACAGATTTCACGGACCAAAAAAAAAGGGTAGAATGAGCCACAGAAGTGTCTAAAGGTATATCACTGTCATATAGCACGCTTATGGTAGACACACAAACTATCCTAGGAAAGAGCTTGCGAGCAGCGAGGAGGTCAAGAAGGAAAAAAATCAGAAGAGTTGTAAATTAAGAAAGTAGTAGAGAGAGAACAGGGACATGGAATCTCCTCTCATAGAGAGCAGTGTCAGAAATGTCTTTTTAAGCCGTTTCTTTTTTATTCATATAGATTAATTGGGAATTTCTAAAGCTCATAACTGAGGGGGTTTTTTTGTAATGGCAATAAGGGGTATATATGAGTCAGTACTTTTTGAAAGTCCAAATCATCCCAACTATGGCATTAAAAATGAGCAAAGGAATTAAAAATGAGCAAAGGCATTAAAAATGAGCTGTCATGTTTCAGCCTTTGTTCTTTCCACACTCTAGTAGTTTGTGTGATAGGGGTACAAGACATAGTCACACATCTGTAGAGACATATTAAACAATAGGTCTTGAGGCCCAGGCACAAAATGCAGTGATTTTGGATGTGCCCATCTGTTGATTCAGGCAGGTGAAAGAGCAAGAGAGCAACAGCTATGAGTGCAGTCTGGGAGGGGCATGGATAGCCAAAGGTATGTGGTGTTCAGAAAGATTATTGGACCCACTGGTGAGTGTGTGTTACAGGTCCCCCTCTGTGCCCCATTTGCAGAAGATATGATTCTGTTACAATCTCAAAGCCTTGGCTAAAATCTTTACAAAGCCTTGGCTTCAGCTGAAGCAGCTCATGAGTTTTAGCTCTGGAGGTCCCTGCTTCAGTGTTTAGTGTGTCAGCCAAGATGGCTGCCATCACACATGCTCAAATGCTTGGAAACCCCAAGCTGTATTAAGAGAGACTAGCAGTAAGACCCCACATATCAAGATGAAATTTTTTTTAAAAAAACCCTTTCCCCCCCCCGTCCTTTGTCTCCAGGATCCCGTCTTCGCCAGGAGGACTTTCCACCGCGGATTGTTGAGCATCCTTCAGATGTGATAGTCTCTAAGGGAGAGCCAACAACTCTGAACTGTAAAGCCGAGGGAAGGCCAACTCCCACTATTGAATGGTACAAGGATGGAGAGCGAGTAGAGACTGACAAAGATGACCCCCGTTCCCACCGTATGCTGCTGCCCACCGGATCTTTATTTTTCTTACGCATTGTACATGGACGCAGGAGCAAACCTGATGAAGGAAGTTATGTTTGTGTTGCAAGGAACTATCTTGGTGAAGCTGTGAGTCGCAATGCATCTCTGGAAGTAGCATGTAAGTAATCCAAAATATGATCACCACCTTCTAAAATTAATGTAAAACTTTGTTGTTGCTTTGATGTTAACATATAGTCCTCTCATGCAGTATCGAGTTAGCAGATAATAAATGTAGATAAGCATGTCATTTTACCTTTCATTATTACTCTTACCCAAGCTGTTTTCACATACATCTATTCCGTCACAATGACCATGCAAAATATATGATTTATACTGAGGTACTATTCTAGCCTGTGTATAATCATAATTGACATTAGCATGGAGGAATCCTAGTCTCCCTTTAATGAGTAATCTAATTTTGAAATTATGGGTGAAGTTGGTTATACTGAACCATAACATGAAAAATATAATTTAATATAAGGGTGCACTGTCTCTCTCTCCTTATTAGGTCATCTGTTACTTCTGCAGAAGTAGTCAGTTTCCAGTCTGGTGACTCGTACTGTACTGTTGAAAGCCTCAATCCCTTCAGAGTTCCCTTCTGCCAAAAACTCAGTGCAGGTCTCATTCATTATGTGACTGGCATATGATAATTGTTAACCATTTCTCAACACATTTAGAACAGTCATATTCCTATTGATTGGCTTTATGTAACAGTGAAGTCATCACCAATCTTCTAGAGAATTTGAAACTACCGAGACCCTCATGCATGAATGCTCTGCTTCCAAGTGAACAAGCTGAAACAAGGTCATTTTATTTGCATGTTCAAGAAGCTTGTCTTTCACAAAATGTAAAGTTACTATGTGTTAACTGTCTCTAATTAATTATCTGGGTTGAAAAGGATACAGGAAAGAAAAATAAATTTCAGCATGAAAAATGAAGTCCGCTAATGCTGGCTGTGCATTTTCATATAAATTATTTTTTTTAAAACGGTTAAAAAGCAAAAAACACAATTCTTTTCTTAGACTTCATTTTCACTACAGGGAGGCTGCAAGGCCCTGATTCAGCAATCTTTCCCTACTCAGCAAAGTAGTTAAACATGTGTTTAACTTAAGCCCCATTGACTTCTGTGGTAAGCACATACTTAAGCACTTAGGGTGAAGAGGGATGGACTTAAGCATGTACTTAAATGCCTTGCTGACCTGCCACCCAAGTATTTTGCCTACTTTTTTTCTAGGTGGCTAACCCTTTTAATCTTCCAATTTCCAAATCCCTCCATTGTCATACAGCCACCCTTGTATGAGGATAAGAGGTACCTTCTCCATGGCTGATATCAGTTATAGTCTTTGAGGAATAAGGGAAGGAGTTCATATCTGAAACTACCAGAAGTAATTGAAGAGTATTGGAAGAACTGCTGGTTCAGTTTCCTTAAAAGAATTTCTCCTGCTTCAACTGACTTTTGTGTGTACAATGCTAAACATTAGTTAATCTTGATACTTCATCATTATCTTCATAGTTCATTCCTTTGAACTAATTGTTAGATGATATGGGAGCTAAACAGTAGAGTAGGGTAGGCCAATGCATTACCTTTCATTTCATAGAACCTTGTTTCAAAGCTTTTTCAAATCATACCTGAAAGGTAGTTTATAGTTTTCTTTCAAGTCCTCAGTGAAGACTTGTCCCCATCACAAAAGCATCACATAGTTTTGCACAGTTTAGGATTGTAGGCATTTTTGCACTGCAGAGACGGATAGCATGAGAGAGGTTGCAAAGCTGTTTGAAGAAACCAACATTGTGTGTGTGTGTCCAGCCAACACTATTAGATTATTACTCTTCTGAGCACTTTATTCACATGCATGATTGTTAAGATCTGAGAGAGGTTATGTTGTCTTTATTACAGGTATAAACATGTTTGGCTTTTTTACTTGATGTTAAGATTAAAACATCTACTGTCTGGATACAGATTAGAAAAACTGGTGGAGTTGCACCTTGAGTCATCACATCAAAATGATTGATTGTTTCAAAATAAAAGTATGCTTTTATTGCATCAAATCTTACTGATCTCTACTGCAATGACTGCTGAGAGTCTCTAGTTACGAACTGTTCAGTCTCCTGAGTTACGATTTTAACCACTGCAGCTGGTGGCAGGTCATGCATGAACTAAAAGTCAGATAACAGAAGACTGCAAAAATTATAAGACCAGGTTTCACTGTAGATGGTGTTTTAGGGAAGGATCACAGAACATGAAATCTGAGAGCTGAAACCATAGCCAAAGATTCTGTAAAGGCATCGTGCACCTGACACCAGATTATCTTACTGTTTTTGTACCTTTGAAGTTTAACTGACTGAATTCTCCAATTAAACTCTTTGGGGATTAAAGGGAACATTCCTGGGCCATTTAAATTAAATGGTGCTTTGTCTTTTCTTGAACTGAAACATGATGGTATGAGGGACTTCATAAAGGATGGTAGAAATTTTTTTTAAACATGTTCATTCATGATTTAAGGGCAAGATTCTGCCACACTTACTTTGTGAATAGGATCTATTGATTTCACTGGACTATAGACTCAATAATATACATCCTTATTAACTTTGTGACCTAGACATCTTTTATAGCTTAGGTAGCATTGCTTCCAAAGTTCATTGTTATGTTGGACACCTGACTGGGATGCACCTGACTGGGATGCAGCTCTTACTGGAGACTGCAAAATGACTCAACTCTTCTCAGTTTACTGCAAAAGTTAATGTATTTTCTCATTCAAATGTCTATATATTTTTTTATGGATCTAAAATAAATTCCCAGATGATTTGTAGGGAACAGCCCCTTTAAGGCTTTACATCAAGCTTTGTGTATCATAACTGTTTATAGGATGTAGGAGACTCTCGATAAGTCAATCTCCATTAGAGAAATGGCCTGTTGCTGATAACTGTTGTCAGCAGTGCATGCCCGTGCACCACTCCATTGCTGAATTAAAAACCGTTTATCTGCTAGGTAGTTGGGACACTACAGCATTGTTAAGAGAAAGCATGATAGGCCACATTCCGCCAGGTCTCACTCATGCTATCTGTAATGGTGTTGAAAACTGTTGTCTCTAACCTTGCAGTTAAACCTTTTTCAACACTCGATAAAGAGGAGCTAGTGGGGTCCTTTTGCTGACAACCGTTGCCATAGATCATTTTTCCAGTGTGGGTGGACCCTAATTGTAGCAAAAGAGAAACGGCTGCTTTTCACAGATCTAAAAATACTTGAATCTCTCTTCTATTTTGGTAATTAATCAATAGTGAATTATTTAAGTATCTGTATTAAATTGTGTCTCTTTAAAACTGTGAAGCTGAACAGTCCCTTTGAGAAGGGGCACTTTGCAAATAAACGTTTGTTTTTATTAGTCTCTCAAATTACTGTTGGGAGACTGTGCATGCTTTTGGTCTGGGCAAAGATCCAAGTGACTGGTTCATTCTTGTCTCCTTTTCCTACTGTTTTGTATGGGCACCTACCACACAAACACCATGATTCTTGAACTTATTCATATTCCTGTGTTTAGTTGAAATCATTAGAACTACAAGGGGCCATGATTCAAGGAAGCATATAATATTTAAAGTTAAGCATGCTTAATCCATTGCTGGATTGGGGCCTGTGGTTGCTGTCTTAGTTTTCCTAAAGAAAACTAAAAAAAAAAAAAAAAAAAGTCTTACTCCTAAATATTTTCAAAAATATTTTTATTTGAAAGCATAATTCATCATTGATATGATGCATTTAAATCATGCTTGGACTGATGCTTGGGTTAGTATTTTAGTAAGAATTTCCTGCTAAGCAGAAAACTAATTCCAACATCATTGATGGATCTGACATTTCTGTGGGAATTATGTTGCGGTTTTTTTTTAAATAGTTAAACCATTAATAGTAGGCACTGTGCTCTTAAACCAACAGAAAATAGTTGTTTTATTCAAAAGAAAAAATGTGTTTATCTTGAGTTAATATGTTCTAAATACCACAAATAGAATTTTTATGCAACTTACAGTTGGTATTAGAAGCGTCATAAATGTAATGCCCAAAATTTGCTTAGGATCATTTTAAATAATCTGGTATAAAAGGTAGGTTTTAAGTCATCTGTCTTTTGTGAAATGCCTTCAGTGCTTTTTAAATGTTTTGAAAATAAAAGCACTATTTTTCACAAAGCAAAAAATTGACATGCCTGAAACTATGGTGGGGAGTTTTCCAATGGGAATATTGGGAGACACATTTGCGGTAGCTACTGTAGGTAGGATTTCAGTTTCAAGCACTAGGGCGCCACATGTAAGGAACAGAAAGAGCATAAGGGGTCCTCGCACTGACTCAGGCTGTCTCTGATCTAGCCTGAGTCAGTGGCAGCCCCCAGAGATAACAGCTGTAGCCCCAGGTGTTAAATATGTGACAGCAGCTTGATCTATCGACCAGTGTAAGAGGGGGCTCTGGCCTAAATGAAAATTCATGAAAAATTGATGAAGTCCCCAGATTATTTTTTTTCCTTTTTCAATGCTGTGCCAATGCAGTGAGGAGAGATTAAATGAGGTGTTGAATGCTTTAGTGGCAAAGAGGTTGTGGTTCAAAGGTTAGGGGTCATGAATAAAAAGATCATCTCCCTCCCCCACCCTTTGCTTTCTTCTAAAACAAAACACAAGGGCTTCTCAGATTAGCCAGGCTTTATTTTGCTTTTGATATCAAAATGCAAAAAGGGTAATTGTTCAAAAGTAGAGGTATTTTTCACGAAAAGGGAAGGAGTGTGGAGGTTGGGGCTGATACAAAGGAGTGAACAAACTCTGATTCGTAATTCAATTGGAGAACCAGAAATAGATTAAATTCCACGACTGCAATATAAATTTTGGCCTCCATCTTTCAGGGTTTGTGCTTGAACTGAAGTCATTAGGCGAAAGAAAAGGTCTTGCATTATTTATAGGTCACAGATTGCTGGAATAGCAAGCTTTGGAACACTCTCAAAACATAATGGTCCTGTTTGCATTAAATCCAAAACTAAATTGATGCTTTATCTGTATGAGTAAGAGAGGTTACAGCAGTAGACTGAGATTAGCAAGAGGAGTCGCAGGTGTTCTCCAAAGTGAGCCAAATCTTTTACACAAGAAATCTAATACTACAACATGTCCATTTTATTTGTAAAATGTGAAGATTAAAAGATGAGAGGTGTAAAATATTGACTAAACAATCATCCATATATCATAAAAATAATCCCTTCAGATATTCTATGAAGCTATTGTAGAGGGCAATTGTGTGTTGATGACAATGAAATTAATTACATTTATCAAAGATACTTGAAATCCAAAGCACCTGCAAAATAACATAACATAGTAACCTGTGCCACATTGGCAGAGTAAAGTGCATTGATGACCTTGGTCTAGTCTTTACTGCACAGATATTCCCATTTAAAAAAATAATTTCACAATTGGCACTAAGTGTCAGTGTCAGCAGGGAAATCAAGGGCTCAGTGGTCAAAGAGCTGATTTGCTCTCTGATGTTTGGAGGATGAATACTCCACTGCCATGCACCCTTTTTAGACATTCACACCTTTGCCAAGGAACTGGGCAACACTACCTGTCTGAACTGGTAGTCATCTATGTTCTCTTAGCAGGGGTATAAATGACTGAAGAAAGTGGAATGCAGTGGCCAGTGGTCCTTTAAGAACCTGGCTGATGCGGAAGAGCAGGGCATTAGAGTGAAGCTGGTACTGTCCTTCTCACACTTCAGTTTTTCTGGGGATAAATATGGTACTCCTGGGTTGTCAACAGAACACATTTCATGAGTGCAACATTCCTTTTAAAGGGGAAAATAGTGACAGATGTGATAAATAAGGACGATATATTAAAAGAAAGGATAGTTGAAATGCTTTAAGGAAAAAAATGCCAGAATTTCATACTTGAAGTGGGATAAAAAATAGACAGATGTAGTATCATCTTGTCTGGCTTCCCATCAGCATTGTTCACTGTCAAAAATGTAGCTTATGATGAGATGTAATTGTGCTCCTTCTTTGCCCTCAAAGTCTCTCCAGGGTGGAATTCCTAATCAAAAAGTCTGCTAGTCTTTAACACACCTGCACAACTTCCATCAATGGTGATGAGAGGTGTATATTAGTGGGTGCTTGAACTCAGCGAACCTGTATAGTATCAATGCGAAAAAGGCCAATGGCTTAAGAATTTTTTTTTAAAAATCTCTCTACAGGATACTTCTGTAGCAGGAAACTGGTTATCTGGTATAATCCACTGGTGGTTACCACTGCAGGAAGTTACAATATGATAAAAAATGTCAGTAGATTATACACACACATTTATTTCAACAGTGAAAATATGAAACTAGAGAACCATACAACTAACAGTGAGTGAAACCACTACAGATAAACCACGATCTGAAGGAAACATCAGCTCAAATTCCTATTTGAGGGTCAAATAAGTTTTCTAATTATTTCATTTATAATTTAGTTTGTATTTATAGGTCAAAATCTAGTCCTCTGAGAGTAATAGGAGCAGAACTATCATGAGAGAGGCTTTTTTGGTGTGTGTTATTTCCTACTTGGCTGCAGCCAGAGTAGAGCAGAAATATGATGGAAGATCCTGTTCTCACTAGATATCCAACCTATGAGATCAGGGTGAGTTCCGACACATCTGGACTTTTTCAGTACTTCTCCAAACTTCACCTTCTGTGGTTAGCATATTTCTCGCTATCTGATTCAGATAGTGCTCTAGCTCCCCAAATAACTATATTGAGCAAAGAAAGGTAATCTATTTCAAAGTACCTTTTAATGATTAAGGTCCTGATCCTCCAATAGGGTATCCCAGACCCACTCCTCTACCAGTTTGTCTTTACATGGGCACCAAGGTTCAGTTGTAGATTCAGGATCTAAAATGTTAGCGACTATTCTGTCATTCCAGGGTGGACTAAATGGGACCTGGATCTACAAAAATTTCAAGAACCCATAAACAACAGCAGCAACAAAAAGGCAGTCATTTTTGGTCTCCTTGATCTTTTCCCCTGTTTTCTCTCCAATCATCCATTCCCAGGGACCTGTCATACTGGGCTGATCTTCTCTGCAGCTCTCCACACCTTGGATAGACTATTGATTTCTCACCTCCCCCCCCACAAAAAATGTTAAGGGCAAAGCAAATTTCTTTAAGATATCCAGTTTCTCCTCTGAAATTATCTACTCAGTGCCCACTACTTTCTCTTGCACAAAGAAAAAGCTGACATTTCATTTTGGAAGCTATTTTGCAAAGCTGTTGATCTGATTCTGCTTTTTAATAATCTCTTGCACATCACTTCATTTGATTTTGAGGCTTCCTTCTTTCTCTCGCCTTTGATTTTTATCAAGCCTGCCATTTATATAATTTCTGAACAGTCTACTTGATAAAAGGTTGAAAACTAAGCAACTGCAATGAGTCATGTATTATTATCTTTAAAATACCTCCCAGTGTGTGTGGGTTGATCTTCTATTAGTCTGTTTCATGTACTCATTCTGTGCTCGACATTTTTCTAATTTTAGTCAGTCCAGGAAATAACACAGCAGATCTCGATAACGCTGTAACATCAAATTATTTAACACATTTGCATTTCCACACCTCTGCTCCCTTTGCTGAGAAAACTATGAGTGCTATTTGAATATTAATTGAAATACTGGCTATTGTTGGCATATGCCTCAGACATGTTGTACTACTTTGTGATGTCAAATCAGATAAAAAAAATTCACTTGAAGCAACACTCCAGACCTTTCATTTGCAAACACTACATGATCTAAATACTAACAAAGTGCATTACACTGCTAATTAACAGAAATCATTAGGGCAAAGTTGGTGGATGTTATACATTAATGGGCTGGCATTCAGATAATCACTTTATTTGTTCATGGAAACTAGACTCTTATCATTCCTCCTTTTCATTTTTAAGACTCAGCCTTTCTATCTTCATTTACAAAGTTCTGTGTTTCATTTTTCTAGTCTCCAGGCATTAAAACTTCACCATGGCTTTTGATGATGATGATGACCCATTTCAAGATGTTTACATTGGTGTTTTTAATTGGCAATTTGATAATATCTGATGGCTTTACCAGTGGGAGGAGGGAGAGGAACCAGTTCCCAGTAGACAGGTATCTGTTTCACATCTTTCAGTGAGCACACATGTGGACTTCTGTGGATGCTTCTGGTGTTACTCTTTCCTGTGTGGGGAGAGTAATCTTCACTTAAGCATGTGGCATCAACTCACTCCTCAGC
Source organism: Mauremys mutica (assembly GCF_020497125.1). Lineage (NCBI taxonomy): Eukaryota > Metazoa > Chordata > Testudines > Geoemydidae > Mauremys > Mauremys mutica. The sequence goes on along the minus strand of NC_059072.1, from coordinate 186,013,249 downwards.
AAAATTCTAACATACTTTTCTTTTCAGCTCTATATGCAAGTTGGACTATCATTTTCTTCCATCACAGATACCTGCATTGTTGTACAAAAGGGTGTGAATTCTTGTGGTCCTGCTGGACTCTTCCCTGATCCTGCATGCCTAGGTAGAGATAGTGGCCATGTCATTCAGGATTGGCAATGACTTCTTCCACCTTCAGCTTTCTTGGAAACTTTGTCCTGTTCTATTTGTAATAGGATCTATTATTGTTGTTTTTTGTTGTTTTGTTTTTAAATTCACTTGGCGAAGTGGTAAATGCTGAAGAAATACAGATGTTTCAGCTTGTAGAGAATATGATGGCTTGTCCTCTCAATGGGCTGAGCCATCACTAGACCATTACTCCTGTGACTCTCATTCTGCCTCCATTACCAATTCAAAGCCATGGTCCTGCTTTTCAAAGACTTTGACAGCACAGGGTAAAACTGTATTAGTAACCACACCTCCAACTATGATCCACAAAGAAAGTTGCATTTTCTGGGGCAATGCAGCTCGCAAGTCCCAGGATGAAAGGTGTGAGCACCAGAGACAAAGTGTTTTGGAGTGAGGAGTGATAGATGTTGAATGTTCTTCCAGAGGAGTTTAGAATAATCCTAAATCTAACTACTTTTTAGATCACATTACAAGACCAACTTTTTTTATAAAGCTTACTTCCCATAATCAGAAATGTATGCATAGCACACCCCATTTTATAACTTGGCAGGAAGGGACAGATACATTAATTACATTTCTTAAGGCCGTAGAAGAAGAAGTCATAATGAGACTAGATTAAAATGTAGGAGTTCCTGTGTTTTGTCCACTAAAACCACACCTTCCACCTGGTGTGAATGTGTAAATTCTCCCAGCCTTTCACTTTATATCAGAGAAATACAATAGTGGCATCCTTGAGGCAGCCTTCAGATTTCTTCTGACAAGAAATATAAACTCTTGGCAGATTTAAAGTGCATACTTGTATTTTTTTGAATAGTTAGGGTTTTTTTTAATGCTGATGAACGAAACTGCAAAGCTTTGGTGTGGATGAGTGCCCAAAGGTTTTGGACCATGTGTAAATGTGTTAATTTTGTAAAAGAAATGGGCTGGAGTCATACTAGAAAAGACTTTGGGATCTTTGAGCTTGCCCCAGCAGAAACCAGGGTGCACAGACACAGCAAAATGGAGATGGGGACAAAAGAAGTGAATGACTTTTTCAAATTTTCAAAAAGATTTGGTTTGCAATTTAAATGAAAATTCAGAATGTGTTTTACTTCAGAATAGGTAGTTTCCTGATGCTACTTATTTTTAATGTGGTAGTTGGTTTACCTTAAACAAGATTTACTTCTGGTTAGATAAGCATTCAGCTGATTGGCTATCAGTTTAGACCTTATTCAAACTATTCTAACTCATCCGACCTCTAACACTGGGTTTGAAATCTTGCAAATAAAAGCTCTCTGGTGAGATTTCCACTACTACTTTTATGTAGTCCATTGAAGAGGGTGGAAATACACAAGAAAAAGCTATTAGGGTATTTTAGCACTTACATGTCTCCTCCTGACTGGAATCAGAAAAGTACAGAGATTGTGAAAAATAATGGTTAAAAGCATTGGGTTTGCTCCAGGGGTGGGGGTGGGGGTGGGGGGAGGAATTCTCTGTATCATGCAGAGTTCAGAAATTGAATATTTTATTTTTTGTCTTCTGTAGAGAACATGTTGAATCTTTGTTTTTCTCAGATTAAAAAAATGAAGAAACTGATAATATAAAATAAATGTGCAGTACAAATCAGTATACAAATTATAAGTTGGTGAATTAAATCAGAAATGGAAGGGCCTCCTGGGGAAGAAGTTCCTTCTGCCCATTTCAATGGGTGGAGCTGAGAGACATGAGTAGAAATTAGGGGTGGGGGAACCCCTTTCACATTACACTCTTTTTAATTGCCATCAATAGGTCACCTGTCCCGAATTGAAGTGACTCTTCTTTCTTTCTGGTTATGTGGATCCAATCGTAGTATTTTAGCATCTCAGAAATGTTTAGTGAGATTAGCTCAAAGGGCGTTGTAAGGATAGGAGAGTACTATTATCCCTATTTTACAGATGAGACTCAGAGAGACTCTGACTTGCCTAAATTCACACAGGAAGGTGTTGCAGAGCCAGGAATTGAAGACAGGTTTCAACCACAGGACCATCTGTCTTTTTGTTCTTCCCACTCTCTACTTGTCGTTAAAAACATAACAAAAAAACAAAATCTGTTTTCACGTCTTCTTTCACTCTGACCACACACATTTTGTGGCAACATTTAAATGTCAAGACAATGGGTAAAATAGAGGCCTCCCTTAAGTTCTGTCTTTTACAAGGAATTAACTAATTGTGTAAATTCTGTTCACAATCACCTTGTGGCAAGGTTGTGAGACTTTTTTTCTTTTTCAGTGGGATATTCAATATAAACCATAGCTTATAGATAAGTTGTCTCGGGAGAAAGAAATCATAAAAATCATGGACAAATGGTTTCCCTTATGAATGCAGTCTAAGTGCCCATATGCACTTTGAGGAATTAATAGTGTGGAGTCCCAGAGTTTGCACTCTCGTGAGTAGAAGCTATTGATTATGGACCTGACTCTGATCTCTCTCTCACTTGTGTAAATTGGGAGTATCTCCGCTGGTGTAAAACTGGGGAAAATGAGATCAGAATCAGTTCTAGCTTTTTCAGGCTGGATTTGCATCATATTTCCTTATTATATAAGATGGGATCAGAACGCCCATGTTATCAAGCCCATGCAGTGGTGTTTAAATGTAGCCTTTTCACCCATCTCTTGCAACTGATTTGCCCTTTACAGAACGACTGATCACAGGGCATAGATCTAAACAGAGTCACAGCAAACAGGTAGATGAAGGGGACAGTTTTATTTGAAGTGAAGTTTAAACTGTGAAACAGAATTGCTGCTCAAATAAGCTACGCAATATATCTGAAAATACTATTTATAATTCTAATATCCTTATTGCCAATGTTATGAAAAAAATATATCCTCAAGTTATAATGAAACATGGAAAGTATTATTTTACAGCACACTTTACAATATATAAATTCTGCATAAATTGTGAGTAATACCCTTAAAAGTTCTCATGCTCTGGACCCTGAAAGGAATGCTCATATAATCTTCAAGCTTCTAAATTATGACAAAGCTCCTCTGTTAAGAACACAGTGAGCTCAATTTAATTTCAATATAAGATGGGTATATTTCCAGCCTATTTTATTTGATTTGGTAAAATCCACTATATAACATTATCTCTCGTATATTTGCTTTATTTTCCTCTTTCCAATTAGTCTCATAGATATGCAAAAGCTAATAAAAGAAACATAGCATAGTTTTCCCCCACAAATTCGGACTTACAAAATTAATTGTACATCCTGATAATGTTTTTTTCTGATTTAGTGGCCTTTTCTGGCTTTTGCTGTAGTATCTGTGAGAAAATGTTTATATAAATATTTCTGTCACCCAATAGCCCAGCATCTTTTGGAGCTTAAGGCCAGTATCGGTGTCTATACTTATTTCCATATGTCACATCAGCTGCAGGAAAAAATGTATGCATTTCTGCCAGCCATTTTTCCATCACCTATCCCAGAGTCCTCAGTTGAGATGACCTCTGGAGTGACTGGTGTGGTGAGTGATGTAGTTAATGAGATCCAGCGACATCATGACCCCGACCTCTCATGGCCCTGGCTCTCCTCATCCATCTTCTTAGCCTCACAGACTGTAAGACAGTGTGTGGAAACAGGATTAAACAAGTGTGAATAAACAAGTTCAAGAGCTTTCTGTCATGACTGCCAACACTGGACAGCAGCAGAGTGCGAGACTAATAACTCGATGTGGGGGAGCTGGGTCACTTTACCATAGATGCACCTAGCGAAAGTACCACTTTCTACGTGGTGATTGTTTTTCAGACTTCAGGAAGAGTTTATATAAGACTCATGTGATATCTGTGAGGCTTTGCCTGCCATTCCTTTTTAGTCACACAGCTGGTGGCACATGTAGTCCAGGGATGGGTAATACATCATTTAAGGCTCCATCCAAAAAGGTGCAGAGGCCAACAGCACCACTAAGCAATCAAGCCTTCGGCTGTACTGTGAACTACTTAAACTTTGATCTCTTCAGAAAATAATTGGACTTTCTAATAAAAAAAAAAGATAATTTCATTTGCTTATATGAAAAACAATCCAGAATGTAAAACATACCATAGAAAAGAATCATGGCATTTCAGATAGGAGCTCTAGCCTACTGGCTTATTTTCTAATATGAATTTTTTCCCCCTTAATATGATTTCACCCTGAGTCTGTTTCTAAACATAAGATGCTGAGATAAGGCACACTTTTACTTTCCTGCTTGTGGCAATGGTTCAGGCAATGTCTGTCCTCTGTTTGTCAAGACCTACTGTTACCCTGTGGCACTTTTTGATAAGTTGACCAGTTGGTGATTAAACATATTTATTTAGTTCAATGGGTCAGAGCTATTGCGGCAGATAGAAAATTACTGATGGATTATCAGTTTCAGCACCTCTGACATCTGGCCTTAGTGTAGTCCATCATCTGAGAATTCATAACACATTTGCCTGGACAATAACATGCTCAGCTACCTGTGTGATCATGGATCTGGATATTGGAAACATTTTGTTCAGAATTAATAGGACATATGTCACAGAAACTAGAAGGCTATCATTTTTTTCCATGGTTGCAAAAGCACCCATCAGAGTTGACTAGTAATAGTGCACTAGAGTCCGTACAGAGATTCAGTTGTAGTTCACCAATATTTTAAATGTTTCTCTACAATGTCAAAAGAAACTAAATGGTAATTTTAGAATTAAAGCTGGTTTGTCTTCCACACTAACACAAACATTGATTAACAGGACACTTAAGTAAGAGGAAGTATATAATTGGTATTTTTCTGTGTTGTCTTTTCTATTACACTGTCAAACTGGTAAACTAATATATTTGAATTAAGATACTTTATTTGTATAAGCATTAAGTCATCTGTTTCTCTATAATCCCTGATGTCACCGTTGACTGACACCAGAACCCAGTCTATTTATGTTCCGCCCAGTGTCCTGGCAATTGCTTGAGCTAGGGTACCAGAGCCTGATCCTGAAAGGTGATTAGTGCCTTTTGCTAAGGACTGAGGGCCTCAATACGGGACAACACTTGAGCATGTTCTTAAGTACTGTTCCACAAAGGCGTGGTCTCCTGAACTGAAGTTTGTGACAAGGTAGAACAGTGCTGCTATACAAGCTCCCATGCAGGAGGAGCTAACCTGGACTCCTGTCCATCACAGTGTGATCGGAGGTGGGAGTATAAAGGAAAAGGGGAAGTGTTGTAGTCATGGCTATGTAGGAAAAAACTGTGTCCTTTTCCCTCTCATCTGGCAAAAAAAGCTGCCAAGGTCCCTGGCAGTTGGGACCACTCTTCTGAGTGGCTTGTTTTTGTTTGGACTCAATAAAAGAGAGCCTCCAGGAAAGAGATTAAAAGTCTGCCACTTGTAGTTCTGCTTGCCAGTTTAAGGGCCTAAGTTCCCTCAACTCCCACTGAGTTAAGAGAGAGTTAAGGGCACTCTCAAACTTTTGTGAGGCGATCGGCACTTTATAGTATCTGATCTCCAGTGTGTGGACTATATGTTCCCAGCTATTAGTCCCTCTTCCCTTTCCTCCCAACATCTACTCCACCAACAGCACCCTCCCACAATACTTCTACAAATCATTCTCAGGACTGGGGCCTGCAATGCTGAACTATAATTCACTAAGAACTTTCTTCATGTCCCTATTTATCCAATTATACAGCAGTTCCTATATCAGTTGAAATTACGAGAGTTTGGGATGCCAAAAAGGAGTCATGTTCCATTAAGGAGAGATTTTCTAAAGCACTGAAAGTATTTAGGATTACAAATATCATTTACTTTCACCTTAAATTCTTACGCAGTATGGCTGAATTATGTATGTTAATACCTTATACTACATTGCAGAAGGATTTCACTGCATAGCCATTATTTGTTCTTTTTGGGTTTGGCTTCTGGCAGTGCAGGTATGGAGTGTATCATTCTGTCATAGAGGTAATTTGGGCAAAGAAGATTTTGGCACAGTTTTTCATCCTCCTGGGTCTGCTTCCAAGTTGTTTCCTCCGTCCCAACCTAAGAGCAGCAGGAGCCTCCCTGTGCAGGTTTCTTTACTTGCTTCACCTTACCCTGTCTAGCCTCTAGGCCACTGTAGAGGAGAAGCACTGAAAGCCAAGCATCTGCCTCTCTTGTTCCACTCTGCTGCATCCATGTATAGTGAGGCTAGTTTGCACTGTGTGACCAACTCTACTGTGTGGTGCAAATGGCCAGGAAATGGTGGGAATATATCATGCTTCCTTTCTCAGCAGCCTAAAAGGGGTCCCTGTGCATCCCTCCACTACCACATCACCACTTCCTTCCTCAGTCTCCTCCAGTTTAGAATCTCAGTGAGCAAGAAGACATTTCTCCTGATAGGTGAGGATGTCCGAGGAAGAAGCAGTGGACTGAGAAATAATAAGTGTTGTTGCTCCTTTAAAGAAACAAAAGCGCATGAGAGCTTTATAAACTGGGGGTAAATAACCCTTCCCTTCAAACATGCACAGAATTGATTTATAGTGAAAATAAAAAAAATATTAACAATAGGACATAGGTTAAGTGATACCTGGTAAAAGGAAAATAGAAAGTGTTAAAAGCAAATAAAAGTGAAAACCTTCATCTAAAAGTCCAAAATTAATCTAGCAAGGTACAGACTTTGTTCAAGATGGTTTATCTCACCAATATTCCTTCTTTTGGGAATGGGTGATAGGTAATGGATCACTTGATGATTACCTGTTCTGTTCATTCCCTCAGGGGCACCTGGCATTGGCCACTGTCGGAAGACAGGATACTGGGCTAGATCAGGGACGTGGCCCACCAGGGTAAGCGGGAACCAGCAGCTAGCATATGCCGTGGCCTGCACTGCTTCCCGCAGCCCCCATTGGCCTAGGATGGCAAACCGTGGCCAGTGGGAGCCGCGATCGGCTAAACCTGCGAACGCGGCTGGTAAACAAACTGGCCTGGCCCGCCAGGGTCCTTACCCTGGTGGGCCATGTGCCAAAGATTGCTGATCCCTGGGTTAGACGGACCTTTGGTCTGACCCAGTATGGCCGTTCTTGTGTTCCCAGCCCTGGCTGACTTTCTCTCAGTCAGGACTTTCTATAGAAGTACAAGATGCTGGCTCTCCTTGTCTTTCTAGATGAAAGATCTTTGCCTATGTAGGTGTCTCGCCTATGTAGGGTTCTCACGTATAGTCAGTTCCCAGAGACCTCAACCCATCTTTTTCAAGAGCTCTGTTCCCTTGATCTAGCTAGTGATGGATGCCAAAGATGGCTTCTATCTTCCAAAGTTCAATTACCTTGTTTCAAGAGGCACAGTGACCTCATGCTGATTTCCCCTGCCTTTGGGCTTCCCATTCCCCTGTATGTAAATGGAGCTTTCATTGTTTTGATTCTTCCATGCTTAATTGACATAGGAGACAGGTAAATAGCTGTCCTGTCTGGGAGAGGCCTGTTTCTTCCTTTGTTTGGACACACACTGTGAACCCTAATATCAGTGAGTATCCATAATTTCTTATATTGTGTTAATACATATATTTTACAATGATATTATCACCATTGTGTCATTATCTTTCATAAAACACTTCACTGGGTAAACTGCTATAGTACAGTACCATTGTATAAATCAGTTGATTCAACTGCTTTACACCCCCTGTCTTTATAACCCAGAGACTTTATTCTCCTCCCCTGCTTATTAGCTTTGTTTACCTAATATGTAAATTGACCTTCATTATCTCTTCCTGATGACTGAGCTGGTCAAAGAAGCAAATAAGCATTCCTTTTTCTAGGGGAGACCTGTTTACCAAGTCCCCCAACTGCCTGGTATAAACACAATTTAGACATAATTGCAGCATAGGTCCATAACTCTTAATACACTCTTTATATGTACATCACTCAAGAGTATTAAAGATCAGTCAGTTATTAGTTTTCCAATGACATATTGTATGACACTTTTTAGATACAGGTTATAACCATAGTGAAATGGGTTTAGTGAGGCCTGACAAGAGTTACTGACACAGAGTAGTGAATCACCTCTGTGCCATGATATCCCAACTACCTGAGCTTTCTCTCTTTGATATTTTCTAACTTGTCTTGCTCTGTCAGATCCCTTACTTTTGCATTTTTTGTTTTGTCTTTCCATGGAACATGTAGTATCTTCCTTAGCCATCTGTGATGGGTAGCCTCCAAATTCTTGTTAGCCAGTGTCTTCAGCCAAATCTCTGCTTCGTACAGTAGCACGTTCAGTTCAATTGCATGATATAGTATGACCTTTGGAAGGTCAAACTAACAGTGCTTTTTCTAATTTCATATGAATGTTTTTGTCCCAGCTACCTTCCAGTGTCATCACATTCCCCAGGTAGCAAAACTTTGCTACCTGTTCAATTTCCTTTCCACTCACGTACACCTTTGCATCTGCTGTCCAGTTTACTGCTTTCATCTTCTTGATTTTCTCTGCATTTATTTTCAGTCCATTTTTTGCTCCTTTCTCTTTTACCTCTGGTGCAAGGGCAATTGTTCTGTTCCATGTAATATTAGTAAATTAGTGTCATTGTCAAAGTCATCCATGATGCCTTTTGTTGCCTGCTTCCTCACCCAGACTGTTGCTAAGGCAGAGAGGATTGGTGACAATACACATCCTTGTCTTACTCCAATCACAGTATCGAACCTCTCACCCAGGCCTGCATCAAACCAGATCAGGTTCCATTGTACTAGGCATGAGACAAACATACAGTAAATTGCAATCTCTGCCCCATTTATCTTTATAAATTAAGATGATAGAGATTTTTAAGGAAAATGTTACTTTAGCATCAAAGAGTTAGATAGAACTCTGTGTCTTGGTAACATGCTAGTAGTGTTCTGACCATTCCTTAGTAGATGGGGAAATGGCAACTTTCTAGTCTCTGTTGGGGCTAATGTAGTTGTATTTGAGTGAAGTGGTGAACATTTTTTTTAAATATCTTTTTATATGTAGCTGTGTCTGTCAAATCTACATTCCGTTCTCTCATAGACAATCTTGACACACATTTCCATTGTCCAAGAAATACAGGTTTTTTTAAATAGCCATCATCAACATTGGAGACACATTTACTGTAGCACTTCCATACAAGATATCATTTAATTCTGAGCCATCAACTAATATTGCATTTGAAACCTTTAATGTCACCTACAGCCAAAGGGGAATGAGGCTTTGGGAGGAGGTGAAATGATTGATTTTTTCCAAAGGACTTAACTAAAATTTAATTGCTAGCACTAACATAAAAGTTAGCACCCACATGTGCTTTGGTTTACCTATCTGCCACCAATGGATATTTTGCAAGATTTTAAGTTTTTAAAGGAATTGCCATCAACTTAAAAATCACACTTTGTTTTAATTTGTATTTAACTGACAATTCAAATATATATTTGCTATTTATAGCCAGGGCCTATTCCATCACAAGGAAGACTGATCCAATGATTAGGGCACTAGCTAGAGATTTTGGTTCAATTTCTTGCTCTTTTATAGCTTTCCTGTGCAACCATGGGCTCTCTATGCTTTAGTTCCTAATCTGTGAAATGGAGAAGATAACACCTTACTTCAGAAGGGTACTGTGAGGATACATACATTGGAGTTAATAAGGTGCTCTGATACTATGGTAATAGGTGTCATATAAATACTTAGATAAAATTAATCCTGTTCCCATTGGTAGAAATGTGGGTGGAATCAAGCCATTATGATCTGACCAACATTTCATAGAATCATTTGGGCACGTCTGTTTAACTCAGAAGGAATACTCATGTGCATAAAGTTACTTACATCCTTAAGTGTTTTCAGGTGCAGATTCTTAGTTTCCCCTGTTTTTATATTTGTTTTATTTTATTTTATTTTATTTTATTGTCGTAGTGGTTGTCTTTAATATATTAAGTGGCAAAAAATGGGAAAAATATTCTAAAAGGACAAAAATAATCTGGAGGAATTCAGGAGCAGGTGTAGTACCTGAAACCTACTTTTAACTCAGTTTTGATATTGACTAGCTTTTTTGAGTTGACATTTTCCTTTGAAATCTCTAATTTGTAATCCTTATTTCTTGTGATTTTTTTAAAAATTAACTTATTATTGACAGGTAAGCTTTAGTTTAGCAAATGCATTCCAGCTCTTTGTTACAGTTCCTTGCTACAAATATGAGGTGAGGCTAATACACATACACTTACAGTATGACAATAGTTCTGCTCTTTCACTGGTGGAAGCATTCAGAAATTATCAAGTTAGACCCTAGAATTTGCATCAATTGTTGTGATGTCAAACCTGCCATATTAATATTCTTAGTTTTTCCAACTCAGTAGATAAGCATAATACAGCTCAATCTAATGAGGTGTTTAGGTACACTAAATACTTTGCATATTCACAGCTCTGTGGTCTTGAGTAAAAAAAAAAAGCTTTTTAAAGCAGGCAATCACATGATAAAAAGTTGTAGCTTTAATTAAAAGGAGAATTAAAGAAAAACTGGGTTAAATTAAATGTTTGTATATTTTCTTTAATAACTCCCCCAAAAAATCCATACCCTGCGGAGAGATGTGCTATGCAAAACTCTAGACGGATTGGTTTAGTTTTGTTGACGTTCCAATAGTAAAGATGGTGAAAACTGAAGCTATAATGGGAATCTGGTTGTAATCTTTATTATACATGAATGACTCTTGTCTCCTCAATATCTAGATTTGTCCCTATATTTTCCCACCTAAATACCAAGAAAAAATGCATATACTATAAAGTTATCTTGTAACATTTACTGTTTGTCCATTGCAAAAATCTCAGTGAAGGAGAATGATTGGGGTCATGGAATAAACACGTAGCCTCTTTTCAGTCAACCTGGGCAGGCCTCAAAGATAATATGCCTAAAAAATATTTATCTTGGGGTCATTGCAATAGTCTTAAAATTAGTGGTCCAGGATCCTCAGTTGGTGTAAATTGGCACAGTACCATTGACTTCAGAGGAGTTTGTACCATTTAGTGAGAAGCATAATGAATTTGCTACTTAGAAAGCTTTTATTTTACAGAATTGAAACTAACATTTATGCTGGCAGCATGAAAAACTGATGTACCATACTAACCCAGGGCTTTGTTCTGCTATATACAGTACACTGCATTTTGGTCATATTGCAAGCATTCAAGTATTAAAACAATTTTGTCTTGTGTTCTTTCATCTCGACAGCACAACAGTCCAGTGACATAATGTCACAAACCATGTCTGATAGATTTAAAATTGAATGTGGATGTCCTGTATTTTCTTTTACTAAACACCCCTCGCACCTTACTGCCCCCACGGCTAACACAAGCTTTCATTTTTTGCAAGCTGTCTGCTTCACAGACAAATATGGAAACTGCTTGTGGTGGTCTCCTTCAGTAGCCAGAGGAAATTGCTTGCTCAGAGCTGTGCTACTTTATTATTAAAGCTGATTGGAGGGGAATCAGCAGCAGAGAATCAAGTGCTGTATCAAGAACCTAAACTCTGAGCAGTTTGGTAATGAATAAATTGGCCTATCTTTATAATTGACTAGTTTTAAAAGAAATTTAACCACTTGATTCTTTATGAGCCCCTGTGGAGCTGCTTTTAAGGGGAAAAAATGGTAAATTTAAGACATGACACGAATATTGATTTTAGATCTATTACAAGTTTCTAGTGGGGAAAGATAAGCAGTGTATGGAACAGAAACCTTAATATAACCTTCATAACTATTTTGCTGCTGCACAGCTTTATTATTGAATCAAATAAGGTTGGTTAATCTTAGGCTATACAATCTAAGACTATTTTCCAGATTATTGCTGTAAAAGAGATGTGTATGGAAAGATAAACCAGACTAAGTCAAGTGATCTTTGGTTTATTGTAACACTAGTGCAGGATGGGCTTTAACAAGTAGCCTGTTTTTTCAGTGTACAGCTTGTGAAATGGATTGACAGAAGATAAAATGGGACAAATTCATCTCTGGTGTAATATTGTAGTTCTATTGATTTTTGAATGGTGTTACACCAGGGATCAATTTGTCTGCTGATTGTGCCTGTTTCTTCCTAATATTTTTTTATTACAATTTAGTATCTACAGTATATGTGTATGTTATACAATATTATGCATTAGTGAATTTATCTGTTTTGTGTGTGTATATACATAAAATTAGTACACACATTAATACATACACACACTATTAGAAAAATACATTAAAAGAACAGTAAGGTTGTAATTGTAAAGTGAAGTAGTCAGGAAGTAACAAAGATAAGATTGTCTGTGAAACCTTAACTCTGCCCCCATGTGTGTGGTGGTGTTACATGATCACATACCGTATGTTCTGCAGGACTCCTTTTTCAGTCAGTGAACAAGATGGAAAGTGCCCAGTCAACCAGGCTGCTGTTCAATAACTTTTTTGTATCCCGATTGATCAGTGATTGGCCCCAGAAAGTCAATGGTTCCTTGGTTCCTAGTCTATTGTCTTAACTCAAGAGTATTCTTCCTCTTCCAGTCTTACCTGACTCCTCAAACAATGTACAACTTCTACCTACAATAAGGAATGGGTGTTAGAGGCACCTGTGTCATTTGGCACATACCATACACCGAATGGGGCAGAGGTGCTTTGGATTCCAGACTGATTCTCTTCATAGTCCAGCCTCATTCTTTCTCCACATAGAAAACTAAGGGCCTGACCCAGAGCACACTTAAGTTAATGAGATTTGGTTCAGGATCTGAATGAGCAGAGGACCTGTAGAAAAGGTAATATGTAGCCATGTAATAAAAGACTGTAACATATTGCATCCACATATGAATGAAGTGTTAAAATAGCACAGGTGACCTTAATTTTGTTATTTCTTGACTTCATAGTGCTGCTTTTTAATATAGGTCTTTCTTTCTTTATATTAAAAAAAAAATCAAAATGCCGACACACATTCCATCATGTTCAGCTATTTGCTAGACCGCATACTCGAACACTGTACTGCATACACCTTTCTATAGCCTGTGTATGTGTGTGTATAAAAAATTAATAAAAGCAGGACTTCTTCAGACCACCGCCTCTCTGTACGTGCACCTTCACTTACTACATGAAAGGAGCTCTCCTGCCTTCCTTACTAATCATAGAGAAAACAATCCCAACACTGCCTACAACATTAGGTGAAAGTCACTCTAAAAGACCTATTGTTGTTGTTTTTGTTGTTTGTATTTACATGCAAAGCACCAGAAGAATGTTGGTAGGCTATTAAGAGATTGCATTAGAGAATCCGGTGTACATAGCTAAGGTCCATTTTACAATTTTGAGAAATTATTATTAATTTTCACTAGAGCACTGACAGGTGATCTGTGATGTAGGGACCATCTCCAAATTTCACCTTTCTGCCATTACCATGGATGAACTGTTCAAAATAATGTTGCAACTACTTTAAAAAATAAATAAATATTTGAAGTATTTTTACCCTTCACTTTTTCATTCTTGAAAATTGCCGAATCCTCAAGCTTTCTAACAAATATTTGTTCCTGGACTGAAGAAGGAGAAAAAGAAAAACAAATCCTTCCAAATTTCAACCAGATTGGATAACATGCTGAAGTCCAAAAATGATCCCTTAAATGAAAATGCTTGTGCAACCTTAGCTATAGAATACTGATACCTGCTCTACCTATAGTATACACTTGTATGTGTGTATAAATGATTACGTACTGTCATCATGTAAATCCAGCTAGTCAGTTCATCTCATTTTCTATGGTACAATATTTAATTGTATGTTTGAGCTATGAAAAACACCAACATCACTACAGTTAGCGAATGGAATAGAGAGTCATTCTGAAAGTAATGGAATAAAACAATCTGTTCTAATTTTCATTGAGTTAATGCTATTTTGTTCTTCTCCCAGTTCATGAAACAAGATACAGATCTCCCTAAAGCCACAATGACTGTGCCAGTTGACTACAGCTTGATAGAATGCCTTTTGCTGAGATGTGGTCCTGGCATGGATTTCAAATTACATACAGTTTTGCTATATTTAGATTTCAACAACCCCCAAACAAAAATTAGGCATAACATTTCCTAGAAAACACATCCAATTACAAGCTATTTTTACAAAGCACAATGAGGGTACACGAGAGCTGACACTGCCGTGGAAGTGGTAATATGGCCTATGACCTTCTTGTGTCATGAAGAAACTTGGTCATGTTTAGTTAACCTACAGAACTACACACCACACTATCAATCAGCTTTATACCATTGAGCAAAGCATCTTCTGAAGGATGCCTCTGTGGCTTACAAGTATGGCTCTGGTGTGTTAAGAGAAGAAATTGTGGAGACCACTATAATGCTGAAGCAAGGGTTCATATGTATGCAGCTCCCAGCTATTGAACACATTTGACCCCCAAATGACAGAGTAAATGAAAGCTCTTTTTTAAAGTAATGCAATCAGTTCAAAAATATTGTGCTAATAAAGTTATGCATTCTAATTGAAAGATTTATGGCAACCCATTTAGTTGTTACTAGGTTATTTGTGACAGACAGATGCAGAGTAACCTGATTAGAGTCAGCATTGTGATGACTTGTAGCTACAGAGGGGAATAAAGCTTCAAACCATTGTCACAGTCCATTCTCTGAAATGCAATTGGAAGATGATTTAAAGGAACATATGTGACACAAGTTTTGCAGCTGCCTGCTAGAGGTTTTCACAGGCAAAACACTAAAATAACTGGAACTCTCTCTTTGGCTGGTTAACTTTTTATTCATTTTTCAGGTTTGCAGATTAATTTGGAAGACATTTCCTAAAAACAAAACAAACACCACTACCCCACTCCAAACCAACAATGCTTCTATGCTGATTGCTTTCCATTCATTTTACATATTGTTTCTTATATGAGAAGTAATATATTTGGTAATGGAATTAATGGATGATTATAATATTGGCATTTTTGTTGAACTTGATGAACATACAAAAACTGAAAATAACAGAGATGCTGTTTTATAGATGCATCTTTGAATAATACAGTATTAAGATTTAGATGTATAGAATAAATAACTGAAATTTTAGATGTGAGACTTTAGTAATACCATTATTGTGTATAATAGAATAATGAATGTTGGAGGTGGAATGAACCTATTAGATTATCACCCCGTCCCCTCCCATTCAAGAAATAGGCATGTGATTAAAAATGAATGTGTTTTTATAAAGATGCAGATCTATTTTAATTGTGTTCCTGCTCTAAGTTATATTGTAAATTAGCATTGTTGTTTTGTTTTCTTTTTTTGACTCATTTCATAGAAGACACATAGTAACATTATATTTTAATAACATTGTAATACCATATGTCACTGTAGTTCTAATTTCTGTGCACCAGGAGACAATGTACCTGAATGCTTCTGGGTGAATATTGGCTGATAAGCAAAAAAATGATCCAAGTTAAGTCTCAGTGGTAAATGTTGCTGTAACCCTTTCTAATTAATACAGGCCTTTTGCTGTCATGTGTCAATTTGTATCAGATTCAAATGTGTCATCAAAGTAGGTGTCAGAGGAGACCAATTTGACAGAGCTACTGTTTCATTGAGAATTAAATCATTCTGAGGACTATAACCTTATAAAATGGTACACTTTGTTTACTGTCATTTATTTAAACAACACTTCATTGGTGCTAGAGGGTAAAAGACATATGTTCATCTGAAGGCACTGAAGGGTTAATTTAAGAATCTGACTAATAGGGTGTTAGTGGATTCCAGTATTTATAAAGTGCTTGCTGCAAAATCTCTTTTGACCCTTGACTTTTAAATTCTGCAGCGTTTATCCTCCAGAGTATAAAGCTTTCTTCAGCAATTTGAAACACTTGGTAAAGAATGACTACTGCTGCAATGCTAGGCAGGAAGAGTATATAAATATATATATGTAGTATCTTTTAAATTTCCGAGGCGGGAGATTGGGACTGGGAACCAGCGGGGGGTTGGGGAATGTGGGTGACTGGAGTCCAGGGTGGGAAGGGCAAGGGGCAGATTGCATGAGGAGCCAGGAGAGAAAGGGACTGTGACTCGGCTGGCCAATGAAACTGGGAACAAGGATCTGTGTGGTGGAGGAGAACTGGGAATCATGGGGCCAGGAGACTGGGAGTGGCGAAGACACTGTGGTTGTGACAAGAAGACTGGAGGAATGAGACTATGACTTGCTGGGAAGAGGACTTGGAATGGGATGAGGAACCCCAAAGAATGGAGAGTGGGACTGATTAGGAGGGGAGAATGGGATTGGGATAAAAGGCTATGGTGAGAAGAGGCAGGACTGGGACAAAGACAGGCTGGGGGGAGAAGGCTGAAGCAATCAAGTTTGGGAGGAATAGGCAGAAGAGTCTGCGGGCATATCCCTTCCAGAGACTGAAGTAGAATTCCAAATTTCTGAGTTGCACCATTCTCACCACTGACACTGTCACATCCTATTTTAGTGCTGGTCCTTGCAGAGGATTGGGCAGTTCTATTTATAATTAGTAAAATCATTGAAAATGGTGGAATTTTTAAAGGATGCCCTTGTGTGTATGTATGTGTGAAGGCATTAGAACTGAGTTGCCAGTCACCAGAAGCACTGATCTTACCCATAACATTTTGAGATCCTGAGCACTTGTAAGCCATTCACTTTCACCACAACCTTGGACATATATTAATATATATTTATAATATAGAATTGTGGGTAGCATGTGTTGGGCACCAAAATGGTGAAAATAGACTTTCATTATTTGTCCATTGTAAAAATCTCAGTGAAGGAGAGAGATAGGGGTCATAGAATAAACACATAACTTCATTTAAATCAACATGGGCAGGGCCTGGAGATAATGTGCCTGAAAATGTTAATCTTGGGGTTGTTGTAATAGTCTTAACATTAGTGGTCCAGGATCGTCAGCTGGTGTAAATTGTCACAGTACCATTAACTTCAGTGGAATTTGTAACATTTTGGTGGTCAACCTAGATCTATAAGGGGTTGTACCACTGCCTGCCATGCAATTCCAGGTACCTTAGCAGCCCTGACACCAAGGTCACATCTTTGCTTCCACCACCCAGTTACTTTTTGCGGAGTGACCCAAACAATGTCTCAGTCCCAAATTTCCCCCAAGCCATCTGCAAATGTGACAATCAGCAGAGGTTCCCAGAATTCTGCTACTGATACTCTGTTACTCTTCTCAGCCTCAGCTAGTGAGAAGTTTCCTACTGCTAAACTGTGTGACATCTCCCTTTAACTCCAACTTGTCTGCCTTGCCAGCAAACTCTTGAGGACTCTACCAGCCCAAACCTTGCCTTGAGGTAACTGCCCGTGAACTCCAACTCCCAAGTTCCCCAAAGACACCCCCTGCACATCCACTCTTTCCTGGAACACTTACAGAAGTTGTTCATTGCCCTTTAAAGAGACAATACACTCAAGCGCCTTAATTTAGCTGGGGTTTGACAAACTGGTAGGTTTCCATCACAGCACCTGAATTGATTTATAATAAAAGTAAAACGAGTTTATTTAACAAAAAGACATAGGATTAAGTGATACCAAGTATAAGGAATTAAGGTAGAATGTGTTATAAACAAAGAATCAAAAGTAAAAATACGCTTTCTAATGGCTAAGATCTAACATAACAAGCTACAGTCATTGTTCAAGGTAGTTTCCTCCCCATCTTCCTTTTCCGGCAATGGCTGTGATCCCCACAGAATCCAAGGCTCTGATTTTCCTTGTCTCCTAAGATTGAAGAGTTTGGGGTTCCTTGCCCCTCTCTCTACAGTCCAGGACACCTTTGAAAGTATATCTGTCAAAGTTGATTGGCCGTGCTTCAAGAGGCAGGAAGGCTTTCTGGGGGTGCAGTCTCCATTCCCCATTGTGACTGTCAAGTGATTGCTTTTTCTTTACTTGCACTCCTGATTGCGGTTTGCCTAACATGCAAATGTGCTTTCCTTTTTCTTTAGTCACACCTTGCTTAATTTACATGGGAGACCCATTCAAGCAGGTGGAATTGCATTCCTTTGTCTGGGGAAAAAAAACCTGTTTATCAACTCCTGCTTGTGTGCCTGGTTTAAACACCTTTTATTCGTAATTACAGCACGTCTGTATAATCCTTTGTGGGTTGATCATACATACATCGCACAAGAATATTAACGATCAGTGAGTTATTAGTTTTCCAATGACACATTACATGCCACCTTTTGTGTATATATCATGACAACAGTATGTTAGGTGTAATGAGTGTGTCAGGCCTGACAAGAGCTGCTGACACAGAGTAATGAACTTTTGTCACAGGGTTATGTCCATGTATTTCACTGAAGATCTGGCTCAGTGTTTTTAGAAGATACATACAGCCCTATGGTCCACATCTAATACTAGAAGTGGTGGTGTACTGTCAGCTCCCATTCATTTTAATTGTAATTGAAACTGTTGGACACCCTGCAGGAGGAGTTCAGCATCTTGCAGGATTAAATGAAGAATATTTCAATCCTTCCTTGAGCATTAAAAATTCAGATTCCGTGTTGAGCTTTGTTTTGTCTGCATCTTCCAAAATCAAATTTTCAGATGCCAGTAGTATTTTGTTTGGAGAGGGAAACCTATTTGAGGGCTCTGCTTTGACAGTGTACCTTTTAAGTGCTTTTCCCATCTCTAAAATATCAGCGAGATGGAGAGACAGAAAAAAGGGGGACCTTAGTGACTACATTCACCAGCCTATTGATGCAATAGTCACAAAAACTGAATGCTGTCATTTTGTCTTTGTCAAGTTCTACAGGCCCCCAAAATTGCATTTGGAAGTGCTCATTTTTCTACCATTGACTTTGGCTACACTAAATTCACGAAAATCCAATAGATTTTCTCTTAAATAAAGCATTTCTCACAAGCTGGGTTGGTTCAGCTTTAATTTGCAGCCACATTATATAACACTCGGAGTGATTAAATGTAACCTTTCTCCAGTGGAGGATTCCCAGCTCAGACCTAGAAATGGAAAGAGAGTTGATTCAGCACCTGACTGACACCTCTCTGGGAGGGCTTGAAGGTTTGGAGCAGCCGTGTGCTGTTCCTGTGCTCTTTCAATTATAAACAAAAAATGCTGCAGTGGGCATATTGTGAATGTTCACGTCTCTACCTGTCAACACTTCTGAAACCTTCAGCACCCTGTTTCCTCGTGCTCCTCCTGATCAAAGCATGACCTGCTTACTAAGACTCTCATAAGCTAATAATTTAATAACAGCCCTGAGCCAGAAGACAAAGGGAAAGACAGTGTAGGAGGCTTGCTGCTAATTTCTCTCTCACCATAATCAAATCAGTACAGCTATCCAGCCAGGACTCATAAACCTTAATAAGTCACTCTACTCGATTAAGAGAAATTGATTTTCCTCCATCATGGATCATAGTGATTATGATAAATCTGGTATCTGCTGCTCACTTCCTTTTCTCCCCTGCCAGTGTCCATTTGTTTGCAGGGTCGGCAGGTAAACGAGCTGGAGAGATGACACCATGTCATTATCTGCAGTGGGTGTCAGCAGTCTGACAGCTGTGGAATTGAGTGGTTCTACAGATCAGTGCAGAGGCCAGTTGTGAGGGTCTCACACAGCAATTACACACTTCTGACAACTGTACTGACAGCCTTTAAGTGCAGGAAACTATGGGGCAGAAATTTGTAATTGCAATTAGTTGAGGAAGTTGTAGTTGGTTATGGTGTGATGCTAGTATGGGGGCCATAATTTAGAGGTTAGCCAAAGTGAGGGCAGATGGGAGAGGAGGGGGGGAGAGTGTTGGCAAGCTGCAATGTTTTAGAAAAAAAATGTTGACCTGGTCTTCCATCTGAGGTTACCCATGCAAATAGTTCTTGACAAGGTTACTTTTGTGTTGTGTTCTCTTTCTACTTTCCCTTTAGCTATATTGGCAGTAGAATCTTTAATTGGCTTCTTTCTTTGCCCAGCTGGACTTCTGAGGAAATAAGTAGGGCAAATTTGCAATGTAATTCAAGATGATTTTTAAAATTTGCCAATTTAAAAAAAAATCATATTAATTATAATTTTGGACTAGTGTAAAAACAAAATAAAACAGATAATTGTTCTCCCTCCACCATACTTGCCTGTATGATGGTAATATTAACCCATTCCAATGTCTCACCTGTTGCATTGGACCATAAAACCAATCCAGGGAAAACTAGTCAGTCACATGGTTTTGGCTTTTCCTATTTATTTTGAGCTGCTAAACTGATAGAAAAGAAAACTTATTTACATATACATATAAATATATAAACGGACAACATTTTCAAATGCAGTTGTCTGAAGTTAGGCTCCTAAACCCATATTTGGGCACTTAGGTAAGTGTCTTGATTTTCAAAACTGCTTAAGTGCCTTGTAGATGTCTAAAGGAAACTAAAAATGATTTTCCCTCTCTGAAAATCTTCAGAGTCTTTGACCTTGGCAATGTTTGGATTATATTTTATAGAAGTTAACTGAATAAGCAAAGTCAAAATTCACTAGAATCATCTAGTCCAATCTCCTGCATAATGCAGGCCATAGAACTTCACATAGAAATTCCTCTACGGATTGGATGGAAAGATGTCCAATTCTGATTGAAGGCCAGATTCTGGTCTTTTACTCATCTTGATTAGGAGCTTATTCCACTAGTAGTTACTCAAAGACTGCATGGGGTGAAGTGTTGACTGCATCCCACGGTAAGTTGTTCTAATGGATAATTAAAATTTTGCACCCTATCTCCAGTTTGAATTTTTCTAGCTTCAACTTCCAGCTGTTGGCTCTTGTTGTGCCTTTTCGTGAATAAAGCATCTTTAAAAATAAGATGTCTTCTCCTAACATGCATACTTATGAACTACAATCAAGTTGACTCTGAACCCTCTCTTTGATGTGTTAAGTATATTAAGCTCTTTGTCTCTCATTGTAAGATATAAACTGGCCGTCAGGAAGTTTAGACTTGAAATTAGACAAAGGTTTCTAACCATCAGAGGAGTGAAGTTCTGGAACAGCCTTCCAAGGGGAGCAGTGGGGGCAAAAGACATCTGGCTTCAAGACTAAGCTTGATAAGATTATGGAGGGGATGGTATTGGTATGATAGGATAGCCTAATTTTGGCAATTAATTGGTCTTCGACTATTAGTGGTAAATATGCCCAATGGTCTGTGATGGGATGCTAGATGGGGTGGGATCTGAGTTGCTACAGAGAATTCTTTCCTGGGTGTCTGGCTGGTGAGTCTTGCCCACATGCTCAGGGTTTAGCTGATCACCATATTTGGAGTCAGGAAGGAATTTTCCTCCAGGGCAGATTGGCAGAGGCCATGGGGGTTTTTCGTCTTCCTCTGTAGTGTGCTTTCCAGGATGCAGTCTCTCACCCCGTAACCGTGACTAACAACCTATGTTTCTAGAAATACGAACTTGTACTGGCTGTATTAAAATGCATGATGTTCGATTGTGCCCAATTTAACAAACAATTCAGATCACCTTGTATAAATCATGTATTTTATGTTTATTTGCCAGTTTGTGTCATCTGAAAACTTGATCAGCACTGATTTTATATTTTCTTCCAGATTACTGATAAAGATATTGAATAGTATTGGGGAGATAACTGATCCCTGGAGGACTCCACTAGAAACACATCCTCTCATTGATGATTCCCTAATGAAGAGTGTATTTTGAGATCTGTCTTGGAGGCAGTTTCAAATCAAATTACTATATGCCGTATTGATTTTGAATAGTGCTAATTTTCTAATCGGAATGTTATGTGGTCAAATGCCTTGCTGAATATTCCATTATGGCTGTTTCCTTTATCTACCAATTTCATCAAATAATATCTAATTTGTTTGGTAAGACCTATTTTCTATGAAACCACATTGATTCCATACTTTGAAATGTATCTCTTGACAGTTATCGAGTTTTCGGCATCTCTTGAAACTTACTTAGTTTGAACAAGAGTCTCAAAACTTTCATTTTTGATTATTGGACCTTCTGGCTTCAGTTTTAAAAATCGTCTTGGCAGAGTAGCCCTATCTTGGCCCACAATACTGTTTCTGCTGGCTGCTTTTGAACATGTGCTGCTCATGTTCCAGTGGGCAAAGCCAGAGTGTCTTCTACAATATGCCAACACTTGATTGCACTACTGAGAGTGTTTTAAATCTCCTTAAAACCCCGTTACTGGCAGGATATATTGGAGTGAAACTGGAATACTGACATTTTATTAGCTGGGGCTGGTGGCGAGTATCCTAGATTACTTTCCCTGCCTGAAAAAGTGTGTACCCTTCAAACTGCTTCCTTTCTCAGTGCCAAGACCACACAGCAGTGGTGTAGTAATGATGTATTCCTTATTTAACAGAATGTGCTGATATTATAATAGTAATGACAGTTTGAAAATAAAATGGAAAAGTAAAAAAAGATACCATATTATTCCCACCAACATATCCCCATGTGCCCAAAACCTGCAGAGAGAGAGCTCTTTGCCACCTCCCCAGGCATACCGGGTATTCCTGTTCATTTTGGTCATTTTAGCTGACTAAGCAGACTGCTCTAAATCATACTAGTGGCTAGATGGTGCCTTGAACAACCACACTATCAGGGGAACCCGGGGGTCTGGCTTTCTGAGGGTATGTCTACACTGCAGTGTAAGCCTTGTGTTAGGAGAACTAGAGTTACAGACACTGGCTTTGTTAACCTAGTGCTTGAGCGTCTACACTCATTTGTAACCCAGGTTAAGAATTGTGGAACCCTGGGTCCCAATCTGGAGCTTCAGCATCTGCACTGTATTATGCGGGCCGGAGTCCAACCGCCCAGTATCCCAGATTTTCTAGAGCCATCCCAAAATGTTGCTGCTCTAGACATTTGTTCATAGTGCAGAGTGGGAAAACTTGACTGTCCACCAAAGATGACTGTTCAGAGGATAAAGTTCACTTGTGGGATTGTGGGATACTTTTGGCAGACTCCCAGAGCACAAGTCTGGTGAGGCTGCATCTACACTGCAGAGTAATAGAGCTCGAACCCTGGGTTCTGGCTTAATTCAGGCTCAGACCCTCCACCCCTGTGGGGTCCTAGGACCCTGGGTCCGAGCCTTGAGTTAGCATGATTTCTGTGTAGATGAAGGGGGGGTTAGGCTTGAGTCTGAGTTTGAACCCTGGGCTTACATTATTGCAGTGTAGACATACCCGGAGGCTGAAGAGGATTTCGAGAGAATGAGGTAGAGAGAGTGAATGTTAAACTCCATCAGCAAAAACAGTTGTTCATCCAGGATACCTGCCAATGATAATAGAGATACCAGTTCAGTACATGCGAATATTAATTTGAACCTTGCCTGATACCATTATTTTTTGTACTACCAAATACGTATATTTGTTGTTGAATGGCTCAGCATCAACTAAATGCTAAAGTTCCATGCTATGGTCAGTGTAAGCATATTGTTTGTTTGCTTAAAGATCTGTAATGATTAATAGTTAACAGCACTTGATACTGCAAGGTTGAATGCATTAGAAATGCCAGAGGTAAGTATGAAGATAAATAGGGAATTTAAAAGGTTTTATTTTCCCCCCTTTGTAAACAAAATGTTAGTCACTAGGCCGAACCAAAGGTCAATATCATTTGTGGGATTCCTGTTACCCTAGTGGAAATTCCAGTATTGTTATGATCATTCAATTGGTCTCTGTAAGTTACTACTGGTATTTCTTGAGGTGGGGAATAACTTATTTGTTATTGGAGGACCTTGGAAATAGTAGAACACTAGATCCCATTTTCCCTCCCAAAACCTAGATGCCAACTGGAAATAATAAAAACAAGTTTACATTTTTTCCACTAGAATTTCCATTAGGAGGAAAAGAGTATCATAAAATCATCAATGGCAGGACATGACCCTAAAGCATTGATTTTCTCTTAGATAGACATGCCCAAGGGTGGAAGCAAGAAAAGTACAAAGAAGAGAAGAAGCCTGAGTATCTAACTAATTTAATTTTTCAAATAGTCGCTAGTATTTCAGTACTCTGTCACACACAGATACTGAATGAGAACAGTGTAAGTTACAAAAACACAGTAGATCCAACCATGTTTGAATTTGTTTATTTGTTTTCAAAATCTACTTTAAACCTAGGTTGAGAATTTATGTGCTAAATTATAGCCCAAGCAAACTATTATGGTTGGGTCACAAGCCTTTGAATGATGAGTTCAGAGTGGAAACACTCATAGTCTTCAGTCTAGTCTAGAAAATATTGCTATGGAAATAAGTCATATATTCAACAAATATGACCACAAAGGAATTTAAGGAATGGAAGACAAGTACAACTCAGTTGAAACCAACAAGATCTTTTCAGATTGACACATTTCCTAACACAGTTCCATTAACACATTTGACACTCTAAGCTGAGCATAGGAGCTTGGGTGGGCATTTGATGATTTTGAGGTATTTACTCTATCATTAGAATGTTGATTAGAAACAATGTGGTATATAATTAATTAAATGTTGGTAAAGTATGGCATAAATGCTGGCTGTTATACAAGAAACTGTACGTTTAAGAACAATGGTGCAAGAGTTCTCATTACTGTAAAACATTTCATTTACTTACAGGGTTCTGATTTTACTTAAAGAGAATATATTACTGAAGAAAGGTGCAAGACTGACCTGGTGCCTAAAGTCCTGTATTCATCAGGGGTACTAGTCATTAGTGGCAAAAGAAATATAGGCTTCCCTTCATAGTGTACTGTAACCTTGACTTAGAGAGGGCATCTCTAGGTGTGATAGCATAGTTCTGGCTCCATGCTCTTTAAATTCTGGGCAGAATCTTTTATGACTGCCAAAAATGATACCACCTGTTTTCAGCTGTGAGTTTAAATTTTATTAGTAATAGTAATTATCTTGTACTACAGTAATGCTTGTAGGCAAGGTATGGTGACCAGATGTCCTGATTTTATAGGGACAGTCCCGAAATTTCGGGCTTTTTCTTATATAGGCTCCTATTATCCCCCACCTCCTGTCCCAATTTTTCACACTTGCTGTCTGGTCACCCTAAGACCAGGGCTCCATTGTGCTTGGCATGGTACAGCCATAACAAAGAGACAATCCCTGCCCCTTGCTAGTTTACAGCCTAGGTCATGTGATGTGGACATGTGTCCACTCCAAACTGGCCTGTGACCATATGGTTCACTGTACAGCCTTCAAATCTACATCTATGTTGAAGTCTGACTTAGCAATACTGTTATAATAAATGAATAATGTAGTGGTGACATCACTGCAGAACTGCCCTACAACAGAACATTAGGAATGTCTAGCAGTAAATCTCCTGGTTTGCATGGGCATTCTTATTTTAGTGAAGGCTTTGAAAACCATTGCAGTAGGCCCTCTTCCCCATTAAGTTGGACAGCAGCAGAAGCTGCTTCTCTCAAGTCACTTTTCTTCACTTGTTTTGATAATTATGAATAAAGGTCAATCACTTTCCCATCGAGGCAGATCCTGACAGCTTCATATGTCAGCTAGTGAGCTACAGATGACATGCTTGTCAACATAACCCCCACCCCCAACCTCAAACCCTAGGATATATCTTTACTTCCTCGTGACCAGCTGAAAGTCAAAGCCAAAAAAAGGAGGTAGAGGTCGGGGTCCCCTTTTTTCAGCCACATATATATATATGGTGCTGGGGAATATTTCTCATTTTAAGCTCTATTAATGGATAATTACATTTACCTTGTTAAACGTACACAGAGAGTATTCTCAGAGAATACAAATGCTCTAGTTAAAACATGCACTTGTCGAGGTCTTCATTTGAAGTGTTGGTTTTATCAAATCATTTCCCAAAATCAGAGGGTAGGGTTTTTTTTTTAAATAAATATAAAATATTAACATTTTTCACACAGTTATGTTTAAGGCTTTAGACAGAGAGTTTAAAAATAATCCTGTGTTAGCAAAAAGTAGATTGTGTTTCAATATCCATTCTTTGTATTATAGCAGAGCCTGGAGTTTCCAACCAGTTTTGGGGCACCATTGGGGATGTGGTGGGGGATAGGGACAAGCTGATGAAAAAGGGAGGCCTAAATTATCATAGAGTAAATTATTCACAAAGGGATAAATTTTAACTAGCCCTAATGTAGCTGTGCATGGCATGAGGTGGTGCCCTCCACATCCACATTGCATTCTGGCTCTGGGTTCGCAAACAAATGGCTGGAGCAAAGGAAGAGTATTAGCACTTTCTGCTTCTTCCCTCACCCACCTTCTTTTCAGTGCACTGGCCAACAAAGCTGGCTGGGCATGAAGGGAGAAGTAAGCCTGCACCCATTTCTGGGCAGTAGTGGGAATTCTGACTCTGAGTCAGATCCTTCATGCGCTCATCCTAAGATACCACAGCCCCGTGCCCTTTACTTACTTAGGAATGAGTTGAAAGGCTCAATCTAGCCCATAAAAAGGATCCACCAGGTTGTGAATAGAACTACTGAGGGACTGCAAAGCACTGTATATATTATGGGAGGCAGTTTCACAGATCGGGGCCCAAACAAAGGCCTGTCCTGAACTAAATGTGACTCTGGAACAAATGACAATGAAAGCCCATTGAATGGAGGACAGGGAAATGTAGGAGAAGTAAATAATGTCTTTGCTGCAACACTTTACACCTGAAGGGTCCTAGACGGTATTTTCCAAATCATTACACACCACTGAAATGTAACCACCTCTGGAATGAAAAGTAACAACTTGCTGAGCATATACAACACTACTCGACAAGTTGTCAATCAAAACAGTATAGGGCAGAGTTGCTGGAACTAGAGGTGCAGGGGCCGCATCCCCTGGCTTGAAGTGGTTTCCATCATACACAGGGTTACAGTTTGGTTCAAGGCCTCAGCACCCGCATTGTTCCAGCGCCTCTAGTATAGGGAGCAGTTTAGCAGAAAGCGACAGCCAGTATCGTAAAGCTGTATCTTCCCCTCATGACACACTTCATTGCTCTCATTGGGGTACCTCTAATGAGGGGAAATTGTAACTTTAATTTTAACCAGTTACCTGCCCTAAAATTGGTTGTCTGGATAAAAAAGAACATTGAACTCCCTTTCTGAAACTCAGAGACTTTATTCATTTCATTTGCTGAAAGCATATTGGCATGCATGCACCTTCGTAAAGTTTTAAAGCAGGGGCAGGCAAACTTTTTGGCCTGAGGGCCGCATCAGGTTTAGTAAATTGTATGGAGGGCTGGTTAGGGGAGGGAGTTGTGGCCTGGCCTCCACCTCCTATCTTCCTACCCCCCTAGGACTCCTGCCCCATCCAACCACCCCCTTGCCCCTGTTCCCTGGTGGCCCCTCTGGGACCCCTGCCCCATCCACCCCTCCCACTCCCTGTCCCCCTGACTGCCCCCGGACTCCCGCTGCCATATCCAACCCCTCCTCTCATTCCTGATGGCCCTCCGGGACCCCTGTCCCATCCAACCACCCCTTCTCCCTGTCCCCTGACTGCCCCTGGAACCCCTTTCCCTGATTGCCCCCTGCCACCCCATCCAATCCCCTCTCCTTCCTGACTGCCCCCCAGGACTCCTGCTCCCATTCAACCTCCTGTTTCCCCCCTGACCACCATCCACACTCCCGCCCCCTGACCACTCCGAATTCCCCTGCCCTCTATCCAACCCCCCCAGCTCCCTGCCCCCTTACCACACTGCCTGGAGCACTGGTGGCTGGCGGCGCTACAGCCATGCCACCCGCCTGGAGCCGGGCCACGCTGCTGCCACCGCCACCATCACACAGCACAGAGCACCGGGTGAGGCTGGAGCGCGTAAGCTAAGGCAGTGGGGGAGGGGTGACAGCAGGGGAGGGGCCGGGGGCGAGTCTCCTCGGCCAGGAGCTTGGGGGCCAGGCAGGATGGTCACACGGGCTAGATGTGGCCCACAGGCTGTAGTTTGCCCACCCCTGTTTTAAAGGGTTGAAGCCAAAAGACACCCATTAACTTCGTTGGTAATTTTGCAATGAAGACTGCCTTCCCAAAACCTTCTTGACTATGTGCTCCTTGGTGTAAATCAGCTTTGTTAAGAACTAGGCAAAACCTCTCGTTGAAGCAATGTACATGTTTCAAACTTTCTCTATGCAAATGGATCTGGTTAAACAGCCTTATCTTCCATTCCTATCCACCCTGTGTTCCTAAAGAAGCATTTCAATCATTCACCTATCGTGGTGTCCACAGAAATAGAGTAAAAGACTTGCCTGGCAAATACACAGGTATTTTTGTCACTTTTCTCTTTTTTCCCTTCAGTTATTCATTATGGTAATGGTACTTTGTGATGTGCAATTTCTGGATTTATGACCCTTTCTTGATAAGCGTGAATCCAGCCTGCATGTGCATCTTTGATAAGGTTCTAATTGGATAGCGGTGACCTTTCTGAATGTAATTCAGGGAGGAAGATTAAAAAGCAGTCCAGAAAGTGACAGGTTTGGGACAATAACATATGAATTCGGCTCCACTGGCAGGCAAGAGATGTAAGCCATGATAAATTAGAGGCAGGCCACGCAGCCTTGCTGAATGATTGTTCATTTCTGCTACATCCTTGGGTAAAATCTATTGCATGAGTAGTGCCAACAGTGCCATATTTGGCCTCTACACCACATTGCTTGTTTGATTTTCCAGCATCTGCAATTAGTAAACAGCTAATATAGTTTCACAAGGCACTGAGAATCACATACTGAATTAGCAGCACATACACTTTAGTGATACAGTCCATTAGTGCACTAGTGCATTCATGTATTTACTCTCCACATTAAGCAATTGCCAATAAGAGCTTTTTGCTGTCGTTTATACAACTGTAAACAAGTAAGCAGCTTCATCCAGTGTATCCCAAGTTGAAGCATTAGTCCTCTCTGTAACTAGTCAGCCACCCATTTCTACTGATTCTTTTTGGAAATTGTGAAGCTGACTGCATGATTTACAATGTGTTCTGTACTCTGCTTGGTTAGAAATGATTGGAGGCCTAGGATAACAGGGGAAGGAGATAGGAGAAGGGGACGATTTCCTCTCAGTATACATAAAACCTAAATAACAGTAATTGCCAATTTATATCTGAGGTGAAATTCAAATAAAAAGGGATGAGCTTAAAAGTTAGAAAACAGGCATACACACTGGAAGTTGAATCATCAATTTCTTACTACATTGCTAGAAAACTCTTTAGATCTCTAGGTGAAATCCTGGCCCTATTAAAGTCAATAACTTTTTCCTATATAAAAGTCATTTGATAACTTTTTCCCATATAAAATATATTGTCTTTTTTTCCCCACTTTCTGTAGTTGAATCTTGATTGGAAGTGAGGTTAAGGATAGCGGGATGAGAAAAATAGCCAAGCCAAATATCGATATCGTTACAGAAGTGTTTACCTACTACAGTATCTTGATTTTAAATTCTGTACATTTTCCAGCAGTTCTCACTGCCAGTTATTGTGAGGTGACAAAAAAACATTAGAGTTTGAAACCTTTCCTCAGTGGTGCCAGAAGTGCTATCTGTGCTGTGGAAAATCTGAGAAGATCAAAGTGAAGGAAAGATCTTTGTCATTACAGTAAACCTCTCTATGAATAACCTAGTTTTTAAGCTTTTAAGCTATCTCTTTTCTGCTTCCTTATTATAGAGTGAAGAATTCAAATGAATGTTGCCTTAGCTTTCAAGATAAAATATAAGTGAAGAGAAAAATAAGTTATGAATATAAATGTGGTGCTGGGTAGCTGTGTGTGGTTAGGCTGGAGGTTACTGAAGTTGTAAACACAGATCTGTAGATTTCTTTAAATTTGAAAGTTAACCCCTATGGAAGAAAGAACTGATTTCTGAATTTGGAAGTCACAGGCTTACAGTAGACATGGATGCTTTTGGCTTTAAATCAGGTTCCCAATGTTAGTAATACTTCTTAGACCGGGAGACAATTATTTATTAATGCCCTAGCTCAATGGAGCATGATGATAAAAATGAGCAGTGGCTACCTCTCTGATCGTTTGTTTTGTCTTATTTTAATCTGTCTTGAAACATTTAAAAATGGGTCATGGGAAGAAGCTGTCAGAGGTTATAGCATATTCATCATTTGCCATTTGCTTTTAAATATTAATAATCTGCATAATGAAGGTACTTAAATGCAAATGGAAAACGAACAGGAAATATTTATTTGCTTTAATAGTTACAGAGCCTAAAATCTACAGGAAAGATTTTAAAATTAAAGCCAGATTTCAGTTAATTTAGCATGGGTGTGCTAGAGCAGAGTGGGCGAACAGGGACTCCTGTCCCTAATCCCCCTACCCACCCAGTACACCTGTCCATGAAGCACCATAATGTGACTGGCTACACTGGGAAGCAGGGAGAAGGGGATTGTGTGTTTGTCCAGCTTAGGGTGACCAGATAGCAACTGTGAAAAATCGGGACGGGGGTAGGGGGTAATAGACACCTATATAAGAAAAAGCCCCATATATTGGGACTGTCTCTATAAAATCGGGACATCTGGTCACCCTAGCTCCGGCTATACCAAAAGAAGGACAGGAGACATTTGATATGAATTTTAATCAGGACGCAACTTTATTATATAGATGTCTGGGACTACCCAGCAGATAAAGTGTACAGTGCAGGCAAATCCATGTTTATTCAAATCATTACCCGGGGCTTACACCAGCCCCGCTTCATTTTCCATCCAGGTCCCTGCCAACCTATGGCTTGGACCTTACCATCCACCCTCCTCGTAGGAGGGTTAAGGTAGGCTACGAGAACGGGGGGCGGGCAGGGGGATTTGGCTCCCTGCCGTACCAATCATAGGAGTCCCCAACCCCCTCTCCACCGTTCTGTTCCTTTATCTGGCACCTCCTTTTAAGTCCTTTACCAGGGCATTTATCTGGTCAGTGGATGCCTCCCCTATGGAGTACCTGCACTGGACATCCGCCCCACACTTACAAAATAAGTTGTGACATATGGCCTATCACCTTTTCTTCTTACCAGAAAAGGTCCTCCCTGACACCTGCTGTGGAAAAGATTAAAAAAACCTCACTCCACCAAAGCCAATCTGGTGGTGAGGGAACAATTAGTTCCTAGCCACCCTAAAAAGGAGCGACCAGCACAATGCCCACAGCAGGTCCTAACCCAAACTGATATTTGCCACCTCTAGGGGCAGGAGGGTGGGTACTTCCTTGCCTGCTGCTTGGAGAAAGGGCTTCCAATGAACAGGGCTTGCACCTTTAAAGCCTTCTGACCTCATATTCCCCGGGGGTGAGTCAGTGACATAAAGCTGACCACCACTCAACTTTTCTAGCAGTTTCTGACCTCCTTCTCTCCCCCTCCCCATCCTTCGGCAAGCCCAGAAAATGTTCCCCCCGCTTCAGGTGCGGTGCAGTCAATGTCATACCTGAGAGTTCTGTGGGCAGTACTAGCCAGCCCCATAAGATATGTGCCTTGGCGGGGATGGGGGGTGAAGGGGAAGCTCACTATTTGGGATGTGGAGAATGCAGGGTTTGCGTTTTCAAAGGTGCAGTGAGTTGACCTTGCAGTACCCAGGAAGTTTATGCCTTGTAGAGGCAGAAGCCAAAACTTTCAAATGGGGATGCCTAAAATTAGGCATCTGACTAAGCAGCCTGATTCTCAGAGGTGCTGAGCTCCCACTGAATTCAGTGGCAACTCCTGGGTGCTCAGAAGCTTTGAAGATGAGGATAGTTATGTGGCTCAATATGAATTTAGGTGCTTAGTGTGTTCCAAATTTGGAAATTTTTAATATAAAGGGCCTGTTTTTTGGAAATTTTTAGCATACACAATACCAATTGAATTGAATGTGTGGAGATACGGGAGCTTAGAACTTTCTCCAGGTACCTCTACCCAAACAGGGCACTTCCTTCCTCATAACCTGCAAAGCTCAGTCTCGTAGATCCATAATTTAGCTCTAAGAGGTCTTTAAAAAAAATCAGCATTTGCAAAGTGTTCTGAAAGCTTGATTTCTGAGATCCTATTGTATTTCCTATTCTAAGCTGCATTAACCCTGACATCACTGTATGACAACTTTTGGTAAATGTTGACTTCTGTGTGAGAACCACTGAATGTGTTGTGGGAGAGCATATAGAACAATTAATGACTCTTAAGGAAGAATAGCTGATATTCCCTGAATAGGTAAGTAAAAGAAAATAACATACGATTAAAGAAAAACACACACAATTGTAAGGGCCAAATCCCTTGCTGGTGTAAATTAGTGTGGTGCTGTTGAAGATAATAAAGTTGCACCAATTTGCACCAGTTGTGAATTTGGCGCTAGATTTTCAGTTACCTTTAAGAAATGGTATCATATTTTCCTCCTTGAATTTGGATACAAATATACTTTGCTTGCATGACTAAACTTGAGTGAACATACACATTGTAATGAAGGCAATGTTGACTCACATACCAGTAGCATATAGGCATCACCAAGAGTTTTGTAAAACAGCTATAGTTTTAATTGCAAAGGGTTTAGAAGTTTTGTTTTGTTCTTTTAATTTCACAACTTAAAAAAACAACAACCTTTTAAAGGAAAAGAGGGGAAAAAAGAAGCTTGAAGTGAATGTAAACCAACAATGGTCAGACTGTAAGTGTAGTTAGTCTCTTTTTCATGGGAAAGAGAGAGATTGCATACTACTCTCTATTGTAGTACTGTACTATAGAATCTCCTTATTCTGCAAGGAAGGTGTTCAAATGGAAAACATACAATGTGCACAGAGCCATTTATTTTATTATGAAGTTCTCACTGTTAATGATCTCTCCACTTTCAAAAGAATGAGGGTTTGGGGGAGTGGAGGTAAACACATGGTGATTGCATTTGCCTTTCCATGGAAAGTAACTAATAGAAATGCAGAATCTGCATCTTAGATGCATCTTGAGTTGCTTACTCCAATGCTTCAATCTTATGGGGCAGAAGGACAGCTTTTTCTCCCCAGTAGGCAAACTCTCATACTGTTGTTGTGTCAGGAGCCAGAAAAATCAAAGAGCCACCTACTGACCCTTCCTATTGTCTGGCCTTGTCGTCTTCTATCAGTAGTGTGCCACAATCAGCAAGATACATATGTACCTCATGCTTGCTTGGGGTTTGGCAGACCCCTGTCCCTTGCACCTGTTTGCTTATGCATGAGCTGTGCATGTTTGAATTCAAATAGCTGCCGGGGGAAAAAGGGTGGGGGGAGAAGTCACTGTCAGAAGCTTTTCATTATCATGCGCAGAGGAGCAAAGGCAGAGAGGAGACAAGAGAAGCTCTGGGGGAGTCCACAAGGGTACTGTAAAATGGGAATAGATGTGGGCAGTTAATCCTAGAGTATTAGTTAATAAATTAACTGTATGTTTGAGAGAGAAGATCATTTTTTTCTGGGTACTTTCATTTGCAGCCTCTTTCTCTTATTGTAATAGATCAAATAATTTTGGAACAAATTCTACCACCTTTACTCATCTTGGGTATCCTACAAGTAATGTCATTTAAGTGCTGAGTAAAATACTACTCTGTGTGAGTTAGGATGGCAGAATCTAACCTGTTACCCATTCATCTGTACAGTCTATAGGCCTGATTCTGGTTCACTTACAGCAGATATTGGTGGAGTTCCTTCTGATTTACACCAGTATGAGTAAAATCAGTATCTGGCCTGATCTAGTTAATATCTCTTCTGATTTATTTTGTTAGCTATGTTTCTTGTACAAAAGCCTGCATTGAAAGGAACCCCTGTCTATGCAGGGGCAGAGGGATGAGCAAAAAGCTTCCCCATCAACTTGTAGTACTGTGCAGGTGATGCTCACTAAGGTGCTACTATGTAAGAATAGCCCAGAGCCACATGAGTAAATACTGCAGGATCAGACTCATAAATAGTTCATGCAAAATAGTGGCTAGTGTATAGCAAATACTTTAGAAGACACTAAAGCATAGGATCTTATAGTGAATAAACTAAAGCATATATGGAAAAAAATTCAGATGTGCTTAAATAGCTTAGGATCATAAGTCCTGTTTTCAAAAGTGACTCAGGCACTCAGGAGCTTAAGTAACCAAAGTCAGTGGGACTTAGGCTCTTTGGTGCCTAAGTTACTTTTAAAATGGGACTTAAGATCCTAAGTCATATAGGTGCTTTTGAGAATTTTACCCATATTCAGAAGTCCAAGAGGAAGATAGAAATGTGAGGTGTTAATATGCAGCCTACTTATGCTGTCTACTTGAATTTTGTGCCTACCCACATATTTAATTGCAGAGCTATTATGCTATTCAATTTTTTATGATGCAGTCTTTATAACTAGGTGTGAACTGGTGCAAATTTCATAAGATCATAAAATGCTACAAATAGGTTTAAAATAGTGTTTATTTTTATATGAAATGTGATATTTAAAAAAAATGAACGCCATTAATAATAATGAATTCATATTGGTGTTCTAAGTATTACCTTCTGAAGGGATTTTACAGTAACATTGGTATGTTAAATGTAATTTCAGAAAGAATTTTAGCATAGTAAAATTGTTTTATTTTATATAATTTGTTATTGCTTCATAAAAAGCTCCAATATGTATATGGAATGTGACTGAGCTAGTGCTTGCAATGAGTGTATTCCAGTGTGTTTTCCCTCCAGTCCTTTGTCTCATACAGCTGTTATCTGACAAAAGAGAAATAAAGAAGGGACAGGACAAATTCCTGTGGTCTATCCCATGCATTCTGCTATGCTGGGAAAACGTGATCTATTCTTTTAGTAAGAAGAAAAGTATTTGAAGTTTAGCATCTATGAATTCAGGTGACAAATTCTTCCCCCACCCCCATAAGACACTTAAAGTTGTCACTATTTCTCTGTCCCATGCACTTTGAACAAATGAACAGTCTTGAACTTTGTACAGAGAGTTGCAGTGCCTGGGCAGAAGGCAGTACATCTGCAGGTCCTTGCATGACTAATTTTGTGTCAGCAACTGATTTTATTACCATTTAAATAAGAATTAATAACAATAGCTGTAAATTTGCCAGATGGCTAATTTGATAAATTTTAAAGCGCATAAACTTAAAATATTTACCTTCCTCCCTCCCCCCCACTCCTCCACAAGAGCTACTTAAATCCTTCAAATTATGATAAACAAAAAGGTTTTAAACTTCATGGTACAATCTCACTTGCTGCATTTCATCCAGTTATCTTCCAGCAGAAGCACATTATAGCCATTTCAAAAGAGATAGGTAGCTTGTTTGTACATCGTAGGACTGGAAGAGCAATAAGAAACCTGTCAATGGGCGAGCAAGTCAATGTGTGAAATTCATTTTGCATTATTTCCCTTTACAGTGGAACCACTCACCACAAAGCCACAGTGTGTGTGTGTGTATATATATATATCTATATATATCTATATATTCCCTTGGGGGATTTCCCCTGACATAGGGGGAGTCCCTAACAGCTCTAGTTTCTACAGCCAGCTCTGCTTCACCCTTGCAGGCATCCTCAGCTCAGGAAGCATGCCAGCGAAGACAATGCATGTATATCAATGTAAATTTTGGATAAGCCGTCAAACTAAGAAGATCCTTTCAAAAATTTCAAGGTGGACTCTGATTTTTCCCTTTGTTTTACGATATTTTTGACTATTTCAAGTTCTTGGTGAATACTATAAGCAAAGATGCA
This sequence comes from Mauremys mutica, assembly GCF_020497125.1. Lineage (NCBI taxonomy): Eukaryota > Metazoa > Chordata > Testudines > Geoemydidae > Mauremys > Mauremys mutica. The sequence goes on along the minus strand of NC_059072.1, from coordinate 185,977,616 downwards.
CTTATCCTAGCCCTATAATCTTGACATTGAAATTCTACCTATGCTTTGCCCTTTTCAGTACTCTGATTAAATCCTCTTTTTCTTAAAAGTTTATTCTGATAGATTTCACTCATAGTACAGTTGTGGACCTGTTCACTTAAGTATTTAGACAGTAATCAAGCACATAAATCAAATGTTTGGAACCCCAGTGTATTTTACAGATCTTCCAAACATTTTTGTGCAGACAGTAGTATTTAGTATAGATTAGCTACAGTGCCTTTGGGGATTAGTTTCCCTGCACTTGCTGAGCTTTTCTAGTGAGTGTTTCCACATGCTGAGAATACACACAGATGCTTTCCTGGCCTCCAACCTGTAAGAAAATAAATTTATCAAGAGTCCAATACTGGTCACGGGAGGGTGTAAATTCCCACAGGTCAGTGCTGGCTTATACATCTTTTCAAGAGATTTAGATCCTTTTGCTAGCATTACTCAGCCTCAAACATCCCTCTCATCCAATTCACAGCTTGAACTTCCTTACCTACCAATATATGTGTTTGCTGCCTAAAAAGCAAACTGTTGAAGGATTGCTTTAAGAAGGGTAGATTATTGGCTTGGTTACATTCAGCCTTGTCACAGACGTGATCTGTATAAAATATTTTGGTGACTGGATCTTTCATTTCTGGTTTATCTCTCTCCCTCCCCTTCAACTCTTGTGTTTCGACTGTCAGTTAATGTTGTCTTTCTCCTTTTTGCTTTGCATGCTGCACGTTTATTTCTTAGTTTAATCCCATTTAACTAGGGACATAGTCAATTTGAAAAATAACAGTGAACCATGTAAAAAGCAGGAAAGCAAGAGAAAATGCTTTCTTACAAAAATGTCAAAATTGGTTGGTTTCTCTCTCTCTCCTTCTTTCTACCCCAACTGATTTTTCCTCTTCGCTGGATGTATAATTACATCATTGTTTCAGTAATGTGAAAGAAAAATTAGATGCGGGGGGGAAATATCTAAATGCTTTTTTTTTTTTCTTTTAAATAAGGAATTTAACTAAACCACTCTAAAGTCCCCTGCTGGGCTCAGGCAAGCTGAAATTAATTCAAGACGGCAGATAAAAATTTTAACCAGCCCGAGTGGAGATGACGGATGTGACAGCTCTCAGTTAAAATGTCTTTTAGTGGCAAATGCATGCGTATTAGTCAAGTGATGTGACATAACTGTCCCGGGTGAGAGACGATGAACCAGTGACCATTTGCATTGAGAACAAAAGAAAATACTTAAAACTAAAACAGAAAAAGGGGGGAGGGAAATAAGTCAGTGTTTTACACACAGTTTTTGATGGTTGTTTTTTTGTTGTTGTTTTTTTTAGTCCCTCTTCATCTTAAAGGGTTTTGAGAGCGACAAAAAATCTTTTATTCTGAAGCTTTTTCTTTTCTTTTTGATAGAAGAATTCAAAAACCGGGACAGATGTAACTTGTTTGAACAGAGGAAACCAAGGGAACATGGTCATGAAAACCATATTTGTTGTTTTTATCACACTGAATTAAAAAAAACCCAACCCTCCCCTCACTCTCCCCAAAAAATGCAGTGTGGTGTACGTTAAATAACATGGCTTAACGGAATACGTTCCATGAGCATTTTCTTTTGTGAAGATGAATTTGGCTCCTTCAGTGCTTTTTTAGGATAAGCAAATGTAGAGAGGTTATAATATGAGTTGGGTTTATTAAAGGATCACCCAAGGTTGCAGTTCATTGTGAAACAATGCAGCAGTTTAAAAAAAAAAAAGGAAACACATGTAAGAAGGAAATTATTTGCAAAGAAAATACTTCAGAAACTGCAGTCAGTCACTCAGTGAATTAACCACGTGAAAGTCATTTTTAATATGCTTTAGGAGCAGATGTTACCAAGTCACAGTAGCTCCCAGTTAGAGCTGCCAGAGTAATTGAGTTTTCAGTATTATTCTGCTTATTTTCCCTATTATAATCAAATTGTATTATCATAATTTTGTTATTAGGGTGCACCTCTCACTGTGTACCTCAATAACATTCAAGGCTGCATATGCAATTTACTATACTTGTTTTTACTTAGGGTTGGAGGAACTAAAATATTTTCTAATAAGATATACTCAGAACCACAGCCATAGAAGGTAAGCTACAGAGAAATTCTTTTGAAGGTAGGACTTTAATCTCAAAAGTCAGGTAAAACTGGTCAGACATTTGGTATGGCATTGAAAAGATTGTATATACTCACAGTTTCTCTTGCCTTTCCGCATAAGAATGTGTATATATGAATCGCCAGTGCCTGTGTTTTAACAGCTAATGTAGAAATCTATATCTTGTTTCAATATTATATAATATTTCAATGTATATTAGTATATAGCCTTGTTCAATATGCCAGATTACTGTTTATTTTATATGAAATACAATATTCATTAAAACAGTTTTAAAATACTGAATAAAGTACTCTGGAAATAAGATATAAGAAGTAGAAACTGGAAAATGCTGAACTACTCAAAAATAAATTGAGAGTCAGCAAATTTCAAGCTAGCCATTAACATTTTAACAAGGGTAGCTAATAACACTGCAGGTTTATTACCTACAGTATGTATATGAGCTGTGTTTTTCTACAGTAGTTTCACCTCTATTCCATGACTCCTGTGAAAATAGTAATTAAAAAATTAGAAGTCTGAGGTTCTGCAAGCTTTTTTCAAGAGATACCATCTCTGTCAAACCGCATTAGTATAACTAAAAAATTGTGAGGCATTTGGCCTTATTGTAGGAAGTGGTCAGCCTTTAGGTTGATTCACTAGCATCGACCCCAGGCCCTCAACAGCTCTGGAACCCACATTGCTTATTGAAATCAATTATTATTACATACGTCAACTCTCCTTGAAAATTTAACAGTGTCCTTGTTCTCCCACTGTCCCTAGAATGGTTGGGATGATAGCCTTGGACTTTGGAGGCCTGGGTTCAAAGTCCAGCTCTGGCGTAGACTTCCTGTATTACCTTTTGGCAAGTCACTTAGTTTCTCTTTGTCTGAGTTCCCCATCTATAAAATGGGAATAATAGCACTTCTGTACCTCACAACAGTGTGTGGGGATAAATGTGTTAAAAATTGTTAGGCCCTCAGATACTATGGTGTTGGGCGTCATGTAAGATAGCTAGAAAATAGCTAAATGATGCCTTTATAGTTACTACTAATCCAACACTTTTTGGGCATGAATTATGGGAGGATTACAGAGGCAATTCTCTGGATCTAAAGTAGGTGGGTCACAGAGGTGTCTCTGGTTTCTACCCTGGGATTCATCGGGTTTGGAACCCTGACTTGCTGGAGAAGAAACATTCAAATGACACAGATTTCCAATTTTATATAATTTATCAGCTAAACTAAATAACTATTCCCGGGGGAATTCTGCGCTACTGAGTGTGTGCATAATTAATGAGCTGTGCATAATTTTATTTTTTTGCACAGAAAAAAGATTCTGCTGAAATGTTACAGCAGTTCTGCCTTTTGCCCACCAGAAGGAGCTATGGCGATAGAACAAAGCAGCAGCTCCCAGCCAGCTAGAGAAGAGAGAGAGCCTGCTTTCTTTGCAGTGCTGGTCAGGAGATATGAGGAGACAGCAGGGCCGCCCAGAGGATTCAGGGGGCCTGGGGTCTTCGGTGGCAGGGGGCCCCGCAAGAGTTTTCTGCCCCCCCCAGAGCGAGTGAAGGACCCCGCTCCAGGGGCCTCGAAAAACTCTAATGGGGGGGCCCCTGTGGGGCCTGGGGCAAATTGCCCCTCTTGCCCGCCCCCCGGGCGGCCTTGGGAGACAGAAAGTGTGGGGTGCTGGTGGGGGGTCAGATGGGGACGCATAAGGGCTAGTGGGGGAGGACAGACTGGAGCAGGGGCTGAATGAGAATGGAGGCACAGGGCCATGGGGGAGGGAGGTGCAGGGCCACATGGTGATGTTGGGAGGGCTGCAGAGCTACATAGAGACAGGAGATGGCTGAGTGGGGGCACAGACACACATGGGGATAGGGCAGAGGGTACAGCGCCACATAGGGACAGAAGGATGGGGTGCAGGGCCACATTGGGGTGGGGGGTAGGTGTCTGAATGGGGGTGGAGAAACACATGTGGACAGGGGCTGCAGGAACACATGGGGATAGGGGGCAGATGTGCCTGACCGAATGGGAGAGGCTAGGGGTCAGCCAGGGTCTACATGGGGGAAACTCCCTAACAATCCCTCCCGCCCCGACAAAAAAACTCTTCCATACTTTTCCCACCCATACCCAACAACCCTCCAAGTTCACACCTAGGCTTCTTCACAGCAATTTACTTCCTTCTTCCCCCTCTCCTCTGTTCCCCCTCATTCCTCGAAGCCTTTGCACTGCTTCTGAGGGGTGCAGGAAATATGGTTCGCTGTTGTAGTTTAAATGAATTATTTCTCAGAGTTCTGTATTAATATGCCTACTAAGGAATCTATTTGTCAAAAAACATTTCCTGAATCTTTTTTGTTATCTGTATTGTTACAGACCTACTTGCTGACAGGTATTTTGAAATAAATGATCAAAAACTAATTGAAACTGTTGTGATTATATTGTTGTTTTGACAAATAAAATATGCACAATTTTGCAGAATTTTAAAATATAGTGCACATAATTTTTAATTTTTGGTGCAGAATTCCACCAGGAGTAAATAACAAAGCAAAAACATAAAATGAAGTACATATAAACAAGCCAAATTAGAATGAGTGGGCTAATCTCAAATGACCAAATTAATCTAATCATCAGGTTGATTAAACCACAGTAAATCAACAGTTCCTATAAGTTTTATATAATAATATGGGAAGGAGGCAGTATTGTTTAGTTTTAATCCCTATAAGTAAAAGATATTATCAGTCTTAGTGCTAGTGGCAGTATTTATATTCCAGGTGAAGGCTCATTCAGGGAAGGGACAAATCACTCCCAGGTTTAAGTCAATGTTGAGACTACATATCTGATGCCAATTAAGGCAGCTTGCCCAATTATAGGTGGTTATATAATAGCCAATCTCTAGCTCCTGTTCCCCAAATATAAGATTATGTGAAACATGCCAGTACAATTCAATATAACAGCTTGGTACATTTTAAATTCAAACGATAAATTTAGGTGAAATAGCATGATTTCTCAAGATTAAATGTACAGCTCCTAGGTGTGTGATCTCTTAGAGAACAAGGTTGTTATACCCAGGGTTGTTTTAGGTGTTTTAAGAACTATTTTATATGCATCATTCACAGATAAATTCTATGGATTCTATCCACACCCACTGCTGTGCACACACACACACAGATTCACTGACAGCCCTTTGCTGGAGTTTAAAAAATAAAAAAAAATGCTGAAACACGAAGGTAGAGACATCCCTATATTAATACAAATTGGAAAAATGAGCTGAACTAAAAAGATGGACAATAATGAAGAATGCTTGGCATGACTCTAGTGGTTACCTGCAGGATGCTGGTGGTGGTTGGACAGGTTAGCTGGTTGTCTGATCATATATTTTCATGTAAGTGGTCTTGCTAGCTGGATAGAGGTTACTTTCTTGTATATGTTGAATCGTAGATCTTGTATGTTGATGGACCTCTTCCCCTCAATGACCAGCTGGGATGATGGAGGTTGACCCCAGGGCTCTTTGTCATGCATGGTGGTCAGCAACTATCATTACTAGCAGCAGTCACAATGACAGCCAGCAGTGGTTTGAAGCCAATCGCCAGAAGCAAGAAATAGCTTTTTCTTTTCCTTCCATTTTTGAAGATGGTGGTCTTCTTCCTCCTCAAGATGGTTCTTCCTCCATGAGAACTCATCAGGAGTTTCTTTAGTGAATCAGGAGGGGGCACTCAGCTTCTGAAGCCACTGGCATCAGCAGTGTGGTTTGATTAGATCACCTTTATGCAAAGGTGTATAAGAAACTCCCCATTCCAGTAGTGTTTGGCTCAGAAAGTCCACAGAACCTCTCTTTCATTCCCTCTCTCCCGCTAAACAGTCAATCAGCAGGTCTGTTAGGTATGTTGAGACTTTTGAGTTCATAGGTCAGTCCACAGACATTACCTCAACCTTCCAACAAAAGTCTCATGTCAAAGCTACTAAAAAGTGGGTATGGGCATCTGAGGAAAAGCTTGATTGCACATAGGCTAATTAGGCTTCGACTGGAGTATCGTGTCCAGTTCTGGGTGCCACATTTCAGGCAGGATGTGGACAAATTGGAAAAAGTCCAGAGAAGAGCAACAAAAATTATTAAAGGTCTAGAAAATATGACCTATGAGAGAAGATTGAAAAAAAAAATGGGTTTGTTTAATCTGGAAAAGAGAAGACTGAGAGGGGGACATAACAGTTTTCAGTACATAATAGGATGTTACAAGGAGGAGGGAGAAAAATTGTTGTTCTTAACTGCTGATAGGACAGGACAAGAAGCAATGGGCTTAAATTGCAGCGAGGGAGGTTTAGGTTGGACATCAGGAAAAAGTTCCTAAAACTCAGGGTGGTTAACCACTGGAATAAATTGCCTAGGGAGGTTGTGGAATCTCCGTCATTGCAGATTTTTAAGACAAGGTTAGACAAACACCTGTCAGGGATGGTCTAGATCAGGGGTTCTCAAAATGGGGGTCGGGACCACTCAGTGGATCACGAGGTTATTACATCGGGGGTTGCGAGCTGTCAGCCTCCACCCCAAACTCTGTTTTGCCTCCAGCATTTATAATGATATTAAATATATTTAAAAGTGTTTTTAATTTATAAGGGGGGGTGTCACACTAAGAGGCTTCCTATGTGAAAGGGATCACCAGTACAAAAGTTTGAGAACCACTGGTAGTCCTGCCATGAGTGCAGGACTAGATGAGCTCTCAAGGTCTCTTTCAGTCCTGTGATTCTATGATATAACATTACATGCAGAGGAACAGTTCCTATAACTTCCCCTTTTATATTTCTGATACTCAGCAGTTCAGTTCTGAACAGCATTGTTGATACAAAATTTGTGTGAAAAGTTAGACTTAGAGTAAAAGTTTTTTTCTCTAAATGTACATTTTGCAGTTTTATATAGAGGCTTTTCTGTCTTCCAGAAGGTAGGCCCACTCAGTGTGTGTCAGATTTATGGATTTAAAAGGAAAGAAATCCCTTACATAGTTGTGATCGTTGCAGAAGATTTGGAACCAATTTAAGGGATACCAAAAAAAACAACAACCTTGCAACCCCCCCTCCTACCTCCCCCATCCTCAACATTGCTGCCTAAAGGTGATTATTTGCAGAGACAGCTGTGTAGTTGCCACCAGCTAGTGGAGAGCAAAACTAGTGACTGGTATAAAATAACATACACAGGCATAAATGAAGTCCTTTGATAGATAGGTGCAAGTCAGAGGTGTACCATGGCTGAATTAGGACCAGTGTGAGTTTCTCAGTTTTAGTATTTTTCTATATACATTTTACTTACTTCACTGAGAACTTCATCCTCCCATTGAGTTGCTTTTGTAATACAAATTCCATTTGTGCACTATTGTAAACAACATAAGGGACATATGCAAATTCTCATAAAAATTGGGGAACTTCAGGCATGTGTTTTTCATACGTTGCTTTAAAAATGTATATGTAAGATGCTTATTAAGATAATATGTATTAGAAAAGATATTATATATATATATATATACACACACATCATATTCCACAGTAATACATGTTTTAAACAAGTATTTCCACTTATCTCTGGATAGTTATCTTCTGTGATGATTGGCTAACTGTACATCTCATGCAGAAATATCTATTGAAGTCATGGGTGACAAATGGAGAGTATTCAATAGAAATGTTGCAATGTCTGTTGTTCAGCACTTCTTTTATCAGTAGGTGTCATTTCAGTTAATGTGGATTTCTAAGGAACGGTTAACCATTCAGAACCTGGGGGCCAAAGGAACCATTTGACTTAGCAATAAGATAAGACAAAATATCACAGATCTTTGTGCCTTTGATACCCCTTATTCTAATTGCAGACTCTTTTTTTCAATGAGATATGTGCTACAGCCACACTGAAGACATTGCTTTTCTCCAATTGGATTGGAATGCTCTTGGCGAATAGCAATAGTAGCAGCATGGTAAGAGAAAACCATGAGTGTTCTAGATCCCTTTTGTAATTCCAATATTTACTTAATTTGAGACCTGATTCAATTCCCATTCAGGTCAATGACAGTCTTTCATTGACTGAATGAGAGCTGGATCAGGCTTATGATTATTTTAATAATTTTGATTCACAGTATGAGGCTATAAAGATACATTTATATTCAGCTATCAATATATGGTCTTGCTAACCCAGATATTGACCTTTGATCCATCTCATTTAGTGGATCTTACTTCTGTGTCAGTACATGAGGCCAAATTCAGGTCAGGTGTGAGGAGGATACAGATACATTGAATTCAGTGGAAGAAACTCTGACAGTTTAAATGAGGGTTGCACTGCACATTTTGAAATTCCATATGGAAGACTTCCACCTACATTCCATTTAAACAAATAAAAGGAACACAGCATTAAGATTTTACTATCCAAGATGTATTTATTAAAGTAACGAAAGAAATCAATCCGGATGCCACAGTTTTTGAAAGAAAGCTGAACTAAACTTAGTGGGTTCAGATCAGATATGATCTCCATAATATTTTTCAAGGAACTATTTCAGGGTATTGGAGGATGAACAGTAAATTTGACTGGAATGATTTATTATTGTATCATAATGATAAGATGCAGGAGGCAAATTTAGCATATTTGTAAATTCTCAAGTCAAGTTTGCCACATATCTGTGTTGATCTTACTACCACCAATAATAAAATGAATCAAGTTGTCTGTTGAAGACAAGAAACAAGGAACAATGCACAGGTGACCATCATCGCATAGTGTCAAAAGCTGTTTGGGACACATTTATAATCTATTCAAGCTTATTTTTTTGTTTGGAAAATAAAATGTTTTAATTGTAATAAAGAAGACGCAGGTGACATTATAATTAATTGAGTGAATTAGCACTTATTCATCCTTCATATATACATGTTTAAAGCTTTGATCACACTTCTCCTCATTCCATTCTTCCGCCAGTCCCATATGGCGGAAAGAGATTTGATAAAATGAACCTTGTTTTTACTTGTTCCTGTTTCACAGGGATCAAAGCAATCCTTTCATTCAAACCAAAGGAACGGGTTTCAGTTCCTAACGCTCAATGAGCTTTGATCCGTTATCTGTAGATTTCTCAATAAAAAAAGAAAGACAAAGTCTTGAAGCTACATATGACTCCAGTTTTAAAAATACAGTTCTCTCTGAAGTCATACACTGTTATACTGTTAATTTAACATTAGAATCACATCAAATTTGATATGTCTGACTTTCACTTACTGAGGTGTTCTCCACTTTTGAAGTGAGGGCTTGCTCATTTGCTTACTTAAAACAATTCAAATGGCAAAAGATATAAAGTCTTAATCAGACATTGCATGTGTACTAAATACCTTGTATATATAACATCTCAAAGAACTTGCAATTATGGTTATAGCTCTACTTTATTGATAGGGAAACGGAGGCACAGAGACTTATCGAAGATCACAGGCAATTAACAATACGGTCAAGAATAAAACCTAGATTTCCTGAGACTCAGCACACTCTAACCACAAGGCAACACTGCCTCCCTTTATGACAAGAGCTTTGCTGGTATAAAGTCTTTGAGAGAGGGTCTCCCCGCCCCCCATCAGAGCTCTAGGAGAGAAGAAAAGGGGATACAAGAATCAGTTATCACTCCTTGGTTCCGAGAGGTGGTCCTGACCTTGATACAACTTAGAGCAGCTACTGGGATGCACTTAGGTTGTTCTATTGGTATAAGGTCATTAATTGAACACCAAATTGGTAAATTTGTAGACAATCTGTGTCTTTGAATTCAGCATCATCATTTTGCCTTTTTCTTTTCATTGGGACCGAATTGTTTACTAAACTCTTTAAGCAAACCAGATGTGTCAGTCTTCATAGTCAATTAATGAGTAATTAAAAGTGCAAGTGAGAATTTTTTAAATGTTAGCAGTGATCTGAAAGTAGGAATATCACCAATTGTGACTTATGTTCAGTCATTTAATTTGGAATGCCTGGTCAGACAGTCAGCTGGTTAAATTGGCGTAGCTCCATTGATATCTATGCCAATTTACACCAGATGAGGATGTGTCCCAGTGCTAAATGTTTATATGCTCGGCAGTGCAGTTACTTATTAGAGCCCATCCTTTCGGCTGTGGAGTGTCTCAGGGGATGTTTACTGGGATTGGCTGCAGACAACACTTGAAAATCAAACAAATATTTTGTCAGTTTAAGGAGACTTTCTGTTTGGGAAAATGTAAGTGATTTCAAAGGTGGAGATTTTATTTCCAATGTTATTTTAAGAGTTGATCTATTGCATGTATGTTCTTAAAAAGTGTGGAAAGCAGAAATGAGGCCTTAAAACAGAAAATTTCCCCTGAAATTTTGGAAATGTGAGCACTCATTTAATAAAGAAATGTTTATCATTTTTACTGCAGTTTTACGTCTTGCATTTGTATCTGTTGGCCTTTTAAAAATCTTTGATATTATTGCTAAGAGATGTAGATTTTCTTACTATATACATTCAAATATTGCCCATGGTAATAGACCTATAAATGGTCACTGATACAATCTCTGCACTAGGGAATTTTTGTTTTTGGTACTGTAGATTTAAAAGCAAACACATCTTTGGAGTATTGCTGCTTAGGGAATGCCTACATATACAGCGCTGCAGCGCCTTAGCTGTACCAATGCAGCTGTGCCGCTGCAGCGCATCTGGGGAAGACACTGTATGCTGACAGACGAGAGGTCTCCCGTCAGTATAATAAAACCACCTCCACGCACGGTAGAAGCTATGTCAGCGGGAGAAGTTCTCCTGCCAACATAGCTCTATCCCCACCGGTGCTTAGGTTGGTTTAACTTATGTCACTCAGGGAGGTGGTTTATCCATACCCCTTAGCGACATAAATTATGCTGACATAGGCTGTAATGTATACATAAATTTCAATCATTCTTATCTACAGAGAGGGGGAAAAACAGGGCTGATTGTAGTAATAAGCAATATTTGTGAACAATTGGCACCTGTCCAAATTGTTTGTATTGAATTTCTGTGTGATGGATAAATGCCATTGGCAGATCAATTAATACAGGTGTATCAGTGTTAACTAAAGCTAATGTTCAAATGATCTGTCTTAAAGCACTTGTGCACATGCATGCATGTGCATATGAGACACTGTGTAATGCTCATTATTACACTGCTAAGAGATGTTGGAATAAGCAAAAGGTCAGAATGGCAGCCTTAATTCTATAGTCTGAAATCACATTCTTAAAATTATTCATTCATTTTGGACCAGATTCTGAGCTATGGTCACCATCAAATTCACTGGAGTTACTCCTCATTTATACCAGTTTACGTGAGAGTAGAATCAAGAGCCTTTATGTCTTGTTGCAATTTCCCTGTTTTTCCCACAATCTTTTTGTTATGAGTCAAATTGATTTTGCTGTGTCATATATAGATAAATTAAACCACTGTAGCTTCCTAGAAATAATACATTCATCCTTCCATTCCCCACCCTTTATTTTGTCCTTATATTAATGATCTATTACCACCCTCAGAGGAAACCAATATACCAACTCATTTAAACAGAACTTGTGTTTTGTTCCTGTGAATGTCACCAGCAATTCTCCTCCATCTGTATATCCATGTTAACAAAATCAATATATATCTTAGACCTTGAAGAAAACTTGCAAGAAAAATCCTTCTTAGAAAGCAGATTCTATCATTACAGTTTTGGGATCCTTTTAAAACTTGGAATACTAGCTATAAATATTATTAAAATATTTTAAATTGTGGATTATTGATCGAGTAGATTGTGTTCTCCTTTGCAGTCAATCCTTTCTGTACAGCAAATGCGTCCTAGTGTAGGTTGCAGCATATTGACCCAATACCACATTTCAGTGACATGTTGTTATTCTTCCATTGAGATAAATTCTTCCAGTGTATCAAATAACAGTAGATGGATTTTACTGTATTTTTCACTCCTTGCATCTGATGAAGTGGGTTTTAGCCCACAAAAGCTTATGCCAAAATAAATTTGTTAGTCTCTAAGGTGCACAAGGACTCCTCGTTGTTTTTGCTGATACAGACTAACACGGCTACCCTTCTGAAACCTGTAGATGTAATGATGCAATGAATCTATATTTAGGGAGTCTGTGGATTATTGACACAAAACACCCTTGTAGCTCTTAGGTTCGGTCATATCACTGTATATTTTAAGAATATCTTAAAATCTGCAAATTATTGACACCGTATGCAATGTAAGTATTATAACTGGATACCTGTTTGAGTCTTTAGTGTGAGGATTATTGTATCGACATACTTCAGAGCCCTGGTGGTCTATCATGTCAATGTGTTTTGGAGGGGGCATTTAATCTGCGGATCTTTAGCGTCTTAGGTCCCTCATAGGAAGTTAAGTATCTCAATCAATTTCTTGATTGCTTTGATATGAGGTCTGATCTGCAGATCTGCCTCATTCTATGCTATACCATTTAAACTGATAGAACACCAGGATTTTTCAGACCAGTAAATCACTGTAGCTGCATTCTGTCACCAATATGGTTATTAGCACTGATTATTTGTATTGTTAATTATGTTGCAACATAGAGTCACATGGTCCTTTACAACGAAATGAGGAGTGAGAAATAAGTCTGGTTCTGAGCTGCATGTCTCAAGAGCCAGAGCCCAGGGGGCAGTGGCAACGTGCCACTTCTGCATTTCCTGGATTCTAGTGGGAGCAGGGAACTGAAGCAGCCTCAGCATAAACTAGAGCAGCCCCAAGGAGTGCTCTAATTTATGTGACCTGCAATGGCTCCTCATGAAGCCATCGAACAGCCCAGGATAGATCTCTGCCTCTTCCTTTCCCGAATGTGATACCCTGTCACAATGAGCAACTGACCAGTGTGTGAGGGTGAGGGTGCAGTAAAGTGTTTTTGAAATATGTTGTTTATTAATTACATATATAATCAAAGGTTCAGCTTTGATTCATCAGTTTTCTCCTGCTGTTTATTCTCTGCTTAACTTTTGTCAGAACTGTGAGTGTCATGAATTTTGAACTCCCATGTAGGCTTTTTAAATGCAAACATGGAAAGTAGCTGACTATCATGGGGCTTTGGGGGGAGTGAGACTTTTTTTTCTTAAGATTTTAAAATCTTTGATTCCGCCCCCCGCACTCCTCCTTCATTTTGTTTTTTCTCTCCCACCTCCTCACATTCCCCTCTTGCTTTCATTATCTTTTAATTATTAAAAAAATATATTGTATTAGTGTTTAGCAGCCCCAGTTAGGAGCAGGGCCTCATTGTGCTAGCTAACATGTTGTAATATACAGCTGGGTCCTATGGAGGTTAAAGTACCAAGTTTACAATCCAAGGCCTCCATCCTGTAAACACTTACACACATGCTTAACTTTAAGCATGTGAGTAGCCCCTTCAACGTCACATGCTTGAAGTTAAGAACATATGTGTTTGCAGTATCAGAGCCTAATAATTCTCCTTTTACCTCTTCAATCACCCTTTCCTCCCATTTTACTTTCTAGTCCCTCCATTTAAAGAGGTACAATAATGCACATCTTAAGAAAGGATCAAAGAAAGAGTCCCGCAGAAAGGGTGAAGAGCAGAAGCTGAATATTGTTACACATTTTTAATACGTGTCCGTGGATCACATTGTTTGACATATTTACAGTGTTGTCTAGTGAATGAGACACTAAGAAGGGATGCTGATGCCAGGTCTGACATTGACTTCCTCTGTAGCCTTGGTTAAGTTGTTTGCCTTCTCAGATTTACTTTTCCCATGCAATTCTAGAAAATGGTTATGATCCAAGGAAGCCTACATGTTTCCATCCTCAGTGCAGTCTTTTCTGGACCCTTTTGCATATAGAGGAGCATACAGGCAACTGCATTAACAGACAACACCAAAATCTCACTATGAGCTTGTTCTCAAGGTATGTACATAGTAACACACACCTTAGTGTCAAGTATCAGAGGGGTAGCCGTGTTAATCTGGATCTGTAAAAGCAGCAGAGAGTCCTGTGGCACCTTATAGACTAACATGTATTGGAGCATGAGCTTTCGTGGGTGTATCCTTTCGTAAAATACTTAGCCCAAGGCTTTCCTGGAATCTTTTTAGGGTAGTTGTTGCAGCAGTAGGACTCTGCACAAGGTGATAAAGTTGATGATCTCTAATAACACTGCCCTGTGTTTTTGTTGTTCATATTGTGGTAATGCCTAAAGGTCCTCGTCAGGGACTGGGGCTTCCTTGTGCTATTCATTGTCCAAACACATAGTGGAAAGATAGTTCCTAATCATCAATATTATTGTGCTTCTCAATTCTGTTGAATCTCATGATAAACATCCCTTCTAAACATCAGCATGCTCATCAGTTTTGTCATTACTGTTGCTTTTAAGCATTTATATAGCGCCATAAATGTACATGACACTCTACAAAATGTAGAAAAATGAAAGTCTCTTGCTTAAGAACTTCTAATCTAATGCTGACAAGAAAAGTAAGAGGGATCATGGCAGAAAAGAAAGATGGTGGGGAGATCATTGGTGGAGAGAGAGAGACCAACATAGGAATGATTAATGAAAGAAGTAGGTTTTAAGAGAGGATTTGAAGAAGCAGAGAGAGCATGGTTGGCTGACAAGAAGTGGGAGATATATCAAGATTTCTTTTTTTTTTCTTTTTCTTTTTAGCTCTCAGTAACAGCATTCAAAAGGATATATTGTAGCTACTCAGCTCTGGAAATGGAAGTTCCATTTCTGTGAAAAATCATTTAGAACCCATCTGTTTATATTTCACAGAACCAGCAAGCACAAGACACATGAATGATTGAAAAATGTGTGATTTGCAAAGGGTCCACGTGTGAATGAGGTTGTCTGTTTTACTTTAATTAGAAAGAGACTTGTATTTTATAAACATTTTTAGGCATAGGGTTACTTCATCTGCTGCCAAAAAAAAAATCATTAGCATTAACACACCCAAGGTGCACTTGTGAGCAGAGATTTTCGAAGGGGTTTAAGGGAGTTTAGTATCTAAATCCTATTAAAGTTCAGTGGTAGTTGGGCACTTAAGTCCCTTAGGCTCCTTTAAAAATCCCAGCTTTAAATGTTAAGCGCAAGTTGATGAATAGTGCTGCCCCCAGTGTGCCAGGTCTGAGGATGGAAGGAAGAGGGAAAGGATGAAAGAAGCCTTGCATGCCTGGTGCCCCTTGCAGAGGCTAAGCACATTCCCAGTCTTTGTGTGCAGTGAGCACGAGGACTGTGTAAGGCTAGCACTAACAGCCATGCTGGTTACCCAAAGGGGGTGGTGGAGGAGCAGCAAGTGTAGGGCCATAGGCCCACCCTTGGATACAGACTGTTCCATTCAGAGGGTACAGCTGGGGTGTCTATGGCCCCCCTTTTTATTCTTCCATGCCTCAGGGACATTAAGCCTGAATCAGAATGTTTCCCAAGTCCCCTGCTGTGGTGGTGTGTACCCTCCTGCCCTAAGAAGTGTCTAAAGCAAAGCAACACATACATAAAGGATATGGCCAGACCCTCAGCTGTTGTAAATGTGCATAGCTTCATTGGCTCTGCAGCTGAAGATCTAGCCTGTAAAGCTCTGTCTGATCCTTTGCCCTGTTGTTGCTAGGTGTTTCAGCACATTCAGTACTATATGTCACTGGAGCGTGGGATTTACCATACAAGGTCCCTAAGCTTTTTCTTATGGTGTCACCATCTCACTGTTGTTTTAAACAATCTTGTTCTTTAACCTGTGTAACCTGGTATCCTATGAAAAAAGCATCAACCCCAGCTCATTTTCAGCTCTGCACATATGCCCAGGGGAAAAGGTATGAGTGGCTGCATGGGGACACAAAGGGACTGAAGGCTCATAGGACTTGCTAGCTGGGGACTTTTTCTGTTTACTTTCTGATCATATTAAGTTATTTTCTTATTGTAAAAATTAACCCTTGAGGAAAAGATCTTGTTGACTTCAGGTTTTTTTTTTTAATTGAGCCATTCTATTAGATTGTACATTATTGACAAAACAGTGAGAAATGGCTTTTTCGGAATATCCCAATAATTCATTGTAATATCACATTGTGATTCAGATGGGACTCTTATTGATTTCAGTCCAGTAGTAAAATTTGGAATGGTAATTCTAAATGCCTAATTCCATTGCAAACTCTGAACGTCTTCTAACTGTGTGCCTATGAAAAGCTCACTGTTTCACTCTTATTAATTTTTGTTGAGAGAGAAGTTGCTGCATGGACAATGTTTTCTAAATAAGATAGCTCACGTTTTTAAGCACTATATGCAAATATTCAGATTAAAAATACAAATAGGTGTGCAGAAAAATTACTATAAGTACCCACGCCTTCTGGTTGTGTCCTTTTCTCTATTTCCACCACATGCGTCTGACGAAGTGGGTATTCACCCATGAAAGCTTATGCTCCAATACTTCTGTTAGTTTATAAGGTTCCACAGGACTCTTTGTCGCTTTTTACAGGTCCAGACTAACACGGCTACCCCTCTGATCCTTTTCTCTAGTTTCAAAATGACCCAGTGAAAATAATTTTTAAAAGTTACTGACCATCTAAGATCTTGTATACCAGGTTTCAGCTGACACCATGACAACTTTAATGGTGTAAGGAAGCTACTGTTATGATTAATTTGTTACATGTAGTAAAAGGGAAATACTCCGCATGAAATCAGTGCTGCAGATTGTAGGCTGGGTGATAAAGAACAGGAACCTTTGTGTTAAGACTTTTAGACTGGAAAAAATTCTCATAGTTTAGTTACACAATTTATATAAGTCTTTATTCCAAGGTTTCAGAAATATTTATGGAAGTAACACTGGCATTTTTGAGAGAACAGATGTGGGGAAATAGATGCCATATTTCATATGTTTAGCAACACCCTTCTCTGAGCTGCCACTTCCTATTTATAGTAGTGCATCATACATAAAATTCTGTCTCACTCTTAATTCATTTGCTGCTATATTGCCAGCCAGGCTGTAATAGATTCCAGTATAATACATGATCATATCCAGGGGCCAAATTAATGGTTAAGGTGGAGCCAAACACATATCAATCGAGACTCTGTGGGTTGAATGACTTCATAATGCAAGGTGGTAAGTTGTAGTTTTTTTTCCCACGGAAAATTACGTCTGGCTGCATCAACTAATGACAAAACTGTTGCTAAGAAACTGCTGCTTATTTTATTGTTCTTCAGGTAGTACTATTTGATGGCTGTTGCTCTGTGTAAACTTCCCAATAAATTAGCAGTTCTAAGCCGGATGTAGGCATGGCCCAGTGTACTGATCACAGAACTGGAAGGCTGAGAGTAGTGACGCTGACAGTGACTGCCCCTATGACTTGCCCAACTCACTCAAACTCTGCCCCATAGCTTTATTATGGGAAGAGTTGCCACTGGTTCAACTTAAGGTGTGTATTTTAAATGGATTTAGTAGAACTGGTGCAGAAAGGCTATGTGGACATTGAGTGAAATCCTGGTCCCACTGAAGACTGGGAGAATTTTGCCATTGACTTCAGTGGAATCAGAATGTCATGCACTTATTTTAGTTTATACCGAAATGATGTCACTAAACTAGTACAAATGTGTATGTTGGCAAGGCCTCAGTTTACTCACCTGAAAACTGGGGATAATATTTACCTGCCTCAAGATACATTGAAAAGGTTAAATAATGTTTGTAGAGCACTTTGAAGTTTAAAAATGCCAAATAAGCACGGATTCATTATTATCATCAACTTTAAGATTTTTCCCCCCTGTGCTTCAGTACTCTTCTACTGGTGTCTAACACTGAGGCCTTGCTACATGAGAAAGTTGTATTGGTTTAACTTAAATCAGCTTTTAAACTAATTTAGTTAAACCGGTGTAAACCCTTATGCTTTTGCTTAAGTTGGTTTATTTGCTTATATTAGGTTCAGCTTAAACCACTTCCACATTGACTTAGGATAAAGCAAAGTAAGCATGTCCACATAGCCTTTTGTACTGGTTTAGCAATATTGGTTGAAATTGATCTTAATATCACACCTTTCACTAAACCAGTGCAACTTTCTTGGGTAGACAAAGTTTACAGATTAAAAAAAAGAAAAAAAAAGTATCTCTTAGCCTCACTGTGGATCTCTGCTGAATGCTTTGTACTGGTCTCCACACACTGAGCAGTCATTGAGAATTCCATGTGTAACAGAGATCCACAAGGTGGACTGCAGAGAGGAAATCTGCTATTGTTACATTATAGTAGAGATCTTAAGAAAGGTAGGAAATTCAGTAATACCCAGACACAGTCATTTACTGTAACTATTCACTATTATATACAGCACAACTGATTATCTCTACAGTTTGTAAATTTTGAACTTTAAAATAAGACTGAATTATAGAATGTTGGATGGATTTTTGAAAATAAGGAATGGTATTATTTCATATATTTAATTCTTAATATTTATACCATTCTTTCTTTTGTTTGAGAGGATGAAAAAAATGTCAAGGATTTTATTAAAAAAGTCAATGTAAGTCTATATGTTTTGTGTATCTAATAAAATGTGTTTAGAATAATCCAGTCTAAAAATAATGCTGGTGCCCAGGTTGATTTAATAAAGAATGATGTATATATTATGGGTGCATATGTGCATTCACATCAATAAATGCAAAATTAGAAAACTGATTCTATAATTATAACAACATGCCTAGGACTGATGGCAAAAAAGATTTCCAGTCATGTGGTCTCCAGACTGGGAGCATCTCCTTTCTAAATGTCTTTTATCTATACCCTGATATATCCTATTGATGAAAAGGTATTTGTCATGGCATGTCATACTTTGAGACCCGTTTACAAGGCATGTGACACAAATCATGCCATAAAAGCAGGATTCTGGGAGAATATGACTAGTAAAAGCCCTTCTGGATTGCTTTAAGATGGCAGGATGTTGAATTCCTTAGCTTAATGGTACTTTTTACATGAATTTATAATGCTTCCCCCCACTTACTGATTCTTATTTCCTTGCTATATAGATGTGGTTTTTCAGACTGGAGTATTGCTTAATTCTTAATAAAATCTTGTTCCGATCATTAAATATTACAGCATGCTCAACTATGACTAAGTGAAATTATCTCTGAGAATTTTTTTATAACAAACTGGAATAAACACACTAAAACTGTGTTCATGCTGTGATTAAAGGTCTAATTGAACGCCACTGGAGAAGAAAATTCAGAATTCATATTGAAACTCCATCTGTAACTCACCCAGTTGTGCCTAACTCCCCATAGGTACTGCTGCTAATATGTCTGGTCAGCCACTATTTGACCTCTGTATTTGAACACACATTATGTCAATAAACCTATTAAGATTTTGCTGAATTTGTGTGTTGTTATTAATATGCCTTCATCATGCACTCTGACTGCAATAAATGCATATTAATAGTAGTGCACATTTTCAAATGATGGATCCAGAATGCTATATGCTATATGTGAAAAAATCCACAGGCAAAATTGTCTCTGCACAGAATGCCATGGTTTAGATGCCATTGTTTCAGCCATTTTAGATACTCTTGGAAGATATCCTATCATAAAGGATTCATCTATATTGTAGAAAAATGATGTGAGGTAACATTTTTATGGACAAATTATAAACCCCTCTAAAGTGAGGGTTTGCATTAATTATACCATTATAGTAAGTATAATTGGGCAATAGCTGTTTTTATGCTAAATCATGTATCTAATTTCACAGAGGTCACTGGGCAAAACCGTACAATAAAATGTTCATAGTGTATAATTTTCACAACTGAAGAAAGCCCATTGTTGGAGACTCAGGTATGCTGCATAATAGATGATGCAGGTTGAGGGACACAGTAAAACTCCCCTAGCTTCTTAGCTGTGAAACTCCATTATAAAAACTCTGGGAATAATCAACAGATAGCACACATGTTATCTCTCAGAATGAAGTAGAAGATCCAATCAGCAAAATAAGATGATAGGAAAATAGAATTTCCATGCCATTCATCCCTATGTCATTCTATTTGCATGAAAATAATGTTAAAGCAGAGATCACATGAGTCTAATGAGAGTGGGAATGTTCCCCCTCAGATGTAAACCACTTGTGGATGGTAATGAAACCAATCTGTAAATTAGTTTTTAAGGGGTGCAGTACTTTATCACTGGCACCAGTGTCACCATGCAGTCAGCCTTTCCCTCTCTTTGGAGTGGAATGAGATTAGTTGCAGATTAAGAGTGATGACAGAATCGAGTGCAAAGCACACCCTCCACAGTGTCCACAGGCCCTAATGATAACATAGTACTGCCTTCCTTAAAGAGTTGCACGTCTTATTCAATGTAAATGGTGAAAATGTGGCATTTTAGAACCAATGATGTGTTTTTCTATTGATGCTGTCACAGTAGCCAGCTGCTGAAAGAAGAGCTGTGTGTCAGATCCCATTTTCCTCAGTGATTCATCAAACAGTGGCAGTTCATGCATGCAGTACCAGAACGGGAATAAATAACTTACAGCCATGCATTCAACAAGGTAGTGTCTTATTAAACTACCACCAACTCTGAATCCATTCAACGTGTGTGGACAAAGCTTTTTGGGCACATTCACCCAGTCTTGTATTTGCTAGTCTATAAACTAAATGCCTGTTTCAGGAGGGAATTTATATAATAAGAATGTCATCTCATGAGATAGTATGAGTGAGAGAAGGGCAATTCTAATATGTCTGTTATAAACAATAATACACTCATACCATAAAAGATAACCACCAATATAAATCTTGCTCAGGATTTTTTAAAAAAAATAAATTATAGTGTTTTTAAGCAGGGGAAAACTCCATGCAATAATAGAATGTCCCAGGAGGAGAAAGTTAATCTCATTATATGCCAGGCAGGATTGGCTGATGTCTGAGAGCTGCATGGTTTGACATACTGTTAGCACAATAAGCACTGGGAAAGCCTGTATACAGAGTGGTGAAAAATCTATACATCATTTAAGTTGAAGAAAGATGTGTATTCTGGGACAGATTCCCAGCTGGTGCAAATCAGAGTAGATCCATTGAAGCAAATGGAATTATACCATTTTACACCAGATGAGGATTTGGCCAATCGCTTTAGAGTCAAATTCTGACCTCGGGTATGGGTTTGCAACTCCCATTTACTTTAGTGAGAGTAGAATTTGCCCTTTAACTTTAAAATACTCTTAAAGGATTAACTTAGCTTTTATGTATATAGTATCTATCTAGGATATGACACTAAGTAGAGAGATACAGAGGTAATAAAAAAGCAAAGCAGAAAGGCCTAAACTTTTAAGATTATGGGCTGACTCTAATAAGGCACATTTTGAGGATGTTGTAGCCTAGTGGGAATTGAAGGAGACATTGGGTGGGATACAGAAAGATACTTCGGTGCCTAAACCCCATCCTACAGTATCTAAGTCTTGGGTTTGGGTGCATAAGTTCTGACTTTTTAGGCTCCAGTGTGATCCACAAAACTCCCGCGGAATCTTGTAGGCACCTGAACTCACTCAATGCCTAATTTTTCAGGGTAAAAGTTTCCTAGATGCTTGTGTTCCTGCCTCTGGACATGTGCACTGTTGCCTCCTGTTAGGCAGCTGTCTGTCTGTCTCCTACTTAAGCTTCTGAGCTATTCACAAATGGGGTAGGGTTGGGGGGGGAGGGTAGGCATTCAGATATGTCACCTGATCTGGTTGGTGTGCTCCAAGAATTAGGCAATTTCTCCTGCTGAAGCCATTCTATTGTGGATAAATTATGAAACAGTTGCTGGAGCCGGAGATCTGGACCCCGGGTCTCCCATCTCCCATTTATCTCTGTGGTCTAGTGAATGTTCCACTATAGAGAAATACTTACATACACATTGGGCCAGAGAGAGCGAGAATGATTTTGTAGTCCAGTGGTTAGGGCAGCCGCCTGTGGAAGACCCATGGTCCAGTTGCCTGGTTCAATCACTCTGTCATTATTTATCCACGGAAGAACGGGTCCAACAGGAGAAATTGAGGGAGTCTCAATGTCAGAGTATTCTGTAGTTCTGTGGAGTTCAAATCCTTTCTCCCCCTATGACAGGGAGGAATTGAACCTGGGCTAAAAGTTATAAGGTGGGCAGCCACACCACTACCTCCTCATCCAGCTGTCTTCTGCAGATTGAGCTAACTCATTCTCACAAGAAATGCTTTAGGCTCCTAAGCCACCTGACTCCAGGCAGCTGGTTGCCACTCATGGATAGCTAAACAGAGATGCAGCTGAAGAAGTGTTTTTTTTTTTACCCATGAAAGCTTATGCCCAAATAAATCTGTTAGTCTTTAAGGTGCCACCGGACTCCTCATTTTTTTTTTTAAACAGAGATGGATGTCTTTCTGTGTCCCAGACATAGGCTTCTCTCTTCAAGAGAGGCACAGGGCGTAGGACACAACCTGTTGGCATCTCCCCTTGGCTATCTTACACAGCAACCCACTTAGAATGCTGGCTTTTGTGCATCACATTTTAAGGTGCCTATCTCCCTCTGCTCATTGTAAACCTTGATTCTCGTTTTGAGGGACAATGTTGCCTTCGCCTGCGTCCTGGCTGGAACAATGTTTCTGCCATCACCCAGCAGCTGTCGTCCCTGGCGGTCCGCATCCGTGAGGAGCGTCAATCCTGGGACTGGTGGCAAACAACCTTGTCAGGCTGGGGACTTGGACAATGGGCACAATCCTTAAAATATTGGTTAATTGCAGCAGCAGTAATTATTGTTATTTTCTGCTTAAGCCTTGCATGTACCAAAGCTCTAATTAACAGGGCTGTGTCAGCACTTCCTATTCAGACTGTGCACTACACTGCCTTCACGTCAGCTGACGACCAGTCGGGCTCTGAGCTTTCCGCTTGAATTCGGTTTTCCCTTATGTTCCCTAGGTTCGTTCCCTCCTAGGTGTAAGCTGACCCTCCCGTGATGGACCGCCAATCGGCCACGGGGGCATGTCGCAATCCGATTCATAGTTATGGCTATGTATGGCCACTTGTCGGTCCATGGCCATCTTGTCCTGTTAAAAGGACAAGGCAGCCTCCATTTTGGACCAGGTTCCTGTTGTATAAGAGAGGGCAGAGACTCAATCCTGCCCAGCAACACTAGCTGTGTATGCTCTCCTGTGTTTTTGTTTTTTTTCTCTCCTGCTGGGCCATCTAAAGGTCAGGCTAGTTCTGTGTGTGGAGGCCTGATTCTGCCCAGCAACCTGTTTTTTTTGGGTCGGTCGTCTGGAGGTCAGGTTAATTCTGCCCAGAGACTCATTTTCCTGCTCTTTTTTGGACCCAGTCATCTAAGGGTCAGGTTTGTTTACTCGTCAACTCCAGTGTGCCGTGTGCAAAGCCTTCCGACGTGGGGTGGCAACAGCTCGAAACCTGAAGGGAGGAGGGACCAGGGAGCCAATCAGATGCTGACACGAGGGAGTGAGACCCTTCTATAAAACTAGGTTTCCCCCCAAAATTTGTGTGGAGCATCCGCGTGTTAGCTGAAGGACCTGATCACTCGTTCGGCCAGGGTCTCCTCCCGGTAAAGTGCACTCGTGTCGTATCGTTTGGATTCGTTGTCGTTTGGACCCGATCCCTGTCTGCTCGTCATGCTTCTGGTGTCTGTTCTGCTGGTCAGCTGCGCCTGGAGTGCGGTATTTGCTTTTTGATATCTGACAGTTAGCTTATCTAGCCTTTTATTTGTTCCCCTCCCTAACTTGGTACCAAATATCTACTCAGGATATCAGGATTGTATTAGTGAGCTCAGAATTGCACAATTGCTTAGCTAGCTTGTATAATAGTTCTAGCTGTTATTAAATTGTTAATTGCCAACTGCTTTATGTGTTTGAATCACTGCTCTGTCTGTGTCCAGTGTGTGTGTGTGTTTAACTTGGGAGCTGCCTCTACTTAGAGGGTAGCTGACCAAGGGGGTCCAGTCCCCGCGGTCTGAGTGAGTGGAATCTGCCCAGCTGCAGCCGCACCACACTCTGGGTTTACCCTCTGTGTGAAAGCAAGGGTGGCCGAGGCAGTGGCCCGTGGGTCTCTTTTCTGTGTTTGCACCGGGCATCGCCCTGACGAACCCGATTCCTATCTGTGTGATTGGTGTGTCTGCCTATTTGGTGTGGTGTGGTGAGCAGTATAAAGTGTATTATTACTGTGTTTTGGGGTGTGTTTGTACTTTTGATACCATCCCAGCCAAAGTTGCCTACTCCCCCAGCCCAAGTTGTAATTATCCCCTAAATAAACGCAGCCACTTGGCTTTTTAGTGTTACCCTGGTCCTGCCTGTCTTTTCCTCACTCAATACCAAGCTTGACGAACCCCCAGCTAATTCAGACATGGCGTCACGAACAGGATTGAGTGAGGAAAATCCTTCCCGGTTGTCTGTACAGTTTGCTTGTCCGTGGCGAACCAGGGTCACCGACAAAACCCCAGAGGACGAACTTAATCATTTTCAACACCATGTTTTACTTGATCGGGGGGAGGCAGAGGCCATTGGCTGGAATTGTATTATTGGGGAGGGCCACCTGAGCCGAACCTATGCTGCTAGCTTGACTGTTGGTGCTGCAGGCTGTCTCCTGACATGCCACATGGGTCTGCGGTTAACCCCCACGGAGGCCAGTGACCGGCCAACGTGCATTAAGGCAGGGGAAGCCGGCGCTGGGACTGATCCAGTCCAGCTGTGGAAAGGTGCCCGAAGGATTTTAAAAGCAGCCGGGGGCACTTGTCCATCAACTGTTACTCCCCCGAGACTCCCAAGTGGGGGCCCTGCACATGAATTGGTAGTCCAGCTAGTGCAGGAGTTAGAGGAAGGGAAAAAGTCCAGAAAGCTCCTCCCTGACCAGTACAAATCTAAGATCGTTGCCAGTACCTATCACAAGATTTTAGGTCTGGCTCTGGACAAATTGACCGTTGTTATGGGGGCTCTGGCGTCCACTGCTCGGGAGATGGCTGATACCCCTGAGGATCCCGGTACAACCCAATCCCTACCTGCAACCCCATCTCCTCCCTCTCTGCCAACTCCTAAAACCCCCGAACCCTTCCCTCCACCATATCCAACAGCGCCTAGTTTGTACCCGACCCTGCCATCATTGACCCCCGAAAAGGTAGCTCTTAATCCTGCCGAAGCTATGCCAGTACAAATCACTCGGACTAAGGTGGACCCCACAGGGGCACAGAATGTCGTTTTTGAGTGGCGTACACGCAGCAAGGCTGAGATGAAGGAGTTTATCAAGGACACAGGGCGGGGACCAAACGAACCTGTATTCACCTGGTTAGGACGGCTTATTTTAGAATATAGTCAGGAACTTATTGATCAGGAGGAGGCAACCCTTATTTCCCGGAGTGCTGCCTGGTCAAGGGGAACGGGCCGAGGGGTACTGTTAGCTGCTCCTGTCTGGCCAATCTCCGTGCCAGCAGCTGCTTTCCTTCAGATTCAAAATAGTGCTGTAGCTTTTCAGCTACCTCCCAGCGGGATCACTACCCCACGCGATCTCATTTTTACCATCGCAGGGGCATCTCTTATTTGGTGGGAGCCTGCACAAAACCCCCTAGGCTTAACACTGGCACAGCAACAGCTTCGGTCATTTGAAGCTTATTGCTATGTTACTGATCCAGCTGCTATTCCCATCCAAGAGCAGGGGATAGACGTGGCCCTTGATAGCAGCCCTCTGGGGGACACTAGCACGCTGCTGTGGATGCGGGGGTTCCAGGGGCGGCCGGTAACCGCGTTGTTTCAGGCTATGGATCGCCTGATGTGGCCTGGGCCCCAACCGCCTGCGGTGGCTGCGGGCACTGCACCCCACGGGGGCAAGCCCCGGGCTCCTAAAACCAATAGCGGGGAGCCTAGCAAAAACACTGTTTGCAGGGTAAGCTCTATATCGCAAAAGCTTCTGGCTGTAGCGTTGGGGTGGCATAAATATATTGCTCCAGAGCCGCCTCCACTTTGAGAGCCAGTTGTTCCTTTTCCCCCTTTTGTTTTTCCAGGATGCGGGTATGGGTATCTGCCCTAATAACATCTAGGCCAGGCGACCCGTCTTGCGTCCCAACCCCTTGTATGCCACGAAGCCCCACGACCCTGACTCTTCAAACCTGGGCATCGCTGGCCAGTCAAAAAGTCGGCCGGCCCACATCATAACAGGACCTGCCCTAGGGCTTGTCCTATTCTCCCCCTTTTTCATTCCAGGTTTGTTCACAGCGACGCCATCCCCATCCGAACCCTCTAGTCAACTGGACTTTGGCTTACGCTCGTCAGGAACTTCTGGCTGCTAATTGGAGTGATGTGTCCTCCATTCCTCCAGACCACCACTGTGTAGTATGCTCAGGGTCCCTGTTAGACCCCAAGAAACCTCCTTATTTCTTTAAATTCCTTCCCATTTATAATGTGACTCATGAGGAGCCTGCTTCTCGATGTAAGGATCCCAGCTGGCCTTGGCGGCACCTGTTCACCTGTAACTCCATACGATCAGACCGCTTTACAACCTCTAGTGCCCCTATCTCTGTGTTTCATCCCAGGCCACCAGCTGGTCCCTGTTTCGTGTTCTTGGGCCCTGAATCTCTCCGTTCCTGGGGGTCATATCCTAACTGTTCCCATTTCTATATGCCCCCAGCCCCTTGTCAATGGTGTGGTAAGCAATATCATTGTAGTGAGGAACACAATTGGCAGCTACCTACTTCCCCTAATTGGTATTGCCAGGCATTTGAGTCCACTTTAGCCACTCTTCAACAACTTAAGCTCCCTGTTATTATTTTCGATGCTATCTCGTGGTTATCCTCTCCCAGCCGGGTATTTGGCACTCCCAGCCGTGCATTTGGTACTAGACAGGAAACGGTTGGTATTAGGGCTGTTGATTGGGCACATCGTTATTGGATTGCAGTTGCCCGCGACCCCACAGCTGTAAATGAAAGCAATGCCCTTAGCCTGCATTCCCCTCCTGGGATCTATTGGTTCTGTGGCAATGGCATCGCGTATAATCATCTCCGCCTCCCCAAGGGCATCTGCGCCCTTGGTCAGGTTTACATTAAAGGAGGAGGTGTTTTCCACAGGCCTCCCCCCATATTTGGTCCACAGAAGCGTGAACTCACCTGGTGGACTCGTCTCAAATCTGCCACTGAAACCCTCTTTTGGGGCTATGTACAGTTTAACCCTTATAGTTATGCTTTCACTCTTAGTCAGATCCGTAGCCTATCTAGAAATTTAGAAACCCTTACTAATCTCACAGCCCTTGGATTTCAACAGGTTGACAATTCCCTCACTATCCTAGCTGAGTATGCTGAGCAGAACCGCCTGATGATACAGACTCTGCTGCATCAGGACTTTTGCGAGGCCCTGGAGAACCTTGATTCTCGTTTTGAGGGACAATGTTGCCTTCGCCTGCGTCCTGGCTGGAACAATGTTTCTGCCATCACCCAGCAGCTGTCGTCCCTGGCGGTCCGCATCCGTGAGGAGCGTCAATCCTGGGACTGGTGGCAAACAACCTTGTCAGGCTGGGGACTTGGACAATGGGCACAATCCTTAAAATATTGGTTAATTGCAGCAGCAGTAATTATTGTTATTTTCTGCTTAAGCCTTGCATGTACCAAAGCTCTAATTAACAGGGCTGTGTCAGCACTTCCTATTCAGACTGTGCACTACACTGCCTTCACGTCAGCTGACGACCAGTCGGGCTCTGAGCTTTCCGCTTGAATTCGGTTTTCCCTTATGTTCCCTAGGTTCGTTCCCTCCTAGGTGTAAGCTGACCCTCCCGTGATGGACCGCCAATCGGCCACGGGGGCATGTCGCAATCCGATTCATAGTTATGGCTATGTATGGCCACTTGTCGGTCCATGGCCATCTTGTCCTGTTAAAAGGACAAGGCAGCCTCCATTTTGGACCAGGTTCCTGTTGTATAAGAGAGGGCAGAGACTCAATCCTGCCCAGCAACACTAGCTGTGTATGCTCTCCTGTGTTTTTGTTTTTTTTCTCTCCTGCTGGGCCATCTAAAGGTCAGGCTAGTTCTGTGTGTGGAGGCCTGATTCTGCCCAGCAACCTGTTTTTTTTGGGTCGGTCGTCTGGAGGTCAGGTTAATTCTGCCCAGAGACTCATTTTCCTGCTCTTTTTTGGACCCAGTCATCTAAGGGTCAGGTTTGTTTACTCGTCAACTCCAGTGTGCCGTGTGCAAAGCCTTCCGACGTGGGGTGGCAACAGCTCGAAACCTGAAGGGAGGAGGGACCAGGGAGCCAATCAGATGCTGACACGAGGGAGTGAGACCCTTCTATAAAACTAGGTTTCCCCCCAAAATTTGTGTGGAGCATCCGCGTGTTAGCTGAAGGACCTGATCACTCGTTCGGCCAGGGTCTCCTCCCGGTAAAGTGCACTCGTGTCGTATCGTTTGGATTCGTTGTCGTTTGGACCCGATCCCTGTCTGCTCGTCATGCTTCTGGTGTCTGTTCTGCTGGTCAGCTGCGCCTGGAGTGCGGTATTTGCTTTTTGATATCTGACAGTTAGCTTATCTAGCCTTTTATTTGTTCCCCTCCCTAACTTGGTACCAAATATCTACTCAGGATATCAGGATTGTATTAGTGAGCTCAGAATTGCACAATTGCTTAGCTAGCTTGTATAATAGTTCTAGCTGTTATTAAATTGTTAATTGCCAACTGCTTTATGTGTTTGAATCACTGCTCTGTCTGTGTCCAGTGTGTGTGTGTGTTTAACTTGGGAGCTGCCTCTACTTAGAGGGTAGCTGACCAAGGGGGTCCAGTCCCCGCGGTCTGAGTGAGTGGAATCTGCCCAGCTGCAGCCGCACCACACTCTGGGTTTACCCTCTGTGTGAAAGCAAGGGTGGCCGAGGCAGTGGCCCGTGGGTCTCTTTTCTGTGTTTGCACCGGGCATCGCCCTGACGAACCCGATTCCTATCTGTGTGATTGGTGTGTCTGCCTATTTGGTGTGGTGTGGTGAGCAGTATAAAGTGTATTATTACTGTGTTTTGGGGTGTGTTTGTACTTTTGATACCATCCCAGCCAAAGTTGCCTACTCCCCCAGCCCAAGTTGTAATTATCCCCTAAATAAACGCAGCCACTTGGCTTTTTAGTGTTACCCTGGTCCTGCCTGTCTTTTCCTCACTCAATACCAAGCTTGACGAACCCCCAGCTAATTCAGACAGCTTTCTCTCTCCTTTCTGGTAAAAAAATAAAAATAATAATCAATTAAAATTTCATTAAAAATGTAGCAGATTTTGACCAGCTCAGTTACATTAATGATGATCTCCAGTGGATGGTGGGCATGGGTCCACCTCTTTCCTGGACCTCCCTTTTGGGGTGGCTGGTGCTTCCAAGGATAGAAACAGGGAACAGTTCTTGCATTCATGGGAGCACAAAAGATTCTCATGTTACGAAATTAGTTGAAATAATGACAAAGGGTCTGCAGGGGGCTGTAAATTGTACTAATTTTCTTTGTTGCTCCATAGTAAGTCTGATGTGCTCACCTGACAACTTCACAGCTCTATTCCAGTTCCTGGCTTCAGACTGATTAATTACTGAGGCACAATAGAAATACCTCCACATCTTACAGCCAGAATAAAGCCGAACTGTTTCTTCCTTCTGTGTCAGCAAACACGTGCTATTGTGACAAAAGCATTATTGTTCAGGAGGACTCTCTGCCACTCTAGGATGATATTAATAAAATACTGATAATGAATAATAACACAAATATTTTAAAGAGCTAGTCCAAAGAAATCAGTGTTTTCAAAGGTAGGTACTTTGGAAATAACTAAGTTTTAAGAGTATTATATACCCCCAAAGAAAGCGAGTTCCAGTCTGGAATTCTAGTAGAGGGAATTTATATTTAAAACCAGCAGGGTAAGGAATTTCTGATTTGTACTGTTCAGAAGTCAGACCTTTTCATTCATCTGTGCATAACAGCTCATGTGCATATTAGTTATTGGAGGGCTAAAAGCAATTGTGCAATCGTTTTCAAAAACCTGTAATAACTGTGGTTAGAAAACTGCCATAGTCCTTTTAGCAATGCTTTGGGCACAATGGGCTTGATCCTGCTCCATTAAAGTCAATAAGAGTCTTTGCCATTCCAACAGGAACAGGGTCAAGCTAACAGCATCAACTCTTTAGAAGTGTGCAGTTCCTTAGTAATGATAAAAAAAAAATGTAATACTGACAAGCTGAAGATGGCGATGCTGGGAAAGTGAAAATAATCACTTAAAATAATAAGTAAGTTTTCTGAATAAAAATTAGTGTATATTTAAATAAAATATATTATTCAATATATCATTCTTTGTTTTGCTATTGCTTTACTTTAGAACCTGGATAACTATGCACTGTTGCAATTGTGTAATTTCATCGACTTACAATTTAAGACTATGCAATCTCAAGGTAAATGTTCTGGTTCTGTCTTTTAGACCTCATCTATAGCATAAGCCCTAACAAATAAATTTAGTTCTGTACCTGCAAGTAGAGAGACCTAGTAATCTGCAAAAATATTAAATCAGCACTCTGCATGATATGAAATTGCATTGCACTTGAACTGCTTTAGTGTGTGCTTTCTCTTCAAAACAGTAATTCATATGTATGGGTTCCTTGGTTTTCTATGAAATTATGAATATATTAAGTATTATTAAAGCATCTTTTATTATTGAATGGTTAACTGGTAACATAAAGAGGTAAAGGAAAGAGTACTCCAGTGAATTGGAAGAGGCTGGTAATTACAACTCTACTTCAGAAAGCTTCATAGCATGTGCTTCTTGAAAGATAGAGCCAATGAAGCACGACTGCCTAGGGCATGTATGTCCCAAAGGCTTTGAGTTGTTTATTTAGGTTTTGAGAAAAACACATTATGACCATAATAATAATTATGTATTTTGAATTGGATTTTTACATCTACATCACAAAATTCTATCTTGCGTTAAAATGCAGCTTCAGCATAATTTTCAGATGCCTCATTTGCTAATGGAGCTTCACAAAACTACTTGAATACAGGCATCTAATTGACAGGAAATGTTATTACAGTTAATTTAGTAAATATGTTAAGCTTATAAATAGTCTTTTTAAACGAATATTCATGGTCCATCTCCCCATGTACTCCCTGACACATCAACAGTGTTTAACAATTTAGGAATATTTTGAAAGTCAAAGCAAAGTATTTTCTTCCTTGCCTTTTAGGGAGACAGTATTATTTAATGGCTAGAGTAAAAGACTGGCAATGGGGAGACCTGGGCCACAGCTGCTATTGACTCCTATTGAATCCTGTTTTGAAGGCTCAAGTGGTGCACAGGCTTTATGCTGTGCTACTTCAAGTCACTGTTTGTGACTCACTTTACCTGTCTGTAAAATGGGGTTGATAAATAATTAGCCACCTGGGTAAAGTGATTTGATGGAAGGCATGATAGAAGTGCAAAATATTACCATTGTATGTTTGTATGTCTCATAGGTAGCTAAGTAATATCTTGTAGTCCCTCATTCCTTTGTTTTCCTAATGTTGGCATTGACTTCCTTGGCAATGCTTCTAATTTGACAAATCACTTTTAAAACTAGTAGTCAAAAAAACATACATTTTGGATTAGCAGAAGGTAGTCAAAAGAAATGGATCAGGCAACTTTGGAAGCATTGGTATAAGAATGAGCTAGCAAGATTTTTTCTAAATTATTGTAAAGAGCTATGCATTGCTTATGCAAGACACAAAATAGTGTAATATGGTAAAAAATAACCCACACAATTTCTTGGCTGCAATTGAAATATTCTCTTACTTCTGCAATACATTCTTGGACCCCTGTTCACACAACAGTGTACTCATTATACCGCCTTAGCTCCCTTGCCTCAAATGGATTCAGATAGAACAAGTTGAGAGCATAAATAAATCTCTTACAAAATGCATACAGTGGAAAGAGGTTTGTCTCTCTCCTGAACCATGGCTAGATTGTTTCTAAGTAGATGTTCCTACTGTAAATCCCAAATTGCTATTGGGAATCCATCTCATTACAAGAGTGAGTGAATGATTTTTTGATCAAATTAACCTTTCTTAATATGGTGCACCAATTGTTATTCATATTGGTATTAATATTAATGTAGTCTTAATAGTGTGCTAGTGGTGTTTATTTTTCTTATAGGGGGAGGGGTAGAGTGCAAAGGAAGGATTTACAAAGGGAGATATTCTTTCTGCATGTTACCAGTTAAAACTTTGCATGACAGCACACATTGCATGCTCTGTGTTCTATCATTTCAAAGGAAAACCCGTCCTCTTACATAATTTTGGGATGCGAAATGCATATCCATAAGGGCAAGAGAATGATACATATCAAACTTACCAAGGTGCATAAAGGGTTAATAAATAGTGGGCAGAAATATAGGTTGATGGATACTGGAACATTTACTTAACATTAGGCTGACCAGATAGCAACTGTGAAAAAACGGGACGGGATGGGGGTAATAGGTGCCTATATAAGAAAAAGTCCCCAAAAACGGGACTGCCCTTTAAAAATGGGACATCTGGTCATCCTACATAACATCTTTCATATTCTTGACCTCCAAATTCCACTGTTTTCATGTCATCTTTATTAGCACCGTCTTAAATTGTTTGTAATGCATCCCGGCACTTTGTATGTCTTCTAACGTACTACTCTTTGGAAATTAAGAACCTACACAAAGAGCCTGCAAATGTAACTCCCCATTAAAAATCAAACATGCTTGAAAATTACCTGAATAAAGTTGACCATTCCTACTAGTCAGAAAATATAATAAAGATCTGCTGACAGCTAAGACAGTGGATTTTCTCTAGTCATTAAGCCACCAACTTGCATGATACAGAAACTATAATAGAGCAGTGACATATACTGCAGTATAATGCCCTAAGCTGTTCATTTTATAATGCCATATATTTAAAAAAATCTATAATCATCTATCAGTAATTTATCACTACTAAAATTCTGATTTTGAACACTCCCATTTATTTTCAGTGATGTTTGCTTCTCCCTTCAAATTCCCCCCTGCCCCAACATTAATGTTAAAACAGCCAAGGTTTATTAATCACAAGAGGTGGTGTTCTTAAATACCTCTTGCTTTGAATTTAAAGTGGGCTGTTCATCTCTTTGAAAGTAAAATTAAATTCGAAATTAGTACCCTTGATTATGAATGCGAGCAAGCAGTCAAGCATGATTTTTCTCAACAAATTAACCTTCCTTAATATACTGGGTACAGTACTCAATAGTTACTCACAATGGGGTAGGTTGTGATAAGTCCTTAAACATATGAACAAAGTTTGTGTCAAAGGAACCTACCTCCCCTTTGTGCTCAACACAAGCAACTGACTGAGAATTATAATGCCTACACTCAGGAGAAATCATGGACAGCCCGAGAGTGAACAGGGAGGAGCTGGGGCCATGGGTTCCTCCCATTCGGCAATAGTCTAAGGGGTTGGCTTGACCAAAAAAAAAAAAAAGGGGGAGAGTGAGTGGCACTGTCCTAAAGGGCATTGTAAATTCTAAGTTCCCTGGGCACAAATGAGAATTCAAGGAGGGATTGTCCCAGCTCCCCCTGAGACAGGTGTGACTGCACATCATTCCTGTTTGAGTCCATGTCTTAAAGGGACAGCCCATTATGACTAATAGCATAGCCTTAGTGTTGTGATTTTCATTGTGTTTTTTTGTATTCATCTTTCATTGTAAATTGGAAATGTAGGATTCCTTCCAAGTTGCAGAATTCTTGGGAATTTCTGTTTCATTAACAAACATAAGGCCAGATTTCAATACCTGTAGTCCAGTGGAGTGTAGCATCTTACCTCACAAGTAGCCTGATTGACTTCATTTTGGCTATATAATGGGGGTAGAGGTGAGGGGGTTCTAGGTCTTATGCTGCAATAGCCACCAATAGGTTAATGGACAGACTAGCTACTTCCCCACCTGTGGCTAATTACTTGACCAGCAACAGTTGGGATGAAAGGCGGCAGCTCAGGAAGGGAGGGGCTGCTACCAGGGAACCTAAGGAGGACTCTAAAAATAAAGAGGCAGTGGAACAAGGAGTTGGAAGCTCCGAGAACAAAACATTGGAACTAGTTGCTCTTTGAGAGGGGTCTTGAGGCAGAAGGGAATCTGAAGGAGCAGATATTACGTGCTTAGTGTAGCGTCCTTGGGTTGGAACCCAGAGAAGAAGGAGGGCCTGAGTTCCCCTACCTGCCACCAAAGAAGGGGGTGTAAAGCCCTCCTGACAGAAAAGTTGCAAGGACTATTGAGCCCAGTTGAAGACCTGGCACAAAGTCATTGGACTGTTGGTTGATTGGACTCATTATTACCCCAGAAGCGGGTGGAACTGTAAGTGACCTGCCCAAACAGCTGAGCCTTGAGAAGAGACAAATCATCAGACTGTCAACAGGTTGCACCAGAGTCAGATGGCTAACCTACTGCTAGGAGGGAGCACACCAGCTGGTGAGTGACCCTTCTATGGGTTCCTTGTGGCATAAGGAAGTTAAGTGAGAATGAGGGTGTTAGACTCTCAACCACCAGACTTTAAATTCTTGATTGTCTGCACCAATAAACTGAACATAGTTTGGAGGGGCTATTATAAGCATTTATTAATATGCATGTATTATGCATATAGTGTCTGCATAGATATGTCCATAATAAATACATTATACAAGTAGTGTGTGTGTGTGTGTGTGTGTGTGTGTTTGTTTGTTTGTTTGTTTGTTTTTAAAGCAAGCCCGGTGCTTCAATGTGAGTAGGGGAAAGTTTCTTTAGGATGTAGTTACATTCCAAAGCCCGATCAAGCTTCTAAACACACTGCTATATAAAAATTAGAGAAGTGTACCTTTAAACCTTTAAAAAAGGATTTTAATTAGCAACTTAATTTTCAGTACTAAGTAGAATGTGGTTGTGTTCATCAAATGAAAATTAAATAACACATCTTTGGTTTTGTGGATTTTGCTTGTGTCATGACAAGCATGAATATCTTCCTAATAAGATTGATTAGCCTTTTGGCCTCTTTACTTAATATTTTTGTCATTCTTCTATGGAAGTTCCTGAGTGCCTCCGGTCAGGGTTATTGGAATTTGGAACCTTATCTATAATAGTCTACAATAGGGGTGACATGATGTGTCTCTTGCTGCATTAACTTTATCATTCCCTGTAAAACATTATCACAGCAAAAATCTGAGCTTGTAAATGAAAGACCTATCTTCATCTTGATCAGAGAAATTAAATTTGTAATTTAAATGAGAAAAGTTAATGAACTTAATGCACAGGCCAGAAACAGTGTTGTAATGTGCCAATTCTGTCCTCATAAGGATGCTTCCAAACATTCCCATTAAGGTATTGATTGTGTCCATTTAGCAAAGTGAAGGGGACAATGAACTCCCTAATGGTTTGCACATCACACCATTAGTGTCTAGCCCCCAAAACAGAGGAAGTGCCTTAATCATACTCCTTAAACCCCTAAAATATTTGAATATAAACATAAGTAAAAATACAGGTGTTAATGCTGATGTGGTTCTTTGGAAGATAAGAAAAGACTCTGAAGGATACTTGCTGCTAAAGTATACAGACTTTTGCTGTTGCTTATATGAATGTGTACATTAGGTTTTAGCATTATACATCTGAAAATACAACTGGTAAGCAAGGATCTTCACCTGACTTTAGAGTAACATTTTATAAAGAGAGACATGAGACTGTAAAATGACCGAGGGATGCTTTGGAGTCAGACTTGCTATTCTGTAGCATGGAATTAAAAATCTGCTAGTTGTACCTTCCATCACATTTGATTTCCAAATTGCAGAACAGT
The DNA here is from genome assembly GCF_020497125.1 of Mauremys mutica. NCBI lineage: Eukaryota > Metazoa > Chordata > Testudines > Geoemydidae > Mauremys > Mauremys mutica. Next base: position 185,941,821 of record NC_059072.1, on the reverse strand, counting down.
AATTGTCATGTCAGCCATTGTGTATGATAGCTTGTGCTATTGCTGCTGTCCCTGCCACTTGTGTCCTCCATAGCCCCAAATTATACTGGTTTATTAGTCAAAGGATGTTTCTGATCAGACCACAAGGGTGTTCATATTTTCTTACTGTAGGTAAAGGTCATCCTTGAGAGGTGGTGTGTAAATTAATACTGTTTCAAAAGGTTAGTTTTAGCAATAAGGACAGACTGTGCAGTCTGTGTAGGAGACCTGGGTCCAGCAATAGCCTCAAAACTCTTGCACCTTACGGGGCTAGTGGAGCAAGGAGTTGTCAACAGCTGCTGACTTTGCACTTTATCCTGGCTGGAAATACAGCATCACATTGTGTGCTGAGACTGACACCAGTGCAGCTTTGCAAACTGTGGAGTAGGCTCTGTCAGCTGCATCTTCTGAAATGATGAAACATTTTGTGTCCGTGAAATACTCATTCTCCATCAGTGAGTTGTGAATAACCTGTCTTCCCCTCCTCATTTCAAGCATCCCACATGGCAGCACGTAGTGCTGTTACTACACTCCTAGGCTGATCGCCCAAATAGTTTTAGATTACTAAGGTGGTGTATAAACTGATGTGTGGGCTTCATAGTTAACAAATTGCACTGTTTACCCAGACAACAGCTGCAGAGTGTAAATATAGTGTAGCTCACTTAACCTAAGCCCAGTTTGAAAGAGCATGCATTATTTTCTCCACAGCACAACTAAACATAAATGCAAGACTGCAAAGTATAAGTAATAAAACACTGTTTCTATTATTTATTGTCTTTAATAATGAGGTTAAATAATCATATATACAATTTAATTAAGCAAATAAATCTGCTAAACTTCCTGTGGGCTGAAGTAAATATGCCAGATCAGTGGGAGAGGGAGGAAAAACGCTTTAAACCATGCTTTATTTTCATTTAAGCTGAAAGAGATATTTAAGTAAAAGAGCCTCAGAAAGTGTCTGAAAGTTAGCCTGTGCTAAATGCAGACCTTGAGCAGTTGCATGCTTGAGTGTAGAACAAGTCAGCGTACTATTGATTGGAGTATGGTGGGATAAATGTGTGGCTTCTGCTCTTAATGGAAGCTGATTGTTCAGGGATGTGCCGGCAAGGCTGGTCGATTCTCTAGCTGTTGTTTACTGGGGAGGACGATATCAATTTTCCAGAGGGACGATTGGTGGGATGTCAAGGCTGTCACCCTTTTCTTCCTGTCACTGACAGACAGCTGAGTGACAATTACAGTGACGAGACATTGTCTGCACTGGCATATACACCAGAGGATAAGTGGCAAACAAAAAAAGGCGGCAGTGCTTTAAAAAAGATATAATCAGCAGTTGTCAGGACGTGTTACATATATGATGTCTGAATAACAAGGCCAGACTGTCCTGCCTCAGCCACTGACACACACTGTACTGTATGCCTCATCCTGTGTAAAAATTAACCCTGGGAAAGTTATTGGCTCTCTCACCAGTAATCATGAGAATCCTGATTGGGAATAAAATTTCAAGGAACTTGTGTCCTGTGTGGCTGTTTCAAAATAAAGTAAAATGACAGTTTGTGCAGGATTTGACACATTGGAGGTGTGTATTACAAATATTTTAAGTTAGGGACCTTGCTAAAGTGGTACACCTAATTCACTATAGGGAACCCTGTAATGCAATGTCTTATGAAAGCCATAGGGAAAAAGGTGTTTGTTGATGTATTGTGACAAGTGAGTTAATGGAAGAAGGAGTTCCCTGCAAGTTTATTACTAGTGCTAACCTTGTTAGCTGATGTATTTTTAACATACCAGTAGAACAATCACATACTAGGCTGTATTTTGTGCCCCCTTCACTAACAAAGATCCAGATATATACATATTTTCACTAATAGTGAGATATGTACACTATCTTCAGCTAGAAAACAACTGCTCATGGACATGAGTCGAATATTTATTAGTGGATGCTAAGGGCTCTATCCTGTGCCTGTGGAAGTCATCGATAAAATTCCCATTGATTTTTAGTGGCGACTGAAAAGGCCCTATGGGGCTAATCCTGCAAGATACTGAGTGCTCTCAACTTCCCATTGAGCTTGGGTGCTATGAGAGCAGAATCATCCCCTGCAAGAAGGGGATTCAGAAATTGCTTGTATACACCCATAAGGCACTAGAGTTACAGTGCAAAAAAAGAAAATGGTTTATTTTGTAACTTCAGTGCCAGGCAAAGTGGTTGAAATGACACTACAGTACAGATTTATCAGACACCTAGATGAACACAATTTGTTGGGGAAGAGTGAACATGACTTTTGTAAAGGGAAATCATGCCTCACCAATCTATTAGAATTCTTTGACGGGATCGACAAACATGTGGACAAGGGTGATCCAGTGGAAATAGTGTACTTAGACTTTCAGAAAGCCTTTGACAAGATCCCTCACCAAAGGCTCTTAAGCAAAGTAAGAAGTCATGGAATAAGAGGGAAGGTGCTCTCATGGATCAGTAACTGGCTAAAAGATAGGAAACAAAGGGTCGTTTTCAGAATGGAGAGAGGTAAATAGTGGTGTCCCCAGGGGTATGTACTGGGACCAGTCCTATTCATCATATTCATGAATTATCTGGAAAAAGGGGTAAATAGTGTGATGGCAAAATTTGCAGATGACGCAATTACTCAAGAGAGTTAAGTCCTAAGCAGACTGCAGAGAGCTACAAAGGGGTCTCACAAAACTGGGTGGCTGGACAACAAATGACATTCAGTAATGATAAATGCAGAGTAATGCACATTGGAAAACATAATCCTAACTACACATAATGGGGTCTGAATTAGCTGTTGAGAGTCAAGAAAGAGATCTTGGAATCATTGTGGATAGTTCTCGGAAAACATCTGCTCAATGTGCAGCAGCAGTCAAAAAAGTGAACAAAATGTTGGGAATCATTAGGAAAGGGATAGATAAAAAGACAGAAAATATCATAATACCTCTATATAAATCCATGGTATGCCCACATCTTAAATACTGTATACAGATCTGGTTGCCCCATCTCAAAAAAGATATATTAGAATTGTAAAAGGTACAGAGAAATGCAACAAAAATGATTAGAGGTATGGAACAGCTTCCATTTGAAGAGAGATTACAAGGACTGGGACTTTTCAGCTTGGGAAAGAGATGACTAAAGTTGGGGGGAGATGATAGAGGTCTATAAAATCTTGACTGGTGTGGAAAAAGTGAATGACAGGGATCAGCAATGTTTGGCATGCGGCCTGCCAGGGTAAGCCCCCGGACGGGACGGTTTGTTTACCGGCCGTGTCCACAGGTTCGGCTGACTGCGGCTCCCACTGGCCTTGGTTCGCCGCTCCAGGCCAATGGGGGCTACGGGAAGCGGTGTGGACCGAGGGATGTGCTGGCCACTGCTTTCCGCAGCCCCTGTTGGCCTGGGACGGCCAACCATGGCCAGTGGGAGCCGCGATTGGCCAAACACGTGGACGTGGCAGGTAAACCAACCAGCCCGGCCTGGCCCACCAGGGGGCTTACCCTGGCGGGCCGCAGGCCAAAGGTTGCCGATCCCTGGAATAGAGGAATGTTATTTACTACTTCATATGAAGACTTTACTCAGGAGAGTTTCCAAAGACCAGGTCCCGCAGCAAGCTGTGGAGAGAACTCACACACCACTTAGACTCTAAAACAACTAAGGATAATGGGGATAGCAATTTTAGGAATAATCATTTCCTTTTACCATGGGCCTATATAAAAATGAGCTTGAGATATTACCCGCACTGTGCTGTGGACTCAGTATCTAATAATAATGGATAAGAAAAAAAGGGGCATTGAGCAATTTGACAGAACTATGGGTTCAGAAGACGAATGTAAGAATACGCCAAGGCAATGAGAATACTTCCTGTCTGCTTTACAGACTGAGTGGAAAACGGCTTGGCATATAGAGTGCCTTTGCTATCCATGACTGCATGGATTCTTTTCATGCTGTCTGATTTAGCTATACAGTTCCCATCACAATGTTGTCTGGCTAACCTACACACAGGTTGAAAATTCAACTGTGTATTTGTATTTTATAGCGACCATACTGTAATTAAATTTAACATCCTTGTAGGGGTGGAAACACCAAAGAAACTCACCCACCACAGTAGCATTTAACTTCAAAAAGGGGAACCACGCAAAAATGAGGAGGCTAGTTAAATGGAAATTAAAAGGAACAGTCATAACAGTAGACATGCCTGCAAGCTGCATGGAACATTTTTTAAAACACCATAATAGAGGCACAAACTATATGTATATCCCAAATAATAATAATAAAAAATTTAAAAAAAAAACAGTAAGAGGACCATACAAATGCCACCAAGGCTAAACAGAGTAAAAGAGGTGGTAAGAGACAAAAAAGCAGCTTTTAATAATTGGAAGTCAAATCCTCCTGAGGAAAATAAAAAGGAACATAAACTTGGAGTCATTGTGAATAGTTCTCTGAAAGCATTTTGCACACTGTACAGCAGCAGTCAAAAAGGTTAACAATGCTAGGAACCATTAGGAAAAGGATAGATGATAAAACAAAAATATTATAATGCCACTTTATAAATACAGGGTACACCCACACTTTGAATATTGTGTTCATTTCTTGTCGCCTTATCTAAAATATATATATATATTAGACTTGGAAAAATACAGAGAAGTACCAAAGTGATTAGGGCTATGGAACAGCTTCTGTTTGAGGATAGATTAAAAATATTGGGACCATTCCACTTGTCAAAAGGGATGACTAAGGGGGAATATGAAAGAGGTCTATAAAATCATGAGTGGTGTGGAAAAAGTGAATAAGGAAGTGTTATTTACCCCTTCACATAACACAAGGACCAGGGGTCACCCAATATCCTTAACAGTTAATTAGGCTTTTTCTCTCTCTTGCCCTCTGCTATTGTCCCTCTGTCTCTGTATTTGTTTTTCCATTGGGCTCACTCTCTCCTCTCTATTTTTCAGTGTATTTTTCAGGAAATATTTTTTCTTTCTTCCTGATCTTTTTTTCATCCAGCTGAACCCAATAACAATCAAGTCACTCAGTGTTCAAGTTCAAAATCTGGCAAAATGAGTTTGCTCATCCTTTTGGCCCGATTCGCTCCTTGAGTTGCAGGCTTTGATTATAGTAGCTCCACCAGAAAGAGGGACACTGGGGTGAAGAATGGCACTCACTTCCATGTGGGGCCTGGACATACCCAGCACAGCCACTCAAACAGGACATGGCTGTCCTAAAGCAGTCCTGATTCAATACTGCTGTTGGGCAGCCTATGGCAGAGTTGTGAAGGAAACAGCAGGCTTTAAATCCCAGGCAGTGATAGCAATATTGTCTTTAAAGGTGACCAACCTCTCTGGGACAGCTGCTCCCTTGGGCGTAAAAGAGGATGCATTTTATGCCTTATGATTTACTGCATCTGTTCCCCTGTATTAAGCTTACATCACTTTGCTGGTTGTCCTCATTTTTTTCTAAGATCTAAATACATAACCTTTTGTCTCCCTGTTTTCTAAATTCTTAAATGTTGTGTCTTTTTTAGAATTAAAAAATCAGTGCACTGAAGTCTAAGAAAACTCTTCACAAATAAGAGGCATTATTCCAGAGCTATTAGTTTCCAGGTACACACACACATTTTTAAACATTTAGCACTTTGGGGAGAATTGCCTGCTGCAGTGGGTATATAATATGACGTATGAAGTTGGCTGTCTCCCATGAATGGTGGCAGGGGAAGTACATCAGACAATTCTCTTCTCTTTTTTTGTTCTTTCTGAAAATGTATTTTCTTTGAATGTTTTCTTTTTTATACATTATAGCATTTTTCAGCTAAATGACTGATGTGAAAGCCTGTGATTTTGATTTCATATTTTTATGTTCAAGCACTGGTTCTCCAGGTTGCCAAAGAATACCAATATACGTAATTAATATTGAAGTTTATTTTTGATAGGACTCATGAAAATGCCAAACAAAAGTGATTATTAATTTCCTCTTCCAAGCCACTAGCTAATTGATTTTATGCTGTGCTCATTAAAAATAGATATGTTGCCTTTCAGAGGGCTGTCTCAGCAACCCAAGGCAGGGCATGACTCCTCAGGGATGCCATCAACTGACCATTCCATCAGACAGAGAAGAGGAGCCAGAGTGGTTGTCAGAGCTGAAGTATATTTACCTCATCTCCCTGCAGATAAACATTTGCAAGGCAAATAATAAATTAGCCAGTAATCAGACGAGTGTCTGTGTTTGATGAACTCTGAATAGAGTGGAGATGTCAGGTAACGACAGAGTAAACTGACATAGTGGATTTAGCCATGAGGAAATAGCGGCTAGCAGCTCAGAAATCTTTTTGTACTCAGCTTTCAAGAACTTTTAAGGATAAGTAAAAGGACCAAAGACATTTGTAGAGCAGAGAAGACATTGGTTTGCAAAGTGATTATATTCTTCAATCTGCCTTCTTGTAATTAAATGTGCACTGTTATCCTAACACAAACACACCTGATCTAGAAAAAGCACATTCCCAGAGATACTGTACATAATAACCTATTATTACCAATTTGTTCAAGGCATTTGTACGGCATACATTTGTACAAACATAATGATCTACATCCATTTTTAGGTTAAAGTTCAAACTTCTTGTTAGCAAAGTTTTTTAAAAATATTATTTTTAACATACTAATCAACCAGGTCCTTTGTCATAAAAGTTTTTTGCAAAATGTGCCTGATGAAAGGAGCAGGACAAATTCTGCCCTGTTTAACTCATTGAAGTCCAATCATGCATTAATGGCCACTTTTTAAAAAAGTGATCTCTGACTTCAGGTGCTCAACATGAGACATTTTGAGCCTTATGCTCAAAATTTCAACTGCACTGTAGATGCTTAGCAATTAATCAGAGTTCCGAGTGCTAAAAATTAGGCCCAAGATGTGTCTTAAGATGAGTATCCAAAATGATAGGCAATTTTCTTTCCCTTCCTTTCTTAGGTGGTGTAAGTAGGGATGGTTGAAATTTTTCTGTTAACTGGTTTTCAATGGAAAATTGGGTTTTTGACTAAATGAACTTTTTAATTAACTTTTTTTTTCCTTCAAAAAACCCCCAAATATTTCAGCCCAAAACTCACCCCATATTTTGGCATAGAAATACTAACTGTGTGATGTCCCAGGCCTGCGAGTTCTCAGATAGTTGTTGCATCCTGGCATCTGCCCTGTCTCCACTGAAATCTGTTGGGATGAGATGCCACTAGAACAACAGCCTCAGTCAGGGCACCCCCACGACAGCCCTGATTTGAGGACTGTCTGGTCCATTAATTAGTCTAACTGTGCTATTTAAGCCAGAAGGAGGCACAAGAAGTTGCCTGAGCAGCCAAGTGATTTTCTGTTATAGCTGCCTGGACCCTGCTTGTATCTGCACCCATTCCTGTTTCTGATTCTTGAGCTGCTCCTGTGTCCGGCCTCACCCTTGCCTTCACTCCTGTTCCACCATGCTCCTGCTCTGTGCATGATCCTTGCTTCTTCTCTGGTACCTGACCTTATGCCTCACTTCCAGCCATCAATTACGAGTCCTGGCTCTGATTCCAGCCGCTGAATTCTGATTCTGCCTTGACCCTGGGCTCTGGCATTTGGTATCTGACCCTGGCTCCGACCCTTAGCTTTGATTCTTTGCTCCAGGCCTAGACTACATCTCCCAACATACACCATAGGCAGGGGTTCTCATATTGTGCCATCTCCCCTCTTCAACAAGGAGGTCCATTGTTCATTATGGGAGATGTAGTCATGTGTAGATGCTGTGCTGCACATTCATATCTGTGATAACAGAATGAGTTATTAATTTGAAAAGGAGCTCTGTGTGCTGCTGTGTAGTCTTCTTAAAAGTATGGATAGGTAGCCTTTCCTTTCCTGTTTTTTTAAATGCTTCACTGACAGAGAAAACCGCCATCCTTTAGCCTTTTACATGTCTTTTGTTAATATGGGTCTTCACAGTGCAAGCTCTGTCACCCTTAGTATCCCACTGAGACGGCAACTATGATAGGACACAGTTTGATATAAAGGGACCTACTTCAGGTTTTGATTCCTTCCCTCTCCTCCGTTTAGGCTGGTGTATTTATACAGGGATACAAATACACAAATTCAAATCTAGTTGCAAGGTTTCAGAACAGTGAATACTAAATACAGCTCATTTTCATCTCCACTTTTAACCCAAAGTAGAGCTTCTGCCTCTGGAGGTGGGTTTCTTAGAAGGCATAGCTCTTAAATGAACCCTCCCTGTTGTAAAATTAGCTATGTTACTATTCCCCATAGTCTCCATCTCTAGACTTTCCCTGACTCATGGAAGCCTTTAAGTCATTAATTTTAAATTAATACATGTGCAGCTCATTACCACAGCCTCAAGCAAACACTGTTCTTAAATTTATTTTTAAGAGTAAGCCATTACATGTTACTAGTTGCTTTTTCACTAAAGTAATAGATTTAGAGGTAATAGATTACTGATTACTAGTATATTACTTGTATACTGTGCACATGTGCTGCCTAATGAGACTTTGACCATACTGGCTACCTTGTCATAATCACTCATGCTTGAGACAAGAATTATTTTTCTTGACAGTCCTGTAACTAAGAGAAATCTGTGTGAATTATTTGGTCTGGAAAATAACTTGACTCTTTATTAGGATTATATTTTTTTTTAAATGACATTGCTGTCACTGGTTGTTTCAACAATTTGAGAAGATAGACTGTACCTTTCTAAAAGGTCTTCATTGTGTCCTGGCTTTTGTGTTATGAAGCATCATTTCACTGTAGCTGGAAGTTCTGCTGCAGGTGAATGCCTCAGAAGGGGAAATGGATTCTTTTCACTGTCCTTATGGAAATGGAATATATGGAGTTGAATAGAAAAGGACCTGTGGGGAAGAGAGGAGGCCAGCCTATATGAACATAAAGGAAAACAGAAGTGGTTTTCTAACCATCAGAAAAACAGAGGAAGGAAAAAAAAACCCAAAACAAATACTTTTCCAATCATAAAATCCAGGTTACCAACTAACTTCCCTTGAAGGGACATCAGCAACTTCAAATCTAGTTAAAAACACCGTAAGCATTTTCAGGTACATCTGCCCCTGAGTCCACTTGTCAGTTGTTGTGGTTTTACAGTCACTTTTTGTCTTTAAAACAAAGCAAAACAAAACAAACAAAATCAAAAACTACTCCAATGATCTTTATTGAAAACCTGGGGAAAGTAACTGTCTGACACAATGTGCTGTCAAATGCAAAATGTAAGTAAACTGAAAAGAGAGAATTTTTCCTGCAATCTCTTTTTGTTTAACTTGTGCATTAGTGCTGCACGGTTCATTTTTAGCCAGAAATATGATTAAGTTGATGGTGGCCCACCAACTCCCAGCCTTATAAAAGTTTGCAAGATTCTCAGCCTCCAAGCCCCAAAGCTGTGGCACTGGACTTTAAACTATGTGGGAAAGCAATGCAGAAGTAACAATAGAAATGTGAGATTATGTTGAAATAGTTCTGTCAACACACAAACATTTTTCATAACCTCAGTTTGATGTCATGTTTGATATTCAGTACTCTAGCAAACAGACCTTTAATTTGGTTGCAAAACACCTGAGATCATGAAATGGTCTAACAGTCTCCTCATAAACTTAACTTCCATTAAATTGAAAGCCATGTCATAAATATCAAACAGTATTATTAGAAAATATAGATCATTCCATAAGTGCCTTCTGAAGGTTCTGAAGCTCCGTCCTCTGAAGCACCTATTGCTGGCACTGTTGGAGATAGGATGTTGGACTACATGGATCACTGGTCTGACAATTCCTATGTACTATGCACGTGGGGGTATTAATATTTGTTCAAAATATTTGGATAAGGGGCTCTTCAAACGACAGTACAAATGTTTCAGGACTGTGGCATTGTAAACTGGCAGATGGAAAAACTATTCGCAAATTTGGATTCACAGTGAGAAATATTTCTGACTGACCCAAATAGTGTCACACCATTTTTTCATTTTAAAAATAACTTTCTGTTGTCTTGGAAATTGTGCTTTACTTCTGGTGCTGTTTCAATCTACAGCATAGTCTGTGCACAAGGAAGAATCCCAGTTACCATTATGTTGATTTTTAGCATTTGGCATCTTTAGTCATTACAATCCTGCTGTTTATTCCTTCGATACCACGGACTGTGTTGTCATAAGCAAGGCTTAGGCATTTTTCCATGCTAAAGAGTTACTGTCTAATAATGGAGAAAATTTTTCAAACGTGCCTAAAATCCCATTTTTCAAAGTGATGCAGGCACTTTGGCTCCTGAGTCCCATTGACATTCAGTGACGTCAACAGTAAAAATTGCAAACGTGCCTAAGTTACTTAGGGGCCTACTGTTGGGATTGCTTAACTCCCATTTATATTCATGAGAGTTAGGTGCCTAAGAAGCTTTGTGAATCCCACCCTAAGTCTCATTGAAAATCAGGGAGTTAGGAGCCTTTGTCGTTTAGGCCCTGTAGTAATTTTTATCTTAAAACTTCAGTTGGTGTAAATTGCAATAGCTCCACTGAGTTCAGTGGAGGTATACTGACTTTCAGTAGCTGTAGGTCTAGTTTGCTACCAAGCTGAACTCTCTGAGAATAACAATGTTTTCCCAAGTAATGTTTTCTTTTTAATTTTAACATAGGCATTGTTTTGTCTTCTGGTTCCATTATCCTACTTAGTGCCTATTGGGGTTTAATCTTTACTACCAGATTATTTGTTATTTATTAGCAGTGTATTAAGTGGTTAAGGGCAGTCCACTGTCAGAGACGTATCGTAATTATTCTGTATGGCCTCTGTGAAAAATGACAAATCTGTAGATTAGCCACTTTTTTATCTCTTATCTTTGCCTAATTTATTCTTGACACTTTATTTTTTGTCTGCATAAGAAAGTTGAATAAGCAATGTCATCCCTTGGGAGAAGACAATCACATACGGGAGGACACTGATGTATCCTGCATTTGCAGTTTTTAAGATGATCAAAGATAGCCTCTTTGTTGTAGCTTTTTTAATTTCATCAATTACTTCTTAAAGGCTTACACAATTAGCTGGGTGAGAGACTTTTTTTTATTTTGAAATACTTCTATAACTTCTGCAGACATATTTTTTTCTTCCTAATTAGGATTGCAGCCATGCATTTTGGCTAACACTACATCAAAACACATTCAGATATAGATATCGTGCCGTATACTTGAGCTATTCAAAAAATGGCCTTTGGTTGGCTGATCTCGCATTGATCATTTTATTAGCACATTTAAGAGGTTTGTATTTGAGAAACCTTTTCCTAACTCTCGTGTTCTTGCCTTGATAAGGTGTCTAAAATATTTTGCAATTGAGAGATTTGTTAGTAAATGTTAAATTCTTTTTATTTGTACAATAATAAAGTAGTTTATACACTAGATCAGTGTTTCCCAAACTTGGGACACCGCTTGTGTAGGGAAAGCCTCTGGCAGGCCAGGCCGGTTTGTTTACCTGCCCCGTCGCGGCTCCCACTGGCCACCGTTCGCTGCTCCAGGACAATGGGAGCTGCTGAAAGCTGCGGCCAGTATGTCCCTCAGCCTGTGCCGCTTCCAGCAGCTCCCATTGGCCTTGAGCAGCAAACCGCGACCAATGGGAGCCGCGATTGGCCAAACCTGCAGACGGTGCAGGTAAACAAACTGGCCTGGCCTGCCAGGGGCTTTCCCTACACAAGCGGCATCCCAAGTTTGGGAAACACTGCATTAGATAATGAAATAGGAATGTGTAGCAAGAACACTACCCATACTAAGAGATGGTGTTTTGCTGTGCTACTACAGAAGCAGCCCAGGAAGTCACAGTTTTCCCCTTACATTCCCCTTGCTCCTGGGAATTGGTGTTTTACTGCTGGAATTACTACCCTTGGTGCTCTGGCTTAGCAGTGCTGCCTGGCACACTTGTGATGATGGTTCATCCATTGTTTAAGAAGCTAGCCTAGAATTTGCAAGATCAGGGTTCAGGTCCCTACTATGCCACAGACTTTCTGTGTGACCTTAGGCAAGTTACTTAGTCTCTCTGGGCCATATTTGTAAAGATATATTTATGCACCTACAGATGCAGATAGGCACAGAGTGGGATTTTCAAAAGCACTTGATTTTCATTGATTTCAGTGGGAGTTAGCCACCCAGGTGCTTTAAAAAATCCTACTAGTTGCTTATCTGTAACTAAAAATTTAGCCGTCTGTGCCTTTGTTCCCAATCTGTAAAATGGGAAAAATAGCACTTCCCTACCTCACAGGGCTGTTGTGAGGATAAACACATTAAGGAATATAAGGTGCCCATCTCTTTCCTATCCCTCTCTGCCCTCCTACTGAGTCAGAGGCTTGTGGGGAGTGTTCATGCAGCAACCGTTACCATTAGGCCTGTGTAGCCCTTACAAAGGAATACGTGGACGAGGTCTTATTCTCTGTTAATCCCCTGTGCGGGTGTGAAGCTCGCTTCACACTCCAGCTGTTAAGAGTAGAAAACAGTGGTAAAATTTGTTATAAAACAATTGTACTATTTACAAAAGTATACTAAAGAGCTAACTATTAGGTATAACTTTAACATGAACAGTTCAAGCAGCAAAGAGATAATGAGGTTAGTTAAATCAGGGAGGATGAGGCCCTGTTCTAGCAGTTGAGTGAAAACCAAGAGAGGAGAAACTGGTTCTGTAGTTGGCAAGCCATTCACAGTCTTTGTTTAATCCTGAGCTGATGGTGTCAAATTTGCAGATGAACTGGAGCTCAGCAGTTTCTCTTTGAAGTCTGGTCCTGAAGTTTTTTTGCTGCAGGATGGCCACCTTAAGATCTGCTATTGTGTGGCCAGGGAGGTTGAAGTGTTCTCCTACAGGTTTTTGTATATTGCCATTCCTAATATCTGATTTGTGTCCATTTATCCTTTTCCTTAGAGACTGTCCAGTTTCGCCGATGTACATAGCAGAGGGGCATTGCTGGCATATGATGGCATATATTACATTGGTGGACGTGGTTTTCGGTATAGGGTATAGGGTGCAAATAATTGATGGTCACATTAACACCACCCTATACCCTATACCGAAAACCTACCGACCACTATGCCTACCTTCATGCCTCCAGCTTCCATCCCGGGCACACCACAAGATCCACTGTCTACAGCCAAGCACTGAGGTACAACCGCATCTGATCTAACCCCACAGACAGAGACCAACACCTACAAAATCTCCACCAAGCATTCTCAAAACTACAGTACCCGCACGAGGAAATAAGGAGACAGATCAACAGAGCCAGACGTGTACCCAGAAGCCTCCTACTGCAAGACAAACCCAAGAAAGAAACCAACAGGACTCCACTGGCCATCACATACAGTCCCCAGCTAAAACCCCTCCAGCGCATCATCAGGGATCTACAACCCATCCTGGAGAATGATCCCACACTTTCACAGGCCTTGGGTGGCAGGCCAGTCCTCGCCCACAGACAACCTGCCAGCCTGAAGCATATTCTCACCAGCAACTGCACACCACACCATAGTAACTCTAGCTCAGGAACTAATCCATGCAACAAACCTCAATGCCAACTCTGCCCACATATCTACACCAGCAACACCATCACAGGACCTAACCAGATCAGCCACACCATCACCGGTTCATTCACCTGCACGTCCACCAATGTAATATATGCCATCATATGCCAGCAATGCCCCTCTGCTATGTACATCGGCGAAACTGGACAGTCTCTAAGGAAAAGGATAAATGGACACAAATCAGATATTAGGAATGGCAATATACAAAAACCTGTAGGAGAACACTTCAACCTCCCTGGCCACACAATAGCAGATCTTAAGGTGGCCATCCTGCAGCAAAAAAGCTTCAGGACCAGACTTCAAAGAGAAACTGCTGAGCTCCAGTTCATCTGCAAATTTGACACCATCAGCTCAGGATTAAACAAAGACTGTGAATGGCTTGCCAACTACAGAACCAGTTTCTCCTCTCTTGGTTTTCACTCAACTGCTAGAACAGGGCCTCATCCTCCCTGATTGAACTAACCTCGTTATCTCTAGCTTGCTTCTTGCTTCCATATATAAACCTGCCCCTGGAAATTTCCACCACTTGCATCTGAAGAAGTGGGTATTCACCCACGAAAGCTCATGCTGCAAAACGTCTGTTAGTCTATAAGGTGCCACAGGATTCTTTGCTGCTTTTACAGATCCAGACTAACACGGCTACCCCTCTGATACATGAACAGTTCAATGTCTAAATCCAGAAACTAAAGGTCTGATCTTGCCATGTGAGCATATTACTTCCTGGTAACAGCTTCGTCATTTCAGCTGAGTTGAGCAATTACAGGAGCAGGGTAGCCTAACTGTAGGTATGTAAAAACAACAAGGAGTCCTTGTGCACCTTAGAGACTAACAAATGTATTTGGGCATAAAACCCACTTCATTAGATGCATGGAGTGAAAAATTCAGTCGGCAGGTATAAATATACAAAAAGTGTTACAAAAGTAACTTGTCAACTGTTAGGAATGGGCCACATCCACCCTAATTGAATTGGCCTCATTAACACTGACCCCCCCACTTGGTAAGGCAACTCCCATCTTTTCATGTGCTGTATATTTGTACCTGCCTACTGAATTTTTCACTCCACGTGATCGGGGTCGGCTCCATCATTTTTGCTGTCCCAAGCGGCCAAAAAAACCCCAAAAAAACCAAAAAGCCGTGATTAGCGGCACTTAGGCGGCAACTCTACTGCTGCCGCTTCATTCTTTGGCGGCAATTCGGCAGCATATCCTTCCCTCCGAGAGGGCCTGAGAGACCCGCCACCCAATTGCCACCAAAGAGCTGTACATGACGCCCCTTTCTGTTAGCCGTCCCAAGCACCTGCTTGCTGTGCTGGTGCCTGGAGCCGGCCCTGCATCTGATGAAGTGGGTTTTAGCCCACGAAAGCTTACGCCCAAATAAATTTGTTAGTCTCTAAGGTGCCACAAGTACTCCTTGTTGTTTTTGCTGATACAGACTAACCCGGCTACCACTCTGAAAGCTGTAGGTGTGTAGTTCTCTCGTAAACTTTTGTTGGATACTTGTTTCAGCTGCATGTGGCTTGTCTTGGCTTCTTTCTTTGCTCTATACTTTGGTCTTGTGTAAAAGTCCTGGTGAGCTGCCTGTCAGTTAAACTTTTTACATTTATTTATTCCCATTCATGTTTCTTCATATTCTTTCCACTTCAGAAGAAAGACTTTATTATAACACAGAATGTACCTGAAAGGGTTTTTATTTTCTCCGTATGACAAATCTGACAACATGACCCAACTCAAGGGATGGAGAATTTGAGGTCATTGTACTTTCTGAATTGGAATCTCAGTGGTTTGCTTCCTCTCTGCCTACATTCGGACAAAAAACAAACAAACAAAAACAAGAACAACAAAACCCCACCTAGCTTTGGCTGGAGTTTCTAATACCAAAACTCAGCAAAAATATCTTCAACTTTGAGATTCACTGATTTTACTAGGAAAGCTTCAGGGAGAGTATTAGCTCCATAGTTTTAGACTACCGGGGCAATAACATTTTAAGCAGTGATTTTGCTTTGCTTTGTCATTGACTAATCCGTGAGTAAGTTTAAAACATTGTAGAAAAACCTCAAAGACAGTAGTTTCCCATGTTAGCTCACTTTTAAACTAGTTTTCTTTTTTTTTCTTTTTTTCTGATTTGCCAGGTACATGGTATAATTGGATTTATCACCAGGAGAATGGAAAACCGTGTGAGAGAGAGAATCTTACTATCCTTTAAAAGATTCCCAGTCCATTCATTAAGAATATATTTTCCCATCAGTGAGCTCACGTAAATCCCAATAACTAATGGAAGTTAGATGTATGCACTGAAAGAACATGCCCATAATATTCTTTTGGGGATTTAGGGGATTTACAGACACATCTTCCATTAAAACTGTCACAATCCTTTAGACTATTTTAAAAATATCAGCCATCATTATTATCTTCATATCTTTTCCTCTCTAAAATAGTTTTGTTTTTCACTGGTTCGTATCAATAGCAGGGGGCACTGGCAGCACGCTTGGCTGAAGTGTAAGAGACATCATGGTTGAAAGCAGGCCCTGCATGTTTGTTCCTTTATATGACATTTGTCTCCCAAGCTGGCTAATGCATTGGTTTGATACTTTGTTACACTTATTTTAATTGTATTCATCTCTTGAGCACTGCCAGCATACTAAGAGCCGGATAGATAAGAGGCAGACATGTAAATGTTGACCCCTGCTGAGGTCCATTAGCGCTGTTTTACACAAGCCCTTCTATTGACACAGTACCTGTTAGTGGGTCAAGGTTTTCCCAGCACCCCAGATTCTCTTCCTCCACAATCATCCCTCCCAATTGCCTTCCTGACTGCCCTGGGCCCCTCCCCAGCTGGCCACATTTCATCCAACTCCCCAGGAGTAAAAGAGCAGCCACAGAGGCCCTCCCAGCAGATCTACCTCTCTGCTGACCCATCACTGCTCAGCAGACTCCTTACACATGGTCTCTTCCCCAGGAAACTTAGCTCAAGTCAGATGCAGATGATATGGTTTGATACATTATAGTAAAACACTTGGTCTGTTTGGAAGCCAGATCTGTTGACGACACCAATTTATACCAGCTGAGGATCTGGGCCTTTCTTTAAAGTACCTGACAATCCAGAGCATATTAGTATTGGCCGTCATATCCAACTCTCTTTGCTTACAAACTATAGAAATTATCAAAATGCAATAGCTCCTGTACAGTTAACTGGCTACCTGTTTTTTCCCCGACATGCCTGCATGCAGAGTGACTTGTGGTGGTATCTTTGCTTTACGATATACATTCTGTAACAGGAGTTGCACTGGTCAAAGAGAAGGGAGAACTTTTTGAGGAGACAATCCCTGTCAGCTGCAAAAGGATAATATGGATAAGTTAATCTGGAAGCTCAAACTTGCTGCTGAAGTGGACAGTGATAAGGAGATAGAGTTTCTTTAGCCGGAGCCCATTTGTAATTAGATAAGACATACTGACAGGAACAGTGAGTTAGTGGCTCCCCTCCAGTGACAGCTATTGACTGAACACTAGGCTATGCAGGAGATGGTGATGCAGTCAATAAAAGCATCAGGCCTTGTTTGGAGTAACACTGACAATTACTCTGTAATTTGCAGCCTGGAAACGAGCCACAGACATTTCTGTCCTATGTTTAGTGTTGATGAGACCCAGAGCTTCCATTCAATCTTATGTTTACTAGCAAACCACTTGTAGTAAGGATACAATACCACAGAAAGGAAACTCTGATGGGTCAACATCAGTGCAAGCTTAGTACTGGCTGTGGTTGGTTCAAAGAAGCAGCTAGATTTAGACTATTCATTTGGAAAACTATGGCCCAAGGCAAAGCTCTGACTCTTTGATCGGGAAGAAATGAATTCTTAAGTACATCTGTTACTTATCTTTTGATTAAAAACAAACAAAGAAACTAGAAGTCATTTCCCAAACTACATCTGGGGCTACTAATGCCCGAATCCTACATGCTATTCTGCATGGGTGGACTTCTGCACCAATGCAGAGCCTCACTGGTGGGGTTGCGCAAAAGTGCAGTTGTCTGCTCATGCCAAGCAATTTGCAGAAGTGGGTCCTAAAGGAGAGCGTGCACTCTCTTTGCTTCAGCAGACTCTTAGTCTCTCTCCTACAAGTGTGATCAGTTCTTCAGGGTCATTCTCAGGCATGTAAAGATTTAATTAAAAAAAATGTTATCTAGTTTGTCTGTCAAAGGAGTGCAGTGTGAGCACAGTGCACCAAAAGGATACAGAAATTAACAGTGATCTACAATTTGCTGCATGTTACGTATACAGGCTAATAATAATCAGCCCAGATGCAGCCTCAAAAGTGCTCTAAGCCTAAAAAAGTCAGTGTGAACCAGAAGGGGTAAAACAAGTATTGTTTTTTTTTAGCTTTTAAGTATATAATTTTTTTTGTTTTTTCTTTGTAATATCCCTCTGTCTCTCTCCTTCAACACCCTCTCTTTTCTAGGGAGCCAGTCTGCTAAAGTATCTCAAAGACAGATGCCCTCCTTCTTCCTGAAACGGTCTGGACAAATGCAATAAAATAGCTTGAATACAAAAATAAATAAAGGGGTCATTTCAGTTCAGGAGATTGGCAAGAGGATAGAAAACTTTTAACCTCTAGGCTGCTTGTTCATTTCCAGACAAGATTTGTAGAGTAAGTGACCAAATGCTTCTTACTCTGTAATTGCTGTCTGGAACCTATGTGAAATAATATTGGAGGCCTTACTGCTACTGTAAATGGACAAAAATCCATATTTAAAAAAAAATACCAAAAACCTTGAAAGGTCCTATTTGGCATCCTTGTTGTTAAGAGTTTCAGAAGACGTCAAACACTTAAATCATGGAGACTTAATTCCTCCATTGAATTGACATGGAGACAGTTGATCCTACAGATGGTCATACTGTGGGATGGCATGGGAGTGCTGGTCCCAGTGCTTTCTGGGAATGAAAAATTTCAGTTTCCAGTGTTGAACAGCACCTCAAATAAATATTTAAAACTAACTAGGGCCTGATCCAAAATGCCCACTGAAGTCAATGGAAAGATACTCACTGTTTTTTTTAACAGGTTTTGGATGAAGATCCTAAAAAATAATAATATTTTTTTAAAAATAAAAAGCTTTTAAAATTGTAACAAATTATTAAAATGTTACAGTTTTTGGCTTTGTTTTTTCATTTTTTACCAGATGTCACAGATGGAATCAGATTAATTAAAGGTATTTTTGTTTAAGCCATTAAATCCCATGATTACTATTAATAATAATAGTAAATTCAACATATAGTTCCATAAATTTTACAAGCCTTCTGCAAACATAAAGACAAATTTCCCATTCTAGTGAATTTACAATCTAGGGGTCTGAGTTCAAATCTACAACCTACATGGAGCTCAACTGAGATCTACAATCTACACTGTAAACCATTAAGCACATGCATATGTTAAGATATGCACATGCTTAAGTGTTTGCAGCCCACATATGAAAAGATAGATAAGTACACAAAACGGAGGCCAGTAATTGCATGTAGACGCGGGTGTGGAGAAGAGGAGTGACACAAAAATAGAGTTGGTGATGATGAGAGATTACCCACAATTGCACAACAGAGAGGTGGACTGGGTAGACTGTAAGGAGGAGTTAATCAGTGAAGGGTAGAATTGAATGTAGAGGAAATGAGAAGAAGATAGGCAGGAATTTAGGAAGGAGAGGGGTGGAAAAAGCAGAGCCACTGGAGAGACAAAAAGACTGGAAATTATGAAAAGAGTAAGTAATGGGATAGAGAGGGAGAATGAACACTGTGGAAGAGGATGTGCTGGTCAAAGAAGAATCTGTAGACAGAGATTGGAAAGAACGTTTGACAAAGTACTTACCAGTTGAAAGAGAGTTGCATTAAGATCATCTATGATTAAATTAGCTATATTTGGTACATTTGCTGGGGGATAAATGTACAAGAATGCCTCGCCTGCAGAGGATGGGTATCCTGAACATTTCAAAAGCCATTCAGTCTAGGTGGGTTTAAGCTATAACATCTCTATCTGTTTCATTTGCAGATAATTTTTTTTCAGTGTAACCTAGCTGAAGGGTAGTGTTAAATTCATGCATGCATATCTTCTGACTCTCATGGTTGCTTTGTATATTTGCTGGTCTAACTAATCTAATTGATATTTTGTATTTATAGGGTACCAATCACCACAGTATCTAGGCATCAAATGCTTTATTAACATAAAGATTGAGATGAATCAAAACAGAGTCTGCATGGCCACCCAAGGGTTCAGTGTCTTACTCTTGGGGACTTCCTACCTCCGCTTGTTGTCTTCCCTTTTCTGCAGAAAAAGTAGGCTTTGTGCCACCAGCCTCTTAAAACTCTTAAAACTGCCATTAGAGAACAGAAACAACGTGAGTTACATGTAGTGGAATGATGAATCTCGGAGTGTCCAGTGGCTTAAACTGTCATGGAATTCAGCAGGATGGTTCAGGATCTCTTTTCTAGCTTGTTGTCATTAATCCCTCAAAAACTGTTCGGTTGATCTTTTCCAAGAAGTAGTTCTAGAGCTCTTTGCAGCAGGTGACATATGGATCCAAGGTTTGCTGATGCAGTATGGGTTTATCAGCTAATTGACTATTAACAATAGGTCAACCAGCTGTGATTTGACAGAGTTTATGACAAAGAACAAGGCAGTCTTAAATTCCTTAGCAGCTGTCCCATAGTTGTGCAAACAATCCTCAGGTTGTTGTCAGAGAGGATCAGAGCAGGTTTTATGTCATCAGTGTTCTGGTCTTGCAGTTTTTATGCTGCTTCTTACACAGTTCAGTGGTGAGCCATGGTGGTTTTACATGGTATGTTTTGGGACCAAGATGCCACTGGTTGTGGCTAATACTTGGTTGTATTGCTCAATCAGGCCACCATGGTCTTGTCTTGTAGTTGGACATTTCTCTCCCCTAATGCATTCTGAAATTTTTCAGACTTCAGTTTGGCTTTCGTTTTTAAGTTACTAGTCTATTGATATTTAAATAAACACATAGTTATCATGGGAAAAATTTCATACTAAATACCATCTGCCAGTACATCTGGAAGTCTCTTCAGTAACTAACCTTTGGGTACTCGTGATATATATCAGGCAACAGATGTATAAATATACGGTTTTAATGTGATATTTTACATTTATACACACTTTTTAAAAATCACAAAATGCTTTACAGACTATAAGTGCACTTCACCCACCACTAACGTACAGACACCTTTAAGGTGGAACACAACAACTCTTTAGCAGCACCTGGACAGCAAATGAAGTGTAGAGTATTAAATTGAAACTTCAGGAGGTCATGTAGGTAGGCAGAATGTAATTAGATAAATTGGAATTTTGCCTGGGTATTAAGATTAAGTGTCATAAGCTATTTAATATCAAGTGGACTTCAGTTGTATATATCATCAAAAGGTAGCACTTCCAGAAACAGTGCTCAATCACACCTTCCTGGGATTCCTGGCTCAATACTAACAATGGCTCTGATCCAATGCCCATTGAAATTAATAGAAAACCCTTCATTGTCTTCAATAGTCTGTAGATCAGACACTTGGAGGGGAAAGTGCCAGCTACTGAATCACCAAAGGGCTTCCTACAGCACCTGCGTTTTCCCTGGAGGACACCCAGCCCAGAATAGACAAGGAATGATCCTGCTCAGTCTGAGAGATCTGAAAAGATCAAAGCCCAAGGTGGTATGGCTACAGGGCATGAACTGAACAAAACAAAACTCCACAAATGTGAATTGTGTGGTAAGATTTCCTGTGGGACAATTCTTCAATTCTATGTGGATGTTGGCCCATCAGAAAGGATGAAAAACACAAACATGGGAAGAGGTCGAGTGGACGTTGAGGTTTTTTTGATCAAGACTTATGCAAATAATAAATTATCCACAGCTCTACTAATAAAACTACCAAACAAATGCAGAGCCTTGTAAAGTAGCTGAACAGGCACATTGATAAAACGTTTGATTCATATAAACATTGTCTTCATCGAAGTATTGTAAAGGTGGCCACCCCATATCAGCCTCGAGCCCAGCACTCTGTCAGTTTGTTTGCAGTCCTGAATGGTTCTGAGTTTACCCATGGAATAAAGCCTGTTACATCTGCTGTACAGTTCGACTTTCTGCAGGCTTGTGATAGTGAACTGTACTAAATCTTTCTAAACAACCTTATACCCAAAATACATATAGGTAATTAGGAAGCTGTTTATTAAGATTGGTGTAATGAATAATTACTCTTGAGGCATTCTTATTACTGGACAGCACACCTGCATCTCCAGAGACAATCACATTAATTGTAAAGTGCGTATTTTTTTCCCTACACAGCTTACATCAGCCTACTTTGCAAAATCTAAAATCAGCAAAGCATTTTAGCTTTATAGCAATGATTTATGGATAGGAAACTGAGTGTATTTGGATTACCATTTTATTTTATTGTAGTTGGCTAAAAAAGCCCTTCTTTTTCAAACCAAGGCGAGTGTTAGTTAATTGAAGAAAGGGAGAATACATTTAATAGAAACTTCAGGTTTGTTCTTGTCCTCTACAAACACTGGAGAATATTGCCTGGTGTTATGTTTGCATAATGCATGTTAATTGACAGAGTTTCAAAGATGTGTGGCAATATATTTGCAGTATTTTGTCAATAACAAATAGTGAGCTGCTATATTACATTATCAATGAAACATTGCACCTAAGTAGCAAAAAAGTCCCATTTAATCATCATTTCCATTACAAATTTATTGTGTGAATCTTAATTTACAAGAAAATAAAAAATGCTATCAATCTGGAATACTTATATTGTCAGTTACAGTACTAAATCATGGAATAAGCTTGAAACATACAATTGTACATGTATTCAAAGAGTTCTTTCTCTTAGACCCTCCAGGGTCCTATTTTAATAACTAGATGAATATAATGGCCCGTTTAGTTTATGATGTACTTCAAATGCATTGCATACTATTCTGAAGATCACAATGTTCAGTATCACGTGCTATTCTAATAATCAAGTTACAAGTTTCATTTTCAGATAGCTAATATCATTTCTACAAATACAGGCATTTATTTTTTAATTTTTGCCAACAATGTTTGTCTGGAATAACAAAAAGTAACATGGAAGACTTTGCATTTGGTGGAATATTATTCAAATTTGACACAGGGCACAAGGAGCCCAGTTCTCTGCAGTTTAATAGAAGTGGGGTTTTTTGTTTGTTTGTTTGATTTTGGGGTTTTGTTTGTTTGTTTGTTTTTAACAATAGAATATCATTTCTAGAAATAATGTGTCCAAGAAGCTTTTTTCAGAAATACTATGGGAAGGGCAGATTTCTTGATAGGTTAACAACAGCTACCTTCAGATGCAGGGGTACAAAAAATGTTCCCCAGAATTGACTCTATTACCAAAGTTCCTATTGAGTGGCAGTCAAGGTGTGGAATTGCTTCTTCTTTCAATGCAGTTTGGATAGCCACAAAATAGGGAAGTCCTAGTGTTCTGCCATTGTGTTGCAAACCATGGAGCCAAATCATAAGTTCATGTAACTGGTGTAGCATTATTATTTGAGGCGATCTGTTGCTGCTGATAGCGTGTGCGGGGTGTGACCTGAGGAAACCCCGCTTCATCAGTGTTACTGAGCATGCTCAGTACCAGCCAAGCAGCAAATCTGGGTGGTGGCAGCAGGGGGGGTGACCCTGCCTGCCTGTCTACCTACCCCCCCCACACACACACATACATCCCCTCTGCCAATTTACACTGACCAAGGATCTGGCCCTTCGTATCATGACATTGCATCATCATCATCCACATATACCATAAGGATGCAACATTACAAAGAAAACACCCCTGAGCATTGTCAGGATAGTGAGCTATGATTGTTCTTTGGTTCATTCTGAATCCAGCTGACACAATCACCTTTCTCTTGCTCCTATCCAATTCCTGGTTTCTTGGAAGCTAGGGAAGAATCCTTCTACCTAGTCCACTTACCAGCATTCTTCAAATCCTTATGTGATAGGTGGCATGGGAGTGGGTCTGTGATTGGTATTATGCTCATTCTATCTGGACTAGGCAGAACAAGAGAATCTTTACTCACGCTTGTGACTCCATGAGCTGCAATTGGGAACTCTGATTAGATGAACATAGCTCTAAATTCTGTGGCTGAATGTATGTGGTATTGTTGAATGTGTTTCTTTATAAAGTACCCATGTCAGTGTCTCCTAATGGAAATACAAACGTCCTTTGATCAGTCTCAACCTAGGCATTATCCTACCTTAAAGAGTTCATCCTTAGCAGCATTTGTACATTTTTCTTGTTCGTATGACTATTTATTTCCATTTCTCTGTTTCTGTGAAGGATCTTTATAAATGAGTGACAATAAAGGGTCACATTACATGCAGGAGAAAAGGAGTTAAATTGCGAGTGATTCTTGAAGTTTGTTTAAAGTCCACATGAAAATCTCGAAGCTGCATACATTTTTATGAAATAGTTTTATAGATTATATGAATATATTTAATTGTCTTTGCATTTTTAAGAGTATTTTTATTCATGTGCTCTGTGCAACTAGACACACCAATAAAATATCAGAGCTTCCCATGAATCTCAGCTATTTCTATGAGAAAAAGATTAACAATGGAATTGAATTATGAATTGTTATTCTTCACTATGAAAGCCAAAAGCCAACTGAAGAGCACTGATCCTCAAAACAAAACTCTATCTAATTCCCCTCCACTACCACCAATAGGATTAATAACTTGAAAGTAAAGCAGTGATATTTGTCAACACACTTTTGACTTTCCCAAGAGCACTAATTTAGATGGTAGGTTCCTTTTATATGCAAAATGGCCTGTCAAAATTATGAAGGGAATTCTGACACCTGCCTCTATACCAATGCCTCAAAGCAAAGGTGAGGCAACATGCTACTGAGCATGCTATTGCATCACTTACTTGGTTTGATTTAAAAGAGGAAGGCTGTTTGTTGCAATGACACAGATTCCACTATAAAATAAATCCCCAGGTGGAGTTAAGACATTTGATTAAAGCAAAAACTAAAGTAATAATAATAAAAAATAACTCAGATACATCATATCACTATTGGAAAGCTATGAATTAAATATCAAGAGTCAGTGAAAAAACCCTAAATGACAAGATAAACTGTTCATTTGGAATAAATTGTTCAGTATTAATACAAAGAACTTTTAAAATACACAGAGAATTTTCATTAATACACAAATATCCAAATATAGTCTAATGATCCTATCCCAGTTGTCTTTAAATTAAACGGAGAATCATAGAACTGGAAGGGATCTAGTCCAGGTCATCTAGTCCAGTCCCCTGCACTCGTGGCAGGACTAATTATCTAGACCATTCAAGACAGGTGTTTGTCCAACCTGCTCTTAAAAATCTTCAATAATGGAGATTTCACAATCTCCTTAGGCAATTTATTCCAGTGCTTAACCACCCTGACAGTTAGGAAGTTTTTCCTGATGTCCATCCTAAACCTCCCTTGCTGCAATTTAAGCCCATTTGTTCTTGTCCTATCCTCAGAGGTTAAGAACAGCAATTTTTCTTCCTCCTCCTTGTAACAGCCTTTTACAAACTTGAGAATTGTTATCATGTCCCCTCTCAGTCTTCTCTTCTCCAGACTAAACAAACCTCGTTTTTTCAATCTTCCCTCATAGGTCATGTTTTCTAGAACTTTAATCATTTTTGTTGCTCTTCTCTGGACTCTCTCCAACTTGTCCTCATCCTTCCTGAACTGTGGCGCCCAGAACTGGACACAATACTCCAGTTGAGGCCTAATCAGAGTGGAGTAGAGCGGAAGAATTACTTCTCGTGTCTTGCTTACAACACTCCTGCTAATACATCCCAGAATGATGTTTGCCTTTTTTGCAACAGCGTTACACTGTTGAGTCATATTTAGCTTGTGGTCCACTATGATTCCCCAGATCCCTTTCTGCAGTACTCCTTCCTAGACAGTCATTTCCCATTTTGTATGTGTGAAACTGATTGCTCTGTCCTAAATGGAGTACTTTGACTTTGTCCTTATTGAATTTCATCCTATTTACTTCAGACCATTTCTCCAGTTTGTCCTGGATTTTAATCCTGTCCTCCAAAGCACTTGCAACCCCTCTCAGCTTGGTATCATCCTCAAACTTTATAAGTGTACTCTGTATACCATTATCTAAATCAGGGATCAGCAACATTTGGCATGCGGCTCACCAGGGTAAGCCCCCTGGCAGGCCAAGCCAGTTTGTTTACCTGCTGCGTCCGCAGGTTCGGCCAATCACGGCTCCCACTGACTGCGGTTCGCCAGTGGGAGCTGCGATCGGCTGAACCTGCGGTCACAGCAGGTAAACAAACCGGCCCGGCCCGCCAGGGGGCTTACCCTGGTGAACCGCATGCCAAAGGTTGCTGATCCCTGATCTAAATCATTGATGAAAGATATTGAACAGAACTAGACCTAGAACTGATCTCTGCGGGATCTCACTCGTTATGCCCTTCCAGCATGACTGTGAACTACTCTCTGGGAATGGTTTTTCCAACTAGTTATGCACCCACTTTATAGTAGCGCCATCTAGGTTGCATTTCCCTAGTTTATTTATGAGAAGGTCATGCGGGACAGCATCAAAAGCTTTACTAAAGTCAAGTGGGGATAGCTTTCCCACTGTCCACAAGGCTTGTTACCCTGTCAAAGAAAACTATCAGATTGGTTTGTACTATTTGTTTTTGACAAATCCATGCTGACTGTTAGTTACTACCTTATTATCTTTTAGATGTTTGAAAATTGATTGCTTAATTATTTGCTCCATTATCTTTCTGGGTACAGAAGTTAAGTGAACTGATATATAATTCCCCAGGTTGTCCTTGTTTCCCTTTTTATAGATGGGCACTATATTTGCCTTTTCCCAGTCTTCTGGAATCTCTCCCATCTTCTGTGACTTCTCAAAGATAATCGCTAATGGCTTAGATATCTCCTCAGTCAGCTCCTTGAGTATTCCAGGATGCATTTCATCAGGCCCTGGTGAATTGGAGACATCAAATTTGTCTAAGTAATTTTTAACTTGTTCTTTTCCTATTTTAGCCTCTTCTGATCATACCTCATTTTCACTGACTTTCACTGTGTTAGATGTCCAATCCCCACCAACCTTCTTGGTGAAAACTGAAACAAAGAAGTCATTAAGGACCTCTGTCATATCCACATTTTCTGTTATTATGTTTCCCCTTCAATGAGGCATCTCTCATGTTTGAAGAACTTGCCAATACACTAAGGGCTTGTCTATGCAAAAATGATGCACTGATTTAACTTTAGTTATACCAAGCAAACCCCTGTGTAGACACTCTTATTTCAGTTTGAGTATCTTATTTTGATAGAGCCTAAATTGATTTCTAATCAACTTAAGCTAAACTGAAATAAACTTGTTTAAACTGAAGTAAGTGTCAACACAGCCTTTTGCAATGATTTAACTAGAGCTTTTTAAAATCATGCTTGTAATTAAACTAATACAACTTTCTTGTGTGGGCAAGGACTAGCTTAACCAGAAGTTATGGTCTTGATGTAGGAATCACTGGATGAAATTCTATGGCCTGTGTTACATAGGTGCAGGAACTAGGAGTGCTGTGGGTGCTGCAGCACCCCCTGGCTTGAAGTGGTTTCCATCATATACAGGGGTTACAGTTTGGTTCAATGTCTCTCAGCACCCGCACTGTGCAAATTGTTCTTGCAATCCTGGTGTGTTATGCAAGCAACCTGACTAGATGATCTGGCCTTTGGTTGAGTGCCTCAGACATAATGTCAAGGTTATGTAAAGCCTACGGTATTATCCTGACCCCAATGAAGACAGTAGCAGTTTTGCCTTTGATTTAAATGCACCTAGCATTTCATCTTTAGAGTACATCTACACTACAATAAAAGACTCATGCCACAGCTGTGGCCTGGATCAGCTGACTCAGGCTCACAGGGTTCAGAGTGTGAGGTTATAGGTTTGCCACGTGTTCGGTTTTCCACTGGAATACGTGTTTAAAGTCCAGTTGGTGGTGCAGTGGGATTGGCAGCTCCCTGCCCAGCTTTGTGCGGCTCCCAGGAAGTGGCTGGCATGTCCGACTCCTAAGTGGAGGGGCGGCTGGAGGGGCTCCATGCTCTGCCTCCGCCCATAGGCGTCACCCTGAGCACTGGCACTGCAGCTCCCATTGGCCAGGAACTGCCACATGAGGTCAGTGCTGCCTGGAGCCTGCACCACTCACCCCAACTGTTTGCTCCAGCTCAGAGCCCCCTCCGCACTTCAACCTCTTGGCTCCAGCCCTGAGCCCTCTCCTGTGGAAATTTCATGGTGGGACCTGTGAACAATCTTCTGATTGTTCTTGGAGTCATAATGCCTTTTTCTCTCCCAAACCCTTCACAAAAGGGAATAATAATTATAATTAATTAATAAAAACAAACCTGAATGTGTCTGTCATAACTATAAAGGGAAGGGTAAAAACCGTCCTGTATACTATAAAATCCCTCCTGGCCAGAGACACCAAAATCCTTTTACCTATAAAGGGTTAAGAAGCTCAGGTAACCTGGCTGACACCTGACCCAAAGGACCAATAAGGGGACAAATCTGGGGGGGTGGTGTTTGTGCTCTTTTTTTTGGTGGTGTTTACTCTTGGGACTAAGAGGGGCCAGGCATCAATCCATGTTCAACAAATCTTTCTGAACAAGTCTCTCATATTTCAGACTTGTAAGTAATAGCCAGGCAAGGAGTGTTAATTTACCTTTGTTTTCTCAACTTGTGAATTTTCCCTTTGCTAGAGGGGAGTTTCTCCCTGTTTTGTTGTAACTTTGAAACTAAGGCTAGAGGAGGTTCCTCTGGGCTCTTTGAATCTGATTACCCTGTAAAGTTATTTTCCATCCTGATTTTACAGAGATGATTTTTATATTTTCTTTTAAATAAAATCCTTCTTTTAAGAACCTGACTAATTTTTCCATTGTCCAAAGACCCAGGGGTTTGGGTCTTTGATCACTTCATAACCAATTGGTTAGGATATTATTCTCAAGCCTCCCCAGGAAAGGGGTGTAAGGGCTTGGGGGGATATTTTGGGGGAAGAAGAACTCCAAGTGGTTCTTTCCCTGTTTCTTGTAAAAGCACATGGTGGTGGCAGTTTATCAGGTAGAAATAAGCTTTGGGGGCTTTCATGCGGGTCCCCACATCTGTACCCTAGAGTTCAGAGTGGGGAAGGAATGGAATCCTGACAGTGTCTTTCAAAGTTGGCTCTGGCATGGTGACTACAGTATTAAAACATAAGATTATTGTGGGTATAAAACATGTGCTTAGCATCTAAAACTAGATGTCCTATGTCCTGCCTACTGATTTTTCCCAGATATTGTCATGACTAAAATCACAGCATACATATCAAAGTGTCCATGAGGAAGCTGCATTGACATGTATTTGTAAATCTTCTGTGCTTGCAAATGGATAGGATGGTGCATTTCCTAACATATTTAAGCAAATACAGTGAATGCTAAGGTCGCCTCTGCTGGGAGACTGATTTGGCAGTTGTGTTTTTTATAGTATTAAGTGAAATATAGTGAAAAATCTTATAATATGGGAAACGGGCTTACCGTACATCTCTGATGGCTGCCTTATGATATGTCTGTAGCATGTGGAGTAACACATTAAGTAGTTAGTGTCCAATCATACAATGCTTCACTTAAAGCAAAAAGCTGTGATTTCTAGTCTATTCAACCAGAAATTTCTCAAGACCAGGATAATAGCTCTGAGAGCAAAGTACACAAAACCCGACCTAGTAGCCTCCTTTTAGCTTTTATCTCTTGATTCAACTCTTAAGAAAGAATCCTATTTTCTTTTCAGACCAAATGTCATAATTCCTATTAGACCAGCAGCTGATACACACAGTGAAATTCATTGTAGTACACACAATTCCATTGTGAGCAAAATCTGGGTAGGGAAGGGCTTGTTGCTGGACTTCCTCTTGCCTTTGATCTTTTTAAACCCATCAGAAAGGATAATAGAAAAGAAACAGAAATAACAGTTAGCTGCCTTTCCTCTGTGATTGGCACATATGTATCAAGCTGTTATGCAGTCCTTGTGCTGCAAGAGTGGATGAGGTATGTGGGAGCATATACAAGAAGGATATCCTGAAGTAGTGTAGGAGACTATAAAGCAGGCAACAGGCCAATCATTTTGTCATGCTATTCTTTCAGGCAGCAGAAATCCTCCTGCATGATGTTGAAAGCTTTAAGGTGGCTCTTGCTAGAGATGAATGATACTTGTTGGCAAAGAACAATACTTCCTCTTCTCAGAGAAAATATATTAATAATACTGGAAAGATGAGTTTTATTGTGAACAATGACAGGTCTTTTACTGTGCTAGGCTAAAGTTAATTAGAGAAACTTTTCAATCCCTTCCAAAAAGTAGAGAATAAAGTTTAGTTACAAATGAAGATCCCATTTTAAATGTGAAATTATATAAATTTTATTTAAACATCATATGATATTATGTATGTGTCTGTATTGTGTATAGAGACGGGCCCAAATCCTGGTCACAGACTCCTTTATCCTTTAAATACTGGGAAACTCTGAATAAAATCATCATAACAAATCTACTTGTACCACTACATGTTGGTAACACAGTTCACTGGAAGACACACTTGTGTCCATGCCCCTTGACCGACACTGAGGATGGTCATATAAATTTATCAGCACCTGTCTTTTGAGGTTCAGAGTTTTCTCCTCCTTGGGGATGTCAGCATGGAATTATTCATAAAGCAGTAAACTTAATTTAAACAACATTTATTTAAAACAAAGTCAGTGGAATTAAAAAAAAGTGTTTTTGTAATATATCTAAAGTCACACTACTGATATGCTAAGTTAAACAAGGCATTATTTGTTTAGATACCGAAAGCAGATTAGCAAAGAGCTTATATCCCTTGAAAGGAATATTCTGTCTCTGAATGCTCTTCTGGTCTGTCAGCATCTTATGCTGTCTATATTATCCCTTCGCTCCCACTTTTCTGTGCCCAGGACTTACTTTTCAAGTCCCTTAATCAGTGTGTATGTTCAGATATGCCTCTCCTGACTGTCTGTTTAGCTCTTGCTGTATGCAGTGTTGTGCCATGTCAGTCCCAGGATGTTAGCCTTCATCTACACTGACAACTGAATGGGGGAGGGATAGCTCAGTGGTTTGAACATTGGCCTGCTAAACCCAGGGTTGTAAATTCAATCCTTGAGGGGGCCATTTAGGGATCAGGGGCAAAAATCTGTCTGGGGATTGGTCCTGCTTTGAGCAGGGGGTTGGACTAGATGACCTCCTGAGGTCCCTTCCAACCCTGATATTCTAAATATACACACTGACAACTGAACCACACAACTTTTCCCACCAAAATGGCACTATGCACACTACTACTTATGCCAATGAAACTTGTGTTGCTCAGTTGGGTGGGTTTTTTCATACCCCTGAGCAACCTAAGTTTTGCAGACATAAGTGATAGGGTAGACATGGCCTTAGTGTTATGGTCAATTTTTGACCCATACCCCATTGCACTTCTCTATAGGAGATAATTCATGCTCACCAGCTGAAAACACCCAGTCACATTTTTTTTAAAGTCTGTTAATTCTTACCATAAAACAAATTATTGACAGACCGCAAATCCTCTGTCATAGTGCTGAATGAATATCACCAAACTTTTGAGAAATGTGGACTTAAACCTTGATTTTATGGCTAGGTCTTATTTCCTAAACATGTGTGTCTATAGTGATCTTCCTCGCTCACCAGCCATATGTTCATGTGACCCATAAGCCACAGAACCAGGAAGAAGGGTAGCAGATTGCTACACATTCAGCCTCCAAAGTTCAGCCCAAGGCCAAAGCTTCCTACTTGTCATTTTAGCATTGCAATTTACAACAGAAAAAAATGGCATCATGCAGAACATCGATAAACATAAATGAGAGTGTATCATATGGGAGGAGTCGCGTTAAGCTACCTATATATGAGACATTGGAAACAAACATAGCATGTAATAGAAAAGTCAGCACAAGTTAGGGCTGCACTAGGTTTCTCCTTCTGTTAAGACTGTGGTCCAGGTTCTGTTCAGGCATGTTTGAACAGGATTTGTTTAAAGATTGTTTTAAACTGTTTTCCCAGTCCGATTTACAAATTTGCTTAATTAAATCATTTTTCTAACTCTACATTTAAATTTGAGGAAGGAAAGGTCAAGAATGTACCTATGTAAAAATGGCAAACTATTAACCAAAATTTTGCTCTTTATATGTTTTACATATATACTGTATCTTACTGTATTGATAAAAATAAGTGTTACTAATTCTACTTATATTATACTTAAAATAATTCTACTAATATCTATAGGAGATTAATCTGATTCCTATTTGACTCATACATCAACAAAAACATCTGTTAACTGTAGTGATTTTCATTAAAAAAATGTGACAATGGCTGCCACTAAGAAGTATCTCAGATGTTACATTTATTTCCTATTGTGTAATATATATTTCCTATCCTGGATATAATTGCAATATATTAGATCTCTGATTAGGAACTATAGACAAATGTTGGTGTCTTAGTGACAACCATTATAATTTCCAGTTACAGAATCTTTACTTTGAGGTGTACATCTCAGCTGAACCTAGCTGCTATAACACACCTTAGGTGGGTTAGAGTGCAATGGTTGGTTAAGCTGTGGGGAATACAGCTTGATGTTCAGATCCCCAGACGAGTTTTCAGGGCTGGCAGTGAGGAAGGAAAACATCTTTTACTTGTAAACAAAGCAAATTTGAGATGGAAATTTGGAATGAGCTACCTTAGAGATTACATATTGTACATACAGAGTGAAACCTTAGATCCATTGAAGTCAGTGGTAAAACTCCCATTGACTTCAATGGGGACAGAATTTCACACAAGGAACCTAAAAAGAAGTAACTGAAAGATAATGAACATGAGCCCCATTGATGCAATTTGTACAAGTCACTTTTCAGAGGGAAAAAAAACGCACTTGAAGTATAATTTGATATGGGTTGGTTTTTTTTTGGGAAGGGTGGGGGTGGGTTCCTGGGTGGAAATTTAATATTTTTGTTTCCTCTTGAAAGCAGGTGATAAATATCAATGGGTAGTGATGTGCAGTGTTGATATAGCCATGTTGTTCCAGGATGTTAGAGAGATGAGGTGATATTATCTCACCCACTTTGTTTCTGTAACGGGTAGTGGTGTAAACCTTTTCCAAACAGCCTAGCTCATATGCCTTAATCCTGACCTGCAACCCACCCCCTGCTTCAGTACTAGGTCTCAACCTGAACAGAAATGCCTGATGGTGCAGTTGCTTCATGACATGGCTAAATATCGACTATGGATTTAATTGAGATTGCCAACCTCTTTTAACTTGTGACCTAGTACAGATATGAACCCTCGTCTCCAGAGATGAAATACTAATGCACTAAACCACTGTTCCACTTAGCCGTACTAATTGTTGTCCTTTGTAAAATCTAGGGAAAATTGTACCTTGCGATTGAAATTATTCTTATGGAGATGTTTCTCTTGTCATTGACCAGTAAGGCAAAGAAAATTTTAAAAAAAGTTTAATAAAAATAATCAGAATTAAATCACACCTCTAACTAAAGACCACATAGGGAAATGTATTACTGTTCCACATTTCAGACCATTTCCTTTACTCAGAAAAATATCCCGAGACCCAAGTAGTAACTGATATCTCTTCTAGTACGGAAAAAACACTATGCATGAACAAGTCCCTGCGAATTAATTGCTGAACTTTTAAGACAGAAAATGCATCTTGGTTTATTTGAGAATCCTTATTTCTTGCAATAAAATTTTATAGCAGACCTATAAATTCTTCACATTGGGATATCAATGAGGATGACTTGTAAAAATGTGCTAACACAGAGAGCATAAGTTATAACTAATATTTTCCCCTTAATATAAAGCAATGGCCTGATGATACATGGCATAGTCGTTAATGAATAGTTTTCTTTCTTTCTTTCTTTCTTTCTTTCTTTCTTTCTTTCTTTCTTTCTTTCTTTCTTTCTTTCTTTCTTTCTTTCTTTCTATGATCTCCAAAACTAAGCAAAACGTAAACTGTATGTTGTTGAACAAATTATGAAAGAGTTTAGCAAAATACTGTTTAAGATTTGTCAGTTAACAAATGTGTGCAGTGTGAATTAATGGCAAAGATTGGACAGAAGAGACCAAATGACCTGACTTTCTCAGCCAACAGATTATAGTTTCTTTTTTAATAAAAGTACTTGCCCGTCAGCGTTTTAACCCAATATGTATCATAAAGAACTGATTTATAGACTAACTATGATAGTTGAGGAAAAACATGTTCAGGATGATGCTTCATTCAAGCAACAGAGTTGAACAAAAAAAAAAAAGGCCAGTATATAGTAGCACTGATGTGCACATGAGGAATATTTTTTTTTACATAATACAGTCTGACAAAAGAGATGCCAGTTTGAGATAGAAGCATGGCAAGCCCACACAATTGCTTCCACACCACTTACACCCCACTCTGGGGCTATGCATACAAAGAACAGCTGTTGAGGTGGGTCTCTGGTCTGAATCTGTGGCAGCTCAACCATGTGCTGCTTCTTGCTCAGCTTCTGATAAAGCCACTATTTAACCCTAAATAAGGGTTATGTCTCATTTTTGTATTAAAATGGATTTCATAGATTTGTGAAAAAGTTGTGAATTGTGGAAAAAGTTTAAGGTACCTGTTAAGATTTTTAAGCTGTTAAGTTGACTGAACTGTTTTGTAATATAATAATGTTACTAATCTTCTGAGTCACTTTTTAATAAGCATGATTAGCAATTTGAAACTGAATTTATGATTTATGTATTTGTTGTATCTCTTATGATAGCAGAGAAAATAACCTGATTCAATATTAAGAGATCTTGAAATTTTCAAAATTTAATGAGACGTCTTTATGACATTTGCCAAACAAAAGTACTTAATCAAATCTGCTGGCCATGGAAGGCAAGATTACGGACATTTCATATTTAATATAAAGGATTTCCTATAACTTTGAACATACATTCTTCATTAAAAAACCCATTGAGATGATAATTTATTTTCCTTTTCCCACCCACTCCCCAAAAAGGCATTTTGAATGGTTAGTAATTTTTTTTATAAAGAAACCTTGGTTTGTTTTCCTAAGGCATCACATTGGCTTAAAGTTATGAGTTTAGAAGAGATCCCTCATGGTTAAGCAGGCACTTTCCTAATGCAGGCCAGAACCTTTAATTCATTATAAAGATGAGCCTTGAGCAAGTTTGTTAATTTTAATAATGAGTCTGTTTTGTTTGTTTGACAGCAAAATGCTTTGAAGTTTGAGAGAACAATTCAATATAGAATGGGTAGTGAGGTAACATGCCTTAATTCAGGAAAGCACTGAAACATACACCTAAATCCATTCTATTCAGAAGAACACACAAAAAACATGCTTAACTTCAAGTCTGTGTTTAAGATTCATTGAAGGGAATGGGTCTTAAAGAGAGGCTTAACGTTAAGCATGTACTTATTTGTCTGAATTGGGGTGTCAAGCTCAAGTTGCTCACATAGGATATGACTACATTGCAAATGAAGGAGTAATTGGTAACAATGGTAGTGAAGACATGGTGGCACAGACTTTGGCCTGGGCTAGTAAACTGGACATGTACCCATGCTCTGTGCCAGCTTCTATTATGGCAGCTAGCCAATATTGAAGCTCATGCTACCAAGTCTACTATTGTTACCCATGCTAGTGAGATTGTACCTGCCCTACAAAATTATACCTTCATTTGTGATGTAGACATACTCTGTATGAACAACTTCAGCTTGACACCCCAATTCAGAGAAGTAGACCTTTAACAATGCTTCATTTCTCTGTTATATTATCTTACTGAGTAGCATACTTTTGTTTTGCTAGAACCTGTATTTGTTTGTACTGACCTGTTTTATAAATCTCATTGCACTTCACATCCTCTTCACTTCAACTGATAACTGAAAGAATAACTTATGAGGCAGCCATATGGTGGGGACTCACGCGACTTAATGTTAATGTGACTTCATGTTACTAAATCCCCAAGGAGAACACTGAACAATTATCCCTTAGTATCGTCAAAAGTTTAGGAATAGGTATTTCTAAAATATGATGGACATTCTATTATTGTAATAAGATCCTATCTTTGGTATGCAAATTAACATGAATATTTATGATCCCAAACACACTTATTCTGGTGGTGGTGATGATGATGAAACCCTGATGAGATTTCACTTGCCTGTCAGAAAGTTACTTCCCCTCGATGAATTGGCAAAGAAAATTTTTCCAAGACAATACCACACATCATTTGTTCTCTGATTTTACAGTTGAATAAGAAACAGTCGATCTTTTAACAAACAATTTACATAGGGATGTTTTACAGTTCAGAAGAATTTAGGAGAAATATTCACCCTTAGCAACCTTACCTCATCTTAAATATAACTGAATTAGCTAAAATCCACTCAGCACTGCATTAGCATTGCAAAAGAGACTGGGAGGAAATTACATTTCAAAATGTATTTAAATGTATAATACAAATCTAGTATGTTGTGTTATGTTACCTCTCTCACCCAGGTCTCATTAAGTCAAAATCCTAAAGAGTGAGAGTGAGAGTGCGCTGTCTCTTTAAGGCAGAGTAGGTATTGTCCTGATGAGTCAGGGGGCAGCCCACCAATTGGCAGACCTATTGGGTGATAAATGTCCAAAGGCCTCCAGGCTGACTACACATTTTTCATCATTAATCCAGCCTATTGTGAGCTGGTCCACTCGCATTGATTCCAACTAGGGGGCATCATCTGCTGTTAAGAGGGTGATGACTCGCTAAAAATGAAGGCCTGAAACTAATCATATATAGTTAGAGCCTTTGCTGGCAGCTTACTTGGATAGCTGTGGGGTACTAATAGGAAAGCGCCAGACATGTGGGCAGATCCCTTCAGGCACTGCTTGGCTTTGTATGGGAATGTGATGTTTTCCTTTGAAAGCATGTCATGTGATTATAGCTATTATTAAGTCAAATGCTGTTATGAGAGAGTCTTCTGTCTTTTTATGATTATGTTTTTTCTGGATGCTTTTGCAGTACCTAAAAAAAAAAAAAACCAAGAAAAAAAACCCAGTGAATTTGGAAATGTCCTGTCAAGTCAAGATCATACTAAATGATTCACTTACAAAGAGAAAAGAATTCCCTGTGCAAAAATCTTTGTCTGCCTGTCTAATTCATCTGCCTGTCTCTCTGTCTTTCTGTTTAGCCACTTATTTATCTATTTATCTAAGGACTTCACTTCTTTTGTGAGCAAGTAAGACAAATGAAGTGCTTGACTTGATGCCTTTGTACAGTGTTTGCCTTTGGATGGTTATGATTCCTTTATATGTAATAAGTCCAGTTGATGGTAAAGAGTGAAGATCTGAGTAAATCACTGCCTAAAGTGAAATTATAGATGCAGGCTTATCTTGGTCTTCAGCAACCTTCCAATGTTGCTTTCCACTGTTCTTTTCTTCTTTTTTTCCACATTGCTGAGCATGAGCGTTTTCTAAAAGTTCATATCACTGGAGGCTCCCCCTTGAGGAATTAACATTGCTGGGAGAGATCATTTTTTCAAGAAATTTTTCATTGTTGGTGTGCAGGCTTTCAGAGAGTTTATATTGCTGCAGGAGCCCCTCTTCTAAAGAGAATTCGCATTCAGGAAACAAGGCATTTTGAATTGGTGGTTGATGCAGCTGTCTGATGATGAATTTTCAGTGTCTGAGGCTGTTGCCCCTTTTAAGCCTTGATCCATCCAGGCCCCTTAAAAATCATGAGTTCAACTTGCAGGTTGTTTTTGTCATCGGTAGATTTCAAATTGTGCAGAATACTCATTGTGTAGATTGATTATATTTATGAACCATATTCAGGAAGACACAGTTCAATGCAATGACTCGAAGTTGGAAGGACTACTCGCATGTTTCAAGTTAAGCACATGCAACTGTACTTTTCTGAATTGAAACCTTACTCTCCAGGGTCTTTCTAATCCACCATTTAAGGGCCATTCTTACCCAAATGTAACTCCAAAAGGAAGGAATTTCCCTTAAATTTCTTTTCAAAATCCCAGTGTATTTTGATTAAATACATATTGTTTGCATATTAAATATTTAGATAAACCATATATAAGTTTCCCCAATTTAGTAAGAAAAAACATTATTCGATTTTGTATTCATGGGCGTAGTTCATAAATATTGTCAGTCCTGCACAATGGGTATCCTCATTCTGCACAATTTGTTTAAGTCATTCTCTTAGTTTTCACTTCTAGTTTATCATGATATAGAATTGTAAATTCCTGTGTGTGTATTTTTAAAAATGCTTATGATTTCTCAGTAATTTAATTCAGATATTATATGTGTTTCTTGTCTATTTAGCATCTTCAATAAAGTCAGCTTCTTTAATTTCTCTTATACACAAGTAAATGAATGAAACATTATTTCACTCAAACATTTAGAGGCCAAGGAAAGATTTTACAAATAATATCAAAGAGGAGAGAAGTCAGCCAACTGCGAAATTACTGATCATCAGGATTTTTGCCCTAGTTTTGACTGCATATAGTGAACTGGAATCAACGCATTTTTTCTGCAGTGTACAGCACTTCTGCTTCACAGTACTTTATACCAATTTGCTGCAGTTGATTACATGTCCATCTTACTAGAGGTATACTAGATGGTTTGTAGCAAATTTTCCAGTGGAACTTCAGGGAAGGATAATACAGTAAAAAAAAAAAAGATTATCTGCTAATGTGTGGCTGCCCTTACCATACTTTAGAAGAAGTAAAAATAGTCTCAAGAAAGGTTAGTTGAACATTTTTCATCCTAAAAAAGTAAAGTGTCTCTCCTCATGGTGTTTTGAATAATGTAGGCAATTACAGAACACCTGTTCTGAGCTTATCCCATTTTAGGATTTAAGGTGGTGTGTATGATGGGATCCCTGGATGTGTAGCCTCGGACTGTGGGACTGCTGTGCCCCCTAAACTCTCCAGCCTGGGCTGTGTTTCACAATGATTTGCTAGTGACAAGCAGCAAACCCCTCCAGGAGCTATCATCGCTCAGCACAACCACATGTGGAGCCCCTTGCCCAGCTAGCTTGCACAAATGCACCCAGAGCCACTCAGGAATCACACAGAGAAAGACACCAGCTAAATCCCCCACAGCTCCCAACACTGTACCTCAGGAATATACCATCTTGCACTGTTCAAGACTCCTTCTTGAGCAATGCAAGTTTATTAATTTATTCATCACTTCGTCAATGGAAAGTGGATATACACGAACCTTTGTTAACCTGAGCAGATTTATCAAGCTCTTCAGGCAAACTCGCTGGTGATGATAAACAGTAAAACAAGATTATTAATTACAAAAGATAGATTTCAAGTGATAGGCAAAAAGTCAGTTACCAAAGAAACCTGGGCTAGTCTCCTTTGCAGCATAAGTGCGAGGGGGGGGGGAGGAGGAAGGCAAAGCATGGGGCCACTATGTTCTGTTTTATACCCTTAGTCCATGTGCTTGGAGAACACACATCCAGGCATGTCTGGTGGGCATTGCTGAGTCACCAAGCAAGGCTGAACAATTCCCCTGGCATGTCCTTGTGCAACTGAGTCATTACATTGTAGCTCCCTTGCTGGACAATGGCTGTTAATGGTTGTTCGACACCCGCCTGGGCACTGGTTAGCTCCCTTGTCCTTGGATCTAGGGATCTAATATCTGGGCAATTCCCTGACTCAGAGCATGTGTTAGTGACAACCATACAACACAAACTCATACTTCATATGCACTGATAATATACATATTTAGATAAAACCATGGCTTTCAGCAGATCAGAACCTTTCCCTTGATACCCCACATGGCATGCTTTATATGAAATATCTCAATTATATATAAACAATGAATATGGGGATTGCAGGGTGCTCCCCCCGAGGTATAGAGTGTCAGAATGTGTAATGGAGTTCTTTATTTTGATTTAATTACAAGTGAAATGCAGTTGATCAGGATGGATTCTTCAGACATGAACATATAAGTGCCCCTATAGGTGATAAGAGTTGAAGGTGTTCTGCATCTCTCAAAAAACACTAAGCAGCTCAAAGAATTCAGCCCTGGTATAATTATTTGACCTGGAAGATTCATTTGGTCCTTGCTTGAGCTTTGGAAATGGATGTCACAAAGTGTGATTGGTCACACACATGATGAGAAAGGAAATGTTTCTGAAACTTTTGTGACCTCGTGACAGTGGAAATTTAAAAGCTAATTTTAGGATGATGATTTAATTCTCTCACCTACCACCAGCACACTTATAATCTGACTGAGAGAAGTACCGTGTTATGGCTCCAGTTCAGCAAGGCCCTTAAGCACATGCTTTACTTTAGGGACATAAGTTGTCCCATCAAAATTGGTTAGGGACTACACTCACATGCTTAAAGTTAAGCATGTGCCCAAGTATGGGGCCCATAACAGCATCAGTGTAGATGATGGCACTTGAAACAATGGAAGGAAACGACCTGATGACTAAAGTACCCACAATTTTGAATATTAATTTTACACTTTGAAGAGATTTGCATTTAATTTGTATGTCAATTGCATATGTTATATTTATTTTGGTTTTCATAAATAAAATCCGCTACAGCCTAGTACATCATTCACAACATTTAAGCTTCTCTCTTATTCTCCTACGAACAATGGGTTAGATCCTTAGCCCTGCTAAATCTCCTGTGTGTTGTCCGGTGATTCAGAAGGGACTTACATTTAGCTTTGAAAGGGCAGCAGGAGTTGTCCTGGCATGCAGGAAATCCCCAAGTACTGTAAAGATGTCATGATACTCTATGATACCCCCTCCCTGGTTGGGGTGGAAGTGCCATGACTAGCGTGGTCTGTACTCTGTCAATCCCTTCTGATGAGATGGCACAACTTAGGGTGACCTTAGGCTCTGAGCTGTCCTTTGGCTGATTTATACATTGGCAGCCTTGGAAATTTGGGGGGAAGGAGAAGGAAATTTTCTCCCTCCTCAGCCATATGAATCAAATTCTGCACTAGCATATCCACTGGCCCAATCATTCACATTTTAAAAGACAGAATCAGCTTTATCTTCACAGCAAGGACTTTTTTCCTCCAAATAGAAATACCAAAAAATGTTGACATGAGGAAAATATGATTTTCTTACAACAAGGAAAGTGCCAAGGGTTCACCTTTTTTGGCCTGTGGCACAATAATCAGAGCATGTGCACCAGAACCAGTATGTTCTTCCTTTGAGCTGAATTCTCTCCCCCACCCCTCAACTGTGAATGGTATAAAGACTCAAGGACATACCATACAGTGTCCAGCTGAAACTGCCCTTCCAGAAGAGAAATTCTAATATCTAGGTAGCCTAATTAACCAGATCTCTGGGCATGAAGGTGGGGGTGTGCCAGGACCTCATGCCAGCAGCTGTAGCCTCATATGGTCTTAAACCAGCTTCAAAATTTTCAGTGTTAGAAGAAGTATTTTTTCCTTTCTGTGGGGTGTAGGCTGAGAAATATGCTGTTACTTGTGTTATGGACAGTGACACTAGAGGAAATGGCACATTTCCTTCTAGCTGTGCAAAAGACATGCCGCATTTGCTGCAGATTGCCTCAAAATGTGGCTATTCAGACTCCTAGCAAGCTTACCACTGATGAAACTGAAACATAAAGAACTACAGTATCATTGCCTTTTCCATCTCAATATCATCAGCATGTTGTTATTACTGTTTGGTTTTCAGCAAGCCTATTTATGTACAACATATTAAAAAAGTAATGTAAAATCGTGTTGTATTCTATTGCTGTGTGTTTATAATAGAAGAACAAAAGCTTCTAATGCAGTGAAGCTATTCCTAGCACAATGTGTGACGGGATGTAATAATTTTCTATTGTGTCAGCAAACATGTCATAGCTGATGTTCTTAATTACATTTTGAGATGTTCAGATACCTATTGTAGGTAAGCACTGCTTCTGAAAAAAATTAATCCTTACATAAGAAATCATAACACTCAGTACATGGATACATGGTGACCCTCTTGAGGGAATTTTGCACCAAAAATTTAAAAATGATGTGCAGAAAAATTAAAAGCTCTGCACACAATATTTTAAAATGTTGCAAGTTTTATTTGTCAATAAATAAATGCGGAGGCTCCAGCATGGCATTGGGGAGCCATAGGCCACTGGCTGCATGAAGGTAGATCACCCTGCAGTCCCTCTCCTCCCTCGGGACACAGAGTCAGTGGTGATGCTGCACCTGACCCCGACACAGCACAAGGGCTGGGCCTTCCCCAGAAATGCCCTGGGTTCCTGCCCCTCTGTGGCAGGTGCATTAGGTGTGGGGCAGGCAGGGTCAACCAGGCAGGATCCAAGTTTCAAGGGGCTCAGTGTGGGGGGGATCCAGGTATGGGGTGAGAGGATTCTGTGTGGGACAATCTGGGTGCAGGCAGCTCAGTGGGGAATCTAGGTGTGGGGGGCATCTGGATGCACAGAGGCTCATGAGGGTGGGGTCCAGGTGCAGGAGAAATGGGACTATACAGGGGCTTCCAGCTGAAGGTGGTTGGGGCTCAGCGTGGGGGTCTGGGTGTGGGTAGGTCTCAGCAGGGAGGTCTGGGTGCTGGGGGAGTGAGGCTTGGGTAGTGGGGGTCTTGGTGCAGCTAGTTGGTGGTGCAGGAGGTGGGGCTCATCAAGGTGGGGGTTTGAGTGCAGGGAGCTCAGTGGGAGGTGGTCTGGGTGCAGAGGTCGGGGTCTGGTTTCAGGGGGACTCCAGATACAGAGGTTGAGGTTCAGTGGGGTGGGGCAGGTATGGGTCATCCAGATGCACAGGGGTTGGGCAGATGGGGGAGCATCTCCTCGTACAGTGACCCCTCCCCTGTGGCTGAGGAGTGATGGGGCAGGAAGCAGGGGAGGATGCTGAGCTTTCTGCAGCCGCCAGGTTTCTGGGAGTGGGTCTGAGACAGCCCCAGCCACTCCTTGTAGGGGAAGAGGAAGCCCCATTCTCTTCCATCTCCAGCTCAGCCAGGAATAGCAGCTGATCCCAGCACAGGGTAGGAGCCACCAGTGGGGGTGTCCCCAGCCCTGCAGTGAGTTACCTCTCCGTTGACTGCTCCAGGTGCCTGAAATGGCATACCTGAGCTGTCAGGGAGGGGTGCATGACCGCTCTTGCAGTTTCCCTATGCTTTCCTGTCAAAAAGTCATTTTTCTGCAGGTAGCAAGAAATCTGCGGGGGGGGGGCATTCTGCGCACACGCAGTGGCGCACAATTCCCCCAGGAATAATGGCTAGGGACTGATTCCCCCACTTGTACCTTGTGCAGTCATCTATGCCTCAATGGAGAATGCTAGGTGGGCATATGTTTGTGAATTCTCACCTGTGCACATAGTGCAACTGTTGGAGCTGATTTGTTGACATCCCAGTGGAGACTGTGCTAAAATAGTCAAGGTGAGAAAAGACAAAGGCATGGGTAGCAATGAGACGACTGCTACTGGAGCAACTGGGACAAATTCTGTGTCTACTACAAAAGTGTGTAATGTATCTTCATTCATATAAGTTGCCTTTGGTTAATGACTTTTTAATTCAAAATGGGGTGGTTTTTTTAATAACCATTCTTATTTAGTAGCATCAGGAAAATAAAATAAAATAAAAAGACTAGCCATCTTGCAAGGAAAGAGCTGAATTATTACATTTATGGATTAGTTTCTATCCCAAGTGTGGGTGAGATTTTCAAATCAGTTGTGGCCCTTGGTATCAATCAGGTGGCTCAAATGGGCCATGATCCATAGGGGAACTCACTGCTAGAAT
Source organism: Mauremys mutica (assembly GCF_020497125.1). Lineage (NCBI taxonomy): Eukaryota > Metazoa > Chordata > Testudines > Geoemydidae > Mauremys > Mauremys mutica. The sequence continues at coordinate 185,898,433 of NC_059072.1, read as the reverse complement.
AAACGTGCTAGATCTAAGACCTGTTCCTAAGACCCCTCCCTGGTATGGGGTCATGGCAGTAATACAAGAAGTGAGATGTGACATGCAGGAGAGAATTTAGTCCTATATATTTTAACAGTGACAGCAAAAATATTGCATTTGCTAAGGGCAGGTCTACACTTAAAAAGCTTCAGCAGTGCAGTTGCACCAGAAGCTTTCCTGTCGACATAGTGCTGTCTACACTGGAGGTTAGGTCAGTAACTGTTTTTTCACACACCCCGAACAATGTAGTTATACCAACATACGTTTGTAGCATAGACCTGGCCTAAACTAGTTATTCATCCATATAAGAGATATTCCTTTTTTTTGCCGTTTGAGTTCACCACTGTTTCCTTCAGTAGCTGCCTCATCAAGGGATCAGAGCTGTTTTGAAGCCAATCTCATTTTAAAACTCCAGAGAAAAATAGAGTACATTTAATATAAGTTGCAAGTTGTAAACCAATATATGCAGGCTAAGTGCTCAAGTACTATGCAGTCCTAGTGTAGTCTCTGCAGAGGGCGAATTTTACACAGTGGAAAGGACATCAGGACTACAGCATACATCGTGGCCAAGATTTTCAAAAGTGACTAGTGTTTCTTGGGTGCTGCTATTTTTAGCTGTTTGACTTGGGTGGATTGATTTTCAGAGGGTGGATTGTCAGCATTTTCTGAAAATCATGTCCTTTTAAAGTGTCTCAAGTTGGGACCAAAAATGGACGCGCGCTTCAAATCACTAGTAACTTTTCAAAATCTTTTGGCTATCATGTATGCTGTAGTCCTGATGTCCTTTCCACTGTGTAAAATTAATTTTCTGCAGAGACTGCACTAGGACTGCATAGCACTTCAGTCCCACTTGAATACTGTTTTGAGAGCTCAAGTGGAATTTAAGTGGTGCATAGGCCTTGTGTGGGGCTTTTCTGAGAGGGGTGAGTTTAACACTAGTAAGATGAAGAGTTTCATAACCAGTTTTTCCATAGCACAAGAGCATAAATTTAATCCATGACAGGAGCCCACACTGTCAGTTCATGACCAGAACAGATGAAAGGCAGAATATGAATGAATATACCATGTGCTTCCAGATACTACTGTGACTGGGTAATTTAAAAAAAAATTAAATCTTGGGTATGATTTCTGCTTATTCATAAAAGTAGAACACTAGGTAGGAAAGATTTTTGTTTTAACTTTTTTAATGCACTAGAAACTATTTCATATATGTATTCTGCTTTCTGGAGTAAGTGCAAGGTGAGTGTATTTAGGATCACTCTTTTATTTTAATTTGGAATCATATCAAAAGCTTTCTATCAACCAATAACTGTTACTATCCAACAACTGTTTGCTGGCCTACATGCAATATGTCTAGTTACTAGTAGGATGCATGTCCACATTACAAAATGTACCACCACAATTAATGACTCCTTGATGGTGCAGATGAAAGGCCAAACAACGAATGGGTATGTGAAGAGTGACCTTTCCTCTTATCACAAGGAACTGCTTGTAGAACAAAACACTGGCATGCTGGCTGGTCTCTATATTGAAATGTGCAGTGTTGCTGTCCCCGCTCTGTGGGTAAGCAGAGAGCTTCAGCTCCCAGTGCTGTCAAACTGACATTTTCAGAGATACTAAAAATTGATTTATGAATGTTAATTAAAATGGAGTATATATATCTATTTCAAAATTGCACTTTAATAGCCAATGGCAGTCTGATTTTCAGTATTTCAGCACTACGGTAAGTAGTCAAACTCTTAACAGTCAAGAAGCTGGTAATGATGCTCACAGGTACAATGTTGCAAGACACATGTTTACCATGTGCATAGAAGCATTTCACTTCTAACAATGGACAGAGTACAGTATAATATCTGCCACCTTTCCTCTGGCTCCTGACCTATTAAACATTCTGCTCATGAGAGCCCATTAGTCTTGATCTAATTAATATTAATAGGAAGAAGCTACTTATAATGCAGGTTTAAATGGGTAATCAATCTCACGTTTTGATCCAAACTTTACTGTTTTGTGCCTCACCTTCTGTCAAGTGCTTTCAATTACCTGAAATTGTTGCTTTAGTTTAAAAAAAGAAAAGCCTATCTTGTTTGTTTCCACCCAATTTTCTTATCAGTGCAGTGGAAATTTTGCTAGTTCCATAACAAAATTCCAGATGTAATTGCAAAGGAGGGTCATGAGATATCTGTGTTCGTTTTGATTCATCTCTCCCCTCTCCATTAAAAAGAGACCACATTTCCCCCCATCATCATTTGGATTCTTACATGAAAAATGTCCTGGATAAGAGGGAGTTACTGATATATTATGAGACTGCATACCTGATTCTACTATACACTTATCACTGAGTTTCTCCACACTTTAACTTCCTAGTCATAATCTCTATTAGTGGCTTACCCCCTTATTTTTGATCAACCGTGTTCTCTTCCTTTTTGCCTTTTTGATGTTGGTGGATCGAAATCATTTTTCTTTCTAAAAAATTAGAGCATTAACAGTGCTAAGTCTTGAATCCAAAGGCAGAAATATTCCTAGCTCAGAAATTACCTACAAGCCATTTCTTTCTTTTGGTTGGGTCATTAATTTGAGTCTTTTTTTCTCCAAGCTTTAAGGATAACATCCAACATTTGATCCTTGATAGATCAAAAGACTGTGTGCTGCAGCTGTTTTGCATGAAAAATATATATTAAGAACTAAGAAGCAGTGCAGTAGAGAGCAAAGAAGAAAAAAAATCCCAAATCTGATATTCATTTTGTAATTTGTCTCATCAGATATAGTTCAGTGAAATCCCGTTTTTGCCTGCAGTGATTGTAGCAATACAGTGTCACATGCATATACACACCGTGGGCTTCAAATGAACCACATGCATGCCACATGGGGAGTAGAATACATTATTTTTATCTCCAAAAAATAAAGCTTCTATCAGAGGAACTGAAACAGAATCTTCACTAGCTATGAGTAAGATAAGGGTTTATATCATATGATACATATATTTACAGCCACTAGAGGTCAACATAATCACAAACACCTTCATCACTCTCTGATTCAATTCAATGACATGCAATAATGACTTTGAATATAGATATTTTTTGGTGACCAGATAGAAAATCCTAAGTGCCCTAACTTAAAGGAGGTCGGAAATTCTATGAGTGTAAAGTCAAAAAGTTGTTTTCTTTAAAAATTGGGGGAAACACAGCCTATTTGTTTTGGATGTTCAGTGAAGGACAAGACTTCTGTTGCTGTATGACAGCCTTCCAAAGTTTCTACTTGTCCACTCCCCCAAGGCAAAAAAGTGATTTTGCTGGAATAGTGAAAATTGCTTGTCTTTATTTCCCTCAGTCGTTGTGGTCGAAAGTGAGGAAATAGATTTTTGTGCGTGATCTGGTAAACAGTCCTGAGTTTTCCCAGGATATATTGTAATATAGTGAAAAAATAATTTATTAAGCCCTGAAATTATTTTAACTCCATTTATACTGACACTTGTTTTTCTCTTCATGTATATTTTGCAAACTATGCTGGAAGAATTGTATCAATAAATTGCTTGAGTGAATTGTGTGCAGTTTTTGAATGAATGCTGTTTATATATTGAAGCCTTTTGTTCACATGCAGGAGATACATTCAAATTGTTTCACTTGAATATAGTGTATGATTAAAAGGACAATGTCAAGGTAATTTTTCAACTGATTTTTCCCTTGACTGTTGTTTATAATAGCTCTTTGGAAGATTCATACTTCAGGCATATTCATTTGAAATCAAATAATGTCTGAGAACGTTTTCTAACTTAGCTTGCCTAATTTTGTTGAGCTAATGAAGAGAGATTAATATCTGTTTCACCATTAAGACATTAATGAATTTTCAGTCCTGTGCACCCAAGTTACCCATTTATCTTTTTCTAAAAGACAAATTATTACATAGCTTTCAATAATGCTTGTGAGCTTTATTACATGTATAATGAGAATACTTGTTTAAGCAGCAGCATTTTTATTATAAATGGCTAAGGTGCATAAGGTGTATATTCATGCTGCAGAATAAATAACTTTAAAACTTGAGCAATGAGGAAGTTTTTAATGTATATCAATTAATGATTGTCTTGAGCTGCATTTAGGCCAATTTCACCCCTCCGAATGTTATTCCTGAATAGGGCCAAAGGGTGAAAACGCAAAGTTACACTTCATGGAGTTTCCCTTTGTCTCTTTCATGGGGGGAAAAATGGTTTTACCCACCCCAGAAGAGGATGTGGGTTTCATCTTTTAAACCCTGAGGGCATTTGCCAGAGGCAAAGTACATCTAAATAGAGTCCCCATGATTCTTAACTGCAGCTTCCCTAGCTACCGATGACTTCTGTATAGCATGTTTTCTGCTGGAGCCTTGCTGCTCTGGGTTCCCCTGAAGTGGCTGCCGCACACTGAATTGCAGGCTTAAGGTTAGAAATGAGCAAGCCCTCCTTTCATCCCTTCAACACCGCCTCTGCCCATGAAGGGGCTTTCATCCAGTTGGGGCTTCAGTGGGGAGGTGTATGAGACAGAGCCCATAGTCCCCCTTCTATGTACCTCCTGCTGGAATTCATGGACTCAGGCTTTCCTTTAAATTTTTGTTTAAAGAAAAAGCTAAACATTTTATCAGTGAGATGTTTCTTTAACGTAGCTTCACTTAAGAGTTGATTTGCTGTTTTCATTGATCAACCACTCTTCCTACTTTAATTCTCTTTTATTCTTTGCTTAGACAAATATTGTGAGATAGAACAGCAATGTGGTCAAAACTTAGAGTTAGTTGTGGGAACTGGCATTGATCCCATGCAAAAGTATGGTCAATTCCTAAATTTATTTTCTTTTTCTAAATATGAGGGCCCATTAAATTGCAGACATCTGGTGTTTTGGGCACTTAAAGCTACAGATCCCAAAGAGTTCTTCCTGTTTAAATATGCATGAACTGTTGTTTAGGTAATCCACTTCACCTAGTCAAAATAGCATCAAATATAATACATTTCTGCCCTCCTGGACATTGAAGAGGGAGGACCAGACAGATCACATCTGTTTACAGTACATGCTGCACTGAATCTGTAGCATTGTTCTTATGTTTAAATCTTTATTGAAAGATTTTAAAATATTACATAAATCAGAAAAGTCAGAATAGATATCTAACATTTTATTTGTATCATCCGTTCAATTTGCCGCAGAAGTGATGATATATGAATCCTGTGTTATGCACCACAACTTGGATCTTAGGCATAAAAGAATGTAATTGGACAAAAGCTTTAGTGCATTGGTGGCATCTGAAAAATACCATGCTCAAAGTGCAGATGGAAGGAAAGATCGATCTGGAAGACAGTGAGATAGAATCTAAGGTCCAGCTGAGCTGCACTCAGTGGAGGGCCAGAAGGTAAAAAGGAGAGGCAAAGGTGAATATATACCATTTTCATGCCCTCACACATCCTGGGACTGTCTGGGTCTGGTTTGGCATCAGTTACAGCAAACTCAGTATCATTCTAAGTTGCACTGGGCTCCAACAACCCCTAAGGGTCATCCTGGCAGCTGGTGATCACCAGAGTAAGGCAGCACTTCACCCATGCCTGATTTCCCTTGGTCATATGCCCTATTCCACAGGCTGCTGGGAGGATGTGACAAGATGTCATAGGGTCAGCTATGCTGGTTTTATACCACAGCAGGGTAAGTTTGGGATAGCCAGCTAATCTAGTTTTGTGGTTGCTTTGTGCTACTGGACTAGTAAAGAAGCAGTCACATCTAGGGATGCATTTCACAGAACTTGTATTGCGTTGTACTCCAAACATAAAGGCTTACACAAGTTTGCAGTCAAGCCAGTGGTTTACCAGCCATGCTAACATACAGCTTTCAGTGGAAATTACTATTTATGTCAAAGGAAATGAATGATGTCTCATTTGCCATGCTCCTGATTTTCTTGTGGATAAGTTAGAGGTGACAGTGGCTCATAAGAGTTCTTATGTTGTTTTAACTAATTTGCTCTGTTTGAGATTATTCAGTTTTATACCAGTCAGGGGTTTAAAATTTGTAAAGGTGTGACCATTTTACTGGCCTTGATGTGCATGTGGAATTGCTAGCCTTGTTACTTGATAAAATGCTAGTAACCCTATTACAAAGTCTTTAAAATTAGCATTGTATATGTTGCTTGCAGTCAGTTATTTTAAACCTGACCCATAAATAAAATGGTGGACTGTACTTATTCTATCCTTTTTAACTTTACAGTGAAAAGTATTGCTATAATGATAAATGTGATTTTAAAAGTATGGGCTTGTCCTCTTGCTGATGAACATATTTTTAATAGGCATTTAATCCTTGTGCAAAATTCTGGATTATGACAGCACTTGAAGATTAATTTCTGTATTTATCTGCAGAAGTAGTGCAGCATGGGGGTGGGAGGAGGGCAGCAGTGCATGTTTCCTCAACAAATATGTCTGAACCCTGACCCTGGAGAAGTCACCTCTAAAGATGAGTTTCCATACCCTCTCAATCCTTGACCTCAGTGCTGAAACTGCCATCAGGTTGTGGATTTAGGTTGTGGACACTAGACTGAGTACCAGCTAGTTTCATGTCAACTACCAAACTAGCTGTGAATAACAATGACAAGCAGTGTTTCTCAAAGATCGGTTTGTGGACTGGTGCCGGTCCCTGAGATCTCTCTAGAAAGTTTAGGAAGGCAGCAAGCTGGTCCCTGGTATCAAGAAGGTTGAGAAACACTGGCCTAGAGGGGTGAAAGGCTTTCCGTCCCATTACTGATCACCAGAGCCATCCACTTCTCCCCGGGGGACTCCTTTTTTGCCAAGAATTTCTCTTGGGCATGCACTGTGCTAATTTTTACAAGGTATCCAGTACAGGGTACCTATGAATCTAAGAACAGGACTGAACTGATGGAGCCTAAGGGCCTGATCCTCACCCACTGGAATAAATGAAAAAGCTCCCAATAAGCTTCAGTTACGTAGGTTCAGGTTCAGGTTCTCAGCCTTGCTAGTGTTTTCAGTAAGATTTCTTGAGATTTATATAAGAACTCTGGAACTATTGTTTAGCCCTGCATATAATTCCCCAACCCCCTGCCCATTAGGAGGAATAAGAGCCAACTAATGCATTTTGTGAGATTTTTTTTTCTTATTCTCCTTTTACTAATTGCTTCAAACCGAGCCATTTTTTGCATAAGCTCTAATGGTGTCAGAGCCCTTTCCCCTCTTTTCCTTTCCAAAGCATTTGAATAACATTGCTCATTTAGAACCTGTCTTAACCTCAGCAATATGCATAGGCTATTTGAATTCTTGTTCTATTTTTCCTCTTTGTTATTCACTGTACATTTTTTTAATGCTGCTCCAGTCAACCTTAGATATAAATTCTGTAATAAATTAAATAAAGCTCTGTATGGGTCAGCTTAGACTAGCCCGATTAAAAAATGATTTACCAAAGAGATAGAGGTAGAGAGATAGTAATACGTGCTTCTAAATCAATTATGAGTCCATTCACTGTTGGCCTATTGTGCGTAATAGTGTATTAAAATGCATTCTATATTGTTACAAAAAAGATTGACTCTTTCATTGAAACTGAATTAACATTTGCAAGCACATAATAGTCTTTGAAAAGCTATAAACATTTAAATTCAGTCCCTCATTGCAGGCTAAATATATACAGCTAGAATTGTAATATCCAGATAAGTCTTTATGTTGTACTCATTTCAGTATTATAGCAAGATGTTCACCATGCTGAAAGGTAAAGTTGGATCAGCATTTGCTTATAAACCCACAATTTCAATGGGAAAGTGAGGCCGCTGGACTGTGAAAATAAAATTAATCTTGAGCTGAAACGTAATATATATAATCTTCCTAACATATGTCAATAAATTATTGAAAAGTCTTATTTTAATATTCAGTGCCTGTGGATCTAGTGATGTGGTTTGGCCAGGTAGCAGTAGATTAGCAGGTCACATTCTCTTCTGCGATCTGGCTTCTTTGTACTATTCAGATAGCGTAAAGAGGCAGAATTCTAGTTACAGACTTCTAGCAGGGAATTTCCCGAGCATAGAGTGACTCCCCTGATGGTGTATTTGACCTGGATCCAGAACTGTCCTCTGCAAGCCTATCCCTCCCAGCAACAGGGGGGAAGTCAGAGGCTTGGAGTAGGTGTAGTGGAACTTCACCCCGCTATGGCAACCCTCCACTGGGGTATGGTCCATATTTTGTGAAAACAGCTCAATTTCAATTCAATTAATGATTTTTCTTTTTTATGAAAAAAAAAATCAAATAAAAATGGAACTAAAATTTCCATTTCTGTTTTAGGTTTTTCTTTACATTCAGTTTCTGTAAACCTAAATGACACGATACATCAACCACTGAGTGCTCTCCCGTTGACTCCGGTACTCCACCAGAATGAGGAGCTCAAGTGGAGTTGACGGGAGAGCATCAGCTGTCGACTTACCGCAGAGAAGACACCATGGTAAGTAGATCTAAGTATGTTGACTTCAGCAAAGCTATTCATGTAGCTGAAGTTGCCTATCTTAGATCGACCCTGCGCAATAGCGTAGACAAGCCCTGAATTATTTCTCATTCCCTGAAGAAACGTATCCCTTTACTTCTCTGAAACTATCCATTGAGGAATAAGATGATCAGGTTATGTTTATAAACCACTGGAAGCATATTGTGATGAGGTGTTCCCCCTACACTAGCCCTAGGAAATGTTAATGAAGTTGAGGAGGGGCCAGTTAAGTGGATAGGCCACACCTGAGGGGAATTAGGAGGTCTAAGTAACTCCAAATTGATGAAGAAGCCCAGCTGAGAAGGAACAGGAAGCCAGGAAGCTGGCAGCAGAAGAGGCTGTCATGAAGGAGCCTGTAGGAACTCTCAGAACATTAGAGAAGGAAGACAAGAAACCTAGGGGGGAAAGGCTGTAGGAAAAAGCTCAGGGAAATGGCAACATGATTTGAGAGGGTGCAGATTTTGACTGCTGATTAGAGGGCCCTGAGGTGAAATCTGAAGTAGAGGACAGGCAATAGAGGGCAGGTCGAGTTCCCCTACCAGCGACTGGGGAAGTGGGAAGACTGACTGAGACAGTTTGGATGGAGAGACTTTGATACACTGGAAGGGGAAAACACACAATGATCTAACTGGAGGTCAAAGAGAGAGAGCACCCTGAGACACAGAGAGAGAGAGGTGCAGCAGGGAGTGCCAATGCGTGGCAGAAGGCGCCGTCAGATCTGGAAGGAGCTAATCCCCAGAGCAGACAGGGGGAAGTGCCCTAACGGTGCGTGGACTCTGTGGAAATGTATGTAATGTACTTTTTTAAAAAAATGTCTGAGTCCATCAGATATCAGCCCCTGTTTGTGATATTAGTTCCTCAACAGACAAATAATTTTGCTGTGTTTTCTAAGGGGGAAAAAAGGCTGCATAATGATGAAACTCTTACGATGAATGTAATATTTGAGGGCTTAATTAATGAAAAATATGTTCAGTTTCCAAGATGATTTCTCATGGTTTTGTGACATGGTGCTGAAGCCCAGATTTTAATTGTGTTAAATACAAGTCTGAGTTTATTTAATCCCTGATTTTATACACAGGTTGTATTCCAAAAAAATGGTAATTTTAGAGATTTGGCAGATGTACAGTTTCATTCCTTATATATTATTTATTCTGCATGGGGAGTGGAGGGGGGATGAACAAAAGTAAAGACAGATTTTGACAGGTTGGCGTTGGTACAATTTTTTTTTTTTAGGTGCTTAACCTCAGTTAGGCTTATAGTCAATGCTCATGGTGTGATGCAGGGACTATCCAAATGAAATAATTGCTTTGTCTGGCAAATAGATGGTCTCATAAGAGGACTGAACTGTATTAAGTGATTTTTCCCCTGGTGATTGGAAGTATATCTCTCCAGTGGTTCAGGTAATTCTAAGGTTGTGCCTTCATTCTTTCATGCTAGACTGCTTTTCCAATAAAATAAAAAATGTAGAACCTGCTACACAAATGTAATATTAACCTAGATTTCTCTAAGGACAAAGGTGAATGCTATAAGGTCTGCCAAAGGCAAAAGGGGAAATGATATTAAAAGAATATTAGTTCGAGAATTGGATTCATGGGACTATACAAAAGTGATAGGTGAAGACTGGGTGTATGAATTTTATATTAGTTTACATTTCTATTAGACTCCTTGTGGTCTATTTGAAAGCTGAACGCTACCATATGATTCCTATCAAATATAAATTTGTGGTAGCAAATTTCTGAGAGCAAAAAAACCCAACTAGTATAGGTGCAATAGTAAGCATTAGTCATGTGATAAAGCGAAACAAAGAATGTGAGAAAACATGCTGGTGGAGTATTTTAGGTGCAGTACCTGGGAAATCACACACAACTGTGTAAAATCTTCGTGGTTAAGGGACACTTTAAGTCACCAGAATTTTAAACAACATATTTTCTTTAAATTTAATTTTCATATTTGTTTACCAAAAAGTTGAAATAGATTACTTGTATAGGGAACCTATTTTATTCCTATTAAATTTCATGATACCAAGGGATGGTACAATCACGATCCATATTTATTGTAATCACTCTGGAAATGTATGGACCTGGAGAGATGTTTGGGTACTGTAGTGATGGGGGCCATAAAAGTGCTTAGATTAGAATGTTTTGATCAGTTTTGTGTGAAATTATAAGATTTCTCTTCAGTTTCTCACAAATTGTGTAAATATATATAATTTTATTACTGATTATTATGCCAGGGTAATGTTCTTGCCATATCCTTGAAATACCTTATTGTATAAAGTTTATGTACTTAATCTCGCTAGTGGGGAAGATGTGACAGATTTTGCAATCCCATGCAGTCTAGTATGGGGGATCTGGATGCATGGGGGTTGGGTGGATGGGGAGCAGCTCCCATGCAGAGATCCCACTCCCTATGGCTGAGGAGCGATGGAGGCAGGAAGCAGGGGCAAGGGTGCAGATCTTCCTGCAGCTATGGGAGGTTTCTGGGGGTGGGTCTGACCCAGTCCCGACTGCTCATTGCAGGAGAGGGGAAGTCCTTCCCTCCCCAAGTCCAGACAGGATTAGCAGCTGAGCCCAGCACATGCTGGGAGTCACTAGCCGGGGCATCCCCAGCTTTCCCTAACCCCTGGCAGTCATTTACCTCTCTGCTGGCTGCTCCAGGTACCCAAAATGCTGCACCCACGTTGCTGGGGCAGGGCATGCACCCGCTCTTGTGGCTTCCCTTTGCTTCCCCATCAGAAAGTCATTTTTCTGCAGGGAAGCAAAGAAATCTGCAAGGGACATGAATTCTGCTCATATGCATAAGCGCAGAATTCCCCCAGGAGTAAATTGTTATTGTAACAAGCAGGATCCCTTTGTTTGCCATTATAACACAGATAGTAAGTATCAAACCAAACATAGACTTGTTTTCATTATCTCTAAACAACGTCACTATTTCAATATGGTAATGGTGTTTATCAGAAGCTTCTAATTTATCAACCTGTAAGATGGAAAACTTCATGGTTTAGAGGCTGCCATTCAGCATCACAGATGATGCCATTGCTCTGTAACCATTAATATGGTTTTATCTATAATTAGCCAGGGTCTGACACATTTCTGGCTGTATGGAAAATAAGTTAGCTCCTGTCATAACAGGACAATAACTATTGGGCAAAGTGTAAATATTTAAACATGATGAATAATGGTTACCCACAGAATCCTCTGCAGGGTAAAAGTAGCTTCTGCCTTTACCTTCTGGATAGCATACATTATTAATGTGAAGACACTGGGCTTCTTTTCAGCTGCACCCTGTATTCACTGGGCATAGTCCAGCCAGGGAGCTTAGCCCTCAGAGGACATTTGGGACATGAGGTGTACACGAAGTACAATTCTCATGAGGCACTGACACAGCTTAATCAAGTGTTTTCAGCTGAAAATTTTTGCTTTTCAGCCAAATATCCTTGGGGTTTGGCTGACGTTGCAGTTGTTTGTCTTTGCCTGAAAATTTGAAATTGTCCATGGAAAATTTCTGTGAATATGATTTGTTTTTGTTTTTCTCAGAATTTTCAACAGGCAAAAATAGGAAAACTTTTTTTTCCTACCAGCTGTAGTCCAAATACAAAACATGACAACTAACCCTCCATACCAATTCTTTGTGTCCCTGGAACAGTCAAAGCTTTAAAATACCGTAGTTCTAAAATGTGATCTAAAGGCAGTGGTGGTAGGTGGCAGGCATTAAGCAGAATACATCAACATTTCCTACAATATCAAACCCCTAAAGGATTTGCTATCACTATCTCAGCAATAGCCAAAGTCATTAATCTTTATGGTTATTCATTTTGTAACAAACCAGAATAATGATGACAGATACTTTTCTCTGCATGCATGGGTAGAGGTAGAAGGGGGAGAGAAACTTTCCTATAATTATTTAAACACTCTTTACTCATTCAAAAAACAGTGGTAAAAAGGGCAAGAGTTAACTGAAATGCACTTAGTGTTAGAGTGTGAAATCTATTGAACAAAACCAGCTGGCGGTCTCCAGTTTTATGAAATTTTGTACAATGTACATAGATAAATGGCTTCTGCTCCTGTTGAAGTTAATGGAAGTTGCACAATTTTGCAAAGCATGCTAAACTGAACTTATTGTGACAAAATCAGCACTGCCTTTAGTACCCCTTGTGTAACTAAGGTAAGGCTCAAAGAGGTGAAAGTCAATTAATAATTAAGCCTATTGTTTATTTGTTTACTTACTTATAATCTTACATTTCTACATGTGGAAGCAATCATTTAGGTCAATACTTATTTTTTTGTTTTCCTAATAAAAACTCAGAGCTTACAAAAGATTTTGCGTAGGTATTTACTCCTTTAAAGTTGGCCTAGCTAGCCGAGGACCATTAGCTTTGATGGAGCTTTGGGACTTCACCCCTTTGACTCTGGAAATTAAATATTTAATATTGCTTTTTCTGTGCTTACTTTGAAAAGCATCCTCTCTCATTTGGGTGCCCCGTCAACATACACTGAGGAGCAATAGCTAATGTTGTTGTCTGAAATGAAATCTGACCCTCTCACTCCCTTTTCACCCCCAAAGGACTCTGTCAGCATTGCCATCTCTACAACCCCTAGGGTTGTTGGTGTTAAAATGAAGTGAAATTAGGGCCCTGCCAGAAGGCAGTCTGATATTGTATGGAGTAATCAAGGCAGGAACCTCTTTTATTGTTTTGTTGGCAGTGAGATTCTTTTTGCTTGGACAGTTGCTCCTGGGTGACTTAATGTATATACTGACTAAAAAGAATAACGGTAGTGAATAACAATGATTAAATACCTAAAAACATCGTCTTTTTTTTTACAAGCATTGTTTGAAATGAAAGATTCACATATTTAAAGGTTATCTAACCAATGAAAGGAGTATTTATTTCCCTGAGGAGCATGGGGATACTACATAAGACACAGAGTAAGGGAGATGGGCAGGGTGTTTTATTAATATATTTTAAATTAAATTTTTGTGATCTTTTATCTTTGTTTTCCTCTCTAATTTTTATGTATGCCCTAACTGAGATCTTTGCCCATGTAGCATCCTTCCTGTGTCTGATTAGATGTAGTGAACTTATTGCAAAGCGTTCATAATCAGTGAAGGACTGGTATATTATATAATCAATCCATATCTGTAAACCTTTAGGCTATGAAATGAGGGTGTATTAAAACAGTTTCATCAAATGCTTAGGTGAGTGATATTAGCATGGACCGAAACAACTTAAGCCAGGGCATTTTTAGCTGCTGCATCATGCTCAAGTCCTGGCAGGAGACTTTAACAGCATGGGTTACACTTCCTATGAGACAGAGGCTTCCATTTTACGAGAGCTCATTTGTGTGCACACTATTAAATAAAATTGATTTTATAAAGTTTTTGTTTTGAATTTAAAATTGGTACTGTGTCCATTCAGTGTGTTTTTTCAAGTTTCACATTTTCATACTGAAACAATTTACAACATAGCATTAATTATGCTACTGATTGACGGTACTGAGCTGATAAAGCCGACATTGGCAATTTGGTATAAGTTTCCATATTTCACTAAACAAATATGGGGAAAAAATCTATAGAATAAAGAAAACAAATATTGTATATCAATATTTGCTTGAAGCTTGTAATGAGGCCTCTTCCAAGCCAAGTGTATTTATATGGCACGGAACCCTGCTGGAGAACATGGGTATACATGTATGCGATAAGCAGATGCTAATCACATCAGTGATTTAAGATTAGCTTAGGTACTCATTTGAAAAGTGTTAAAAGGCCTGGAATATTTTAAATATGAAATTTGATAGGACTATAATTTCCTTAAATATATAAATAAATAACAAATCCAGCCCTTTATCTGCTTTATCCTGTGAGTTTTTGGTAAATATACTCAGTAACCCATTAGGAGATATGCTTAATGAATACTTGAGGAAAGAGGTAATAGTGGAAGGGTAGGATTTTCATGCAGAATGCCTGTCTAAATCTGTACTGGGAATTAAAGAGTAAGGGCTAGATTGCGCATAAGCCAGTGCAGGTGCACAAGTGGTAGAAAGATCCTTTTCTGCATTTAACACGTGCACCTCAATTCATGTACCTGGCACAAACTTAGTCCTTGCGTTATTGCAGCATAAGGACTGAGGGGATTCTAACACAGACAGTGGGTAGGTAAAGTGCAGAGTGATGGCCCCATCAGTCTCCACACCAACAAGTGGACGTGGCCTGGGGCAAGTCGAAGCACATGCTACAACTGGTAAGGTAGTTTAGCAGGGGTAGCTCATCCCTGTGCTTCCAGAGCCATTCTGCTTTCTTCAGGAAAATATGCTCTGAGAGAAGCTGCTGGCATATAGCCTTATTCCCTCCTTTCAGAATATGGGCAGAGGTTTAGACCATGAGGTGACCTATTTGAGTATTTGAATGTCCTAAATGAGATTATATACCTTTTTCTCCTTCTTGATTGACATTTTTGCCTTTTGTGTCATAACATTTTCTAAAATGATTCATTTAATGTTATGAAAGGTGCTAGAACACTGGCTATTTAGAATAAAGTCCAGTGTTTATCCACAGGACAATTATAGTACGGCATCAATGATGCAGTCTGCCATAGAGTAATCTGCCAATGTGCCTAAACTCTGTTCTCAAAAGACTATCTCTAGGAATGATAGCTTATTATAACTGCAATTTCCACACAATCTTTGGCCTATCTGCTGTAAACTATGATTAGTTTAGTGCTATTAGTGATGTGGCCACTTGCCCATGAGAAACTGGCCTGGGAACTCCAAACTCAATTGACAGAAAAGTCTTTAGATGGGCAATTTTTTGTCACACATTCAAAGTATCATTGCATGGGGGATACCTGAAAAGTCAGAAGAGGTGCTTCCAGCAGTACACAGGAACTGCTGCAGGTATCTGTGTGTGTCACAATAACCTTGATCTTTCTCACTGGAATCTCTTTTGCTGATCTTTTCACAGCAACAAACTCAGCTTGAGCCAAACAAACAGGAAACAACCACCCCCTAAAAAGCCCACCCACACTACCTTACAAATGTTTTGGGACACTGATGTTGCTAATTTAAAGTTTCTAGTTTGTTAATATGATGCAAATGAGTAATTCAGGACCATCAAATTCAGCCATAACTTGACAGTTCCTTCCTATCAAATACAAAGTGTTATATACAATCTTGTTTGGATTGGAATCTGTCTGATATTATCAGATTGAAGTCTACAATTAAGTTTGCTATTAGTCTTGGTGCACCATAAGCTTCACCTGTTGTTCACCTGGTAATCCACTGAGCAATCAAATGTTTAATGGATGGAGAATTCATTTTATGAGGGATGAGGGTTTTAGGTTTAGGGCACTAGAGTGGGATTCAGGAGTACACCTCATTGGGAATTTTTCAGCAAAATGGTACAAGAACATTTCTGAAGCCTTGAAAAGTTTTGTTGAATATGAAAAATGTTCCTGCATGACTTTAAGTAAGTCACTTAATCTCTCCGTGCCTCAGCTTCCCATCTTAAAAATTGGGGTATTAAATGCTTCCTTTGTCCATCTTGCCTATTTATATTGTCAGCTCTTTGGGGCAGGGACTATATCCTGTTGTGTATGTGCAGTGCCTAGCACAATGACTGTTGGAACTCAGCACTTGCCAGTATGGTCTATTGTAATAACATTTTAGATGGTGGTTTCAGTATACTTTAGACAATCAGAGACACTACCCACTAGTCTTGCATGCTTACTGAAATGTTTAGTCATCTAGAGAGATAGCAAAACACTTCTATTAACTCGATCTCAGATCAGATTGTGTTTGCTCAGGCTTCTGGAAACTATGGATCTGAGCATGCTCAGAAGCTTAATATTGGTTTTGGTCTAATCACTTCCACACATATTACATCATTTCACTAGTATAGTCAATGCCATAGTAATAATTGAGCCTTACTTTTATAATGTTCTCTGTACTCCTCACCTTCACACACAAATGTATGAGAACATAATGAGTACAACTTTTTGTCCTTTTTTCTTTAAAAAAAAAGTCAAATAATTCCTTTGACAATATCTCACACTCCTTTCCTTTCACTCCATCAATGAAATGTCCACTTCGCATTATCTATGCAAAAAAATGCCCACATGTAATGTTGTCTGTGCCCATGACTGTGCTACAGCAATGCTGATGTGACAGCTAATATAGTAATGTTTGTAACAACTAATTAAAGACAGTTATTTTAATTATTGAAAAACAAAACAAACACAATCCTTTTAACTTACTAGAAAACAAAATTTTTTTAGGACAGTGCTGCGCCATTCAGAGCTTGTTCTGCAGGCAGTTCAAAAGAGTTATGCTACAGAATGGAATGCATTTTTGTCTGTTGTGGTGTTTTAAATCTACATTACTGTGACTTGCTCCAAAATGATGGGAAAATACAACTCTGCTACTGGCATGCCCAATGTGTCAGTTGGAAACTAACAGGAAGCAGCTATACTGCATACATGAAACCTAGTGCTAGATAAAAGAAACATACTCCTTGTCAACACAGACCTTTGTCTTAGTCTGATCTCCAAATAATTCAGCATCTGAGCCCTCAAATTCATTGGCTGATTAAGCCTCTCAAATTATTGTCCAACCCAGTGGAGGAATGGAGCAATCATACAGGTAGTGCCTCAATATGTAGAATGAAGAATAATTCTGGGACATTTTTCTTCTAGTTAACCAGGTTCCTAATAAAATGATAATAGCCAAACAAAATAAGTGTCAGGATGAGACAATACATTTGATCACTGATTAGCATGAAGTTACTTTGTGGAGCTGTTTTACTAACATTTAGAACATAAGCTCTTGCCTTTAACTTTTTTCATTGATTCTCCCCCACTCGCTCCCCTCTTGTATAAAAGTACACACATTAGCGCTGGAATATGTATTGCCTTATGGGCTGCAGTTGGCACAAGCTCTCTGAGTGTTGAGCATTCGCACATTTTAAGGAGTACTTGGATGAGTTTATATTTACTGCAGGAAAAAACAAGAATAACATAATCCAAGAAACTAAAAATCAAGTTACAGTGGCAACAAGATGGTGTTTGTTTGATAAATAAAGATAACAGCATCCACACCCTGTTAGAATGGGCTTTTTTCCCCCTGCTGATTTGCTTTTAGTGCAAACTCTTGGCAAAGGAAAATGTTACTTTCTCTGCGTTATGTAACACTATGGTTACAGTTCCTAAAATAGGATTTGCATGATGGTACATAAAAGAATTGAAACAAACAAACACAGGGAGCCGAAAAAAAATATTTGCACTTAAAAAATGAAGCAATTTCTGTTTTGTTTATGGGATATGTTGGCAGAGTTCTGATCACGAGCATTCTGGGGGCAGCTTCTGAGCAGTGCAAACCCCAGTCATCTTGCTTTGTTAATACATCAGCAGAGATGCAGCTTGTTTATGAGAATGTGTTATCAACATTAAAACTTTCTAATTTTAAATCCTCCCTTTTTAACTTTAAAGGTGGCTTGTAGGAAGGCAAAGCTGTAGGAGGTAATGTCTGACACAGCAGTTTGAGAAGGGAGATGCAGCGTATCAGATCTGAAGAACAGCTGTATATTATAAAATATAAGCAAACTCAAGGAGTTAGAGTACCTCTGTAGGTAAGGGCACCAGCTTTAAACCCTTGTGGGGATAGAGCTAGGATCAAGTGGGTCACAAAGTGGAAAAATGAAACTGGTCAAATGGAAGCTATAATGAATCCACAATTTAAAAGAAGAAAAAGAGACGACCATAATTATCAAAGTTTTCTTCACAGAGGCCTGGGTCTGGGATAATGGGGTGCTGAAGGTCAAGAATGTGGTTCATCTGTAGAAAAGTGTGGAGAAGTTAGCACTTTGCTCACTCAATGGACAGATTTACCAAGTCCTACTGTGACTGCAAGAGGAATTTGCATGGGAATAAAAGTCCACCCACATGGGTCCAAATGAAAGATCAAAGCAGTGCCGGCTCTAGGTACTTTCAAGGGGCAGCACACCGGCTCCTTTTTTTTTTTTTTTTTTTGCTTGGGGTGCAAAAAGTCGGGAGCCGGCCCTGAGCGGAGGTGAGCTGCAGTGGAGGGGGCCGCGGGGAGGGCCGCAGGAAGAAACCCTGGGGGGGAGGAGCAGAGGAACCGTTCTCCCCCCAGCTCACCGCTGCCTCCTGCCCCGAGCGCCGCCGCTCCGCTTCAAACCCCTCCCTCCCAGGCTTGCCTGGGAGGGAGGGGTAGGAGAGGAAATGCAGCGCGATCGGGGGAGGAGGTGGGGCCGGGGATTTGGGGAAGGGGTTGGAATGGGGCGGGGAAGGGGCAGAGTTGGGGTGGGGCCGAAGGGCGTGGGAAAATGTTTTTGCTTGGGGCGGCAAAAAACTTGGAGCCGGCCCTGGATCAAAGTATACTTAATTAGCACAGAGGTTATCATGAGAACTTGCAGGAATAGAGAGAGAGAGATAATTTAAGTTGACAATTCAAGCCCCGAACCTGCAAATATTCAGCACATGCACAACTTTACTGACACAAGTAGTCCATTAAATGTACTCATGTAAGTAGCTCCACTGATATCTCTGGGACTACTCACATGTATAACTTTACACATATATATGAGTTTTCAGGATTGTGGTCTACTTTAGTTTTGTAGTTAACTAGCTCTCCCTGTATACAGCACAAAGCAAGGCTCTGCTGGCCACATACACTCAGCAAAGTTGGCCCACTCTCCATAATTATCCATAAGGAAGGTGGTGCTGGTTTAAAAAAAACTGTTTTATTCAAGACTGCTGACAAAATTATTCAAATACATGATTAGACATTTTATATGTACTCTGTTCTCAAAGTCAATTAAGTTATGTTATTAAAGACTATGGGTTAAATCCTAGCCCCATTGTAATTAATGGGGAACAATATTTAATGTCTCTTCAGTCTACTAGAGAAAGGTAAAGCATGATCCAATGGCTGGAAGTTGAAGCTAGACAAATAGAGATTGGAAATAAAGCATAAATTTGAAAGTGAAAGTAAGTAACCATTGGGACAATTTACCAGGGTCTGTGGTAGATTCTCCATCACTGACCACTTTTAAATCAAGATTAGATTTTTTTTTCTAAAAGATCTGTTGTAAAAATTATTTTGGAGGAAGTTCTATATCCTGTGGTATACAAGAAGTCAGATTAGATGTTTACAATGGTCCCTTCTGGCCTCGGATTCTGTAAAACTATGAAAATTATTATTGGCTTCATCAGGGCTAGGATTTTATTCTATGAGTGGGATTTTCAAAAGAACTCAAAGCAGTTGAGTGCCCTACTCATATTTTAATTTAGTGGGATCCGATTGCCTAACTCCCTTAGACTGGGATTCTCAAAAGTAGAGTAAGTTTTTATACACAATCTTAACTTTGTCTGTTTATTTACGTTTGACTGCTTTAATTCTGTTTGAGTTTTGCTAGCAATAGCTTTGTTTTTCTAGTTTATCTAATCCAAGAATGTGATGTGTGCAAGCTGACCTCCATGCTTGTTTGAAGCCCTTTTGACTTCAGTGCCTCTGCATTGGTGCAGGATGGGGGCAATATTGTGGAGTAATCACTGCACAGTCATTTGCACAAGAGAACAGTAAATAAAAAAAAATCACCTGCTTTAATACCTATGCAACATTTATAAAGGCTTATGAACTACACAGTTCTCTGAAATAAAATGGATGGATTGTTTTCAACATTATACTGGTAGCCACTTTGGAAATATGGTGTTTGATTTTTAAAAATGGTGAAACTGTTGATAGCCAAAATTAAAGCAAAGTACATTTTATGCATGTTGCATTTTAACCAGTCTGTTGTCTCATTGGAATGCACTGCCTTCTTGTGCTACATTTTATTTTTGGAATTTAATAAGGCACCTGTCATATCTGCCTCAAGGCTAAAGGATATCATGGGGGAGAAATCCAAAGTACTGTCATGTTTGACTGACATGAGCCAATTTTACTTTTTTGGGGGGAGATGGTTAAAATTAACAGGCTGTAATGCTGAAGATGTGTTGCGCTGCCATCTGCTTTAAATACCTTGTTATGATGATCTGGTAATGACGTTGCCCGGTGACATTTATCAGGTGGTTTTGGCTCTGAAACTCATCAGAGGCATTTAATTAAACAAAATAATTCTGTTCATTTTACAGTGGAGCCCATTGTCATGATAGATTTTGGTACAGTGCCATGCGTCTACAGAAACTATTCTCTTTATGTGAGAAACTTGGGAAGGCAAATTTTGTGTGTGTGCATGTGTGTTTTCCCTCAATACACTGCCTCATTTATCTCAAATGTCTACAAGTCTCTGTGAATATTACTGAGTCTTCAAAGGAATAGGCAAAAACAACTGCTGCTCAGTGGTTATGTGGGGCTAGGATCTTTTAGATTGAGGTTCAGTAGAGGAGGTCATTCTGCATTCTGTCCAGTAGAGGAGTGATCAGAGAAAATACTGGAGGGAACCCTGAAGTTTAATATAGGATTTAAGGGTTCCTCCGAGGTACCTCTGGTTGAAAAATGGTGGTGATATTTTGTGAATAAATGTCATCTAAAGTTTGAAATTTCAAAAAATATATAAGCCAGTTAGATTCAGGATGAAAATTTCTGCTTATTTGAGAGCTTTGAGGACTGGGTGTGTCCCTGAAGAAATGAATTGGAGATCTGTGTATGGGGCATCCTGAGAGGCTTAAAGCATGATAGTGATATAAATGAATCTTTGTTTCTTTCAATATTTGTAATAGTATTCAAATGTATTTGTTTTGTTGACTATATTTCTTACCAGCTTAAAATTAGAAAAGTAAAACCTGCATGTATAGGAAAATGTGAACAATGATCTTTGAAGAGGCACAATTGAGCGGATTGGATAGTTCAGAGAATACAGAGCCCCTTCTCCTACTCTTATGGAATAAGTCTAACTCGAGCTCAGTTCAATATAGACTGAAAGTTATCTTATATGAAGGTTGCATTGGACTTTCTGAAATGAGCTGGTAGCCTTAAATCAATTTTCTATAGGCTGCCAGACCACCACCCAAACTGTCAATTACTGGCACATTTGTTGGCAATGTCAGGTGAAAGACCAAGGACTAAATGAAAATAGAGAATAAGCTACCATCTCATATTAAGAAGTGATCTTTTCAGGTCAGGATACAGGCACATGGATAGAGCAGCACGGGGAAGCCACTTCCTGTGTAGTGGACAGAGGGCTTAGGGATTCATCAGACAAGGTGCTGAGGATTCAGGCCCTGATCAGCAAAGCACTACACATTGTTAACTTTAAACATGTGAGTAATCCCATCATTGAAGTCTATGGGAGGTGCAGGAGATGAGCCCCTCAGAATATCAGTTTGTAGATCTAGTCAGAAAAGTTTTTGGGGGGATCCATTGAAAATTAACAATATTTTGACAATGCCCATTTTCACAACTCCTCTCCTCCCCAGTTTTTCTGATCTGTTTTTATATGGTCAGCTATTCTTGCTTTTATATTATTGTAAATAATAATAATTAATTAATTAATCCAATGAACACTTTCACAGGAAAAAAGTTTTTCCATCAGCTCTAGTAGTTTGTTATCCAGACACTCTCTTGTGAGTGTACCTTTCACTCAGTGAAACAGCAATAGTTACTTATTAACTGATTTATTTAAATATTTCTGTGATTCAGCAAATAATTTGCCATAAAGCAGATGATAGTTCACATCTGGCTCTGAGACATATATGTCGGGGTGGGGGGAAGTATCTCATTGATGGGAGAATTACGTTTATGACTCTATTGAGAGAGGTTCATTTTGGGAAATTTCACATAGCATGAAAGTACATTCCTGGATCCATTAATCACCTTAATGCATACCTGCCAGCTGAACTATTCTGCAGAGGTCCGGTGGATCAGACCTTCAAGCATCTCCTCTAATCAGGGGAACCACTGCAGGCATTTATTTAACTTAATTTTAGCTGCTGCTACTTTATTTCCCGTACTCCATTTTGCCTTACTCCTTACACCTACCTCACTTGCTGCAGTTAATACAGCCCAAGGAAAAATTGCTGTATTGCTGGGTGGGAAATGGTTTGTTCAAAGGTAATCTCCTCCTTTAGACATATCAGATTGCCAAACCCTCTCTGGTCCTCCCCTTGTCAAGTTGAAATGTTTCTGGCCCTGTCCAGGTGTTAGTCGTCCTCTTACCTTTGAACCTTTGTAGTACACTGGACTCCCTGCTGCTGGTCAAGGCAGAGCTGAATAACCGTATGGCTGCATGTGCTCAGTTAGCTAGTCACTCAAGACCGTAGCAGATGGCTATGCTTCTCAGGCTTACAAGTCAAATTCTCTTTCTCTCCGAAGAGTGAATTAGTCAGTGTCTGGATAGTGGGAGTGTCCCCCCACCATTCCCCTGTCCCAAAAATATCTGTGGTGCTTGAACATGAGCCCCTCTGAAACAGGATGAAACACAATTACATAAATGATGAGCTGCATAGCAGAAACCTTCATTTAAATATTCGTCTAAAACCCAAGCTGACTTAAACAAAGAGAATTTGCTGCCTTCAACAAACATGTTTGCAGCTATTGCATGTTCATTTACTTGCCTGGGTTTCAAGGCTCTGCATGATTGTTTCATATGTGCAGCAGAGTTGTGAGAACCATGTCATGCTGCTTTACAGTAAAGTAAGTTTCAATCTGTAAGAGCACTGCCTTTTCTCCCTTTAATTACCAGCTGCTGTTGTGAGTGACAAGCCATGTCATACAGTATGTCTTGTTTGCATGGCTCATTCATTTTTTTAAAGCATTTATAGAACTATTTCTGTACCTTTCTCTTTCCTTATAATAAGAATAATTCCGATGGCACCTGGAAATTGACACTGAGTCCAATCTTAAACTTTTACCACAGATGTTAATTAATCAGCAGTTCATCTCAGCCACCCTTCTGTAACTGACTCATACTTTTCACAATAGCAAGACAGATTGCCTGAAATCCCTAGCATGCTGGAACTGGGATTGTGGGACAGGGGCAAATGACTTTCCTGGAGGGACAAAGTGTTTAGCGGTTGTTCCACCTGATAATTTTCTCTGTTTGTTCAGATGGCCAATAGCTGGTTGAGGCCAAATCCCAAAAGGGTGGGGAAATGATTACACCTAAGCAGACAGTGGGTTTGGATTGGTGAAATGGGTTCTGAGGAGAATAGACTGCTGATGATGCAAGAGCTAGTGACTTTGTTATCTTATCTGTCTTCTAAAGAAATCCTGCTGGAAGAAGTTTAAAAGCTAAAACCTAGCACCAAGGGTAATGAAAACTGTAACCTATTACCGCTCAAGCTCTGTCTCCTTAAATTGGCCAGTCATTACAACATTTCTATAAAAATATAAATGTAAATGGAGTGAAAGTAGTGGAAAAGAGGAAGAGGGTTGGCTTGGTGGTCTAGCATCGGGATCTTAAGCTGCAAGGGTAAGCATGTCATTGAGAAATAGCTTATAGAATAAAGGGAAGAGTGCCATTCAGAAATGCTTATGGAGCAGCAGTCTTCATGAGAACATACAGTGCAGCTGCTGCTTCAGAACAGGATGCATCTTGAAGAAAATGGAGGAACCTTCTTAAAAGGGAAAGTGCCAGAGAAAGTGTCTTACCACCATAGTAGGGAAATTGGCTTTGGATTTGACCTGAGCACCTTGCATATTAGCTCCTGTAACTTGAAGGATTGCTTTGGAAGCACCTAGATAAATATTTCATCTTATTAGGGTGTCTGGAAAACCAGCTTGTTTGTAAGTACTGTGTCACTCATAAGGGTAGGATCTAGCTCAGGTGAAAAGGATCTGTCTGTGTTGTGGGAAGAGATAGACTTTTATCACTTGAGATGATACCATATTTGAGCAGATAGCTACTGGACCTCCAATCAAGTGGTGCTAAAGTAATTAATTATAATTAATAATAATGGTGATGATAAACAGGGCCGCCCAGAGGGGGGGGCAAAGGGGGCAATTTGCCCCGGGCCCCGGGCTCCGCAGGGGCCCCCAAGAGAACAGCGGAGGCTCCCGCCTCCGCCCCTCTCCTGGAGCCTCAGCGCATCAAGCGCCGAGTCTCCGCCGGGGCCTCTGAGCCCCGCCCCGCTCAGAGCCGCGTGGTCAGGGGGCGGGGCTGGGAGCACCGGGCTGAGCTCAGCTGCCTCCGCTCGGCGGGGAGCTCCCAGCCCCGCCCCCTCCCCACGTGGCTCTGAGTGGGGCGGAGCTCAGGCCCCGCCGGACACACGCTGCGGCTGTTCCGGTGATGCACTGAGACTCCGGGTGAGGAGGGAGCTGGGGGTAAGAGGCTGGGGCCGGGGCAGAGGGGAAGCGGGACCCGCCGCCGAAGCGCAGCCCGGTCTTCGGCGGCGGGGGGCCCCTTCCGTTCCGGGACCCGCCGCCGAAGTGCCCCGAAGGCCCGCGGCGGGAGCCCCCCGCCGCCGAATTACCGCCGAAGACCGGGCTGCACTTCAGCGGCGGGTCCCGCTTCGGTGGTAATTCGGTGGCGGGGGGCCCCCGCCGCAGGTCTTGGGGCACTTTGGCTGCGGGTCCCGGAACGGAAGGGGCCCCCCGCCGCCGAAGACCCCGGGCCCCCGGAATCCTCTGGGCGGCCCTGATGATAAAAGGCTAGTTTGGTTGCCTAGAAAGCCACAACCTTACTATTTAATGTTTTTGCAGTGTGAGAGCTCACATCCAGTTCCCAAGTGGTTCAAACAGGCAAGTTAAGGGAAGAATTTACCAGGCACTTCAACAGGAAAACCTGCTGCTGCTGTAAATTTGATGTGTGTCACCAACTGGAAATGAAGTTATACAATTGCATTGAGGATTTAGCTAGTCCTTACTTGCACCCAGACTCCCAGGATTCCAATGGCAGGTCTAAAAATACTTCTCAAAGTGGTCGGTAAAAGTCAGAGAAGGAGCTTGAGAAAAAAGAAAGGGTCTGGTGATGATTGAATGATTCTCAAATTAAGTTTTGTATTCTAATCCCAAACAAAGTTCCTTGTGGTTTTGCTATCATCTGTCAGTTTCTGAGAGTGAACCAATAAAACCTGGGTGCTGAAGTTTTAGTTTGTTAGGTTTGAAATTCATTGGTCTCAGTGAACTTTATTGTTACTTATTACATGTAAGATCATTCTGTATATATCCATTTAGTGTTGTCGTTGCCTAATTCTAATTGTGTAACTTTTATGATCAGTAGGTTAAAATGCAGAATTTCTTTTCCAATAATGGTGTGGTATGGGGTGAAAATCAAGAGGAACGGAGAGGGCTCTATTAACAATTTAGTGGGCCGTGTGAAAGGAGTCAAAGAGTGACCATCCAATTCCTAGAGGGCATGAACACAAACACACTTAGCATTAATTAATACCCTGGTCAGCATTTGCAGCAGAGGAGATAGGGGTTGAATGCACTACGGAGACTGAATAACCATCTCACCCCTTTCCATGTTGTCTTTCCATGTTAGAAGTTGCTTGCTAGGTCAGTGTTGTTTCAGGTGTGCTTTAGAAATGAGATGTTTGTGTATATAGGGAAGTCTGTGGCCTAAAGCTCTACTCCCCTCTGTTTGTGAACATGGGGAAGAATAGCCACAAAGCTGCTTTATTTGCATAAGCTATTTACTCAGACTGACTGATGTACTAAAGTTCCAGAAGAAAAGGATCTGTCTGTCACCATCTGTTGGTGAACAGGAGGAAGGACAGTTTTATTTGCATAAGCTTTCACCCCAGAATTCCTCATTGGCTTTTTGGCAATCACCATAACTGTGAATCCAGACACACAAATCCAGAATTCATTGGGTAGTAGCCTGAGCAAAGTGAGGAGAGAAGGCTTCTGCCTTATGTCAGGACTCTGCTCAAGGGTCCTATATGTTTCCCCTCCATTTTCCTGTTGGAAGAACTAACTCTTCAATGGAAAGTGACTCAGAGATGGCTCCTCAATGGGGTGCAATGCTTAGAGGGCTTTTCGCTAAAGCATCAGTGGACCTCAGTGAGTTCTGGCTAGGTCCCCTCCTACACAACCACTAAATAAAGATGAAATCACTATAGCTGTGTTATGTGATGCAGCTTTAGAACAGGACCAAGCAGCACTTCCCAAGGGACTGGGGACAGCTGGGACTACACTACCTGCTAACACCAAACCATGAGTGGGGTTTAGAGTTAAAAAGTTACCATTGGGCGGGGGGTGAGGTGGAAGTGATGCAGCTATTGGATGTTCATTCTGGTGGGTGGGGAATTGAGTTAAAAAGTTACCGGGGGGCGGGAGGAGGAAGTGTTTTAGTTAGCATTCTTATAGATTCATGCTGTGATTTCCAAAGCTGATGATATGTTCCTCTTTCCCCTAATAAAGTTTTCCTTGTTTTGTACACAGACTCAGTGTGTGTAATTGAGGAAGTGTTGCCTATTGAGGGTACCCAATTAAGGTTTTCAGGGATACCAGAAATTCTGGATGGCAACAGAAGCTAGTGGTGGTGGTTAGTTTTAAGAAACCCTTAGTTGTTGAACCCATTTGTTGTTGCTGCCAACAACCCTTGAAGAATTGCTACAAACATGTAAATAGGTAAATATACAGTAGATGGCACTGAAGAATACATATCACAATTCTTGGCTTTTGTAGGACCAATAAAATTTGTTGTCCCTGGAAATGACTTCTTCTGTGTAGTTCTTTACATCAGCTCTTAAGTGTTAGGGGATTTGTGCTGCTGCTGCTGCTATGTCTGTCTTTTGTGAGGATAGAATACTTTAGTCCGCGCCGCTTCCCGCAGCTCCCATTGGCTGAGAACGGCGAACCGTGGCCACTGGGAGCTGCGGGAGGCCGTGCCTGCGGCCGGTCAATGTAAACAAACTGTCTCACGGCCCACTAGCAGATTATCCTGACGGGCTGCGTGTGGCCTGTGGGTCACAGGTTGCCCACCACTGCTCTAGTCTCTGGCTAGCAACTTTCATGAGCACTACATTCACTTTATTAGTTGAAGAAGAATTAAAATCAGGGGGAAAATCAGGGGTAAGATATCTTTTTTTCTGCACATAATATCTTTATATTTATTAAATTACTTGATATGGGGACAGCATTTCTCTCCATGTCTTGTTTATTTAATCCCTAATCCTCTAGGTATGAGAACAGTGCTAAGGTCATGGATGTAGTAATCTAGGTGTTATACACTTAAACCAGCATTGTATAAATAGCTGGAGGATGGGGGAGTGTGTGTCCAGTTAAGCACGGGTCTCTTCTTGTTCTATGTTTTATCTGATCCACCAAATGAAATCACTGTCCTATGGAGGAATTCTGCTAGGTAATTATTGCAATTGATTTGTATATTCCAAAAGAGAAACCAGACATTTTTACCCTTTTTTGAAAGATGTCATTTTCTGCAATTGTGATAGTGATTTCCAGATTAAAACAATTTAAACTTTCTTCTTCTGGCTTGATGTTATTTTAATATATCAATAAAATGTTTAATATACTGAACATGCTGTATATTTTTGCAATAGTGATTTGAGGACACTAAAAATCTTAAGCTAATAAAATAAGTAACTACTTTGCCTAGAGTCTTTACAAAACTGAGAACATCTGGGACTAAAAAACAAGATACGAGTAATCTGCTTCAGATAAACTAAACTCTCTCTCACACACACCCTTTGCACAGACTTCTGTTATCCTTGACCCATTGACCAATTTCAGAACCTATCACAAACTGAACCTTTCTTGGGGTTTGGAAATATGTGAAGTGTTTTGTTTCCTCCTAAATGTTTATCTTGAATTTTCAAATTGTTGAGGTTCTTCCTTCAGTATCCGGGATCCCAATGACATAAGTTTATCAGTTTAAAAGATAGGAGCCATTAGAACATCAGTCAAATTCCCTGCATGTTGTTTTAGTGCTTGTGATAGATAGAGAGTTTATAGAAGATTAAGAATATTAGTCCATGCATCCGGAGCTCATTCAGAACTGAGTGACGTTAATTGGAGTCAATTCATTGACATTAAGTGGTCTCCAGCTTGGGTGCTGGACGCACTTAGCAGCAGATTCTCAACCATCTTTTTTTTCCCCTTCACTTTTGATTTTAAGTGTCTTTCATTACAGGTAGGGTGTATTATCTCCTTGATACACAGACATAATTCCTACTATAATCCACAGTGAGAGGAAAGTGACAGAAGTAGACTTTGGGAGCATGAACTTTCCCAAGAGAAAAAAAATGGCCACTACTGAGTTTTTTCATCTCTGCCTTGTGATGTTTTCAGGTGAGCTGGAGATAAGACTAACCACCAAACCAGTTCATGAAAGGGCAAGCCAAAGTTCAACTGAATGGCTGAAGGACATCGGCTTCCCTAGTCCCAATGAAATGTAAATTCATACAGCACAAATGCATTTTTATCATGACTGAAACATTACTTTATAAGAACTATTACACATATTTGAAATTTCTGTGTAATTCTAAATAGACTGTGTATAATTTCTCCAATTTTCTGCTTCCTCCTCTCTCCGTTGCTGAAGGTGGGTGAAGTAGTCTGATTATTAGGTCTTTGAATATGCTTGGTATATGAAGAGTAAAAATGGAGATGATGAAAAACTGAATATAATTTAACTGGTCATTGCTGATGGTGCCTCTTCTTTAATAAGAACATTCCAGATTAAGTTTTTCAAAGGGTCTGCATGAATATGCCTGCCATGTTTGAAGCTGCACCCATTTGTGTATGCAGAATAGAAACCTATGCATATAAGTGCTTCGTTTTCACACGTGTGCATCCTTTACAGTCACAACATTTCAACCTGGTAAAAAACCCTACCCCTAACTCCACTTCACCCCTATCCATCAAGCCATTGCTGCCTGACAAATGGTTACCCAAAATTATTCATGGTCTCCTGTCCCAGACACATATATGTGACTTTATAAATGACTGCCATAATCCAGAGAAGTGGCTCAGAAGCACACATGACTGGTCCAGAAGGGAATGCTGGGCTACTTGGTTCCAGCTGCTAAAGAGTAAACCACATATCAATATTACATAGCTCTGAAAAAAAGCCACACGGTGAGAGCTGCTTTTCCCAAAGCCCATGTGAGATCTAGGCTCCAGTTTCCCTATTTAAATGGACCCTGCTCTTGGAAATGGGAATACTGACAATGCAGATTGAAAAACAGATCTTCCAGTTTCAAGCCAGGCACATATCTGATGTTAACAATTCTGACAGCAATGAAATCACAATACACATGAAAAATTGTCACTTTAAATTGAATTTGGCACTACTACCTTCCATTATTTGGGGTGGCAAATGTGCTTCCATTTGAGCTCAATTTCTAACAGCTCCACCATCAGAACCAATATTTATGGCCACACATGGAGTGCACCTGGCATCTGCAAAATCCAGGTGCCAAGCTCTGGAATGTATTTTTATGATAGTGCCATCTGGGTCTCTGGCTGGTTTCTTTTATTGTCTCTTGGCTGTTTTCACTCCTTGGCTTTGCTGGACAGTAGAACAGCCTGTGGGATGTTTGCTGGGTCAAACCATTTTGGGACTCCTTTGAATCATTTTTAAGTGAGAGCACTTTAACTTTATATGGAGATATACCTATCTCATAGAACTGGAAGGGACCCTGAAAAGTTATCAAGTCCAGTGCCCTGCCTTCACAGCAGGACCAACTACTGATTTTGCCCCAGATTCCTAAGTGGCTGCCTCAAAGATTGAGCTCACAAGCTTGGATTTAGTAGGCCAATGCTCAAACCACTGAGTTATCCCTTCTCTCTCTAATAATAATAATAATTAATAATAAATATAATATAGAAATATACCTATCTCATAGAACGTTGAAAGGTCATTGAGTCCAGTCCCCTGCCTTCACAGCAGGACCAAGTACTGTCCCTGACAGATTTTTGCCCCAGATCCCTTTTATGTTTCTATAGCACCATTTGAAAGGAATAAAAAGGTGGTCCTCGTATACAGGAAGATGACTAGGGTATGTTTTAATATTATAGAAACATGAAATGCCTTAGATATTCTGCTCTATAGATCTCTTATGAGTCACGAATAAAATCCTCAAAGATTGTTCAAAATCATAATCAAAATCAAGTATTTTAGTCTCTGCTGGGTTCCATTATACTTTTTGTAGATTTTTTGCAGATTAATTTATTAAATTGGTTTTATGATACACAGTAAATAAAATACACAGTGTCTATTAGGATTACAGTAGAAGTAGCGTCATTAGCGTCCAGCATGTTAGAATACCAGATTATCAATATGTAGCAGAACGGGTCTTACCCTAAAGAAGCACTATAGATGCAGGATTCTCCAGGTGTAATATAGACTATTCTACTTCTTATTCTTGTGCCACTCAAGAATGTGTAGATTCAATATTTAATGAACTCATTGTGGCACAGACCTATATAACTATAGGAATTTGATTCTCCATTTTTCTTCCAGTAGATTCTGAATTGGTTGTTTGTTCAGAAACTTTTGAAATTGGAAGGACTGGACCAAGTGGCTACAAACGGTAATAAAAGTCCACACATTGGACAAAAGTGTTTTACTTAAGCCCTGATTCTGCAGGTGCACATGAATGTGCTTAACTTGGCTCAGGTCAGTAGTCCCATTGAAACAACTGCAAAGTCACATGGTAAAGTAAAAGCATGTAAAGTTAAGGACGTGTTTGCCAGATCAGGACCTAGTGTGCACCTTGCACTGTAATATGGACCATCCCAAACTTCCAGACTAGCAGCAACATGAAATGCTGCTGAGGGCACTGTGTGTTCAGTTTCAGGGAAGGGGATGGCAGCAGCTATGCTTTACAAGAAAGGGGGAGGAAGCTTTACAATGATATCCTTTGCTAATGCATAGAACACAGAGAGAGTAGCTGAGCACAATGTGCTTCCACCCTGACCTGGAGAGATCACTTCCAAGGGTGAAAGAAAGGGCAGTTCATTTTGCAAACACAACAAGCCATTCACTCCAGGGCTTGTTTGCTATGACTGCCAAGGGTGCCAATTAGTGGCAGCTGTATTGGTGTTTTTTTTGTGATGTAAACAGCTGACCCCTAGGAACTGAACCAAGACAATCCTCTCATTTCACATTATAAAAAGGGTGGGTGGGGGGAATACTATTTTCTTCCCCAGTAACTGGGTAGAGCTGATGGGTTTTTTTTTTCCTACCACCTTCTAATTCTTCTTATCTTTCCGCATTCATTGGCTTTGTGTGATGATGAACCTTCTTCCGTTTGAGGAAGGCTGATTGTGACCCAGCCCTAAGAATGGCCTTGAAGGGCTTCTTTGCCTGGAAAGAGAATCATCTCAATGTAAAACCACTGAAGGAAGGGGGTGTGAAGGGGAAAACAGGCAATCCCAGAGAAGCCCTCAAAAAGGAGGATAACCGAATGTTGTCAGTTACTAGAAAAAGAGAAGTTATTTTATTGTATGTTTTATTGTGAAATGTGATGATGGGAGGAAGGTCAGACCCTAGTGAACAGGCCATAGGAACAACCACTACAGCTGTCACCCTCTGCAGTCTGAGCAAAGCAGCTAAAGAGTGTTAAAATGAACTACCCTCTCATCCTTTGATATAGTCCTTCTGGGTCATGGTTGGCAGGGCACTGTGGAGAGCCTTGTTCTTCTCCTGTGCCAGTTCTGTAAATTAACATAGTACTTCATTTTCCAAACACACAACCTCTAAGGAAAATGAATTCCGTTGTGTAAAAAAGATGCTGATGTCCTGATGATAGTGTTGTTGGTTTTTTTCTGAATACAAAGAATGTTTCTTTTTCAAATACAGCCTTGAGAGGAACAAAGGAATCCAGCAGCACAATGCTGTTTTCTAAAACACTCAGTGGAGGGGAGCTGGGTTTTATTATAGATCAGCCCTTTGTGTTAGAGACTGAGTTTCTACAGCAAGGTAGTTTAACCAGAAACAATGAAAATATTGCTATTTGTATCTTGGCAGCCAACTAGTAAGAGGTAATAAAAAGGTGTATATTATCTCATCTGGAGGAAACGCTATAAACTGTCACAGTTCCTCTAGGTTGCTCTGATGCCAATGAGCACATTTCAGATTTCATCATGTACATGAATGAGATGTGGGGACAGTTTATGGTTTCTCTGAAATGTCCTTACATTGATTGGCACAGTCTCAGCCCTACTGAAAATAATGGCTTGGGGCGGCCCACATAGTAATTTTCACGGCTTCAATTTTGTACAGTCTGTTGCTAGCTGGAAAATAAATATCTTGCAAAACTATTATGGCTGCATACAAATGTGTCAGTAACTTCTGCAATGAATACTGCAGTTACATCTCTGAAATGAGCCTTTTGTTGGCGAAGAGAATTCAACAAAATGACAGTGGCGACCTGGATGATGACTTCTCCGAGTGACAGAATACAAGGTTGTACCACCACTTTTGCTTTCCGAAAAATCTGCATTCAAGAATCAAAAAGGTATCCAGTGTCAGATCACAGGTGGGGGAATCAGTATGGTAAGATAATGTTATAGATTATTAAACCAACAAAAAAAAGGCCAAAGCCTATAGTCAAAACTCCAGTGGCTGCAAAATGATTCAGCTTCTTATTGTGTGTGGTGTTTAGATGTTGCTTGTGATTATTAGAAGTGGGAGCACTGGCTGTTGGGAGTCTGAAAGGAAACAGGAAGGAGGGGGGAGGAGTTGAGAAGGCAGAGTGAGAGTTACAGAAGATGCAGCAGCAGCTTGATAAAGAGGTTTCCACTGTAAAAATAAAGTCCTGTTGAAGTTTGTTAGTACCTTGCCTGGTTGACACAACAGTTTGGTGACGAGGATGGATCTTCTGTCTCTGAACCTACCTGCATCCTTTCTGCAAAGCCCAGATGAGTTTTTACTGCCTGGATCCATATGTTTGAAACTTATCTGCTTGCAATCAGTGCTACAGAGATTTCTGAAGTAAGAAAGCCTGCTCTGCTAATCCACTTCCTTGGAGCAGAAGGGCAGCACATATTTTACACTTTTCCCCTTGCAGATGATAAATATGAGACTGCACTCACTGCATTAAAGAACTTTTTTGTGCCAAAAGTGAATGTAGTAGCTAATCGCTACAGATTTCACCAGAAGAATTACAGTCAAAACTCAGACACCTGGCACACGATACTCATCAAGGAATTGTCAGTACCAAACGACGACTACAAGATCTGTATTGGTGGCCAGGGATGGACTCTCAAACTTGAAGCACTCATAAAATTCTGTGTCACTTGCTAAGCATGATAAGACAGCAGGGACATGTACCCCTCCATTACAGCCTGTTCCTCTTCCTGAATCTGCATGGGAAAAAGTGGCAATTGACATTGTAGGATCCTCTGATGCTGCTCCAATTGACTGTCGTTAAGCCATCACTTTAATAGACTATTTCAGTAAATGGCCTGAGGTAGAGTTTATATCACAAATCTCTTCTGCTACAGTAATTAAGTTCCTCTCTTCAGTTTTTAGCAGGGAAGGTAACCCCAAAGAACTGGTTTCCGATAATGGTAGTCAATTTACTTCCCTGGAGTTTGAAACTTTTCTAGCAGAGAGGAACATTTTACACAGAAGGTCATCCCTATATTACCCTCAAGCCAATGGGGAAATCGAATGGTTTAACAGAAGTTTGAAAGAGAGTTTGCAAACGGCTAAACTGGAAGGGCGATTGTTGATACCCTTCACTACTGATTTCTTGCAAGCATACTGGGCTACATGACATGCCACAATGCAAAGATCACCTGCAGAGTTACTGCATGGGAAACAGATGAATACTAAACTGATCATTGCTGGATTGTTAGAGGCATGACTTGAGGCCCCATCTGAGGATGATGTGAGAAAAACAGTTGAACAGAACCAAGCAAAGTATAAGGCTTTCACAGACAAGCGGCGGGGTGTTAAGGAACCAAAGTTTGAGTGTGGTTCCTTCGTTAGAATACGAAAACCTGGAATTTTATGCAAAGGGGACCATAAATTCAAAGCTCCTCTTAAAAATCTTAGAGAAGAAGGGACCTTACACCTATTGACTTTCTGATGGGTGGGTATGGAATGCTTATCTTGCACCTGCCTAGGCACCAAGAGGAGATTACGCCAACACCCAGTCTGCACTGGATGACTTCACCATAGTATCAACACAAGAAGACATTGCACTGGATCTGGGGCTTGTGAGACAGCCTGTCAGACTCAGACGACCACCTATCTGGACTAGAGACTATGTTATGTAGTATTTACAGTGTTTTCAGTGTAATTTTTCTGCCAATAGTATAGTGTCTTGTTTCCTATTTGTTCCTGTGGTTAGAACAACAATGTTTATTTTAATTGTGAGAGTTTCTTAAGAGAGGAGGGAATGTGGTGTTTAAATGTTGCTTGTGATTATAAAAACTGGGGGAACTGGCTGTTGGGAGTCTGAAAGGACAGGAAACAGGAAGGAGGGGGGAGGAGTTGAGGAGGCAGAGTGAGAGTTACAGAGGGTGCAGCAGCAGTTTGGTAAAGAGGTTTCCACTTTAAAAATAAAGTCCTGTTGAAGTTTGTTAGTACCTTGCCTGGTTGATACAACATTGTGTAATAAAGGGTAACACAGAGAAGTGCTGGTAAAAGACTGCTCTTCATTTCCTGGCCCATAGCATATTGCTTGGATCAGAATTACAAAAAGTTATACCTCTGTCACATGACTGCTCTGGCTCCAATGGCTACTATTCTACATTGTGTCCTGCAACCTTTTCTTCCCTCCTTTGCACTGCTGTTTCTGTTGAGCCAGTGCTTAAAGTGTGAATGTTGGGGGACTCTCAGACCCAGCAAAAAATAATAAAAAATGGAGCCAGTTCACTAAGGGTGCACTTTAAGCACTGTCTTAGTAGTGCTGCTGTTCCCAGATTAGGGTAGGACGCCTTCTTCCCTCAACTCACCCATACCCATGCACTTGTTTCAGATCACTTTAAGCGTTCCATTGTGCCAAATTCTGTACAGATTTATGGCTTGATCCTGCAAGCTGCTGATCACTTCAATGAGGTGCTGAGCACACTCAATTCCCACTAAATTCAGTGGATATTAAGAGTACTACAAAGAGCAGGTCTGCACATTTCAAAAACGACTCTTGTTTCAAGGAAACGTTTTGAGAAAAAATGTTGAAAATATCATGAAAGATTTTAGAGCATTTATCAAAAACATCAAAATGGTTATAAAACAATGTTTGTGTACTGAAAACTCATCTAAATGTTTCTGATGTTTAAAAAACTTTTTAAAAAAATAGCTAAAAGAAATCACTCATTAAAGGGCCCATTTTGTTTCACTTAATTTTTGATATTTTTCAACAACCAGTAGCTCTCACCACTTCACAGGAAAGCACAGTACCTTGCAGGATCAGGCCCTCAAGACCCATGTAAGACCATTGATGTCTGTCCATGCTTAGCATGTTAGTCAGTACAGAATATGAACTAGTGCACAAAAGTGGGAGGAAAATTAGGGAATTTTACTTGTTTTTGTGAATTTGTTAGAATCTTCAAATATTTTTAATGTTGAACCTTATTTACTTTACTTTTTCTTTTAAAGGCTAATCTAAACATGAAAATAAAAAATACACCTTTTGCAATAAACCCATGCAAATAATAAACAAAACCACTCCCATTTCCAGTAGCATCAATCATATTCTTCCCTCTTTAATCCCACTTTGATTTTAATAGAATCATTACATATGATCCATTCCTTCTATGAAACATTTGTATTGATATTTCTGTTTAGATCAAGGGCCAATGACTCATGATGATGCCAATATTACAATACAAGCTTTTGTCTAATTCAAAAGGATTTTGAGTATTTTCCAATTCATATATGTGGTGTAAAGTAGAATCAGAATATTTCTTAAAGAAAGACCAATAAAAGTTACCGTACTCCTATATATCTTTTATCTGATCCCAGTAACTTAGGAAGTTCATGTCCAATTAGTTTTTGTGCAGGACACAATGAGACCATTTTTGGTTTTATTTTCAATAGCAAATGATACATTTCTGTTTTATTATGTGGGCATTGATCACAGCTCCATACTTAAAGTTGAACTTGCTTTTGCACTTAAAACAGGAATTCAATTTCTTTCCCATGTGTATCTCCCCAAAATGAAAGCATTTACTCTTTGAATGCTGACTATATTAAAGAGTTACACCTGTACTTTTCCTTTGTTCTCTGCATACAAATCCTATTGGTGGTAGCAGGAGTGATACATGAGATAAAAAGAGAACAACTTTCTTAGTGCTTGTAAAATGTGGCCTGCCAATTTGAAGCCTCCATACAGAGTAGGTGTAAAGTAAGTTGTGTATCTTTCTACAGGTTATTTTTGTTTGTCTGATACTATCTAGATCAGGGGCCGGCAACCTCTGGCATGCGGCTCTCCAGGGTAAACTCCCTGGTAGGCCAGGACAGTTTGCTTACCTGCCGGGTCGGCAGGTTCTGCCGATCGCGGCTCCCACTGGCCGTGGTTCACCGTCCCAGATCAATGGGGGCTGCAGGAAGCGGTGCGGGCCGAGGGATGTGCTGGCTGTGGCTTCCTGATGCCCCCATTGGCCTGAGCGGTGAACCGTGGCCAGTGGGAGCCGCGATCGGCAGAACCTGCCGACGCGACAGGTAAGCAAACTGGCCCAGCCTGCCAAGATGCTTAATCTGGCGAGCCCTGTGCCAGAGGTTGCCGACCCCTGAGCTAGATCAACAGTTTGCTTGCTTATTTATTTATTTATTTATTAAATTTAGTGCCCAAGAAATGATGCGAATTTATCAATAAGAAAACTGAGGTCCTATGTCTGTCCACAATATAGATACATCACAGGCAGTATCACACCTAACTTGGAGAGACCATCTTTCAGGGTTTACAGAGATTCCATACTTCTACCTTTAGAGTCCATTCCTCTTTAACTTTCTACTTGACAGTTGCTAGACTGGAATTAAATATTATTTAATGCTATAAAACGGTTTCAACAAATATGATTTGTAAAAACTGGAAAAAATGGGAATGCCAGCCAACACAAATCTAACATACAGTATACTGTACACCATGCCAATCACAAGGATATATAGTCATTGAACTATATAAACTTATATAGTTGAGAAACTGGTGTAACTACAATGAAGAGGAAATACTGATTTTTTAAAAAAAGGTTCTATGTGTAGTTGAACATGCTCTAAAGCAGTATTTCTCAACATCTTTGATATCAGGGACCTGCTTGCTGCCTTCCTAACCCGTGCTAGGGAGATCTCAGGGACCGGTGCCTGTCCACAGAATGATCATTGAGAAACACTGCTCTACAGGCTGCGGACTTAAGGCATGTTATTTGGTAGCATATAGAAAAGCTAATTTGCAATATATGTGGAAGGTATTGGTTACAAAGTAGGTGTGGTTTTACTCTCGAGCAAGGCAACCATTTTGAATACAACAGTTTCAAAATTCCATGAGGAGAGCTCATTGAGAATATATTATTCTCAATACGGAAGCTATGGAGAAGCAAAGAGGATCCAGAACAGGGAAATGAGACAAGGTAATATAAAAACACATGATTCCTGACTTGATCCACCTGATCCTCAGTCTGATCTAAGACATTAGCTTCACACTAGAAAGAAAGAGATGCATGCTCTAAAAGAGTTAAGGTGCTTACATGGGCGCCAACTTATATGGGTTCCTGGGGCTTTAGCCCCAGGAATATTCACAGACGGGCTCTGCTCCAGCAATATTTGGAGCTAGGTTTCTCCCCTGCTCTGCGCTGCCGGCAGCCCAGAGCCTTTTAAATCCCGGCCGCGGCTGGGATTTAAAAGGCTCTGGGCTCCCCGCGGTTGCAGGCAGCCCAGAGCCCTTTAAATCCCAGCCACGGCTGAGATTTAAAGGGCTCTGGGCTCCCCGCCGCAGCGGGCAGCCCACAGCCCTCTGATTCCCGGCCGCGGCTGAGATTTAAAGGGCTCTGGGCTCCCCGCCGCAGCGGGCAGCCCACAGCCCTCTGATTCCCGGCCGCGGCTGAGATTTAAAGGGCTCTGAGCTCCCCGCCGCAGCGGGCAGCCCAGAGCCCTCTGATTCCTGGCTGCGGCTGGATTTTAAAAGGCTGTGGGCTCCCCGCGATTGCAGGCAGCCCAGAGCCCTCTGACTCCCAGCCGGGGCTGGGATTTAAAGGGCTCTGGGATCCCCGCGGCTGCCAGCAGTCTAGAGCCCTTTAAATCCCAGCCCCTGGCCGCTGATTGCCCCCTCTCCAGACTCCTGCCCCAACTGCCCCCCAGGACCTCCACCCCCTATCTAAGTACCACTGGTCCTTGTTCCCCGATTACCCCCTCCCGAGACCCCTGCCCCTAACTGCCCCT
Source organism: Mauremys mutica (assembly GCF_020497125.1). Lineage (NCBI taxonomy): Eukaryota > Metazoa > Chordata > Testudines > Geoemydidae > Mauremys > Mauremys mutica. Next base: position 185,859,686 of record NC_059072.1, on the reverse strand, counting down.
TGGGACCTCAGCCCCATCTAAGCCTCCTTTCTCCTTGTCCCCAACTGCCCGCTCCTGAGACCCCACCCAACTTCCCCCCCAGGACCGCACCCCCTACCTGTCCCCTGATAAACCTCCTAGACTCCCATGCCTATCCAATTGCTGCCTGTCCCCTGACTGCGCCTCCGAACCTCTGCCCCATCCAACCCCCCCTGCTCCTTGTCCCTTGACTGCCCCCCGGAACTCCCTACCTCTTCTCCAACCCCCAAACCGCTTACTGTGCCACTCAGACCAGCGTGTCTGGCTCCGTGCAGCTCCAGACAGTTGCTGCCATGCTCCCCCATGGAGCCCACAGCCCTCTCCCACCCCCAGCACCTGCCTTCTAGATTTGAACACCTCAAAATTCAGGAGTGCTCAAGCTCGGTTTGGGCAGCTTTTACTTTATTTCTCCCAAATCAGCTTCCCCTGCAAGGTGCCAACTGAAGGTGTTGGAGAACAGAGAGATCGGGTGGCCTCCTAATGCCTGGAAAAGAGACAAAGGCCGGAGAAGGGAGTGTCAGTGCCTGTGCAGACTTCCGGGAAGCGCATGGTGTGGAAGGGGATGCTGTGATGCTTTGGAACAACTCCATACAAAGCCAGTCAGGACTCTGGGGGAGCCTCCTCTCTGAGCATACTGTCTCCAGGGCAAGAAGCTTACACCTTCCTGGGTCTGACCTCGGAGCATTCAGCATGCCCTTCCACGTCATGCACTTTCCAAAGTGAGTCTGCCCAGGCTGGTCCTGGGGCAACCAGAGGGCCCTGCACCCCAACTCCGCAGTCAGATGTGACTCTCAGCCAGACAGTAAAACAGAAGGTTTATTAGATGACGGGAACACAGTTTAAACAGAGCTTGTTGGTACAGAAAACAGAACCCCTCTGTCAGGTCCATCTTGGGGGGTGGGGAGCCCAGAACCAAGTTCTGGGTCTCTCCCCATTTCCCCAGCCAGCTCCAAACTGACACTCCCTCCTCTGGCCTCTGTGTCTCTTCCGGACAAGGAGGCCACCTGATCTCTTTGTCCCCAACACCTTCAGTTGGCATCTTGCAGGGGAAACTGAGGCACCCACAGTATTCAGAGAAAATATTAAGAACATTCCCACTTCATCACAACAGGTGCAACAAAATATAATACTGTATATTGAAGTAGGCAAGTGTTGCTTCTGACTTTCCACTTTTAATTGACCCTTGTAATCTTGTGGCACTGACGCGTTGTAGCTTCATTTTATATCGGCTTACAGGGTGGGAGCGGGGGGGCACCACCATTTTGGGCCCCACCAAAAATTATACAAACCTGCCGCCTATGGGTGCTTATTAGTGCATCTGCCCTGCAAGAAAATCTCCGTGTGGAAAAGATAGGTCACTGTGCAAGGGAGAAGCGAACAAGAATAAATAAAGCAGTTCATTTGTAAGTGGGGTGATCCCTCTTGCTCATGCATTAGTGCTTGTGCTTCAGAAGAGTAGTAATTTATTGATGCAGATGGCTATGTAAAGTGCATGCAATTTGTGAGGGGGCTTGACCCTTGACTGATGGGCCATATGTTGCAAAGCCCCAGAGGCATCATTTGACTGAGTTCTCTTCCTCTCTCTGTCTCTGCACCTATGGTCCTTGTTCAATCACCACATATTGAACTATAGACTTACTAACTCCCCCAATAAATCTCCAGCTAATGGCTCACAGAGGCCATAACTTAACCCTTTCCATACAAAAGAGCACATTATTTTGCATCAAGTTTTCACAGTCATTGAAATAAATGATAAATATTACATGACCTTACTCGTATAAAAAAGCAAGTTGTTGAAAAATACTGTTCCCTAAAGGGTATTCACTGAGTTTGGACACACTAAACTTAGTTTGAACTCTCTTGAATTCAAGTAATACAGATTTTATAATTGACAATTCATTGCAAGTATCATATATCATTGAAGTTGAATATTTAAATGCCATTGGTGAACTATAGTGGAACATTTTATATTTCAAATTTAATATATTTTGCCTGTTACTACTTTTTATATACCAAGAGGGTGAATATGTTCTTCATGATCATGCTTATGTCTTTGGTTGACATAGAGACTAAACACATACTGTTAGACTGGTGGACAGCCTTCTCATAACCTCTTATAAGCTTTCATTTTTTTCCATAGAAAATCATTTGGTAAGCCAAGCTAAGGTATTCACATACAATATAGTTACAGATACAATTTATTTTATAGAGTGTCCTTCATTCCCAACACTACAAGATGCTTTGTACTGTGAATCATGCCTAAGTTGAATGAACAAAATAGTGTTCAAAGGCCTTGTCTGTACAAAATGTTGTACTTCTTAAACTAGTGTAGTTAAAGCAGTAGAATCCCCCTAGCGTGGATACAGTTATATTGGTATACACATGCTTTATACCAAATATAGCTATCCCTGTACAGGAAGGGGAATAAACTACACTGCTATAAGGCACTTTTATATCCATATAACTTCATCCACACTATGTCTTGTAGTGTTATAACTATTTTGGTAAAAATCACACCCCTAACTGACACAGGTAGACTCTTATAACTTTCAAGTGTAGACTAGACTATAGTTTGTCAAAGAAAGTGTGTGCCAATGACAAGGGAGGAACAGAGTTCTGGATGCATAGAGCAACAAAATTGAATGAATAAGTCTTTTCCCCCTCACTTTTTTTGCAACAGAAGTAAGGTGAAATTCTGGCCCATTGAAGTTAAGGAATTTGTCCATTGACTTTCAGAGGGCCAGGATTTCACCTGTGGCGAGATGAGTCATGAGGGGAGTGACTTCTTTATTTTGATGCAATGATAAACTTTGGTGCAGTAGTTTCAGATGAAAAGTTTGTGCTCACTCCTGCAGATCTTATTTAGGCAAAATTAATAATAAATTGGAGAGTTTCCTGAGTAGGCACTGCACAATAGGTGTTCCTTTATCACCAACAACTTGTGAAGAGATGAAATGACAACTGAGAAATACCTACATTTAGAAGAAGGAAAAAAGTCAATACTCCCTATCCAGTGGATATAGCACCACATTGTAGAGCTAGTCAGAATTTTTTAATTACATGGTTTTAGTCAGAAAATGCTGATTTATAGAGTCCAGGATGGAAATTAGAGAGTGAGAGAGAAAGAAAGACCCACTCCAGAATAGCCAATAGCCTGCTGAGATATAAGAGATCCAGGTTCAAGTCCCTGCTTCAAATCAAGCAGAGCAAAGCCTTGAATGTGAGTTTTCCACCTCCCACAGGAGTGCCCTGTCCACTGGGTTGCATCTCTTCCTATCATATTTTTCTGTGTGTTACAGACCAAGATTTCTAAAAGTCTAGTTTTTGTTCCAAATACAGAACAAGAACAAGACCGTATGTTGAAACATTTTTTTCAAAAAGCAATTCTTGTTTTCCAGTCATCCCTACCACACTGGGAGTCAAGCGCTCTGGGTTCTGTTTCTTCTACTGCCAGTGACTTGCTGTGTGACCATCAGCAAGTCATTACAACTTTGTATGCTTCAGTTTTCTCATTTGTAAATTACCTACCTGCCTTTATTAATGATTTGAAATCTATGAGGGAACCACCAGTGTGTTGAGAGAGAGAGAGAGGCAGAACAAACAAAATACTGTACTTACAATTTTTAAAAATTATAGCTAGAAACAAGTAATAGAGTTATTCATAAAATAACAATAGGAATCCCTGATGTGAACACTCTTTTTATTCTCATTTCATTTCAAAATCACCCCCAATGACAAGAGAAAACTGCAGTCAAACAATGTGGTGGTCTTGAAACAGGTTCAGTGAGAACAGGGGGTCAGACTGCCTCAAAGCTCATTGAAATTGCACTGACATTGTAAAATTGGTTCAGCTAAACGATTTTTTTAAAAGTTTCAAAAATTCCCAGCGTAGACAAGCCTTTATCCTATTGCATGTTATTGAGTGCAGGAGGGGGCTCAGGGCAGGGGGTTGAGTGCAGGAGGGGGAGCGGAGTGCAGGAGGGGGCTCAGGGCAGGGGGTTGGGGTGAAGGACAGGTGCGGCAGGGGGCTCAAAGCAGGGGGTTGGGGTACGGGATGCAGGAGGGGTGTGGGCTCCGACTCGGTGCAGTTTACCTCGAGCAGCTCCGGGGTGGCAGCGGGTGCACAGCAGGGCTAAGGCAGGCTCCCTGCCTGCCCTGGTCCTGCACCGCTCCCAGAAGTGGCCAGCATTTCCAGCAGTGGCTCTTGGGGGTGGCGTGGGGTAGGTGGCTGCACTGCATGCTGCCGTCACTTGAGGGTACCACCCCCGAAGCTCCCATTGGCTGTGGTTGCCTGTTTCTGGCCAATGGGAGCTGCGGGGGAGGGTGCCTGCAGGCGAGGGCAGTGCACGTAGCCCTCTGATCCCCCTCTCCCAGGGGCCACAGGGACGTGATGCTGGCTGCTCCCCGGAGCAGGCAGGGAGCCTGCCTTAGCCCCAGTGCGCCACGGGGCTGGCAATTCCACAGGCCGGATTGAGAGCCCTGACAGGCCAGATCTGGCTTGTGGGCCGTAGTTTGCCCTCCCCTGACCTAGATGTTTTAGTTTGTGTCTGTTGTGACCAAAGGCTCTAGCTACATATGACAAGTAAAATTTAGTATGCTACTTCTTTCATCTTAATTTATGGAATCATAATCTTTGTTTTCTGTAGAGGCAGAATAGCTAATTAATACTTAATAAATCAAGATGTTGTTTGTCATTCTAACCTGCAGTACTGTATAATATTTAACATTATTATTTTTCCCCACCAAACTTCAGGCCTACAATTTAGTACACTTGAGATCTGTCTTACAAAAGTAAGATTTTATGTGTATGTACATCAGTTCAGTGGCAAAAGCTGTGGAAAAAAACAAATCTCAGTTTCCTTTAGTTTGCTACTCAGATGATAAGGATGCTATTGTGTTGTTGCAATATAGGTAATGATGCAACATGATTTCTCTCTGTAAACAAATCTCCCTCACTTATTTAAGCAAATTACAGTACCAGTGCTGTGAACTTTGTTTTCCATTTGTTGATTTGTTCACCATTAAATAAAGTCATCAGGTCATATGTCAAGCAGACGAGGAGCCAAAAAAGATGGTCGTCCCTTTAAAAAAGAAGATATATTAGAATTGGAAAAAGCACAGAGAAGGGCAACACAAATGATTAGGCGTATGGAACAGCTTCCATATGAAGAGAGATCAAAAAGACTGGGACTGTTCAGCTTGGAAAAGAGATGACTAAGGGGGGATATGACAGAGGTCTATAAAACCATGATTGGTTGGAGAAAGTTAATAGGGAAGTGTTATTTACCCCTTCACATAACACGAGAACCAGCAGTTACCGAATGCAATTAATAGGTAGCATGTTTAAAACAAACATAAGGAAGTACTTCTTCACACTGTGGAACTCATTTTCAGGGGATGTTGTGAAGATCAAAAGTATAACTGGGTTCAAAAAGGATTAGATAAATTAATGGAGGATATGTCCATCAACTGCTATTAAACAAGATGGTCAGGGAAGCAACCTCATGCTTTGGGTGTCTCTAAATATCTGACTGCCAAAAGCTGAGGATGGCTCACTCAATAAATTGCTCTGTTCTGTTCACTCCCTCTGAAACATCTGGTACCGACAATTGTCAGTGGACAGGATACTTGGCTAGATGACCATTGGTCTGATCTGGTATGGCCATTTTTATGTTCTTATGAGATGCTAACAAGTCAACTCCTAGGCTAACTATCTTTAAAAAAAAACAAAAAAAAAACTTCTGCTACATCTTTCATACAAAAGAAGAGAATTTGATGAACAGAACTGCATATGTTTTTTTTTCTTCAATGGAAGCAGGACCGAGCACATCGTCAGTCTTCTTTAAATCCAGAGTTACCATTTTTTGCTTACGTCTACAGAAATTAGCATCTCTGTTGTTCCTTTTGTTTACAGCATGAGAGGAATCTCAGTTGATTCAGGGTGGCTCACTGAGACTTGAGCGTCCCCAAACTTGTTGTTCGACGCTGTGTATCTATGATGCTACTCCTTCTTGATTAAGATATTTAAGGCATATAAAACTCATATTGCTATATTAATCACTACTGTCATGGTTGCCAAGGTCTAAAAGAAGTAGGAAAGTTTGCCTTGCTGCATGATTAAAGCATCTCTCAATGTATTTTTTCTTGAGTGAGGTACTGTATATAATAGGGGTCCTGTGTGTATTCACTTGTATACCGGTTTCAAAACAGTGCACGATCCCTAGATAGAAATTAACATGTCAGGCATTGCCCCAAAGAGTACTTATAAGCAGCAGCTGAAGGATTAAGGGAACACCCATGTTGTGTAAAGCAAACAAGGATACACAATATGATTAAATCACTGCTCGGTGTGCTATTCTTAGGCAGTTGTTTGAGAAATCCACTGATGTCTCCATAGTTTTTGTGTTGATTTTGCTTTCTATGGTTGCATGAAAGGTTGATGACTTTTAATAAGCAACGAAAGTCAACACTATAGGAAAGCAGAATAGAGAACTCATTTGTTTATTTCACAGCTAGCACAATATTGATCAGGGAAGCTCAAGCCTGGAGGATCAATTCAGAGCAAAAGTGGGTTTTCCCCTTTGGTTGCTGAGTCCAATTTCTCTCCTTCTTTCATTATAGAATGAATTTCTTTATGCAGTCTGCTAGGCACAGTGTTTTGAGGGAGTTTTAAGACTTCTGAATAAGTTTATAATGCAAGAGCGTGTTGCAATATTATTTTAGCCCACTTTTATCAATGTTGAGTGTAGCAGTTTTGTTTTTTTTCCATTTGGTGAACTAATAAACCGCCCTGCAGAGAGTCTAAGGAAGCTCTTAAATTTGAGCTTTTATTTTTGCTAACAGCAATACAAATATAGGGCAGGTAGCAGGTGGCTATAATTTTACACTGTGTGAGAGAAAATGTTCCATTTATCTAAACTATCTTGTATTTCCAAGTTAAACTAGTGACTGGGGGAATGTGTGAATAAATATTTAAAAATAGTGAGTCAGGCCACAGTAAGGAAAGGAGGGAAACCTGTTGATTCGTATAATCAAAAGTTTGTTTTTATTTTTCTGCCAGAATACTAACCGCTAGCCTTCAATTGAATAAAGTTTTATAACAACAAAGGAGTGGATGCATGATCCTTTCTAGTGTGTAGGGGTGAGGGAAGGAAGAACCAGGGAAGAGGTGTTTGATTGGTATCCATATGCTTAGGGAAAGAACAAAAAATAAAGATTTCAGTGGTAGCTCTGCAATTATTTTATTATTTTTTAGATTTTCAACACCACAGAAAAATGACCCCTAAAACCATTTGAAAGATGTAGTTGGAAGTAACATGTAAACTCACACTAAAATGATGAAACAAAACATTCCCCAGCTAGTATTTTCATTTTCCTGCTGGTGCTTCGGTTCTAGAAGACAGGACCTCTTTGGATTTTGGACTTGAAAAGCAACATGGGGGAAGCTATGAAAGTTATGCTTTGAGCTGTTGGAAGAATGTCAGAGGTGGTGGTTCTAAAACACACATGCTCACACTAATAGTCAATAAAGTGCAGTATTAAAATTACTACAAATTCCCATGAGTAAGATGAATAAACTGAGGCACAGAAAACTTACCTTGCCCAAAGTTTCACAAGGCAACAGATGCAGGGTTGGGAATAGAGCCTATCTGCCAGACCCTTGATGTAACCACTAGAGAATATTCCTGATTATGTGTGACCAATGATTATACATTTTTATTCCAGAAGTTACAGGTGGCTACAAAGCTCATACATGGCAAAGCAATCAGGTTAGGTCATTCCACCAATTCAAGCTCGCTTCCCACACATAGGATATGTCTACATGACACAGCTATGCCGCAGCCTATACCGACAGACGGGGCTTTTTTTCTGCTGGTGCAGGAGCATCACCTCCCTAAACAAAGTTAGCTATATTGACAGAAACCCATTTCCATCGAGACAGCTGAATTTACACTGGGGGATACGATGGCCTAGCTACATCTGTCAGGGGTGTGTTTGATTCACAGCCATGACCAAAGTAGCCAATACAGACTTTTCAGGGTAGACCAGGCCTTAGAGAATTCTTTTAGTTAACCTCAAAATGTTCAGTGATTCCAGTTCCCCTTTGTTAATTACTCCAAAGTTAGATTCCTAAGTTGAATATACCCAAAACCCTTTAGTTTGGAGATTGGATTAGAAATCCTAAAAGAACAGATGTCCTTCCTTATTTCATTTAGATCAGAAATATGGTGCAAATAGCTTTTTCTCATGGTGTATCTCTACCTTCTCTTTCTGTCCCAAATTAAACTTGAAGCTGCACACATAGACCATTTAAAAATTAAAACAAACAAATTAAAAAAAACCCTCTAATTAATCATTTCAGTGTAGGCTTTGAAGTATGTTTTTATTATTATTATTTTATTTTATTGTATTATTTATTTTAGCCAAACTGGCTCACCTATCTTTAATGCTTTAAAAAAAATGGTATGCATCATTCTTTTTTAAAGAGGATTTTAAATCACTATTGTATTGTGTTGCAAAATCTGTTATTCACAAGTAATTTGATCTGTAGAGAACAGTACTGTTATTCCTTTATTTGATGTTATAGGCAATTGGATAATGATAATAAAAAGGGGGTTATTCTCCCAAGCTCCACCCAGAAACTAAGCTCTGCCAAGTCATGGCACCAGAATGAGATGCCCAGTATGAAGTCTGATTTTAGCTCATGAGCAGCTCATCCTGGTTTGGGGGTTTGGCATATGTGTGCCATTCATTCCTTTAGCTCGCATCCAGCTGATACTAAACATTAAGGTCATAATTAACTAATGCATCTTGTCATTTAAAAAGGTTTATTTCTGGCAGACTGTTAATGGAGGAAAGTTTATTGTTAATGGTATCTAATCAAATATTGATAAATCGGTAAAAAAAGAAAGCTAGAAAGAATTTTACCTTAGATATTAATAAATTGATTCAAGGGTTAAACTAATCAGTGAGTGCTGAACACCTATGGGAGGTGAGAGCAGCTTTGAATGCCCAGGAAGGAGGCTAAAGACATTAGGAGAGTAAAGGAAGGGGCTGCTCTAACATGTAGCTAAAGTCATTCTGGATGGTGGCCTAGCTGATAGTGATCAACCAGGAAGCAAGAATCACTGCAGTGGCAATCAAAGGCTCCTTTCTAACAAAGGGATCTGCACAGACGTTAATGGTGTTTCTCATGAGGTTCCCTTTCCGAGATTGGGCCAAAGGATGGAAGATTGGAGAGACTCTAGATAATACTTTCTGGGAAAGGAGTAAGGGCAGGTAGCACTAGGGAGAGCAGGATGGAACATGAGTCTATGGAGAGCATTAATCTGGAAGTCCTGTAAATGCTAGAAAATTTAAACAAAAAATACTTTTCAAATGTATAATAATAGAGTTCTGTATCCCTTATCTCTCAGCTCTGATGACCACATAGGCCATTTGTGCTTCACTTCTGTGATTGTTAACAGACCTTTTTGGTGGAGTCACATCTCAATAATACACATGACCTGGCTTTCATCTGCATGCATTAGAACCCTCTTTTCTGAAATATGTTCTTGTTCCTGTCAAGTTAGATTATAGTGGTTGCTATTAAATAACGAACAAGTATTTTCCCCTGATACCACATAATGACACCTGAAATGTTATTTCCCGTCCTAAGAACAGAGAAATATGGTGGAACATTTGATTGGAAACCACAGTATGTTCCACAGTGCAAGTCACTTACATGAAAATTTCCCCTCTATCCAAATAAATTCTGTGACTCCTGTTCCATTTGGAACAATGTGATTATGTAGCTGTCATCTTTGGGAAGGATCCTGGGTGAAGGTAGAAACCTGCAATTTCATATACAGTAAAGATTCAAATTAGGATTAACCTCTTCTTTTAAAGTCTACTTGTTACTTTACATCTGTTCAAATATTTAAATTTTTGCATGAAGACTTGTATATCTCCCAAATATTAACAACTTTTGAAGCACCCACATCCTTTTTCCACCAGACGTCACAATGTTTGCATACAGGAAATGTCTTGAATACAACCATTAAAAACAAACTTTTAAACTATCCTCAGACTAAACTACAGTAACTGAGCCAGACTCTGTTGAACTTCATTTGAATAACACGACCAATATTGATTTTATCAATGATGCAGACTTCTTTCTTTCTATCTTTCTTTCTTAACTTATTGAATTTTGTGTTTAAAAGGCCACTGTCAAGTACTGTAGCCTAAGACTATATATTTGACCTCCCTTAAAATCTTTATATCTGGATAGGAAATATCCAACATCTCTTTGCACCTGTAATGTTGAACTTTGTTGGTTTGCAGTATCAGAGGTCTTGCCTTTGTGAAATACTAACTGCGGTGAAAAGGATTTGAATCTCAATTTAACTACAGTAACTCCTCATTTAAAGTTGTCCCGGTTAATGTTGTTTCATTGTTACATTGCTGATCAATTAGGGAACATGCTCGTTTAAAGTTGCACAATGCTCCCTTCTAACGTCTGGCTGTGAACAGTATTAAATTCTTTGTTTCAAACTTATACTGTGTGTATATCTGTATAATATATAGTTTTTGTCTGGTGAACATTTTTTTCCTGGAACCTAACCCACCCTATTTACATTAATTCTTATGGGAAAATTGGATTCACTTAACATCGTTTTGCTTAAAGTCAAATTTTTCAGGAACATAGCTACAACGTTAAGCGAGGAGTTACTGTATTCCTTTTTTGGCCAAAGCAACATGTAGCAATATGAAAATATGTAGCATAATTGATTACTGCTGGGGAAGTAGAACATAGCTATTGGGGTTGACAAATCTAGTGGTAAATGTCAGACAAGTTATGTCAGGAGGCACTGAGATGGAGGTGGCATGGGTAAGTAAAGGTTGAATCAGGCAATGCCTTTCCCAGTCTATAAAGAAAGAACCTTGGAGAAGAATTGGGAAGGTATGTATGTATGTATTAAGGGTCTGGAGAGTAAAATTAAGTCCTAGAAGTCAATAGAGGGAATCTGGAGAGCAAATCAGAGTAGGCTAGAAAATCTATGTTACTGTTGCTCCTGAAGATGCTGCCTGTGTATCTACAACAGAACATATGCTTTCTTGTCTAAAACATCCTGGTTACTTGATTCTGCTAGTGTTGGCTTTTGACTGGGAATGAACTCTCTGTCCTGCCTACCTGATCTAAATTCCATGTACACAGCCTACTTAAAGCACAGCTAGCAAAATTGCACTCACTCTGCTTTGCTGATTTGGGGAACTGTGCAGATAAGACAATTCCTCTCATGTACACGGACATGTAGACATGCTTCTCAGCCATTAAACCTGCCAATGTGTCACAGAAGTAATCAACATGTAGCAAATGACTAAAATGTAGAACACCTGTGTTTTTGTTACATTTCATGCCATAATTGACATATTATAATTGTTTTAACTATCAGACCAGTTTTTAAGATGATGTTTCACTGCTTGAGCTAAACAAATCTATTGTTTAACAAGAAAACTGGAAGGAAAAACATCAAATGCAAGTCACCACTGGTGTAGGTTAGTACCAGAGTTAGATCCTTTGACCTTTACATTTCCATTTGAGGTAAAGAACTGTTACCTCTTATATAGATCAGTCAACAGGGGAATAAGCAATATGCACACTTCGCCTCTGGTTTACATAACTTTTTTTTGGTTAGCAGTAGACTGGGGTGGGCAAACTATGGCCTGGGCGCCGCATCCAGCCCTCTAGATATTTTAATCTGGCCCTCGAGCTCCCTCTGTGGAGTGGGATCTGGGGCTTGCCTCTCTCTGCATGGCTCCTGGAAGCAGCGGCATGTCACCCATCTGGCTCCAAGCACCTCCCCCGCAGTTCCCATTGGATGGAGCAACACACAGAGCTGCCTGGCCACGCCTCCATGTAGGAGCTGGAGGCGGGACATGCTGCTGCTTTTGGGAGCTGCTTGAGGTAAGAGCTGCCTGGAGCCTGTACCCCTGACCTGCTCCCGAGCCCTGATCTCCCTTCCACCCTCCAAACCCCTCAGTCCCAGCCTGGAGCACTCTCCTGCACCCCCAACCCATCATCCCCAGTCCCACCCCAGAGCCGGCACCCCCAGCCAGAGCCCTCACCCCCTCCTACACCCCAACCCCCAATTTTGTGAGAATTCATGGTCCTCCATACAATTTCCATACCCTGATGTGGCCCTCAGGCCAAAAGGTTTGTCCATCACTGCAGTAGACTGTTGAAGATCAGGATTCCTGGATTCTGTTCTTAGCCTTGAAAGGGTAGTGGGGGTCTAGGGTTTGCAGACAGGCCAAATCACATTCATTCTGAACAGTAGTGTGGTGAAGTTGATGAGGCTTAGGTTTATTATAATGAAAAGCTGGGGTCTAAAAAAAATGTTCTTGTGCAGCCTCTCAGTTGATTTATTTGTAAAATGAAGGGAATATTTGCCTCCTTCCTAGGAAGTAGTATTGAGGTCTTCTTCAGTAGGAAGGTTTTGAAGTGCACAGAAGTATAGATAGTACTCTGTAGAAAAGGTAAGTTTAGAACTCATGCCCTCTAAGGTCCTGACCCAAGTGTATCTTCTCCCGCGTTTGAGAAATTGTCTCTCTGTCCTGCCTGTGAACATCACTTGACACTATTGCAGAACAGAGAGGCTGGTTTACCCAAAAGACAGTACATATTGCAGGACTCTTTGGAGATATGTATGTAGACAAGAGATCAGATCACAGGCTTACACGTATGAGTGATTGCCCACTGCATCAGCTTTGAAGTGGAGAATTTGGACCAAGAGAAAGAGGGAGGGCTAATAGCAGCAGCATCCTGGAAAGAAGCCTCAAATATTTGTATTCTTCTCCTTTTGGTTTTTAACATGCAAACCAACCATCTCTCTGAAATTTCATGAGTATGAAATTATCTTAAATTAAATAGTTAAAAGAATGTTGAGCCATATGTGGAATTTTTAATCACTTTTCTGCAGATTTTTATTACTATTATTTCAGATGGCTGGTGTAACTTTTTTATACATTTGCTATTTATATCATGCCAAAAGATCTCTTCCAATCGTTCAGTGAAGAAAAACTTGGATAGGTGAACCAGCTATTTGAAACAATAAACCCTGCAATTAAAAAAAGAAAGAAAGAAAAACACACAGTTATAATTGACTTTGCCTATCGGACTGTTTTTTTTTTTAATCCAACACACAATATAATTGCAAGCCTGAACACGGAGAAAACTGGGCAGATGTTCTTACTGCAGATCAGATCAAACTTCCTGACATTTAAAAGAGGATTAGTCTATGCAGGAAGATTTCAGAGTACAAGTCTGTGCAATTTGGGGGTTATATTTTTGAAGTGGGATGAAGTCAGACACAGTGTTGAGCATAAACGAGTCCCATGCTCTGTGGGCACAGAAAGCTCTGTCAGTAGCAAATCTCGTGTGATTCCCTGTACTGGAGAGGTAGGATGTCTGATCCACATTCCCTGCATGTAATGGAGCTGTATTCCACAGGTAGCTCCTGTTCCCCAGCATGCAGGATAAATGTGGGGTTGAGGCCCAGTAGATTCAGGCCTATGGAAAATCTAGGGGCCATTTTCCTTGCTTGGGAGGGGGAAGGGAGTGGCATTGGTGCCCCGGGGGCTACTAAGTCTGTAGTAGCAGCTCTGGAGACATTTTCTACCTGATGGGAAGCATTGCTTCCCTTCATTGCCCTGGTGGAAATATCCAGAAGCGCTGCCTGTTTACAAAAACTTACTCAAGAGGGATCAATATTTGCCTTATAGATGCACATTGGTGACCAGTACCTGCTGTTGCTGTGCACGCCACTCTGAAAATAGAACCATTTATTGCTGTGCAGTTTTTTCCAGCAGTCAGTTGCACAATACAGTATTTCTCTGCATAGTTGTAGGGCCGAATATTGTTGTTGAGCTAAAGGAAGTGTCCATTGATATCAATGAGAGATAGTTGTGTCAACTGAGAGTAGCATACATCCCTTAACTAGGAAGGATTATCATATGCAGCTACAGCTAGGAAGAAGGACTGTTAAAATTTAACTCTGAGGAAAAGAAAGAGGCGCATTCATTTTGCATAATTTTTAGCCCACTTGAACATAAAAGGATCAAAAAGAACACAATTTTGGGGTAAGTTTTTGCTCTTAAAATAGACAGGGAGAAGGGGAGGAGCAGGGAGAAAAACGATGACATAAGATGTAATCCTGACTCCATTGAAGTCGATGGCAAAATCCCACTGTTTTCAGTGTGACCAGGATTTCACCCTAACAAATAAAAGGAAATCGAGAGAAAAGTTAATATACCAAGATATTGGATGGGGGGGAGGGGGAGGAGAAGAGAAGTTCTAATGGAAAAATATATATCCTGTACAAGTGTAGTACATATAGCCCACAGCCAAACACATTTTTTCTCTGACACACAAAGCACAAGGTTCCCTTTAGCTAGAAAAAACATGCTTTAAAAATTAATGTAAGGTGAAAAAGAGTTTAAATAAAAGGGAAAATTGTTCATGAACTCAAGCTGGATTTGAACCCCCCCCTCAAAAAAAAGAAGAAATGTAAAGGTTCAAAAATTATCAAATAGCACAAGGTTCACTCTCCGTAAAGAGAAGAGTGCTTATTATTGTTAACAATTTCCAATTTCCTAAAGTGACTTTTCAGAACCATGTGTGCCTCCTTTACAGGTTCTCTCCCTACCTTCCTCTTTAAGAAATTACTGTGCAAGAGATTATGCATTTGGTTTTCTTTTTCCTTTTCCTAGTGGACCTGGGAGCACCTCAGTTTTTTCAGTCATTCAAGGCTTTGTTGTAAATTTGGAGTCCAACCAGCATGACTATTTTATTTTTTTTATGTTTTTTTTTAATGTGCCATACTCTTAAATCTTATCATATAAATTACAAAGTCATTTTGTGTAACCAGCTCTTATGTTAAAACTCCATTTTTTTCCAAACCCTGGTTTCAAGTGGCTTCATTTGGCCTGTACATCTAGTTGCTCCACAGCATCCTTACAGATATTTCTGTAAATCAAGACAAGCCTGTAACATATTATCTGACTCATTCTTAATCCAGTAACTGAAACTCTGATACCAAAGAAATGTGATTCTGTATTACGTATCTTGATTCCTACACAATTGCAAATCAAATGAATAGATTAGATTTGAGCAGGAAAAGGACACTGTGTAGTAAGACTGCATTTCATTTGCATTTGGATTCAGTTTCTTGGTTCCAAATGTAATATTTAAATAAAAATATTTTTTCCAAACTGTGAAATTCCATCTCCTTCCCTCTCCTCACCCCCCCTTCAAAAAGTTACTCATGACCTTTGAGCCTGGTAGGACATGCAAGCTTTTCATTATGGAATAGTTGTTTAGAGTTTAATAGGGATGGGTCCAATAGGGTTCCTTACAAATTACTTAAAATCATATATAATTTAATAGAGGGTGGTCTTTTACAATTCTAGAGATTGATCTTTAAAGTCTATATAGGAAGGTTATCAATGTCTATTAAAGTGTATAGGACTTTTCCATACAGATCATAGTGGAGATGCCAAAAGAAATTTAGAAAATCCCAAATCTTCTAAGCAACCTTTACTTCCTGTTACTGTCTTTGTCATCCTTCCCACTCTTACTACCTTTGAGGCTAAATGGCATACTGAGTGTTTGAGAGTGCTTGTCTGGCTACTGCCTTATTTTCTACCCTTGGACAGAGGCTTAGAATTGGCAAAGGAAAGTGGGAGGAGGAAATCTCCCTTTCCTTCTGTAATTGATTTTACAACCTGCAGGGCTAGGTCTTGCCTAATATAGCCTGCTTTAGTAGTTAAGAGAATAGTCAGGTGTATCCTAGCAACATCATGCTCGGGAATTGACACCCTATAGTTTCTAGTGCAAGATAGATAGAGAAATTCAAAGGGCTCTAAAACTGCTGTGCTGTTACTTATGTGGTGCCACCTGCATCTGCTGCTTACCACAATAGCAGTCGCAAATGGGAAGTGTCCCTTCCCCACTGCCTGGTAGAGGTCAAGGTTGTTTCCTTGTTGTTCCCAACAGAAAGACCCTCAGACTTGGTGGGGGCAGTGGTCTTGCAAAAGTTCTTGTTCAACCCAAAAAAACAGGAAAAAATGGAAGGAGGTCTGCCTGACCCAGCAGCTCTTGAAAGCCCAGAGAAAGGGTCACCAGGTCAAAAGTCAGTGAATGTGCAGGCAAGCCCTCACTGAAGACAGGTGTTCTGAAGTGAATGACTTAGGAGAGGGGGCTCATAGTGGGCAGATGGGAGTGGCATGTTCCCTTGCAAGTGAAGATGCACAGATTGGTTCACAGCACGTTCCCCTGCAAAATGAACTGCAGTGTTGGTTTCCTAAGCATAATAGAATCCTGCAGGGTCTACAAAGCCCTAGCACAGATCCAAGATCTCTTCATTTATTTGTGTGCTGTACATCTAGTGCTGACATTGCACTGACTGATGAGTAGGTAACTTCGTTCATGTATATTGTTATGGCTCAAGTATATGCTTGGTCTTAATTTAATAGATAGGCAGCATACTACACATACACAAAAATCCTTTTGTATACCCTGCCGTGTAGCCGAGAGAACAATAGGGGTTAAGGAAAACACAATACATGGTATCTTAGGGTCAACACAATAATACGGTGAAAGGAAGGAAACTTTAAAAATGAGGTTAAAATCTACAGCATACTCCAGGGTCAAGGCAGCCGCATACAGTCAGCTTATTCTTTGTAACTTTGGAAACAAAAGTCCATCTGCCTGGGGGTTGGTATGTATAATTGTTGCACCAAAGAGCATGTTAATGTTTTCTTCTTTTCCTTGTCTTCCTATCAGACCACCCAAGGTTTTCCAGTCTCCTCTGTGTTATTTTAAAATACAACTTGATGTGAAAATGCCAGTTTGAAAAATACAGGAATGCAATTTCTCTTTTCCCATTTGCACAAAGCAAGGGTAATTTTATTGCAGACAACTCATTTGAGATAATTGTGTCCAATCTACACGGAGCATGTTCACAATTAGGCAAGAAGCCTTACAATCCTTTGGATATCCTAGTGCCCTTTTTAATAATACAATTCTGAATGACATAAAGAGAGTCATAGGCATGTGTAAATAATTTGATCCGATTTGTGTGGGTGTATCTAACTTTCTTGCAATCACCTAGCACTTGATGACTGTCAGGAAACTGCATATCATGGCCATTTGGAACTTCACAGTAGCAGGGATAGAACTCGAAACCTGCTTTTTTTAAGGAGTACCTACCCGAGCCTGAGCTATATACGGGAATCACCATTAGATATTAGCAGTAAAGTTGAGCAGGACTGATGCCAGCAGAGAGGGGACAGTTGAAAATGTACCCATTTAGCTAGTTCATTAGAGAATTACAGTATGAAACGTATGATTTATTTCAGAGTATTATTAAATTTCTGAGCTTATTTGTTAACACAGGCAGGGTCATGTTGTTTTTTTTTCCTGTTTCTTTATTCAACGTTTATTTTTAGAGTACAGCAGCATCTAGAATTTTTAATCTTTTATTTTTCAAACTATCATCCTGATCATTTTAGGATGTAGTTATATTGAAATCAGTAACTCTATATTAAACACATGTAATGCATGCATTTATTGAAAGGGAAATGAAAATGTATGAAAATATCTAATTGTGTATACTGTTTGGATAGAGAATTAAAGATGATAACCCCTTTTCACCATTCAACAGAGCATGAAAGAGCAAAAGAGATTCAAAAACTTCATTAATTGCTGTAACATGACGTTACAAGCCACCTGCACTTCAAAGAATTTACACTGAAGCAGATGGATTGATGAATATGCCATCAAAGATTTTCTGAATGTTTGTTTTAAAAATAAACTGCTTTCTAAGTCACTGACAATCAAAGCATACAATTTGCAAAGATAACATTGCTCTTTTTCCACTCCACGTACATGTAAAGACATAGTCTTTGAGAGTGGAGACTTAAACACACAATTCTCATACTCAGTAATTGCAGTTACATATGAAACACACTGCAGATCATGAGGAAAATATACCCCCTAATGTTTTCATGCATGTTTAATAACCAGGGGCATGAGTGGAATGGCTGTGTGTCTGGGGCTCATACAAGTGAGGGATTACTCCCACTGGCTAGAGCCAGGAAGAGTGTGGCCAGATGTGGTGAAAGCTTCATCTAGTCCTGACCTTCAATAACACGCTTGTTCCAGTTTTGATTCCATTTTGAGCAGAGGCTGCTGCCACTTGTGTTGGAATATGTTGGTGGCTTTGTGTTGCGACTAGATATTCTCTAGGGATTCAGAGGAGACCACCAGACATTTTTTCTCCCTTGTGATCTAATCCAGACTTGAATTTAAGTCACTAGAAGGGAATGCATTAGCCCATTATTATACAAAGTTAATTTTGAGCAGAGGCTGCTGCCACTTGTGTTGGAATATGTTGGTGGCTTTGTGTTGCGACTAGATATTCTCTAGGGATTCAGAGGAGACCACCAGACATTTTTTCTCCCTTGTGATCTAATCCAGTCTTGAATTTAAGTCACTAGAAGGGAATGCATTAGCCCATTATTATACAAAGTTAATGTATTTTAATCCAGTGTTTACGCAGTACGGATCTGATCCTGTGATCATATCCACATGTGCAAACCCATGCCACACATGGAGCTTTATTGCCTTCAGTTGGTGTATTATAGGCGGTGCTGCAATAATCTGTTTGCAGGATCACAATCAAGGAATTGACTCCACCCATTCTTAGTTAATAAAAAGATTATGGTCTTGAGAGGTACCGAGCACCTGCAGTGCTCTCTGGGTTCTTTCCCTTAGGCAGTTAAGGTTTGATCTAAAGCACTTGTAGATAATGGAAAGACTCCCACTGACTTCAACAGGCTTTGCATCAGGCCCTTATATAGCATCTTACATGAAAGTATCTGTGACGTTTACAAAATGTAATTATTTAAACCTCCCAACACAACTGTGGTATAAGTATTATTCTATTTGTATAAGGCGTAGATGTTGGCATACAGGGATTAAGTGACTTGCCCGAAGTCACACACACGATCAGTGGCAGAGTTTGGGAATAACATTTTGGAATCCTGATTTCCCTTCCCCCTCCTCTAATGATTAAACACCATTGCTATCCTTTCCCAATATTGGATAAATGCTGTAGTTGTCAACGCTTTTGGTCATAGTTTACTCATCAGAAATTTTCTAAAATACCCTTATTGGTTTGTCTTTCAGTTTAAATAGTCACAGTTAATGTGTTTAGACTCTAACCTTATTATATTGTATAGGTCCTAAACATTATAATTTGACAAGGTCTTCAAATTTAACAAAAATCTATTTTGTAATATCGCAGTGTAATGTTTTCTAAATGAAGAAAGCTCTCAAAAAAGAGAGTATTGCCAACTCTTGTGATTTGATCATTAGTTTCATGTTATTTTGTTGTTTTCCTAAAGTCCCAACTCCTGGAGGCATGTGATTAGGGGAGAATCTCAGCTTTCATTTAAAAGGAAAAGTAAGTTTCTATGCCTCGTGGTTGTGGAGAAAAGCTTGAAGACATGAGCAAAGTGCACTCTAAGGCTCACAGAACAAAAGGCAAATAAAAAGAACACTAAATGTATTATTTAAAAAAAATCTCAATTGTTTTTTTCAGGGGAGGGACTGACTTATGCATGATATTTGAACTTTTGAAATTGGTAATGCTGAAAGGAAAACAAAGGAGAAAGGGGCATGGGATAAAAATTTATTTAAAAAAAAACAACAACAATGTTTGTCTTTGTACTATTACTGTTCATTTTAGGAGACATTGTGAACATAAATCCATCTTTCCATACTGAGACCAAATCACACACTTATCTAGACCCCCACATTAGCAGAGCACTTTCATTCGAATGTAAAAGGATTGACCTCTCCAAGGACAGCAGGGCAATTTAGTCTTCAGGCTTATTCACTTTCATGCATCTTTAAGGAAAACAAAAATACAGCTGAAATGTGTCAGATTCAAGTTTCCCAAGGTTTAAAATATATTATTTCACTGTATCCTTCTAAGTGGATTCATTTAACCTTCACTGTATGAAACTATAGTAAATATTTCGTCTAGTATGCTTAAAGTCTTCACTGCAGAGTGGTTAAACAGTACTGATTTTGGCTTGAATCGCCAAAGGAGGAGCAGGTTGCATACCCTAAAATGCTTCCAGATATTAGACAGTGATAGGAATTTAGTGGAAATGGTTTCATTCTTCTTTTTTCTTTATATGTTTTATCTCAGTGGTTGCAAAAACACACTAAAATAAAATGTGTTATGTATTTTAACTTAATGGAATTAAACTATCACACAATGCTTACAATTCTTTAGGGAAATACATGGGATACGTTTAGGATGCTGCTGCTAACAGACATGCATTCCCTGGAGAGACTGGTAAACAACAGAAAGATGCTTACAAAACAGAATTATTGCAAGATTTTTGTACCTGGTGTTTTGCAGTGCACCTCGGCAAGTGATTTCTCTGTGCTGTTTTTGCATGAATTACTCTTAGCCTCAAAGACACTAGGTAAAATGCTCATTTTTAGTGACATGTTGCTTTTGTAATCTAAAGATAGAGCATTTGCAACAATTAAAATCTATTTGCTATTTAATGTGGAATAAGGGACATAACTTCTTGATCACATGTTGATGGAATAGTCAGTAATGATCTTTTCCCCTCACTTGGTATAAAAAAGGAGAGGAGCTGATTATAAGTCACCAAGTAATTTAGCCTCCTGATAATAGGTCAAATTTGTCATTTGCACTTGGTTAGGTACTAGCAAGTTAAATGTTCTTTTCCAGGGTATACTAAACTGGATGCTAAGGTGATCAGCACGTTTTAAAAATATCTGAGATGTTGAGAAATCCATGGAATAATGGTCTCCAAGTAAAGCTTTTGTATTAACTAGGCTGTTGGCATATAAAGTGAAAATGCCAATGCAATCATCCTTCAATGGAGAGTAAGGAAATCTGAGGTTTCCAAACAAAACCAAAACCTATTGTGATGGAAATGTGGATATGGAGGTTAGAAGGAGGGAAGTAAGGAGGCAAAGGTAGGCATGTTGTTTTTCTCTTGGGAGAGAAGGATTTGCAGAGCGAGGCTTTCCAATTGAGACTTTCACAGATTTTGCTATCTTGTCAGTACTTTGGAGTGTCATGCTAAAAGATGACTGCAGTTGAGATGTGGTGAATAAGAGCTTTGATGTCTCAGTTCATCCTTTGCAGATAGTAAGCCATTTTTTCCCCAGACTACCTCACACTGTGGCATAATTCAGCATAATTTATAGTCAGTGTTCAGAGAAAAGTCTGCCTTAAATTAACATAAATGTGAGCTAAACTGGTTAAGTAATACTATGCAGCCTGTTTATTTCAATAAGGCTCACTTCACTGTTGTATAGAATGGGCTTTTAGTTAAGGTATTGTCACTGCAACACTGAATCTTCCAGAATTAGATTAAAAGTAAATATTTTGATATCTGGTAATTGTTTTCTGACAAGCCATTAACTTCTGTACGATTTGGCACTACTTTAATGTATCGGAAACCTGTTTTAATATGTTTTTATGTTGTTGTTTTTTTCACTCAAAAATACTAAGATCAAATACCTGACTACAAAACTGGCCAACCATGAATTGCTTCTACGATTGTGGGAGCTGGTTCAAATGGCAAAGAATCAGAAATAGTGATATATATATAATAGTACGTGTTGTGCAGGAAGTAGTGATAGGATTAAAACATCAGGTTGGCAAATGCACTTTTTGGCTGATAAAGTAGCACCTTTAATGTGTGCATTTATCAGAAGCCTATGTTTAGCTTAGACTATACCTTCTAGGCATAACCACAGGTGGAGGGCTAATATGGGGCTTATGCCTTATGGTAACTGCCACTGCAAGGCAATTAGAGTTCATTATTGCTGTGCTTATGCTATACTAATTAACGTGCTTGTTGTGCTGTTTTCCTTGTTTGACCATGTGACAGCCACTGGTCTGACACCCTCTGTGAACAATCAGCACAGGAAATGCCAAGTGCAGCAGATTTTGTACTAAGTGCACCCAGTCACAAATGTAATCACATCTTCTTCTAAACAAAGGCATTAACAAAGTGTGTGTTACAAGAATTCCAGTGAATGAATATAAGTGAGTGTACAGAAAGATTGAGAGAAGACTCCGTTACTTCTACATCGTTATTTAACTCACTGTATTCATCTGTGTCTAGAAATCTAGGATTGTAGTGATGGAGCAGTATCACATAACATACACACATTTTTTTTCATAAGGGTTTATAACTTGAGTATTCATTAAAGTAAACAAAGCAAGCAGTTGTTTGGGGCTGTGCATCCTATACAAATTTTGCAGTTGGTGGATTCTCCTAGCTTCATCTCGAGCATGCAGACTACATGGGAAAAAGTCTTCACATTTCCAGAATCCCATATCTCCTCCAGCAACACAACCAAAAGAAGATATTCAAATTTAATGTTACATTTTCTGGTTTTTTGGACCCCACTCTTTCTTGGGGTCTTGAAAATCATAAAGCTGGTCCTTGTAAGTACTGGACTTGTGACTAAGGTGTGTCCTGAAATCTTCCTTCTAGTGGGAAGGATATTCTGTCAAATAAGTTTCTAGCTTAATATTTTTCTTATGCTATTGAAATTTCTCCGTAATTTCGGAGTCTGGCAGGCAGATGTGGGGGAAGAACTGGGATGACTGAACATGTTAGGTGAATGAATGAACATCATAGGTTTGTGAGGTTTTCTGTGAAGTGTAACGTGATTAAAGCCTATGTTTTGGACTTGGTCATAAATTTTGTTGGAAATTTTTTTTTTCTCCAAGTGTTTGGGTAAATCTGATGTTTGGGTAATTCAGGAACTGGTGATACTGTGGCATGAGCCAGTCATGACACAGGCACTCAATGTACAAGCTTTGTCAGATAGCTTTACCAGTGTATTTCATTGCTGATTTGTAGATGCAGAGATATTCTAATGTGCTAGGCCTTGTCTGCGCATTGCTTTGCTCAGAATACCGGTCATGACAAATGGTTTGGCAGTTTTATGACTGGGATAAAATGTTCACTATTGAATATATTACAACTAACAAACAAATTTTCCCCTTAATTTCTGGAAACGTGAAAGATTTTCATTCCGTTCAGGAACCGAACAAAAGGTCTACTGTTATGCTGGCTAATGAGGCCGTGCTCTCCTCATACATTCACTACCATCATTATTCATCTCTATGTGCGCAGCCCTGTTTGTCAAGATTACAGTCACCTACCTCTGTATCTCTTCTTTCATTAGTTACCTAGGTGCCAGGGCTCT
Source organism: Mauremys mutica (assembly GCF_020497125.1). Classification (NCBI taxonomy): domain Eukaryota; kingdom Metazoa; phylum Chordata; order Testudines; family Geoemydidae; genus Mauremys; species Mauremys mutica. Next base: position 185,836,342 of record NC_059072.1, on the reverse strand, counting down.
GGCAAGGGGTAATATTATTAATGAGGTATGAGGAGCAGGACAGTATGAGGGTTGACCTGTGAAATGGCACCGCTGGAGAGGGAAGAGGAGCTTACTATGCTGCTGCTGCTACAGTACAATATGCTGCAATAGGCTAAGTGTCCCAAAAGAAAGTACATACACAGTTATGGAGGAGGAAGAAATTGTGGATTAGTCGCTGTACTAGTGCTATAAGGGAGGATGCAGGGGTTTACTAGGGACTATGTAAAATGTGGATAATGATATTTCCTTTCTTCTGTCCTTTCTCTGACTTGTCTATTTAGATTAGAAACTCTTAAGGACAGGAATTATTTTTCACTCTCTTTATATGGTGCCAACACTGCTACTAGCTCTCACGATTTTATCCTGAGTCTGGCAATATTCTCTCAGGTATTTTTATGTGATCTCTCTATACTTGCCTTCCGTCATGTGGGTTTTTTCTTATTCAAAATGGTCACCATCTCCCATGACTTTTAACAGAGCTGAAGCCAAGCAAGATGGTCACCATTTTCCTACATTCAAAGTGACCTGCCCTTAGTCCTGCCCAAAACCTATTATTTTGCATGGGAGTAAAGCCTGGCTGCCCTCAGGAAAAATGGCTGCCACTTTGTTAAGAAGCTGTAGAGGTCACTATGAGGACATACGGGAACCTGAGATTTAGAGCTGAAGAGGGCCAGGAGAAGACTGAAGGGAATGTGGAAGACAGGAGACCAGATGAGCAGGTCTGGGAGAATATAGGAGGAATGAGGAGATAGGGATAAGGTGCAGGAGAGAGTGAAGTGGATGCAGAGGGCCTGTAGGGGGCAGGAGAAGACTGAGGGAGCGCAAGTAAGACTGAAAGGGTTCATAGGATTGTGTGTGTTTGTGTGTCAGGGGGAAGGATACTGGGTTAGAGTCAGAAGTGTTGGCAAAGTAGTGGAATAGCACAAAATGGAGTAGGAGGAGGTCATGAACTGGAGGCAGGAGGAAGAGAAGTGGGGGAACAAAAGGCAGGCACAAAAATGTCAGGGATTGGGAGGTAGCCTGTTCCTTTCTTGTGTGATGAATCTGAGCAGAAAAAGGTCAGCAGAGGCCAATGTGATGAATTTATCAAGGGTGAAACTGCTGCTGCTCTTTTCCTCCCACTCAGGATGGATGTGGTTGCCAGGAGAGGAGGGTTCAATAGCATTTGGAAGGCTACTGGAATGAGCAGGTGACAGGCAGGCTACCTGCGGGTACTGGGAAATATGTGGTGATTGTAGGCAGCTGGAGGGTATTGTGGACCTACCTTGTGCTAGAGCTTTAGCAGTTGAAGTGCCAACATGTCTTGGCTGGCTGATGCTACTATGTTTTGTGCTACCAAGAACCATTTCATGACAAAGTGTGGTGACTGCATAAGTCTGAGGATCCCATGAGCAGACATTGTAAACACTGATAAGGTGGCTCATGTGATTGCACTTCCCTGACCAGTTACTAAATAGCATCAATGCTGTCTAAAGAACAACATCTTCAGTTCATTGTAGTGGGGAGTACTGAGCCGGTGACATAGACTGGGTAAAAATAAGGGTAAATTAGGGTCAATTCTGAAGGCTCAGGCCAGAGGTTCTCTGTAGGAAGAACATTTATACTGTAATGGGAAATATGCATGAACTTTATGTTCTATGCAGTTCAATGGAACCAAAGGAGGAGTCTGGCCTGCAAATTCCTTGATGACCTAGTGTGGCATCCATCTGTCCGCTAGTGAAATGTTGAATTAATCTCCCATCAGATATCGGGCAGTCTTAGTGTCAGATAGTTTCAAAATACTTATTTTAAAGTGGGATGTGATTGAAATTTATCCCCATGTTTGATGAATGTTCTAATCAACCCCCTTTTGGATAGTTGGCTGCCATGGCAAGATGGATGACTTGGGGAGTGTCAATGCACTCTGTCACCATGGGGCCTTCAGGCCCACACTGGGGAACTAGTTAAGATCAAGAAATTTCAGAAGCTTGAGGAAGTTCTCCATATGTAGATTAAGATCTGGGGGTTAAGAAAGCTTTACTTGGAAGTTTAAACATTTTTAAATGTTTTTAAGTCCGAGCCTGGGAAGGCTGTAAGACTGCCCTGTAATGGAATAAACTTTCCACTAGTTCTGAAACCATTTTTAATATTTAAAAAAAAAGCTACTTCACCATTGGGTTTGATTCTTGTTTGGGTTCCAATACAAAGAAACACTGATAGTCTGTAATTTTGATGTATTTATTTTTTGGGGTAGGATGGACTCAGTTCAGGCCATATTTGTGAAGATGAAATACAAAATAAAGCCTTCAATATATGCAAACTATATATGACAGGCTAGACTATATTTCTGTAATATCTGGATAATACGTGGGTGCCCCAAATAGTAACTTCAATTAAAATGAAGGTTTTTATTTTATTAGATACTGATATGGACCAATAGCCTCTGAATGCCTCTCGGATATTAATTAATTTATTTTCACAACATTCCTGTGATGCAGTTTGCTATGGAAGTAGGCACAAAACCTGACTTCAAATTTGATCGTTTAGTTCCCCCCTTAAAGCATGTTGGAGAATTATTAGTAAATTTATGAAATATTCTAATACAGAGTTAGATGATTGCTGGACCACTGCCAAAGAAACATTTAGACAAATCTGTCGGATCTCATTCAATAACTTAATTCAAGTGCAGATGCATGAATTGTTGTAGAATTTACAGTACTGTCCTGCACAGTTTGTTGTCTAGCTGTATGTCCAAGTCAATTGATTTGCTGAAAAAGAGAAACATACAATGCCTGCCATTATTTCCTCATATTCCTTCCTGACCCAACTTGATGTAACATGTCTCCGAGGTGTCCTTATAGTTAGACCTATAAATAGTGTACCTCATTAAGCAAAGGACCAGCAATGGACATATGCCACTAGTGTCCACTTTCCTTCAGAGATTTAGGGTGATGAGAAGATAAAAGGTCTGCTTAGCAGATGGAGCTTGTCAGATTAGCAATTGGAGCCGAGTAAATAGTGCTGTCAAATTGGGGGGAGGGGTGGTGTTAGCACAAAGAACTCCCTTTATAACGCATGTGCATATTTTATAGTCTTTAGGAAATTGGGAAAAAAAGCTCAGCAGAAGGTTGACTTGTGGTTGTTCCACTGGCCGAGTAGCCATTGCCTCCAGGCACTTTCCTGCTTTGTTCATAATAAGGAACATTAGCAACCAGTGGCTCGGGAAAGGCAGAGTCAAATAAGTCTCTTGGGGACATGTAGGCCACATGAAGTGAGAGCCATTAGACAAAGCAATGAGATTACTGTGCCAGAAAGGGTTTACCACATATATTACCACATAGATTTTACAGGGCTGCCAGCTCACTCAACTTACAAATGTCAAACATGATTTAAAAGGTTATTATACTATCAAGAGGGAAAGAGGATGATTTTCCATCACGGAAATTTCTATTTCATTCTGTTGCACATACTGCATCTTGCAGAGTCCCATATAGCCAAATAACCTGCTTTTATCTTTAATAAGTGTTTTATGGGCTTCAAATTGGAAGAACCATTTTCACTTTATTTGTATTAGAAAATTTGATCTCTGGTCGCATAACGGTGTGATAAATATTGCATGCAAGTCTTGTATTGGAGGGTTGAAGATGGTTCTTTTAGGCTGAGCATATTTGTGTGTGTGTGTGTAATGTGTTGTAGGAAGGGGCTGTATCTATAAGCAATGTGCAATTGCAGTTAAGTAATTGTAATACTTCAGTTCTTCAAATATATCAGTTAGACATACTATACTAAATATATATTATAGTAAATTGTTTAAAGGTTTTACTGTATCTGATATTTAAAACATAGTTTTGATTTTTCACTTTTGTCCTCTCTAGGTAGTTTTTCTTGCTTAACAGGGACCCCTGTTGGGGAATATATTTAATTGAATTCCATAACCACATGTTCATTTAAGGCAGTTCCTGCCCAAGAGAAATAAGAGGATGGGTTTATCAACATACATGAACTACTTTCATTTATAAGGATAGCTTCTATCATGGTGTCACATTTTGGTTCCCAATTAGAACTCAGATTGAAACGTGAAGAGCTGGGTGGTTTGTACCATATCCAGTTACTTGCTGGCTCACAGAAATGTCATTAAATTGTACTGTGCAATACCTGCTTATTTCACATTTTGACCACTTAGAAACCTTTGCACAGTTAAATAAGAAGAAAGGCTGGTATCTGTGATCGAGATATTTAAAAGTGAATTTTTAATTTTTGTTTTCCCTCCCTACCAATGAAGCATTCTTCCCTCATATTCTTTCAGATAAGTGAGTTCCCCCATTCCTTGCTTTGTGTATAAATCTGGTAAAAAACGAAGGCAGCACACCTCTAAATCTTCAGCAGAGTCCAAACGCAGCAGCTTATCGGGACTCAAAGACACCATGGTGCTGGTTGCAGCCCTCAGGTGGGAAGTAAAGGACAGTAGGATTTAGTTTATGGTGCTCAGATAATAAAGATTTGTTTCTTATCTCTTAGCCCTGAAGCATTAAGTTCAGTGCTGTGAATTCACACAGGTTCACATGTACACTATCAAGATTAAATTAAAGCATATGGTAAAAACATCCTGAAAAATTTTAAAGCTGCAGCTCAGCATGAAATTGAACACTGAATTATTCCAATTTCAGCACCTTTATATTGTTTGGCTTCAGTTCCTGTTGGGAATTTGGGATTTCTCATGTTGCAAGGGGCAAAACTCTCAAATTGCAAAGGAAGCTATTTTGAAATGTGAATGTTCACTAAACAGCACATGGAAGTAACTTAAGATGTGGAAGCAATAACTCTTCCCACCCCCCAATTTTTCCTGCAAAAGTTATATACAACATACTACGGACTTGTAAAATATTAGGAAGAACAGATCCCAAGCCCCTAGAGGGAAATGTGCTTTTTATGAAGAAAATGGTTTGCATTTTATGCAGTGAAGGTCGACGGGAAAAATCCACATTCTTCATTATTGCTATAACTTGAAATGAAAACAAAAAAGAGCTAGATACAAATAAATTAGGACCTCAGGAATGAGCTAAGTGCTCTATTTTACCCTGCTCCATTGATGTAGGAATTCAAGTGATATAAAATTAAGGAAAACCTATTTAAACAATTGCTTGTAAGGATGTAAATTGCCTGGTCCATTTTGCTTGTGTACATAGAACATTATTAGTTGAATAATAATGATACTTTGCAGTCATCTGGTACTTTTCATCTGAGTATCTCAAGGTGCTTTACAAACATTGTCAAAGTACCCTGTTAGGTGGGAAAATATGATCCCAATTTTACAGATAGGAAAACTGAGATATGGGGACGGGAGGGTACTTGATTTGTGCACCATCACGAAAGTTTGTGGCAGAGCTTGTGATATAGCACAAAAAGTCTTAATTCCTCTCCTCCAACCATTAGACCAGGCCTGCACAACTCGTAAAGTGGCGAGGGCCACATTCCTCCAAAGAAAACAGCTGAGGGCTGAAACCTCCCAGCCCGAGGAAACACCCCGCCCCAGGGCCGCCCAGCCTTGCGGAAACAAACCCTCCTTCCCCAGCGCCGCCCCACCAAAACAGCTGTGGGCCAAAAAGGAAGGTTGGGGGTGGGGAGGTGATACTTTATTTTAAATCAACCAGGGGATCCCAGCTAAAGAGGTGGCTGGGAGCCCTCAGGGTCAAATTAAAGGGCCCGGGGCTCCGGCAGCTGGGGGAACCCGGCAGGGCCGGCTCTAGGTTTTTTGCTGCCCCAAGCAAAAAAAAATGGCTGTCTCCCTTCCCAGCCCTGGGCTCCCCCCTGTACCCTCCTGCTGCCCCAGTCCTGGGCTCTCCCCCCACCCACACACACACCCTGCCACCCCAGCGCTGGGCTTCCCCCTTTCCTCCCCACCAGTGCCCTCCCTCCACCCTGCTGCTGCCCCAGCCCTGGGCTCCCCCGCACCAATGCCCCACCCCACACCTCCTGCCACCCCAGCCCTGGGTCACTGGTAACTCGCTCCCAGGGCGGGTCATTCAGCCGGAAATTTGGATGTGCACAAAACACAGACAGGATTGGTTCCCATATGGTTACAGAGCTGCAGTAAAGTGGAACAATTTTCAGCTTGTGTGATTGGAGGATATCTGGATGCATATTATAAGACTGTCCTCCATAAATGAGGAAAAGTTGAGGTTCCTTTATTATTCTTTTGTTCCACTCTTTCTTTCTATGGGGAATTTGCCAATGCAATATCACTGTCTTCCTTTCAAACAAACAAAAAGGCAATGGCTGTTAAAAATAGCAATTCCAGTCCTAATAAGCATTTCTTGCTCAATTTTATCCTACTTTTTCTACAGCAAGTTACAGTGGATCAGTATATTTGATTTGGGAGAAATGAAGTAAAAGCTGCCCAAACCGAACTTGAGCACTCCTGAACGTTGAGGTGTTCAAATCTGGAAGGCAGGTGCTGGGGGTGGGAGAGGGCTGTGGGCTCCATGGGGGAGCATGGCAGCAACTGTCTGGAGCTGCAGGAGTCAGACACGCTGGTCTGAGTGGCACAGTAAGCGGTTTGGGGGTTGGAGAAGGGGTAGGGGGTTCCGGGGGGCAGTCAAGGGACAGGGAGCAGGGGGGGTTGGATGGGGCAGAGGTTCAGAGGGGCAGTCAGGGGACAGGCAGCAATTGATAAGCATGGGAGTCCAGGAGGTTTATCAGGGGACAGGTAGGGGGTGGGGTCCTGGGGGGGAAGTTGGGTGGGGTCTCAGGAGGGGGCAGTTGGGGACAAGGAGAAGGGAGGCTTAGATAGGGGCTGGGGTCCCAAGGGCAGTTGGGGCAGGGGGCTGGAGAGGGGGCAATCAGTGGCCAGGGGCTGGGATTTAAAGGGCTCTGGGCTCCCTGCCCCTGTGGGCAGCGCAGAGCCCTCTGATTCCCGGCCGCGGCTGGGATTTAAAAGCCTCTGGGTTCCCCGTGGCTGCCGGCAGCCCAGAGCCCTCTGACTCCCGGCCGCGGCTGGGATTTAAAGGGCTCTGGGCTCCCCGCCGCAGCAGGCAGCCCAGAGCCCTTTGAATCCCAGCCCCGGCTGAGATTTAAAGGGCTCTGGGTTCCCTGCTCCTGCAGGCAGCCCAGAGCCCTTTGATTCCTGGCCACGGCTGGGATTCAAAGGGCTCTGGGCTGCCCCAGAGCGCCGTGTGCGGGGGATTTAGAATCCCCTGGCGGGCCGCACAGTGAGGCTCCGCGGGCCGCATGTTGTGCAGGCCTGCAGTAGACAATTGTCCCTCTCATAAAATAATATCAATGTATCTTCCCCCAAATATACATGAGTATATGAAATTGTATGTGCAGCATACAGATGAAGTGTAAAGGTAGCATATTGCACAGCAAGTAGACTTTCTGCATTGTTTAGACTGCACAATTTTAGCAAAATAATGTTTCTTTTTAAGTGGATATATTTCTCAGAATGCATTGTTAAGCTTCTGTCATGTTCTTTCAAGGGCAAACATCTAGTAACAAGCAATTAAAATATTCCCAGAAAGCCAAAGAGTTTTTTTCATGAATTGTTCATTGGGCAAACAAACAAACTGAACAAAAAGTCACCTGGCTTAATAAACAAGTTCATATCGGCTTGTATGTGAGCTACTAAATGAGATTTGGTTTCTTAGAAAAATGAAAGAAATTCATGCAATCCTTAAAAAAAAATAGCATAGTTGAACTTGCTGTCTTCTTTTCAGAAACTAATAAAGTAGAAATAACTGTGTCGTATTTGTTTTTATATTGCTTGTGGAAATGTACATCAAATTTCTCTATAACATTTCTTCAACACCTTGAATTCTTAGGTCTCTAAGCCTCACAAAACCCTGTTAGGCAGGAACAGTATTACACCAGAGACCATGTTGTACTCTCTGTCCCCACCCCTGAAGAGAGAGCTGGAGTGCACCTCCACGCCCCTAATCATCCACACCCATGGGAGAGAGCAGCAGGAGCCACGCTATGATACTTGGATAGGAACTGGCAATAAAGGCCCCTTCTGTCTGTTCTCAAAACACTTCTGGTGTTAGCCTCCTGTCACACACAACTCCACACAAGGGGAAAGTGGCAAAATCCACCAACTTCGACTATGTTTCTGGGGTGGGAGGTGGGAGAGGGATGGCCCTTGCTGGTTTTCAGACACTTTCACTAAAATGATGGGTATCATCTGACTGGCATTCTTTTTTGGCCTTACTTTTTTTTTTTTTCTGAGGCCGACATGGAGAAAGGAAGGCACAGTGGGACAGCACTGGTTTAGCAGGATAACTGGGCAGTGGGGCAGAAGAGGAGATGTAATGGTCTGGGTCTGTTAATACATTTTTAACATTTGGTTTGCGTGTTACCTGTTCTGCCTGTTTAGATTTTAAGCTCCGTGGGCAGGCATTGTGATCTGTGTTTCTACAATACTTAGCACAATCAGGTTCTGAGCCTGAGTGAAACTTTTGGGGACAACTACAGTATAAATGATAATAATCATAAGACCGTCATTTGTTTTGTTTTTCAGAAATTGTGAATTTAGAGGACTCTATTACCAGTTATTTCAAGGGATAGATTCTTATGTGAAGAATAATTACTTCCAGTACTCTGTAATTTTGCTTCACAGGGATTCCTGCAAACAATTATAAAAAATGAGTCTTTCTGTCTCTGTTTAAATCTTTGAGATTACTATCAAATATTAATATTAACATTGTATCAAATGATTTACTAAAGTCCAAATAGATTAATTCCAATCATCCATTTTTTTTAAATTCTCTCTCTCTCATTAAAAAAAAAAATTAGGAAAGACCTATATTTTCTAAACTCATGCTAATTATTGCTGATGATTCTTTTATCCTTCATGAGCTGGTAATCTCTGCCCCTCTACCTTCCTTTCCCTCTGCTCCAAATCCATGGTTTTACTTGAAAAAACTGTTAATTATAAGACAGCAGTCACCAGGATCAATCTTCTTTCCTTTCTCAAATCTAGTACAACATCTACTTTTGTCCTGTTATGCTTTTAGATACTACAAGGCCTACAGTCCCTGAAAGCAGGTGAGGTAATATCTTTTTACTTGTGTGGTCCCTTCTAACCCTATGATTTTATGATTCTATCTTGATTTAGTCCTAAGTAGAGCACAGGAGGTCCAAGAGGTGAATATAAATGGACCGCTTGGTAAGAGTGAACATAAGATAATTAAATTTAACATCCCTGTGGCGGGGAAAACACCACAGTGATCCAACAGTGTCGCATTTAATTTAAGAAAGGGTAACTAGACAACAATGAGGAGGTTAGTTAAACTGAAATTAAGAGTTACAGCAAGCTGCATGGAAACTTTTAAAATACACCGTAATAGAGGCTCAACTTAAATGTATACCCCAAATTAAAAAAAAAACATAGTAAGAGAACCAAAAAAGTGCCACAGTGAGAGAAGAAAGAAGCAGTGAGAGGCAAAAAGGCATCCTTTAAAAACTGGAAGTTAAATCCTAGTGAGGAAAATAAAAAGGAGCATAAACTCTGGCAAATGAAGTGTAAGAATATAATTAGGAAGGCCAAAAAAAGAATTTGAAGACCAGCTAGCCAAAAGATTCAAAAAGTAATAGCAAAAAAAATAAAATAAAATAAAATAAAAAAAATTAAGTACATCAGAAGCAGAAAGCCTGCTAAACAACCAGTGGGGCCACTAGACAATTGAGATGGCAAAGGAGCATTCAAGGATGATAAGATCATTGCGGAGAAACTAAATTAATTATTTGCATTAGTCTTCAAGGCTGAGGATGTGAGGGAAGTTCCCAAACCTGAGCCATTCTTTTTAGATGACAAATCTGAGGAACTGGCCCAGATTGAGGTGTCATTAGAGGAGGTTTTGTAACAAATTGATAAACTACACAGTAGTAAGTCACCAGGACCAGAAGGTATTCACTCAAGAGTTGTGAAGGAACTCAAATGTGAAATTTCAGGACTACTAACTGTAGTCTGTAACCTATCATTTAAATCAGCTTCTGTACTAAATGACTGGAAGATAGCTAATGTGACACCAATTTTTAAAAAGTGCTCCAGAGATGATGTCGGCAATTACCGGTGATGCTGGTAAGCCTGACTTCAGTACTGGGCACACTGGTTGAAACTATAGTAAAGAACAAAATTGTCAGACACACAGATGAACATAATATGTTGGGAAATAGTCAACACGGTTCTTGTAAAGAGAAATCATTCCTCACCAATCTACTAGAATTCTTTGAAGGGGTCAACAAGCATGTGGACAAGGGGAATCCAGTGGATATAGTGTATTTAGGTTTTCAAAAAGCCTTTGACAAGGTCCCTTGCCAAAGGCTATTAAGCAAAGTAAGCTGTCATGGGATAAGAGGGAAGGTCCTCTCATGGATTGGTAACTGGTTAAATGATAGGAAACAAAGGGTAGGAATAAATGGTCAGTTTTTAGAATGGAGAGAGGTAAATAGTGGTGTCCCCCAGGGGTCTGTACCGGGTTCAGTCCTAGTCAACATATTCATAAATTATCTGGAAAAGGGGTCAAAAGTGAGGTGGCAAAATTTGGAGATGATACAAAACTATTCAAGATAGTCTCCCAGGCAGACTGCGAAGAGCTACAAAAGGATTTCTCAAAACTGGATGACTGGGCAACAAAATGGCAAGTGAAATTCAATGTTGATAAATGCAAAGTAATGCACATTGGAAAACATGATCCCAACTGTACATATAAAATGATGGGGTATAAATTAGCTGTTACCACTTCAAGAAAGAGATCTTGGAGTCATTGTGGATAGTTCTCTGAAAACATCCACTCAATATGCAGCAGCAGTCAAAAAAGCAAACAGAATGTTGGGAATCATTAAGAAAAGGATAGATAATACAGAAAATATCATATTGCCTCTGTATAAATCCCTGATATGCCCACATCTTGAATACTCCGTACAGATGTGGTTCTCCCATCTCAAAAAAGATATATTGGAATTGGGAAAGGTTCAGAAAAGGGTAACAAAAATGACTAGGGGCATGGAGTGTCTTCCCTATGAGGAGAGATTAATAAGACTGGGACTTTACACCTTGGAAAAGAGACAACTAAGGGGGGATATGATAGAGGTCTATACAATCATGACTGGTGGGAGAAAGTAAATAAGGAAGTGTTATTTACCCCTTCTCATAACACAAGAATTAAGGGTCACCAAATGAAATTAATAGGCAGCAAGTTTAAAACAAACAAAAGGAAGTATTTTTTCATACAACACACAGTCAACCCGTGGAACTCCTTGCCAGAGAATATTATGAAGGCCAAGACTATAACAGGATTCAAAAAAGAATTAGATAAATTCATGGAGGATAAATCCATCAATGGCTATTAGCCAGGATGGGCAGGAATGGTGTCCCTAGCCTCTACTTGCCAGAAGCATGGATCACTTGATGATTATCTGTTCTGTTCATTCCCTCTGGGGCGCCTGTCATTGGCCACTGTTGGAAGACAGGATACTGGGATAAATGGACCTTTGGTCTGACCCAGTATGGCCGTTCTTATGTTCTTATCATCTGGTACATAATCCCCAATTTTCCCTGTCTATTTTTTTTTAAATAATGGCATAATTTCCTCTACAAATTACTTTCAAAACCTAGAATGAAGTCCTGACCCCAGATGTAAATGGCAACATTCTCATTAACTTCAGTTGGGCAAGAATTCCACTCCTAATAATTATGCATAACTGATTTGGTTGTTCCAATTTTCCAAGTGTTCCCTTAGCTGTTCCTTATCAGTGGCCATTATCAGAAGGTCTCTCTCACTTCTGAACTGTGAGTAGTAAGGCACCACAGGGATTTTTATTAGATCTAGTGTTTCTTAATACCAGGGCCGCCCAGAGGGGGGGGGGCAAAGGGGGCAATTTGACCTGGGCCCCGGGCTCAGCAGGGGCCCCCAAGAGAACAGCGGAGGCTCCCGCCTCCGCCCCTCTCCTGGAGCCTCAGAGCTTGATGTCTCCGGCGGAGCCCCTGAGCCCCGCCCTGCTCAGAGCCGCGTGGGGAGGGGGCGGGACCGGGAGCTCCGGGCTGAGCTCTGCTCCCTCCGCTCGGCGTGGAGCTCAGGCCCCGCCGGCCACACGCTGCCGCTGTTCCGGCGAGGCGCTGAGACTCCGGGCGAGGAGGGAGCCGGGGGTAAGAGGCTGGGGCCGGGGCCGGGGGGAAGCGGGACCCGCCGCCGAAGCGCAGCCCGGTCTTCGGCGGCGGGGGGCCCTTCCGTTCCGGGACCCGCCGCCGAAGTGCCCCGAAGACCCGCGGCGGGGACCCCCCCGCGCCGCACTTCGGCGGCGGGTCCCGCTTCGGCGGTAATTCGGCGGTGGGGGGCTCCCGCCGCGGGTCTTCGGGGCACTTCGGCGGCGGGTCCCGGAACGGAAGGGCACCCCACTGCCGAAGACCCCGGGCCCCCGGAATCCTCTGGGCGGCCCTGCTTAATACCTTCCTTGGTGATCTAGAAGACAGAATAAACAAGGTTTTAAGTAAATTCACATATGATTCAAAAAGCAGTGAGGAAAGAAAATAATACAGATTGACCAGTAGAATCATGGACATATAACAACAAAAGATTCTGCATGGAAAAATATAAACTTGTCCATCTGGAGAAAAATAAGGCAGATATTCAATAGATGGGTAAAACATGGTATATATTGCTTAAATATACTGCAAGAGCAGTTCTAGTCTAAAAAGGTGACTGTGTAAAACTGCACTGCTTCTTTTGTGTAATCAGAAATAGGCCTGCTTACCTACTCAAATAAATGTTTTCCTTTTTATCTGTGTTCACATTACAGAGCGAACATAGCTGCGTAGGCCTGATCCAAAGCCCACTGAAGTGAATGCGGAGATGTCTAAGAATGTTTTTTAGGCTCATTTATCATCAATAAAATTGTTAACTTACTTCTTATAGAAGGGTCATATTATATCTTCCTGTAAGAGGGTCCACTGAAGACAAAAAAGTACACTTACGCAATCCCATTGGACAGATTGTGGGTTACACAGATATAACTGAGGGTGTAATTTGTCCTGCAGAACTTTTTATTATTGGTGATGATGCGTGAGAAGGAAAGTACATAGCTTGGTTTTCAGATCCCAGGTAGAGTTTACAGAGCTGTTAGCTAGGGGGAGATCCACTGAACTGGAGCACATTTGATAGGGGAATTGAAGAATCCCCATTGCCATTTTGTACTGGGTCAGTTTTCAGAGCATAATAAGAATGAACTGCAAATTAGGCATAATAAGGCAGTATAAAAGCCAAATATATTTTTGGCTATATCTGTACAGGAGGCATTTCATCATGGGACAGGGAAGTAATATTTTCATAGTATACAGCTGTAGTGCATCTGTATGTGGGAAACTGTGTTAGGTTCCAGAAAGATATTGACAAATTAGAGAGAGTTCAGAAAACAGCAACAAAAAGTAAGATGCCAGAGGGAATGATTGATGGGGAGTGATTGAGTTAAATATGTATAGCTTAGCTAAGTGATAAGTAAGAAGGACATGATAACAGTCTACAACTATCTGAAGTGTGTCAATACAGATAAAGGAGACTGCACAGTGGAAATGGAAAATAAATTAGAAATAAGAGGATGAAATTAATGAATGGACAATTGAGGCTAGTCTGTCCATCTTCTCTCTTGATCACTGCATCATACTTCTGTTTGGTTTCCCTAATACTTATACTGTACCTCCAGACTGTCAGAAATTATGGTGCCCATAGTCAGACCTAATAATTCCCTTTTTCCAGTCACTCCAGTGATTTCTTGTGGCCAATGCTTTTTTAAAATGCTCATTTTTGCCTTCAGGTCCCTACAGAATTCTGCGCTGGCCCACATCTCAGACCTTAGATCAGGGATCAGCAACCTTTGGCACGCGGCTCACCAGGGTAAGCCTCCTGGCGGGCCGGGCCAGTTTGTTTTCCTGCCGCGTCCGCAGGTTCGGCCGATCGCGGCTTCCACTGGCCATGGTTTGCCACTCCAGGTCAATGGGGGCTGTGGGAATCAGCGCGGGCCGAGAGATGTGCTGGCCACCGCTTCCTGCAGCCCCTATTAGCCTGGAGCGGCGAACTGCGGCCAGTGGGAGCTGTGATTGGCCGAACCTGCAGACGCGGCAGGTGAACAACCCAGCCCGGCCCGCCAGGGGCTTACCCCAGCGAGACGCATGATGAAGGTTGCCGATCCCTGCCTTAGATCAACAAGTTTAGGCTTCTAAGCGGCTATGTCACTTTTGAAAATGGGACTTGGGATCCTAAGTCAATTAGATGCTTTTGAAAATACTCACCCTTGACTCTTATTGCGTCCTCCCTTAGCCCATATTCCACTGATAATGCCAGCCTCAGTGACCCATTAGTTTTTCTCCTTCTCTTGTCTCTGTACCTTCTTGCATATTTCTCTTTATATATGGAACAATCCCCAAAGATTGGCCCATGTTCTCCATCAATTTCTTCATAATATGTAATACATGATAATAATAATTCTACAACTCCGCCACAAAAAGCCTACACTGGATGTTCTTTCCATCCCATCATCACATTAGCTGTATTGCCAACCTCAAGCATTCAAAAATCATCATGAGACAAGCCCTCCAAAATCACAAAATAGCTTGAAAAGTATGAGCTTTTTAAAAAATAATAAATTTGAGGTTCTTTTCATTTGCCTATTGGTTTTTTAACTTTGGGGGTTCCCTCATTTCACATTTTCAAGCTTTCCTCCACAATCACAAGCTAGAAACTTAATAAATAAATGAAAGCTAAGATCTTCCACTAATCACTTGACTCCAGGTGGTGGGACTTTAAGAAAAAACACCAAATATGAGAGACTTATGGGAGCTGTCAACACTGCACTAGAGGAGATCAAAGTATCAAAAATAAATCCATCAACATTAACTCCCTCCTCTGGGTTCCTCAGTGCATTTTGTTGTCTTCTGTCTCAGCATCTGACACTCAGAATGTATCATCCCTGGAGCAGCTATTGTCTTTTTATTTTATTTTATTTTATTTTTGCTTTGGACAGCGCTGAGCATAACAGGTTCTTTATTTCAAAAAATACTGCTGCTAAAACCACCACGTTCATATAGTTTCCATCAAAAAAAATTGCCCTACTTTTGGTTAGCATTCAGCCCTCCGCAAATCTTCTGGCAAACCTGGCCCAGATTCATTATGGATGTCCCATAATTACCTCATTTGTCGTATTATAATTACCTCATTTGCTGTTTTCAGCCGAGGCACTGAAGTAACCACTGCATTTTCCCCAGCTAAATAAATATGAGGGCCTGTGATGTACCAGTATATCTCTGTGTGTAAATATTTTAACAATATTTTAAACATCCTATTTAAAATCAATAAATAACCAGAAGTGCACTATGCTTTGTAAATTATTCTTTGGGGCAAAGCAGGAAATCCATATGTGTTGGGGGGGAGGGAGGGTTCCTGAGCTTGTGCAGGAAAATAAAATATCAAATTTAGTCAATACAGTTGAATCAAGGGCCCCAGAAAATGCATCACAAAGTACTGTTTGTGCTCACAAATGGTAAAAAAAAAAAAAAAAAAGATAATAAATCAGACTTGTGGCACAGCCAGGTAAATTATTGGACCTTCTGTTATGTGCCACAGGAAAGTTTTAAAGAAGGCATGAATGGAACAGAGATATACCAGTGTGGATGAGGAGCTGGCTTAATTTAGATGAAAGAATATAAAAATGCCTGGAAAGCTACAGTTGCCATACTTGGCTACCTAAATCTCACCTGCCAAATGAGAATAGTCAGCCATTGCATGTGCAGGTGGGTATTTATGTGCACAGTTAGCGGGTCTGTGAGCACAAGTGTCCATTTGCAAATGAAAAATCAGATTTTGTCGATAATGAAGCAGTTGCACTTGCAAATTTTATGGGTTTTATTTAGGTGGCCAGCTTTGAGAGAGAGAGAAAGGGAGAGAGAGTGGATAAACTAAGTCTTGGTCTAAGCTAGCACAATTCCATTAACCACGTGTCTATTTGGCCATTTGTAAGTATGGGTGTGTCTCAGGAAACTGTAAGAGGATTATAGCTTAATTGTGATTTTTCTGAACAGCCATGCTGGAGATGTTGTTTTGATTCTGAATCTTGGATTCTCTGCCTCGTGGATAGGAGTGTTGAAGACAAATGCTTGGCTTTTTAGAATGATGACGTGTCTGTCCCTGTCAATAAACAGAAGCACTTATGGGGTCGAAAGGAAGTCCCACCCAGGCCTCATTGATCGAAGTTTGGTAGTTATAAAATATGTGGTATATCATGCAGTGCTGATAAGTGCAATGTGGAAAAAAAAGAGTAAATACAGAGTAATCCGAGCTCTGTACCTATGCCAGATAAGCTTTCATTGCCCAGGAAGAAACTTAATAAACAATTGAAACAAGTAGTGGTCTGTGTAGATGTGTGGGATTCCTGGTGGCCGGCAAAGGGAAGTTACTTTTCCCCGTGTTTAAGCATTTTGGCATAACCTCAGGGTACCCATGAACCAGGCTTAATTGGCCACGTAACTTTGCTATAGCAGACAAGAATGCAGGGGTCAGGGGGCTACTGACAAAGGCAAGGACTATAAAGATGAATGAATGTGTTTAGCTTATGTACAAGTATATAAGCTATATCAGGCTGGATCAGGCTTAACTTATTAATATGATTAAGTCAGCCAATGTGGAAACATTCTTCCTTAAGCTGTAGGTCTGTAAAGTACTGCCCTTGAGAGAGACAGTTGTGTTTGAGAGATGACTTTGGACAGTCTTGGTAATATTGCTCCTCAGGCAACACTTCACGACCGTTGCCTGTAAAACTTGTCATCATTTGGATTATAATCATAGAATCATAGAATCTCAGGGTTGGAAGGGACCTCAGGAGGTCATCTAGTCCAACCCCCTGCTCAAAGCAGGACCAAACCCAACTAAATCATCCCAGCCAGGGCTTTGTCAAGCCTGACCTTAAAAACCTCTAAGGAAGGAGATTCCACCACCTCCCTAGGTAACCCATTCCAATTCTTCACCACCCTACTAGTGAAAAAGTTTTTCCTAATATCCAACCTAAACCTCCCCCTCTGCAACTTGAGACCATTACTCCTTGTTCTGTCATCTTCTACCACTGAGAACAGTCTAGATCCATCCTCTTTGGAACCCCCTTTCAGGTAGTTGAAAGCAGCTATCAAATCCCCCCTCATTCTTCTCTTCTGCAGACTAAACAATCCCAGTTCCCTCAGCCTCTCCTCATAAGTCATGTGCTCCAGCCCCCTAATCACTTTTGTTGCCCTCCGCTGGACTCTCTCCAATTTATCCACATCCTTCTTGTAGTGTGGGGCCCAAAACTGGACACAGTACTCCAAATGAGGCCTCACCAGTGCTGAGTAGAGGGGAATGATCACATCCCTCGATCTGCTGGAAATGCCCCTACTTATACAACCCAAAATGCTATTAGCCTTCTTGGCAACAAGGGCACACGGTTGACTCATATTCAGCTTTTCATCCACCATAACCCCTAGGTCCTTTTCTGCAGAACTGCTGCCCAGCCATTTGGTCCCTAGTCTGTAGCAGTGCATGGGATTCTTCCGTCCTAAGTGCAGGACTCTGCACTTGTCCTTGTTGAACCTCATCATATTTCTTTTGGCCCAATCCTCTAATTTGTCTAGGTCCCTCTGTATCCTATCCCTACCCTCCAGCGTATCAACCACTCCTCCCAGTTTAGTGTCATTTGCAAACTTGCTAAGGGTGCAGTCCACACCATCCTCCAGATCGTTAATGAAGATATTGAACAAAACCGGCCCCAGCACCGACCCTTGGGGCACTCCACTTGATACCGGCTGCCAACTAGACATGGAACCATTGATCACTACCCGTTTAGCCTGACCATCTAGCCAGTTTTCTATCCACCTTACTGTCCATTCATCCAGCCCATACTTCTTTAACTTGCTGGCAAGAATACTGTGGGAGACTGTATCAAAAGCTTTGCTAAAGTCCAGAAACAGCACATCCACTGCTTTCCCCTCATCCACAGAGCCAGTTATCTCGTCATAGAAGGCAATTAGGTTAGTCAGGCACGACTTGCCCTTGGTGAATCCTTGCTGACTGTTCCTGATCACTTTCCCCTCCTTTAAGTGGTTCAGGATTGATTCCTTGAGGACCTGTTCCATGATTTTTCCAGGGACTGAGGTGAGACTGACTGGCCTGTAGTTCCCTGGATCTTCCTTCTTCCCTTTTTTAAAGATGGGCACTACATTAGCTTTTTTCCAGTCATCCGGGACCTCCCCCGATCGCCATGAATTTTCAAAGATAATGGCCAATGGCTCTGTAATCTCATCGGCCAACTCCTTTAGCACCCTCGGATGCAGCGCATGGACTTGTGCTCGTCCAGCTTTCCTAAATAGCCCCGAACTACTTCTTTCTCCACAGAGAGCTGGTCACCTCCTCCCCATACCGTGCTGCAGAGTGCAGCTGTCTGGGAGCTGACCTTGTCTGTGAAGACAGAGGCAAAAAAAGCATTGAGTACACTAGCTTTCTCCACATCCTCTGTCACTAGGTTCCCTCCCTCATTCAGCAAGGGGCCCACACTTTCCTTGACTTTCTTCCTGTTGCTAACATACCTAAAGAAACCCTTCTTGTTACTCCTAACATCTCCGGCTAGCTGCAACTCCAAGTGTGATTTGGCCTTCCTGATTTCACTCCTGCATGCCTGAACAATACTTTTATACTCCTCCCTGGTTATTTGTCCAATCTTCCACTTCTTGTAAGCTGTTCTTTTGTGTTTAAGATGAGCAAGGATTTCACTGTTAAGCCAAGCTGGTCACCTGCCATATTTATTTTTCTTCCTACACATCGGGATGGTTTGTTCCTGCAACCTCAATAAGGTTTCTTTGAAATACAGCCAGCTTTCCTCGACTTCTTTCCCCGTCATGTTATTCTCCCAGGGGACCTTGCCCATCAGTTCCCTGAGGTAGTCGAAGTCTGCTTTTCTGAAGTCCAGGGTCTCTGTTCTACTGCTTTCCTTTTTTCCTTGTGTTAGGATTCTGAACTCGACCATCTCATGGTCACTGCCTCCCAGGTTCCCATCCACTATTGCTTCCTCTACTATTTCTTCCCTGTTTGTGAGCAGCAGGTCAAGAAGAGCTTTTCCCCTAGTTGGTTCCTCCAGCACTTGCACCAGGAAATTGTCCCCTACACTTTCCAGAAACTTCCTAGATTGTCTGTGCACTGCTGTATTGCTCTCCCAGCAGATATCAGGGTGATTAAAGTCACCCATGAGAACCAGGGCCTGTGATCTAGCAACTTCTGTTAGTTGCTGGAAGAAAGCCTCGTCCACCTCATCCCCCTGGTCTGGTGGTCTGTAGCAGACTCCCACCACGACATTACCCTTGTTGTTCATACTTCTAAATTTAATCCAGAGACACTCAGGTTTTTCTGCAGTTTCATACTGGAGCTCTGAGCAGTCATACTGCTCTCTTATGTACAACGCAACTCCCCCACCTTTTCTGCCCTGCCTGTCCTTCCTGAACAGTTTATATCCATCCATGTGAGTTATCCCACCAAGTCTCTGTTATTCCAATTACATCATAATTCCCTGACTGTGCCAGGACTTCTAGTTCTCCCTGCTTGTTTCCCAGGCTTCTTGCATTTGTGTATAGGCACTTAAGATAACTCGCTGATTGTCCCGCTTTCTCGGTCTGAGACAGGAGTCCTCCCCTCTTGCAGTCTCCTGCTTGTGCTTCCTCCCGGTATCCCACTTCCCCACTTACCTCGGGGCTTTGGTCTCCTTCCCCCGGTGAACCTAGTTTAAAGCCCTCCTCACTAGGTTAGCCAGCCTGCTTGCAAAGATGCTCTTCCCTCTCTTCGTGAGGTGGAGCCCATCTCTGCTTAGCAATCCTTCTTCTTGGAAGACCATCCCATTGTCAAAGAATCCAAACCCTTCTCTCCGACACCATCTGCGTAGCCATTCATTGATTGCCACGATTCGACGGTCTCTACCCTGGCCTTTTCCTGCCACAGGGAGGATAGACGAGAACACCACTTGCGCCTCAAACTCCTTTATCCTTCTTCCCAGAGCCACGTAGTCTGCAGTGATACGCTCAAGGTCATTCTTGGCAGTATCATTGGTGCCCACGTGGAGAAGCAGGAAGGGGTAGCAATCCGAGGGCTTGATGAGTCTCGGCAGTCTCTCCGTCACATCGTGAATCCTAGCCCCTGGCAAGCAGCACACCTCTCGGTTTTCCCGGTCAGGGCGGCAGATAGATGACTCAGTCCCCCTGAGGAGAGAGTCCCCGACCACCACCACCCTCCTCCTCCTCCTCTTGGGAGTGGTGGTCGTGGAACCCCCATCCCTAGGACAGTGCATCTCATGCCTTCCAATCAGTGGAGTCTCCTTCTGCTCTGTTCCCTCAGATGTATCATCCACTCCACTCTCTGCACTAGTACCTGCGGAGAGAACATGAAAACGGTTGCTCACCTGTATCTGTGTTACTGGTACATGGACATTTCTGGTACTCTTTCCTCTTCTGGAAGTCACATGCCGCCAATTATCCTCGCTGGCCTTCTGTCCCCGCTGCATAGCCTGCTCTGAATCTTCAGAACATTGTGGCCGCTGAAGCTGATCCTGACGTCTATCCAGGAAATCCTCATTTTCTTTTATGGAACACAGGGTTGTTATTCGTTTCTCCAGACCTTGAATCTTCTCTTCCAAGATGGAGATCAGCTTGCACTTTGTACAGACAAAGTCGCTTCTATCCTGTGGAAGGAAGACAAACATGGCGCATCCTGTGCAGGTTACAACGGCGGATTGCTCAGCATCCATGGTCTCTTCCTTCTAAGAGCTCTCTCCAGGCGAACTCCCAGGCAATAATATTGACTGAAGATGAAGTGTAAAGTGAAAAACTTTGTAAGTTGAAAGAGCAATTCACAGTGGAATATAATTTCTGAACTGGATGGCTAGTTAATTGTCAATGATAGTAATTTGTTTAAATACAATGGCTAATACTTCTCCCTTTACACTAACCCCATTATCTCTATATGTGGAGCTTCAGCAGGCAAGCGATGAAATACTCCAAATGCTGTTCTAAATGTTAAGGAGGTTGAAGGTCTCAGCTGCTTCCTGTAGTCCAGAGCTGAGGCACATTGTGTTAGCTATACAAGCATTATTTACAGTGAAGTATTTATAATGATGATAGTCATAATAAATAGATTATTGTTTGTTTGTCATTAGGATGGTCACTGTCACTGCACGTACCAAACTTGTTTTATGGACAGATACTTTTATTCTTCATTGTTATCAGTCTGGCAGCATTCAAGAGCACCTCAATGGTTAAAAATATAAGAAGAAAAATGGTTAAAATATAAGTCCTCTCTGTCCTCTCAAAATATGCTTCAGCAAAGAGGTACTTTCTGATGAGACATATGTTATGTTAAATGGTCATTTGAACTGTGCATTAGCCACTGGCTGTCCAGTCAATACTTTGATTTTGCCGCCAAAACTTATTGCCCTGCCAAATAGGGCAATAGCATCACACTTTCTTCAAGGGTATATGGGGCTGTGACAGAGCCAGCTGAGTTGTTTGACTGTCGAAAGATGTAATGTGTGTTTGACTGTCGAAAGATGTAATGTGTGTATGAAGACTACACCACCGTCTTCTCACTCTTGAGTTATCAAATGTTTTCATAGGAGAAAACTGAAATGTCATGTCTGACCTACGCCACCATGCACTTTATTAGATAGAATGTAGCTCTGAACATGTTCTCATACTTGTTGAATGTAGTCTGTTTTGGAAGCAATATAGTACATTGAAAATGTGTTAATAGGCAGTATATTTTAAAATATATTTTTTCTGTTCTTTTGTGCAAGTGTTGCCATGTTATTTTGTCTCTTGCTTTGTTATGTATTTTATGTATTTACCCCAGAATATAATTTAGTTAGAGAAAATCATTCATGTTTGTAATGGGGATTCCCATAAATGCAACATTTCATCTCAATGCCATTGGTTAAATCATGACTTTTAGATTGTAATATCTTTGGGGGAAGGTTCTTTTCTTTATGCATATTTGTAAATACTGTAGCACATAGTTGGCACAATACAAATAATAAATAATAGATTGGCAGCACCAAAAGTTATGATCCCACAGCTCTTAGGGGGCATAGCTGAAAAGAATTGGATTTTGCCTTCAAGTCTCCTGTCAGGTGTCCATATCTCAAAATATGCCATCACAATTGGTGCCACCTACTGGCCAACTCAGCAGACTGAGTCACCCTCTCACTTCTGGAGAGGCTCTCTTCAAATTTAAGACATGTCGGTGGAGCACTGTAAGGAGGTTTGATCTGTTGCTGCCTATGTTATACCTGCTTTTAGGATAAAGTCTCCAAGACTCGGTGGCATCATTTGTCATAAAAATGCAAATAATGAAAAAAGTATTGGCTTAAATAAATTCATTTTCTTATATAGTGAGAGCACATGAAGTTTCAGCATAACTGGAAAAAGTGAAGTGACTTTAAAATACAGTAAGAAAATCTGTCAATACACAGCAAGTGTGAAATCATTTTCTAGACAACAAAATTAAGAGTACTTAAAACTATGCCAGCATTTAATGCGGTAGAGCAAAATAGTCAGCAAAATTGCATTATCTTAAAAGGCAATTATGAGCATAGTTGCAAATATTTTCTGCATATACATGTGCTTTTTATATAAATATACATGGTATTTATAAATTTAACTCGTAAATAAGTACAGTCTTTATTGATATTTTATTTATTGTACACCTACAATTACCAAAAGTAGCATTTCATCATTATAATCTCTTCTTGCCAAGCCTTCCTCATGTTAGGCTGATGAAGTCATATACAGACAGCCCTCCCTCCACTCCTACCGCTGATTGCTGAGGTCCATACACACTATGCCTGTCAAGTTTTTCACTTTCTCAGCTGTCAGAAGCTTGCTGGGTTTTTTCAGTCATGCAAGTTTTCCCTGACCACTACAAGTACAATTATTCTTTGACCCCTGTGCTTACATTAATGCCAGTTGGAGTGGCACTGCTGAGCGTGTGGGTTGCTGACTCGCAGTAAGGAAGGATCCACTTGAGGAAAGAGGTGGCTCAGAGACAGTGTGTTTTTAACCGGAGACACCAGCATCCCCTTTCATTAGACACTTTACAGTGGTCATGGAATTAAAAGCAGGGAAGGGCAAGCCTGGTTAATTAAAAGTAAGAACTGACTTAACCTTTCTCCTAAAACTTGAATCCAAGTTGGAACTTTATTTCTTTGAGGTTTAAAGGATTTTTACTAATTTCATGACAAAGCTGTCTGTCTGTCCAATCATCATGTTTATACTGATGCCTACCACCATAGTATCTGAGTGCCTTTCAGGTGGAATTGATAGCAATAGTGAAGTCCCTTGTTGACTTCTTGGTGTCTCCAGTACTTCTCCTTTTTGGGGGGTCAAAATACTGTTTTAGGGTTTTGTTTGGTTGGTTTTACATTTTGTTGATGGTGTTCGTTGGTTGGTCAGGGTTTAGGGGCAAAATGAGTTATTTTTGTGAGTGGAAAAATCTGAGCTGCAGTGTGTGTGTCCGGATCCAAATTTCCACAGAGTTTGGGTTGGAAATGTTTACATTTGGTGTTCTAGTTGTGCACGTTGTGGAAGCAGATCTGTGCTGAGTTGTGGGAGTTGGCATCCATGCATCCAACGAAGTGGGTATTCACCCACAAAAGCTCATGCTCCAATATGTCTGTTAGTCTATCAGGTGCCACAGGACTCTTTGCTGCTTTTACAGATCCAGACTAACACGGCTACCCCTCTGATACATGACTCCCCTAAAGATGTTCCCCAGGCATTTTGAGGAGAGCAATGCCCCACTTGCTCACCTGGGGCCTGATCCAAACTTTACTTAAGGCATTTTGGGTCTTTCCATTGACTTCAGTGGACTTTGGATTAGGCTTCTTTATCAAATGTTCATGACATGGCGAGAGTTGTCAGTCCTGTGAGTTTAGAGGAGGGACTTTGCCTAGTCTGCTTAATCTTTAATTTTCACACTGAATTGTGATGAATTTATATCAGGCTGCAATCCCCTGACCGTGTGTTGGTTGCATGAAATTTCACTTCATAACCCCTGATGATGACCCAAAAAATGTATTTCCTTTCTCTTTATAGGTTAAAAAAATATAGAGAGAAATGGTTCAACGGTCTACCATTTGATTTTTCCCTAAGCAAAATAAATTTGTTTTTGTTTCTTAGAGTTGAAGAGTGCTGAAGACCCTGGACAGGTCTTGTCAGTATACCAGTGAGATGGCTTATTATTGCATCCATAAGACTGACGGACTGATTTCTGTTGCTTTGCCACAGTTGAATACTGTCAACTTTATGGAATAAATGTGTTTTTCCTTTAGTACTGCATAGTACTGTAATAATTGATTAAATCATAACTATGAACTACACATATATGTATGT
Source organism: Mauremys mutica (assembly GCF_020497125.1). NCBI lineage: Eukaryota > Metazoa > Chordata > Testudines > Geoemydidae > Mauremys > Mauremys mutica. The sequence goes on along the minus strand of NC_059072.1, from coordinate 185,811,912 downwards.
ATGTATATATCAAACCCCACTATGACAAGCCTTCCTCTTAACCAGCCATGCATCTCTTAAGAGTTTAATACCAGCACAAATAAGGCACCAATGGGACCAACAGAGTTGGACTTTTGTCCTCCTGTAGTTGAGGGTTTATTAACAGCTTTGCCAGTTTTATGTGGCTTTTGGATGTTTATATGTAGCTTGATTCAGGATTCTACCTTTCTGCACTGCTCATTAGTTGTAGTGGCCTTTCTAAACCTAGTCTTTTGGGAATGACAGCGATTGTGACAGATGGCAGAGGAAAAGAATTGAATGGGGACATGGCTTCTCACTCTGTCTCTGTCTCTCTTGCTTTCCTTCCTCTTTTTTTTTTCTTCAGTACTGATGTTAGATTCCCATGCATTTGCCCCTGGAGAGAGACAAATTGCAGTAGTTACTTATACAGCGCTTCACAGAGCACTTGTGAGAAAAAGCTCCTGTGTTTCTCCTTTGCCAAATATAAATCAATTGTTGTGTTTTTACTTTTTTAAAATTGGATTTATTTTTATTATTTGCATCTTGTGAAAAGTAATGCATTGAGAGCATTAGAACCCACAGATGTGTCTTTATAGGAGCGCACCTGTTATACCACAGCAAAAGCATCTTTCAGCTGCTGTACTACTGTTTATGGTTTGAAAGTAGACACTCTAGTGGAGAAAAGTGGTATTTTTAATTTTGGCTCTAAAGAGTCAGGAATACTTAGGACAATATTTTGGCGTCACCGCTGACCAATATATCCCCTATTTTTGTACAATGTAAATGAGAGTGTGTGTTAACAGTGTGCAACATTTACATTGCATAAAATTGGTATTTTGCCTTCCAGAATGACTGCTCAACCCAGAGACCTTTTCAGGTATGTCTGGGAGGGGGAGGTGAGACACAGTGGGAGGGAGACAGCAGGATGCATGTCCTTTGAACTTGACAGAGTGAGAAAGAAGAGAGTTTAAATTCTAAGCCGTTTATGTCTTTCTTAGGAAAATGAATGTATTTCAAAGCATGACAAGTAGGCTAAAACTTCAACATTTTACGTCAGTGGTGATAGGTGTCTAGGAGAATTTCTCAAGATCGCATGTTAACCATGGAATCTGAAGATTGTACAAGAGTGGCACTCAATTGTAATTTCTGTATGTATACAGGGAAAAAGTCAGCCAGGCACTTCAAAATGTAAAATACAAACAGACTTAAAACAGCATATTTGTTTCTTTCTCATCAGAAATCTGTGTGTTCTTTATACTCTTAAATCTAATCTGTAGATATACATTTCTCTCAACAAATAAATGGACAAAAACATTAGCTGGCTCTCCCATACTTTGCCTTAAAAAGAATACAGTTAGGCCTAGATTGTGTGTAGTCCTGCAGAGAGGCAGAGAAAGCTTTCTCTCTCCTCTCCACTCCTTTCAGGGATTAGCTACAATCTCAGTCCCATGTGTTTTTTGCACACAGAGGCTCTTCAAGGCTATCACTGTCAGTTGCAATATTACTGCTATGGCCCTAGCACTCTTCCATTGGCTAGCAGAGCTAAGCTGGCACAGGGTGGGAGAATGCAAACTGGATCTTTTCACAGAATTCTGAAATCCATTGAATACATTTATTAAAGTTTATGTGATTAGCTCTAATTATGATCTACAGTTTATGTGGAAATGGATATGGGTTCTAGGGGAACCTTAGAAACATGGATATAACCATGTGGTTCAGGGTCAATTCTCCATTAGCCTTGGTGCTTTGTCTTTTTAGTGCTTTTTATTTGGCAGGGAGGGGGGAAAGGAGAGGGGAAATTAAGACTTTGTTTGTAGTTTCCTTATATCCAAAGGCAGGCATCCTTTATCAGAGTTGCTGACTGGCACTATTAGATAAGGGTGTTCAACATCATTAAGATGTCTATGAAATTATACAATTTTTTGCAGAATTCTTGATAGAAGAGATACGTGGCCATGGAATGAAATACCATTCCCTTCTCTGCTTGCAGTGTAGGTTATGTAATAAGATATATGGGAATGAGTGTAATATTACAAGCTGTAGAAAATACAACAATCTTGCTTTATATAGTCACTGTTAATATTTTCAATTTCCAATCAATTATGTGAGTGCATAATTCCTGCCTTGACTTCATTACATGCCCAGCTATTTCCAGTGTGCGTGCTTAGTTGGTAGACAGATTGAACCCTTACTGTAGGCTCACAGAAGCAATGAAGATACAATTGCTTATAAAGCTATAGGATCCTTAAGAATGTTGGCACTGCATTGTCCATTACTGTAATGGACTGGAACTCTTGACACTGATTTCATTGAGTTTGTAACCATGCACCCCAAATAATTTTAAGCATTGTTATATTGTTTGTTAGCTAGCTCTAAATTCACTGTACTGAAAACGGCATACAATCGAAACATGGGAATGTGAAGTATCTATAACTACTCATGAGTGGAGAAGATTGTGCAAATTATGGAGAATTTAATGCCCTCTATATTTTTTCTTTCTTTTGCTGCATATAATCATGCAACTTGTTCAATATCTTATTTTTAAAAATGCTGCTGCTACTGACACTATTTAAAATAAGAATCAGCTGTATTTTGCAGACATTTTTAGGAAAAAACACTTTTAGACTAAAGGACAAAAGAACTGTTTTTAATATTAGGATCATAAAATCTATTTGTTTTATATATTAAAAACAATCTCTGGTCATGATTTTTCATTGAAATACACCTCTACCCCCAATATAACGTGACCCAATATAACACAAATTCGGATATAATGCGGTAAAGTAGTGCTCCAAGGGGGCAGGGCTGCACACTCCGGTGGATCAAAGCAAATGTGATATAATGCAGTTTCACCTATAACGCGGTAAGATTTTTTGGCTCCCGAGGACAGCATTATACCGAGGTAGAGGTATATGATTGAAATCAGGTTTCTGCCACTTCTCCAATGGAGGTGGATCTTCTGTTATTCTGTGTTGTAATATGTATGCCAAATATGTTCAGTGGAGGCATGTGCTGTGCATGCCACAACATACAATTTTAAGTTCATAGGGGCAACATTTTGGGGGGGTTTGTTCTTCACTAGGCTTGTATGAACACACTGATAGATCCCTGTCTAGTAGCACCCACTGTGGAGTCATCATATTATACATTATGGTATGTCTAACTAGGGGGATTATGGGTATAGTGAGGGCAGGGGACCAACAGAGATGCCAGTGTGTATGTATACTTATCAAATTGCTAGCTACACCCTTGGCTAAATTGCACAGTTAAAAATAGCATGCTGCTAAGAGTGAATAGAAGAAATGAGGTTGGTGGCTATTTATTTATTTCTATACGTTTATCATGTAATTTCTACAGTTCTCAGCAAGAGCAGCATACAGAATAATAACCTCTCTGCTGTGGAACTGCAGAGTCCAGAGTCACCAACGCTAGTAACCATTCCCTGAACACAAAAAGCAATGGTATAGACTTTTCACCTTAGGATTCAGACAACATGACGAAAGCTTTATGAATTTCACCTTATAGCAGACTAGTTATTAGGGCAGATGCAACCAGGGAGTTGACAACCTCCTACACACATTGACTAGACTGACATTTGCTTAGCAGTAACAAGCTGCCATAGTGTGGTGCCGTGGGGGCCCTTGGGCTTGATTTAAGAGTGCTGACACTGACTGCTTGTTGTTTCATATTTTAAAACTGTCAGGGAGGCAACTTATGTCAGCATAAAATTATTTGATAGCTTTAAATCACAGGCAAAGTATGAATCTATTGACAGCCCAGCCATAAACCAGAAATCAAATTGTTGACCCATTCAATTGTGAGAAAACTGACAATTGAATAGTGCTCTCAACGTAGAGGCATGCACATAAACACACAACAGTTATTCAACATTAAATCTTAATCCACGGTTATGTATCTGGCATCAAATCTGGATTATATCACTGTGTACTTTAATAACCTAAATATTCAATATTGTCTTTGTCTGATCCATGAATTAGTTTCTGTGCCGGAATGCATTGCAGTTTCTCCTATCTGCAATGAACTTCTATTTGCCTTGTTTGATGGTAGTAATGTTTTCATTGCATATTGTACCTTTGTAAATGTAATTACTTATGTTTTTGTTAACAGCTTTTCAGATTATTTAACATGGAATGGAGGCTGTTGAAGTAGGAATTATCATAACTAACTGAGGCACATTATAAATACTTGTGACAGGCACTGCATATCAACCTCAAAAGCCTTAGTAATCACCCCAAAAATGATACACAGGTTGGGTTTAATTCGCCACTGTGCTTCTCCAGTTTTATGCTGGTGTAATCCATTATTATTTTCAGCAGAGTAACGTAGTGAATCAAGCTCATTGTGTGTGTGTGCCAGATTTCTAAACTTCATTTGTGGAGTGCCTTCGGTGAATGCAAAAAGTGGACGTTGGTTTACGGTATTTTTACTTCAGCCATGTAGTTTGTTTGGTTCCCCCCCCCTCACCCCCTTTCAAGCCTGTCACTTGGATCTTGAAGGCTTGTGATTCTCTAATTCTGTCTCAGTGTATATACCAATTGAAAGCATTTAGTTGTGATTAAAGCAGATTGAATGAGATAATCCCTCGGAGTGAGCAGCTTCAAGCAGCTCAAACGCAGCTCTTTGGGGACATGAACTAACTCAACACAAGCTAATTCCTGCAGCATTTCCCCTGTGGTGTGTTATGCACACCAATCACTTTTTATTTTTGTTTACTGGGCTCCATTAGAATTATTGAATTTTTCAGAAAGCTTCAGCAGTCATATGGCCTGGAACCTTACCTCTTCATTTCCCTTTCAACTATGTATTGAAATTCATTTCACCTTGTTAGAAGTCAGAGCAATGAAGTTCCTGATGGCAGCTATGGTGACTTGAGTGGTGACCTTCCCCTGAAGGATAATAAGATGAAAGCACTAGAATTTGCTTCACTTTCAATAATATACTATTATGGTTAGTGTGATTGAATGTACCTGGCCCTTTGAGGCTACCTGCTGGAGACTCTATGGTCTTACCACACCCCATCCCAAGACAGGAGCAGTGAAGGTGGTTTCTCCAGGCCTGCCTAGAGTGACTGCATAGAAAGCAGCCAATCAGAGTGTAGCAGGATTACATAAAAGGAGCTGCTGGGTCTGAGCCAGGCAGTTCCTGACTGAAACCAGAGGGGTGAGGAACTGGGCTTCACTGTAGCCAGAGGGGCTTGAAGGGTTCATTTACTGGCTCTAGGAATGAGAGAACCTGAGTACTGTGACTAGGGTGACCAGACAGCAAGTATGAAAAATCGGGACAGGGGGTGGGGGGTAATAAGAGCCTATATAAGAAAAAGCCCCAAATATCGGGACTGTCCCTATAAAATTGGGACATCTGGTCACCCTAACTGTGATCCTAAGGTAATAGGTGAAAGGAACAGGGCTACATGGGAAAAGGCCCAGGGAATATCAGCAGTGCACTGGAGGCAGTGGTACATGGCTGCTGTTTACAGTGTCCCTGGTTTGGGACCTGGAGTAGTAGGTGGGCCTGTGTCTCCCCACTGGCCACTGGGAAAGTGGCATAAGCCCTGAAAAGGGGACAAAGCTTGGTGAGAAGCCCAAGAGTTAAAGGGTCAGAGATGGGGCTGAAAGGCCAATAGTGTGTTAAACTCTTTGCTACCCCAGGAAGGGGTTCATTGTGTGACTTGGCCAGAGGGCTGAGATATTGAAGACCTACCAAGCAAAGTTGACAACCTGCAGAGGGAACCAGGAGTGTGGGAAAAGATTGTGAAAATGCAATAATTTGCACTTGTGCAAAATGGGAATAAAATGCTAGCAAATCAGCATGGATGATATTTCTCATCCACTTTGCATTCATTTTCAGAGATGAACCTGACTGCAGGAAGGCCAAGGATGTTGAGTATCAGTGCCTGTATGTGTACGTAGTGTTACCAGTGTTGAACTGGGACAATATGTTTCACCAGAGTCTCTTCAGCTGAGATTTACAGAAATCATTCTGCTCATGGGCAGTGCCACAAATACTCTGTTTATCCCTATAGGATAAGTGCTTAGACATTTGAGATATTCTACTCTTTATCGCAAGGGCCAAATTCACTCCTGGTATTACCCTGGCATCAGTTGAATTTGGGTCTAACAAACAACAAAACAGCCATATTTTTCCCCATTCATAACTTGATATTTGAATTATTTTTAAATCAATTTTGATTCAATATTTTTAATCAGTTGTTTTTCTGAGATCTATTCATATTTATTGATTTTGTTCTTTGCTTTTCTTTTCCCCTCATCTCCATCTTTTTCGTGTGGGTGCATTTACGCTGTTACAGCTGATACACATAAATACATACATATGTATAACCATTACTTCTGTGGTAGTGATACGTACGGCATAAATGTCAGAGCCAAGTATTGAGTTTATGATCTTGCATTATTCACAAGTCATGAAGCCACATTCATGTCATTCCAAGTAAGCACCATTGAAACCTAGATACCACACCATCACATTTTCTGTATATGCTACATATTTTGGAACAATTGTTTTAGATAGTACTTAAAATGTTGTTATACATGTCCTTAGAATGTAAAATTAGAAATACTGTACTTACCATGAGTCTAAATTTATAGAATAAAACTAAAATGAAAACATTTTAGAAACCTCAAAAAAACATCTTAAGTAGTTTTTGTACACTTGTATGTTGTGATTTTTCGTCTAGTAAGCTTTTATATCTCTGGATCCTTATGGTCTAGAAATAAGCGCTGTATATTTCAGTACAAAGTTGGGAATTTTCCCTTTTCAGTGATACAAAGCTACTGTTTCTGGCTCCTAATGAGTTAAGAGATCAGACCTTAAACTTGTCACTGGCTCAGAAATGAATATTATTTCAGACTAGGGGATGAATTGGGAGGGAGATGCCATGTTTGAGGACGTGTGATGAACTGGGGAATATCTGATTATTTTTATGAATATGTTGCATTTCTTTGTGTGTGTGTTTGATGGATTACCTGCCATGGAGTAAGATCAAAAGGAGGGGTTGTTAAAGGAACCAAGCAGGAAAGATAAAACAATGGCCTACTTAAGGAGCATCCTAAAACTCAAAAATAATTGCCTGGATTATAGCTGTGAAGAGACGACTCCTGAGCGCCAACCCTAGTGACATAGCTGTTTTGCCAAGGATGAGAAGAAAGAGCAAAGGAAACTAAATCATGACAGGACAATGGGGCCTAGGAAAGGATGGGGATTGGGTGAGTGTCCAGAGGCTGCCCAGAGAGTGTCAGCAAAAGCTGATAGCCTGACGAACAGAACATGTTTGGGAGAGGTTGGTAGAGACTGTTTCTCTCAGCCAAAGATAGGGGGTTACCTGGGCTAAGGAAACTTTAAAAAGCTGGCAAGGCATGACTAAGGTGCAGGTACAACCCATGCATACAGGCCTTTTATTGTTTTTATCCTTTGCTCTATGTGCTCTGTATCTTTTGGGAGAATGAATAAATAATGCTTTGTTTTGAAGGCACCATTTTGGAGTCACATTAATCAACTCAGAAAGAATGAGAAGTACTAGTGGCACCTTAGAGACTAACAAATGTATTTGGACATAAGCTTTTGTGGGCAAAAACCCACTTCATCAGATGCATGGAGTGGAAAATACAGTAGGAAGATATATACCGATATATACAGAGAACATGAAAAGATGGGGGTTTCCATACCAACTCTAACGAGACAGATCAGTTAAGGTGGACTATTATCAGCAGGAGAAAAAAAAAACAACTTTTGTAGTGATAATCTGGATGACCCATTTCAAACAAGAAGGTGTGAGTAACAATAGGGGAGGGAAATAGCATGGGGAAATAGTTTTTAGTTTGTGTAATTACTCATCCCTTTCCAGTCTTTATTCAAGCCTAATTTAATGGTGTCCAGTTTGCAAATTAATTCCAGTTCTGCAGTTTCTGACTTTTAGGTCTGTAATTCAGAGAGACTGAAGTGTTCTCCGACTGGTTTTTGAATGTTACAATTCTTGACATTTGATTTGTGTCCATTTATTCTTCTGCATAGAGACTGTCTGGTTTGGCCAATGTACATGGCAGAGGGGCATTGCTGGCACATAATGGCATATATCACATTGGTAGATGTGCAGGTGAACGAGCCCCTGATGGTGTGGCTGATGTGATTAGGTCGTATAATGATGTCTCTTGAATAGATATGTGGACAGAGTTTGCAACGGGCTTTGTTGCAAGGATAGGGTCCTGGGTTAGTGTTTTTGTTGTGTGGTGTGAGGTTGCTGGTGAGTATTTGTTTCAGGTTGGAGGGCTGTCTGTAAGCGAGGACTGGCCTATCTCCCAAGGTCTGTGAGAGTGAGGGATCGTCCTTCAGGATAGGTTGTAGATCCTTGAAGATGCGCTGGAGAGGTTTTAGTTGGGGGCTGAAAGTGACGGCTAGTGGCATTCTGTTACTTTCGTTGTTGGGCCTTTTCTGTAGTAGGTGACTTCTGGGTATTTTTCTGGCTCTGTCAATCTGTTTCTTCATTTCAGCAGGTGGATATTGTAGTTTTAAGAATGCTTGATAGAGATCTTGTAGGTGTTTGTCTCTGTCTGAGGGATTGGAGCAAATGCGGTTGTATTTTAGAGCTTGGCTGTAGACAATGAGTTGGCATCTCTGCCCACATATCTACACCAGCAACACCATCACAGGACCTAACCAGATCAGCCACACCATCACCGGTTCATTCACCTGCACATCCACCAATGTAATATATGCCATCATATGCCAGCAATGCCCCTCTGCTATGTACATTGGCCAAACTGGACAGTCTCTAAGGAAAAGGATAAATGGACACAAATCAGACATTAGGAATGGCAATATACAAAAACCTGTAGGAGAACACTTCAACCTCCCTGGCCACACAATAGCAGACCTTAAGGTGGCCATCCTGCAGCAAAAAAACTTTAGAACCACACTTCAAAGAGAAACTGCTGAGCTCCAGTTCATCTGCAAATTTGACACCATCAGCTCAGGACTAAACAAAGACTGTGAATGGCTTGCCAATTACAGAACCAGTTTCTCCTCCCTTGGTTTTCACACCTCAACTGCTAGAACAGGGCCTCATCCTCCCTGATTGATCTAACCTCGTTATCTCTAGCTTGCTTCTTGCTTGCTTATATTTACCTGCCCCTGGAAATTTCCACTACTTGCATCCGAAGAAGTGGGTATTCACCCACGAAAGCTCATGCTGCAAAAACATCTGTTAGTCTATAAGGTGCCACAGGATTCTTTGCTGCTTCTACAGAACCAGACTAACACGGCTACCCCTCTGATATTAGGTCACCATAGAATTGTATCATGTTTGTGCGGGGTGGAGGGGGCAGAAGGAGAGGTCCTGAGATAGGACAGATTCTTCGGCTGGGCTAAGAGTATAGCTGGATAGATTAACAATATTGTTGGGTGTGTCAGGGGAACCACTGTTGTGGTCCCTTGTGGCATGTAGTAGTTTAGATAGTATAGTGTCCTTTTTCCTTTGTAGAGAAGCAAAGTGTGTGTTGTAAATGGCTTGCCTAGTTTTTGTAAAGTCCAGCCACAAGTAAGTTTGTGTGGAAGGTTGTTTTTTTATGAGAGTTTCCAGTTTTGAGAGCTCATTCTTAATCTTTCCTTGTTTGCTTTATAGGATGTTGACCACTCTGAAACCTGTTAATCAACTCGCTGGTCATAGCTCACTGGAGTGAAAGGGCTTACAGGTGCCAAACACAGTTGGATGTGTGTCATTAACTTAGTTGGAAAACAGTGGGGCTGCAACTCAGAGATCCAGTCTGAGTGGTTAGACCACATGATTCCACCCAGAGTGAGGTGTTGAGAGAAATCCAGGGGGTGATACAAAAAGGGAAAAAAATAGGGCTGTCAACTAATCACAGTTAACTCATGTGATTAACTAAAAAAAAGTAATCACAATTAAAAAATAATTGCAATTAATCACACTGTTAAATAATAGAATACCAATTGAAATTAATTAAATATTTGTGGATGTTTTTCTACATTTCAAATATATTGATTTCTATTACAACACAATACAAAGTGTACAGTACTTATTTTATATTTTTATTTTTATTACAAATATTTGTACTGTAGAAACGATAAAGTAAAGAAATAGTATTTTTCAGTTCGCCTCATACAAGTACTGTTGTGCAATCTCTATATTATGAAAATGCAGATTTTCTTTTGTTAAAAACTATGTACAACTTTAGAACCTACAAGTTCACTCAGTCCTACTTCTTGTTCAGCCAATTGCTAAAACAAACAGGTTTTGTTTACATTTACAGGAGATAATGCTGCCTGCTTCTTATTTACAATATTACCCGAAAGTGAGAACAAGCGTTTGCGTGGCACTTTTGTAGCTGGCACTGCAAGGTATTTATGTGCCAGATATGCTAAACTTTCATATGCCCCTTCATGCTTCGGCCACCATTCCAGAGGATATGCTTCCATGCTGATGATGCTCGTTAAAAAATAATGTGTTAATTAAATTTGTGACTGAACTCCTTGTGGGAGAACTGTATGTCTTCGGCTCTGTTTTACCTGCATTCTGCCACATATTTCATGCTATAGCAGTCTCGGATGATGACCCAGCACATGTTTGTTTTAAGAACACTTTCACGGCAGATTTGACAAAACACAAAGAAGATACCAATGTGAGATTTCTAAAAATAGCTACAGAACTCAACCTAAGGTTTAAGAATCAGAAGTGCCTTCCAAAATCTGAGAGGGACGAGGTGTGGAGCATGATTTCAGAAGTCTTAGAAGAGCAACACTCAGATGCAGAAACTACAGAACCCGAACCACCGAAAAAGAAAATCAACCTTCTGCTGGTGGCATCTGACTCAGATGATGAAAATGAACATGCATTGGTCTGCTCTGCTTTGGATAATTATCAAGCAGAACCCATCCTCAGCATGGACACATGTCCTATGGAATGGTGTTTGAAGCATGAAGAGACATATGAATCTTTAGCACATCTGGCATGTAAATATCTTGCGATGCTGGCTAAAACACTGCCATGGAAATGTCTGTTCTTACTTTCAGGTGACATTGTAAACAAGAAGCGATCAGCATTATCTCCTGCAAATTGAACCAAGTTTGTTTGTCTGAGCGATTGTCTGAAGTAGGACTGAGTGGACTTCTAGGCTCTAAACTTTTACATTGTTTTATTTTTCAGTACAGTTATTTTTTGTACATAATTCTACATTTGTAAGTTCAACATTCATGATAAAGAGATTGCACTACAGTACTTGTCTGAGGTGAATTGAAAAATACTATTTCTTTTGTTTTTTACAGTGCAAATATTTGTAATAAAAATAAAGTGAGCATTGTACATTTTGTATTCTGTGTTGTAATTGAAATCAATATATTTGAAAATGTAAAAAAATCCAAAAATATTTAAATAAATAGTGTTCCATTATTAACAGCACGATTAATTGCACGATTAATCAGGATTATTTATTTTTAATCATGCAAATAATCATGATTAATTTTTTGAATCGCTTGACAGTCCTAGAAAAAATACTTATTATGGGCCCAATCTATTGGAATTAATGGATATCATATTATAGACTTCATGGATCAAGCCTTATGTGATCCTGCTGTTGTCTTGAAAGTAAGATCTCCCTTTCCATATGTTTTTATGCAAGAAATGGGGGGAAGTTGAGCTCTACTCTCTCTCTCTAGGGAATATTTTTTATTAAAAAGTAGGTACATGGATACCCTTAGATCCTTGTTCATTAAAGGCAAAATCAGCATTTATCTCACTATTGGCAGTATTTCCTATGGTAAATGGAAGCACAGTGAATACTGCAAATATTAAGATAAGTTGATAACTTTATTTACTGAAAGTAAAACTAAGTGTCTACAATGCCCACTTATCATTCTCTGAGGGGATGTTTTTAGTTAGGAATATGTCTCACCTCACCCTGCCCAATATAAACATGGAAGGAGAAGTCTTGCTTTAAAGATATCTGCCCCTACCACTTCACTCTACCAATATTTGCAGTATTGTCTATAGTAAATATGGGGAAGTACAGAAATACTGAGGTAATGCTATTTAGTTATTTTGGGCAAATGACAGTTTTTAGGGCAAATGGTTTACCAGTGAAAAGTGATCCGCAACTGTTCCCAGTTTGACAAACAGTGGTCACCATTAAAAAGTCACCATTTGTCATCAGTTACTTATACAGTGGCATCTGAAATTTTCATATTTTTCTTATACTTAGAATAGGCATCATCCATGTTGAAATATTAGCAACTGTTTACTTTTTAGTTCTGTGGATAATAACTGGTAGGACCAGGAAATGGGAATTTAAGAGAGGCATGAAATTTTCATTCTTTTATAATTGGATGAATATTTCAAGATATTACTTAGTAGGAGGCCTGGAATAAAAGCAGCATTAAACATTTGATTCAGAACAACTGGAAATATGTCCATGAACTTGCCCAAAACAATGGATGAAATCCTGGGCACAAAAGTGTATGGCTGTTCAATAAGGCAAGGATTTCACTCTGTATGTATGATGCTTGATATTACATTTGGCAGTACCAGGAGAAATATTGAAGCGATGGGACCTAATATTACCTTGTCTATCCCACTGATATTCTTCCCCTCCTTTCTTTATCTCTATTTCACTGAAGAATGTTCATCACTGGGATATCCCTGGGATGTCTGAAAACAGGAATATTGATCAGCTACAGTTTGTATAATTTTCTTGGGATAATCTCATCTTAATTTGTCTGAGTTACAGGATCTAAGCCACAAAGGATCATCTTATCCTATGTAGACAGTTAGTAGAAATTCCATTCCCCTTCAGCCCCCAAAGAGATCTCTGCACAACAACCAATTATTCTGGCTTGGGAAAGGAAGGGCAAATTTCTCTCATAATAGAAATATAATTGCTCTGTTTGACATGGTTCATTATATTTTCTTCTGGCTGAAAGAATTTCTGTTTAGAGTGTAGTACTTGTTTGGAATCTTTTCCCCCCATGAATGTTTTACATAGCACATGTGGAAGTAGGCTTCATTAAGAGGAACCAACTAGTCAGACATATTAAAGGAACATATTAAGTACTCACCAAATTGTTATTGCTGAATAGACTGTAGCTATTACTCATATTTACCCAATGCATCTATCATTGCAAATAAAATAATAAAGTTTGGTTTTGGATCAGGTTTCTTGTCTGACAGATCTTGATAAAGGCTGTACATGCATTGTTTAGGGAAAGGATCCAGTTGGGGCTCTATTAATAATGGATATCATCCATCTGTCTCTTGAAAATGAATTTGCATGATCCCATTGTTTCGAACGTTGTGGATAAAGCCCACCGTTGCTATATATAGAAAGAAGGGTTCATCATACCAGATCAGCCTATTGGTTCATGAAATCAGGAATCCTGCCTGTACAAGCATCCAATTCTTTGTGTACATTTTAGGACCCCATTCTGATCACTAGGATTTGTTGAGGATTTTAGTGTAATTTAAATGAAAAAGCAGCATGATGGGGCTCTCATTTCCCTCTAGTATATTGGGGTACATCCCTGGAAATGAGTCAAGGACAATACTGTATGCTGCATGTATCCTAAATTGGAATAGAGAAACCTGTGAAAGAGGAGCACCAACCAGCACAAACTGTCAAGTTACATTGATGGTTTTTCTCCATATTTCTTTGAAATCTGTTGTGTGTGTGAGTAAGTAGCTGGAGCGCTTGGGCAGGTTTAACTTGCATGGCAGCAGTTCAGCAGCAGAACAGCTAGCATGTTACTGGCCTTGGCAGCATCACACAAGCCATGTTTGTACCTGCATAAAAAGTTCTTGAACAATTTCTCTGTGTTAGGCACAAATACTGTTTTATCTAGCGTCAAGTCTATACATTTCCTTTTTATTTTATTTTTATTGGTGAACAGAAGGAAAATCTTCACTCCCCATCCCTGCTAGATTTGTTCCCATTGTCTTTATTACCCTATTTTAGGGACACAACAGAATATATGATCTTGTTACTCTGTTGTCTCTGAAGTCTCCACTTAAAATGTCCTGGGAAGATCCCTTCTGTACTCCCAAAAAGGGGTCAAATTCTGGCTCTTTTAAAATCAAAGGTTGCTTTGTTATTGGCTTCAAAAAGGCCAAGATTCATCTTTAGGACTTTAGAATATGTGAAGCAAGCAAAGTTTCGGAAGAAGCCAAGTTTTACAGGAGACATTGCTTCCAGCAAACAGGGAAACAATAAATCTGACTTGAAGAGTTATGTTTCCTAGATGAATTGTAAATATTTGTTTTCTTACAGTAATTGTAGATATTGGGGGGTCTCAGTTGGTGGGGTCAAGAGTGAAAGTGCTAAGTATGTTCCATATTTCATCACCTGACTTTGTCACCAGTAACACAAGATATAGAAGCAACATCCTTTCTTTTATCAGAGTTGGCAGCGATCACTGTTTTAGCTATTGCTAACTGTTCTCCTTCTGAGATCTCTCTCTCTCTCTCTCTCTCTCTCTCTTCCTGATTTATCTCTCTGCAATCATCACTTGGACTGTATTGCATCGCCCATCAGCTCCTCCTCTCTGCCTACATCTCCCCGCCCCATCTATTGGCCTTTCTGTGATTTACAGTCCATCAGGATTGATAACTTCTCCTCTGCTCTCAGCCCTCTTCTCCCTGCCCTCTCCCCTTTCTTCTACTGATACGGTTGTTGATTATATCCATGCTGCACTCTTCTCCACTGTTGACTCTTTTGCTCCTCTCTCCCATTGCAAAGTCTGCGCTGCTAGCATCCAACCCTCGCTCGCTATCAACATCCACTTCCTCTGCTCCTAATCCCATGCTGTGGAGCGTCCCTGGCAGAAATCCTACGACCAGGCTGATGTTCTCCACTACAAATTTATTCTTTCTTCCTTCAGTTCTGCCATCTTCTTAGCTAACAACTCTACTTCTCCAACTTATTTCATTCCCACTCCCACATTTGCAGCTGTCTTGTCACTGCCTTTGTCTCACTGCTTAAACCCTTCCCTCTTCCTGCCTCCATTTCTCTCTCCATGCAGGATCTTGCTGGTTTGTTCCAAGAGAAAACTGACAAATTACGACATAACTTTCTCTGTCCCCTCGGCTCATTTTTCCTTTTACATATCTCTCCTCCTCCTTCCTTTACATGAATGCAAAAGTTTATTTTCTGCTCTTCTGATATAACCCTTATGCTTGTCACAGTGATCTGATCCCGGTACCATTTCCTGATCTTCCTTGCATCTAGTCATATCTCCTCCTTTATTTTTCTCATTAACCTCTCCCTCTTCTATGGCTCTTCCCCTCGCAGGACAAGCATACTTTCATCTTTCCCATCTAAAAACCAAAGCAAAACCCCCAAAATAAAATAAAATACAATAAACACCACTCTTGATTCTTCTTGCCTCTCCAACTAACTGCCCCTCTCCCTTGACCTTTGAATTTCTAAGGTAATTGAATATGTTTTTTTACAATCATTGTTTGAAGTTCCTCTCCTCCAATTCCATCCTAGATGCTCTCCAGTCTGACTTCCTCTCCCTGCACTCGATTGCTCTTGTCAATATCCTTTATCTAGCCAAATTTCAGAACTAGTGCTCTGTTCTCATCCTCCCGAACCAGTCAGCCTCTTTTGGCACTGGTAACCATTGCTTTTCTTCATGAAATCATGTCCTCCCTTTGATTCTTTGACTGTCTCCTCTCTTGGTGCTTTCCCAACCTCTCTGAGCATTCAGTGTATCTTTCCTTATCTCCCTTCCAGCTTTCTCTGGGTTCCACAGGGCTCTGTCCTTGGTCTGCTTCTCTACACCTTATCTCTGGGTAACCTCATCCACAAACAAATTCCACTATCATCTCTATGCTTCTGATTCACAGCTCCAGTCCTGTATATTCTAGTCCTGTCTCCTGTCCAAACTAAAATCTTGGCCTGTATGTCTGACATCTTCTTGTGCATGCCTAGCTGTCCACTCAAGAGCAACATAATTAAAACAGAGCTCTTAATCTTTCTCTCCAAGTCTCCCTCCAACCTCCTTTCTTAATCACTGTGGACAACACTACTATCCTGCCTGACACTTAAGCCTCTATTGTGGGCTTCATCTTTGACTAAGACCTCCCACTAGGTCCTCACATTCAGGCTGATTCTTTCTGCATATCATCTGTAAGGTACAGCCTGCTGCAAATATCACTTTTCTTGTCATAGGCTCATAGACATTAAGGCCAGAAGGGACCATCATGTCTGACCTCCTGCACACTGCAGGCCACAATAACCTCACCCAGCCATTCCTGTAATAGACCCATAACCTCTGGATGAGTTACTGAAGTCCTCAAATCATGATTTAAAGACTTCAAAGTTACAGAAAATCTACCATTCACAGTAGTTTAAACCTGCAAATGGCCCATGCCCCATGCTGCAGAGAAAGGCAAAACCCCCCAGGGTCTCTGACCTGGGGGGAGATTCCTTCCCAACCCGTAATATGGTGATCAGTTAGACCTGAGCATGTGGGCAAGACCCAGCAGCCAGACACCTGGGAAAGAATTCTCTGTAGTAACTCAGAGCCCTCCCCATCTAGTGTCCGCTCTGTACCTGTTGAAGATATTTGCTGCTAATAGTTGCAGATCGGCTACATGCAATTGTAAGCAGTACCATCATACCATCCCCTCCACAAACTTATCAGTCTCAGTCTTGAACCCTACTGTGCCCCTTGGAAAACTGTTCCAGAACTTCACTTCTCTGATGGTTAGAAACCTTCACCAAATTTCAAGCCTAAATTTGTTTATGGCCAATTTATATCTATTTATTCTTGTATCAACATTGGCACTTAACTTAAATAACTCCTCTCCCTCTCTGCTGTTTATCCCTCAGATGTATGTATAGAGAGCAATCATATCTCCCCTCAGCCTTTATGTGGTTAGTCTAAGCAAGCCAAGCTCCTCGTATCTCCTGGCATAAAGTAGGTTTTCCATTCCTCTGATCATCCTCGTAGCCCATCTCTGCACCTGTTCCCATTTGAATTCATCTTTCTTAAACATGGGAGACCAGAATTGCACACGGTATTCCAGATGAGGTCTCATCAGTGCCTTGTATAATGGTACTAACATTTCCCTTGTCTACTGGAAATACCTTGCCTGATGCATCCTAAGAATGGATCGAGTTTTTTTTATGGTCACATCACATTAGCGGCTCGTAGTTATCCTGTAATCAACCAATACACCCAGGTCTTTCTCCTTTTCCGCCACTTGCAATTGACAAGTTCCCAGCTTATAGAAATAATTCTTGTTGTTAGTCTATAAGTGAATGACCTTGCACTTTGTACTATTAAATTCCATCCCATTTCTAGTACTTCAGTTTTCAAGGTTGTCCAGATCTTCTTGTATGATACTCGGTTTTCCTCCATATTGACAATTCCTCCCAACTCTATCTTATTTGCACATTTTATTAGCATGCTCCTGATTTTTGTGACAAGGTCATTAATAAAAATGTTATTTAAAAGTGATCCCAAGACTGATCCCTGATGAACTCTACTAGTAAGCTCTCTACAGCCTGACAGTTCATCTTGAAGTATGACTCATTGTAGTGTCCACATTAACCAGTTCCTTATCCACCTTTCAATTCTCACATTAATCTCCATCCTCTCCAATTTAACTGTCCTTTGCTTTAACCAGGTCACCCCTTTCTTTGCATCCTCCCATGGGTTCCCTCTTCTTTATCACATCAAACATAAGCTATTTGTCTTCTCACTCCAATCATTTATGGTCTGTCCCCATCCTGCCCCTTTATCTCTCATTGATTATCAAAAAAAGTCAACTTCTATTTCTGATTGGCCAATAATGCATCCATGCTCCACTTGTTAAAATTTCAAACATGCTCCATCATGCTTTCTCCCATTCTGTCTGTCATATTTGCACAAATATGCACAAATAACAGATTCTCCTCCTGCAAAACCCTTAGCTCTCCTTTTCCACAGTGCCTACAAAAACTTGACAATGGTTGGGCTGCTGGAGTGCTGAAACCACAGCCTGTCATGCTGAACAATTTTGTCTCATTATTTCATTGTACTCCCTGTCTGTCTGTACCTATGTGTTTTCTCTTCTCTTAAGCTGTAAACTATTTGGGGCAGGGTCTACCTTTTTGTTCTGTATTTGGACAGTGCCTACCACAATGGGGTCCTTATCCTTAACAGGTTCCTGGATACTATGTTAATATAAATAATAACAATAATAAATCTGAGAAAAGTCACTGTGATCGGTTGGATTATGCCCAGAGGTCCCCTGCTTGAGACCTCAGGGTCCTACCACACCCCGTCCAGGAAAGGAGCAGTAGAGAAGTCCTGCAGGGTGCCTAGAGTGGCTGCAGGGAAAGCAGCTAATGAGAGAGGCTGAAGGGAGTAGCCAGTCAGGGCCATATAAAAGGAGCTGTAGAGCTAGAGATAGTTAGTTGCTGCCTGGAGATGGAGGAGTGTGAGCTGTGTTCAAGACTGCCTGAAGGACCGCAGCACCATAGACAGCTCAGTGCTGACAGGAACGGGGGGAGCAAGAGGGAGCTCCCGATTGGCTTCTGGGACTGAAGATAGAAGAACAGCTGGCACCAGAAAGGGTGAAGAGTCTCCAGGGAGGAAGTCCTGGGGGCATGGTCCCATGCCAGGACCAAGTGACTATTTGAAGGCTAGCCCAGAAAGAGCTGCAGGACTGATTAAGGGATGAGCTTGGGGAGGGCTACAGTGACGTTGCCAATGGAGGGGTACTGGGATAGGTCCCTGTTGGACTGTATACCCAAGAAGGGGTCTGCTTTCACATAGAGACACTGTGTGACTTGGCTGGAGGGCTGAGTCACCAAAACCACCTGAGAAACTGCTGATGGGACACTACAGACTGAGAGAGGAGCAGATGCACACCTTATGGGGATGGGGGGTGCTTGTGAGAGGTTGGTGCCACCTGGTTATAGTCATCTCAGTTTCCCATCTGTAAAATGGGTATATTAGCACTGCCCTACCTCATGGGGTGTTGTATGGATAAATATTTAAAGATTATGAAGTGCGCTGATATTATGGTGCTAGGGAGTTTATAAGTACTTTGATAGATTCATAGATAATTCACAAAGTTTAAAAGTGACCGAATTAATTTAGATGAACTATTCACTGTGATTTTTTTGAAATATTATGAATAACTTTGTTGATTTCTCCTTTTCAATGGATTGAGTGAGAAGTTACCATTGTTGTCTCAGCCTTTGGAACATTAGGATTCTAAATCCTCCTGGAGAACTTCTTAGAGAAAGATTGTGACATCTTGGTCAGGACTCCCAGAATGGTGAGCCGCTGTGTTACCATCATGCAATGATTTTGGGGACCAGTGTGTCACCAGTTTACATATGATACATTGCATGACACCTCTGGGATATATATTATGACAGCAGTGAGTTACTCATGCTGGACTCAAAGTGTGGACTTCTTGGGCTTCTTTAGATCTTTAGCTGATGTAAATCAGTGTAGCTCCACTGAGTTCAGTAGAGCTGTGTTAATTTATAGGATATGGCTACTTAAAGTTATGAATATTGTTTTTGTTTCTTTTTGCTCTTCCTTGTGTGTGTGTGTGTGTGTGTGTGTGTTTGAAGGCAAACTACTAGATATATAAAATATGTACATAAAAATACTAAGCCACAAAACTGAAACAAAGAGAATATAAACACGCAAGGGTAATCTATTTAATAGGCATATATATGATTCTCACCACTGCAAAGCCCATGATGTTAATGTAGTGCCCAATATCCATAGACCTCAGTGAAATAAGAAAATAATGTAACAGAGATAACACAATTACAAAGCAAGGTAATGCACCCTAATGCAACACCAGAGCTAGAGCTGAGGAAGCTCCTTAACAATAAATAGATATGGTGAGGTAACGTGTGTGAAGCAGCAATATGAGGCACATCACTTGCTACGGATCAGAGGGCAGAGAGCATTCCCAGTGTATGCACTTATGTGTGTGAGTATGCTAGGAAATAACATTGCAATATGATGTTTCCATACTTTAAACTCTAATTTGCTGTCTTGGTGCCGCAAGCGGGTTTAACCTTGAACAGTACTCTGGTGTCAGTTGTCAGTTTGTCTGTGATGCGGGATCGCTATTTATAGCAGCATTTACTGGTTTACAAGATAAGCAAATTCTGTTCTTTAACTTCAATAACAAATGAACCACCTGCAGATAATCATGGGTCTTTTTAGATGAAGATTTTATTGAAAAAGAGCAATTATAACTCTCTCATTTTCACTTTTTTTCCCAGCACCTTGAAACCCATTCTCTTCTCACCAGCATTGCTCTTTTGGAACAGTGTAACTCCATTCATTTTAATGGGACATTTGCTGATTTATACCAGAGTAAACTGAGAGCAGAATTTGGCTTATTGTGTAGAGACTATCATATATTTTCTTTCCATTCTGTATTCTAATTACAGCTGTGAATAGGCAATGTTCTCATTTTTTAAACTGCTCTGTGCATGTTAGCGATTGCTGTTTTTTAACATAGTAGCAAACAAGAAAACAATCTATTTTTAAAGAAAAGGTAAATCGCCACATATGTATACGGTAGAATTGAGTCTGTCATTCATTGTCACCAAAAAAAAAGCTATATGTCCTGTCACATTAGACTTCGCTGTCAAAACTGACAGGTGAACAGCCCTGAGGATTTCAGGGATAGTAGCTTTCCAAAAGCATTTCAAGGATGCTTACTGGAGAAATGAAAGTGTATTCTTAAGAATACTGTACATTTTCTCTTCTGTTGTTTTCAACATATCCATAATGAAACACACTCTTAATGTATAAACATTATATAAAATAAAAGGATGGTAAGTTGCCATGTCTAGGTATTCCTAAATGAATAAATAACATCTAAGGTAGTTGGCAACTTCAGTTTGTGGTTTGTTGCCTTAGGGAGAGTCTTTAATGAGTTGATGTGAAGCCTTTTACAGTTTATTGTTGGTGACATTTTGAGGACACATTCTGTTAGTAGAATAAAGAACAATAAAGCTGGGTTATTGTCCTGAATACGGTTTATATGTCCAACAAGTACCAGGCATGTTCTGACAAATGGAAGAAGTAATATAATTCTTCCTTTGGATCGGATGAAAAGGTTTACCTTCAGGAAACCATTTTCAGATGTGCAGTAATAAATTGGTAGTAAATTAACAGACTGTTATGCAGAACCAAGAAGAGTGGGATTTTGTTCTGCATTATACATATTTGAATCTCTCCTATTTATCTCTAGTAGCCTCAAGAGAGTTTTTCTTTTTCCTTTCCCTTCACAGTGATGTGAAGGCTAAGATGAGGAGAATGCAGAAGTTGTTGAATAAAGATGGCTAATTGGCCAAAAATCTCCCTGTTAGCAAAGATTACAAATACATATTGAAATAGTCCACATGTCCTGGTTAGTGAGTAGTTAAGGCATTAATATCTTGTCATGTAATTGGGTAACTTGATTATTCTGATTCCTGAAAAACGTGGGTTGTGTAGTTAGCCAGGAGAAAAAAGCTTTAATAACTAAGAAGTACAAAAATAAATAAATAAATAGGAAAGTACCAGGGAGAAGCCATAGTCTTTTGTGATGAAAACTTTTTCTTTTGGGAATTTAGATCTCCTTATCTACCCTAAGCCAAGCCACAGGCACGTTACATACTGCAACTCAATATCCAGCAGCACAGATAATGAATTTTGTATCTGCTTGCTGGTCAGTAACAGCTACCACATATTGGGTAGCAATATGGACAGGTGACAGAGAAAGTTGATCTCTGGAATTAATTGTTCTCCATAACAGGTTTGTGGCATGAATTGTGTCACTCTTATATTCTGTATCCATTTCCACAGCCAGGGAGGGGATCTCTTTGGCTGGGACTGAACAGGTGCATATCATAATGTTAAGTAACTTCACACAAGGTCTTTTTTAATCAGCTCTACAATAACTGTTGGTATTTAGCAGGTTGCCTGGTGTATACTGAAGAAGGGACAGCGTACCCTTGGTAATGTTCAGTATTGTGATAGGTTTTCACTGGCTGGCAGCTATCACTGACATTCTGCTGTTCTTCAGGAGGTGTTCTTTGATGGGTGACACCCTACTAGCATTAGCTGGCAGTAGCTTGCCTGTCTAACTCAGGTGTGGTGGCTGAACCAGAACAATCTGCTGAGGTTGTAGAGACCCGTAGGAATGTATATACTGGCCAAACTTCTGTTTTGTGAGTTTCACTTTCATTAAGTTTGACATTTTTGAGATAGAACTGGGAGCTGTGGGTGGCTGTGCCTGCAGATGATCATTGTAAACAAACTGTCTCGCGGGCTGTCAGCAGATTACCCTGACGGGCTGCAGGTTGCCCACCACTGGCCTAGACTGAACATAAATAAATTAAAAGCCAAAGAAAGCAAGAAAGATAAAAGCATTTGTGTTTGGTCTTTATGTTAAGCTAGGAAGCTATATGATTGCTCTGATATCCGTTTGGTTAAAGGGGAACTAAGTCTAATGTGCCTTAGTAGAAGTTTCAAACAAACTAGAGAACAACAAATAAAAAGAATTAATTTTGATACTAAATGCATCGCTCGAGTTGCAGGTCTCTGAGAATTTTAAGGTGGCAATGAATTTGTTTATCGAGGTGAGATATTGCACCAGCACTATTTTAGTAACTGCTAATTAAAAGTGTTGATATTGGGGCAATGTGGTACATTTTTATGCTGTGATTCTATTCAAGGCCATAGTGATGTTTGCCAGGCCTGGACAAGGTATAGAAGCAAGCCCTCACTGGCCCCAATACAACGATGCTGCCTTCCAGTCTAGCATCCATGCCACTTCATGGTCCCACTTTCTCTCTATAAGGCCCTGATCCTTTCACCTTCATTTTTTCCTTCACCTTCCTGCCTAATTATGACACTGGTCTTCAGTTTTCTTTCAACCTTCCTTTTCCTCAAGTCACAATTTTTTTCTGCCTCTAGTATTCACTGGCCCCCTCTTTGCCTTAGATTTTGATACCTCCCTTTGCCCCTTTCCACCCTCCCACTTATTGCTGCCTCTCCTCTGGCTTCCTGGTTTTGCTGTCATAGGAACACAGGACTGGAAGGGACCTCCTGGGTCATCGAGTCTAGTCCCCTGATATCACAGGCAACCCAGTCATATAATCCTGTTCATAAACTTATCAAGCTTCATCTCAAAATGAATTCAGTTGTTTGTCCCTATGACTACTATTGGGAGACTATTCCAGAATCTCACTCCTCTGATGGTTAGAAACCTTCTTCTAATTTCCCGCCTAAATATGTACCTGGTAATATCTTGCCTGATACATCCTAGGATCACATTTGCCTTTTTTGTGGCAGCATCACATTGGTGGTGCTTATTTATCTTGTCATCGGCTACTGCAACTGAGGTATTTCTCCTCTTCGTTATTTTCAACTCATAAGTCCCCAGTTATTAGCAGAAATTCTTATTATTAGTCCCTAAATGTGTGACTTTGTACTATTAAATTTCATCCCATTTATGTCAAGTATCAGAGGGGTAGCCATGTTAGTCTGGATCTGTAAAAGCAGCAAAGAGTCCTGTGGCACCTTATAGACTAACAGACGTATTGGAGTATGTCATGTCATGCACCCACGAAAGCTCATGCTCCAATACGTCTGTTAGCCTATAAGGTGCCACAGGTCTCTTGGCTGCTTTTACATCCCATTTATATTGCTCCATCCTCCACTTCCCATGTGATGCTGTATCAAATGCTTTACTGAAGTCCAAATAGATGAAATCAACTAATTTTTTAGACAAGGAAAATGTGGTAATGTTATCAAAGAACAAGATCAAGTGAGTTTGGCATGATCTACCTTCCTATTTGTCTTTCCACAGTCTCAAAATTATTAGGACTATGTAGGATGTGCTGGCTCCATGAATTTTGCCCATAGTGCTTCCCCCCAGCAGATTACCCCTGCTGGCTTTCCTCTGCAGGAGGCATTGACTAGACCTGCTGCTACTATGTTTACTGACACATATTACGCCAGTGAACAGTTCCATTGATGAGGTACCACCAAGCTTGGACCCCTCACTGAGTTTGGGCAAGTGCGCAGTCTGTTCCCAGTGGAAGTCTGGATTTCATCATATGCAGTTAAACTCCCGAGTTAGTCATCTGGTGCCTGATCCTACCCCATTGAAGCCAGTGGAAGTTTGACCATTGACTTTACAATGCTCAGGAGTAACCCCTTATTTCATAAAATTGTTATAATACGTAAATGCAGTGGAAATGTATCCCCATTATAGACCAGCTGCATTTCAAGTTACTGGAGAGGCAGAGCTCCTGTAGTGAGGGAGTGTGGAAGGAGGCACAGGGTTTGGTGAAGTAGTGCAAGGACTGCCCCCCCATGCCACCACTGTGCATGGACAGTACAACTCTTATGGAAAATAACAGTGATGTAAGCCTACATTGGACCACATGATAAACTTGCATCATCTGCACTGTTTCTGGATTTGCATCAAGAAAGTTACACCAGGAAATCTCCATTGTTTCTTCAAAAGGGAGGGGGGGAGTTAATACTTTATAGCTGCACATGTCCAGAACAAGGGGTGTTTACTCATTGAGTAGTTAAATTAGTCAAACAGCTGTTTTCACGCCAGCAAATTCTGAACTAGTCTTGGAGCATGTCGCCCAACAAATCAAATAGGTTGCGTTATCCAATAAATCTGTGGGTATTGGCTGAAGCCTAATTCTGCCGTCCTTGAAATGCTCTGCTGAACTTTTAAGATTTTTTAATAACCTCTCATTATTAAGGCTGCTAAAATGTTCAGGGTTATGTGTTTGACTATGGAGGGTTAATTTCTTCTCAGGTCAAAGATCAAGAGTTCAGGCAACTGTCACCAGAATGTGAGAGGAGAGGAGGGCTATGGAAACCTTTGAATGACCCACTTAAAGCCTATAGAAAACTTCAGAAGTTATTTATTTAAAGTGTGTCATGCATGCGTGCGTATGTGTGTGTGAGGGAGAGGGTAATAGATTTTAAGACACTTGCATAAAAAACATGATTGGCTCCTGCCGCTATTTCTTCAATTAGTTATAGGTACAGATTATGAGAATAGTAGGAGAATAATTGAACAGACATTTAACAGCCAGTTATATGGCAATTTCTTGCAAAAGCAAATTTTCAGAAAAAAATCTGAGACATAATGTTCAAACTTATTTCCATTACAATCATTAGCAGTGACAAGTTGCATAAGGCCATATCTTTTATTGGAGCAATTTCTGTTGGTGAGAGAAGCAAGCTTCCGAGTCTCACACAGCTCTTCGTCAGGTCTGGGAAAGGTACTCCTAGCGCAGGGGTGGGCAAACTTTTTGGCCCAAGAGCCACATCAGTGTTGCGAAACTGTATGGAGTACCAGGTAGGGAAGGCTGTGCCGCCCCCAAACAGCCTGGCCCTTGCTCCCTATCCACCTCTTCCCACTTCCTATGCCCTGACGTCCCCCCTCAGAAACTCCGATCCTTGCACCTGACTGCCCCCCCGGGACCCCACCCCAATCCAACCCCCCACTCCCTGTCACCTGACTGCCCTGACCCCTATCCACACCACCTCCCCTAACCGCCCCCCGGGACCACACCCCCTATCCACACCCCCTTCCCCTGAGAGCCCGCCCCCAGGATTCCCACATCTATCCAACCCCCCCGTTTCCTGTCCCCTGACCACCCCCCCAGAACCTCTGCCCCATGCAACCGCCCCCTGCTCACTGTCCCCTGATTGTCCCCTGGGACTCCCTGCACCTTATCCACCTCCACCACACACCCCTTACCAGGCTGCTCAGAGCAGCAGGAGCTTGGAGCCCCGCTGCCCAGCTGGAGCCAGCCACGCTGCGGGGCAGGAGCAGTGGGCCGGAGCGCTCGCAGCGCACTGTGGGTGGGTGGTGGCATTCTATTCCTTGGGCCAAAAAGTTTGCCCACCCCTGGGTTAGTCCATCATGTCTCATATAAGTCTGCAGGGATTGTATGTTTGTACTTTTAAATATCAGATCATTTTCTGATCTGCATCAAAGTAAATAGAAATAAAATTGTGTCAAAATGATTTTAAAGGGCTATGTGTGTATCCCCAAAGTAGCAGCACTTCATTAAAACTGTAGGAAAAACCAAAGTTTAAGCGCAGTCTGCCTTCAGTCTGCAAGGCACTTTAAATATGTGCTTAAGCTTTATTGATTTAAATCAGTAACTCTCAAACTTTTTATACTGGTGACCCCTATCATATAGCAAGACTCTGAGTGCGACCCCCCACCCTTATAAATTAAAAACACTTTTTTATATATTTAACACCAGTATAAATGCTGGAGGCAAAGCGAGGTTTGGGGTGGAGGCTGACAGCTTGCGACCCCCCATGTAATAACCTCACGACCCCCTGAGGGGTCCTGACACCCAGTTTGAGAACCCCTGATTTAAATGGAATGTAAGCCTATGGTTAAATGTTTTGCTGAATTGTGGCCTATAAGAACCTATATAGAATAGACTGAGATCCAGATCTGAATATTGAGAAAAAAAATTATAGTGGTGTCAGTGGTCTCCTTCCCCACCCCCAATTTATTTGTGAGATTAGTGAAGAAAATTCTCTTTCCTTGACCCTTCAGAATTAAGATCTTGATGTTCCCATTTTGCACAGAGGACTTGCTACAGAAAATCTGTCATGCTTGGCCTGCTGTTCAGCCACATCATCTCCTGCAAGAAGCCATGATTCTGGCAGAACAGAATTGCCAGGGGACAGGGCTCAGACAGGTCTTCCAGAGTTCAGGCCATCCTGCTCTTTCCTCCCTCATCTCATCCAAACAGTACATCCTTCTGCCTGTGAAGCTGTACAGAGCTAACCTTCTGCACTGCAGATGCAGAGGAGAAAGACACAGCAATACAGTGAGCCACCATTCCTCTCCAGCGGCACTCTTGTTTTGATTTATGAATGCTTTGATGAAACAGAAGGGGGCATACCAGAGAGAGCAAGTGATATGCCCCTAATTGTGAGAAAGTGCATCTGTGTGTAGGTGGGGGAGGAAATGAAGTGCTTAATATATGTGGGTCCCTTCTCTCTCTCTATGTGTGTGTGTGTGTGTGTGTGTGTGTGTGTGTCTAATATATATATAGACACATACAATATTGACCATGTGGGCAGTGTTCAGACTGAAAGCAATTGGTACAAGAATCAGAATCTAAGATGTGAACAAAATATATCTGTCTCCCCCTTCTGACACCCATGGATCTCTGTAGAATTGGAGTGGAGTGTATTTGTCTGGAAAAAATTGAGGAAATTCCTCTTAGTTTTGCAGCCTGTGTGTAGATTTGGGCATTTGGAACAGGCAGGCTGGAAAGGAACTAAAACATTGCCACGTACTTATTACCATTAAGAAATCAAGTTATTGCTTATCAGAGGATATGTCTGCACTGTAATTGGGAGTATGCTTCCCAGCACGGGTAGACAGACCCTTGCTACCTCTGCTTAAGTTACTGTGCTAAAAATAGCAATAGTGCATTTGCAGTAGAATGGGTGGTGGGTCAGGCTAGCTACTGGAATACAAACCTACCCGGACTCCCTGGTTACATACTTGGGTGGCTAGTCCGAACTGCCCCAGCTTCACCACTATTTTTAGTGCCCTAGCTCAAGCAAAGTTAGCATGTATCTGTCTACCCATGCTGGGAAGAAAGCACTCTTCCAGCTGCAGTGCAGACATACCCAGAGGTGCTGTTTCAAGACCTGTATTTATCTGAAAAACAAGTTAAAAAATAGGCTGTTCATCTTAATTTCCAATATCGCAAATTTTAGTATGTGCTTCCCCGAATGAAAACACCAGAACTGTTCAACACTTATTCCATCATCTCTTTAGAATCACTTCCTATTGGAGGAGGGCACTTCCTTCTTCCTCCATATGCTTGGCCTGGAAAAGTCAGTGATTTGATAGATGTGCCCAGCCAGACTAGTTCAGTTTTCTAACGCCAGCCCAACTCTAGACAACAGCCTTTCAGCATGTTTGTGTCTAAAAGGAAATCTGATCTGACAACTCTGCAGTGCAGTTCACATTTTAGAAGAGATCAAAGATCTGCCAAATGCAGGAACCGATTGCAGTCAATATAACTTCAGAGGCATTAAAAATGATCTTGCATCTGTGTGAAGTTTCTGAAAGGCACGTCATTTCCAAATCTGTTAGAGAGTATGCTTGGGAGAATTAAAATGTATATGTATGTATGAGGCTTGATGAGGAATCACTGGTTTGGGTCATTATACTGTATTTAAGAGAAGGGGTTGGAGAAGAAAGACACAATAGAACAATGAGGTCACTGGAGCTACATCACTATACATCAGCTTAGGATGTGGCCCAGAGTATACATTTTTATATGGAATTTCTGTCTTTCATTTCATTTATTCAAAAACTATTTTTCTCAGCTTGCCCTGCCATGGCCACATCCTATACTGGATAGCAGCTTTCCCTTTTGTTGCTGCCTATCATGAATAACAGCTTTATTTGGTGCCAAATGAGATGCCCCAAGTTGTGAGCTTTCCATAAACATACCTGAATTGTTCAATTTCCTTTTTATTGCATAATTTCCATATTGGACCCCTTCTTGTTGATATTCAACTAAAGATTTCATTTGAGTCATTTACAAAAATGCTATGAAACTGTTCCAGTGTAGCCTACCATCAAAAGTAGCAGAAGAGTTCAATTTTTATTTAGGTGTAATAACAAGCACAGCTCACATTTTTGATGGCTATTTCCACAGTCATCTTGCTATAATGAATGGTAAAGGGAAAAATAAAAGAGCACTAGAAGTTAGTTCCATAAACAAATGTACTCCATATTAGAGGTAGAATGTAATACTGGTTGGTCAACATGGATACACTGGTTTATTTTAATACCTTTTTGTTTTAGAAGGGAAAAAAACTAGCTAACTGTTTCCTTTCTTTTTCTTTCATGTCATTGATGTGGATTTCTGAATTGCTGTCCTTTGTCCAAATGACTGGAATTTCATATAACTCCAATAGGTAAGTAAACAAAGTTATCTCAGAATTACTGCAGATCTGATACTGACATCTTTATTTTTGAATTTTAAGTTTCTGAGGTGTATAATAGAATAAGAATGAAGATTCTGTATTGTTTCTGTCAAAGTACTGTTATTTCAGCTCCATACTGTGTAGCGAGGACTCAGCAGAGAAGTCTAATACCAAAATCTCCAGTCATGGAGGACAGATGCTTCAGATGTTTGGAAAGTCCTGGTAAAGAGATGGTAACTCTCAGGGCTTGATTGAAAAAAAGACCCTCAATTCAATACAAAAAAGCTGCCAGACAAATCTTTCCATAGGCAGATCTGCACTGAGGAACTTCTGCAGAGTCTGGCAGAGACAGCAGGGGTAAATCTGAGTTTTCAAAACATTCATGGACACCCATTCCAGTGTCCATTCCGGAAGTCCAGTATTCTCTGGATTATGTTGATGGACCCAAAGGTTGGGCTCAATATGTTCATTGGGGGGGGAAGCTTCACTTTATGATATTGTTAATGACATGGCAATTACGTAATGCAGATGGGGTGGGGTGAGGTAGGGAGGGGAACTGAGGCCCTTATCAACTTGTAGGTCTCTGGCCACTATATTACAATATCGTCTTGAGATGCCAGTGGTGTACTCCCTTTGATCAGCAAGTATACTAAGCCACTAGGTGCCCAGATACCAGAAAGATAAGTATGGTATAAATGTCTGGATGGGATGATAAGGGTAGACCTGAGAATGTCAGTGCCAACAGAGCAGGTTACCTGCCACTGAGAACTCATTTCCCAAAATCACATTGTCATGGGGTGTTTCTCCCCAGTCGGCAAACAGTGACATGAGTAGTAAAATAGTGACTCTACCCCAAGTAGACATCAACCTGGAATCCCCTATGTGTGAAGTGTTCCTGAGTCATTGTGATTTAGCAAAGATGATCAGAAAATTTAACCCCCCCCCACTTCAAATAAAAAAATTCAACAGAAATGAGATTTTCTGAAGATTTTCACAGTATTTCCCCCCTTTTCCCAACCAGCTCCAGTATATAGTAATTTACACTGCATATCACTCAGGCAGCAGCGCCCCACAGCTCCATGGCTGTGATGGGTGGGACAGTAATTTGCTGAGGTGAAGCGCACTTCATAGAAACTACAGCAGCTCTGATTCTGGGCAATCTTTTATTGGGTTGCACTGAAAAAAAACCATAGTCAATGCTCTGTGTGTCAGACTTTTTAGATGATTTATTAGCATAGGAATGGACAAACTGAGATAGTGGCTGGTCCAGATACTGGCCTCAAGTATGCCAATGTATAGATGACCTCACTAGGACTGAGTGTATGCTGGTGTAGCAGACAGCAGCATTTGGCACACTGTGCCAAGGTATGCTAGAGCAACACAGCAGTTATTACATAATATTTTTTTTGGTGTATTTGCCTTTTTTTTTTCTGCACTAGCTAACATTGATACATCAGCTGGCATTGCTAGCAACTGAAGTGCACAAAAGGTGCTAGGAAACAAAGGATATACCATGGAATATTGTGACAGAAAAACTCTCAAGGAGCAGTGTAAAAACTGCTAGGATGTTAAATAGATGCATTATTTTGCTGGTTTAGACCACTGGGAAATAAAGCCTCTGTCTGTGTATTTGATATATACCGACAGGCAGAGAGAAAAGGCAAGCATACCATACATGTTCAGGTGTGGTACCGTTATTCAGCAGTGTTTTCCAGCCCTTTTCATGAAAATCTGACATTACCGTACCACAGACTGGAGCAGCAGGAATCACCAGGGAAAGAACAGCTGGATACTTTATTAGGTTTTATGTTGTACATAAGGAGGCCATGTTTTCCACTGTCAGAGTATAAAAGAAAATGAAAGCTTTGGGCATCATTAAAGTCTTGAACGCGTAAGATGTGTCAGCTCTGTTCCCCCAACACCTGGATTGAAAGCTCAGTGTGAGGTCACTTAGAAAACAAAAGCAGATTGTCTTCTATGATTTAGTTTTTATTCATTAAGTTTCTAGTATGTTTCTGCTAAGACAAGGTTCAAAAATATCGTCTAAGGTACTTCCTTGTACTTTTTGAGTGGGGCAGAAGCTGGGCTAGGGGAGCAGGACCTACTTCCATGTGCCGTGAATTGGAACTGCTCAGAATTTGGATAAAAAATATATATGTTTTGATGCAAAAAGTTGATAGGATCCTATTTTACTATGTTAACTTATTTTACATTGTAATGTCTTTTGGAATGTGACTCAGGCTGTAACTCTTTAGACACACGATTCCTCTCTTACTGTAGCTTTGTGCTTCCTTTACTGGACCATGTTAAGCTATGTGAATTGATGTGGGTCCCTTCCAAGACTAGTGATTGTGAAAGGCCACCCTGCCTTCTAAGAATCCTCTAACATCAGAATGGAATGGAAGGGAGACAGACTGACCTTTAAAAACATTTGTGATGGAAATGGGGGCAAATGTCATAAAGCTAAAGTCGAATGATGAGATTCCTGGTAATACAAATGTTTCAGGAGAAAGTAATTTTCCTCATTTTTCTCTCCTACCATCACAACCCCAGTAGGCCAACTATCACAATCTGATGTTTGTTTTTCATATAACAGTGAATGTGTAATATTCTATTTTTCAGGAACACTAAACTTTAAAGAACAAACCACAACAAATGTTAGAAACTCAGGAAATTCAGAGTTAAACTTGCAACCCAACCCTTTGGAAATATTGAAAAACACACTGAAGACATGCCAACTGCTTTAACTTTGCTCCCTTAGATAATCAAGCCTTCCCATCTTTCTTTCTTTGTGGGCAGAAAATAAAAAATGTTCACCACAAAATATTGGTTTAATAATTTCTTTCAAAAATGCATGTTTCTAATGTTAAATATCACTGTCACCTTGCTAATCTTTACTGTGCGAGTGCTATAGTTTCATGACCTAGGCAATTGTGTATATAGAGAGACACTGGTTGAGATTTTACAAGATTCCTAATGGATTTGGATGCTCAGTTCACATGGGTACCTGAAAATCTCAGCTACTACTTCTATATATAATAACACTTGAATCACGTGCATGTGGTATATGGTATACTTTGAAGAGTAGCCTTAATATGGAGTGGGGAGTGGGGTGAAAGCTTCAATATGCTATTTGTGTAATCTGAAATTTGTAAAAAAAAATTCTTTCTTGTCGAACAAGTGCTGGATGTGGTATATCTGCAGCATTAAAAATAAAACTTTATATTTGCTGTGCTGGCTGATAAAATAAACTATCTCTGACTATTTGACCAGTTGGCTGAACAGTATGAATCAATTTGATAAATATTTTTAAAATATTAAATACATATTTTTCTGGTATTCAACTACCCTACCTATCAATTTAGGAATGTATAGTACATATTTTATGAAAGAATATGTAGACAAAAAATTTGCTTGATACTTCTCTAAGATGAAAGTGTTTTTTTAATTTTGTAGAGAAAGTGTTAATCAAACTATTTTCCAAAACTTTGTGTAGTGCCAAGCAGGATAAATTAATTAATCATTAAATATAGAGAAATTGTTAACAAGAATGATAAAATACTTCCTCCTCTGTTTCTGAGCCATATTTATCTTCCTGCATATATCTTATTGCTAATGTAGGGCTGTGGAAAAATAGAATCTTAATTTCAGTACTGATATTTGTTGAGATTCTTGCATATTCTTGCAACATACTTAAAACAATGTATGTTTACAAACTGGACCATTTGTGATTCCCATCTAGCAGAACAGAAGCAAGACTCTGAGAAGATAAAGTGTGTGTGATGGGAAAGGGGCAGGAAAGTTGACCATGGAAGAAAAAGAGAGGGGATGGGATTTAGGAGCTAGTGAGTGTGTGATTAGATGATTGAGCCCTTCAGCATCACTAGGCAACTCCTCCCCTTTATTGGAATACTGGTTGAACAATTGGAGAAATTGTTCTTAGATGAGGATCTAAGAGAATTTTAGGGAAAATCGTGCTCTGTGGAGAAAGGAGAAGTCTACGCATGGAAATTAAGGAGCCAGCAGTAGAAATTACTGTGAGTGTTTATCTTTTTATTGCATTAAAGTTCTGATCAGCTTTTCAAGAAGGTGTTTGAGCCTGCGTGTTCCTCCCAGCATTTCCTTCCATTCAGAATACAACAAAAATGAAATTTTCTTTTGCTTGTAATCTAAATGCAAACAGAATGAGAATTTCCATCACTGTCATTACAGTGCATGTCGTCTTGTCGCAGCACAGCAGTTCAATCCAATAACACTTTTGTAATTGAAGCAGAACACATGAGGTCATTTTACACACGTACAAACTTTTGATTGCTGCGACATTAAACATCAGATAGGAAACCATTTTTTCATTGCTGATTCACGTTCTTTATAGTAGCTTTAAGTTGTACTGCACAATGCGTTCTTATGTGCTGAAACTTCCACAATGCACTCCCTCTTTTTAATAATTGTCTAGTTAGTTTACTCTAGTGTCTTTTATGTTACTTTAAACATTAACTTATGCATTAGAAGAGGCATGCTGAATCCTAATTTGTCATCCAGCATAGAAATGCCCAGAGAGGTACTACTGATTTTTGACTTTCAGCGAGTCCTCTCATCCTTTGTCTCCTTTGCACATTTAATTTTGTTTCATTGTTTTAGATGAAAGTTTAGATGTACTGTTACACAGAACAGTTGTATCCTTAATAAATAATTCATATATGAGGTACCAGAATAGTCATGAAGGATGAAGTCATAGTCAGTCTCAGAATCCTTTCTTAAATGCTAATTTTTCCAGAGTTTCGTAGGGTTTAGCCACAGAGATCCCTTTGAAAATTTAGTGAAGAAGCTATAATACAGCATCCCTTCAAATTTTGGGCATTTGATTCCTAAAAGGCCATGGAATATCTTACTTTGAGTGAGTGGAAAGCCTCAGTTCAGAAACCCTGTTGGTGGAGTTGCTGTGTATGTGAGTAACCCATTTGGACCAGCAGCGGAAAGCTAGACCAATAATAATAGTGATATCATATGGATAGATAGATATAGGCAAGGGGTCGGCAACCTTTCAGAAGTGGTGTGCCGAGTCTTCATTTATTCACTCTAATTTAAGGTTTCACGTGTCAGTAATACATTTTAAAGTTTTTAGAAGGTCTCTTTCTATAAGTCTGTAATATATCACTAAACTATTGTTGTATGTAAAGTAAATAAGGTTTTTAAAACATTTAAGAAGCTTCATTTAAAATTAAATTAAAATGCAGAGCTCCCCGAATGGGTGGCCAGGACCCGGGCAGTGTGAGTGCCACTGAAAATCAGCTCGCATGCCAGCTTCAGTACGCATGCCATAGGTTGCCTACCCCTGATATAGGCTTTCAATGAGCCCCTAAGTGTACACACACACACACATACACATATTTGTGTATGTTTACTTCAGCCTGATCAAAAGCCAATTGCATTCAGTGGGAAAACCCCCATTGTTTGGGTGTCCAGTGGACTTTGGATTGAAATCCTAGTGCAGGATATGATGGTCTCTTATTTTTCTGCAAATAGAAAGAAATGCCTCCCTCTATCTGCTCAAGTATAGGATGACATGGGGAAGAGCAGTGGGGATAGCTGGGGTGTGTGTACAGACATAGGTTTGTTAGTCTTAATTAGGAATGGGGAGGCTTTATAAATAATTTTGCTAGATCTATCCTATAATGCTTTATTCTCCTCTATTTCTTCCGTATTACTATTTGCATCAGTATAGCGGGCATCTCTAAACTCCCTCTGTCTGGCATTATTTGTTATGTATTTTATTCATATCTATATATAAGCACTTAATACTTTTCATTATGTTCTCAGGATCAGTAGCAGCAGGTCATCATCTTAAAGCAGTTGAGCTATCTTATGTCAACCCATAATAGAGAATTTTAATTGCAGATATTGAGTTTTTTCCCCTTTCCAAATTCCTCCACTTTATATTTATTCCAAACATTGTATATTACAGAAAGTAAATACCTTAATGCTCAAAGACCTTTTGTGAGCCTAAGCTCTTAGCGTAGGTTTAAATATCTGGTTAAAATCATGATATGGAAAGCTGGCTTTTCTGATTCCAGTTGAAATTATTGCTGTAGAAAGGCAGTGATGAAATTATTTTCTTGATATTAAGTGATGATCAAGGCTCCCACACCAACAGGGAAAAAAATGAGAGCATCTACATGAGAGCAACTAGTGTCCAGTGAAAGATTGCATTTAAAACAAATAAACAGAATCTGGGCTTCATTCTACTCTGCGGATGAAACTATTTCTTTTTTCTGCTAAAAAAGCCAACTCACTTGGAAAAATCTAAATAAATGGGGATGTGAACTCTAATGGGAAATACATTTTTATATTGGTATTGCGAGCTATAATATTGTGGTTATATAGTGATCAACTGAGATTCAAAGGACACAGATCATTTCAGATGGATGACATTGTACCTAGAGCCAACAGAAAGCATTTATTTTGGATACAAACTATAGTAAGCTCTGTGTGAGAAATCCAATATGTCCATTGCAGTGTGTGCTGCACCTACTAATGGTTATTTCCTTAAAGAACCATTATTTGAAATTGATTGTTTATTTCTTAGTTTAAAATACACATGTAATTAACAAATGAGTATTGAGGCTCTGCTGTACAACATAAAATAACTAGAACCACCATACGAAAATGTTGTTTTAGTGTCAAATGCTCAAAAGTTGCCAGACTTTATTTCTGTAACCAAAACTCCAACTGGCATTTGAGAGACCTGTCACTGAATGAGGAATGCAGTGCACAGTAGGGCCCATGCTAACTGCATCATTTTAAATTTGAGGAAATTCCCTTTCAGATTTTTGAAATGGTGATGTTTCAGCCCTTTAAGAAACCAATGAATCACCCTGGCAAGATACAAAAGTGGGGACAAAGAGACAAAATAATAATAGTAGCATACATTGATAGAGGTTCTAGTTCTTAAAATGACAATGGCCAAAATGTTGAAACTTGGATGTTAGGGACTAACAACAAGATTTTTTTGCTATAAACTGTGGACTTATCAGTTGGAAGTCACAGAGGAGGAGAAAGACTTGGGTGTATTGGTTGATCACATGATGACTATGACCCGCCAGCATGATATGGTTGTGAAAAAAGCTAATGCAATCCTAAAATGCATCAAGCAAGGTATTTCCAGTAGAGATAGGGAAGTGTTAGCCATAATACAAGGCACCAATGAGACCTCATCTGGAATACTGTGTGCAATTCTGGTCTCCCATGTTTGAAAGATGGATTCAAACTGGAACAGGTGCAGAGAAGGGATATTAGGATGATGAGAGGAATGGAAAACCTACCTTATGAGATGAGAGTCAAATAGCTTGACTTGTTTAGCCTAAACAAACGAAGGCTGAGGGGAGATGAGATTGTTCTCTATAAATACATTAGGGAGATAAATACCAGGGAGGGAGAGGAGTTATTTAAATTAAGTGCCGATGTGGACACAAGAACAAATGGATATAAACCTGCCATCAGCAAGTTTAGGCTTGAAATTAGATGATGGTTTCTAACCATCAAAGGATTGAAGTTCCAGAGAAAACAGTGGGGGCAAAAGTCTACCTTGCTTCAAGACTGAGCTTGATAAGTTTATAGAGGGCGTGGTATGACAGGACTGCCTATAATGACATGTGTCCCATCTGGGACTGCTAGTAGCAAATATTCCCAACAGTCAGAGGTGGGACATTAGATGGGGAGGGCTCTGAGTTAGTACAGCAAATTGTTTCCCAGGACTATGGCCAGTGGGTCTTGCCCACATGCTCAGGGTCTAACTAATCACCATATTTGGGGTTGGGAAGGAATTTCCCCCGGGTCAGATTGGCAGAGACCTTGGGGTATTTTTGCCTTCCTCTGCAACGTGAGGCACTGGTCACTTGCAGGTTTAAACAAGTGTAAATGGTGGATTCTCTATATATTGAAGTTTTTAAATTGTGATTTAATGACTTCAGTAACTCAGCAAGAGGTTATGGGTCTATTACAAGAATGGGTGGGTGAGGTTTTGTGGCATGTAACGTGGAGGAGGTCAAATTATATGATCATGATGGTCCTTTTTTGGCCTTAATGTTCATAAACAGACAGAAAAATCCATATTTAGGGACCTAAAGTGTCCATTGGTGCTGTGGGTGCTCAGCATATCTGAAATTCAGGCCACTTTAGCTATACACAGATAGAGTTTGATGCCTAATTTTGAGCAGTGAAGTTTAATATTGTTTGGTGAATATCTATAACTTTCAGCTTCAGCATATATTCTGACTCGCACGTTAAAATAATTGGGAGGGTGGTGACAGTGAATGAGATGTGTTCAATTAGAGTCTAAAATGAGGGCTGTTCTTTGGCACAAGGGAGAGCAGCAATAGAGGCCAGACTGCTGCCTAGCTACGAAACTCTAGCAAATGCAACGAACACTTCTGCTTCTATTCTTGATTTTTAATGTATCTTCTTGAAGCAATAGGAAGGCATGACAGCCAGATTGTGGGTGATTTTTCTGTAGTTCATGATGACAAAGTACCCAGTAAAAGGTTATAGTGTGGGAAGGGGAGCTGGTTAGAGGGTTTTATTTCTACAAATTAGAAGAGAACCTTACAGTGACACTGTCTGAGATACTCTAGAAGCTCATTAAAAAATGGGGAAATGTTTTATAGCGGTTGTGCTAGATGGTTGAGGGCTTCTGTGCATTTGTTTGTGGATAAAGTACCAAACAGATTTTCAGTACCATATGATTTTGATGCACATATGTACATGCATATATAGGTATTTTAGTACCACATGATGCTATTTGCTAGACTGTTATGTAGCATTAGAACATCTGTATTGTAGAACAACAGCGGTGTCCATAACTGAGGTTCAGATTCTGATCTCTTAATCATGTTGCCTTGTACCTTACTCTGTTGAGTATTTCTATTTCTTTTAATGGGGAGTAAGAATGAGAATATCAGAATCTGGATGGGACCTGGCAGAGATGATGCTTCAGGTGGAGTGATAATGTTATGACCAGGTAGTGTGGTGATGCAGTTTTGGAAGAAGCTATATTCCCTCTTAGCTATGACACAAATCCTATTTGCTTTCAAGGAAGGGAAAATAAAGTGCCTCAGAATAGAATAGTATGCTAATACATGTCTTAATATCACTAATTTTGGAGGGGAGGAGCTGTAAATCACCTTGTATATGGTTCTACCAAGGCTAGTTAGGTGCAAATGCCCACATTTAGATGCATGAGATCATCTGGCACAAACCTCTTCCAGCTCTCTCCTCTCACTTCTTGGAAAGAAAAAAAAAAGAGATAGTTGCTATATAATTGTGTATATTGCACATAGTTGGAGAGTTGGAGCACAGTATTTTAAACATAGTAATAAACTGGTATGGGCTAATAAGTAATAACTGAGATCTTGGCACCTTTCTTATATGAGCAATAAAAAAAGACATTCAACATGAAAAATTAAAGGTATTATGGAGATGTTGGAAGTGATTTTCTGTGTCTTACTGAGGGATTATCAGAGTGATGAAGGATTCCAGCCTTTGAGAACAGGAGATAGTAATTTTCTCTAGTTCTGTGGGAGACACTATGCTTAGCAAAGAAACTGTGTGTAATAAAATCTGAGGCTGAAATATTACCTCTAGCTTCCAGAACTTTATTCCGTTTATTCTCTCAAAGGAATGCTGCACTCAGGTTAACCATTGGAGTACCAAGGCTCACTGTATTTGACAGTTGGCTATAATATATCATCGTGGGATTGATTTGGCAGGGGAGTGGGCACAAAAGGAGAAAGGTTTCTTGTCTGTGAATTGAATAATTTGAAATGGATAAGTTGCAACACAGAAAAGCATTAGTGTGTGTGTGTGTTGTATGTAAACCACACTTTTTCTCTCTAACATTTAGTTAGACCAATCACTGGTGAGCAGTGTTATACTTTATCCATGTATATATTCAAGGGTCATACATATGTCAGGCATCTGTACTTGACTTTTGTGACTTTTTTTTCCCTTCGTATACCAAAATAATTTATAAAACACTCATATTTTAACATCTACTGGAATAAGAGCAAGGATCATGCAGACGACTTGCAAAATGGAATTATGCACAAAGTGTAATGTTTAATAGGCATGAACTTTGCATGTCTTTGCATGTTCCCTATTTCATGCCTAGCTAAGAACACTTTCTGTGCCTGACTCACTGGATACATGAAAATAGACGGCTTTCATTTGAAACAAATATCGTTTATTTATTTCTAACTACCACTTCGTCCTCCCCTTCATTCCATTTCCTTTTGTTCCTCATGTTTCCTGTGTAATTTTCTTCTCTTTCCTTTGTTAATTTAGTTAGAAATAGTCCAAAGGGTTTAAAATAGCATACATTTTTAAGATAGGCTTATTATAGTAATATTTTACTTGTGAGTAACAGCTTTCATCCCAAATGGCACAAAAGCACTTCAGATGCGGCATTCCTAGGGCACTACTGAAATATAACTGCCTCTGGTGCACCAAGCATTGCAAATTACATCCAAGTTTCAGTGGCATTATTTAAAGCTTGAACCAGATCTCATTTAACTCCATGGAAAGATTTCCATTTATTTCAGTTTCAGGTAAGTTCTTGTGGCGTTATAGGTACTTCATTTAAGTCCTTTCACTTGAATAAGCCATGAGGAACTTGGGTCTATGAACTGAAGCAGAACTATATGGAAAAGAACAGATAAAAACAGATCTTTAGAACAAAATACACAGACATACCAGTTCCTGATCTGCTTCCTCCTTTTCAGATAATCAGTCAGTTGTTCT
Source organism: Mauremys mutica (assembly GCF_020497125.1). Classification (NCBI taxonomy): domain Eukaryota; kingdom Metazoa; phylum Chordata; order Testudines; family Geoemydidae; genus Mauremys; species Mauremys mutica. Next base: position 185,772,096 of record NC_059072.1, on the reverse strand, counting down.
GATTAATGTCCTCAGCATTTGTTTTCCCTGGGGTATTGTAAGTGAATTACATACAGAACCTGCAGCAGTAGATGAGAGCTGGTTCCAAAATGAATGAAAAGATTTGAAGAAAAATGTCTGCCTTACACACTGCAAGCAAGGTTTTAAGAACATAAGAACGGACATACTGGGTCAGACCCAGTGATGAGCTGCTAAAATCTTAACAACCGGTTCCCTATAAAAAGTTCTGATTTAAGGGGGGGAGCGGGGGAGGGGTCGGGGCAGGGGGAGACATACTCATGGGGCTGGGGGCCCCTGCAGGGCCTGGGGTAAATTGCCCCACTTCCCCCCCCCCCCGGCAGCCCTAGAGCTTGCAGCCCCCTCCCCCGTTACCTTGCCGGCAGCTCAAAGCAGCAGGACGACTCCGGAGCTCAGCTGAGCTGCCCAGCTGGTGCCGGTCGCTGGCCACACTGCAGCTGGGGGGAAGCGGGGGAAGGGCCGGGGAGCCTCAGCCTCCCCAGCTGGGAATCCTGGGAGCAACAGGATGATCCGGCCCGTGGACCGGAGTTCTTTGCCCACCCCCTGGCCCTTTAACAAGTTCTCCACGGAGGTCTAATTTTAGCACTCCCTGGCCCTTTAACAAGTTCTCCACGGAGGTCTAATTTTAGCAACCGGTTCTTGGGAACCTGTGGGAACCGGCTCCAGCTCATCACTGGTCAGACCAAAGGTCCATCTAGCCCAGTATCCTGTGTTCCGATAGTGGCCAATGCCAGGTGCTTCAGAGGGAATGAACAGAACAGGTAATCATCAAATGATCCATCCCCTGTCACCCATTCCCAGCTTCTGGCAAAGAAAGATTAGGGACATCATCCTTGCCAATCCTGGCTAAGAGCCATTGATGGACCTATCCTCCATGAATTTATCTAGTTCTTTTTTTAACTCTGTTCTAGTCTTGTCCTTCACAACATCCTCTGGCAAGGAGTTCCATGCTATTTTTAAACCTGCTGCCTATTAATTTCATTTGGTGTCCCCTAATTCTTGTGTTATGAGAAGGAGTAAATAACGTTTTCTTATTTACTTTCTCCAGTCATGATTTTGTAGATCTCTATCATATTCCCCCTTAGTAGTCTCTTTTCCAAGCTGATAAGTCCCAGTCTTATTAACCTCTTCTCATATGGAGGATGTTCCATATGACCTAATCATTTTTGTTTCCCTTTTCTGAACCCTTTCCAATTCCAATATTTTTTTTTAAATGGAGCGACCACATCTGCACACAGTATTCAAGATGTGGGCATACCATGGATTTATATAGAGGCACTATGATATTTTCTGTCTTATTTTCTATCCCTTTCTTAATGATTCCCAACATTCTGTTTACTTTTTTGACTGATGCTGCACATTGAGTGGATGTTTTCAGAGAACTATCCACAATGACTCCAAGATCTCTTTCTTGAGTGGTAACAGCTAATTTAGACCCCGTTGTTTTATATGTATAGTTGGGATTATGTTTTCCAATGTGCATTACTTTGGCATGTAAGCTGTTCCCAGCTGCTTGCAACTGAATGACACTAGCCCATATCTCCAGTCCCAGACACAACCCTAGGAACCTCCGTCTTACAGTGTCCAGTTATGCCCGCTGGATGCTGCAAGCTTATATGATTTGTCAATTTAATAAAGAAATTGATATGTACCAGGATTGTTATCCCAAGGGGAGCCTCTGACACATTTCAAACCAAATACGCTGCTTCAGATAGAATAAACAAACAATATTTTTAAACTATAAAGATAGATTTTAAGTGATTATAAGTCAAAATATAACAAGTCAGATTTGGTCAAATGAAGTAAAAGCAAAACGCATTCTAAGATGATCTTAACACTTTCAGTGCCCTTATAAACTTAGGGAATGGCTACACTTGAGAGTTGCAGCGCTGGGAGTTACAGCGCTGGTCGTCCAGCTGTGCAGGGACAGCGCTGGTGTGTGGCCACACTCACAGCTACCAGCGCTGCAGTGTGGCCACAGTTGCAGCATTTGCAGTACTGTTGGGAGTGATGCATTATGGGCAGCTATCCCAGCGTTCAAGTGGCAGCAACGTGCTTTTCAAAAGAGGGGGGTGGGGTGCAGTGTAGTGTGACAGGGAGCGGGGGAGAGAGAGAGAGTGGATTTTTGGAGCCAACACTGTGTATCGGCTCCCTGACTTGCAAAATCAGAAACTTTTTCCGACCCCTTACTCTTTAACTGCAAAAGCCTGCAGACTAGATAAGCAGCTGCCGACTCCCTTTCTCGCTGCTGGTCAAGCAAAAAGCAAACACTCAACCCCTGTGAATCACGCAGGGAGGGGAATATCTCATTTGATTGTTCACAGATTGATCACAGCAAACAGGAGCTGTGTTTGTTTTTTTAGATAAGCAGCTCCCGGAGCCCCGCTCACAACAAAACAAAGAGAGGCTGCATAACAAAACAAAGGGAATAATTTAGTTAAAAGCATTCTGGGATATCTCCTAATACCCTGGAGGCCAATAACAGCACTGGTGTGTGGCCACACTTTACGACCAGCGCTGCAGAACCAGTGCTGCAATGCTTATTCCCCAAGCAGACCCAGGTGTACGGCCAGCGCTGCAGCCAGGGAGTTGCAGCGCTGGATGTGCCCTGAAGGTGTGGACAGTTACTAATTGCAGTGCTGGAAAGCCTCCACCAGCGCTGCAACTCTCAAGTGTAGCCATACCCTTAGATACTTCTCACCACAGGCTTGCTGGTTGCTCTGCAGCCAGGCTCTCCCCTTTGATCAGTGCTTCAGTCGCTTGGTGTGGTGTCTGTAGATGTAGGTGGAAGAGATAGGGAGCATGGCAAATGTCTCTCCCTTTTATCATGTCTTTTCTTCTCTCCTGGCTTTGCCCCACCCCGTCCTTGAGAGTCAGGTGAGCATTACTTCATTGCAGTTCCAAACTGACCGAAGGAAGGGGGGTGACTCCCTCGAGAGTCAAACAGATTTTTTTGTTTCTGCCTAGGCCAGCGTCTTTTGTTCCTGTGAGGATGGGCTGGGTTTGTCCCATACTTGCCCTGATGAGGTGTTAACTGCCTCTCTGCTCTTGGAGAGTTTTTGCCTGGGCTTGTTTTAAGCCATGAGGTTACATTTTTCAGGTTCATAACTACATACATAAAAATATAACCTATAACATTAATATAACATTACTGTAACAATTACTATGACATCACTATAACAACCATGTTCAGTGCATCATGAGCCTTCTGAAGACACCCAACATGACACCACAATCATTGGATACCACACAATTATTTTATAAAGATGAACATGGGGGTGTAGGGTGTTTCCCCCAAGGTACAGAGTGTCATGGTGACAGACTTGTCAAAGGCTTTCTGAAAATCTAAGTACACTATATCCACTGGATCCTCCTTGTCCACATGCTTGTTGACCCCCTCAAATAATTTTAGTAGATTGGTGGGGCATGATTTCCCTTTACAAAAAACATGTTGACTCTTCCCCAACAAATTATGTTCATCTATATTTCTGACAATTTTGTTCTTTACTATAGTTTCAACCAGTTTGCCCAGTACTGAAGTCAGGCTTACTGGCCCATAATTGCTGGGATCACCTCTGGAGCCCCTTTAAAAATCTGACATCACATTAGCTATCCTCCAGTCATTTAGTACAGAAGCTGATTTAAATGATAGGTTACAGACTACAGTTAATGGTCCTGAAATTTCACATTTGAGTTCCTTCACAACTCTTTGGTTAATACTATCTGGACCTGTTGACTTATCACTGTTTAATTTATCAATTTGTTCCAATACCTGCTCTAATTACACCTCAATCTGGGACAGTTCCTCAGTTTTGTCACCTAAAAAGAATGGCTCAGGTTTGGGAAGCTCCTTCACATCCTTCACATTTTCTCTTGCCTTGTATCTGCATGGTCATTTGTACTTGTTCAAAGTAGTATAAAATGCTAATAAATCAGCATGACAGAGTTTTACATGCACTTTGTGTAGTCATTTACCTAGTCAGAAAGTGAGTGCAATGGCAGTGGAGAATGTCTCTTTTCTTCACTTAATTTCCAGCACTGCATGGTAGAACTGGTCTAACAATGCTGCCAAACCACCTTGCAATATCAGGTTCTTGGCAATTAAGAGGTGTAGAATAAATAGTATGTTGTCTAGTCCATAACCCTGGACACAAAAGTGGAAAAAAGGGAATTTGTTACAAGAAAGTATCTGGGTAATGAAAAAAGGGGTAAAAAACAAGGGTGATGTCATGGTAGGGGGTCTACTGTAGACAACCTAACCAGGAAGGTGTGGTGGATGAGGCTTTTTTTTTTTAACAATTAACAAAATCAGCTAGCGCAGAGGACTTGGTGGTGATGGGGAACTTCAACTACCCAGCATCTGGTGGGAAAATAATACAGCAGGTCACAGACTATCCAGCTTATTATTGAAATGCATTGGAGACTTTTTTCTTTTTTTTTTCTATTATTTGAGAAGGTGCAGAAAGCAACCGGAGGAGGCTGTACTAGATTTTGGTTTTAACAATAGCTCACTTCTAGTCCTACATTTCTATGATTCTATACTACAAAGTGAAAAAGAGCAGTGCATTCTTTATGTACAATCCCTTCTGTCATCACTAGATTGGTGTGTGAATGCCACTCATTCAACTCTATTTTCTATGAAATATTCAAAAAAGAAAGTAAATTTATTGAAATTCACTGCTTTGCCTTCATGGTAGAAGGTAGCAGCAGAATATTCTTCCTTTAGCCTTGCCGATCCGGTTCTGTGAATCCTGTATTTATAGTGAAGGAAAATCCTCTTCTGAAGATCCCTTTTGTACCAAGAGACCATCCAAATCCAAAGATTTGCTTGTATTCTGAGGGGCAGGGAGGGGAAGGTAGAGTGAAAAGGGTAGACTATTCCTCTTCCAAATATAAGAAGTATAACCTCCTCGGAAGTAGGCATCTAATTGTATTACCCAGTGACATGTAGTACAGCGTTAATGAGGAGGGGTGGGGTGGGAAACATTTTTTAAAGAAATGAGTCAAGTCAGCTAGCTAAAGCACAAAACTAGAGGGGAAGGGAGGAATCTATTCAGCAATGTATAGCGCATCATTGACTCTTGCTCAGTAGATGGTATTCCATTTCTCTTCCAGCAGTGATAGATGTGGATTCTGTACAGCCGTCAAAAGGGAGGTGTTAGAGGTGGGGGTGGGGAGTGATACTTCAAAGTAAAGTAGTCCTTAATTTGGATGGTCTCAAAAGCATGTCCTTGCTCATTGGGAAGATGAGAGATACTTACAGAAAAGGGAAACAACAGCATAAGTTTTGGTGTAAGCCCTTAATAAATGGCATATATTTCCTTCATTTAGAAACTATCTGAATTTAGAGTCAGTAGGGCTTTTGTACATTAGCTTCTGAAACTTTGTTTAGGTGAAAAAGATTTCTCCACATTGCTTCCACATATATACTGTACAGCATTTAAATCATGAGTAGTAGACATGACACCTTATTGAAGTCAGCACATAATTAAAGTAAAATAGGAAGTAATCTCAGAACTTCTCTTTAGAAAAAAAAACATACTGGTTAGTGTTAATTATAGGAACAAAGTATTGAACCCAGTGAAATCACTTTAATTAAACCTTTCTACAGCTGTCATATCGGAATCATTTATTTATATATTTGCAATGTATTGACTGATTTCAAACCCTTCTGTTTATATCCTTATATTGTGGAAATGCTATTTCAATTTTTTTAAAAAGGTCATTGCAGAAGATTATTTTAGTTATAAAATCCTTAAATAGAGCCATATCTAATGAGTTAATATTTCCATAGTACCAGTACTAATCTATAGATGTATTAAGCAATACCAGATATTTTATTTGATAACAGCATTAAGAGCTAAATTGCAGACAAATATAGAGAACATCATGTAAACTGAATTATTTCTTTCCGGTACAAATACCCCCCGGAGGTGGTAGCTGAGAGATGTATATTTTGAGTGTGTGTACTACAGAAACAATAGCTGCCAGCAGTATCTCACTGCAGGGAGAAAATTAAAAGCAAGGGAGGAGAAAAAGTTCATGTGACCCACCCAGAGGCCTGTTGTGCCCAGTCACAGTGTTAGCAAAGCTTCATTTCCAGAAGGGGTCATTGTACACCAGTGACAGCCCCTTAAGAGAGAGAGAGAGAAAATGGACAGAATTTAAGAACAGCTATGCATTCCATCATGTGTAACATATGCAATAAATACTCTGAATAGTGACTTACCTGTACAGTAAGTAGTGAAGAAAATGTGTATATATTTGATATAGTATAGTACTTGTTCACTTGTGTGTGCACACGTGCATGGAAGTTGGACACAGAGAATTTTTAATCTCTTAATCTTTCCCCAGGATCAGTTGTTGTAACAAAGGTTTGGGGATTAACTCATGTGATCTCCATCTCTAACAAGGGAAAATGGTGTGAACCAGGAAATTCTTCCTCTCCCTCTACCTTCAGTCAAGAGACACGTATAGTACTCTCATAAATGATTGACTGGTGGACTAGGTTGAAGATATATGGTTTGACTGCCGACAAGTATGATTTTACAATACATTAGATAATCATGTTATCTATTTATAAATAATCTCTTTGTTTTAGGAGTTAAACAAGTCTACCAAAGTGAAGAATGCATCTGATAAAAAGAAGCTTGATCTTTTCATTGACAGCATTTATGTGGAATCTGTTAAAAATGCATAATGGCATATCATCATAATTACAAGAGTGATACATATTAGTAAGATACCGCAGTGGTCAGACTTGGTCAGTTTTGTTAACTAATGATTTTAAGACTAGCTTTGCTTATAGATTGGTAATATTTACTAATGTCACAGGCATTGGACATATTGATACAGGGGGGAAAAGCACAATACTTGCCCATATGTACTATATTATTGACTTTTTCAAATAAGTCTACCAGACTAGAGAGAGAGAGTTTTCCTTAGAGTTTTCTTGTAGGTTTCCATGCAGTGGGTTATAATTATCCAAGTGCTGATTGAGTCAAGTTTTAAGGAGACTCTGGGTGAAATCCTACAATACAATTTTTGCTACTGACTTCAACTGCGCTTATGTTTCAATCTTTGTTTCTATCCCTCAAATCTAGGTAGTGTTAATAAGTGAGTAATTCCAAGAACCTTACTGGGTTGTTAAGTATCATTCCTGGAATTACTCACTTATTAGCCCTACCTGGATTAAAGGGATAAAAACCAAGCACTGCTTTAATTTTCCACAGATAAATAAGCGATTTATTTTGGCATGAGAATTATAAAGCAACCTATCATTAAATTAAGATCTGGACGGGACCAACCATTAAAAAACTTGAAGATGAAAGTAAGCAGTAACTAGAGGATTTGAATAATTATTCATCTCAAGGAATCCAAAAAATATGACCCTAATATAAATCATAAGGAGCACTATAAATAAGACAGTGGAAATTGTTATATTTAAAAACTATTAATCCAATGTGGGTCCTTCTTTGTCCCAATCTGCTGGCTGGCCACATACGAAGAGAAGTCTGCTGCTGCCTCTGTGTTAATATATGTGGTCCTTAGCTAACACAGTAGAGAATTATATTGTCAGATGGAGAGATTCCCAAATTCAATCCCTCTAGATGACCAATCGAGAGGATGTCATTATACCACAATTACAGAAGGTCATGTTCAGTCTAATATGGAGTATTGAATCCAATTCTGAAGAACTTAATCCTATGTAGATGCATAAATTCTGGAGGAAGTCTAGAAAAGCATAAGTAAATTGATCAGAATATGATGGGTTGTATCTGTTCTTCCAGGATAAAAACTTTAAACCTGCACTACATTTTGGATGATATGAGGCTATACTTTTTTTCCTAGTGAATAAATACCTGAAGGGTATCTCAAAATCATTGGTATGGATCTGTTTCAGGAAAGCATGGACATTCTTGGAAATTTGAGTTAAACACCGAGAGGCTCTCTTCCTACCTCATCCAAAGGGTAATGAAAGGTTGGAATTAACAGACTCTGGAAGTCTTGACAGGAGCTATATGAGTAGGATTCAAGAAAAAAATACGGACAATGTATTGACTCAAATGTTAGCTTCGTATGAATGAGATTAGATTCTTAACCATGTTTTCTCCCCACCTACACAGGGTTATGCTGATCACCGAATTAAAGATGAATGACATTTTCCCCCCTAAGGCATAATAGCCTCCCCCTCCTTTTTTTAAATCTTTCAATGCAGCATTGAGATGGGGGTTATTTGCCTTAACATGCAGGGGTTCTGGCATTTGTTTTGCACCTTAGTCGTGGTTCTTAGTAAAATACAATAGGTGAAAGAATCTTCTGTTCTGCTAAGGATATTTCCAAAAGCTTCTTTATGGAGTTAGTATGATTGTTGTAGAGCTAGAAACAGACTTTTAAAAATACTGGTTATGATGCTGAATACACAGTTAATGTTTTGTGTTTAGAAAGCTGATCCTAGTGGGTTGCTGTGTACAACTTAAGTAGCAACAGTGGGTTTGCAACAGGCCTTGCTCAGAGTTGCTGCACACTGTGATTCTTGGCAAGAATGTCAGTTCTGTGCATGCCAAATGCCTGTTAAAACAAGCAGAAGTTACTGTAGCAGAAGTAAGAGCTCTGATTTATGTTTGCCTATCCATGCTCATAGCAGGAACAAAGAGATCTCACACGGAACACTTTTTGAATCTCTTGCTAGCCTTTTGCCAGTTGTATATAATTTAGCAACAAAAATTACTACCATTAATTATTATTGACTTGCTTAATACTGAGGGATAAGAGCACAAGCTGTTGGACCCATACCAAACCTATGCAGAGTAGGACAAATTAACAAAAAAACAAAACAAAAGAAAATTACCAGGGACATGGCATGCTTTTTAAAAGCTGTAGAATGTTGGTATCCCATTCTAAAGTAGTGAAATTCTGTCCTTACACAATTTTAAATGATAGACCAAAAATATATTAACATACATACATAAATAAACCTGTCAGAGTATTAAACTTGAAAAAAATGTAATTTTTTAAATGTTATCATTTTTTAATTGCCACTTGTGGGATTTCTTTACTGTTAAGTCATGTCATTCAGAGTGGACAATAAAAACTGATCAGTTAACTTCTTGCCATTTTCACATTTTTATATCCCTGTACTGGATACTGTACTTTGAGCAGGGGGTTGGACTAGATGACCTCCTGAGGTCTCTTCCAACCCTAATATTCTATGATTCTACTGTAAAAACCTGCAATATTTGGGCAGAAAATGTTGGAGGGAAAAGATACTCTGTTTCTTTCTTTTAGGTATTTCCACTGGAACTATTTTAAAGTAATTCAATGGAATCATTTCTCTTGGTTCTGGATTTTGTAAAAGCTTGTTTGGACAAAAGATATATTTTGGGCCAAGTTTGACCCAATGCTGTTCCTTTCACTCCCTATATTAGGAAAATACCAGTTATTATAACAGATCAGACCAGCAGTTTATTTAGTTCAGTTTTTTGTGTTTGCTAGCAGCCAGAACCATGTGTTTCAGTGGAGAGTACAATATGTGTTCTCATTTGTGCCAGCTCCCTTTGAGGTATCTAACATCTCACCTGGACCATTGCTGTCTAAACAGTCCGGTTTGCCAGAGAATGAAGGCTGAATGTGACAGTGTTCTTCTTTTGATCTAGATGCTGAAACCCTGCACAGAGACATTGACTGATTCCTGCTGATTCACTATGGCAGGTGTGCCTTGTTAATTCCACCCAGGATATAATGGAAGTGGGAACAATTATTTTCTTTGGGCAGAGAGAACTGGGCTTTTAGGATACAGAGGTTTCTGCAAGAAACACTAGACACAGCCAAGTTTTGGAAGAAAACTTAGTCCAAGGTTCATATTTAGGTTATTGTCTGAGCTACAGATAATGCCAGACTCCAGGAAAGCAGGAAGTTTGGAATAAATGCAGTATGCTCTCTAGATCAGGCTAACAACTCCAGCTGCACAGACTGTCTCTTGCTCAAATGTGCAAGTAGAGCTGGAGTTCCATGGGGATGCCCACCCCTGCCACACTCACTGGGCACCTATGCAGGGTTAACAATAATCTAGCCTTCTATGTTTTGTAACTGAATCATCAGGTGTAGTCATTTGCATTCATTTGTGCAACCTATTGGGAAATGTTCTCCAATACAGCTATTTCCACCTCGCCTGTATCCACAACTGATGTATTTGCGTCAACCTATCTTATTTTTATTTATTTTTTATTTGACTTGTTACTTTTCATTTTTAAGTATCAGAGGGGTAGCCATGTTAGTCTGGATCTGTAAAAAGTGACAAAGAGTCCTGTGGCACCTTATAGACTAAGAGAAGTATTGGAGCATAAGCTTTTGTGGATGAATACCCACTTTGTCAGACATCTGTCAGGTATTCTGTCAGATGTCTGACAAAGTGGGTATTCACCCACGAAAGCTTATGCTCCAATACTTCTCTTAATCTATAAGGTGCCACAGGACTCTTTGACGCTTTTCATCTTTAGAAACTCAACTAATTATTTTTTGAGGGGAGGGCATGGGGAAGATGGGTGTATATGTTTTGGTACCTTAATTTTCATACATGGTTTAAAATGAATAAGAGATGTGCCCAGACTGTAAAACTTGTATCATGATTCTTAAGTTCCTCAATGTTTAGGGGATCTTCAGGTTCTCCTTGAAAAGGTACATGGACTTTCTACATAGGTCTGCTAACCAGATTGTGTCCATGGATAAACCTTAGGAATCAGTTCAGAGAATTCTCAAATTTTGATCACTGGGTCTGGAAAACTGGAAGAGTGACTTGCGTGATTTCCAGTAGTCAGCTTTGAGTTGTGCCTCACATGCAACAAGAGATATTTATGCACTTCCATCCCAGTCCTGAGTGGAATTTGTGAATGCAGAGGTGCCCAAAAATACAAACAAATGGGGAGGAAACAGTTACATTCATACCATGTCAGTTTCTATCATCCTTACTTATGCTGAATAGTACCTTACTCCACAACCCCCTTGAGTTGTGCTGCTCATGGGGGAAAGGTACAGTGCAGCTTGGGTGAGGATGGCAGAGGGTGGCCCACTTTTTAATTTTTAAGCTTCTAAACAAAGTTCTTTTGGGGTTCAATTTTTTGCAGAAGTTTCTGGCTAGTTCCAAATTTATTCCAAATACTTGAGGATAGAAGTGATTGCTACATTAATGTAAATTTAAAAAGTAGATTAAATACTTTGCACTTGAAAAACATTCTATTTGTAATCATTCAGAAAGAAGGGGAAGAGTGTTAAAAAAGCATATTTACCAGTGGCGAAAATGGTGAGTTCTTTTTTCATTAAACACTTTACAACATTTTTTGTCAATTTGTTTTATAATTTTTTTTGTTTGTTTTTTACACCCTTCACATTTTGGTTGGCACACAAATTCAAGGCAAAAATCTTCCTTTATCTTGAAATTCCAAATATGGAAATATTGTGTGGAAGTACCATGACAGTCAACTTCAGCAGTTTTGGGCAATGTATTGCAGATCAGGAAGGAACAGACAAATGCTATACACGAACATAAAGTGACTAAGTCAGGCAAGGGCAGAAGTGGACAGGGAAGTATGAATTATGGTGCCACCACTGGAAATATAATTTGGAGCCTGGAATAGACCTTGTTGTCTGGCCAGGATAGAATGGAAGATATTTCTATGGTATGAACACAAAAATGTTTGCATGAATTTTTGTCACATATTTGTACAATTGGCTTACCTTTCATCTGTTAGGAAAACTCAGACAGGCAATGTTTTTATTTATTTCTCCATCATAGAGTCTAAGGCCAGAAGGGACCAACAGATTACCAAGTCTGACCTCTTGTATATCAGAGGCCACCAGCACCACCCAATATCCACACACTAAACCCACATCCCAAATGAGACCAAAGTATTACAGCCCACAGGACACTAGACTCATGTGTGCCACAGTCCGAAAATAGGAGGGATCGAGGTTCACCAATGCCCTAGGCCCCTGCAATGGTAGGCAAATGATAAAGTGAGAGAGACCCAGATAATCCCGTTTCTCCTTTAGAAATATTTCACCCAGTTTGTGCTCTTCATAGTGCTTAGGCTCCTAGAATTAATCATAGAAGTGTGTATTAATCATGGAACTGTGTAGAGGGACCTCGAGAGTTCAGTTCCCTACACTCAAGGCAGGACTGCATAATAACTAGACCATCCCTGACAGGTGTTTGTCTAACCTCCTTCTTAAAAACCTCCAATGATAGAGATTCTACAACCTCCCTAGGCAATTTATTCCATTGCTTAACCACCCTGACAGTTAGGAAGTTTTTCATAATGTCCAACCTAAACCTCACTTGCTGCAATTTAGGCCCATTGCTTCTTGTCCTAGCCTCAGAGGCTAAGAAGAACAATCTTTCACCCTCCTTATAACAATCTTTTATGTACTTGAAAACTATTATCATGTCCCCCCTCAATCTTCTCTTCTCCAGACTAAACAACCCAGTATTTTCAATCTTTCCTCATAAGTCAATCTCTAGGGCAAATCCTTAGCTGGTTTCAGTTGTTACACCTCCTATGATTTTGATAGAACTATGAAAGTTTACACCAGCTAAGAATCTGCCCTTCTCCTATATTTATTGATTTTCAAAAGAACCCAAAAGTAAGCTCCCAACCTGGTGTCAGAGTCACAGGGTCTGGTCTGTGCCCCGGCCACCCGGGAGTGACCCTGCGATGGGGTACAGAAACCCTATGTTGGAGAGAAAGGGGTCAAGGCATAGCTCTGGACCCAGGTGACCCCACCCAGCCACATCCGCAAAGCCTGCACGAGCTGGAGGCAGGGCTTTAAAAAGAGGAGCAGAGCCGTTCAGAAGCAGGGAGTGAAAGGGAGCAGATGGCTATTCTGAGAGGAAAGTACCACCCAAGAGCTCATTACTTGGGACCTGACAACACAGATCTGTGCAAACCCACAAAGGAGGGGCAGATGACCGAGTGCAGGATGGAGACCTGATTGCAGTGGAACCCTTGGAAGCTAAAGGAGACTGGGGTAGGAATAGGTCTGGGGTGGCAGCAGCTTAGCGACCCAAGGTGTTGGTTGTAGCTACCCACCATTGGGCCCTGGTCCAGAGCCCAGCGGAGAGGGTGGGCCTGGGATCCCTTACCCCCTGTGAAAGGACATTGCCAAACCAGGTGAGAGACCAGCTGGAAAAGGCCTTGACTGTTCAAGGGCCCAGCTCCCAGTACAGTCTCTGTGCTCCAGCGGGGAGACATTCTGCCAAAATGCTGCCTGATCACTAGGCGGCACTGTCTGTGATTGTGCACCTTCTGCAGACATGTTCAGTGTGCCGGTCCCCAAGTACCACACAGTTCCACAGTGATAGGCCTGTCTCCAAGACTGAGGCTTTGGCACAAGCATCCCCTGTCTCCATGGCTGCCTGTAGCAAATCCAGCCAAACTAGAGTCCTGTGGGAGGCTTCCCCCTCCAAGGTGAAATGCTCTCAGAGAGCATTTACAGCCACACAGGCAGCCTTTTCAAAACAAGGTAACCTTTTTTTAGTCACCTGGCAAACAGAATGTGGAAGTCCATGGGTTAGCACAGAGAGGTGAAGGGTAAAACATTCCCTTCTGGTTAGCCCAGAGCTACAGTCAAAAGCTGTAGTGAACCCCATGCTCTGGCTCTGTCTCCCCCTCATTCTCACTTTGTCTCCAGGTGAGAGAGCCCCCAGCTTCCTCCAGAAGTCAACACTTTATCCCCCACCTCACAACTTCCAGTCCTTTTTTCCTGAGCTGGGGGTCTGTTCCCTGCGTCTCTGATGAGAGGTGGAGAAATACATCTCCCTCTGGGTCATTGGTTGCTAGGGGTCAATGTCCTGGTGACTGGGTTTTCTATTGTCTTCTTAGATACTCCACTGATATTGGTTCAGCCTCTACTGCTCCTTTGTTTAATGACACATTCAGGCTCAGAAGCTAGGTGACACACATACCTATCTCTCTTAGCCTGCCCCATGAGCAGACTTAGTCTCCTCCCTCTTCCCATCACCCCAGTAGCAACACAACATATAGGGGAAACAGAGGCACAGACAGGATTCATAAAAATATTTCAGAAAACTCTCACTTCATCACACCTGGTCCATATAGTGCCCTTAATTTTTCATTGTTTTTTTTATTTCAGTGGGGGGATCTGCTATGAAATTGAGGGCAAGGTATAGCATTGTTTGTTTGTTTTAATATCTTCCCCATTAAATACAGATCTAAATGTATGTAGTAGTTAAGGGAGATGAGGCAGGAGAATCATTGTTTTGTTGAGGGGAGACTGAGAAGTGAAGAGAAAAACAAGACAAAATGGCCTTGATAACATATAAAACCAGGAACTTTAAATAAAGGAGCACAAAGGAGACAAGAGTTGAAAGCAAAAGATAATAAAGAAAAAGCAGCAGATGGGGATTTTTCAGAACCAAAGTACTAACAGAAATAACAGTGCTTTGTTTTCATGTATTGCATGGCCTTAAATCTGTGTTAGGCTAAAGTGTCCTTTTTATCAGAGCAGTGGGTGTTACAGAGATTATTTCAGTGGCGAGTCTGTGCAAAGATGAATGTGCTCTGTTTCCCTCTGCTGATTAGCACAGTCCCAAATGGCAAGTGTGATAAACCTTAGCCTTTTGATGCCCCTTTTTTTCCCTTCAACTCAGACTTTGAGATCACAGGGTACATTTTTTCTAACAAGATACTGGCGTTTTCCCCTGAATTCTTCGTAAATCAGACATTTAGAATACTTAAGACTCTGTCCTTATATTTTCTCTGTTTCCATGGAATCTATAGAACGTTTAAAGTATTCCAGGATGCCCTGCCAGCCCATAAAACCATTATCAGATTTTCAGTCTCTTGTGCCTCACTTAGATCTTCTGAGGTATATTGCATTGCTGTTTTCAGCAGAGCAACTCTGCATGAAGAGCTCTTAAATGATGGCTTCTAAACTTCCTATATTCCTTTGATTTCACACTGTGGCTATTTTTGCATCTTACTGACATTTGTAGCTCCCTTGAGGCAAGTGCTACAGCATACACACCATCCACAGTCCCCACAGTTAGATAATCACCAGTTTGGATACCTGAGACTACTCAGAGGCTAAAGTCTGTCTGAAGGAGGAAAAAAAAGGCTTAAGAAAGTGTTCTCCTCGAGCCCAATGGAAAGGCATCACAGGAAAGGCTGTATGCCCAGTAATTTTAAATATGTATTTTGCCATTTACTTCAGTGGGGACAGCATTTGGCCCTAAGGACACATGAGCCACAGATCATCTTTGGGTCGTTTGGCATAGCAACACAGCATGATTCAATCAGTAGATTACAATCAATCTCATTGCAAAAGGTGGCACTGGAAAGCTATTAAACCCTATTCATAGAGCTGTATGTTTGTTTTGACATACAACATTTTAATTAAGTTCATTATTGTAGAGTTCTTTGTTTTTTTATCTTGATCTGCACTACAACAATAAGCTGCTCATTGTACCTATTGTGACATAGCACGTATGTATGTTAATGCATTGTGCTGTACTAATACAATCTGAGCATTATTTCTATTTGCTTCACTAACAGAGTTTATTTTGCTAATATGAGATAAAAAGGTAAATGGGAGATAGGGTTGTACTGCACTTAACCTTGAATTCCAGTCTAGGTCTATGTCACAAGCTGAAACTGTGCTGGGAAAGTAGAGATGTTGCAGTTCAGGACCATGGTGTCTGGCAGAGAGTTAAGGAGAAGACTGTACAATATGAAATATAGACAAGTTAGGCCAGGCATTAATTACAAGTTTAGGGACTAGTTAATTTTATAATAATATTTGGTTTTATTGTTTCCCTTAGACCTGCTAATGCTTTTTGATGGTTTCGCTTCATATTTGTGAACAGTTTTTATACATATCTTCTTATGCACTTATGCTTAGCACTGTCAGCTCCAATGATATCCTCCCAGAATTTACTAAGGCCTGTGCAGGATTGGCATCCTTATTCTCTTTCTCGTTCACCTTCTGTTCCTTTTTGTTGTGGTGCAGTTTAATCAAATATTAGGGAGATTTTTTCTCCCCATCCCCAACCCATAGACATAAGAAATGTAATAGTTAAATTGAATTGATTTGTAGTTTTTTTGCTATTATTTGTAAACATGTACTGAGTGGATGGCCTCAAATTGATAGAGCAACACTTTGCAAAGTATAACATTCTAAAAACTCCTTTTGAGCTGCCAAAATATCAAACTGCTTAATCTGCTGGACAGTGCCTTTGCCAATCAGATCAAATTGCAGCAGCAAATACAAAGCTACTTCGTGAAAATTAAGATCTTTACCTCACCCCTCATTTCTCCCCATCCTGCTGTATTGTGGATATTTTTATGTTGGGGTCTTAGTATATCTAGGGCATCTTACATCAAGTATCTCATAATGCTTTGCAAACTATATAGGCTCTTATTCCATGACCATCACTTAGGGTACGTCCAGACTACCCGCTGAATCAGCGGGTAGCGATCGATCTATCAGGGAGCGATATATCGCGTCTCATCTAGACGCGATATATCGATCCCTGAACGCGCTCCCGTCGACTCTGAAACTCCACCAGGGCGAGCGGTGGACGCGGAGTCGATGGGGGAGCTGCGGCTGTCGATCCCACGCCGTGAGGATGGGAGGTAAGTCGAAATAAGATATGTCTTCAGCTACACTATTCCCATAGCTGAAGTTGTGTATCTTACATCAACACCCGCCCCTCCCCCAGTGTAGACCAGGCTTAGTAGAAGCTCAACCCCTCTCCCTTTGAATGGGACTTTGGGGATGTTACTGTAGTAAGGCTTAGGTCACTCTAATCTTTTTGTGAAATGAGCTGTACAGTTGCTGAGAAAATGTTTGTCTCCTGTGCCTCTGAGTCTGACTCTTAACATTGACAAGTAACTTGGGGATATAGACCAATGGAGAGTTTTGAAAATGAGGATTGAACCCTTGAATGTGACCCAGTTTTCAACACCTGCGAAGAGAGTGGAGCACTATGGTGATGGGCTCTGGGGAACCTGTATTGCTGAGTAACAATTGCAGTTTTTATTAGGTTGGAGGCTTAATTCCTAGATAATTCTTTGAAACCTGGTGAGAAAGGTAAGACCGTTATAGGCACTACAGCAGCACAGGTAAAGCACTGTAGTGCCATAGTGAAGATGCCTCCCACAGAGACAGAAGGGATTTTTGTGTTGCTGTATGGAATTCCCCCACCCTCAACAGCGGTACTAGGTCAACAGAAGCATTCTTTTGTGTAACTAGTGCATCTACGCTGGGGGGTTAGATTGGCATAGCTATGGTGTTTCACACCCTTGGGCAACGCAGCTGTAAGTGTAAACGAGGCCTAAGTGTTACGAGACACAGACAAGCTATGATAGTGGTTCTCAATTAGGGGTATGCCTACTCCAGGGGGTATGCAGATGTCTTCCAGGAGGTACATCAACTCATCTAGATATTTGCCTGGTTTTACAACAGGCTACATAAAAAGCACTAGTGCAGTCCGTACAAACTAAAATTTCATATAGACAATGACTTGTTTGTACTACTCTATATACTATACACTGAAATGTAAGTACAATATTTATATTCCAATTGATTTATTTTATAAATATATGGTGAAAATGAGAAAGTCAGCAACTTTTCAGTAATAGTGTGTTGTGGCATTTTTTTGTATTTTTAGTCCGATTTTATAAGCAAGTAGTTTTTAAGTGAGGTGAAACTTGGGGGTATGAAAGACAAATCAGACTCCTGAAAAGGGTAAAGTAGTCTGGAAAGGTTTAGAGCCACTGGGCTAAGGGACTTGAGTGAGATCATCCATGGAGTTCTACCTCCCTGTCACTTGCCCTAAATGCTCTGCTGGACAAGGGAGGGATGATTTGAGCATTGACCTGCTAAACCCAGGGTTATGAGTTCAGTCTTTGAGGAGGCCATTTAGGGAACTGGGGTAAAAATCTGTCTGGGGATTGGTCCTGCTTTGAGCACGGGGTTGGACTAGATGACCTCCTGAGGTAGCTTCCAACCCTGATATTCTATATGTCTGTTTTTGATCTCCATTGGATTGAAACAGATGAAATTCTATTTTGCAGTAGAATAGCTCCTGATTTACACTGGTCCAAATGTGATCAGAATGAGGCTGGCATTTACTAAGATAAAAAGAAAAAGCAATAGAAAATTGAGCTGATAAAATAAGACTGTATGTCTACATTCTTTGCATGATAAACCACATGCAAGTTTCACATATGAGCAGAACCCTCCTAATCAAGTACGTGTTATAGGGATCAATAAGATTACCCATTTACCAGGATTGAAATCTTGGCCCCACTGAAGTCAATGGGAGTTTTGCCATGACTTCGGTGGGGCTAGGATTTCACACCAGGATTCTACTTTCTGTAGTAAAATTCTGTATGTTTGGACACTGACCTAGACCATTCCAGTATTATCCGGAATTAGCTCCTGCTACTTAAACATTTATAACATTTGTCAAAGTCAAACAACAAATTATTCTTTAACTCTCTCTATTTATACTGTATGTTACTTAGTTTTTTCTTTTTTTCCCCCAATAGCCAGTGGATTACTGGCAAAGATAGCTATAAAATAAGCCAATTCAACAGTAATAGCATAACACACTCTACAGCACCCAGCACAGTTTTTCTATGCATTTGATATTTTTATAAGGGATGAAATAGGGCTGTTTTACAAAACTATAGGACACAAGCCGGGTTCCTTTCACGTTTATGGTAGATATGTTTATAGATGATCTTTCTTGCTGTACTGAGAATAAATGCCAAGTTCCAGCTTGAGCTGAGAAGGAATGATGTTTCTTAAGTACTTTATCACAGCTCTTCAATTTGTGGCCTTTTACAGCCACCGTAAATTGACTGTAAATCAGGAAAAGACCTTAATATGCCAATGGAAACTGCAAAAATCTGCCTGAAAGAGCAAAGTTCCCCAAAAGTAACTTAAATGGAAAAGGGATTTAGCATTTTTAAATCAGTGTTTGAAGTGTGGAATGCAGAGTCAGCTCATGGCTTGGTACTGACACTTTTTAGAGTGATCCAAAAGAATTAGCTATTAGAACTAAGTGTTGCTAGGATTCAAGTTCTTTTCCTGATGATCTCATCAAGCCTTATCAATTACACAGCTTTCTCACTGCCTAATTTCTTTCAATGACCCTGTTTTATTTCATTCAGACTGATTTTCCAATTTTCATTTTGTAAAGTGAGCAGTTTTACAACAGCTCAAATGTAACTTCTATATGAATTCCATGAAGTAGTAGTTAATTTCAGCTAGATACCTCCTTGGTGAAATCTTTTCAGCTCCTTGATTGTTTTACAGCTCCAGATTGTTTATTGTGGTTTTGTAATAGGGAATACACTATAGGTAGAAGGAGAAGGGTTTTGAAAAATTGAGTGTGGTGGAGGTGTCTAGTTTGAAGGGGTAGTCTAAAGGTACACTCACCTCTTGGGTGTACCAGAGTAGCAGCGGGAGGTAGCACAGTCGTTTTCTCATTCCCCATTATCCCCTACAGGCTGCCAGCTAACCTTGGAGGGTCTTCAGTGGCTTGGCCATCTGGCAATTCACTAAGTCTGAATGAACTCCTTCCAGGTATTAGAGAGTCCAATACATCAACAGTCTATTTGCGTTCACTAGAGTGTTCGCTCCAAATCTGGGCCCTTTAAATTCAGCTCTTTGTTAGGCTTCCAAAATAAGCTCTGTCTCATTTTGGGTTTTAGGCAACTTTACCTGTGGCCAGTAGCAGAACCTGAATCCACCCAGTACTCTGGGTTCCAATCCAGGGACCCTATGACCAGCAGCCACATACCATTTGATTAAATTTGTTGCTGCTTCTTACCTGGGCTGCTTCCTTCCTGGTCCCTTTAGCTTCACCCTTATCTCCGGGTCAAGGTTCTTAGTCCTCTCTCTCCCTGCAAACCTAGCTAGACAAATGCAGCCAGAAACAAACTCTGACTATCTCTTGAGTTCCTTTTGCCAGAGAGGACAACCCTGCCTGGCCCCTCTGATCCCAGCCATGAACTGACCTGCTAAGGACAGGCAGCTCCTTTAATCTGGGCCAACAGGGCCCTGATTGGCTGTTACTAGCCCCTCTAGCCGTTGGAGGACTGGGTCTCGGTGGTTTCCAAAATAGTCACTGTGGAAACTCTTCTCTTAGCAATCTTGGAGGACTACCTTTGCTGCTGAGGCCTAATACATCCTGTCTCAGGTATCTATAGAGTATAACATTTTTTCTTTGACCTGCTTAATCCAGAGCATATAAAATGGGGACAAGTGGAAAGAAACAGTGTGAAGTCAAACACATGAAGTCCTTCACTTCAAAATAATTATGTAAAAAACGATGTATCAAAATAAAATGAGCTAATCATTCACATATGCTAATATATCTGTAAAACATAAGAGAAAACATTAGCTTCTCCGTAAAATGAGTGGAGTAGAGGCACTTGAATCTGTCAGTTTTCCTAGATCTTGTCATCTGCACTTACAAAATTAAATTGGAATAAAAATAAAAAATCTACAGTGTTACAGGGTACAGATTTCTTCTGCAGAGCCAACCTGTTAGTAAGTGTTGGAGTCCTCCATGGAGATCCTCAACAATTCCTGCTGATTATGACAGAATTGGCTTGTTAACTTCAGCCACAAAGCAGGGTGATATGAGTGGGTCTTTGGAAAAAGTAGACCTGGGCTGGAAGGGGTAAGTTTGGACTCAGTACAGCACGTATAGATTCTGTTCCATACATAGAAACATGGAAGTTTATTTGTATTGCATTAAGGCTGAATGCTGCATTGCTCAAACACCTTGATTTAATGAGATAAGGGCATGAAAGCACCATTCAAACTAACTGTGACACAGATTGTATTTGTGTGCATGATTTCCAGGTTGACTGCACAAACATTTTTGTCCTAATTCAGTGGCTTGACAGCTTATGACTTGCTTAGCAAAGTCATAGTTCAAAGACCTAATCAATGGGACAAAAAAGGACACGTGATATTTCAATAACAACATGGAATAATTGTTTCCTTTAACTTCCAACATAGTCTTCAAAAATGGCATAGCAGATCTGGATGTGTTCTAATGTTGCCTGAATATGTATAGTAGGGATATTGTAAAATCACTGCCTTCTATTAAACCGATGAAGTTTTTAGGGGTAGCTGAATTACTTTGGGGACTTTTCTGACTGTAGTTCTGTGTATCATATCAGTCTTAGTCCACCTAATTGTGACTTCCTCTATCATACCTTCCCTTGTCCTATCCCTTATGATGGCTGCTGATGGGGCATGATGTAGCTTGTGATGATTCAGCATTTGTAAATAACCCAGAAATTACATAGGATATTCAGAAAGTAATTTAAAGTATTTGGCCAGCTACAAGTACACCCCTACCCCGTTCTCACGCCACCCAATATAACATGTATTTGGATATAATGATGTAAAGCAGCGCTCTGGGGGGGCAGAGCTGCGCGTTCCGGCAGATCAAATCAAGTTTGATATAACGCGGTTTCACCTATCATGCGGTAAGATTCTTTGGCTCCCAAGGACAGCGTTATATTGAGGTAGAGGTGTAGATACCTTGTTAGTACTGTATTGAGTGGCCTCCTTCCTTTCCATTTACTGTCATATGTCACTGGTACATGCTTCAAGTTAATCTCTTTCCCTCTGGTCTGTTGCCTGGTTCAAAGCTTCTTTTGTGTATGTGCATTTCCAATTATAATAGTACATACATTTTATACACCATTTTAATCACATGAAAGTCTGCATTAGTCTTTTAATTATTAATACGGTGAAATCTATTGATTTCTTTCAGTTGTTCGAACATGAATCTGGCCTAATCCCGCCTCAGGCTTGAAGGGCACTGAGATGAACAGCAAATCCTTGAGCTAAACATTAATTTCATGGGATTTAAAATGTGCGTCAGTGGGGGACGGTGGGGTGTCTTTTTGTTTCTCCTGAAGGGGTCTTTTCTTTTGCCTTCTCTTTACCTTTCTCAAATCTAAATACATTTTGGAAACTAAATTGTGTTTGTCACAAGAAAGGATGCTGATGAAAATCAGTCAGAACTTTGCAAGAAGGAAGCAGAGTAGTTTGGAATCTGCTAAAGTAAATGACTGGTTGTTTAAGCCTACTCAATTTAGGTGCATTTCTTTATATAGCTAATGAAAATAGACTTGTGGTGCATAAATTTGCACTATTGAATCTGAGAAGTCATAAAACTGGTAAACCATTCTTGCTATGTTGAGTATACCACAAAATGAAAAATGTGATAAATAATACGATAGTGTGTGTGTGTGTGTGTATGGGTCATCCTGGGATTAATGTCAAATGTTATCTTTTGTGTGAAGGACCCTGTTCACTAAAGCCACTGTCTCAGCTGCAAATTTGTGGTTTGATGCAATTGACATGGTTTGTCTTTTTAATTGATCTGATCCTCCTTGTTCTGTACATATGACCCTAATTACTAAAAATTGGCATCCATCCCTCCTACAGTAGTCAAATGATTTGACTATTCTCCATTTTTCTTTATCAATCTAATTTTCTTTGTTGTTAACACAGAGGCTCTTTCATGCTGTATTAATAGAAAATCTGCTCTCTGAGATGCATGGTTTGAATCCAATCTTAAAAAAATCCCAAACAAACAAAAAAAACCCCACAACCTCCAGCAAGCCATATCTAATTTAAAAAAAAGTGATAAAAATATGCATTAACAAGAAATGAGTCATGATTGGTTTGATGCTAATTTGATGCCATCCTAGGTGTGTTTCTTGAAATCAGTGTTAGCCCTTTAAGCTTTGTTCCATTCTCTTCAGACTTTCTAATCTCTCTGAACAGAGCCTTTCCAGCTGCTTAGATCCCCTGGTCTTGGGAACTTCATTTCCAAAATGATATAACCGTTTCAGAAAACATCCATGGATATAACAGGTTCAAAGGGGCAAGTATCAGCACCTCAGTTGTGCCATGGAAGACAATATCCATCTTCTCTGAAGAGGAATAGTGTTTTTCCCCATGCTGCCACTAAAGGGAAACCTCCTTTGGGACCTTGTTAGATGCTTTCATGTGAAGACCATTTGACCCACTTATGATTAGTGAGCAGGCTTAGAAGGCAGTAGTTGTTGGGGGATGGCCTTTGGCTGATATCCTCCCCCTTTCTGTAGTAGGAGAAAATCCTCAGTGGAATATATTATGGATAATAATGGGGCAAAAATGTCAGTTAAAAGGAGGATGACGGATGGAGCTCCTATTTTAAAAAAAATCTACAATAGGTGTACTTCCTTATTCACTGCAATGAAAGGAGTATTAGGCATTAGGGTAACTTTTGAAGTAGTTTCTCTTTTTTTTTAACCAATAAAATCTGTTCTGTCATTTTCAGAAATGCTATGAATGACTATCATGTAATACACACATGCAAATTTATGGCAAAATGTATCATTGTTTTTCACATAATGAAATCTCTTTATTGTAATGCAAATATGTCTAATCTATGAGAGGAAATAAATTAATACATTACAACAGAACATTATTTTTTGTGCCTCAGTTTTGGGGTTCCCAATGTTAAGACAGCTTGTGTCTGATTTTCAGAGTTGCATAAGTCTGCTAGCTTCCACTGTAGTTAAGTTCTCTGTTAATAACAAAGAAAACTGGATTAATAAAGGGTGGGAGTAGGATGGCAAATACTTCTGAGTAGTATATATTTCAGCAGTCAGTTGAGAAGATGAAAGAAAACGCAGCCAGACAGTGGAGAAACCTCAATTGGAGCATAAATAATAATTCATAAGCCATGCATTTTTAGAATAGTTACTTCATTTCCTCCTGGTATATGTGATGATTTAATTACATTGGTCACAGTGATGTTTCTTGGCCAAAATTAAAAATCTCATACTTTTCCATGCTTATAGTTGTATTCTTTTGACACAATATATAGTAATTCCTACATTTTCAGACCTATTCACTAATTTTCTGTGTCTTGGGATTGCGGTGCCCAGTTTAAGACACTTTGTGTCTAATGGTCAAAAGGGTTGAAAATCCACCATAACCCTCTCATTTTTTTCCATAACACAGTGATGCTAAACATCACAGGGCTTTTATGGGTATCAGAATTACGTGATTTCAATTTCATCATGATCTGTGTCAGTGAAAACCAGTGTTGATGTAGATTTTCTTTTCCTGAACAACTCTGAACAGGCAACAAAATAACACACTCAGGAGTGATATGGGGGATACTGAAGGAGCCCTAGTGCCTGATATACAAACTCAGCAACAAGGGAAAGCTACTGATTAAATATTTTAAGATTTTATCCTTCCATTGGGATTTCCTGTAAAAATTTACTATAGCCAGAGTAGTGAATTTGAGAATTAACTGTTCTACAGAGTTTGGGAAGGTTTCTGGCTCCTGCTCCAACTTCTATACACCACTGTGGTGGGTCATATGGACTGTATATGAGAGTCACAAGGATAGATCCCAGGGCTGCTCTGATTTCAGCCCTGAATCAGCCTAAAATTTGGCAGATGTACTAGTGATGTAAAGACAACTGTGCCTCCACTCCTCTGCACTTTTCCTCTGACCACCAGTGATATATTGTGTTTCTGTGTTCTTCCTCTCAGGAGATGCAGCAAAGGAGTTAGCCCTTTGTGACTATAAGGAGATATAAAGCTCCAGTACTCCACTGCTTACTATCCACAAGGATACCCAGCTAAAAGATTTAACAGAATGCTGTTACCAATGTTACAAACATTGATTCAGGAACAAATGCCATCTTGGAAGGACTATCAAAACTAAATTTACCTATTTTTAACTACACTGAGCGTGAAACACCTGATTATTCTACATTTTTCTCCCATATGGGTGGTCTTTAGTGTTACTCGTAGTTAACCTCTATGAATTCATACAGAACAATGAACTAATAGTCACATCAAATATGGCGATCAATGGAAAGGACAGTTGGAGAGAGGTTATGAAATTCCTATGACAAACAGTAGAAAATCACTTACAAGAAGGGAGTTTTGCACTTAGAAAGCTATTTGAACATTGGAGTCTCCAATCATATTTGGGGGCATGATGTTTATTGAGAGAACAGGAAACATCGGTAAAAGGTGAAAACCCAAAGGGGAATGGGTGTGAGTGAAGTACTTCACCAGAATCTTCTAATTGCTTGTGACTGTCTTCCAAATAAGAGTGTAACTGAAATACCAACCCAAAGGGATAAAATTTGACCACGGAAGCAAAGCAGAGAAGATACCAGGCTTGAGAAATCCAGTGGGATGCCAGAGGAAGACATCTGTAGCTGAATACAGACACTGCCTTTAGGAGATTATCCTGAAAATTGATTACAGCAGCCATGAGAGAGCAAATGCCAGATGCTGCCCCAGCCCATAGGGAACCAGCTATCTATGATGAGTCACCAGAGATGGCAGGGCTAGAAGAAAGGGACATTCATAGAAGGTGTCTCTATTGCAAATGAAGGTGTGATTGCAGAATTACCTTAATCTAGCTAGTGCAGGTAACAACCTAAGTACATACTCAGGGTCCCTGGTAAGCTTGTATTAGGATAGCTAGCCTGCATCAAATCCCCTGCTAGCACATTGGTCACTAATAGCATTGTGAGATATGTGTATTAATGCTATTTGAGGAATTATATATACCTACTGGTTACACTTTGAAGTATGTAACCAAACAAAGGGAGAACCATTTGTTTCCCAGACAGGAAGGAAGGTAGTTTTCTCTGTCAAATGTAAATTGAGGCTGGTAAAGCCAACACAAAGGAAGCCCTATTTGCATGTAGAGTCAATGGGAAAAACAGGTTGACGAGGGACAGGTGAACTCAACATGGCACCAGCACACTGAAGAACAAGCAACGGGGGAGAAGAGTTTGATCTGGGGTTGCACACCAAAAAAATACATTTCAAAGGTTTATTGGACTATAAAAGGAAGGGAAAATAACCATTTTCTTATCCATTTCACTGAGGAACACCCTTGGAGGAGGGATGTGTGATTCATTAAGGAATAGATCCTAGATTCACTGAAATCCAGCAAGCATCTCAGAAAGACTTGAAGGGTGAGAACCTTCTTTAAACAAGGGTCGTAGTCTATTAACTTAAGTCCTATTCTCTAGAAAGTGTTATACTTGTGCATTTGGAACCATTTTTTCCATTATTCTTACTCAATGCTCATTCGAATCAGTGAATTTCTGTTCTTTGGTAATAAATTTATATTTTTTTTCACTATAAGTAGATTACAGTGCTGTGTTGACATACAGTCCTGAGTTGTAACCTTTTAGCTGTGTGTTGTATGCTGTCTCTTTGAGAAGCAGCTTGCCTGGTCATTTCTGTGAGTGTCCAGTCACAGGGTGGATGCTACATGGGAATGCTCTACAAAGGGGGCTGGGGTATTGTGGTGCAGTTAAGAAAACATGCAAAGCAAAATAGGACTGGGAGAGTCCTGAGGAGAGTGTTTATGTGGTTGAAAGGCCAGTGCTGTAAAAAAAGCTGAAACCCAGCTACCACAAGATCAACTCCTTCATATTGAAGGTAGGGGAGTAACAAGGTGACACTCAATTCTGGGCATCCTGAGCAAGTGTCATGCCAGGATTCTAGGTCTAAAATATTATAGTTGTTCATAAAACATGTTTTAATTTATTTGTTAATTGTATATTTTTGGGGTAGGAGGGTGTTAAAAATAATGTGCTTTTATATTTCAAAGATGGGAATTCTATAAAGAAAGAAAGTGATTCAAGGTTAGAAAAAAATGAGAATATTTTTGGTTTTGATGCTTAAATAAGTAGAGTACGGTGATATGAATATCTTCAGAACACATTGCAAACTGTGTCATGTTAAGCATTTTGTTCCCACGTAAGTTAACTTGGGTTGTTGTTAGAGTTCCAAACTAGACAATTAGGGAAACTGTTCATTGTAGTTCCCGCCTAACAGACCAGCAGTGCCACACTGGGAAGCATGAGAATGGGAAGCAGAAAAAGCTGAACCAGGAAGAGAGGGGCTAATGAGAGTGTGGGAGATGACTAGGCCTTTTTTTCCATGACTGGGGGAATTTTCCCCTTTCCTTGCAAAACAGTTGAACAGTCAGAGTAGCCCAGTCCAAACAGATGAGGAGGGCGAATCAAGGTTCAAGAGTTCTCTACAGAAAAGAGCAGTCTGGTGAGGGACGTTAAGAAGGCAACAGGAAAAATTACCACAAATGACTGTCAAGTATCAGAGGGGTAGCCGTGTTAGTCTGGATCTGTAAAAGCAGCAAAGAGTCCTGTGGCACCTTATAGACTAACAGACGTATTGAAGCACGAACTTTCATAGGTGAATACCCACTTCGTCGGATGCACGTATTCACCCACGAAAGCTCATGCTCCAATACGTCTGTTAGTCTATAAGGTGCCACAGGACTCTTTACTGCTTTCACAAATAACTGTTTCAGTTCTATTGCAATAATGTTCTGTTCAGATTCTCAAATATATTTTTTCTATGTCTGTATGTTCCTCCCAACTCACCCTTCCATTCTCCGCCTATTATTACAATAGCATACCTATAAGCATTTCAATAGCAGCAGTTGCAGAAAAGTTCTAGACATCAGGGTTCCATGGATGAAATCAGTTATTTTCAGATTACTCCAGTATATGCTTGAGAATGGCATCCTTCACCCCGGAGCAATACTGTTAAGATGACCTAACTCCTGGTGTAGACATCACTAGGTTGATGAAAGAATTCTTCCATCGACTCAGCTACTGGCTCTTGGGGAGGTGGATTAACTAAGCTGTTGGCGTAGGTAGTATCTATACTGAAGCGCTACAGCAGCGCAGCTGCAGCACTGCAGTTGTGCTGCTGTAAGTATTTCAAGTGTAGGCAAGCCCTAACTAAGTCATTTTTGATGATAGTAATGTTCTTAGTGAATGTCTTCTTATCACTGCTACAGTTCAAGGCAACTGCACCTGTATTTCCCCTCCATGGTTGAGCAAGGGCACCACTCTTGGCTTTCAGCTCCCAGCTGTTTGTTTCTTTTGGGTGGAGACACATCTCTCTCCCTTCTGACTTGGGTATTCTGAGGCTGGACAGTTCCCTTGCCTTCACTGTGCATTTCCCAGCAAAGACAGGTTGCCCTACGACACCTGCTTGATTTCTCTTCAGAGATGGATAACAGTGTAATTGCTACAGTTATAAGTTACTACACACATTTCTAAGCATGCCTGGTTTATTCTTAAGATAAAAAGCATTACAGAGAAAACATTAATAAAAATTAGAGAACTTACACACATGCTAATAAGCTTACCAGAGTTCATCCCAGCTTTCTTGTGAGCTCTGGCAATACCCCACCCTACAGGCATCCTTGTGGTTACAAGTTCAATAGAGCTTTAGCTCAAAACAAGCACACTCATAACATGTTCAGTTTCGTTTTTATAGAGTTCAGGGGTCTTTTGAGCTGGAGTTTCCAGAAGCAGGTAGTTAGTATACAAAGGATTTCTCTCCCCAGGGCATATCTTCAAAAGGTTGGCTTTAATGGAAGAGAATTTTCATTCCCCTCACCTCAAAGTATTTCCTAGGGAAATCCACATTACACTTATTGTTCTAAAAAGACCTTTGAACTTCCAGAAATAGCATGAATCTTGTCTTTGTATGGAACTTCTTCAGTAGAATCTCAAAATAGTACATAACCATTTCCATTTGTTATATAATGAATTCCAAGGGTGTTAACCGTAGTTCAGTAAGGTTTAACTTAATTCAGTAAAGTTTATCTTAATTCCACAAGGTTTGTTCAGTATATTACAGGATATTATCAATCTGTGACAATCATGTCCTCTAACAATGCTCTGAGTAATGCAAGGATCTGTGCACCCAAAAACAAAAACAAAAACCCACAGAAACAGAGAATCCAACAAACACATTGCTGATAGTTGCACATTAAATTGCACAGAAAACATAACTGGTGTACTGGTTTCCCCTTCCAGGTCATGGAAATTCTTAGATGATACTGTTACATTTCTGGTGGCTTTGGAAATAGAACTGGAATATGATCAGTGCTTTGGGATGTATGCCAATAATGCTCCAGTTGGTTAACCACAATCTAGATGACAGGTTTTATTTAGAAAAATTTTGATCCCAAACCTTTAAGAAGTATATTTTATTTTTCTGAACATATCTAGATAGAGCATCTAAATGATGATGAACTCTTGAAGTTCCTTTGACTATGATAGCTGTTTTAGTGCATTTTTAATGAGATTTTTACATAGAAAATTATTTGTCCCGTTAACTTTTTGACCTTGTTTACCTTCTTGCGTTGTCTTCCCACTGCAACACTGATTGAACTTTGATTTCATTGTTGCTGCAGACTTCCATCTCCTTTATTATAACTGTAGTAATGTCAGTTAATTATTTTGCCATTCAAGTACTGTTTCTGCTTTTCAAAATTAACTTATTAAACACATCCTCTGTTCTCTGTTCATCCCATTCAACATGTTGAGATCTTGAATTTAATATCTATCACAGAGTTCACCACAATGTCATATGTCTTACAGACAGAGTTTATAGAAGATAACTCATGTCAGATAATAACATCACCATCCTATCCTGTTGACCTCACCCTTTGACCCTGCTGTGGTTAGATTGCTGTCTTGCACAGTCACAGTTGCTAAAGTGTTCTGTCTACTGCCAATTAGGATAGATGGTCTGAATTTTCCAACATATACAAAATACTTTAGCCAATCAGCAAAAGGCTCTCGTGCCATTTGTCTTAATCTTGCCAATTTCATTTTACATTGTTAGGCAACCAAGGTAAATTGAAACACTTTCCTGGTCAAGCCATTTCATATTACTGGGGAAGCTAAGAGATGAACACCTATGAGGTTTTCTTGTCTGTGCTGTGGGTGACAATCAGTTCAACATAATGGTGGCAATTCTTGACCTTTAGGATTTAAAAAGGCAGAAGTGAGAAACAAGTAAATGTGTAATTCATTTTCACATAAATGTGATCAGTTATATATTTTCCCTTTTATGTTTAATTCTGCTGTACAGTAGTATTTTTTGAGGAATTTGAGGAAATGTATGTTTTATTTATTTATTAGATACCCTTGCCATACTATTTAGGTGCATGACACAGATTAAATCCTACCTGATGTTACATGAAACTGTCCTCAACAGAGAAGTGTAAGGCCTTTCTGGACTACCGTAGCTAGCCATAAATAACTCACTGAATGTCCAAAATCAAGCAAATGCTTGAACAAACAAACTTGTCTTGCCCTACCTTCTGACATCTATTTCACATAGCCAACTCAAAAAGGAATTTCCTGAACCAGGAATGCTCAAACTAGAGTCCTCATTCTTGTCACCAAGCATGCATATCTGTGGTCACAGAGCTTGTAAAATCAGCTGTAGTTATCTAGTCCAAACCATGCAGTGTTTCATAGATTTGAACCAATACCTGCAATTGCTCCTGAAGCAAATGGAAAGGCAGTTCACTTCACAGCACACAGTAATGTGTCCACATCAGCTTTCACCATCATGTTGTCTGTCCAGTGCATGTTTCACTAGTTGAATTTGAGTGAGTTTTAAGGATAGCCCCACAAAGATCACATTGTAGTAAAAAAGACCCGAAATAAAAAAAAAACCCAGTACTTTGAAGTTCACATCATAGGGAAGATGCTAAAACTTGTTACCTAAGAGCAAATGGAAATAACACTATGAGCCATAGCTATTATCCAGGAATCCACCAGTAGTACCCCAGGATTGCAAGGAGCCATTCCATCAATACATGGAACAGTAAGAACTTTCAGCAGCTTCAGATTTCCCTTGCCAATCAATTCCACCTCTCTTTTCTAGACTGAGTCTCAGCCAAGTCATTCTCATCCCCTTTCTTAGCCAATCAGTGAGAAAACCAAGTATCCTGTTGCCATCTTTGGGTACATTTAGACCCCAGATTATTTTGGGATTTTTAGTTAGCTTGGTATCTTTTACTGTCCTTTATGTCTGCATTTAGCTAAGAGGTTTTCTACACACTAAGGCTTTATGCTGCTGGTTGAGATCTGATGAAAAGGAGATTTAGATCTGAGCATTATTCTTCTACTGTTGGTGTTACTGATCCAAACACCTCCCAATCATTGCTGCCTCATATAAACACTGTACAAAGGCGGTGACAGAATGGAATCTCTTGAGACTCCTTATCAGATAGGCGTTAGAGAGGATGATCAGCTACCTTCTGAAAACTAATCCACCTCTGCCAGATCTCTCAGGTGTGTCAGAAGCATTTTATGACTATCTGCATTAAAATCTACTGATGGATCTCATCAATTCAACATGGGCATCTGACCTTTATTGATCCTTAGAGATCACGGACAGAAGATAGAAACACTGTCTCCATATGAAGACAGGGAAGTCACATTTTATCACTGAAACAGACCCCTGCTTACACCTGAAAAGCTAAGCCCTTCTATACAAAATGATTTTTTTTTCAATATTCCTAACAAAGTGACTGTTTAGATCCATTTCTGGAGGAAACACTAAGTGGGATAAAATCAGTCCTAAGGTAGAGGTGGAAAAAGAAAAAAATAACTACTAAATCTTCCCTCCCATCTCTTTACCTGTGAAGGACTGTTCCATTTTGACCCAAACACTTACTAAAAGTTTGGGGCTATGTGGATGGCCCAGTTGGGAGTAGAAATTGGTGGGGTAATCAGGTATTTCTTTGCAGTTTTATTTATTTATAAAGAGTGTACAAAGTCCTAAGTCTCTGAATGCAGAAGGAATCAAATAACATCTTTTGCTCACAGCACCAAGAGCACTCTTTTCAGCTTGCAACCCTGACCCAAAAAGCTCTCCCCCAGCTTTCTTTCAGGGTCAGCCAACGTGATTTCATCTGTATCTTTCGCCTTCTTGTCCATTCTGTTTGTTTATGCTCTGCCTTGCCCCGAATCCTACCCCTACCCTGGACGGATTCATACACTCCTTTTGTCTTACATGGGATTCAAGCTTTTACAGGTATCTTAACTGATGGATGAGTTCACATCTATCAACCTCAATAACATTACAAGGTTTTATTCAGCTCATTACATCACTCCTCCATTTTCCTGTTGTCCCAGTGAGGCCTAAAACAACATCCAACAACCAAGCCCAAGCAGAAAGAAAGGAAATAATTTAACAAATTGAAAATGATACAAGATTAACTATTTATATACAGTATGTACAATGTCTTCCTGTCACATCACCAAGCCAAAAGAATTGTATTCCCACCCAAATCTTCTTGGGTTTCCTTTCATTCACCAACTGAGGATCACCTATTGGAATTTGCTGGCTAAGGGAGACCCTGCCCATTTTGTCCTGGTAGGGAATTCACCTCTGTAACACTTTTTATTCCAGCTCAACTTCCACAGCTACATTCTCAGATTTGGGGGCAGCCAAGCTGAAATTATGTCACCCAAACTGTAAGCACAAGCATCTGTGTTCAGTGTGAATGATGTTTAAAAACATAGATGGGCCAAGTTAGGAGCAGTCACTAGATCCTTGTTCAACTGAAAATGCTAAATCGCACCCAGCTGACCACTAAAATACTATCCTTTTTTTTTCTACTATTTTCTGCATGTCAGAAACATTCAACAAGTGAACAGGGATCAGTTCTTGTTTCAGATCCCCAGGAACATTAGCAACTGGTCTCAAAATAGGTTTTGACCTCTCCCCATCTTTCTCTTGATGAAAGGCTACAACCACATCTAGCTGTTATCATGGTTTTTGCCTGCGGGGTGGGGAGGACAATTAGTTCACTGCAAACTAATTGTGTACAAACCATTTGTCTGACCTGGGCTATATCTTTAAAGGGAAAAAACAAAATAATGAGAGTAGATCTAACTGTCCAGATCTAATCACAAATGGTGGGGCTGATTCTAGGCCTTCCAAGCTTTGCCCCTTCAGCTTGGTGTCCCCAGTTTCCTGAAGTGGAAGAGATACTTACAACAATCAATTTTGGCCTGCCTTAAACTTATAATAAGCCTTTTTGTGGCCAATTTTCTCATAGTTCCAACATTTAACTAAACTGTTTCCTTTAATTTTTGCATTATTGCCAGTTTCCCTTATTTTATAAATCTAATGTATCATTTATACTAACTGTTCAATATGGTCATGACCCAGATCACAATCACCTCTTTCATCATACATATTGGTTACAGAGCTGTACTTATACGGTTCATGGTGATCAACTTTCAATTTTCCCACTAGATGTGCTTCATCTTCTGGTGCACTGCTGCAAGAATAGATTCAAATTCTGTGGCAAATTCCACAGCCTCTCTGATTGTCTTTTAACTCCTCTTGCTGATCTTGATCTGTACGTCCAGTTCTTTAGAAACATCTATAAATGGTCCATTAGCCCTCTTTCCTGGAAGGTTTGGTGGTATCTGGATATGCCAGGAATATAAGTCTCTGCAGCAACTCTGCTAGTTCAGGTGGGATTTCTTCTTTCCTTCTCTTCCTAAAACTTAGTGTCTGCCCTAGCCAGATCAGGTTGATGAATATCTCCAAACCGCATGTCAAGAGCTTGTACCAGTTCTGGATAACTGTCTTTTCTGGGGATAACTTCAGACCTGGGCCATCCAAGGTGGCTGCTAGTAACCCCCGTTTCTGTCCATCTTCCCGGCCACTGATTTGAGCTATAATGATTAATTGAGCCGAATAAGCCTCTTAGGGTGTTTTTCCCTCAAAGATAGTGGGCTTTTGCATCACTGGAGCTGGGACAGCCTGATCTTTCCCTTCTGGGCATGTGATGTTTAAAATGGGGTAAGAAACTGTTGCAAATATCCAGTCTTACGCAAGTCCTGTGACTGGCTCAATTCCTCATCCATGTTACTGTCTTCACTGTGATTTGTCTCTCTTGATTTCCTTCTGGAGCTGATTTTTCAGCTCCTTAAGTCC
This sequence comes from Mauremys mutica, assembly GCF_020497125.1. Lineage (NCBI taxonomy): Eukaryota > Metazoa > Chordata > Testudines > Geoemydidae > Mauremys > Mauremys mutica. Next base: position 185,738,178 of record NC_059072.1, on the reverse strand, counting down.
TTGCTGCCGCTCATCTCTGTTAGCAAGGTCCATGAGGACAAAAGCTTGCCTGGTCTCCATTATTTTATGGCAAAACTTCTGGTCTATGGCAGTCAAGTTGTTGGTCACCTCTTTGATCTTTCCTCTTGTTCCAGCCTGGGAGCTTTGCAGCTGGGCTTCCCAGCCTGTCTGGACACTTTGTAGTTGTTGCTCCAACAAAGATTTGATCTCTGCCTGCGAGACATCCCTCAGCCCTTTTCTAGGAATCATCCAGATGGGATTTTGAGAAATCCCCCAGTCTTGTTTTATATTCTTTTGAGACGTTTCCTGTTTTATGTGTTATATCAATTCCTTCTGGTCAGCTTTGATTTCTGTAAGCATCACCATAATTTTGCTCCATCTTGTTTCAACAGGCATATCAGTTCACAATCTGTCTCCTTGGAAACAGGATCCCACTATTGACTCCAATGCTGCCTCTTTTTACCCGAATGGCTAGTCAAGGATTGAGCCCTGTAACTGTTCCAGTTGGGAGCAGAAATTGGTTAGTCAGGTATCTCTTCGATGGAGATTTTTTTTTTATTTACAAAAGTCCAGCATCTCTGAATGCAGGAACAGTCAAATAGCAAAAAACAGCTTTTTTATCACATCTTCAAGAGCACTCTTTTTCAGCAGGCATTCTTGACCCAAAATCCTTTCTGCAAGTTTATTCTAGCATGGGGCCCCCATGCTTCTAGATGCTCCTTTTGTGCTCTCTCTCCCTCTCTTATCTGTTCTCAGTGACTTTATTCAGCTCTCCCACTGTGAACGCATATCCCTACCCAAACCAAGTTCTTGTGCAGGTTTTATTTTAGGTGTGAACTCATCTGTCAATTAACACAACAGTAAGCATCAGCCCCACCTATCAACCTCAATCTCCTAACAAGGTTTCATCCCCCCCTCCCCGCCCATTACAGTACATTTTCTAGTGATTTTTCCAGCGTCCTTCTAAAAGTTTCAGGGATGCAGTTTCTATAACTTCCCTTGAGAGATTAGTCTAGTGCATCTTCCTGTCAGGAAGCTTGGATATTTCCCCCCTTCATATTTAAGACTATTTTGTTGCTTTATTTTATCCTGTTACTTCTTGTTATATCTTCATGTAGTATCCTAATGTGTTCTACACTGGATAGTTACTTTGTGCCATTGTTGTATACACCCTTCAGATATCTGCAGACTATCATTTGTATATACTTGTAATCACTTAGCCAAGTTTTACTGCACACTTTTTCAAAACCTCTGTTGTTCTCTGAATTCTTTCCAGTTTATCAATAACTTTCTAGTAATATGTTAGCCAGAAATGAACAAATTTTCTAAGTGTTGTCCCACCAGAGCTATATAGCAGCACAATGTGTTTACATATGCAGCCAAAATTACTTTGGAATTTTCTGCAGTTATATTGCTCGGCAAATGCATATCTAATTTTTTGTGCAGTAGTACTTCTTAGATTTCTCCCTCTTTTTGCATGTATGCTTTGAATTATTCTCCCTGAGTTGTTCTATTTTGCTTTGCAAGTTGAGTTTCAGTTTTTCCTTCTCATGTTTCTAATTATGTAGGATTTTTCTGTCCTCAGTCGCTTTCACAACTTTTCCAAATATAAACGGTTTCCATGGCTTCCTTCTAGATTTATAGGTTGCTAGTCTGGGACAGGAACCATCCTTGTGTGCTGATGCTTATATTAAGAATAATAATATATGTTAAACAGTGCTTACAGTCATTATGACCCCAGTAAGAGTGCTACATTAATTCACCACCACCACCAAAAAAATTAACTGTATTCTTGGTCAGTAAATCTTTCTTCATTTAAACATTGGCAGTGGATGTTCTTATTTATTCTGTTTGTAGTTCTGTTGGGAATCCAGGGTAGTTTTAGCTTTAATTCACACTTTGCTTCCCCAGGTTCAAATCTGAACCAACGTCCATTGTTTCAATATTTTGTCTTTGTTTGCTTGTTTATGCACAATGCTAATGCACTATACTGTCACTAACATTGGGAGATTTCTACTCCAGGCCCCAATTTAAAATGATACATCATCATGCCGCTTAACTTGTATACATAACAGTCCACATTTGAATCTTAGATGTATGCTGAAAAACCTGTCCAGTTTCCACAAATCCATTAGTGCACATGATCAAATGGCTGATATTCTCAGTGATGCAATTTGTGCCTCTTAGTTTATACCTGGGGGTGGGAGAAAGAGATCAACAGGCATACAGTAGTTTATCAAGTCTTAAAATACCTATTCACAAACCTGAAAATCTAGCATCTGACTTTTATACCTAATTCCACTCAGAGTAGCTAGAACTGGCTAAACAAAAAAATGTTTGGTTATATTACTCAATATATAATTTCACAGCAGACCCTATTTACTCGGACCCCGATATACTTATGCTCTAGCCTCTGGGAATGCCTTTGTAAGGTAAATGAGGTGATGAAAAGTCAATGCTTGGATGCTCTGTGCCACTCAGTGGCAACAAGAAAATGTATTTTCTAAAAGTGCATCGTATAAACTGAGTCTGATGGAGGAATAAGCTTAACTGTGCATAACTGGGTAATTTGATTTTAGAACCAGGACATAAGTTCTTGTTTTATTATAATACATCCTTTCAAGTTGAGGTGCTCCTTAAGACACACATACAAGATCCTCAAACACAAAGTAAAGGAACAAAGAGAAAATATCTGTCTAATCTTGTCATATGCCCAGATTTTTAAAGGTATTTAGGTTCCTAATGGGAAATCAGTGAGCTTTGGGCACCTACATGCTTTAGAAAAACATACGAGAGGCCTAAATACCTTTGAAAATTGGCCCATTGTGGTGGTGGTAGGATTGACAACTTTCTAATCGCAGAAAACTGAACACCCTTGTCCTGCCTCGCCCCTTCTCAGTCCATCCCCCTTCCTCCCTTCTTCCCTCCCACATTGTGCCCCACCCTTGCTCACTTGCTCATTTTCACTGGGCTGGGGCAGAGGTGTGGGTGTGGGAGGGGATAAGGTCTCCAGCTGGGGGGTGCGGGATAAGGGGTGGGGCTGGGGATAAGAGGTTTGAGTACATTAGGAGGCTCTGGGCTGGAGGATGGGGTTGAGGTGTTTGGAGTGTGGGAGGGGACTCTGATCTTAGGCAGGTGGTTGGGGTGTGGGAGGGGGTATAGGCTTTGGGCTGGGGATGTGAGCTCTGGAGTGGGGTGAGAAATGAGGGGTTCAGAGTTCAGGAAGGGGCTCAGGGCTAGAGCAGGGGGTTGGGGCACAGAAGGGGGTTTGGAGTGTGGGCTCAGAGTGGCGTTTACCACAGGTGGCTCCAGGGAAGCAGCTGGAATGTCCCTCTGGCTCCTAGGTGGAGGGGCAGCCAGGGGGCTTTGTGCATTGCCTCCTCCCAGCCCCGGGCAGGTGCCGCCCTCACAGCTACAATTGGCCATGGTTCCTGGCCAACAGGAGCTGCAGAGCCGGCCCTCTGGGCAGGGCAGTGTGTGGAGCCCACGTGGCCACCCCCAAGCCGGAAGGACATGCCAGCCACTTCCTGGGAGTCACACAGAGCCAGGCAGGGAGACTCCCAGCTCCGCTGCACCGCCAACCAGACTTTTAATGACCCAGTCAGCAGTGCTCACTGGTTTGAAAACTAGGCTCCTGGCAACCCTAGGTGGTGATTGCACCTAGAGAACCCCATCAGCATCGGGAAACCACTGTGCTTTGTTCTGAACAAACATATAGTAGGAGACAAGGAGGAATTTTAAGTGGATAATTTAATCTTGTTGCTATTTCAGATAACTCTCTGATTTGCTTATTTGTGATAGGTTATTTGCTATCACAAAATAAAGAAGTAAAATACCTCAAGATGAAAACACCTTAAGCAAAATATTAAGAGTATAATCCATGTCTATTGGGAGTTTTTCCATAGACTTCAATAAGGGCTGAATCAGACCCTAAAACTGTAATCTGAGTTCATAAAAGTTAAAAATCCTGAGTAACTATACGATGTGGTACAGTTTGGGAATGTTTCAGGCACCCTCACTAGGTCTCATTGAGTTTCTTCACACATACCCTGCTGTAAATCAAGTGTAAGTCTACAAATTTACACCTATATCATCAGGGGGAGGAGAACCAAGCCCATTGTGTCAAAGATGCTCTATGTTTGTTACTTAAATGTGAACTTCTATCCTTTAGTGGATGAAAATCATTATTTTCCTCAATAAATTCACAAAGGGAAGAAAAAATCCTTGTTTTGTGTTTAATTCTGAGCTGATCCTTTCTAAATGTCAGTGCTCTATATGAAGATCCTGGATTCATTAAAAATGCTCCATTGAGATCAATGAAGCAGACTGCTAGATATTTTAGAAATGCTCTGTTGGTTTCCAGGTGACTAATGACCTCAGCTGTCAGCTTATCAGATTTCACTAGAACAGCATTTGAAATCCATGTTTTGTTTTGTTTTTGGTTTTTGTTTTTGTTCTTTTAAAGTCTTTTCCCTTAAAATAGCAATGGTCTAAGAAAAAATAAAGTGTTAGAAATAAAAATAATAAATCTCTAGCCTGACACCAGGACCAAAATTGTACTTCTAAAGCTGGATTTTTATTTTTAGCTTTTGTACATGTTAGCAACCAGTTATCTTGCTAAAAATTTTTTGTTTCCTTCTAAATTTAATCTAAAAATACTTTTACTTGTAATGGGCAACCCTCAAAAGGTTCAATTTTGGTATTCACAAATGCTTAGAACTTTATTCAACTCTGTTAGGACTGCAAAATCAGTCAAACAAGTTTTACAAGAGAAGTCTTTCATCTCATATTCAGTACTTTTTTTCTATACTCACCCTGAACATAAGAACAGCTTCTTTTGAGTTATGTCACCACTTCTGCTTTTCTTCCAGGCCAGAAGAAAAGAATACAAATTAAAAATAATGAAGGAAATATTTAAACTGAGATTTATTTATTTCCTCCCTCCCCCTAAGCCCTGGAAAAAAGTTCAGCTACTATTCCAGTTTGAGGTTGGGGTAAGTACTTTAACCAAACCACCTGACGAGGTCTTCAGTTTTGTAGCTCATTGTCAGGATGACCCTTTGCAACAGCACATTGGCGTCATACTGGGGCATTGGTTCAATAATGACACTGAATGAAAAGAGTCAGCTAATGAATCATCAGCTTCCTCAACTGTAGTACCCTCTGAAAAATTTGAAAGATCTCACACTGAAGTATTTTCTTAGCCCACTCTGCTTATCATGTGAGAGCTGATAAGATCATAGCTTGATATAATATAACTACAGGTCAAATATTTTGTTTAAGATCAATATAATCTGGGCCATCTGAAATATAAACATATTTTAAAACCGCAGCCCTATTTATATACAAAATAGGTTATCTAAATTCAAAGCAGGCCACGCTTTGCATCTTTAAATGTTAAAAATAATTTAAAACAAAACCCTTTCCAAATGATTAATATTTCATATGTTGGCTTTTAAAAATATAGATTTGTTTGAAAATTCTTGAGGCTGTAATTTATTTCCTTAAAAGAAAATCTCTTTTTCTGTTTATTTACAATGAAAACAAAATAACAGAAACATGCTTAAATTAATTAAACATATCACTGATTATTTGTGAAGGCCCAGGTTGCTTGTGATGTAAGAGAAGACTTTCCAATGTTGCTTAATGTTATGAGAAAAATAATACTATTTGAAGCTATTCTGTTGGGCGCAAGAAAACTAGACAAGAAAACTTAAAGGGGACACAGTCCTGCACTGGGAATAAAAATAGTCTAAGCATGCTTGGGGGAAAAAATGTTAACTTTTATTTCAATATTAGTCTTATGCAGAGTATTTTTTTTTGTCAAAAAGCCACTGATGAAGCTCCACTATATATTACATTTTTATTTAAATACCTTTTGGAAGCCTTATCAATCTAGTAAGCCATTGTGAGTTTTTGCCCAGAGCACAAGATGACACTACAAGTGAAATGAAGCAGTGATCCAGAATGGGCACCAGTCACCAGTGAAATTACACTGTCCCTCACTGAATGGCATTTTGTCATGCACGTGAGGAAAGTGAGATCCCAGGGAAAGTTCTCAGTTCCTTCACCTCCAGTGAGTAGGAAAAATGTGTGAGTCTTTTAAACTGGCAGTGTAAATATCTTTCTTACTGAAGCTACCACATGAAGCACACATATAAGAAGGAACATTGTGCTCTGGGAGGTTGCCTCTTGGGAAGAATAAGAGAAATCTGAATCTAATCTACTGAACTTAACCTAACAGCTCAGTAGCATCAGAATGTTCAAGATGTATATTTTAATCATCAAGAATACAGTAAATCCTATTTACAGAAAAAACATAAATTCATAAACGTCATCAATACTTTGTTGTACAGATAAGATTTTGATTCTTGTGCTTGAAAGCATACTTAAAATTTTAACTGATACAATTGATTTGAGACAGTTCATCTTTTGATTTAGACTTTCTGAACAGTCTCTCAGTCCCTAGGCTGATCCACAATTTGTAGCCATCTTGTGTTTTAGATTATTTTGTGTTTTATGTTAATCAACTTTATCTTTCAATGTAAATCCACTGCACATTATTTTTCTTCAGTGCATTTGAATAAAAGGGACTTTTGAGAGTTTCATTTTATTTTTAGTAGTAAGGAGTAATTATGAAGACTTATTTTTAATGAGTATCCTGTTGATATCAGTGGGGGGGCAATATTCTAGAGTGAAAAACTATATATCAGTTTAACTATACACTGTTATAAAAAAGTATTAATTTTGTGCTTAAATTCTGCTAAATCTAATGTTCAGTTGTTCTCAAAGGCCTATGAAGAATAGATGAAAACTGATAAAACAGGAAATAAAGCAGAACTGTGGGGGGAAAAGAATTCAGAAACAGGGAAACTGATTTCTTTTCTTTTTATTTATTTATTTTTCTGCGAGGGGGGGGTGTCAATATTTTCTGTGTTTGCCAGGTTCTGTCTCTTTCCTTCTGCTCTCCAATCAAAGATGCATACACAATAGATTGCAACTGACAATCCAGTAGCACACTGGAGTTTACTGGATCATAGTGAAGATCTTTTGTTGTGTATTTCTGTACGCATTTATGTTCACAGTGGTTTTTATTGTGGACAATGTTGTCTTAACCAAAGTTAGTTTATGTTCCTTTGACAATTGGCAAATAACCAGTTTGCCTCTTTAAGTGTTAACAGTGTATGAAACAAATATGAAAATGATATATCTATTTAGCATAGCTAATCAATATTCAGTGGGTAGCCTTCAGCTAATCTTTCTGAGGAATTAAAGGGAATTCAAAAGAGAGATTATCATGTGTAAACAATGAAGGCTTAGATATCTTGCCTACTGGCCTAAGGTCTCTGCATAGATCCTGCAGAGTTTACCTTCTGTATCAGTAGTTAATTAAGGTGAAACATGAGGTAATTAGGGCTAATCCCAGTGCTATCCTGCTGGCCTATTGCCTCTCAGGCCATCCCCCAAATCAAACCATTTTCACAGCTTGAAATGTGAAATGTTGCGATTCTTAGAGCAAATTTTAAATATTGATGTATATGTTTATTACAGATATTGTTCCTAATCCTTTAGAGGTACTACAATGAATGATATCCTACTGGCAAGGGAGAAAGGATGGCACCATGGGTGGTGTTTGTTTTTTGTTTTTTTCCCAGGAGTTGATAAAACTTTATAGGAGGACATATCCTGTAATTGAGAAGGGATTAGGGGATTAAATTTGTTCTATGTACTTGTTCCCAACAGTTTGTGTGAAGCTTTTATTATTCTAATGTTTTAGATTTGGTGACGCAGGAGAGGGATGTACACCCTTGGAAGACAAGAGTTCTTATACAGATCTGACATTGTAATATAAACTAAAAAGTGTATAATAGCCCTTGGAAGAGCTACCATAAAACAACATCACAGGTGTTGTTCCTCAGGAACATTTTAGCCTTTATGAAGCATTAAATAGTCATGCTGTGTTACAACTGATTTCTTTGCTTAAGGATAAGTACTTCATTTGAGCGTTGAGTATTTTGGTTGTTCTGAAGAGGTTATTTTATTACAGAAGGAATGGTTTCAGCTACTCGTTAAGTTTCTCTATTCAGAAAGGTGTATCTTTCTTTTTATAAGTAACATAGCCCCTTTATTTAAAACCAATAATATTATAAACATTTATCCCAAAGATATTTTCAGTCTAGTTGAATGATCATGAATCACACAGCTGACAAAACCACTTAGTTTTCCAATTAGCAGCCAGTTAGTGGGAATAAAGTATGAAGTAGTAATATTTATTTCTCTTATATTTATGTAACCTGAATATAGATTGCCAATCCAGAAGTCTTGGGCTGCAATCTTTTTAAGTTTTGAAAGAGGAGAAACTTTGAGATTCAGATCTCTATATCAGAAGAGGCTTCTATAATTTTGGTTCCAAGTTGAATCCAGAACAAAAGGGACCCATTTTCTGGCCATTGTCCACAATTTGGATCCAGCCAAAATACAGCTCTTGAAAATTGAGTGCAGTTGAATTCCAACTCTTTTCAAAACCGTGGCCTGATTTGGTTTTGAACCTGAATCCCAGCATTTCAGATATTGTCCTTCTTTGCTGAATATATGCAGCACTCTTCTAGTGAGAACGGATTGTTCTCTTATTTATCTCTATTTTGCCAACATTCTTCTTTGCTAGTGATATCAGTCACTTTATGAAAAGTGCAAAGTCTTTTCTAAAATATACATCTAACAAGAGTAGTTGGTGCTCCAACTTTATTTGAATGATCTGCTTTGAAAAGTAAATTTTTACACCAGTTCTAGAAATCAGAATAACCAAGACCACCAGTTGTGTTCATTTTGATATTAATTTGACTGCTGCTGTTTCTGAATCTCTGTATGTTGCTAGATAAAAGTAGTCTTAAATTTGTGGCCACCCATTTCATTTCCCCATGTGTAACAGCTGAAATCTCTATATTATTCTGTGTCATAATCATTGCATTGTGGAAGAATAGGCAGTAAAATCACAGGTTTGAGAATAAAAGGGTCTCTTTCAGATTTATTATTTTTATTCATTTTATAGCCTTTTTACTTGATTTCAGCTTCTAAAACTGGGGGAGGGGCTCATCCCGCTGCATAAATGCAAAGAGGATTTGCAGCATGACATTTAGAAGTGTATTGTATGAGGTTTGCTATTGATCCCCCTGGTGGGGATGAGTGCTCAGAGAGTAAATGGGCTGCTTTTATGAGGCTCCTTGTCATCCTGGATTTAGCTGTTTCATTTGCAGATTCCTGTAAATGTTTGCTTGATTCATGGCCAGTAATTTTCATTGGAGAAGGAATCGACATATCGTCAGCAAATGACTGGATGCCATTAATACTTATAGGTGGCATCGGAAAATGTTCACACAATTCCATTGATTCATTCTGCTTCCCATTGCTGCTCCAAATGTTGTAGTGGTGTGTTGCTGTTGAGTAACTGTGACTGAAGGCACATTTAATTAGTAGGGTACAGTACTGTGTCAGAGCAAAAAACGTGTTATGCAAATGTATTGTGTGTCATGGCACAAGTAGAAATTTGAGGAAAAGGAGTATGAGCAACGTTAGCACTTTATAATTCCACCACTGCTGGCAAAGGGAGGTCTTGGAAGTGCTGTCTTAGTTAAATATAAAATGGAGGTACTGATCATAAAGAATCCAAGAGCATACTTTTCACAGAAATAAGTGTTTTAGACTTGCAATCCTTGCCAGATTCAAAATCTGATCAAACATCTTGCCTAACTAATTTGCCCTTACAATTTCAATATAAAGCAGTATTCTTCACTTCATATCCTAAATTGTTATGAAGTGTTAAACAGTTAATGTGTTCCACCCAAGAGGTAACTGCACTGGTGTAGAGATTCATGTTTATACATTGATATAATAATAATAATAATAATTAATATAATATGTTCATTGAAAAAATAGCAGCAATACACTGTTACTGCTGAGAAAGTAAGCAGTCCAATGTCTGGCCCTAAAGTCAGGTGACTACATACATACTTGGGTGCTTTACTTAGGTTTCTAAAAATAATGTTTAAGTTGAAAATACTGGCCCGAGTAAATTGTCTCAGTTACTCATTTAGGCATGTACATTAGTGTGTGCATGTGTGGGTGGAAGTTATTTATTATTTTGAACTCACTGCTCATAAGTGGTTCAGCAATTATTGGTTATCTTTTTCATGTTAGGAAGCTCTTCCATGGCAAGGACATCCCACATTTTATAATATCAGTTTTCTCAGGGTGTTGCAGTAATAAGTCTGACAGTGATCAATGGAAAGCTCAGAAGGAAATCCCCTTTTTTCTTTTTGGTGCTCAGTATCCACACAGACAATAGCAATAGACATTAATTTGAACAAGAGAGCCTAGTAGAAGACTGCTTTGCATAGTTATTTGTTTCCAAAAGAGCTGAACTCCAAGGCAATCCCACCAGACATTATATTTTAAGGGTGCCAACTGCTGAATTGTTGTGTTGGCACAGATCTGTTTCCCACATTATATAATCTCTGGGGTGTCGGATTAAACCTTTGTAATTAATACTATATGTTGACATGTTAGGTACCAAGAGGAATTTTAGGAGCTTGCGGCAATGATTGTTAACATAATATAAATACCTAAAAATAAATACATGGGCATAGGTATATATGTGTGTGTGATGATGTATTTATGAATGTATACATATATATTTAGATATAAAGTGTTCTGTGAACCTTTGAGATAAAAGGCAGTATCTAATGTTGTCAAAGATTCATGGAATGAAGACTGAAAACAGTGGCCATGAGAAAATAATATTAGTGTGGGACACTTTAAGGATTCACATTTTTATCATAAACAAAGTTGTTCATAAACTCAACTTCATTATTCAGCATGTGATATAAATAGCATGCAGTACTATAAGTAAGATCAGGGAGTGGCTGACTCAGGCACTTAATAATGGGATACAGAGCCTTTCACTATTAGGTCATCAATTTAAATCCAGTTCAGGACCAAACTCATTAGCAGCTGAAAACTTAAGTTAATGAGATCAGTGTAGTTACTGGAAGACAACTTTGTACGAAGTTTGTTTGTTTTTTTCCTTTTTTCTTTTTTCCCCTCCTAAAACAGTGGTCCCCAACACGGTGCCCGCTGGGGCATTTATGTGCGCCCACCTAGTGTCCAGCAGGGGAGTGAAGACACAGCCCTGCACCTGCTGGGGACAGAGAACTCCAGAGCTGCGGGCTTCGGGCGCCGGTGTTCTCTGTCCCCGGCAGGTGTGGGGCTGCTGCTTAAGCCGGAGAGAAGGTGCGGCCCCGCTCCTGCCAGGGACAGAGAACTGCAGGCTGCAGGCGCCGGTGTTCTCTGTCCCGGTAGGCACGTGGCCCGTCTAGTGCCCAGCATGGGAGAGAAACCGGGGCCCCGCGCCTGCCAGTGACAGAGAACTCCGAGGCTACGGGCGCTGGTGTTGTCGGTCCCCAGCAGGTCTGGGGCCCGTCTAGTGCCCAGCAAGAGAGAGAGAAGCCAGGGCCTACGCCTGCTGGGGACACAGAACTCCGGAGCTGCAGACTGCAGCCGCTGGTGTTCTCTGTCCCCGGCAGGTGCCGGGACACAGCTTCTCTCCGACTTCGAAGCTGGGGACAGAGAACTCCAGAGCTGCAGGCTGCGGGAGCCTGTGTTCTTGGTCCCCGGCAGGCGTGGGGTCGCGGCTTAAGCTGGAGAGAAACCGCGTCCTTGCCCCTGCCGGGGAGAGAGAACTCGGGGGCTGCAGGCTTCATTCTATGTTAAAGTAAGAATAATAAATATATTTGGACCAGTAGTTCAACATTGTTTTACTTTTTTAAATAAATAAGATGAAAACTGTTTATGATATTTATTTTGTAAAAGCGCCTCAATTTTTCTTACAGGTAGATAAAAAAAGAGCAAATTCACATGGGAAGGTGAAAGAGTAATTGCCGAATAATTTAATTAATACCTTTTTACATGTAAAATTACTCTTTTTATCTTATGGATTCATATATTATGTAATATTAAATATGATGATTTTTGTATTATTTAATGTACAAATACAAAATAAGCCTTGAAAAATTGTTGGTGCCCCCAACACTCTTCTGAAAACATGAATGTGCTACTGGCCACAAAAAGGTTGGGAACCACTGCCGTAAAAACACCAACATGACCAGCACTCTTGTGATAATCTCAGCAGAAGCCACAGTTTGAATAGGTAGGGAAACAGCTATCCTATCATCCCTGGTCCCTCTAATTCAGGGTGGGTTGTTTATGGAAACTTGCACTGTTTGCACTGCTGCTGTGTATGATTTTTGCCTAAATAGAGAGGTTTATTCTCTATTGCGGTCAATCTGGCACTTTTCACAAACACAAAATGCTTTTTTATTTTAAAATCCCTCTTCAAGTGTGGACACATTCACATAGAACAGAAGTAAATGTGGGGCATCTCTGGTAATGAGGGTAGATCAGGACATAATTAGTATTATATGAATTTTGGTATAAATATATCCAGCTCTTCTATGCATTGAGGTATTCCCCCTGTACAACTAATGTAACTGTGGAGCTATCTCTTAATTAGCCAGAAATTTGCTGCATGTTGTCTTTAATATTGAACATCCCCACCCCACACATCTCTCTCTCTCCCTACCATCTCTCAACAAAACAACCTCTTCCCTCCCCACCGCAAAAAAAGAAATAAAGATGAGCATCTGGAAGTGAAAAAGAGGATTATTCAGTGTTAGCAATTGTTATACAGAGTAGGGCTAATCTGTTTCAAGACACCCTACTCCTTCATATGTTGCAAAATCCTAATGTCTTCAACTGCAGCTTTGAGAAACCAATCAATAGCAGTGGAACCTTATAAATAAAAGTGACAATTGATTAATAAGCAAATGATATGTAACTCAAGTCTATATATTTCTATAATAACATGAAAATATGCCATAGTTTACAATAAGAGTAAGCATGTTGCACTTCTTTATCACCTTCTATCCAAAGAACTCAAAGTACTTTATAAACATTAATGAATGTTCCTGAGAGGAATGTAAGTAGTGTAATCTCTTCCCAACACGTGAGAAAATTGAAGAACAAAAGGATTAACAAATCCCTGATTTTCAAAACTGCAGCGCATTCACAGCTCTCACTATAGTTAATAGGATCTATGGGAGCTCAGAATTTCTGACCTTCAGGCAACTAGTGACCTGCCCAAGGTCATATATCAAGTCAGAGACAGAGCTGGAAATAGATCCCACATCCCCAGGTCCCTAGCTCTGTGCTCTAATCACTGTGTGAAGCTACTTCTTGATTTATCCTTCCAACCCAATAAGACAACTTTGTTCCAGGGATCCTGTCCAACGATGCAGCTGCCATATAGATGTAAAAGCAGTTGTCCACATCCAAACTTTATAGTTGACCCCTTTGACTGTGACAAGTCAAATCAAAACACTCAGTTCAATAACCCATCAATTTTGGGGGAAAATTTAGATCTAGATCTGAATGTTGGAAATCAGGCCCCTTTCTCAGAATCATCGTCTTTGGTGAGCTATGTGAGACTGGAAACTTTCACATTTTCCCCCTAATATTTCCCCAAATCCCTCTGCTCTCAAACACTGAATTAGAATATTTGTTTCACATCAACAGTGAAAATGAGTGTCACTGAGTGTGTAGGTAAGTAACTTGAAAAACTGCAGTTGCATAATCTAGTATGCAAGCTTTGACTGTGTCAATAGGAAAAGAGGTATGGATGGTGAGACCATTCTCCTCTGTATAGAGCCAGTTGTATTGTTTTCTTCTCATTCGCCTTGCCAGTAAACTAAATAAAACTGTTAATTGTGATTGTGAAGCAAATCCCCTTTCTGTTCATTTATTCTACAAAAGGTGTATCTTCAATATTTAGGGTCATAAATTGACCTCCGATTATGACAGAGCTTCTACTAATATCTCATGAAACAAAAGAGAGAAAAGAGCCATAACTGACTATATTCTGTTATTGTTGATATGGGAATCATATGTTTATCTTCTCAGTAATTAAGGTTGCCTTTGCAATTGTCTACCATATCTGCCACTCACAATTTCTTCAAAGCATGTATTCATGGGTTACTGTGAAAAAGAAAGCCATGCATGTGCGGACACACACACATTTATCCTATTGTTTATTATGGAGGAAACATGTCTGTTGATTTTTCAGATAAAGACTGGAGATCTTTGTTTTGCAATATAGCTGTAACACTGCTGCTTAAAAAAGGTAATTTGAGTGACTGAGAATACATTGATATCACATGAGTAAGAAGGTAAAATATAACTGAACTGATAAAACAATCTCTTTAGTTTAAATGTTAAAGATTAGTCTTCTCTTTACAATAAACTTGGTCAACTCAGTTTTAAATAATTAAAAAGAAAAACTAAGGGTTTATAGAATTAGGGGTCAAATTTTCACCTTATGGAAACTGTGTAGCTTTGTGAACTTCAGTGAATCTAACCTGATTTACACCACCTGAAGATTTGCCATTTGATGTGTTTAAAATTTGGGTTTACTATCCGAGAACTGTGGAACAGCTTGGTTATGTGACACGTAAATGGTTTAAGTTTGTAGAGTTAGATTTTAACAAACCCATCGGTAGAAACATGTTGAAAGGTAGGGCAGGAACTATCCATCTGTGGAAGAGAGTTTCATTTTCACAGTGTCATTGGCCAGGTAAATCAAGACCACTCTTGAAAGCTGGGCAAGAATTTGGTCCTGAGTTGATTCTATATGAACAAGTACAGTATAAGTGGAATGAATGAGCTCCATTGCTGCCACAAAAATATGAGAGTAATGTTGCAACACCCGATCCCCACCTATTCTAGAAATTCACTTATTGTTGGCAGCAGTTTTCACCCTGAATAAGTGCTGAAAATAGGTTAGTCGATGGGGTAGACAATACCATTCTTAATCTTATTACAGGAAGCTCTTGACTAAGATTTTTCCATGTCTCACCTACACAAGCACCAATTTTTAGCACTAATTCAGATTATTCCTTGCAGAAATGGAACCACAGCATTGGGGCAGGAGTCATCTTGAAATGGGGCACTGAAGTCACTTTAGAGTGACCAGGACCTTTTTAGAACATGGACTAGGAATTGGCCCATACCATTGGTAGATCCCTTTAGAGGTGAGACTTGGACCTGCTCAAAGCTGTTGGATCTATATTTGGAGGATGGGTCTGGAAGGAGTGAAAATTTACTGTGGCTCCCATTGAAGCACTGGGCTCAGATTAGCCTAAATCTATTCAGAGCCCCTTTGGAGAATGGACTTGGATTATACTAAAGCTTCAGTTCAGTCATCCATAATTGTTCCACCCTGCTCTGCTTGTACCTTTTTCAGTACCTCCTATAGGCTGTTTAATGAAACCCCATTGCTAGACGTTGTGAAAGATGTTGCGTATAGAATCCTCCCAGCTGGAGGGAAATGTTCCTTGTTGTCAGTTGGCTGCATAGGAGGGAAAAGAGGCTGCTCTAGGATGAAGCTGTGGATGTTGCCTGCAGCTAAATGCCTGTTGGTACCCACTAGCAAAAAGAAAAACAGACAAAAAAGCACAGCAGGTTTTTGGATCCATAAAACATCACCTTCCTAACTGTCAGGCTTGCAGTTTCTGCACCTGGTACTCTGTGGACTCATTTCACCTGAATCATCCAGTCTGCTTAGTTTTGTTTGCAGGGTGTTCTAATTAACTAAAAAAAAAAAAGTACTGCATAAAAATGTAAGAATTCAATAACTGTAATAGGTAGGAAAAGCCATTAACTATCCGGTTCCCCTTGCTGTTAGTGACATTAGGAGTCTGAATTCCTGGTTTTATCTATTTTTTTATTGTTTCTTTGAAGTCTACATTTGCTGGGCAGCCAAAAAAACAGCTTAGCACAAATTAATGGTTTTGAAACCTTTCAGTTAAACTAACTACAGAAATCAAGCCAAAAGAATACAGGGCTCCTTTTGTTCCTCTTAAGAATCTCCTCATGGCTTAGAACAGGCAATTCATTTTTTCTCAGGTCTCCAGAAGTTGTGTGACCTAATTCTTCCGGTGACTAAATGTTAAAAGCACTGACATAATTATCTCACTGTAATGTAATGTGTAATATTGAGTGACATTTTGGTCAGCTTTGGGCATTATAATCACAGTCCCATTTATTATTATTATTTTATTATTATTAATAATAATTTTCTTAATTTATTTTATTAATTCATTATTTCTTGGTAATACTCTTAGCTGTTTCACTTGCAATGATATTTTTTGTTTGTTTTAGATAGGATTTTATGGGTTATTTTCTCCTGCCAAGGTAGGCTTGCAGGATCCTATTATTATCTTGGAATATTTCCAATGTCACTGAGCTGTCTGTTTGGATGGTTAGGTTGAAATGTGATGATTTTTCTCTACAGTGTGGTGATCTATGTATCATGATTAAGTGAATTTGCATCATGGCAAACTGAACATAGTCACATCTCATCACAAACTTCAGGACATACTGACACCAAGAGTTTGGCCACTTTACTCATGAATGGCAAAAATGCAAGTGAATTATGCAGATCATCCCAAACAAGTGTTGTCAAAACCTTTATAATACACCACACCATAAGCTACTCTGTGTGTCACATGTTTTACCATTTTCAAATCTTTCAGTGATTTAATTAATTATATTAGTACTGGGGTTTTTTTGTATCCTTCCACTTTTAATATCACAACTACTTTTGCTCCATGAGTTGCTGAGGACAATTCTCAGATGATGAAAACAGCTCTACAAATTACCTGAAGTATCTTTTCTATATAAAATATTCTGATGACTAAGTCCAATATTTCGATCAAGAGAAGGAAGTTCTGTGTATCCCATTTAAAAGCTGGGAATTTTCTATTGTCAATTGGGTGGGTGGGTATGGGCGTATTGCGAAATTTGGGAACATAAGAATTGCCATACTGGATCAGATCTGTAGTCCATCTCAAACAGTATCTTCTTGTCTCTGACAGTGTCCACTACTAGATGTTTCAGAAGCAACCACCAGTTTCTGCCATTTATTTTGGTTTTGTGCTGGTCAAGCTTCTGAATGTCACGTTGATGGATTTGACTTCTTTCTCTGTTGTCCTGTGTAATGTTTCCCTAAATAAGCCTCTTTATTTTTCCAGGTGTTGTGCATGTGAAAGACATATTGATAGCATCCTTAAGGTGTGTCCTAAATAAGAACCTTCCCTATCTTGTTCGTTATTTTGTATACCTTTATCATGTCTACTCTTATTTGTCTATTCTCTGAATTAAATAGTCCCAATCTTTTAAACTTTCGCAGTCTTTCCATTTCTCTAATAATTCACATTGCCTGTCTCTGAACTTCCTCTATTCTGCTATATTATTTTTGAGATGAGGTGACCAGAACTGAACATAGTATTGAAGGTCACAGAGTAGCTTTGATTTGTATAATGGTATTATCCTATTTTCAACATTTTTCATTTCTTGCTGTAAGCATCCTAGCATTTTGTTTGCATTTTTTGATCTGTGTTGAACATTTAAAAGAGGTTTTTATTGAGAGAAGTACATAGTGTTTCCCAGGTCTTGTCCTAATGGTTACCTTTAATTTCTTACCAAATAATCTGAGTCATTCATTCATCTTACTTTTTCCAGGGTGCATTACCTTACGTTTGTCAACAAGTAACATCATGTATCATTTATGTCCCATTCACCTAACTTTGGTGGATCCCCACAATTTTCTCCGGAGGCCAGCAAATAGAAAGGGAATGGAAAAGATTCCACATTTGAGTTATAGGAAACATTTATGTGGCAGACTTTTTATTTTGCTTTGTATTTCTTTTAAATGGCAGCTGTTTGAACCTGGTCAGAAGTTTCAAATGTTGGAAGTAGTGAGCAGAGTGCAGGCAAAGTGGTCACAGATGCATGCAAGTATGCAAGTAATTATGGCTGATATTTACTATATGATTGATAAGCATTGGCAATATTGACAAGACAGTAGAGAACGAGAAGAAGACATGGGTTCTTCCCTCAAACACTTTACAATCTATGGAGTAAATTGGTCATGCATCTCTGCAATTTCGTTGGATGGGATGGCAAAGAGTTCCCCTTGTTTTCTTAAGTAACTGTATTTCACGACTGCCGTCCTTAGATTAGCTGGATTGAATGGACTCCTTTCCCCATGCCTCCCCTGGTGCACCAGATACCCCAAAGGGCACAGTAAGAGATGGGGAGGAGCCAGGGCCACAGCACCACTTCCCCTAAACACCAGCCAGGCGAGCAGGCTGAGTGCATTACTGGTAGCATTCTGCACAGCATGAAGGGGTTAAGCAGCAGAAGCAGCACTTTCACGTGTGCTGGAGTTGTCCTGGCATCAGACAGTGTTCCTCCCAGAGCTCCTAGTGCAGTGATGCAGCTCTATACATTGCTCCATGTGGGACACTTCCTTAAAGGCACAGTTGATGCCTAAGTAAGCAAACAAAACAATGATACAGATAGCGAAGTGTGTGATTAGTCTCAAAAGGAAGTGGGGGGCCTAGAGAACTTTTGCTTTTTATTTTTGCTAAAAATTATATTTCATTGTTGAATAGAGTCGAGTTGGTATGCTTCGTCGGAGAAGTGTGCTGTAAAAGTTTATATATGTAAAGAATAAACTGGCATTTGCAGTTCAGATTTACTTTCTTTCTCTCTGGCTAGCAGCTTTGGAACTTGTTCCAGTTCCAGTTCTGGATGCTGACAAATTAAGCTGAATGTTGATTAGGCACTGGGAGAGGAGGAGATGTGGGCTAATATATGAAATAAACATTCTTATATTCACAGCTAGAGCAGCATAATTTCCAGATTTAAAAAGAAATGCAACAACTGTCATGCTGTGCTGTCTGTCTTTCTTTAAATCTAGGACATATACATACATACACACATCATTTTCACTGGAGAGAATTTAAAATTAGCTTCTTCCAAAAGTGTCTAGTTATGTGACTTCTTGAGTTTTCTGACAGCATGAAAAGCAGCAATGTGAGTAGGATTAAATGAAACCAAAGGGAATACTTGCATGTGGTATGTTTAAAGACCAGATTTCATGTATGTCATTTTCCAAATTGGAATTTAATAAAATAAAAATCAACTTTTGGCAATCTGTGATGGATTACAGTTTTTAATAGTTAGATGTAAGTGGACGCTAAAGATGAAAAGGAAATTTTGTAGGTCAGAATATCATGGTATGCAGAGAGTGGGGGAAGAGGGAAATACTTGAAGGGAAAGTTGCAAGAAATTAATTTCAATTTATCTTTGGAGGTCCAAGTGGCTATGTTTTCATGCACAGATGCATAGAGTTTTAGAGTCTTATCTCTTTTTCCTACTGAAAGATTAGAAAGAAAATCAATGAGGTCATTTCCAGTGATGCATGGAACTTTCAAAGCATAACACTGAATGGTAAAAGCAGGTTGTCTATATTTGATCTATTGTTGTAGCATGCACACTATCTCCAGCCAAAAAAAGAGAAGGAAGAACAGCTTTGAAAAATGTGTCACCTTGTTGGCTAATGCTGTGAAAAATAAGTATTTGTAAAACCCACATGTTTTTAATCCTGCTACAGGGAGGCTTTTAAAATTAATTATTTCCCTAACGAATGGCAATGTGTAAAAATATAGAAAAGAGAATATTTAACTTAGAGAACGCCAGAGGGACTCACAATATCAGCATTGTATATACAATTTTCAGATTTTTTTCTGAATGAAGTACAGTAACTCCCCACTTAACGTCCTCTCACTTAACGTTGTTTCGATCTTACATCCTTGCTCAATTACAGAACATGCTCCATTTAAAGTTGTGCAACGCTTCGCTATAATGTTGTTTGGCTGCCTGCTTTGTCCACAGCTGGCAGCCCCCCATCAGCTTCCCTAAGCCCCACCCCCAACACTTCACACCCACCGGCAGACCCAGAGGATCAGCGCCTTCCTCCCCGCCTCCTGCCCATGGCAATCAGCTGGCTTCCGATGTTTGGGAGGAAGGAGGGAGGACTCTGCGCGCAGGCTCCCTCTCCCTCCCCTGCTTCCTGAACACCGCAAGCCAGCTGATCGTCATGGGCAGGAGGGAGGGGGGAGCCTGTGCGTCGAGTCCTTGCTCCTCCTCCCTCCCTCCTGCCCCCTGAATGTCGCAAGCCAGCTGATTTCCGCGGGCAGGAGAAGGGGGGAGGAGTGAGAATGTGGCACATCTCCCTCCTCCCTCCCATGCCTCCTGCCTGTGGCAATCAGCTGACTTGCAGTGTTCAGAGACAGGGGAGTGATGGGGAGACTGCGCACCCTGTCCTTGCACCTCCCCCCACCCCTCTTGCCTCCTGAACACTGCAAGCCAGCTGATTGCCATGGGCAGGAGGCAGGGGCGGGAGGAGGAAGGAGCGAGGACACGGCATGTGGAGTAAAGGAGGAGGAGGGGAGGAAGAAGAAGCGGGTTAAGGGTGGGGGTTTGGGGGACGGGGTGGCATGGGCAGGCCAAGGGTTGAGCCCCCCGCCCCTGGTGCTTGCAGAGTAGGGGAAGCTGCCAGCTCTGCTGTGCAATGTGCTTCTCCTAGCCTACAGCACCTTCAGCCTCCTTTCCTGCCTCATTGTCTGCAGTGCCAGTGGGCTGTGCCTGTGTGGGGTAAGGCCGGGGCACCTCCCAACTATAGTACTGTACTGTATTATATGGCAAAAAAAAAATCCCTGGAACCTAATGCCCCCATTTACATTCATTCTTATGGGGAAATTGGATTCGCTTAACATCGTTTCACTTAAAGTCACATTTTTCAGGAACATCACTATAACATTAAGTGAGGAGTTACTGTACTTGGACTAAAATATTCCCCTTCATCAGTTGTGCTGATCTTGTTTTTGTCAGGGCCTCACTTTTACAGCCTAAGCCTGCAGTTTACTCAGGCAAAACACTTTGAAATCATTGGCGGTTTTGCCTGAGTAAAGCTTAAACCTGTGTGCTCTCCCCCTGCACAGAGTCTTGTAGAGGGGTACAATGCAATGTCAAAATTTTGCATCTCCATTGGTGTTTTGGAGTTTAATCATTCTTCTATCCCATAGTTCATGGGACCAGTAAGAGTTAGTAGGGTGTGGGTCTCCAAAAGGTTCTGGAGCGTCGAGGGTATGCAGCGCCAACCCCGCCCCACCCCATGCTACTATGCCGATCCAGCTGTGTGAGGGGAAGCTTTGTGCTCTTCCGTGGGTATTAGCACAGTGGTACCAGTAGCCGTGCTGCCATTGATTGCCAACCTTTGGACGTCTGTGACTCTTCAGAGTGGAATCAGATAGGGACAGATTCTCATATCCTTGCTCATATTGAGTAATACCTTACACCACAAAGAGTCCCACTGAAGTCAGTGGGAACTACTCAGTGTGAGTAAGAGTAGTGGAATCTGGATCACATTGTGCTAAGGAATTAATGCTGCCTGAAGCAAAGGGAAGCCGCACAGGAGGATGATCATGTGTGCAGTTTTTTTTTTGGGGGGGGGGATTACCCCCCAAACTGAGGCAAGACATGGGGAAGGCACATGGGGTTAGTGCGATGGCCTTCCCCTCCATTCCTGCAAGTGCAGAGCTGCCCAGCTTGGAGGCTGCGTCTAGGGCTCCACTGACTCTCTGCAGCTGAATGCAGACTCCTGGGTCCTAGTGCCAGTCGGGCTCCCCTTCTGTGTGCTGGGAGCCTTCCTGTTTTCTGTAGAAGAGTGAGCCCCCGAGGTGGGGGAAATGAGGAAGTGGGGGTGAGGGAGTGGGGGGAAGAGGCAGTAGGGAAGGACTTGGAATAGGGCAGGGGGGATGGGAATGTGGGAATGAGGGGAGGGGGATGGAGAAGAAAAGGGGAGAGAGGAATAACAGGGGGAAGCGGGAGCCCAGCATGCAGCATCCCCTCAGCTGCAGCTGCGGCTCCCTCAATAAGCAGACTCAGCAAACTGTCACTCTGATAAGCCCTACCCCACTACAACCTGATTCCTCTGACGAGCCCCCAACACCCAGAGCCCCACCCCATCAAGCCCCACTCCCCCAGCACCCGGACCTCCCCACTGAGCCCCCAAACCAAGACACCCTCCTCCCCGCTGAGCCCAACCACCATCCCCTGGATCCCCTGCAGAGTCCCACTTCCCCTGCATCCGGACCCCCATAATGAGTCCCTGTGCATCCAGATCTCCCACTGAGCTGCCGGCACCCAGATTGCCTCACACAGAAACCTCACACCTGGATCTCCCCCACACTAAGCTCCCCCAGACTTGGATCCTGTTGGGCTGAGCCTGCCTACCCACACCTGGTGTGCCTGGCACAGAGGGGCAGGGCCCCGGGGCGTTTCTGGGGCAGGCCCAGCCCTTGCACTGTGTCAGTGTCAGGTGTAGCCTCACCACCGAGTCTCTGTACTGGGGGATGTGGGGGCTTCAGGGTGATCTCCCACCTCAATGCAGCCAGTGGCCTGTGCTCTCCACTGCCATGCTGGAGCCACATTTATTTATTGACAAATAAAATTTGCAGAATTTTAAAATATTGTGCTTATTATTTTTATTTTTTGGCACAGAGGGTGGTTTTTTTTTGTGCAGAATTCCCTCAGGAGTAAATAATTCCCATTTGTTCACCCTTCAATTGGAGGAGCAGGGCATCTTGCCTGGTGTGTGCATCTCCTCCTACCATCTCCAGCCCTGCTGATTTTTTCCACTTAGTCCATGGGTTGCATAGTCATGATACTGTGGAAGAAAAAAGGAAGCATACGTGTAGCCAATTCCCCCCAACATTGGTCCCATCACATTTTTTCCCATGATTTTGCACTCCATGCTCAGGCTGCCTATGGCAGATGTTGCTACTTGGATAAGCTTGTTCACATTTTCCAGCTTTTCTTTTCAGCCATTAGAGCTAGAAACACTTTATCCCCCCCAAAAGTGTAATCTAACAATTACATTACTTCAGGAGAGGGGGGGGGTCATTGATGTGGGCCTATAGTACTTATGCCCTAATGCAGCTTTGCTCAGCTTGAGTAAATATTGCAGGATTGGGGCCTACATTAAGGTGAGAACAAAAAGAAAAGTTCACAAACAGGGTAATTGGGAAGCACAAAGACAAAATTTAAAACCCTTCCCTACTGAAGGCATTTAGAAAGTAGAGTGTGGGGGAATGGTGGAAAGATCAGGAAGGGAGGGAGGGGGTTCCAGGCCTGAGAAGCTGTATGAAGGAAGGGACAGTGGTGGACATAGGAGGTGGACACAAAGGAAGCAGTCAGATATGTAGATTGGGCTGAGTGAAGAAAGGAAGCTTGCCAGCTCAGACCAGGTGCCAGCTCATGCCAGGGCCCCTAGGCCTCACTGAACGCTGACAAACGTGTATCTGGAAACGAGTCTGGGCTTACTGTCACCCGCGTGTTAGTGCTGTTAAAATAGATGCAATGTTTATAAGAATGTGTTTAGTGTTTTGACTTGATGAAAAGTTTGTAGGATGTTGCATGATACATGTGTATCCCATGGTATAAAGTTACATTGAGTGTTGCATTGTAAACCTCTGTAACTATGTGACTCACCAAACAGAAAAGAAGCATTAATTACTATAAAGTTCTGGTCCTGCACACCAGAAGGCCCATTGAAACCAAATGAGCCATTGTGAAACATCAAAGGACAAAGTCTATGCTGATTGTCCCCCCGAAAAAAACTTCCACACCGATGAAGAGGAGACAGGAGCCAACACCTGCCCCATCATTTGGAACTCTAGAGGAAGAGAAGAAAAATCCCTGACCAGAAATAACTTTATCACTATGCTACTTGGAATTTGGAGAGGGCAATATTTCTAAGCATAAGCAAAGGATCCCCATGCTGCTTAGCTTGTTAGCTGTAAGAGGACATAAAAAGCTTGTATACAGTTTCTATTGCCTTTTGAAACCTAAGACTGTGATTCATTTGTGTGTGTGTTTACCTGCTTTAACCTTGCAAACAACTCTCATTTCTTTTTCCTAGCTAATAAATCTATAATGAGTTTATTATAGGATTGGCTACAAGCTTTGTTTTTGGTGTTTAAGGTACAATTGACTTGGGGTAAGTGACTGATCCTCTGGGACTGGGAGTAATCTGAATATTGTTGCGATTTTTGGTGTAAGGGACCATCTATCACAAAGGCAAGTTTGCCTGGGTGGCAAGATAGACCGGAGTACCCAAGGGGATTGTCTGTAACTCCATGTTAAGACTGTTATAGTCAGGGGCGGCTCTAAACATTTCGCCGCCCCACGCAGGGCGGCACGCCGTGGGAGGCGTTCTGCCGGTCGCCGGTCCCACAGCTCCAGTGGACCTCCCGCAGGCGTGCCTGCGGAGGGTCCACCGGAGCCGCCTGCTGCCCTCCTGGCGACCGGCAGAGCGCCCCCCCGCGGCATGCCGCCCTAAGCACACGCTTGGCGTGCTGGGGTCTGGAGCTGCCCCTGGTTATAGTGCTTGAGGAGTTCACACTTGATGGTTGGTGAAATCTAATTATAGAACACACAACTAATTTGCAGCTTGTGCCCTGCTTCTTAGCAGTCTGTCTTGAAGTTGGCACTCGTGGTTGTGAGCTACTCCAGACAGCTTGACAGAGATGAGGAAAGAGAAACCTAAGTTGTGGACTGTGCTGAAAGCAAAAACAAGGAGCTTGACTTATTGACTTGAACTCAGTGTGAATTTTGTCTCAATAAGCACTGAATAAAAATGGAGAAATGATAACCCCCATTAGCCCACAGTATGCCATTCTGATTCCAAGTCTTGCACACATCCCACTTATTCTGCCCTGTTGCGTACAATTAATGCTGAGCCTCAGTCTAGTAGTTGGAATGGCTTCTACTGGATTTTCTCATTAAAATTTAGTTCAAATACAAACTATTTTGGAAAGACTTATATTGCAGAAAACAATCTGCATTGCATTTTTAAAAAAAAAGAATCCTGAATTAATTTACAAATTACCCAAATGCTGTCTTTGTTGAAGGATTTTTTTGTTTCCCTCAGATGCAGAGATACTGATCATTTTTAGGCAGTTCCGCTTAACTATTGATGACAGTAGTGGCAGATAAGCTTAATCTTTTTATTTTTATCGAGCTATAATTAGCACATTGCAATTAAAATTTGGAACCAGATGGTGCCAAACACATCATAGCAATAATTGCAGTAATGCTGTTTCCTTCAGAAGCTTCTCAGTTGTTGTCCCTTTTTAGTCATGTGTATCTTCTTAGTACAATGGAATGTTAGTTGGAAAACTAAATGATTACAAAAAATGACCAACTCAGCCTAAATAGCTAGTTAGTGGGAGGTATGATGGATTTAACAGTATTCATTGGTGAAATTCTGGTCTACTAACCAGATTTGATTAAGTGTTTCAGTTTAATCAGTAGATGTCTTTTCATTATCGATGCAAGGTGTATACCTTTACATTTAATTACTTTGGCCCTGTTTTTGATTGAGTTCTTTGGCCTTTTATTGAGATTTGTAGATAGTCTCAAAAGCTACTTTTTTAAATAGCCAAATGGCATATGAGGAAATTTAGAAACCTTCTTTTCAACTAAAAATCTGTGCATAAAATTATTGTGCCTTGTTAACTAGCTTGAAGACAGGTACTAATTGCACCCCAATTTAACATGCATCACTTTAGCACTATTGATCTGGGTTTTTTTTTGTTGTTGTTGGTTTTTTTTAAAGTAAGTAAACTGAGCAAAAACCAGTCTCATTACTAAAGGACTGATATATCGATTCTATCTGACAGTGCTTTGTCTACAGATCAATGCAGATACACAGTATAGACCAATATGAAACAGGGTCACCAAAGGTCAATAAAGGAACAGGGCATCCAAGATTATTGGAGACAATGAAATGAACATATCATAAAGTAGACCTGATTGGTATTTGTAAAGGAATTCAGTGGTAACAGGTTTTACCGTGTAAGCTGGGGATAATAAGCTTTATCTGGGATTCCAGACACCTAAAAGAGTTCAGAAGGAATCTGTGCCTACTCAAGAGTAGCAGCTGACTATCAGGAGTCTGTTGCAAAACTGAAGTTGTGTGCAATACTTTAGCACTTGGCAGCCTTAAGTAATTGAAAAATCTGAAACTTGCTTTTGTGAAAAATCTTGTTTTTTTTCTGACCACATCAGAAAATTATAAAATTCAAATGTTCAGACATTCTTATTCCCTTGACTCCCTTGTCTGAACCTTATTTTGGTGGTTCTAATGTTGGCCTGTGCATCCTTTCAGAGACTAGTTCTATTACATTTCAGCTTTCCTCGCTTATTACTAAAGTAGACAAGCGCTGGTTTAATTTGACAACAACATTGAAGTGTACTTGTACCATGGTGTATTATGCAGCAATAGAGTACGTTTCTTGTGTCCTTGACATCCGCTGGGACTGCCAAGGGCTTTATAAGCAGGACCTTTTCTTTACTATAATATGATCAACCCCTTATAGCTTTCATGCCTTCTAATCCTTCCTCATTCTGCTTTTGAAAATTCACTTTTAGTAAGGGAGGAATGTCTGCACTACACAAGAATTATAGTTTAGGGATTAATCCCCAAAATTAATGTTAAATCTGCACTGCTGCCTTGTCTGTAAGAGCTGTTGAATGAGTGTCATTCAAAACAGTTGCTTCCATGGCTTTCTAATCCATGTTTTTATATCAATCCTGCAATTTCCTTAGGTTTTACCATATTTTGTAGGTAAGAGTCTCATACTGGGCTGATGAAAGGTTGAGAAGTACAAGATAGATCTTCCACAATTATCACAAATCAACAATTCACCAGATTGCCAGTCCTCCTCCCTCCAATGGGATGAAATTTGAACATTTTCTCAAATTATGGATGTGTATTCTTTAGGGAATATATTCTACAATGCAGGGCTGCTAGAAGTTGTATGGTTTTTTTTTTGCAAAAAGGAAAATATTCATCACACCCTTACTTGTACCTCTAATTCCTCCTTTTCTATCTTCTGGGACAAGATACTTTTTAGGGATGATATGCAATGCTGATATTTAGAACAACTGCTTTTAAGAATGAAAATTGGTATGAATTATTCAAATAAAGGCCTTAAATCTCAAAGGCATTCTAAAGATGGTCAGAGGTCCTCTTTTAAGACAATGCAAAGGTAATGTTAAAGAAAACATATTTTCTGTTAGGATGGCAACTACAAACAAAGGCAATTTAGTTTATTTAAAAAGCATTTTAATGAATGCATGTTTGGTGTAAAATTCATGTCCATTGAGAGTAACAAAGCATTAAAATGATTATGAACCCTTCCTTTAAAAAACTGGAAATAATAGAACAGTCAACTGAATTAATGTTTTTTATTTAGTGTTTTTAACAGAATCCCTGATGGAAAATGTCTGGCAAATCAGCTCTTCACTAACTTTTTTGACTTAAAAAACTGGAAAAGTGTTTAATAAAAAGCTGGGGGTGGATGATGGGGGGCGGGGGAGGGAAGCAGGGAAGAAAAAAGCTGAAATAACCTTTATCCACAGGAAGTGTCAGTCAACCTTGAAGTTCTTTGGCTATGCAAAGTCAAACATTGTGCATATTCTGTCTTTTCTTGATGTATTCTACCTGCCTTTGGGGTAAAAAGTGAGTTTAAAATTTTGGTGTGATTAATTCTATACCATTTGTATGTTCAATATTCTTCATGTTAAGCTAGGTCAGAAACATTCTTTCATTTTTCTCCTTTATGAACATTACCTTATTAACCAGGTTGGAAGTATCCCAAATAATGCATTCATTAGAGGTACACTTATTGTCTGAAATAATTATTTCAAAATCCATTTCCTTGGTTCTGGATTTATATTCACTGAGTTAAACACATTAAATTTTCAACATTCCACAGTTCTTGGGAAGTGTTCATCTGAAAATATTGTGGCCAAAATCACAGTTGTTTTTATTTTGTAATATTTGCTTTCATTTTGTTGTATTCACTATCCACACTATTCACAACTGGTTTCAACCTGCAAGATGCAGAGTGCCATCAACCAACCCTGACTTCATTGGGTGTTGAGGGCACTCATTACTTCACAAGAATGCTCAGCATCCTTCAGGACTGAACACAATAATATAAAGCACGTGTCTACAGAACAACAAAAGTAATGCCAGTAAATGTTCTGGCTATAGCATGATTCTGTGTTTTTCCTTTATAAAGGCCATTTCTCTCTACACTTTAAAACAGTAAATATAGTTTTTGCTACATGAAGTAAGCAATCACCCCACCCTAAATCTCTACCTCAAAGAGCAGTACAGCCAATTATAAAATAAAAGTCCCAATTGCTATTTGCCTAGTGTCAATAGAAAGAATAAGTAGTGAATCAAATTCATCCTGGATATAACATCAGGGTAAAGATCCTTCTGGAATAAATTCGGCCTGATGAGTGCACAGAACTGACTTATTCTGGTATGCATTTACAGGGTGATCCTGCAATGTATTGAACACTTCCAGGGGGTGCTGAGCACCCTCAACTCTCATTAAAGGCACCAATTCAGCAAGATGGTTAAGTATGTGCCTATCATTAAGCATATATGTGAGTGGCGTCAATGTCAATGCAGGGCCGGTGCAAGGATGTTTTGCGCCCTAGGCGAAATTTCCACCTTGCGCCCTCCCCCCTGCCCTGAGATGCCCCCCACCCTCCGTGGCGGCTCCCCCCCTCCTCCCTGAGGCGCCCCCCCACAGCAGCTCCCCTCCAGCCCTGAGGCACCCCCCCCACCCCAGCTCACCCCTGCTCCGCACAGGAGCGCGAGCACGCCGTGGCCGCTTCACTTCTCCCACCTCCCAGGCTTGCGGTGCCAATCAGCTTAGGCACCGCAAGCCTGGGAGGCAGGAGAAGTGAAGCGGCCACGGCGTGCTCGGAGAGGAGGCAGAGCAGCTGTGAGCTGGGGCGGGGAGTTCCCCTGTGTGCTCCCCCCTCCCCCCGCTACTTGCTGCAGGCGGCCCTCCCCGCTCTCCCCTGCCCAGCTCCCTCCGCCTAAATGCTGACGGCGATCGGGGCAGCCAAAGATTCGGTCGCTGCCAAAGAAAATAGCGCACCCCAAATGCCAGCGCCCTAGGCGACCGCTTAGATCACCTAAATGGTTGCATCGGCCCCGTGTCAATGGGAGCTGAGAGTAGAACTCAGCTCCTTTCAGAATCAAGCCTTTAATTAATGTATAACAGCTGCTCAAATACATCCAAACGTTTTATTCTAGTATGATTATGTCTTGCTACTTTATGATAGGAAGATGTGCAGGCACTATGGTAAGTGTTTTGGGAGAAAGTGAAACACAATTTCAGTGACATTAAATTACAACTCTTATTGTTAGCTTAGTCTCTTTATGAGCTTGTATGGATTAAAAAGTATCTGCCACCTTATTTACAACCAACCAAGAGCCATTTACTTTAATAGAGGCAAATTAATAAAATCCTATAAATCATTAACAAGCAAGTAACTCTATTTCTAGAATTCCAAGAATCCTGGCTCACATTATCATAGTAACTGTCACCGAGCTTTATCTAATTCACTAAGTAGCTGAATGTGTTAGACAATAAATATGATAAAGAGCTCTGGAGTGTGAGGTGAAGCTCAGATACAGAAAGAGATCAAACATTTGGCCTTATCACTTGCTAGCAAGAGAAATTCTGTAGCTTCTATAGGATCTGGGGCAAAATCAGTACTTTGTCCTGCTAGTGAAAGCAGGGGGGTTGGACTCAATGACCATTTGGGGTCCCTTCTAGTTCTATGAGATAGGTATATCTCCATATATTTATATTATATTATTATTAGCTATTACTGCCTTGCCTCTCAAACGTGGGCTTGTGTACCCACAAAACCTTGTACTGCTTTAACTAAACCAGTACAGTGAAAGCAGAACAATCTTCTCTAGCAATAATGTAGTTCTATCAGTATAAAGGTGCTTTATGCTAGTATCGCTTATACCCCTGCCCATATGGGAAAAAATTATACCGGTACAAAGGTATCTTTACACTGATATAACTGTGTCCACACTATGGGTAGTACCAGTATAATTATTTTGACAGAAAAATCATACTCCTAAATGACGTAGTTAAATTGGTTCTAAAACTGTGTGTAGTCCACAGCTATGTCATACCTGATAACACAGTCACAATATTTTGATTTTGGAACAGGAACGAACCAAGCTGCTAGGGCCTGATCCAAAGTCCATTGAAATCAATGAGAGGCTTGAAGCTGGAGCATGTAATTCGAGCCGGCAGCTGAAACTTAATTAACAATCCTGTGGATGCATGAGCCAGAATAGGATACAGCTTGCTGGCTCTGCTGTAAACGTAGTCAAAAGTATTTTTGTTTGTAAGGTTAAATCAGCAAGCAGACACCACTCCTTAAATCATACACAGAGCTTATTTGTTGAGTAAAATGGTGTCATTTTTGTGTTGTCAGTTCTCACAACAGAACCACATTGTAAGGGATTGTAACGATTAGCCTTCAGAGTAACAGTCCTTTGCTTATAGGAGAGTACACTTTCTGGCCCTTTTCTAAAGTACACATCTAAGGTTTAGATGGCATTTTACATGGGGAAATGAAATAAATCAGTTATTTTATGTATACATGGCATGGATTCTCTTTTTAAAATCACATGGAATGAAAAATCTGAGTCTATGAATTAGAAAATTATGGATTGCTTAAAAAGGGAAAATGTAGAAAAAATAAAAACAAAAACTCCCCCTTGCAAGCAAGTTTCTTAATTTTGTTCTCTTAATTTTGTTCTATTTAGCTCTGTTAAATAGGCAGAATATTTAATATAAACATCAATATAATCTTCATTTTCACTAATCACTGTTTACCCGATTCCTACCAGATCTTTAGGGGGGTGGGAAATCTCACTACTGGTACAAGGTGCCTAAAAATAGGCTCCTAAATCATATTTTGATAATAAGTGGCCTGAGTTTCAAAAGTGCTGAACACACAGCAGCACCCACTGGATTTTTTGGGAGTTGCTGTGTGCTCAGCTCAGCTCCAGCCTTTTTGCCACCCCAAGCGGTGAAGCGGAAAAAAAAAAAAATCTGCGACCGGCAGCACTTCGGCATCAGCTCTACCGCACCGCTTCATTCTTTGGCGGCAATTCAGCGGCGGGTCCTTCCCTCTGAGAGGTACAGAGGGACCCGCCGCCGAAGACCTGAATGTGCTGCCCCTTTCTATTGGCCGCCCCAAGTACCAGCTTCCTTCGCTGATGCCTAAACCGGCCCTGGCTCGGCAATTCAGGAATCCAGACACTTGTGTAGATACCTAAATATGAAGTTTATAGCTTAACTTTAGGCTCCCATTTTCTAAACTATTGACAGCAACATGTGTCTTGAGCTGTACATAATGCCACCGTGTAAGAAGATAGCTCTGAAAATACTGACTTCTTTGTAGTTAACTGTTGGCCCCTGAGTAAAAGTAATGGATTCAATAAGATTAGTAATATGTGCATAGCAAATATGTTTAGAAGATCAATGTTTTCTGTTTTTTAGAATTTGTTGTTGTGCATGTTTCAAAATTACTAAGAAAAGCGGAACAGATAAATAGCCGCAATGTTTGAAATAGTTTTTTTTTAATATCAGCTGATGATTATTTTTCTGTCCAAAGAATTATTATAATCTGCTACAATTGCATTACAATATTTGTTTTGTTGTAATTTTCAAATGGTTATTGTTCTGAATATCACATTCCTTGGATACATCATTAAGAAAATGCTATAATTTTTGGCATCATTGCCAACTTCTACAATCTTGAAATTCAAAATATCTATGAGGCAAAATAAACAGAAACCGTTCTCTATGGAGAAGAAGTGCAACTTTTCTTAAGCATTTGAGAGACAAACATGCAATTTAGTGCTTATCAAGGCAGGCTAACCCAGCACAGATCCAAAAAGTCAAGCTTCTGTTGTGTCTAACAACCACCTCAGAACAATTTCTTTGAAGAAAATAAATGGGTTTCTTGTCAAGGCCATTGTAACAAAAGAGCAGGGGACATTGATATTGAAGAGGTCATTTTTTTCCTGTTATAGTCTAATTTGAGGGTGACATGTTGTAAATGTTGCAGTTTCATAAGTTGCATGAGAAATCACTTGATCTTCTTTCCAGATATTTTCCAAATGTGTCATCATCAGTCACATGTAAAGCATATAATCTTTTATCATCGCTATGCACATTCTGACATTCTGGAGATTTAGTCTTAATACTATCAATATAACTCTGCAAATGAAAATCCCATACTGTATTAGACACACAGTGTCTTGTTTTTGTGCCTTAAGTTCTACAGGCAAAATAGAAGTACCGGTAAGTAGTGAAACACATTTCCCATTCATTTATCCAACTCACATTTTACCAGTGGGATCCAGAATTTTCATGTGCGCTTGGTTGAAATTGACAAAAATTGGAACTTAGTCCTGTAAATGCTATCCTGACCTTTCTCAGCCCATTTCCAACACTTAAAAAAAGTATAGCAAACATGTGTTGGACAAGTTCTGTTATGATAATCCCACTGCATTACTAAGAGACACTTCCAGCCTTTATGTGACATACATCTGTTTCCTTATATTTCCTCACTCCTGGAAGAGGGAGGACATAGTTATTTTACCATCTCTTACTTTTGCCATTACAAGAAAGCAAACTATAATTAAATAATGGCAAGTCAGTATTGGCAGTGCTATGTTTTTGTGCTATTCCTGATAAAGCACACTTCCTGCCTATATTACAGCCATTGCTATAGAGAAGGATATTTTTAAAATGTGTATGTGAATTATCATAAAATAGGCTTTACCTAAATACTAAAGGTGACTTTTGACTAAAAACTATAAACTATTGTGCTTCAATACTAAAGAGGGCTTTTAATTGAAAAGTATAAGTGAACCTACAAAGCAGGGTTAACACTTACCGCTATAATTGTATACATGCACTTTGGCCATCGGAATGGCTTTGATTCAACCTTGACTTACTGTAAGATCATAAAAGGCACAGAATAATCTCATGGAAAAGGGAAGAGGAGTACGGTACAAATATGAGTGGTATAACAAATACTACAGATGAAATGGTAGCTTCCAAAGGAAAAATAACATTTTATGCCAGTATTTCTGAGAATATTACAAAGAAAAAGAGGATAATCTGCAATCCATTTTTATACTCATAATTGTACTTAGAACTTTACAGCTTGGATATCCAAAGGAGGCTAAGGGAGCTTAGTGCCCATCTCCTACTGGCAACTGGGTACCTATCTCCCTTAGGCAGTTTAGAAAATTCCTGCCTACATCTTGAAAGCCTTTTAGGAGCCCTGACTAATGCTCACAGCAGCTCTGTGAAATAGGTAAATAGCACTGCCCCAGGTGGGAAAAATGAGTGAGATGAGACTTCTCAAAGCCACAGAGGGAGTTTCTCCTTTTCTTTCCTGTGCTGAAAACACCACTGTTTTATTAAAAATTGGAAGTATGTTGCCAAGGAATACAGAGAGAGAACTGCACAATCAGGACATTTTTTAGATAATAAAACATATAGAATCCCACATTAAGAGTAGGCCACGTATATTGTACAGGTTATATAATTACTGACTATGACATATAGTAATTGGGTCTGTGACTCAATTATCCAAAGGCATTGGGCTCATTGAGAGCTATGTTGTTTCTCATCAAGTTTGTGAGATAAGCTCTTTGTTGAAATAGATCCAAAGGATCTTCACTTGAATTCAGAGATACCACAGTCGTCCTGTCTGGAGGACAAAAAGAGATCATTGAATTATTTGCTAATTGTGAGCAAAATTTGTATTGATTCTTTTTTGTCTCTCTGACTTATGTTAATAGTATCATACTTTAGGTCACTAACTACTTTTCAGCACCATTTAATTGCCCAGGAATCACTTAAGAAGACAAAAATAGTGAGAGCCAAAGCCAAAAAGAAAAAGGAAAATGTGATGACACAGACATGGCTGCCTGCATGTTTGATGTTCTAAGGCTTAAAGCTTTCTTTGTATTCAAGGACTTTGAGAGGGGGAAGCAATTTATTCTAGATGACATTAACAACTTTAACTGGAGCCAAAAGATCCCTCACATGCACTGCACACACTTATTTCATTTAATGTGACTTACATCTGAAGGCAAAAATTGGCACATGGACTGGTAGTTTAACCAAGTGTCTCACTTTTGAGGCATAAATAATGGAAAGATTCCAAGGGCCAGCTTTTTTCATTTGTGTGTACCTGCTTTGGCATGGAAAAATGCATCCACACTTGGTGTACCTAATGGATATGTGCAGTTACCATTATTGTATATGCAAAGCGTGTATTTTTGTGCATTAAAATGTCCAGGTAGAAACACTCCCTAGTATGCATGATCATGACAGCACCATGCAATATTTACTTAGGTAATTGCATGTAAATGGTTTTAAATCAATATCCCTCCAATATAATGTAATTGATTAACCACTTTAAAACCTTTGTTCCAATAATGACCTGTTTTTTGTTGTTGGGCTTTAATTAAACTTTTTATCTAATGGAAAACCCAAGAACTATTTCCTTCAACTATGTTTGGAGGAAGGGAATCAAGTATTGTTTTTAATCTGTGTCTCATTTGTAATGTGTAGGTGTATTTACTGACTAGACCAAGCTCCCTGCCTAGTGTTATGAAGGTGTGGTGAATTCACTTTTGTAATTTGGCTGGTGTTATAATAATGGTGTGCATGAGCAAGCTCACTCATCAATGTCAGTGCACTCATAAACAATAGCTTCATAAATTTGAGTAAATTTAGTTGGCTAGAAGTATGGAGGAGAATAGAGAGAGATCCTGCTGGGTGATTGCAGCAGACTTTTTACACAGGAAAAGCTATTCCCATATGCCCCCAAATAGGCATTAAAACCAATGTACCTCTTCTTTGACATCTGTTAGAACCGAAAGAGGCCATTTGAAATCCCCAAAACATACTCATAGTGACAAAGTGTGGTAAATGGAGCAAAATGGTTTTGGGGAATGAAAATGTGTAAACAAGACAATCAGATGTCATTAACTTTCCTCGGTTTGTTGTGATATTTTTTGAAGGCTGACTGAAGTAAGTCTTTGTGCCTTTGTGCATTTACTATGTGGAATTTCCACCCTAAACGACAGAGCAGTTAAAACCATTTCTGTTTTGGAGCTGTTGCTTTCAAGTGCATGCAAGTCACATTGGACAGTGTGCCAAGGAGTTATGGTAGTTCTTAAAATAAAACAAATATGTGACTTCCTTTACTATTGTTGCTAGTTGTCAGCCTGATAGTGGGAATAATTTTATGACCATTTTCAGAATCATTTATAATTCCTTCCGCCCTCAAATTTGGCAAAACTTGCTAACTGATGCCTCACACCAGTTTATTGTACATACTTCAGCAGCATGCCACGTGTTTTCCATTTGGAATGCTTAGCAGTGATTTCTGTTACTGTTTTTGTTAATGGCAGTGTACATGTTAACAGCATCGGTCTTTCCACAACTAAACATGTGTTAGACAAAATTCAGGATTCAGCAAAAAGGAACAGAAGTAAAATTGTTGGGGCAGAATTAAACTATATTGATTTGCAGCCGTTGAAAATATCTAGCTCTTGAGTACTTTTCACCTGCTTTTGTGCTTAGTACATCCTTTTTTTCATTTGAAAGAAAAAAAACTGTTGGCAAATAGCACATCTTCCCCATTTACCTTACAAGACATGGTGCATAGTTTGGGGAAAATTTGTGTATACATTAGAAGGCATGAAGGAAACTGCATATATTTAAAAGGGGTAGGAGATAACACTACTTACTAGTTTATCCCTGCAATGTGTTGCACAATGGGTCAGAAAAATCATGTGATCAGCAAGCAAGTCCTGACATATGCTGAACAAATGCTGTTTATGGTGAAGTTGAGAGCACCAATCAGAATCGGGCCTTTGATACCTGATCAAATTCCCACTGAAGTCAATGAAAAGACTCTCACTGACTTCAGCAGGAGTTGTATTGGGCTCCTAGTCTACAGGTTAGCACAAGCATTATTGACCTAGGCAGCATTAAGGGGCTAAAACTTTCTATAATTATCTATAGGGATAACTTTATATGAAAATTGTATCCAATATCTTGTTTTCAGCAAACATATTCATGGCAGTCATTTCAAATATATTTACAATAATTCAACCATGCCCCACTTAGTATTTTTCAATATTTAGTATACTTTTACAACAGTACGTTATTTAGTAAGTGGGCATTTGGACGACTTTCTCTGTCAAGGTCCAGAACATGCCTTCATCCCATCTCCCATTGAGAGCTAATATGGCAGTAACAACAGAGGATGTGGAGAGGCAGAATCCATAAGTATAGTTTTGAAATGTAGTTCTGCCTGCTATTTTGCATCAATCTCAGCAGGTTCTCAGCCCTATCATCTGTTGGAGACTGCTGCCTTTGGTTTCTGTAGAAACATTCTGTGTAAACTGTTAATAGGCATGAGGACAGATACTGTTCTTCTATGACAGATGAGGAAAAAGTCTTGTATTTGAAATCCAGATTGTTTCACGATCAGCTAAATTTGTCCCAAATCCTCTGACTTGCATTTGGATTTTCTATTACCTGTCCTATGACCCAGGAGACTGCAAGTGTGGACATAAAATGTGAACCATTAAAGGAAGAACATGATGGTGGCGATTCCTTAGATTCAAATGACTTTCCTAAGCATCCTCAAATTTGAGTTGAGTTGCAGCCAGATGATTTCACTCTTAAATTAAGGCTTTACTCTGCATGTAGTCCTACTGAATTCAATGGGATAGCTTGTGAGTAAGGAGCTATGCATTGTGAGTAAGAGTCACAGATTCTGGCCTGTATTTTGTGTGTATGAATTATAATGGAGGGAGAGCCATCTAGCTGTCAGAGCTAAAAGCTGAAAGTGAAAATATCTGTACACCGCTACCTCGATATATTGCCACCCGATATAACACAAATTTGGATATAACACAGTAAAACAGTGCTCGGGGGGGCGGGGCTGCGCATTCCGGTGGATCAAAGCAAGTTCAATATAACACGGTTTCACCTATAAGTAAGATTTTTTGGCTCCCAAGGAGAACATTATATCGAGGTAGAGGTGTATTTTCTTTCTAGCTTTGCCACTGACATGCTGTGTGACCTTGCACAAAGCATTTAACTTTTCAGTGGCTCAGTTTCCCCATCCAAAAAAGGCATAATAATAGTGATATAAGAACATAAGAATGGTCCTACTGGGTCAGACCAAAGGTTCATCTAGCCCAGTATCCTGTCTTCCGACAGTGGCCAATGCCAGATGCTCCAGAGGGAATGAACAGAACAGGTAATCATCAAGTGATCCATCCCCTGTCGCTCATTCCCAGCTTCTGGCAAACAGAGGCTAGGGACACCATTCCTGCCCATCCTGGCTAATAGCCATTGATGAACCTATCCTCCATGAATTTATCTAGTTCTTTTTTTTAATCCTGTTATGGTCTTGGCCTTCACAACATCCTCTGGCAAGGAGTTCCACAGGTTGACTGTGCATTGTGTGAAAAAATACTTCCTTTTGTTTGTTTTAAACCTGCTGCCTATTAATTTCATTTGGTGACCCCAGTTCTTGTGTTATGAGAAGTAGTAAATAACACTTCCTTATCTACTTTCTCTACACTAGTCATGATTTTATAGACCTCAATCATATCTCCCCTTACCCATCTCTTTTCCAAGCTGAAAAGTGCCAGTCTTATTAATATCCCCTCATACGGAAGCTGTTCCATACCCCTAACTATTTTTGTTGCCCTTTTCTGAACCTTTTCCAATTCCAATATATCTTTTTTGAGATGGGGAGACCACATCTGCACACAGTATTCAAGATGTGGGCATACCATGGATTTATATAGAACCTAACTCTCATAGATTTTACCAGGTTTAAATAATATTTTAAGTATTTTTGTATTGTTGGGGGAAAATCTACTATAGTGCATTAATACTATTTATAATTATTTATTCATTTTTATGAGTTATATGAGTGAAGCTGATTCAGTCACACTCACCAATCACCACCCAAAAATAATGCATCTTATTGATGGAATGAGCCTACTTGGAAGTATCAGTTGTTTAAGGGTGGATATAACCAAAAGAAAATAAAGACCAATAAGAACACGCTTATCTTACCAAGGATTTATATATATATAAAAGTCATATTGATTTTAGTGGGAACACAATGAACAGACTAGTGGTGAGATAGAAACCTGAGGGATTAATATGCTACAATTTAATATCCCATTAAAATGAAATAGTCTTTGTCTTGGTAATAGGAAGATTGAAACTCTTAGGAATGCAACTTCTGTACTTAAATGACTACGAGAAGCCCAAGATCTTTGCCAAAGGGAAACGTGATGCAGAGCACACAGAAGTAAGAGAATGTGGAAACTGGGAGAAGGGATAGATGAATGTAGGATCCAATGCTGGGAGGTACTAGAGCCAATGGGAATTGAAGATAATTAGCAGGATAGACCCCTACATTTTCACCCTGTCTTTTGAGTATAAATGTAATAATTACATGTACATCTTGCCAAAGTGTTTTAGGAGGATACTACAGTAACTAATATATGTTGGCATATGCCATAATTATATATAAAAAAATACAGTGAGAACAGAATAACATTGTCAACTGGAAAGTTCTTGTTTTCCTCATAGTAGATTCAGAGTGCTATATGTAAATAGACCTGTAGGATTACATTTACTCAAAGATAATTGTGGTGGGTTTTTTATTTTGGTTCTAAGGGCTTTGGGGTTTGTTTTAGCTACAAACAAATACGTTCAAAACTGTAAAAACTTACATTAAAATATCTTTACTGTAGCTGAATCAAGGGCCTACATCTCTCATTAAAATTGAATCATGTTTCCATCACAGCTCACTGGGAAATCCTCCTAAAACCACTTCATTCACTGGGCAATGGGTTTTGGCATCTACAGTGCTGTAGTCCTTTGATGTACTATGTTTCATTTGCTTATGCCCTATCATTGCATGTGTTTAATATAGCATCCATGTGCTTAGCTTGCAACATTTCAGTTTATTTAAACAAAATTATCCATGTGAAAAAATGGCAGATGTCTACAGTCGGTAAAGCTCAGACCTCTGAGAGAATAATGAGCCCTAGTAGCCTAGCCACCTTTTTATTATTAGAAGGGATTTTTCAAGACTTTTGAGACATTGAGACAGTCTTCCTGGTGAGCACACCCTTCTTATTCATAACAACAAGAAGAGATTCAGAGCCGAAAGAGAGATTAATTTAAAGTTTGCTCCCCCACTTACTATTTCAGTCTTGTATTGGAAATAGTTTTTTATGGTGAATGGCATAGGTTTTTAAAAAAAAAATAGCTTGCGTGTGTGCGCAAGTGAGAGAGATTCCAAATCACTAAGCACGAAGTTAATTCAGTACAGAAGGTTAGTACAAGAGTCCACTATATACACTGTTTTTGTAGTGAACCAGTCCAGGAGCTTTTTGGTGGCCTTGTGTGCACTGATGAAATCTGCCCTAATAGAATGTATTTGTAAACTCAAACATGACAAATAAATATATTTTAAAGAAACAAAGAAGAATCCTCTTAAATGGGTGGCCCCAGTGGATGGTCTTTCAACCTCCCTACTGCCCTTCATTAAAAGGAATTGCTGCTCCCCACTTCAGTGGTAAAGGAAGCTGTTGAACCTGCTATGGATCTGATTCTTCTTCGGCTGAAGTCAGAGATAAAACTCACATTGATTTTTGTGTGTGTGTGGCAGGATCGAACCCCACATTAATAGACACGGAATTGGGAGAAGGCACTGTTTTACTGAGATAGGGATGGCTGCCAGCCCAGTCAGAGGATCAGGGCAGTGTCGATACACTTGGTATTGTGGACCTGCACTTGTCACAGAAGGCACAAACTAACAGGAACAGGTGGTGGTGTGTAAATTTTCCACAGTTATACTAGTTATGGAGAGTCAGAAAGCTGTTAGAGGAGAAAATGGAGAGAAGTATCCTGAAAATGAGACACACAAAAGACCTAAGTGCCACTCAATTGCCTTAAGGCATCGCCATTAAATGTAATTACCGTACTTACTAAGTACCAATCATAGCTATTAAGTATCATTGGGTTTAAATTAGTTCCCTGGGAGACATCCCGTTTAAGCAGATTTCCCAGTTAAGCGCAGGATACTGGTTTTAAAATCAATTCCTCCTCCTATTACCTGCTGTAATGTAGTCTGTTCCATGATTGTTCAGGCCAGCACTCAGCAGGGTGATTTAAATCAAGGTGATTTAAATCATGATTGTATCACCAATTGGAAACCCTCAATTTAAATAACTGATTCTAATCAACTTTTCCATTTGTACTTCAGTTGTTTTCTAAAGAAAGGTACATTCTCATTGGTTGATATAGCCATTACAATTTGTTGATTTACAACTAAATAGAGCCTTTACACTAGATTTGGTACATCTTTTATGCTAAGTAGGAGGGTACACTATAGCTATATATATTGATCTATGCAATTATATACGTTAATATTTTTAGATTCTTATTAACTGTACATTTTTAGTAGGCGAGAAAATGGTGACTGATATATTACTTATCTACTAAATAATTAACGTTTTGCTCATGATTTATATCAGGTTGTATTAGTATG
Source organism: Mauremys mutica (assembly GCF_020497125.1). Classification (NCBI taxonomy): domain Eukaryota; kingdom Metazoa; phylum Chordata; order Testudines; family Geoemydidae; genus Mauremys; species Mauremys mutica. Next base: position 185,697,618 of record NC_059072.1, on the reverse strand, counting down.
GCAACTGCAATTTAATTAAACACACAAAATAACACCTAAAATATCTTTATTAAACAAAACAACCTTAAATGTTTTGGATATCTAAACTCCAGTGTTTTTCCATGTGCTGGAGAGTAAGTTTCCATGATGGGTGGAGTCAGAAATATTCATAATTTGAGAACTGAACCAATCGGCACTCAGGGAGAAGAAGCTATAACATTTGAAGCATGAGACCACCCAGATGGCCTTAGTGGATGATCCAGATGAGATACATGATGGTGTATCCTGGAGTCAGAGGCCAGGTCCCAAGGCCTATGTTGACCTTGCCAGCCTCTTGCAATTAGTAGCATACCCCTTGATTCTCCCACAGGTTCAATCCCTTAATACAGTGCATAATTTTCTGTGCCATATTTACATAGCTTGACCTCCAAAATTAGATGGTTTTCTCCTGATTCTTTCTTTATATACAAAAGCAGCCTTTAGCACCGAAGTTTTTGATAGAAGCTCCTGGATTCAGTATATTTGTTTTATTTAAATGTTGTAAGAAGTTATCACAAGTTTAGGCCTTAACACGTGTGTTAAATTCAGATTTCTTTTTAAACAAGTTTATTTTTAAAAAGAAAAATGTATTATAATTTCAATAACAAAATAAAAAAAATAAAATTTAAATAAGAAAAATCTTTTTTTAATTAATTTTTATCCACCCTGGCTTGCAGTCTGCTTTAGTGTGGGAGATAAAGCCTCTATAATCAACTAATAAAGAATTACAGTGCTTGGTCTTAGTTTGTATCCAGCAGCAGCCTAAATAAAGAACTGATACCACAAAGTTCTTCCCACTCCTTTTATAACCTACGAGAACACTGGATTCATGATGTGCACAGAAGTTCTACACTGCTAAGAGTAGAGTTCAAGATTCCAGGTTTTCCCTACAACAGTTTTCAACAGCACAAACACCTAAAGAATTGCTGGAGAATATAAGAAATACTCACGGCTGTATTTTAGTTGTTTGTAATGATACCAACTATTTAAAGGGAAACATGGAATTATGAACTCAGGTTTGAAAGTATCAAATTATATAAATCAGGGATGGGACAGTTTGTATTTTAAAATCATAGGCCATATCCTAAACTGCTGTAAATTGGCAAATCTCTATTAACTTTATCAGAACTACACCAGTTTGCACTAACGGACTTTTCCCCCCTAATAGTTAAGGATGTAGAAGGTTTATTAGACCATGAAGATCATTTTCCAGGAAGAGTAAGGTTGCTGGGCCTGATCTCATACCAATGAAGTCAATAGGAATCTTTCCATTGATTTCAATGGGCTTTGGGTTGAACCTGCAGTCATCTGATAGCGGACATGTGTATATATAGTAAATTGATACTACCCTTGACTTTATGCAGGAGTCATAAGAACATAAGAACGGCCGTACCGGGTCAGACCAAAGGTCCATCTAGCCCAGTATCTGTCTACTGACAGTGGCCAATGCCAGGTGCCCCAGAGGGAGTGAACCTAACAGGCAATATCAAGTGATCTCTCTCCTGCCATCCATCTCCATCCTCTGACGAACAGAGGCTAGGGACACCATTCTTACCCATCCTAGCTAATAGCCATTTATGGACTTAGCCACCATGAATTTATCCAGTCCCCTTTTAAACATTGTTATAGTCCTAGCCTTCACAACCTCCTCAGGTAAGGAGTTCCACAAGTTGACTGTGCGCTGCGTGAAGAAGAACTTCCTTTTATTTGTTTTAAACCTGCTGCCTATTAATTTCATTTGGTGACCCCTAGTTCTTGTATTATGGGAATAAGTAAATAACTTTTCCTTATCCACTTTCTCAACATCACTCATGATTTTATATACCTCTATCATATCCCCCCTTAGTCTTCTCTTTTCCAAGCTGAAGAGTCCTAGCCTCTTTAATCTTTCCTCGTATGGGACCCTCTCTAGACCCCTAATCATTTTAGTTGCTCTTTTCTGAACCTTTTCTAGTGCTAGAATATCTTTTTTGAGGTGAGGAGACCCCATCTGTACACAGTATTCGAGATGTGGGCGTACCATGGATTTATATAAGGGCAATAATATATTCTCAGTCTTATTTTCTATCCCCCTTTTTAATGATTCCTAACATCCTGTTTGCTTTTTTGACTGCCTCTGCACACTGCGCGGACATCTTTAGAGAACTCTCCACGATGACTCCAAGATCTTTTTCCTGACTCGTTGTTGCTAAATTAGCCCCCATCATGTTGTATGTATAGTTGGGGTTATTTTTCCAATGTGCATTACTTTACATTTATCCACATTAAATTTCATTTGCCATTTTGTTGCCCAATCACTTAGTTTTGTGAGATCTTTTTGAAGTTCTTCACAATCTGCTTTGGTCTTAACTATCTTGAGTAGTTTAGTATCATCTGCAAACTTGGCCACCTCACTGTTTACCCCTTTCTCCAGATCATTTATGAATAAATTGAAGAGGATTGGTCCTAGGACTGACCCTTGGGGAACACCACTAGTTACCCCTCTCCATTCTGAGAATTTACCGTTAATTCCTACCCTTTGTTCGCTGTCCTTTAACCAGTTCTCGGTCCATGAAAGGACCTTCCCTTTTATCCCATGACAGCTTAATTTACGTAAGAGCCTTTGGTGAGGGACCTTGTCAAAGGCTTTCTGGAAATCTAAGTACACTATGTCCACCGGATCCCCCTTGTCCACATGTTTGTTGACCCCTTCAAAGAACTCTAATAGATTAGTAAGACACAATTTCCCTTTACAGAAACCATGTTGACTATTGCTCAACAGTTTATGTTTTTCTATGTGTCTGACAATTTTATTCTTAACTATTGTTTCGACTAATTTGCCCGGTACCGACGTTAGACTTACCGGTCTGTAATTGCCAGGATCACCTCTAGAGCCCTTTTTAAATATTGGCGTTACATTAGCTAACTTCCAGTCATTGGGTACCGATGCCGATTTAAAGGACAGGTTACAAACCTTAGTTAATAGTTCCGCAACTTCACATTTGAGTTCTTTCGGAACTCTTGGGTGAATGTCATCTGGTCCCGGTGACTTGTTAATGTTGAGTTTATCAATTAATTCCAAAACCTCCTTTAGTGACACTTCAATCTGTGACAGTTCCTCAGATTTGTCACCTACAAAAGCCAGCTCAGGTTTGGGAATCTCCCTAACATCCTCAGCCGTGAAGACTGAAGCAAAGAAGCCATTTAGTTTCTCCGCAATGACTTTATCGTCTTTAAGCGCGCCTTTTGTATTTCGATCGTCAAGGGGCCCCACTGGTTGTTTAGCAGGCTTCCTGCTTCTGATGTATTTAAAAAACATTTTGTTATTACCTTTGGAGTTTTTGGCTAGCCGTTCTTCAAACTCCTCTTTGGCTTTTCTTATTACACTCTTGCACTTAAGTTGGCAGTGTTTGTGCTCCTTTCTATTTGCCTCACTAGGATTTGACTTCCACTTTTTAAAGGAAGTATTTTTATCTCTCACTGCTTCTTTTACATGGTTTTTAAGCCATGGTGGCTCTTTTTTAGTTCTTTTACTGTTTTTCTTAATTTGGGGTATACATTGAAGTTGGGCCTCTATTATGGTGTCTTTAAAAAGGGCCCATGCAACTTGCAGGGATTTCACTTTAGTCACTGTACCTTTTAACTTTTGTCTAACTAACCCCCTCATTTTTGTATAGTTCCCCCTTTTGTAATTAAATGCCACAGTGTTGGGCAGTTGAGGTGTTCTTCCCACCACAGTCTTAAGAAGAAGTGTTTTCACTCTTCTGAATTTAGATAATTTTTTTATAAAAATCTTTGTAACTCACCTTTAAATAACGCACAGTTTTCCGTTGGTCTCCTGTCCCTCGCTACCTTAATTATACGCTGTTTTCCATATAATCAATGTCGCAGTCTTCCTTTGCCCTCTGTCTTTCTGTATGCAGAATCGCACCGCAATTATGGGGTGGCGGTGGTTTTTTTTGTGTTTGTTTTTTTACCTTAATTCAGAGAAATCATTCTTATAAAAAGCCTAATAGCTTTGCTAAGCCACTGATGTTGTGTCAGGTTCATGCCTTCCTGCTTTAGTACCAGACTGTAAAAGAACGCTCAGTGATGATAGCAGCTACAGTCTTTTTGATAAACTCAGTTGGCATGAGGGAGTGAGACAAAGTCTGGAGGGGCTTGTTTGCCAGAATTCCTATATCTGCTCATTACAGTTCTAGATTTAATTTTCTTTTGCAGATATGCAATGTACAGTTTATGCAAGGACTCTCAAGGGAATATTCTACTTCTAAGGTCCTTATCTTCAGTGGAAATGATTTCATAGGCTGATTTATTTTTTTTTCAATGAAACTGTAACTAAAATAGTGTTGCTTTTATGCTTTACTGGCATGGCAGCAAAGTTTCTGATTCAGGAATATATTAAGCATTATCCTTGCCAATAGGTGTATTATTTTCTTGAATGTAATGTAGAAGTTGACTCTTGTTAAGGTTATGAGAAGTTACCTGCTTTTGAATTGTTGTTATAATTTTTGGATGATTCAGCCTGTATTTGTGCCAGCTTCTGATGGATTACTCACAGAGAGAGGCTCCAGGTGGAAACTCTACTGGTAATGTTAGGATACTGGAAAGCAAGAGCTGAGTTCCAGAGCTAAGAAAATGGGCAACGCTGGCTGGAAAAGTGTCCGGGAGAGGGAGACGAGTGTATGTGCTAACAAAACTGTGCAGTCTTTCCTTAAAATGAGTTACTATACTTGAGAACAAAAGAGTAGCAGATATCGCACCTATCGTTAATCTATGTGCTTGGGACAATCCTGGGAATTATAGACTAGTAAACCTTGTTCCAGTACCAGGATAATTAGTTGAAAAGATAACTACCTACAAGATTATGTACCACCTAAAAAAGCATGGGTCCAGGGACAAATCATCATGGCTTCTTTTAAGGAAAATCCTGCCTCCAATCTACTAGAATTCTTTGTACGTGTAAGCAAACTACTGAAATTATCATTTAAATAGATTTGCAATAAGTCTTTTGCAAAGCTCATTGCAAAAGGCTTGAAAGAAAACAAAAGAGTTCTAGTTGAGAAGTAAAGTTCTGTCATGGATTAAAAACTGGCTGAGACATTGTGACACAGAAGTCCATGAGTGGTACACTACTCTGAGTGTCAGCAATTCTTGTCAGGCCTGACACACACTCTTATCAGGCCTGACACACACTCTTATCAGAATCTGTATCTAAAAGGTATCACATACGGTGTAATATACAAACTGATAACTCGCTGGTCCTGAAAATCATTGTGTGTCATATGTACAGAGTGTATACAAAGACTTATAAATATGTGCTAGAATTATGTTCTCAAAATGTGTTTGGTAAGCAATGCATAAACCCAGTTGCCTTAGACAAAGCAATGTGTATTTGCATGTCTGACCAGCCTGGTCATCAGGCAGTGACAATGAAAGTACTTTTATGTAAAAGATAAAGACATCAAGCTAAGAAGCAGAGGAGAAAACAGTGTGGCATTTACATCCCAACAGGAGAGAAACTATATTGGGGGACACACTTTAGAAGAATACATTTCAAAAGTTAACTGGGCTTTAAAGACAGGGGATCTGAACCTCAAATGGTGAACAATTGAATCAACTGATTGTATACAATATTACTATGTTAAAATTGTATTGAGTAAGGTCTTTTTTGAAAGCCTGAGACATACTGGTGATTAATATCACTGTGAAATGTATGCAGTAACACTATCTGAAGAATTATGGATATTCACTGATTTTAAGCTTTAAAGTCTCTGACCTAACACAGAAACAGGTTTTCTCCTAGACAGGAGGGAAGGTAGTTGTCTACCTGCCTCCAATGTAAATTAAGCCTTATATAATCAAAACAATGTAAGCTCCATTTACATCTGAATCAGCACAGGGATGGGAAGTTAACAGAAAAGGAAGAACAGCAGGAAGCCATTTTGGGAGATTTAAGCAGAAACAGAAAGCCATTTTGGTATCCTTTATCCAAAGAGACAAAGGAACCAAGCTGTTTGAGATCGATGAAGGATCCTGGCCAGGAAGTCTCATCAGCCATGCTGGAATGGGAGACTTCTCTGAACAAGAGAAACTAATTTGTTAAATCAGGTTTTAGTTTTAGAAGCATATTTGTACTTTTGTTTGCTTGTAATCCTTTCTATCTTTATTCCTTATACTTGATATCACTTAATCATATATCTTTTTGTTAAATAAACCAGTTTTAGTTTTAATGTAAACCAGCACAGCATTATGATTGAAATAAGAGTGTCTGTCAAACCCCAGATAAATTATTGAGCTGCAGCTTATTGTCTCTTTAAAGGAGCAATGAACTTAACTTCTGTGAGTGTTTAGGAAGGAGGCTGGACATCACAGGGAGATGTCTCTGGGGAACTCGGGAGTTGGGGTTCACTGTTTGTTTACCTGCAAGGCAAGATTTGGGCTAGCAGAGTTCTGAAGAGTTTGCTGGCAAGACAGACAAGCTAGGATGTCAGTGAGTTGTTGCACAGCTTTAGTAGTAGCAAAACTCTCACTTGCTGAAGCTGAGAGGGGTAACACCATAACACACAATTCTGAGAAACCCAGCAGCTTTTCACAGACATAAAACTAACAATAGGAATAAATGGTCATTTTTTTCAGGTGGTGAAGGGTTAACAATAGAGTGTCTGGAAGTTCCAGGCTAGGACTGGTAGTGGTAAGCATTTTTATTGATGTTCTCGAAAACTGCGTAAATGATGATGTGGAAAGAATTAAAAAAGACACAAAATTATTTATATTATTCAAAACTAGACCTAAATAAATTAGGTTAAAGTTAGAACAAAGACAGGTGGTCTTGGAATTGCCTTAGAATATGCCTGGTCCTTCATGTTGCAATCCTTTCCCTCAATGTGTGAGCTCGTGCTCATGCACAAAATGAGTTCTCAACAATTAATTGGGAATTAAGTGAGAGATGTTTGGCAATGCCAGAATGCTTGCCATTTGTCTCTGTGCAATAATATTTGTGATGTGCACACAGCAAGAACACACCTGAGACCCTGTGAATAAACTAAAGTCTCAGCAACAGCATAGAATGCTTAAAAAAACAAAGCATTGTGGTGTAAATTTCCCTGTGACACAATCATAAATGCTGGTGGGATGACATCTATCTTTGGTCACAGGCACTATGGTTTCTGTGGACAAAAAGGCAACAACTGGTCACCCTACCAGTGTTCTCTTGTTCATCTGTGTGGTTTCTGCTGTGTAATATATGCCTTAATCCCACATCAAATATTTCACAAACCACCACCAAGTCTGCCAGGGTTCCCATCTGTAAGGGTGGGGTGGTATGACAGTTATGCTACCAATGTTTCCTAATATCCTGCCAGTTCTTCCCTTCCTTGCTACCTGCTCAGATCATTCTGTTTCTCCACCAGTCTGCTCCCCTGACTTCTAAAACACATGGCCTGAATGGACAACTGAATTCCACTGCAGGGAATGTTCCCTGCACTGACTGGTTCTTGGTTCCCTCCTCTGGCCATCAATCTCAGAGCAAGGATGGGTAATGGTTAGACTCTCAGAGAGGAAGGGACTAGCTGTTTGCGTGTGTGCACCTCTCCCACATCACCAGCCGGACCAGAGGGGGAATGATGGAAATGGACAGCTTATGAGGGGAAAGAAAGAAAAGCAAGAGCAGAAAAATCTGTGTCTCCCTCCAGTACTGTAGATATCCTCCTCAAGTTTCTGGAACTTGGCAGATTGCTATAAAAGATATGTCCCTGCCCACAGTTACTGTACAGTGGTGTCTGGGATTTCACGGTCATTTTGAAGCTAGGGGAAAACTTTGACATCTCAAATTCCAGAGTAGGGTAACAGCAGATAAACGATTAATTGTCAATAGTGACAATTGTGTCTATGCTCTTCCACAGACATTTCAACATTTTAATTATTCAGTAGCATTCTTACTCCTCTCATTTGTTTCTATGCCCTGTTTTGCCCCATTTGGCAAAAGTCAGGAATTTAGGATTATTTAACTTTACATAAGCAATAGACTCTCATTTCACACCTGGTCTTTCTCAGTAGTGAGTCACAAATGCTAGCTAAAAATAAAACAGGCCTGATTCTTTTCTCTTACACCATTTTTACACTGGGATGACTCCATTGACTTCAGTGGAGTTACTACTGTTTTACACTGCTGTGAGAGGAAAATTGGGCCCTATATGAGTAAATTATTCTCAGGTTCCTCTACCATGTTTTCTTGTAATAGATAGTGTATGGCACTTCTATCTCCATAATTTGTGCTAGCTCTATGAATGATGGGAATCAACATGTACATGAATATATATTTTAATATAGCTGGTAGCTGGAGTTTAGCCAAAAAATATTGTTCACAATTGCAAAGTGTATAAATAAGTTGTTAAAGCCAATATGGCCAACTCATAATTCCAAATGGCTCTGCCTGCATGAAAAGATGTGCTGTGCATACAGTGTTAGTTAAGCAATTTTCATTTCATTGGCAGCAATGCATTAAATACACTAACATTTGTCAGAAGGGCATAACAGACACCTTAGATTTAAAAAAAAAATGCTTTGTAGGATAACAGATGTCCTATCATCTGGCCTCTGACTTCAAAGGAAAGCATTTTCTTGGGAGGTAAAAATATAATAATAAATTGTATTGTCATATTTTCTGAGCATAAAAATTGCTAATTCAACTGCTTAATATAAACCACCTGTTTAACTGGTCATGTTTGTAAAATAATTCAAATGGTGGCAAGATCTTCGTCACCTTTGGCATGAAACACTGATTCTAATTAACTTTGTTTAAAATTAAAAGCAGCAGAAGAAGACGTGCTTAACCACTTGTCTGAAGTACATTAGTGGGTCTGGAGCTGGGAATGGAACAGAATCAATAAAAGAACCTCTTTTTCAAAGTGAATGCGTCTCACGGTGAAGCTCAGAATGATTTTATATGATAGAAAAAGCTATTCATTTCCAGCAGAGAGTTTAATTAAACAGGTCAGAACAGGTAGTTTGCAGATCTAAATGCTGATGTAAAGCACAGCAGAGATTATTTTTATTTCAGTGCTTTGGCAGGTGAACAGCCTCATACTGTTCCCCACCCAAACACACACGCACACACTCACACAATTTTACCCTTTCAGTGTTATTCTTATTTACAAGATCTCCATCAAGGGTACTGGGGATGATATGAAATTTGGAGGCTTACATTGTAATTAGAGACAGGACATGATTCTCACACTATAATCCTTACATCCACTTTGAAGCTCTTTTAACATTGCTCCGGAGCCTTAGTGTAAATAAGAATAAGGCCCCAAATGTCAAATTCATTCTCACAATTTACCTACCTTTAATACTGGTATACATAACAGAGACAGGGTGCTGGTTTCTAAATATTTAATTGTAAAAATCCATTACTCCATTACTCAGATTTCTTTTTTCTTCAAAATATTCATTGCTTGTGTACAATCTAGGTTCTCTGCTTCTGGAAAGCCACCTGCAGGAGTATACAATGAATAAACAATACTCACAAAGCCATACTCTCTGACAATGTTGCCCAAACTAGGAAGTAGAAATAAATTAGATCATTTTTTTCATATCTTAGCTCATAGAGAGCCGAGTTTCAAGCTCCATTGGAAACGGGGGAAATTACATTTGCAAAATGAAAAAGGGCAAAAAATGGTAGTAAAAGATATTTTATTTAAATTAGTTAAAGGAAAGATGCTGTGGTTAGCTACTTGAAAATATTCCATTAAAAAGATAAGTAATGATACTTAACCCTCGGATAACACTCTATGGGAAAGATCTTGCAAACACTTATGTGCGTGCTTAACTTTAAACATGAGCGTAGTCGCTTCATCAAACTTAAATGTTTGTAGGAGCAGGCCCCTATGTTTTCATACATTAACCTATTAAGTTAGATAATAAATATATGTTACTACCATTGAGCAGGGAGGGAATCAATGTATTTGTTGTTATGTTTCTTAACCCACACAGCTAACTTTTGAAATCTGTAAAAGGAGACCTTTGGGGGGAGACATTTGATTTCACTGAAATGTAGAGGATTAGGTGATTTCCCTGGGGAGGGATGGGAGGAATGTTAAATATTTTTCTAGTTATTGTCTAGAATGAATCTTTACTCAGTGCTCTGTATAAAGTGACATGGAGGAGGTGATAGTTGCACTGCCCTAGGAAGAGCTCTTTTCATGTTGGTAACTTAATACAGCCTTTTATGGATACAGATTACTTCCTCTCTTGTGCTCGCTCAGTTAGGCAGGCCACTGCACCGGGGAACAGAACTAAGGCTCCGTCCAATCCCCAAGCCCTCTTTGATCCTTTCCACGTAACTTTTTGAGGGGAGTACTAGATGAGCAGCTGCAATGTGGGGGTTGCTAACATGGCTACACAGGGCCGGGAAAGTCTTATTTATTTATTTTTGGTTAAATTGGGGTTTCAGAATTGGCTGAAATAATGTGATAGCATTTTGAAGTTTGACGTTTAATTTTTAATTTTAGAATTCAAATGTGTGTGTGTGTGTGTGTGTGTGTGTTGGGGAAGTGTTTTGGGGTTCTATGGAAAAGGTGATGATTTTATGTAATAACTGAAATGTGAACAAATTATCAAACCTCATTGGCTGAATAGCTCTGGATGTTTTGTGCTGTTATAGCTTCATTAAGAGTCAACACTAAATTTTTCACACTTATATTCGTACATAAGACTGTAGGAACTGGCTTTCATGGCAACAAAAATGCAGGCAGCTCCTTTGGTGTGGTGTTCATTTAAATGTCTATTTGCAGTCCTCTATTTGCAAGCTAGGAGAGGGGCCGGATTGGAAATTTGAGCTACTGACCTTTCGATTAGACAGTAGCACAAGACTATCAGAAAAGCACCTAAGTAAGATTGCAGCTAATATATTTCAATTCAAGGAGGAAAATAGAAGTACATACCTTGGGAAGTTAACTTTAAAAGCACTTTGTACAACTAGCTAATTGTTCAATATAGTTGAAGTATTGGACAACATGATGGACAAAATTAGTTGAATAGTATTGGATAAATATAAAATTCTGTGAAATTTGAAAAGTTTTGTGAAACAATCCTGTTTTGTAATGATTAGTCTAAAATACTGGACAGATATCAGAAATTAACAATTGGCAGTTTGTGAAGTGTTTGGACGGCTTCTGGTGGTAATACTTTGTTTAGAGTTTAGAAACTGATTGACAAAGTAGCATGGCTTTGTTTCTGATGCTTGATTACTTTTGACACTTTTACATCTTCCCCCACCTACATTATTTTAGTATTTCTGAGCCAATTAGCACATATACAGAATTTATACTCTTTTTCCCAATGTACTTAATCTTTCATTTAGAATACTACAAGGTAATCTGCACTTGCAATGCGCAGTCTCCCAATTTGAATAAGTCCTTATAGCATTTCTCAGTCCTCTTTATCCTTTACAGATGTAGAGAGTTTTGTGTTATTTACAGATTTTCTTTATTTACACTGCATATGATCCCGGTGGTACTCCACTCTTAATTTCTGCCCCCTCAGAGAAGGAGCCATTAATTAAAACTCTTTTTTTTTTTACCACTTAGGTACTTTTTTATCCACAACAGAATTTTATCTCTTACCTTGTGGTTATTTCTTTTTCTTAATAGTCTTTTGTCAGGAATCTTGTCAAAGGTTTTGAGAAACCAAGCAAATTATATTTACTGGATCTCCCATTTATCCTGTATTTCATTAACCCTTTCCAAGAATTCTAGTAGGTTAAAGAGTTAAGATTTCCCATTCAGGGAGATTTGACCTTATCAGTTTATACTTATTCAAATGCTGTAGTAGTCTGTCCTGAATTATTCTCTCAGTCAGCTTCTCTCAAACCAAACTGAGGCACTGGGAATTGTTATTCCAAGAGTCACCTTTTGCTTCTTTTTTAAAGGTGAGCATCATGTTGATGACTTTGTTCAGAATATATAATTCTCTTTAACAGTACCTCAGCTACTTTTGATTGAGTTCCCTTCCATGGCCTTGGTGATTTTACTGCTCTTACAATTCTCAAGTTTCTCCTTAATTTTTCTATAAGCAACTTTTTTCTAATGGTACATCATGCTTTTTTCTTAAGAATGCCTACAGGATAGAAGTATCCCCATTATCTTCTATAGTGAAGGTAATGCAAAGAGTGCAGTTCCCTTCTCAGCAATCATGCCATCCTCTCTGATAGTCCCCTTTACATTTTCTTGGACTGCAAAACCAACACATTCATTTTCTATCTTCTCAATTCCATTATAATTTTACACATTGTTATTAATCACCTTGGAGCTGCACTGTGTGGTTACAAGGAGGGAGTGCATGGAAGAAGCTGGCTAAGGAGCTAACTGGGACAGTGTAGAAAATAGCACTACACTAGCAGAGAACATAGGGCAACTAAAGTAGACCAATGGGAGATGACATTTTTGTTAGGTTAGGTTTTTATATGAAAGACTTGGGTCAATAAGAAGTTATAGGTGTGGCCCCTATAGTAGACAGGGATGTGTTAGACCTAATTTTGAAGCTAAGTTCCAACTCATGTTTTTTCTTTCTGCCTATAGAAATTCCCTCTGCGATGCCAACTGGATATATTCCTCTTCGTTTCTTGATCCAGACAGTCCTGAAGTATTGCTTTGTGTTGTTAGAGATATGGTGGGCCACTTCACAGTGACCTACATTTCAGCAGAGAGTGAAGCGATGCTTTTCTTACTGACTTCACAAGGGTATGCAAGGTTTCATTAGGCAATGTTTGTAATGCACTTTGAAGTCGGTAAATATAAAGGAATTATAGAAATTCAGCATGCACATATCATTATTAAAATTTTAGCATTTACCAAAAATTGAAGATGGAAATAATTGTGGCCAGAGATGATGCGTGGCAGCAGGGAGGGATGTATACAGAGTTATGTGCCCCACCAGGTTTCTGCCAGCGTGGGAGTCAGGCTGAGCACAGCAGAGCAGGACATGCCTGGGAAAGGAACCAGGTTCCCGGCCAGTGGGAGCTGCGGGGGCAGTGTGCGGAGCCGTCTCCACCTCCCACAGGGGCCACAGCTGCTTCCGGGAGCAGCATGGGGCCAGAGCATGCAGGCAGCTTGCCTGAGCCCTTCTGCGCTGCTGGACTTTTATCAGCCCGGAGAGCGCGATCAACTGGCAGATGCTCCAGGATCGACCAGTCGATCTCGATCAACGGGTTGGTGACCACTGAATTGTATATAATTATGAATCTATTTTTTCAGGGCCCCCCTTGGCCTGTGGCCTTGGGCTGCAGTCCCTAAAGCCCCTGTGTTAATCAAACCCTGGTTACAATCCCCTCAAAACCTTTTAAATTGTGCTCCCCTCAGTTAAATGTTATAGGTCATCTGACTGTAGCATCTCAGATGCCTCAGTGTGGTAACTATTACTAAACTGTTGTTAAATGTTGTCATTTTTGTTAGAAGCCACTGTCATGCTGGTGTTTTTGTTTGCTTAATCGGTGATACAAACAGTAGGTCTGTGACTTACAAGTTTTGCGGCATTCTTCACAGGAATGCTATTGTAACTTTAATCTAAATTCATGGGGTTTGGGGGCTTTCTCCTTGCTCTTCCCTCACTTTTCCTAACCCCATCAGGTACCATCTGTCCTGTTGTGGAATATTATCTTAAACAACAACAAACAAACAAACAAAAAACCCTGACACCTTTAATTAAAAAAAATCATATTTTAATATATTCATATTTACGTCTTATATTAATTGATGCCACACTCTTTGAAATATCACTATATTGTAACCTAAGTGTCATAATGGGGTAGTTAGCTGGAGAGTCTATATTTGGATACCAATTTTGTGTTTATTACACACCTTCCTTTTGTCTGAGAATAGCACTGTCTAATTATTCATTGTTTTCCAGATAGCCCTTGGTTCTTGCTGACACAGGGAGTAGAGAATACACTCTGTATTAGCCCTTTTAAGGTCCAATGTATGCCAGCCATGGGATGTGTAAGGAATCTGCAGGCACCATTAGCACTGCTTGAGTAGCTCTTGATAACACTCCCTATGAAGTCAATTAAAGACTTCAGGGGGTGGGCTGGACTGCTTTCTTTTGCCAATACACTCTTTAGGGGATGGAGGGTGGGGAGATTGGGAACAAGTGACTTTAAGCATTTTCTGCAGACTGTTTCTCCCCTTTGTTTGGCATTCATTCTCTTTCTCTTTTCATTTTTAAATATTTTTAACCAATTTTCCACTTCCCAAGGCAACTGAAGAAAGCCGCATGACTGTATTTCTCAACAAGGAACATCTAGATAGAAGGTAAAAGCTGCACAAATCAGTCAGATGTCCAGCATGGGAATCAGAAACAAAATCTTGGGCAGTAAATTCGCAGGACATAGTCCTACCACTTGCTGAGGGTCCTCAAATCTCGGTGAGTTGAGGACACTCACCATCTTGTAGGAAGTGCTCAGTACTCACAGGATTGACCCTTTGAGGGGTTGTGTAAATTTCTGTGACATAATAGAATTTTGATACTAATTTACCATAACTTATAAAAATTGTGTTTTATTTATTTATAAAAAGCTTCCAATGGCATTGAAATACTGCATGTTAGCGAAGACTACAATGGAGCAATGTTGATTTACACCAGCTGAAGATATGGTCTGAAATGTGTGTGTTTCAGGGACAGTGCAAACAATAGTTCATAGAATATCAGGGTTGGAAGGGACCTCAGGAGGTCATCTAGTCCAACCCCCTGCTCAAAGCAGGACCAATCCCCAATTTGATTTTTGCCCCTGATCCCTAAATGGTCCCCTCAAGGATTAAACTCTCAACCTGGGGTTTAGTAGGCCAATGCTCAAACCACTGAACTATCCCTCCCCCCCATTTGAACATGCAGTATTCAGTAACCAGAGTTAGTAAAAAGAAATTGCTAATACGGAATATGATGCAGATAAGACATTATAATTAACTAAGATTACAAGAATATTCTTTCACCTAGTTGTGTTTTTAGACTTGACACCTAAGGCCAAGTGCTGTTAACCACTAATGTGTCTCACCCGGCAATTATAAATTAAATTTATCAGTTGTATAAGAAAGTAAAAATCATACTCTTATTTTTATAAGGAAAGGTCCATTTCCCCCCCCATCAGTGTCCTTTTTTCCTGCTATTTCTTTTTGTTTGTCTTTTACACCTTATTCACATGATTTTTCCTATGGAACCCATATTAACTCATTATGGCTTTGTCACCTTCTGATGTCTGGACCATATTTAAAAGTTTTTCTGGTACTGCCTTCAATCTAATCAGTGTGGTCCTTTAGCTCAGTCAGTACAGGATTATGCTTTTTAGATTCAGAGGGCTTGAGTTCAATCCCTTCAGACATTTACAGTGATTTGAATTTTTGTGGGACTGCGATGCATAGGAAGATCTTCCCTGGCGAGGGGCATTGTGTAACCTATACTAACACAGGGTGGCTGTTTCTCCCTCTTTAGTGGCTTGACAATCAGTGATGAGCTGCCAAAATCTTAACAACGGGTTCCCTATAAAAAGTTCTGATTTAAGGGATGTGCGACAGCATGTATTTTTTGTACCAATAGGGTTACCATACGTCCATATTTTCCCAGGAGGTGATTAAGAACCGAAAAGCCTGACATGTCCAGGAAAATACAGATGTATTTTAACCCTACCTAAAGTTCTTTTTTAAAAAGATGGGGCTGAACTAGAAATGAGCTCCGTTTCACATGTGTGGGTGGTGATCAGGGACAGTCTCAATTTTTGGGTCTTTTTCTTATATAGGCTCCTATTACCCCTCACCCCCGTCCCGATTTTTCACACTTGCTGTCTGGTCACTCTAGGGTGTGCACATGTGTGGGTCCCAGCTGCTCCCTGCCCCCCCCCCTCATTAAAGCAGGTGTGCAGGGTTACTGCCCTGGGAACTGCAGGGCACCAGTGGATGTGGGGCTGGCTGCAGATAGGGGCGTGGGGCAGGGCTAGCTGGAGGCAGGGAGTGACACGGGCTGGCTGTGGGCAGGTGATGCAGACGGGCGGGCTGCGGGTGGCTGTGGGCAGGGGGTGGCTGCGGGTGGCTGCGGGCAGGGGGTGGCTGTGGCAGGGGCTGGCTGGGGCTGGCTGGGGGCAGGGGCTGGCTGGGGGCAGGGAAGGCGGGGGAGGGGCGCAGACACTCACACGGGGGGGGGGGGGCTGGGAGCAGCAGGAGGCAGCCGGGGACTCACCAGGCAGCAGCAGCCGGAGCCCCAGGGCCAGAGGTCCAAAGAGCAGGAGCAGCAACAGGGCCAGGAGGCAGCTCACATGGCTCTCGCAGCACAGCGCAGCGCCCCCCGGCGGCCGGGAGGAGGAATTACAGGCTTCCCAGGCAGAGCCCATCAAAGCTTCCCTCGCAGGGAAGCTAGTTAACAAGCGGTTCTAAAACTGCTTCTAAATTTAACAACGGGTTCGCGCGAACCGGCTCCAGCTCACCCCTGTTGACAATATGTTACACCACCCTGATTAGGGTCTTCTGCAGCAGTTGTGGTCTTCTGAACCTGGCATCCCCAGACTTAAAGGTCTGAGTCTGTATTAGTAGCAAAGAGTCCTGTGGCACCTTAAAGACTAGCAGACGTATTGGAGCATGAGCTTTCGTGGGTGAATAACCACTTCGTCGGATGCACCCATGAAAGCTCATGCTCCAATATGTCTGTTAGTCTATAAGGTGCCCCAGGACTCTTTGCTGCTTTTACAGATCCAGACTAATACGGCTACCCCTCTGATACTTGAGTCTGTATTGCTCAAGCTGACAGACTAACTCAGTGCAAAGGCAATAGCACCCTCAGAAACTGTAATACATGGTATTAGGAGGATACTTGGATATGATAGAGGTCTATAAATTCATGAATGGTGTGGAAAAAATAAATGTTTAATATGAGTAAAACAGAATGTGTTAGCTGAAATTTAAAAAAAAAAGTGCATCAACCTGAGGCAGTCATCTGGCATGTAAAAGTATGGTTAAAATCTGGCAAAAATATCTTGTTTTCAGTTGTTTATAACAACACGTGTCTGCAAACCTTAATTAGCAGTGCTATAAGTCCTACTTATAACTTATCCTGTGAAATTCCTAATTGACACAGACACACTACACTGGGAAGTGTTATTTCCCTCTTCGCACAACACAAGCATCCAGAGTCACCCAATGAAATTAATAGGCAGCAGGTTTAAAACAAACATAGGGAAGTATTTCTTCACAGTCAGCCTGTGGAACTTTTTGCCAAGGGATGTTGTGAAAGCCAAAAGTATAACCGAGTTCTAAAAAGAATTAGATAAATCCATCAGTGGCTGTTAGCCAAGATGGTCAGGAATGCTCCAGGTGTCCCTAAACCTCCAATTGCCAGAAAGTAGGACTGGACAACGTGGGATGAATCACTTGATAACTGCCTGTTCTGTTCATTTCCTCTGAAGCACCTGGCGTTGGCCACTGTCAGAAGATTGGGTACTGGGCTAGATGGACCATTGTTCTGACCCAGTATGGCTATTCTTATGTGCTTAGGAGGACACTTTGTTAGTGGACTTGCACAGTATATGCAGCCCTTCATTCACATTCCTCCTTCCGCAATTCATCTCTCCCTCATATCCTAATTTTGGCCCCTTTTACTCCAACCCCTGCCTCCTCTGGCAGATTGATAAACCTTATTAGGCTCATAGGATGCCAGCAGTTGTGCATGTAGTGTCTGTGTCAATTAGGAATTTCACAGGATAAATTAAAAGGGGATCTGGTAGCACTGTTAATTATTAAGATTGCCAAACATGTCTTATTATAAGATCCTGTTTTCAGTTGTTTATAACTTTGCCAGATTTTAACCATCCTTTTACATGCCAGATGTCTTCCTCAGGCTGAGATCAAGAGAGATCTAATTTCAGCCAAAACACATTGTTTTACCCATGTTAAAAAAATTCTGTCCACTTTGTTTGAAATGCTCTAGTGCCCCAATGTTTTAGAGCAGGGACTTGAAATTTGGCCAAGGAAGGGGGGTTGGATTCAAGGTTCCTTTTGTCATTCCCATGAAAATCTGTTCAAATTAGGCCAAGTTACAAGCCTTTGAAAAATCGCAATTCACAGATGCAAACTTGGTACAGCTTCACAGCTAATCTCTCCAAAGACTCCATCGTCTTTTAACTTGCTTCAGCTTCTCATAGCTCCTAGAGCTAATTAGACTGTGCATGTACTCAGGGCTTGTGTTAGACTGGCTGAGGCCAGGGCAGAAACTAAAGAGTGAGCCCTCACCCTGCTTCCCCTTACCTGCTTACTCACTGGATTTCTGCAGTGTTTCTGAAGCTGAAGACTGAGCCCCGCAATGTGGCGCAAAAGCCAAGGCTAAAGCCTGAGCCCCATCATGCCAAGCCCCCTAAGACATGGGGCCCTGAGAAGTTGCCTCGCTTGCTGCCACTTAATGCTGGCCCTGTATGCCATGCCCACAAAGTGACTGAGTATGTTGCTCCAGTAATTGCTGTTTCCAGCTGCTCCAGGCCAGGGTGGGGTAGAGCACTGATAGCAAAAAGCCTCTGTCTGCCATGCTCTCCATTATCCCTTCTGCTGGCACCCAGGCACTGCGGAGGAGGAAATTGCCCGATTCAAATGCAGAAGGTACCAAAGCTGGATTGGGGGACAGGAAAAGAGTAGATTGGCACAAAGTGTCTTTTAAAATTGGAACTGGAGGTGGGACGAGACTGGGAGTTGGCAGGGCAGAAACTGGAACTGACTTGGCAAGCAAGTTGGGGCTGGGAGGATTAGAGTGGTTGGTCAAGGAGACTGGACCTGTTTGCTGGTGGGGAAGGGGAGGGGGAGAATGGGAGTGGTTGGGTGGGGAGGCTGGGGCAAGGGCGAGGGAAAGCTGGTTGGACAAGCACACTGGCTCTGTTAGTCAGGAAAAGATTGGGATTTGGAGCCCAGTGAGGGAAACAGTGTGGAGGGGAGACTTCCTGCCACTTGGTTGGATTGGGTAGACTCTGAGATCAGAAGAGGTGCTGGAGAGACAGTAGGCTAGACTGGGACTGGCTGGACAAAGAGACTGGGACTGGACAGCAGTGGAGAGGAGAGAAAAATCTGACAAGGAACTGGGTGTAGGGAAAAAAATGTGGGTTGGCTGAGCAAAAAGACTTGGGGCAAGGAGTTGGGAAGCGGGTTTGCTGTGAAGACTGTAAATCATGAGGAGCCCAAGGAGGGAGACTAGGACTGGGATGCTGCTAGCAGGAAGGGAAGGGAATAGAAGATTGGATGAGGAGTTGGAAGGAGAAAATGGGACTGGTTGGGCAAGGAGACTGACACTGGGTGTGGACAACGCTGACAGTGGCAAAAGATGTGAGTGAGGGATTGCAGGTCTTGAACCCAGGCAGCACTCAGGCCACAGCCACCACCCAGTCGCTCACTGGAACCAATGGAGAAGAGGATTAGCAGAGCTCTAGTTTGCTAAGGGGTCTGCTCACCAAGCTCCTTATTGGGAGAGACATCTGGCCCTACCAGTTGGCTCAGATGCACTATGTAAGCCAGAAGGAGGCACAGGAAGTTCAATAGATGAATCCTTGGCCGTCTGCCTTTTCAGACCTTACCTTCTTGTATAAACCTTGCCTTCCCTCTTCTTCTTGGTTCCTCACTACCAGCTTGTCCCTGCCCTACTTATCCCAGATCCTCCTTCACTTCTGCTTTCCTGTCTCTCTCTCCAGGACCCTGCTCCTATGTCCTATCCCTGACTCTGACTCTGGCTTGACTCCAGCCTCTGATTCCAGCTCTGACCCCTGGTTCTGGTTTGCGACTCACCATTATGCTTGACCGCCCATCCCGCAGTCCTCACAGTGGTGGGCATTGGGAGTTGGACAGCAAGCCCTGTGACTTGAACTATCTGGGGCAAGGAGACTAGAACTGAGAAGCCTGAGGAGTGGAAGCTGGGACTGGGTTAGCAAAAGGTGTGGGACTGAGATGAGGTGTGAGAGATGGGGAACAGACAGGACTAGGACAGGGACAGATTAGAGAGGACAAGATAGAAAGGGTGAAGTTTATATGGAAATTAATTCTATTGGGTCCCAATTAAAATGTTATTGGTTTCATTTGTTTGTATATTGAGAAATATAAACATATATATTTTTTTAAATCTACCTCTAAGGCTTGGATGTATACAGGACCACAATGTTGCAAATAATGTAAAAACAGCACTTGTATGCACATGCTAAGCAATGGATTATTTAGGCTATGCAGTGATGACCTGCCATGTATATCAGTTGATAATTGAGCCTATAATGTTTTCAACTGGTATTTTTAAGCTGTTTGTTGCTAGCTTTTCAATGGAGATGAGAAGTTTTAGTAAATATAATATGCAATTACCGGTACTTTTCTTTCAAATGTGTCATCTATCTTTTATTTTGCATTTATGGTGTCTCATTTAACTTTGCTTATTCGATACATGGAAATACAACAAAGATAGTTTAACATTAATGGTTATTATGGAAGTTACTTATTTTCTGTCTG
Organism: Mauremys mutica; assembly: GCF_020497125.1. Taxonomy (NCBI): domain Eukaryota; kingdom Metazoa; phylum Chordata; order Testudines; family Geoemydidae; genus Mauremys; species Mauremys mutica. Next base: position 185,677,123 of record NC_059072.1, on the reverse strand, counting down.
GGTTATTTATTTCCAGGCATCTCACACTGTGTTTGAGAGAAATGACATAACTTATCTGCTGGTGTGTGCAATAAAGATAAAATGAGAGATTATTTTCTTGGCTGAAGTGATATGTTGTTTGTTTTCTTTTGAAAAGGCTCAGAATATGAAATGTGAAAGATTATAGAAATAACCATGTAAATCTCTATGGGCATGTGTTTGTTAAGAATGTATCAACAGGAATTTTAGGAACATCACCGGACTTGTACTAGAGAATAATTTGCAGGCCAACATACTGTGGTCTAGTGGAGTCAGTATCCGATATTTGTTTGATTTTTGAATACTTTATTATTGTTTGCGTTACAGAAATATCCATTGGAGCCCTTGTGCTGAGCACTGCAGAAAGTACTTATGAAAGACTATGAGCTCTTTGAGCTAAGAATTATCTAAATAGACAAAATGTGAATGAAAAGAACTATTATCTCTATTTTCCAGAAGGGGAACTATGGACTGGAAGATTAGTTGATTTGTCCAATTTCCCCAAGGAAATCTGTGGCAAGGTTGGAAATAGAAGGCTGTTTCTCTTGAGTCCCAGTCCAGTGCTTTCCCCCAAGAATATCATTCCTCACAAATACATCAGTAAATTTTGTTCTCATTAAACAGAGTTTAAATAACCCTGAATTAACCCAACCACTTGTGCAGTTACTGTGCTTAGTACTTTTCAGGTTGTTTGTCTCTTCTGAGATGACTGCTAGTCCTCCTCTAGCACTCTATGGATGTGAAGACCCACAAACCTTCTTTGTGCAGTGATCTTGTACTTAAGCAGTTCCATATTCCTGGGTCTGCCATCACAACATGTTCAAGTTCAGTTTTTGTCTTTGGCATGCTAGTTAGGCAACTCCCTCAGCAATCAGTTTTGAAACCGTACTCCGAGTGTCTTAAATGTGTGTGGTGTGGGTGTGTACACGCATATCTATATGAGTTTTTATATTCAATAGAACCTCAGAATGGAGGTTGTTCGTAACTCTGAAATGTCCGTAACTGTGAACAAAACATTTGTGGCTGTTCTTTCGAAAACTTACAACTGAACATTGACTTAATACAACTTTGAAACTTTACTTGTTAGTAGTTTATCTTTAACACAGTACTGTACTGTACTGTTTTTGGATGTCGGGGTTTTTTCTTGTTTTTTGGTCTCTGCTGCTGCCTGATTGCATACTTCCAGTTCCAAAATGAGGTGTGTGGTTGACTGGTCAGTTCGTAACTCTGGGGTTGTACTGTAGGGTACACACACACATAAACAGTTTACAGAAATCGAGAGCAAAAAAAATCACAATATAAAGGATTTATACAGAAATAAATGTCCTTAATTTAATACTACTGAAAACATCACTTGTCTGGGAGTAAACTAAAATTACAAGGGGCCTGAAAAGCTGTCATGGTAGAAAGTTCTTTGTCTGACTCTCAGCTTCAAAGACATCTCTTTCTTTCCCCATCTCAGAATAGGTCTCCACTGCAGTTACACACCGGTGGCTGGCCCGTGCCAGCTGACTCAGGCTGGCAGAGCTCAGGCTGTGCGGCTGTTTAATTGCACTGTAAAATTCCAAGCTCAGGCTGCAGTCCGAGCTCTGGGACCCTCCCGTTTCACTGTACCCTATAGACTGGGCTCCAGCCTAAGACCAGAAGTCTACACTGCAATTAAACAGTGCCACAGCCTGAGCCAGAGTCAGCTGGCCTGGGCCTGCTATGGGTTTTCAATTGCAGTGTAGACATATCCTTAGGGTCCGGGCTACATGTCCTAGAAAGCCATGTATGTGTCAGCATCTTTTCTGGAAAACTGGTGTAGGTGCGTAAATGCAAGTGTTAAGTCTCAGTTAGCATTACATCACCTTCCAGCCAATGCTCACATGGCAAATATTGAGCACCAGAGTTACATTTTTCTAAATCTGGAGCTTATGTAAGGAGCTGTGCAGCATTATCTTTAGCCCATAAATACTGGCTTCATCGTTGTTATATTTTTTATATTCGCTGCTCTCAAACAATATTTTGGAGATAGGTCTGGACCTGTGACCTAGCCAGATGAATTCCCCAAAAAAACCAGAACAATTTATTCAGATTGGAATTATATAGACAAGTCTGATCAGGCTGATATTTTCATTTAAACCTATACATCATGCACCTAGAGGTAATAACTATCCCGATAATACAGATACACTCTGTTCAAACTTCTATATACTGGGCCAGATCCCTGCTCCTGCCACTGGAACTTTCTGCTGCTCTAGCAGTGAGAAGCAATCAAAAAGATGACATGCTACCTAGCTGGGGAGCTCCCTAGAGAAGGAAAAATCCTGTGTGATATAGAGTTGGTGTAACCCTCATAGATTTGACCAGGGTAAAGGGGTATGGCTAGAACTCTGTTGTGCTGCAGCTACCCTGGCGTTTGACCCAGCCCCTTGAAGGCTGTTCAGGCTAGACACAATTTAGAGCAGCCTCATGGATAATCTGGTTTGCCCTAAAGCCTGAATTGGGTCCCAGCTGACCCCAGTCTCAGTGTATGGGTGCTGTAAAGATAAAAGGCTGTTGTATAGTCTGCATATATGGTGATTATAAATAGTATCAAAAACATAGTGATTTTTCTCCCCACATATAGACTGAGACCACAAAATGTCTTTCCATTTGTAACTTTTAAATTAGAGGTGGAAACCAGGCTTCCAAAGCTGAAAGGCCAGTGATGTGCCTAAATCTGATATCTTGGTTTTGAAAGAATAAATAAAAGATTGGAGAGTATTATAACTTCATTATAAAGCCTACATTTTATCTTTAAACAATATAAAAGGCATGTTGAATGATTTTTTTTTCAGTAGAACATGCTGGGAATAAAATTTTATCAAGGACCGAAAGTACTAAAATCTTTTTAGTATCAGCTGCTGAGATGGTATGAACTGTATTGCTATGTCCACTTTTTCTAATTGAAAAAACAACCAGGAATAGGCAATAACATAAACTTATTTTTAGAAAATGCATTTTTAATTACTGAGCTGCTTAATTATTGAGTACCACTGAAAATATCCCGTGAACCTTATCACTATGCAAATGTATTCAGTTTTGGAAACAATTAAATGATAATAAAGCATTCTTTTTTTCTTTTACAACATATTACCGTAATGAAGCTGTTACCTCTCAGTGTGCATTTTAATGAGTTTTAAGTAACATTTTAATGAGATCAACATTACCATAAACCCAAGGATTAGACAAAATTGAATTTACTGGGGAAAGGGAAAGGTTCATTAAGAGTTAATTATATTGTTTAAGAAGGAATATAATTCATTTTATGATGTCCCGTCAGCCAAAACCCCATCAGCAGATCTATATTTATTAATAGGTGTAATAATGTCATTATTATATTGATGTGAACACATGGATTTACTCGCTATTATTCTGAGTTTTTTAATAAAAGTATTTGATACTAGAAGCCCTAAGTCAACTTTATTCTTCCCCAGTTCATTCCTAAATAAGGTACAATGTACACCAGACTCTGTGTTATCAGGTTGTAATCCCACCTAGGATTTTTTGAAACATCAGGAACAATGAAAGTGAAGTTTAATGGATTTATCATTGTTACTGGGATGTGAAGACACGCTATAAATAGTGGCAATATATTTATTATGAAAGAGGCTAACAGAGACATCTGCCTGTTTTAAAATGGTTTGATGGAGGGATCTATCTTGACTGGATAGTGCTCAGATGGTTAATTAAAAAAGAACGTGAAATGCGTTTCAATATCTGAAATATAATATTATTTGTTGTTCTGAATGAGTGGAGCATTCTTTCTCATATTGGTAGTAAATATTGTAACCAGCAATAAAATAAATGCTTGGTTGATACCACAGTCTGTTGGGTCAAGAGAAATATGAGACCCTTGTGTGTTGTATTTGTTTTAGTTATTTACTGTCTTGTACAGTAACTATAACAAAAAGCCAGCTAGACATTGAACAAAAGAGATCAAAACTAACTCACAAACAGCCATGCCTTTCATAAAAATGTGATTGACCTTAGACAGCCAACTAACTGGAATACTAATAATAATTAATAATAATAAAATGTTCTACCAAAAGCCTAACTGTGAATAAAGGAAAACCCTATGTTGTAATCTACAACTTGCCAGAGTTGAGCCTTTTCAGACTATGAAGCATGAATTCAAAAGGCATGGGCCCTTAAATGAAAATTCCTTATTGCTAGTTCTAGGCTAAAATAACCGAGCAGATCTCAACTATCATGGTAAGATGAAAAGGAAGGGTGATCTCTTAAATAATAGAGGCCAAGACCGTTGAGGGACCACAAAAGTTTATCTAATAATGTGAATGCAACACAGAACATGTAATTAATGGGAGTGTGTCGAGCATAGACAATAAAGTCTGCATTTGGGAGGAAAGGGGGCAGTCTTTTGGTTAGCTATAGATGAAAAAAAGGCAATACTGGGTCACCTCTGATATTACATATATGCAAAACCAGTGAAGGCTCTAATGGGCCACAGTGGCTAGGAACCATACAGGAAAAGAACAGCACAATGTTCCTGGTTGTTCTGACAACACCATCACTCCTTTGGGTCAGTTCCAACCAGTTTATGCCGTGCTCAGACAGCACAAAACAGGAAAATTTGATTTTAATAAAAGTTTGATGTAGAATTGAGTGCCACCTGCATTGGTGCCACTACAATTCATAAAACCTTCTGCTCTCCCCTAACAGCCTTATGTGCAGATTGAGCAGGAGAGGGAGTGAGACCAAACCCTCTAGCCAGTATTTGAAAGCTGTTGAGGAGGAAGAAAAAATGCTCAACCCCAACATCTGGAATCTCTCAGAGAGGAAGGTGTAGAATCACTGATGTCCACCCCTGGGGAGAGTTTAATTCAATTCACCTTAATTGAAACCATACAATCAATCTAAAGAAGAAGAATTCCAGTTCTGTCTGGTCTCAGAAAAATCCCATCACAATTATTTTCTGTGTTAGTTACATGAACCATTGTATTTTCTCAATTTCCCATTCTAAATATAGAGACTACAACACATTCCGAAGTGCAGGTAAATACTGTGCTGGGATGAATGTACATTGTGTCAAATTCCATCGAATCTAATCTCTGCTTATTTGGTTGTTATACTGTGTTCATCGCCATGGTATCTGAACATTTTATCTAGTCAATAAAACTCTCACTGGCTAATCTAAGTGAAAAATGACAGTAGTTCCTTGGGTGTATACAAATTCTCCCTTTCATGGGTGTCACTTGAACTGTTAATATGCTTTTTGATCATTGTAATAAAATACTCATGGGCAGTTCATAAGATATTCACCTGTTGCTCCAGATCTTCAGCTATGCCAGTGCCACACATGGACATGTTGAGGAGTGGGAAGAACTGTAAAGGTGGCTTTATTCCACGTTTATGTTCCTTAATTCTTGGCCCTGTCTGGCACCACCACAGTTTAGAGCAGTCAGAGGGCTGCACTTAAATTTTGTTTTGCTGCTTTAACATCCAAAGGGCTACTCCAGGAGCTGGGGATTGTGGGAGCCTAGTATTATTCTGGCTAGACCCTCAAAATGCCTCCTGTGCTATGAGTTGGGATAGGGGAGCAATGCCACAGCACTGACTATTATGTTACTTTGCCAGCAGAGGGATTCCCTTACATTACGGCAGCCCGGTTCTCAGCCCACGCCCCAATTAGCACACAGCTGCGGCCTAGCTATGTGCTAAAAATTTCAAAATTTGTGCTCTTGTCTGTCAGGGGGCGTGGCTGGCAGAGGGGGAGAGCCATAAGGCAGCCTTCAGGAGAGCTCCTGCCAGCAGGGGGCTCGTAAGTGCTGCAGGAGGACAGGGGGCGGGAGAGTGGGTCTCTGGGCAGGTTGTGGGGGTGGGGTCTCTGGGCAGTGAGAGGGGGGACACTGGGAAGTAGGGGTCATATGCAGCCCACAATGATAAACTGGTTGAGAACTATTGCATTAGGGGAATCCACACACGTAATTACATTGGCTTTGTATTGCTGCGAGCTGCTGGAGGATTCAGAAGGGTGTGGGAATACTGGTCCCCTTTGTTCTAATACCATTGTGCAAAATTTGTTGTACATGAACTACCATTTTAGTTAGAATATCTAGGGAGATGGGGGCAGGGGAGGGGAGTTTCACAGCAATTGAAAATATTATGCCACAGCGTTTGTATGAGCATCTAAAGAATCTGATGGAACCAAATACTGAAAGTCATTTTGATTTTTATGCACAGAGGGTATTACTGGAAGGTGGAACTGGACACCCAGATTCTGGCCTCCCCCAGGATGCTGAGACTCCCCTTCTAAATTATTGCTTTAGGCTATTGTTGTTGGCCTTTTCTCTTGCTGCTTTAGTTTTTCTTCCCTCTTGCTCTATGTACTGAATAATAATTAGTGCTATGTGAACTCCTACTTCTCTTTCTTTCCCCATCTGAAAATAAACAGGAGAAAATTCTCGCGTTCCCCTGGCACTCATTGTCACAAATGCAGTGTTAGGTTTCTGAAATCATTTAAATTTGGTCTTTAGGAAATCTGCATTCATAAAAAAATGCTTGCATATGCATTTCCTTCCTGTTAAGTAATTTGCGTGGAAATTAATTTTGGAAAGTTTCATGCCTACTTTTCAAAACTTGCCAAATATTTCTTGCAGGTTATGCTTTTTTATGAAAAAGTTATTTTCAGTTTTGAGACAGTATGTGAGAGACAGTGTCTCAGCTAGTGCTATTCAGTGGATCACATATTTGGTTCATTTCCTAGTTTGCAGTGATGAAATTATAACTGACATGATTCCCTAATAAATTCAACTGGATATTAGGTCTATGTTGTAGCACATCTTTTTTTCCTGCAGCATGGTGTAGACCTGTAATCTAAATACAATATTAAATGTGGGTTAGAGGATTATGGGCAGGTGAATTTCATCTATTGTCAGTAGTGATAAGGCATTAAGAAGATGAAAAATGCTTCTTTGATATCCCAGCTAACATTTTTCCTCACTTGTTAAAAGTGTGAAAGGGCCATGGTTTGCTAAATATCTGAAAACAGAAATAAAGGATACCGGGCCATCTCAGTCCAGCAGAACTCTTGGGTTGAATCCAGTCTGCTGCATATGGGGCTAGAGTTAGTATTCAACAGGTTGTGTGCTTCTCACACAAACATTAATTGGTTCCTTCTTCAAGATCCAATTAAAAATGCCGTTCTTGTTTTAAATTTGCTCCATGGACTTGCCTGGAGGCATTGGGTAACATTTTCACCCCCTCTAGTGAATTTGGAACCTAAGTCTCATTGACTTTCAATGAGATTTAGGCTCCTAAAAGCCTCTGAGACTCTTGAACATGGCACTTCAGAACCTAAGTCACTTAGTCATTTTTGAAAATTTTACCCATTGGCTCTATCTTTCCTTTTCTCCTTCCTTCTTCATCTCTCACTGTCCTCCCCACTGTGTGTGTCCCCATGAAATCTTAACATTGCTAGTGTGTGAGTCTCCTTCTCTGTAGCTTCTGCCATTTGAACCAGAGTTCAAGTATTGTTGAGAAATTAAGAGACAGAGGCAAGGCACAGAAGCTATGTCTTAAGGTAAAATTGAAGTGAGGTAGATAGTTGATGACATGGGGAATACCGAAAAACTAGTCCAAATAATAGGAGCTGGAGAGAAGGAGTTCTCACACCAGCAAAGTTAAGAAATGGTAGCTATTATTTATGTCTACTATTTCATTGTTTGTAATATATAAGAGAGATTTTAAGTCAGGCAAGTTGGAAGCATATGTTTAAACATTCCAAACATATTTGGCGATTCCCTGTACGGTTCTTTATTTGATGATATAGAAATATATTTACTTCATACTTGAATTATTTTACTTTACAAAGTATCTCAATAGTACCAAGAGCACACAATGAAAGCTACAATAGAAATGAACTTCTTAAATATGCCTATGGCTTCTACTGCTCATCGTCATGACTAACCTTTGGAAGGAAATGTAATTAAAATTGACATTCCACAAAGCTTAGAAGATTCTCATACGTGGTGTACTAAATATTTCGGTAGTACTGAAACTTGTTGTCCCTTATTTGTGCTGCAAAACAGTAATGACTGTATTTCCCACATTCACTTCATGCAGGTGACATCCTTTGAAGATACAGCACTGTTTTAGTTGCACATAGTGGCATGCACGATACATACATTAGTTGGGGAAAATAAATTACTTGCCCATGGTTTTCTCAATATGTAGCCCATTAAGTCTAAAGAGCACGTAAAAGCTAATGTCAGACTTCAGTTTAAAGGATCATTAAATAACTATTCTAGTAAACTGTTAAATGTCTGATCCTTGTTAAATCTTAAGACTTCCAACAGCCAAGTACTGTACACACATTTGCCAGAATAATGTTGCTGAAGTCTTGTTACCAACTCGTTTGTAAAGCCTCTGTGAACTTTTAAGTATAAAATAAATGTTGTTGTTACTTTCGTTCTAAGAACATGTAATTTTTCAGTAGCAGACTCCTTGTTAGCATTAACAATCTATTTTCACAGTGAATGCATCAAAAGAGAATGTACTCAACAACATCAGAAAAATATAATTGTGCTTTCCATTGTGGGGGAAAGATTTTCCAACACCTCCTCTGGCACTCACTGTCACAAATGCAGTGTTAGGTTTCTGAAATCATTTAAATTTGGTCTTTAGGAAATCTGCATTCATAAAAAATGCTTGGATATGCGTATTGCTTCCCCTTCCCTTGCTTGGCTGTCAAAACACACTGATGCTTTTGAAGATTTATGGTAGATGGGTAATGAGATTGCTGAATGTTAACTGCAGCATTCAGAATTCATTAGGGGGTAAAAAAAAGAGAAGGTTATTGGGACTTCAGCACAGTGCAGATAGGTGATATAACTTTGTTTTCAATCAGGAAGCTTAAACATAAATATGTTACATTTTTGATTAGAAAAACATCCAGTCTTTATGTCTTCCAGAAGTGAAATAAAATCTTTCATGGAAAATAAGGCAATGTCAGGTTGCATTCAGTTGAACACAGTGAGTCAGAAGGACATTATACAGTTTTTCAGTAGCAAACAACAGAGGCATGTGAAAAGTACAACAGAGGCATGTGAAAAATCAAAAGCAGGTTATAGCAAACAAGCTCCCATGCCTATGTAATTGTGTGTGTGAAAGAAAATATGTTAGCAAGTCCCTCCAAAAGGGTTAATTAACTATTGATGAGAAATCTAAAAGTCTGACTTGCGGGGTTGTAACTAATGGCTGCAGTTCATGCTTTAAATAAGGAAGGAGAAAGGTCAGGAGAGTATAGCACCTTTGTGAAATAAGCTAGTTAATGGCAAGAGTGCAGTGACGCTATGGAAAATGTGTAAAGATTTCCCTAAGTTTGTCCCAAATCCTGAGTTTCTTAATGAATTTGTAAGGAACTCCTAACTGTCTTCAGTAGGAGTTTGTCTGGAAAGTACCTCGGGATTTGGTCCCCAGAATTGTACTGTCTACGCCAAGGATCGGCAACCTTTGGCATGCAGCTCGCCAGGGTAAGCCCCCTGGTGGGCCAGGCCAGTTTGTTTACCTGCCACGTACACGGGTTTGGCCGATCGTGGCTCTCACTGGCCGCGGTTCGCCGCTTCAGGCCAATGGGGGCAGCGGGAAGTGGCGGCCAGCACATCCCTCGTCCTGCACCGCTTCCCGCAGCCTGCATTAGTCTGGAGCAGTGGACCACGACCAGTGGGAGACGCGATCGGCCGAACCCGCAGACGCGGCAGGTAAACAAACCGGCCCGGCCTGCCGGGAGGCTTACCCTGGCAGGCTGTGGGCAAAAGATTGCCGATCCCTGGGCTACAGCTTTTGTATGTGGCTGAGCCAATCTATAGTGCTAGCATCAGTACAGGGCATTGTTCAGTACACTATTGGTCCTACTTGAGAGATGTAAATAAAGAGACTACTACCTTTAAATAATAGTATTAAGGAGGAAACTTACATACAGAGTTCAGCTGAGTGTTTTGCAAGAAAAAGGGTAAAGGAAAATCTCAACTTCAGGTTGTGACTTAAAACGAGGAAGTAGATGCGTTTTTCAGAAATGAAGATGCAAGTTTTTTTGGCAAATGTTCTTCTGCAGCTTTGTCCCCCACTGTAATTTCCACTGGTCCTACTATTAACTTCAGTGGGGGCTCAACACCACAGAAAGTAAGCCACTGATTTTGGTGTTAATTTTAGCACTCAAGTTTGAAAGTTTTGCTCCATGTGGTTAAGTATTAGATGCCTTAGAAATATCTGTTTTGGGGGAGGGAAGGGCAGAGAAGGGAGATTCCAGGGAGAGAGAGAAATTAAGATGTATAGGTAGAATTGTTTCATGTTTTTTCAAAGTTTTCCAAGAAGTGTCAGCACATCTTTAGGGAAACTGTGCTACATGTATACAGGCCCATACAGTGATATGAAATGTACTCTCTGCTAAGAGTATTGGTGTGAACCTTGTGTCCAGGCTATGTTGCCTGCCTCAGTGGAGCATATATCTGAGCGAGCAGCTGAAGCAGAAAGGTAGAGCACATGTGGCCTCAAAAAAGGTGCAGTATCCTTCACAAGGGAGGTTGACCATGACTGCTGCTTCTCTCCCTCACTTTTCTTCGGGCAATTTCAGATTCTTCTGTGGCCATGTCAATTTGTAATAAATAAAACAAAACATTCTCAGACACCCTCCACCCCAGCACCATACTGTGTCTAATGTGTAATAATCTTTAGGCTGTTCAGTTTATAAATCATGACATCTGTCAGTTATTTGGCACTATAATTCATATTGATCGTGCATATCAACATCCCTCACATGAGAGAAATACCAAAGCAGCAATGATGTGGGCTGAGGAGAAGGTGAAATTGCCTGATTTGGGTAAATGCATGTGGGAGAGTGCCTCAGATCAGGAGGAGACCAATCTGCATGTCATGTTCCCAACATTGTGGTGGTACAAAAGCTTAAAGTTTCAGATAAGCACTAAACAGAATGGGAGGGACAAGACATACTACCAGGACCCAAACTGCAACAGCACATTAATATTTACTGGATATGTTTTTGTACCCTCTAGTCAGATTGACAGATGTAGCTGTATTTTAAGGCAGTATCATTCAATGAGGAGGAAAAATTATGGACAGGGTTTTTTTTTGGTTTTTTTTTTTTTTAACAAATCATCTCAGACGTTCATTAGAAGGAGGGAAGCTGAGTGCTGGTGGGAAAAGAATGCAATTATTCCAAGCCTTCTGACAGGCCTGTACTTCTTCCTTCCAGCTTAGCTGCTTTGACCACAGACTTGGGGCTCGTGGGACATGGACCAGATTGAAAAACTAGAAGGAGACAGATGGTTATTTGTAATCATCATGTAAATGTAAATCCTATAAAAATGTTGTTTTTTCTCCTAAGGGCTTGAAAGCTGCTGTAGTGGAAAGTAGGATTAAGGGATAGCTATCTAGCCTAGAATAATTTTGACCCCTGCACCTCCTCCCTCATAAAACATTGTTTTTTTCTCTGGCTCTTTTAAACACATTGTTAGAGCCCTGATTCAGTATCTATATAATTCCCTGAGTTTATGGGCATCAGTTTGACCAGGGCCTGGATTTGGGCCTAAGCTGGCAGGTGCTGGTAAACAGTTGCCTTGGTAGCGGGACTTTTTTGTTCATTATAGCAGGTGCATTGCCTGCAAGTGTTTATCTCAATACTTCTATTGCTGGATGTAGTTGCTGCCAGTTAATATACTTGTGCATACTTCCCAAATTGCCTTTCAGAACTTCAAATGTGAGATGATTCTTCACAGATATCTATCTTGTTTGAGCAGCGTCACAGACAACCATACTTTAGAGCTGCAAGGAGACTGATCAAACTTTAATTAACTTTTTGTCCCCAACTTCATCATCAAACTATATGTACGATATGTGTATCCTTTTCAAACATCAAATCCTTAAGGAATCCAGTAAGGTTTCTACTTAGTGGTGGTGCAGCAAAATGCCAATGATAGATTTCTGAACCTCAGATGTAAGGAATATGCCTCGCTGAGGCTGGCCTGATGGCATGGCACTGTTTGCGCTGTCATAATTAACATCTGGATTTAGAAGTGACCTGAAGATTCTTACTGCCTGAGGATATCAGGAGCACTATGGAAGTTATGGTGTGGAGTCACACTGGGCCGGATGTTGGCCATACTTCTCGTCAGTATCCTTTGTCACATGTAGAGTAACACTCATGACAAACATAAAGGAGGCTGTACATCCCATGTTAAGTGCCAAGATGAGGTCAGCTAATGCTCAGAGGGTGAGAATAGAGCAAAAAAGAACACTGGATGAAGAAGTTGGATCTGTCTGTAGCCTTTCACCACTTACCTTTGAATTTTTAGACAGACATCATTTGTAGACTCCCAGAAAGACTTTGAGAAGTGTTGTGTTCTGGAATGAACAAAAAGGCTCCAATCGATGTCAGGAGATGGTGTTCTGCTAAGATACACTAATGGTCTCTTGAAAATATGAAGAAATCAGGAATAATTTGCTGAAAAAATGTTCTGCAGTTCTCAGCCTTTTCTGTTTTCACAGACCATTGAGCTGTTGGATATGGGGTGCAACTTTTTCATGTGTGTTTCCACATTGTAATGTGCAAACTCAACTTTCAGCTGATGCTGGTTTCTTCCATTGATTCCTGTGCTGCTTGGTTTCTTGCTGGTGCTGCTGGGACATTTGAATTATAAGGTACCACTCTAAAACCTCTGCCTCTAAGGCCTGGTTTCCACAAAGCTAGGTTGGCATGAGCCACCTTGTGTCAACCTAATTATGCATTTGTCTACACTTAGATGGTCTCTCACCAACTTAAGTACTCCATTACAGCGACATAGTAACACCACTTCCCTGAGTGGCATTGAGCCATGTTCAATAGGCTGTGGTTGATACAGTGTGAGTGCAGACTGTGTTACTTATGCCAACCATGACAGTCTTCCACCAGCTGTCCCACAATGCCCAACACTGATTGGTCTGATCACAGTTGTGAACTCCACTGCCCAGGAGTCACAGAGACAAGAAGGCTCCCTCCTCTTCCTTTTAAAGCCTTGTGAATGTTTGAAATGCCTTTTCCTGATTGTTCAGCTTGGCAAATACATCTAGCAACTCTCCATTCTTGTGTACAGCTGCCCAGCTGACCATACTGGCTACATGCTCTGGCTTGAAGTATACAAGAAATACTGGATCTCTTAGGCCTGTGAGGAGAAGAGGCTGTGCAGGTACAGCTATGGACCAGCTGTAGAAACATGGACATCTGTAAGCAGATTGCACTGAGGCTATGGGAGAAGAGGTACAACAAGGATCAGCAGCAGTGCTGCATGAAAGCAAAGCAGCTGCAGCAGGCATATCAAAAGGCCAAGGAGGCCAACAGTCGATTTGGTGCCAAATTACAGACCTACCACCTTTCTAAAGAGCTATGTGCCATACTTGGTGGAGACCACCACCTGGCACACCATTGTGGTTACCTCAGAGGAGCCCAAGCCACAGGCCTCTGGCACGAATAATGAGGAGGAGGCAGATGGGGGTCTGGAGAATCCAGCTATGCCACAAACCAGGACCTGTTTGAGACTCCACCACAGTCCAGGTGCTCCCAGTAGTCAAGCATGGGTGAGCACGATGCAGGGAAAGGAACCTCGGGTAAGTGTGTAATTGTATTTCCTGTTACAGTGACAACTTTTGGCAGCCCCAATTTAACAGAACACAGCTACTGACTTTTTTATTAATTTACTCATAGTAGAAGAGATAGTGGTACAACAAAGAGAGGCAGCATCGTTATCAGCTTTTCATTCCCCTCTAGAGTGAAGTGTGGAGACCACGGAGAGAGCATTTTGTTTATGTACACAAGACTGGCCTTGAATCCTCCTGAGAGATCTTGATGAAACTTTCATGGAGGTACTCTGCATCATCTCCTGAAGCTTTCTAGGGATGGCTGCCTTATTTCTACTCCACAGTATGATGCTTTCCCATGTCAGTCAGCAATAATTTCAGCAGGCACCATTGCAGTAAACAGGCTAGCAACATATGGATCCAGAAGGCTTTGGTGGCCTACCCTCAGGAGTGAGATATTAGTTAAAATCACCACCACCTGCGGAAAATGGTGCCAGTTATTCAGTGTCATTGTTGTATACCCACAGTGTCATGCAACTGAGAAATTCTCTTCTCATTTCCCTCACCCCTGGTGGTCCATTTTCACCAATGCTGATGTTGTTAGTGGTGCTGTGCACAAGCACTCTGAAGCAGAAGTGTCAATAATCATGTCTTGTTTAAAACGTTAGGGGAGCAAGTTCTGAATCTTAACTTACACTTTCACTTGTGACTATTTTGACAATGGTACCTTTGTGTATTTTATCTGTGGCTGCCACTGTTGCGGCATTGAGGGTTCCCCCTCCACACCTGCAGAATGCCTGAGTCAGATAATGAGGTGGAGGGAAGGACTCAAGATGCGATCAATGCGATCCTACAATGCAGTGCTGCATCAGACCATGAATAAAGCGCCTGAAGGGTGAATATTGCAGACAGCCTGGAAGGAAAAGCAGACAGAAGAAAGGCTCAAGAGTCCCAGCAGGAAAAGGAAAGGGAGATGCATACACCAGGACATAATGGGGCTTCTCCGGTAGCAAAAACAGATATTGCAGACTCTTGTGGACCTATAGGTTCAACAATCCCAGGCTCGCTTCTCTTTGTTACCCATGGAGCACTCCTTTGCAGCATTTCCCTACCTCCCACAACATTCCACATGGCATCGAGACTCACAACCCTACCCCCACTGCTTCACACCAGGGGCCATTAAGGACAACCACAGCTTCATGTACACTGACCTGTGGAAGCCACAGTTGCTGCATGTGTAGCTAAAATGGACATGAATGTTTTTCCCCTTGTTAAGTTCTGTTCCATTAATTTATTAAGTTTTTAGCATATTTGCTTTTAAATTGCACAGATTTTTCTTTGTACTGGTTTTGTTACTCAATAAAATTCTAGTATTTCATCTTGTGAGTAAATACCACCAGCATCCCTTCAGTCTACCCAAATCCATTCAACTGTCATTCTGTAACCGCTGAGCTGGTAGTTGAATCTTTCCTTCATATTGTCAAGGTGGAGGGTGTGTGGCTTCATGAGCAAGAGGTAGGTTGGGTCCCACCAGGGGCGGCTCTAGGATTTGCGCTGCCCCAAGCACGGCAGCACGCCGCGGGGGGCGCTCTGGCAGTCGCCGGTCCTGCGGCTCCGGTGGACCTCCTGCGGATGCTCCACTGAAGCCGCGGGACCAGCGGACCCTCCACAGGCACGTCTGCGGGAGGTCCACCGGAGCCGCGGGATCAGCGGACCCTCCGCAGGCATGCCTCCTGCCGCCCTCCCAGGGGACGCCGCCCCAAGCGTGCGCTTGGCGCGCTGGGGTCTGGAGCCAGCCCTGGGTCCCACAGGGTCACTGTTGGTATTTCAGCATCACCAGTGGTAAACTACTGGTTGGGAAAGAATCTGTGCTTGTAGCTTTCTGTGTTCTTACAGATGCATACATAATGCGCCTTCCCTGACCAATCAACACTAGTGTTGTTGAAGCTTCTTCAGTGATCCATCAAACCTTGCATAACCATAGAAAAGCAGATGTACTCTGTGGCAAGATGTTTCTGGTGCCAAAATAGGGATTTGTGTGCTCTCTATAACCCCACCGCAGTTGAGGCATTCCATTGGTGCAAATCCATCTACTATGCCTTTCACATGGTTGAGAGTCATACTCCTATGTAGCAGGAGGCTATTAATGGCACTGTGCACATGCATGACAATGGCCCCCACAGTGGATTTTCCAACTCCAAAAGGATTGTCCACTGACTGGTAGCAATCTGGTGTTGCAAGTTTCCTCAGTGCAATTGCCACTCACTTCTCCTCTGTCAGTGCAGTGATCTTTCTGCTGTCCCTGTGCTGGTGGACTGGGGCAAGCTCAGCACCCAGATCCAGGAATATGGTCTTCCCCCATCTGAAAGTTCTGCAGCCACTTCTAGTCACCCCAAATCTGCACTACAATGCAATCCCATCAGTCAGTGTTTTTCTCAGGCCAAGAAATGCTGCTCCACCATCTGCAGCTGCTCCAAGAATGCCACCAACAACCTTGAATTGATTCTCGCTATGTTCCATAGCAATCTGTCCTCCAAGAAATTGTCATGTTCGCCAGTGATTTGGTGATTCTTGCAGCTCTGCAAATACTGAAGGATTGTGTGTCCTGTGTTTACAATGCTTATGACAATAGTGCAAAGCTGTGCAGGCTCCATGCTTCTGACAGAGATGGGGGACAGCGAGGAGGACCAAGTGGGTTCATGGGATTTTTTAAAAAGGCACAAAAATGATGGGATATAGATAGCATTATGGAATGGAATCAGTTGCATGCTGGAAGTTGATCCACTTCTCCCAGTCAGCCCATGCAACTTGTTTCTTCCCCACCATATATTGCTAAAAACTTTCCACTGGATGGCAGCAGGTTGTATGCTGGAATACCTAACCAGGGTGCACCACACTGTGCATTGACACAAGTGCTCTTGGTAAGCACATGCAGCACTGATGCAAGGAGCCAAGTAGGACATGCACAAGGGATACGCTAACTTTTGTGGCTTTATGCCAACATAACTTGTGGCAGCAAAAATTTGTAGTGTACACATGGCCTACCAGACCTCCATTTCCTCTTATTTCCCAAGGCTGATACTTTTGGAAATGTTTGGGAGAGCCATGCTGATCTGATTGATGTTTGTGCTTTGTATTGTCTTTATTACAATGTATGAGGGAGCCCTGAGTCACATATTCATCCTAAATGGCATCAAGTGATCTCTATTCATACTTATTCCTCCCTTTCTTTTACGCCATCCTCTTGTTCTTCATCCTCCTTATTCTTTTCCTTTCCCTTCCTTTTACCCTCTTTCTTTTTTTCCCCATTTCACCTAACACATTGTTTTGTGCTTCATAATTCCTGTGTTCTTGGTCATCTTTATTTCACCAACCACCACTATTCTTCCCCTTTGTCTCCATCTGTTTTCTTCTTTTCCTGTTTTCCAATTTTCTCTCCTGCATTTTCTAAAACATAAGACACTTTCAGAGGTACATAGTTAGATAGATCTATTACAGCCACAAGAGTCAAGTTTCAATGTTTTTCTCCCCACTAAATCACAGTTCTGTGTTCCATCCAAGCCACACTTGATATAGAAACAGGGTAGAGGGGAAAAGGGGAGTTCAAACCTTATTCTTGGCTGGCTGGGGCCCTACTCTGCTCCTGGCTTAAGTCAGAGCAGCTTCCATGTTGCTGTAACTTACTCTTGCTTTCCTGTGGCCCTCAGAGACTGTTCTGGCTGCTGAAAACAATCACAGAGTCCCAACCACGCTCTCAGTCTCAACCCCGTGTCAGGAACTGTGATTGGGTGGTATGGAACCATGATGCTTTGGGGATCATTTTGGTGTATCCTGCTAATTTTATTACCCTTTTGCATCTCTGGAATTGCATTAAAAGGGCTGTAATATAATGAAGAACCAGGTCATACGTATCTGTTTAACTTTTAAAACAATCATGAGTTTAGTAGCATATGTAATGATGATGGAACCACTTGATGTTGTCCATAGGCCTCTTCAAAAGGATTAATGTCTGTCACTTGGCAGGTTTTTAGTTTTAGAAACAGTTGATGCTTGGCAGCTGTTTACCAGTTGTGCAAGAGGCTATTTCTCCACTCAAAAACATTTCTTTTTCTTTCAGCTCTCAGATATAAGAGAAACTTCCAGAAATGGGTGGTTTTGAAAGTTCCTTTCCTGGCCTCTCCCTTGAAATTGCTGCTGATGTTGCCTTTCTTGGCTTCATTTGGAAAATACTGTCTTTCTAATAAGATTGCCACAAACACATGTTGTAGTGCCAAATTGTTAGTAGCCCATAATCTTCATCATGTTATTTCTGTATCATGGGTTAGCCTCTTTATATTCCATTTTATCTTAAAAACCAAAAGACCCTATTTTCTCTCAGTTTAGTTATTGTGGATCAAAAATTGGCATTGGACAAGCAATTTGCATTAGTCAGAAATACCTTTTGGGTTGAGGCTTTTGGCAAGTCATTTGTTTGGAAAGCAGTACTAAACAATGCCCTTCAACCTACTAGATGTGCTACTTCGGAAAAGGTTGGGTCCTTGCCAAAATGAAGTTTGTTGCCCACCACTTCCTGTCATTTTTATTTTGTACCTCTAGAAATGGCCTAAATAGCCCCTCCTTTTGTGTTATATAATTTGTATATATATAATTTCCTCTCCCCATTGGATTTACTTGTGTATCCCAAAATACTGAATGATGACTGTAAACCCACACCTATATTGAGTTCCACAATTATATGCACTCTCACCTGAGCACACCCAGAGGCTAATCCTTGTGCATATAAATAATAATTTATTCTTGTCTGTACAGAAGAGAACAGAAAATATGCAGTTTAAAATGTTATTTTTTTATTTTATTAACAGTGAAAGCAGTAAATTAACTCTGCCTATAAACTGAAAGTGACTAATTTCTATTAAACTCTTCCTGACTGCACTTTCATTAGGATAAAGTGTTTTCTAATTTCTCGAAGGGCCCTGGTTTCATTAAGGGTGGGAACTGTGTTAAAGCAGTAATGAAGCCCATACGTTGCTGATATTCAAGAAGAGGAAATGCTCTAAATTCAATTTCAGTAGCTCTATCTAGAGCTATTTTAAGTCTGATGTTTATAAGAATGACAATTAACCTAGAGACGAGGACACACTTGGAGGAATAATGATGAAGTAGATATCATTTCAACACACACAGGAGCCAGCTAGCTGGACCTAATCCTGCTTTACAGCAGCATGATTTACATAAGGAGCTAGCATGTGTTGCCTAATTTAGTTTTCAAACCTCTTGGCAATGTATATGCTTTTAGGCAGTGTGAGACAAGACTGGTCAAGGCTGCAAGAATATCAAAGGAATAGAAGAAGCAGGTGCACTGCTAGCATACTGTATATCAGCTCAATTTCTTGACATCTTTCAAAAACACTGATCATTTAGCACCAATTTGATCATAAAAATAATCCTTCCTGAATAAAGGCAAAACTCCACAATTTGATACCAGCGGTGTCATATCTAGAACCTTTTCACCTAGCCAGTAGTGAGGAAAATAATCACTGACAAGAAAGGTGCCAATTTAAGAGAACAGGCACACCTGATTTTTAAAAGGTTACAACCAATGTCCAGCATGCTGCTGTCTTTAATGAAAAGAGTTCAGTGTCAGACCAGAACTACTGCCATAAGGAATATTTCTCCTCAGCGCGTCAGGCTGTCCAGATGTCACTTGGCAGGTGGATCTACAATAGAAGGATAAAAGGAGCAGTGTGTATATTGGTCCTTTTGCTTTTAAATGATGAGCAATGCATTTACTTTTAGCAAATGTAAAGTAAAAACACGCACATCTTGTCTGTATTCATTAGATAAGAGAGGCTACCTGTTGAGTCATCTTTCCTCTTCCCTCTGCCCCCAATAACATATTTTGCAAGGAGTTTTACAGTGCACCTAGTATACAAAGGCATCATTTGAATAACTTGGAGGCTACTTTTACCGGAAAAACAATTTGTTTCCCTTTAGCATGTTGCAATTCCTAACAATTAGTTTTATTTTCCTTTCCTTATTTGTTTTATTAGTGCTACGGGATGACTTTCGCCAAAACCCTACCGATGTTGTTGTGGCAGCTGGAGAACCTGCTATTCTGGAGTGCCAGCCTCCTCGAGGACATCCTGAGCCCACAATCTACTGGAAGAAAGATAAAATCCGCATTGACGACAGGGAAGAGAGAATCAGTGTAAGTCCTACCAAAATGCCATTGATAGATAGTTGTCCACAATGTTTTTTAAAAGGTATATTTCTCCATGGATTTGAATGAGCATTGAATAATTTACATAGCAGTATCCACAAAGATATAAACCCCCGTCATTCAATTGGCTCCATGGAGGGAAATTCTTGTGCTTATATGGAACTTCACTTATGTTACTGGGACACTAGGCAAACATTGGGTGTCCATGCACAGTTCTTATTGTAGGACTGAGGATGTAAGTATTCATATTGGGCCTGCACCACTACACCCCCACTAGCCCCACAACTGAACACCTTGCAACTCTGAAACTGGAGCAGAATTTCCCAGATTGTCTCTACAATGGGCCAAACCAAACCCTCCAGTGCTAACCTTTGAAAGTTAAAAATTTGCACCTCAGGTCCATCTTTAGTCATAGGGAGATTTGGTATCAAAGTCTATAATGAAGATTGTCTAATATTTTCTACTAAATACACTGTTAACTTTGCTGAACTTTAATCAGGAAGCAATATTTTATGCTGACTATCTGCCTATCGGCTGAATATTTTGAAAAGTTTAAGCATAAATGGATCAGCTGTTTCTGAGAACAAGGTTAGGAAAAAAACATCATTTTGTCCATGTTAAAAAGAATTGTTACAGCTGTTTCTATTGATAACTCTTCTATGCTTTGGAGTTGGAGTTGCCCAGATGTCAGGGATGTCTCTTTGCCTTCCCTCTGAAAAGCTATGCAAATTTGTCCAAGATATAAGCTTCTGAAAAATACTAGTTTGCACATGCTTAGGAGAAATTTGTTAGAGTTTGGCAGCAAAATTCTCTGAACATTCCATCTTCCATTGGGCATGCACCAGTGTATTAGTGCCCAGAGGATGTGGAGAAGAACAAGGAAACAGCCTGACTTGAATGCAGATGAGTGAGAAGTGGAGGAAAGTGGGGAGAGGAAGGAATTGGTTGGGGGAGTGGGGACGAGGCATTGATAGATACCAAGGACAGGAACCATAGGTTGTAAAAGAGCTGAACTGGACAGAGATGAGAATTAATCAGGGTTGTGTAGTGAAGAAGGCTGTTATCTGTAAAACCCTTGCACAGGCAACCTTAATACTGGCCTTTCCTAACTTTTGAGTAGTTGGCTTTGCAACCTTAGTATTCCTTTAACATAGTTATTTTATACATAATACATTTTGAACTTGTTCAGTGCTGGTATAATTTGATACAATGGTGGCCTTTGGAAACTCGATTGCCTTTGATGTATAAAGATGTGCAGTTACATGATCTCAATATATATATATACTATTCAAGGTGTTGTGGACTAGACTGTCTCCACTAAGTTCTGCTCAAACTGGGGGAGGAAGAAAGAGTAGCAGGGAGCTTACTACACTTCCCTGTGTCTCAGGTTATAGTGGCTCCAGCCCTGACTTAAGTTGAAGCAACCTATTGACTGCTCTAACTTATAACAGCTACCTAGGGTCCCAAAGAGTACATACATTTTCTGAAAATTTGCAGCTCTGAGCTGTGCCCTTTCTTCTAATCAACCTTATCATTCTCTTCCTCGGTAAGACCGTGTTCAGGGGTTGAAGTGAGGTTGATATAGATGTCAAGGGAATTCTTAGTTGGGCAACTGCAGATCGATTCCATCCCATTTGCACCAGTCAGAAATAAGTAGAAAATCTGGCCTTGTAAGTACAGAGAGTACAAGGGAATACTACAGATTCTGAGATCAATTTACTATTGATAAATCAGGCTTTCTTTTAAAGTGCCACTGTGGTACTGTAGGCTTACAGATTAATTTACTAGAACTAGTGTAGCAGATGCCACATATATCACCAAAGAAAGGTAGCAAGAAATGTAATTGTTTTGAAATGTAAGGGCATCATACAAAAACAAAAAATTGAGACAAGACCAGAAGTAGGGTCAAATATACTTCAGAAGAGCCTAATATCTAGTAGTTTTGGTATTGTTCAATACCAAATAGATGGCCTGATAACCCTTAAACAACAAATGTCATAGCTTTTCTTTAAAAAAATAAAAGACCCGCCCCATATTTGAGATCTTTGCAATCTAAGAGGTTCCCTTTATTTCTGATTGTTTATGTAAATTAAAATGTATTTTCTTTGCTACAAACAGATACGAGGTGGGAAACTAATGATCTCAAACACGAGGAAAAGTGATGCTGGCATGTACACTTGTGTCGGTACCAACATGGTGGGCGAACGAGACAGCGATCCAGCAGAGCTGACTGTCTTTGGTAAAACTACTTCCTCGGCTTTTGTTTTATTTTTACTATACATGCAAAATATTGAATTGATCTAGCTGAACAGCCAAATCAGGTGACAAAGTCAGGGTAACAAAAGACAGAGTAACTGCTAATGTACAGGCTACATTTCATAATTTTTCCATGAAGGACAAGTTTCAAGGGATGCAGGTTATAAGTTGGAAGCTGGGATGAAGCAGTCCTTTTTTTGTGAGTGCATAGTTTAAATCTAATTGGAGATCCTTGGTGAAATGCATAAACTCAGAAACCTTAATCCAGTAGATAATGCTTTCCCCCACAACATTACCGAGTATAATTGAGCCACTTTTAATACAGTATCTGCTTAACAGAGACTTGGACCAACATAGCCCGTTTAAATAATTTCTTATTCCCAGAGGGCTCTGAGATCAAAGCTGTTGTAGCACAGCACACAGAAGCTGGATCAACTGTACAAAGTCTTTAGATAAAAATATCTATACAGTTAAGAAGCTGATCTCATGAGTTGATCACATTTTACTTTAAAGCAAAAAGTATTAGACTGAGTAATCATCTCTGAGTATTCATCTCTGTTTTGACTCCAGTTTTCACAAAAAACTCTGTCAGCTCTCCATTGACCCTTACTGCATACCAAGCGAGGCTATACAAACTCTGCAGTACTTGAGTCAGCTTGTTTCTAGCATTGTACCACTTGAGTACTTTGCACAAAGCCTCTCAGTTAACAGAGTCAACTGCTTTCTTAAAGGCAAGGAATGTGCAAAACAGAAGTTTGTTGAACTTGGTGTGTCTCTTCAAGATTTGACCAAAAACAACTGTCTGATCTATGGTGGAGTGCCCAGGTCTAGAGCCAGTGTGTGACTCAGAAAGGATTTCTTCTGCTCTTTTTTTCATTCAGCTGTGAATCGCTCTACAGAATACCGTGCTAGGAATAATCATAAGACTTATTCCTTGGTAGTTATTGCAGTTATTTCAGGGGCTTTACCCTTTGCCCAAATTAGGTTAAATAGTTTGTAAAGGAGCATGACTGCCTCTTCCACCATGCTTTAACACGTCATTGCAGCTTTAATTTCTGCTTCCATTATGTGTTCTTCATTGTTGCTTTTGTAGCTGATGGCCTCAAGGACATCTGGGTCAACTTGACTATTCATGTGGAGTAGCTGGTGAAAATGTTCTTTCCATCTTTTGAGTTAATCTTTCATTGCATAGCTGACTTGTTACAGGTGTTAAGTTCTGTAATATTTTTTTTCAAGCTCTTTGTCTTCTCTCTTAAGCCATTCTTTCTTAGCTTTTTTAACTCTGCATTTTAGTTCCTTGTTGATCTATTTGTTTTTCTGCTCAGCACAGTCTTCAGCTTTCAGATGTTCTTGAGATTTTTTCTTTTTTTGATGGGATTTTGATCTCTGGTGTTACCCACTTTTTCCTTTTTGGATACAGCCTCATCTTTAAAACCTCCTCACTTGTGGCATGAATTATGTTTTCTTGCTCTGTCCAGACTTGTTCTATTGTTGTGTCATCTAGGTCTAAATGAAGGGCAAAGTGGCCACCGATGGTATTCTGACTATTTTTGCAAATTTTGAAATATGAAGTCTGATTCTGATGGTAGTGATCACTGCTTGATTGTCTGAGTTTGCATTCATACTTCTGTAGAAGTGTCCAGTCTAATACACTTGTTTTCAAGCATTGTCCTACTAGGATGAAGTTGATCATGTTTTCTGTAATACCATCATTAGAAATCCAAGTTTCTTTATGGAATTGCCTGTGCTGAAATGCTGAGTTTGTTATAAACAAATTGTTAAATTGCTTCAGTTCTGCACTATTATCACCTCTCATTTCTTGATCCTATTTCTTCTTTCCCCTGGTGTTCTCTCAGGCCATGTTATCACTCCCAGTCTTGACAGTAAATCCTTTCATTACAAGCAGAAGATTTCTAGATGGGGTTCATGAAAACTCTGCTTGAAGATAATTGTAAAATTGGTTTGTGGCCCTGTTTGTCGTATCTAATATAGTATACAATGTTATCAGTCTTTTCACATACACAGATCAAGATTTGTTTCTCCATTTGAAACAAATTGTGAGCATGAAATGGTTCCCTTTAGCGAAATTCCATGACCACCTGTGGATTTGCCACGATGCAGTATTACATGACTGTAAACTACCACTCTGCTTACTGCATTGACGAAGCATGAAATCACATGACTGTTTTTTAAATGGTACTTTTGCACCTTGCAACTCATACCAGTATTTGATTATAGTTTCAGTTACAACCAGTACATCAACATTATTTTATATTATTTTATAATACTAGAGATTGAGAGAGAGAGACAGAGAGACAGAGAGACAGGACCTCTCTTATTCATCACTTTGAGTACTAGTAATTTATGGTAATAATCCCGGTAGATACTAAACAGATTGAAGTCCAAGTCTACAGAGCCCTAAGGTTCCCATAACTTGTTAAAGGAATTAAATACTAGGTATAAAATCATGTGAAACATACATTTAAATTCCTATACTGCAAAGTCATGAGAAGTATTAGGTTTGCCTTAATATGCAAACTTTTATGTAATCAATTACAATCTTCTGAAAATTTGCTACAGGATATAATCATAGCAGTCAACCAGTAAAGTACATTCTATGCCTGGCTTCCTAGTACTGTATAAAGGCAATGGTAAATTAAATTAGCAGTTTTGATCCCACATAATTGAGTTAGTCTATATAAGGAAATCTGTACTTAGAATTTCCTTGCTGTCCAAATTTTTCCAGCTCTTCAGGATTTTTTTTTTTTTTTTGCTGCAGCAGGAGTACCACACAGGCCAATATGTTCAAAGTTGGATGCTGAAAGTTAGGCACCAAAATGAATGTTTAGATGCCTAAATATGGATTGCCTGATTGGTTTAAAAATGTTGGCCTTGACACTTAAAATAAATCCAGGACAGGAAATGAATCTGCCTTTACTGGGAAATTAAAAGGATTTATTAATGTTACTGGCAAATATACAGAAACTACTGATTATGGTAGGGAAAAGTTCATTAATCATTAACCACTCTTCTCCCCTTTTAAAAAAGCCTCAATCCAAAACAAAAACAAAAACAAAACAAAACCCTGTGGGAAGCTTTAGTGTATGTTGCTGCCCTACTAGGAAATGGGATAGTTCCATACTACATTTCCGGAAATCAGTTGTAGCTTGTTTTTAGCTCTGGAAGTTTTTCTATAATACCTTTTGCATGTCACTCCTGATAGTTTTTGGGTTCCCTGTGCAGTGAATTTAGCTTGAGGCAATGCCTCTGGAAAAACTGAGTCCACATGGTGGTGACTGTTGGCTTGATGGGAACAGCAAGGATGTCTGGGATTTTAAAAACAAAAGCCTGTAAACCCAACACCTTAAATAAAGCAATATATGAAAACACAATAAAAGGGATAGTAAAGGAATGAAAGGAGAAGAGAAAAGAAGGGGATGTGGATAGGTTGCAGTATTTAGAACCCTCCCACTGAGATGCACAAGTATTACTAAATAATATTCAGAAATATCCCCATTAGAACTGTTCTCAAAACAAGCAAGTTACACTTTGCCCTCTATTTATAAAACTGATATTTTTGTGTGCATTTATGAAATCGATCCGCAACAGCATTTTTGTTGTAAATAAAAAAAGGGGATTTTGTCCCCCCTAGTCAAATCCTGAATCCTCTGCAAGCAGAAATTGTCCAACTTTTCACAGTAACATTTGAGAAATGTAACTGGTTCTGTAAGCAGCACATCCCAAAATTAGTCCTGTTCTTGTGACACCAGAACAGCATTAGGCTTTGCCAGTCCTCTTTTTCACTGCTTGCTTAGGTCTTCTGAGGCTCCCAGGTGTTATCTCATAGCAGAGCAGCAAGAGAGCAAGAACACTGTCACAGAATCTAGGATCAGTGGATGACCGATTAAACAAATTTCAGTCACAAAAGGCACCATGCTACTCTATTTTATTATGGATTCATTTTTCCCCCTAAATTCTAAAGACCAAATTCAGAAGTGTAAGAGGTATAAATTAGTCCGATTTAAATTGTGCCCAGGTCTGAACAGGCCAGCACATAAGTGGCTTAAAATGCACCTTTGCCCCCTCACTCCATTCCTGTGCTGAGCTGAGCTCAGCAAGATGGAGAATGTAGCCAGATAATCTTGCACTCAGTTGTGCTCTGTTAGCAGTTAGGCTCCTATAGAGCCACTTATACCCACTCATCAGTGTGCAAGGGTGTCTGAAGAACCAGAAGGTATAAGTTAAGTACCATAGAAACTACTATTCTCACTGTCTTCTGTCAATTGCTTCTCTCCTACACTCTTCTCATCAAAGATCTCAGCATGAGTTGCTCCTTGTCACTGTCTTGGACTCAAAAGTTCCGATTCATTGATGATGCATAAGGATGTATACACTATATGTTGTGTGAATAATTTGTCACTAAATCTAAGGGCCTCATCCAAAGCTCACTCACTGGCGGTCTTTCCATTGACTTCAGGAGGCTTTTTGATCAGGCCCTGAGAAAGTCAAAGAAATTAAAGGCTTTGAGAGGGAATTTAAGTTGGTGAAACACAACTAGAGAGGGTGCCAGAAGGAGGTATAAGTGACACAGGTTAGACTCCTCTAAGATGGACCCATCTCTGAATTCAGCCTTTTATTTTAAGCTATATGAACTTTGTTATTCAGTCAGCATTAGATAAGGAAGTGTCTTTGTTAGAAAGACACTGCCTGGTCCACACACTTAGGGACAGAATTTGAGTTGTCCATTAAGGGTTACACTATATTTGGAAAAGAAATACCCCTGGAAGAAGGCGCTTTACTGAAGATGTTAGGTCCCAATTTTTGCCTTCTTATAGCCCTGGAGCCAGCACTATGTTCTGTGGCTACAAGATGGACTTTGATAAAGTATCCTGGCTATTCTCTATATATCAAGGGCTCTTTAATTCCAGTACAGGAAGATTCCTAAATAAACTGTGGCAACAAACCTGACTAAGTCATTGTTATATCCACAATTCAATTCAGATCTCTTAAGAGAGAGAGAAGTTGGCATGTCTTTCATTTGTCATGGCAAGGGTCATGATTATTTTCCTCAACTTCAGTCATTTTAGTTGCAGTTAGTTATTAAAATGTTCCATATAAAGAATGCAAATATATTATACTCATGACCCTGACGGGGGGAGGGGTAGCTCAGTGGTTTGAGCATTGGCCAGGGTTGTGAGCTTAATCCTTAACAGGTCCACTTAGAGATCTGGGGCAAAATTGGTCCTGCTAGTGAAGGCAGGGGACTGGACTCAGTGACCTTTCAGAGTACCTTCCAGTTCTATGAGATAGGTATATCTCCATATATTTTAGTTTTTACTTTTTTGTAAAGAGATAAGCTGATGTCACAATATTTGCTACCCCACAGATACTGCCAGAATATCCAGACGTAATAGGATAATTAGCCAGGTATAAGAGGTGCTTATTAGATCTTAGATGTTTGAACCTAATATTTAGAAACAGGTATCACTGAAATCAGTGGAGAGAGGTGTGTTGGTGGGGGGTGGAGGGAGAGACTTCCAACCTTCAATAATAATGGTTCCAGTCCATTTGCATGTAGCTTTCACAATTCTCACCACCTTATTGTGAAAACTCACAGAACCTTAATAGTGTATAAGGCACAGATGTTTACAATAGCTGCATAAGTGCTTTACTTCCAAAATGACAAGAAAAAATACCCTAAGAAAAGAAATACCTTGGGAAGAATGTCCTGAATACAGAAACACCAGCTTTTGTCATCATATTTTTACTTGCTCACTCAGCATACACTAAGAACCTTTTAAAACATAGCATGACCCACACTCATCCTTTCATCTCCTGTGGACTTATTTTTAGCAATGAGAGCTTTGAGGCTATCAGGATGGAAAGTAATCCAAATCATGCTACAATTAACAAAATATTCACTCCACTGGCTGAGATCTGGAAAAAAAATGTCTCTCATGTTCTTCCTTTGTATCAATATTTCTAGGTGAAAAAGCAGATTTCCCCCACACACACACTTGCAATGTTTTATTTTAAAAAAGCATTTTTACACAGGTTTGTCATGTTTCTTACTAGAAGGTGAAAACACTTTTAAAATGATTATTTCTTTCCAATAAAGAAAGAGAAAAGATTTTTAAATTTGATTGAATCTACATAGTAGAGGACACGTTACATCCTTCACTCCAGTGATTATTTTGGCAGAAAAAGATATTAAGGCATTTAGGATTCCTTTTATTAGATTTTGACTTCCCATACATGTTCGTCTAACTTTTTTGAGGGGCATATAGAGGGCAGTAACACATATTTGAAGGCCATTAGTGCCTCTCTAATGGACTGCAGTATACACACAATTAGTTAAATAAAGGAAAAATAAGTACTGGGTGTCACATTCCAGGGTGCAATCCAGACCAGCGAGAGGGTGTGTCACCTGTGCCCTATAACCTTGAGTACCTCAACAATGCTTTGCTGTTGTAGCTTTCAACTTGGGTTCCTCACAATCAGCCTGCCAACCAGCAGATCCCATGAATGTCTGTGTGTGGCCACAGCCCTTGTCCAGCAACTCCGACCCCAGCAGCCTGTTGGCAGCACACCAGCCACACTCTGGCTTCCAGCAGACTTGGTTACTACTTGCAGGATGACCCCAATACACTCCTAGTCCCAAATTTTCACCCCAAAACACATGTTCTGCACTGTCCATCCCTCTCCTAGAGAGTTCAGGTATTTTAGGTCCATTGCTTTTGTAAGGCAAAAATATCCAACAGGTTGCTACTTTAATTGGAGTTACCAAGCCATTTACAACACTGGATTGGTTTTGATTAAAGAATAAAACACATTTATTTAACAGCAAAGAGATAGCTTTTAAATTAGTACAAGTACAGGGTGCTAAAGTCAGAAATGGATACAAGAGAAATAAAGATAATTCTCCAACAAAAAAATTCAAAAACAGACTCCAACGAAAAACTGCAGAATTGGAATTAATTTGCAAACTGGATGCCATTAAATTAGGCTTGAATAAAGACTGGGAGTGGATGGGTCATTACACAAACTAAAAACTATTTCCCCATGCTAATTTTTCCCCTACTGTTACTCACACCTTTTTGTTGGAAATGAGCCATCCTGATTATCACTACAAAAGTTTTTTTCTCCTGCTGATAATAGCCCACCTTAATTGATTAGTCTAATTATAGTTGGTATGGTAACATCCATCTTTTCATGGTCTCCATGTATATATATCTTCCTACTGTATTGTCCACTGCATGCATCCGATGAAGTGGGTTTTAGCCCATGAAAGCTTATGCTCAAATAAATTTGTTAGTCTCTAAGGTGGCACAAGTACTCCTCATTCTTTTGAAAGATACAACACTTTCTAATAACTAAAACTTAACAGACTGGACTTGGTTCAAGATAAAATTCTCACCGCACACTCCCAGCAACAGGACTGACCAAATTTCAGGTCAGGATCTCTCCCAGAGTAAAATGGTGGCTTCATTTGTTGTCTTAGGTGACAAAGAAAGAAAGAGAGATACATGGGCTATTTTTGCTCCTCACCTTTATCATAGAATCATAGAATCATAGAACTTAAGATCAGAAGGGACCATTATGATCATCTAGTCTGACCTCCCGCAAGATGCAGGCCACAAAAGCTGACCCACCCACTCCTGAAATAATTCTCTCCCTTGACTCAGCTGTTCAAGTAGCAGATAATCCTCCAGCAAGTGACCCCTGCCCTATGCTGCGGAGGAAGGCGAAAAACCTCCAGGGCCACTGCCAATCTACCCTGGAGGAAAATTCCTTCCCGACCCCAAATATGGCGATCAGCTGAACACCGAGCATGCGGGCAAGACTCTCCAGCCAGACACTCAGGAAAAAGACTTTCAATATCCAAACATTGACCCTCGGTACTAATTACCAGTGGTCATACCTTATTGACCTATTGACTAAATCACGTTATCCTATCAAACCATTCCCTCCATAAACTTATCAAGCTTATAGTCCAGTCAACCTTTGAAATGCATTTTCCTGAGTGTTAGCCCTAGATAATGTTGATTCCCACTGTGAGGTTGGAGTCATGGAGTCTCATGGTGAAAGAGGTTCCAGGTTGCTGTTTGCTAAAATGTAGATTGATCTGTTACTGCCTCTCTTCTTTGCCAAAAAATGGCCACTTAATAGGTTATTGCCCATCAACTTGGATGACACCTGACTAGAGGTGCCAGTTTGTCTTTTGGCTTTGAGAAACAGGTTTATCTGATAACCCCATTTTAGTCATAATTTCAGCTTATGTTCATAACTTTACAAATAATGTTGCTACATACATCTCACCATGATATTATTGTCTCAGTAAGTTATTAGTTTTCAAATGATAGCTCACAAGACATATTTGTACAAAGATTATTATAGTAGTGTTTAGGATGTGAATATAGGGTGCATTCAGTGACACTGAATCATTGGTAGGGCCCTACCAAATTTGCGGCCATGAAAAACATGTCACAGACTATGAAATCTGGTCTCCCTCCTGTGAAATTTGGTCTTTTGTGTGCTTTTACCTTATACTATGCAGATTTCACAGGGGAGATGAGCGTTTCTCAAATGGGTGGTCCTGACCCAAAAGGGAGTTGCAGGGGGGTCACAACATTATTTTGGGAAGGTCACAGTATTGCCACCCTTAATTCTGTGCTAGGTGGCCAGAGTGTGGTGGCTCTTGGTCAGCGCCCCGCCATCAGCAGCGCAGAAGTAAGGG
The DNA here is from genome assembly GCF_020497125.1 of Mauremys mutica. NCBI lineage: Eukaryota > Metazoa > Chordata > Testudines > Geoemydidae > Mauremys > Mauremys mutica. The sequence continues at coordinate 185,646,278 of NC_059072.1, read as the reverse complement.
TGGCAATACCATAAAATCCCACCCTTATTTCTGCACTGCTGCCTTCAGAGCTGGGAAGCCAGAGAGTGGTAGCTGCTGACTGAGGGCCCAGCTCTACAGGCAGCAGCGCAGAAGTAAGGGTGGCAATACCATACCATGCCATCCTTCTGCGCTGATACTGGCAGCAGCTCTGCCTTCAGAGCTGGGCTCCTGGCCAGCAGCCACTCTCACCAGCTGCCCAGCTCCAAAGACAGCACTGCCACCAGCAGCAGTGCAGATATATGTACCACAACCCCCGGCCTCACAATAACCTTGCAACCCCCCTCCCCACCCCCGTGCGCGCACACACACAACTTCTTTATGGGTCAGGACCCCTACTATTTCAACACTGTGAAATTTAAGATGTAAATAGCTGAAATAATTAAATTTACAATTTTTAAAATCCTATGACCTTAAAATTGACCAAAATGGACCATGAATTTAGTAGGGCCCTAATCATTGATCACAGGGGCGGCTCTACAAATTTGGCCGCCCCAAGCAGTCATGCCCGGGAGGCGCCCCCGAGCCGCGGGAGCAGCGGACCTCCCGCGGGCATGACTACGGAGGGTCCGCTGGTCGCGCGGCTCGGCTGGACCTCCCGCAGCTGCGGGCGGTTCGCTGGTCCGGCGGCTCCGCTTGAGCTGCTGCAGTCATGCCTGCGGGAGGTTCAGCCGAGCCGCGGGACCAGCGAACCGTCCGCAGTCGTGCCTGCGGCAGGTCCGCTGCTCCCGGGGCTCCGGTGGACCTCCCGCAGGCATGACTGCGGCAGGTCCGCCGGCCCAGCCTGCCGCCCCCCCGGGAAAGGGCCGCCCCAGGCGGGTGCTTGTCCCGCTGGGCTCTGGAGCCGGCCCTGATTGATCATCATCCTCCAAAGAAAGAACAGGATTCTCCTTCTGATCTGGGTAGGAAGGGTTCTGTAGGATTTTGCCTTACTGTCCAGTGAACTACTTAACCCAAATTTTCTCAAAGTGGCTGTCTCAAGTGCTGCAGCATACTGTAGGTGTCTATCTGGTTTTCTGATTACATTAACAAGCCACTTTTATAACTGCAAGCAAAGTTTATTCTGAAGTTATAAAGGTCACACTAGTAATAGTACAACCAGCTGACATGACATATAATCATGACCTATTTTATAGTCCTCTTCAAAGAGTATTCATCAGTGAAGCATAGCTTGGGCAATGGACACTTTATTTACTCAGTTCAAGCTTTTAAAATGGCTACATTAAAACTTTTATACATGGCTATGATTTTAATTTATCACTCTTTCCTGCTATTTTCTCAGATATATTGTGTTCTGAATATTGTTGACAGAATTACAATGTTTAATTACACCTCTAGACTTTATTTATGGCCAAAGCTTTAAAAAAAAGTCATATTTTCCAAAGTTCTGATCTGAAACTCCTGCCTGCCTCGGAACAGCTGATCCATGGCGGATGGGAGGCGCTGGGGGCGGGGAGGAGGTGGTACTGATCGGGGGAGCTGCCAGTGGGTGTTCAGCACTCACCCTTTTTTTTGTGGGTGCTCCAGGGCTGGAGCACTCACAGAGGTGGCACCTATGGATGCTGCCTTTCTAACATGCTTTCAAACTCTACTTGGTCCTGCCTCAGTGCAGAGGGCTTGACTCAGTGATCTCTTGAAGTCCCTTTCAACCATATATTTATTTGATTCTATGCTCTTAAACTGCCTGATGCAGAAGGAAGTATTCTTCCTTAAGACCTTTGAGCCAGTTACTGACATATCAACAAGTGTGGCAAAGTCCCGTCTCAGTCTCCCCAGCCTCTGCTGTTTTTAGCTCTGGTGAGACCGGCTAGGGTAATGCAGTCTCCCTTAGGACTCAGGGGAAGTCTGTTCCCTGTCTTCTCACCAGTCTTAATTAAAGTATTTTTTACCCTGCCTTGTAGGAGAGCGTCCTGCCGCTCTGCCTGGGGAGGCTTGCTGCTTCAACACTCCTGGTAGCCAGGCTCCTTCTCTCTCTCTGCTTTCCCCCCTCCGCTTCCTTCCTCCCAGGAAGGGGTTTAAAAAAGGTCTCAGGCAGCTCCAAGTTGGAACCAGCTGATCCTAATTACCCTCAGGTAGCTCCCCTCAGCTGATTCTAATTTGCTACCTTGGTAACCCTTTCTCAGCTGAACCTGCTTGACCTGTAGTTGCCTCTCAGTTGATAAGGAGGAGGGCCTTTTAACCCTCTGGGACTGACTCCTCCCCCCCCCTCTGGCAACTGTCTGTCCTGAGTTTATCACACAAGTTTCTCCTGAAAATGTGTTGGGATATTTTTTTGTGGCTCGTTCTGTGTAGGCATATGCAGCAACAGATAAGAATGTAATAAATATTACATTTTCCATGAAATATTGGACATCTGGAGCTTTGCATTGCATTTTGTGCTTGCAAATCTGCACATATTAGCTATATGGATGTCTCTGAGGTGCGTGCGCGTGCGTGCATATGTATTGTTACAATCAAATACACACAACAATATAAACAAGCAACATCACACATGTTTGCACACATACACACATATATGTAGTCACAAGAATAACACAGGTGTGCCAGAATAGTTTTTTTAAATCTCTTTACCTTTCACAGATGGACACTACTTGTGTGATCCTCATTTTTCGGGTGCCTGATCTGAGATCTGATTTGCCGAAGTGCAGAGCACTCACAGCTTCAAATGAAGTCACTGTGAGCTGCACTTTGACCATTTGAAGTGCTATGTAGTGCTAACTAGACTGAAAATGAGGTCCTAGGGACTTCAAATTGGGATCCCAAAAGTAGTGGATACTTTCAAATATAATATTTCTGTGCTTTACTTTCCCATCTCATGAAGTGATGGAAAAATTAATTAATTAATTATTTTTGTGAAGCACTCAGATACTATAGTGATTAGTGCCATAGAAAAGCCCATGAATTTATTAGCTAATGAATTAACAAAATATTTTTTTCTCACAGCAGGGTTTGAACTGTGTGCAGTAAATAAGGCCTGAGGCCACCCATTAAACAATGAGAATACAACAAAACATCGAGTGGCTGCTCATTTAGTTACTATTGTCCATTCTATGCACTGTGGAAAAAATAGCATGCAACCACATAATGTAGTCAACCTGTGAAATTCAATACAGGAAGTCATGAAGCCAAACTTTATGAGCCAGATTCTGATCTTATTTATGGTGTAAATCTGGATTGATTTAATGTAACCTCTCAGCTCACTGAGACTGAAATGTGGGCTGCAATGCGTGACAAGCACCTTTATTTTTAAATCACTCTCTGTAGTGTGAATGACTCTTACTATGCCCTCTTTAATTGTGATCTATATAGTTTATAACAGTAAAAGTGTGTGTTTGGTGGGGGGGGATGTTGGAACTAAATTTGAGTGAAGCATAGGCAACTTTGAGACTAAAATCAGTGATATGTCTTTAAATGAAATTACCTTGGATTTGTCCCAGTATAACTGAGGTCAGAATTTGACTGTGAGACTAAATTTGAAACAGGAATGGATAAGATTGTAACAAATAATAATTTTTGTAGCTGTGCATGCTAGAATAACAAGGCTAAGCAAAACTAATTATTCAGGGCATCATTTCATTTCTAGGGCTGTCACACAATTAAAAAAATTAATCGTGATTAATTGCGCGATTAATCACGCTGCTAAACAATAATAGAATACCATTTATTTAAATATTTTAGATGTTTTCTACATTTTCAAATATATTGATTTCAAGTACAACACAGAATACAAAGTGTACAGTGCTCACTTTATACTTATTTGTATTACAAATATTTGCACTGTAAAAACAAAATAGTATTTTTCAATTCCCCCATTGCAAGTACTGTAGTGCTATCTCTTTATCATGAACATTGAATTTACAAATGTACAATTATGTTAAAAAATAACCTGCACTCAAAAATAAAATAATGTAAAACTTTAGTGCCTACAAGTCCATGCAGTCCTACTTCTTGTTCAGTCAGTCACTCAGACAAACAAATTTGTTTACATTTGCAAGAGATAATGCAGCCCACTTCTTGTTTACAATGTCACCTGAAAGTGAGAACAGGTGTTCCCATGCACTGTTGTAGCCAGCGTCACAAGATATTTATGTGCCAAATCCCCTAAAGATTCATATATCCCTTCATGCTTCAACCACCATTCCCGAGGACATGCATCCATGCTGATGATGGGTTCTGCTCAATAACTATCCAAAGTAGTACAGACTGATGCATATTCGTTTTCATCATCTGAGTCAGATGCCTCCAGTAGAAGGTTGATTTTCAAGTGCCTTAGCTATCTTTCGCAATCTCACATTGGTACCTTCTTTCTATTTTGTCAAATTTGAAAGTGTTCTTAAAACGAACAACAAGTGCTGGGTCATCATCCGAGACTTCTATAACATGACATATATGGCAGAATGCAGGTAAAACAGAGCAGGAGACATTATTCTCCTCCAAAGAGTTCAGTCACAAATTTAATTAATGCATTATTTTTTTAACGAGCATCATCAGCATGGTAGCATGTACCCTGGAATGGTGGCCGAAACATGAAGGGGCACACAAATGTTTAGCATATCCGGCACGTAAATACCTTGCAGTGTAAAACAGTGCCATGCAAACGCTTGTTCTCACTTTCAGGTGACATTGTAAATAAAAAGTAGGTGGCATTATATCCCGTAAATGTAAATGAGCTGTTTGTCTTCGCAGTTGGCTGAACAAGAAGTAGGACTTAATGGACTTGCAGGCTCTAAAGTTTTACATTGTTTTGTTATTGAGTGTAGTTATGTAACAACAAAAAATCTACATCTGTAAGTTGCACTTTCACAATGAAGAGATTGCATTACATTACTTGTATTAAGTGAATTGAAAAAATACTATTTCTTTTGTTTATCATTTTTAGAGTGCAAAAATTAGTAATCAAAAATAATAATATAAAGTGAGCACCGTACTCTTTGTATTCATTGTTGTAATTGAAACCAATATATTTGAAAATGTAGAAAAACATCAAAAATATTTAATAATTTTCACCTGGTGTTCTATTGCTTAACAGTGCAATTAAAATTGCAATTAATCGCGTTAATATTTTTGAGTTAATCGCATGAATTAATGACAATTAATCGACAGCCCTATTAGTTTCTTGTGGTGGCTTTAGTGATGGAGATCAGGTCTAGATGTATTGCAGGGTGTTTTCACTTTCCTCTACAGCATCAAGTATTGATTATCATGAAAGGCAGACTGCCACAGTAAATCGCCTATTAGACTGATATTGCTTGGCAAATCCTTTATTCTTATGGCTAGACTGTAGGTTTTAAAACACTCCCTGCATATGGGGTGGAGCAGAGCAAGGAGGAGCGCTCAGACAGACATAAGGGGGAAAGCAACAAAAATGATAAAAGATTTAGAAAACCTGACTTATGAGGAAATATTGGGCTTGTTTAGTCTTGATATAGGAAGACTGAGGTGGGGACCAGTTAAGTCTTCAAATATATTTAACGGCTGTAATAAAGAGGATGGTGATCGATTGTTCTTCATGTCCACTGAAGATAGGACAAAAAGTAATGGTCTTAATCTTCAGCAGGGTATATGTAGGTTAGATATTAGGAAAAACTTGCTAACTGTAAGGATAGTTAATCACTGGAATTAGGTCATCAGGAGAGGTTGTGGAATCCCTGTCACTGGAGGTTTTTAAGAACAGGTTAGACAAACACTTGTCAGAGATATGCTGTAAAGGAGTCCCATTAGGTTTTTATCCCAGATGGTGGAAGACCCTGACCATCCCCACTTATCTACACTGGGTGGCTTATGTTCAGCTTCAGTTTCTTAGTCCTTGGAAGAGGGCCCCTGCCCATTGTGGGTCTTCTGATAAGGAAAATAAATGTACCAATGCACCTGAGAATAACTGCTTCCAGAGCCAACTCAAAGGGTATGTCTACACTACAAGAGTAGTTCGAATCAACTTAAGTCGAATTTGTAGAATCGACCTTACAAAGTCGAATTTGTGTGTCCACAGTAAGGACACTAATTCGACTTTGTGAGTCCACACTAACGGGGCAAGCGTCGACATTGGAAGCGGTGCACTGTGGGAAGCTATCCCACAGTTCCCGCACTCCCCGCTGCCCATTGGAATTCTGGCATTTCCCCCCAATGCATGCTGGGGGGAAAAATGTGTTGAGGGTGGTCTTGGGTAACTGTCAGCATTCCACCGTCACTCCCGCCGGCGGGAAATCAGTTCGCGCACTTTTCCTGTTAGTGACAGCGCGGATGCCACAGCACTCCACTGTGATCATGGAGCCCGCTGCGATCATCGCTGCACTTATGGCCGTTGTCAACTCCTCGCACCTTATCGTACACCTCTTCAACAGTCAGATGCTGAGAAATCGGGCGAGGAGGCTCCGGCAGCGCAGTGAGGACATGAAGTCTGAGTGGCACAGACCTCTCAGAAAGCACGGTACACCGCACCGTGGAGATCCTGGTGGCAATGGGTCATATTCATGCTATGGGACGGCGATTCTGGGCCTGGGAAACAAGCACGGATTGGTGGGACCGCATAGTGCTGCAGGTCTGGGATGAATCACAGTGGCTGCGAAACTTCAGGATGCGTAAGGGCACTTTCCTTGAACTGTGTGACTTGCTGTCCCCTGCCCTGAAGCACAAGGACACCTGCATGCGAGCAGCCCTGAGTGTGCAGAAGCGAGTGGCCATAGCCCTCTGGAAACTTGCCACGCCAGACAGCTACCGGTCAGTAGCGAACCACTTTGGCGTGGGCAAATCTACCGTGGGGGTTGCTGTGATGCAAGTAGCCAACGCAATCGTTGAGCTACTGCTCTCGAAGGTAGTGACCCTGGGAAACGTCCAGGTCATCATAGATGGCTTCGCCACGATGGGATTCCCAAACTGCGGTGGGGCTATAGATGGGACTCACATCCCTATCCTGGGACCAGCCCACCAGGCCAGCCAGTATATTAACCAAAAGGGCTACTTTTCAATGGTGCTGCAAGCACTGGTGGACCATAGGGGACGCTTTACCAACATCAACGTCGGGTGGCCGGGCAAGGTTCATGACGCGTGTGTTTTCAGGAACTCTGCTCTGTTTAGACGCCTGCAGGAAGGTAGTTTCTTCCCAGACCACAAAATAACTATTGGGGATGTGGAGATGCCTATAGTGATCCTCGGGGACCCAGCCTACCCGCTAATGCCCTGGCTCATGAAGCCCTATACAGGCGCCTTGAACAGCGACAAGGAACTCTTCAACTACCGGCTGAGCAAGTGCAGAATGGTGGTGGAGTGTGCTTTCGGACGTCTCAAGGGGAGATGGAGGAGCTTACTGACTCGCTCGGATCTCAGCGAAACCAATATCCCCATTGTTATTGCTGCTTGCTATGTGCTCCACAATCTCTGTGAGAGCAAGGGGGAGACCTTTATGGCGGGATGGGAGGTTGAGGCAAATCGCCTGGCTGCTGATTACGCTCAGCCAGACACCCGTGCAATTAGAAGAGCCCAGCGGGAAGCGCTGTGCATCCGGGAGGCTTTGAAAGATAGATTCCTCAGGTTGCAGGGTAACCTGTGACAGTTCTGTTTCTTTACAGAGAAGCTGAACCTGCCCCTCTTTCAGTTACTGTTGACTTTCTTTTGCGGTTACGTAGCCCGTTCACCACGTTTCCCCCCTTCCAACACACGTTTAAAAATAAAGTTAATGGAATATTGTTAATTAACAACGTTTTCTTTACTAATGAATTCACGTTAAAGGGTTGAAACAGGGACGCAGACTGTGGTGGGTAGGGTGTGCAGTGATGTACAGACCACTTCTACACCCGAGGAATGACAGGCTCCTGCCCCTAGAGCGGTCTGCACTGCCGGACTGGTTGTTTCAACGAAGCCTGCCATCCCTCCTTTTCGGGACTCTGTGTGCGGGGGCTATGTGGCCTTGTGGCGGGGGAGGACTCGGGGGAGGATGTTTACAGGTGGGTGTGAAGGAAGGGGTGAGGGGTGCAGGCTCTGGGCTGGGGGTGGGGGCGTAGGAAGGGGTGAGGCGTGTGTGGGAAGGGGGAGGAGGTGTAGGGGGATGAGGGCTCTGGCTGGGGCTGAGGGCTTGGGGCATTGGAGAGGCTCAGGGCTATGGTGGAAGGGCAGGGTAAAGGCAGCCTGCCTTGCCATTTGTGTGTGGCAGGCGCTAGGACCCTGGGGTACCAGACAGCATTTCTGCGAGGAGCCGCTCTACTGTCAGGCAGGTACGGAGCGCGGCGGGGCAGGGGGAGACCCGTGGGGCCAAGGGCCCAATCCAGGCAGGGCCGGGGGAGAGACCCAGCTCCAAATATAGCTGGAGCAGGGCACCTGCCGCCTATGCACAGAACATGAAAAACACCTCCCAGACTGACCAGGGTGCCTAGTGACTGCATTGTGTGTGTGACCTGCTGTAGATCCTGCCCCCGTGTCTGTACCCAGGTAATGGTGACCGTCCTATGCAATTACCAAACCCCTCGCCCCCCTTCACACAAAGTCTTCTGTAAAGAAACATGACGGAAAAAGTAATGAACAGCAAACTATTTTTAATAATCAACTACACAGTGAGGGGACGAAACTGGGATTTGGGCTTGGGTGATCCAGGAAGGGAAGGACTTCTCAAAATTTAGCGAATGAGAGCTTTTTGGTACTTGAGCACTCTGCTGGGGTGGAGTGACAGTTTTCACGGCACCTCCTTCTTGTTATTTTGGGTGAGGGGGGTATTGGACTTTGTGGCGGGGGAGGGCGGTTGCAGATACAGTGCAGGGGGGCTCTGTCCTCCTGCCTGCGATCCTGCAGAACATCCACAAGGCGCCTGAGCGTGTCCGTTTGCTCCCTCATTAGTCCAAGCAGCGTTTGAGTCGCCTGCTGGTCCTCCAGACGCCATCTGTCCTCCTGTTCGCTGTGTGAGCGCTGCTGCTGAGAGAGGTTCTCCCTCCACTGGCTCTGCTGGGCCGCCTTGGCTCGGGAGCAGCCCATAAGTTCTGCGAACATCTTGTCCCGTGTCTTTTTCTTGCGCCGCCTAATCTGCGCCAGCCTCTGTGAGGGGCATGCTGGAGCAGGTCGGGATACAGTTGCAGCTGTGTGATGGGAAAAAGGGATTGACTTCCTTATAAAGATACAGTTTTCCAAAGAAGAAACATAGTCTAGTCAGTCTCTGTGAACAAGACCATGCACAGCACCTATCTCATACGCACTCACTCAGGGAAAGTTCGAATTTTCGGAATTCGCTTTCATTGCCGGGGGGATTGCACTGCAGATCAGACAAGCGGGGCAGGACAGCAGAATCTGTGGAGCAGCCAGGCATGGTAAGCCAAAAACTTTTGGCTGCTTAAAAGTCAATGTATACCACTGTCCTCTTGCTACAGGCAATCCTGAAAGCATAAACTCTGCCCCTGTTGCACCCCCTCGCGTCTGTTCCCTGGGAAAGATCCCTGTATGCTGCCACTCTGCAGCCTCCACCACGTGGCTGTAAAGTGTTGCTCATTGTTATGCAAAGGAACAGTGAAGCACTCCCAATACTAATAGTACACAAATTACACTAATTAAATGCAGGAGTCTCGGAGCGAGATCACCCTGAGGAGGGTCACTGAGGCAGATAGAGAGTGCATGCTGCGTGAAAGCCAGCACAAACCAGGGGCCTATGCTGCCATGCTCGTGGAGGCAATGCTCCCGGAGTACCTGATGATAGCCTGGCGCGGAAAAGTGTGCTACCACGGAGCACCCAATAAGGCAGCTCTCCCCAGGAACCTCATGCGGAGGCTTTTCAATTACCTGCAGGAGAGCTTCTCGGAAATCTCCCAAGATTTCCATATGTTCCATCCCCATATATATTGACCTTCTTTTCAACTAGTAACTATTCCTGCTCCATTAAAAATAAATATTAACATGTTTAAAGCACTTACAGACTGATCCTTCCCCTGATTCAGGGTCCGGGGTAACGGTTGGGGAGGGTTGGTAGGGGATCTCAGTGAGGGTGATGAAGAGATCCTGGCTGTCGGGGAAATCAGCGTTGTAAGCGCTGTCGACTGCCTCGTCCTCCTCATCTTCCCCGTCCGCGAACATCTCCGAGGAACAGTCCGTCAACAGTATCCCATCCTCAGAGTCCACGCACACTGGTGGGGCAGTGGTGGCAGACCCACCGAGAATGGCATGCGGTGCCTCGTAGAACCGGCATGTCTGGGGCTGGGCTCCGGAGCGTCCATTTGCCGCTCTGATTTTTTGATAGCCTTGTCTCAGCTCCTTGACTTTCATGCGGCACTGCATTGTATCCCGGCTGTATCCTCTGAGTGCCATGGCTTTGGAGACCTTCTCATAGGTCTTTGCATTCCGTTTGTTGGAGCGCAGCTCCGAAAGCACAGACTCATCGCCCCACACAGCAATGAGATCCAAGACTTCCTGGTCAGTCCATGCTGGGGCCCTCTTTCTAGTCTAAGATTCCCTGGACTCCTCTGCTGGAGAGCTCTGCATCGTTGCCAGTGCTGCTGAGCTCGCCACAACGTCCACAGGAAATGAGATTCAAACTGGCCAGACAGGAAAAGGAATTCAAATTTCCCCGGGGCTTTTCCTGTGTGGCTGGTCAGAGCATCCAAGCTCGGACTGCTGTCCAGAGCGACAACAGAGTGGTGCTCTGTGGGATAGCTCCCGGAGCTACTAAGGTTGATTTGCATCCACACCTAGCCTAATTCGACATAGCCATGTCGAATTTAGCGCTACTACCCTCGTCGGGGAGGAGTACAGAAGTCGAACTAAAGAGCCCTCTATGTCGAATTAAATAGCTTCGTGGTGTGGACGGGTGCACGGTTAATTCGAATTAACGCTGCTAAATTTGAATTAAAGTCCTAGTGTGGACCAGGCCAAAGTGGAAAAGGCCTGCAGTACCTTCTCTCTAAGTAGCAGTTTTCTAGGAGTCCTTCTATCTGGATAGCTGAATCAGGCTCACTCTGTCAGGCTTACCCTGGAAGTTCAATGCATTCCCTGTAGTGTCGGGCATTGTGATCTCCTGGATGGGAGTTCCTATTGCGGATTCAGGAGTCGCTCCAGCTGTTTCCTGCTCAGGGTGATATCTCCCCCGGCTGACTACAGTTTCCTCTCTAGCCCCCCCACCCCCAACATTTCTGATGCCTTCCTCATGAATGTTGGTTCTATACCCTGTCAGGGATGGTCTAGGTTTATGTGGTCCTGCCTCAGCCCAGGGAGCTGGACTTGAGTTTCCCTATATTTCTGTGATTCTATGAATCTCTGTCTGGACTGCTCCTTGTACATGGTAGGTTGGCAATCTACTCCATCTCTTAGTGGATTACTGATCCTGGTGCACTGGTCCTACTCTGTGGCATGGTACAGAGGGGGAGGGCAGTGATCCCACTTCCCTGCCACATTTTCTGATTCTCATTTCCCACAAACTGTCTGTACACTACCCAGAGTGCAGGGAATGCAACTGTGACTGTGTGTGGCTATTGTGAAATTTAGCAAAAATGGGATGCTTTTTGCTTGCTCCCTTTCACTCTGCCTGGCTGCTCACCATGTAGCCTTAGACTTAGTATTTCATAGCCTGATGTTGCATATTTAGAACTAGAGTAGATACAGTTAAAATATTTGTTCTCTTTGTAAAGCTACTTTTTCTGTGGCAGCTGATTATGTAGTTTTGCTGCCCCTGTTTTATGTTTATGTTTCATGCAGAATATGTTGTGGCAGCCACTGACTTTCGTTCCTTGTTCTCAACAGTTGAGTGTATCTGTGCAAATTATAAACAATCACATCTTCATCAATTCATCTATATCTATATCTGAAATATTTTAATGTAGTCAACTCAACTTACTATATGTCATCTTAAAATCTCTTTCAAGAACGACCCACGTTTCTCAGGAGACCAATTAACCAAGTGGTTCTGGAGGAAGAGGCAGTAGAATTCCGATGTCAGGTCCAGGGGGATCCTCAGCCAACAGTCCGGTGGAAGAAAGATGATGTGGATTTGCCAAGAGGAAGGTAAGAGTAACCATTCTTGTTCCCATTGTCAGTCTCTCCTCTCTGGTTAACCCCGATTGCTTTGTTCTCTAGTACCCTTGTAATCAGATATAATAGGTAAGGAAATTTATTGCCTGTTGGTCAAATGACCCTATCAAATATGCACCTGAGCTGGTGAACTAAGGAAAACCACTCGGGGTATGATGACCCATGGAAAAGGGTCTTGGGGAGAGCAATGGTGGAGAGTTATTTTGCCCACATAGACATTCACTCCACTTGAAGAACGTATCTGATGAGCCCCCAGAAACAATAATAAGTACTTTAGAAAGCTGATATTCCAGGCAATAACTTACAAATGCTCTATAGGGGGCAAACAGAGCAGAGTGCTTACATATCACTTGGAAACAGTAGTTGGAAGGCATAAAAATAAGGCAGGCTGGAAGGGTTTGCTGGCTCTTCTCCAGTCTTGCACAATGGTTTGAGGCTAGAAAATAAGTCTGTCTTTTCTGGATTATTTGGAAAGAAAGAAACAAAATGCCAGAAGTAGAGAAAATAAATTAGAGAGAGTTCAGTCATTAGTAACAGATGTTCTGGCAGAAAGAAAGGCAGGAAACCACTAACACAACAGACTTAGTTTAACTTGAAAAACATATTTCCCCAGTGAAAGTGAAAAATAAGGCAACAGCTTGAAAAGGTAGTTATTAATAGAGAGGTGAATATTTGTATAATAATTTCAAGTGCTAGAACTGTAGAGGACTGAGCAAATGAAGGATGAGAAAAGAACTCCAGCTGTGAACACATTAAGGGTGTTCCCATTGAAATGAATTGTAAAGTTCCCATTGGTTTCCCTGGGAGGAGAATCGTCAGGAGCGGTCATGATCAGCAACCAAACATTTCTCCTTACCTGACCAAGCACAAACAAAAGCAATGTTCATATTTCCAGCAATGGTAAAATATTTGGTCATGACATGTTGTTGTTGATATACAAGTAGAAATAACATTAAGGTAGTTTGCATTCATCATCTAACCCCTTGTTCATCTCCCGCATAAACAATATACTGTGTCATACTCATTATATTGTCTTTTCTCATTCTTCTTGAAATGTTCTGTATATAGACAAGTAAAGTGACATGAAAAATAGCACAAAACCATGTGTAGGTATTTTGTTAGCATGTACCTTTGTCAATAGAATAATACTCTCTACAGAAAATGGACATTTCATTGTATTAAGAGGTTTGTTTTTTTCTGAGGTATCAATAAATAATTTTCTGTTTTTTTCTGTGGCTTGCTCCATTATGCTCCGTATGAGCTTGTGTTGTGATAAGATGTTGTGAAAGGTAGCAAGAACATTTTGTTTGACATGTAGTAAACTTTACCTATCCCCGCCCCGATTTCCCTTTGGTAGACTGAAGGCCTCTTAACACCTTCATTTGTTGACCAAAAGTGACTCTGACCATGCCTGTACTGTGAGCTAGGGTCTCATTCCCCTGCTCATGTACACATACTTGTGGTAGCTCAATGAGAGCTAGCACAGGTATAAATAGAAGTGTAGCTGTGATACTAGCATAGGCAATGGCAGCATGGCAGTTTAACTGTGCAGAGTAGAAGCACTGCTGAAACTGATGGGAAAATACTCTGCACGGCTAAGCTGTGCCTCCACTTCTGCTGCCCTTGCTACCATAGCTACCCTACCATTTATACTTGCACTAACTGTCATCAAGTTACTGCATGTATGTGCCTGTGAGCAGGGGAATCATAACCCTAGCTCATAGAGTAGATGTAGCCTTTGCGGGCCTCAGTTTTCATGTGCTTCAATTTCTGTGCGCTTAACTTAAAACAACTTAAAGGGGCCTGATTTTTAGAAAATGCTCAGCGACCAGCATCTGAAAATCAGACCCCATTAAGATGTCTGAAATTGGGTACTCAAAAAAAGCATACTACAAGGATCTATTATAAACATACCACTCTTTCTTCCTGGATGCATACATATTAATCCAAAGATTTTGCTGCTCTCGGTTTGGAGGGTATGACCAATCTATTGCTCCTTCATGATCTACTTTTGACTCATACCCCACCAGTAGAAAACTGCTGATCTCGTTGCTTTAACTGCTACGTTTGATAAAGATTTCAGGCTAACAAAGAACTCCAATCTTCTGGATTTTAAAATATTTAATGTTTGGGTTTTCTTTTTTCACCAAATAATAATAATAATAATAATAATAATAATAATAGAGTTATTTAAAAATGTGTTAACTGGAATTTGTTTCTTCCTGTAACGTTCCTACTAGTGATATATTGTGACATCAAAACTAATGTAATGATAATACATATTGAATTTGGGTATACTGTATGTATTTGCACGTAATGTGGTAAGACTAATATTTTAGGAACTGATCCTGCAAACACTATTGCCAAATGTAGCATTTACTGTTGTGCACAGGTCCATTGAAGTCAGTGGTAGCAACTCATGGTGCAACAATACTCTTAGTAATATTTTCAAGATTGGGTTGTTAATTCCCCCCACCACCCAAAAAATTAATAAAATGACAAAAAACAGAATAGGACAAATAACCCTAAATTCGTTACACATGTTGAACGTACCATTTGAATAGAATGCATATTTATAGCTATTAAAATATATCTTTACTTTGCAGTTTAAAATAAAGGGAGATTTTTGACAGAGCTATTGTTCCAAATGCAGTAACAAATGTATGTATATCTAGTGTGAGAACCAGCATCAGGGAAGCTTATGATTAAAATAATTACATCAAACTTGGGATTTTGATGTGTGGGCAGATCAAGATGTCCTTTTGGTTTTGATTTTTGTTTCACTGCGTATACTTTCATGCTTAGGACATCTATTGTGTTCAGGTGCTTTTTTTAAAAATCATTGTTATTACTATTAAGTCAGTCTTGTAAGTAGAAATTCCAGATTCTGAACTGATGGTGGTTTGCAATTAAGTTTTATATTTCATTAGATCAGTGTTTCCCAAACTTGGGATGCCACTTGTGTAGGGAAAGCCCCTGATGGGCCGGGCTGATTTGTTTACCTGCTGCGTCTGCAGGTCCAGCCGATCGCGGCTCCCACTGACCGCGGTTCACTGCTCCAGGCCAATGGGGACTGCTGGAAGCGGCGCGGGCCCAGGGACGTATTGGCTCCCATTGGCCTGGAGCAGCGAACTACAGCCAGTGGGAGCCGCAATCGGCTGGACCTGTGGCAGGTGTAGCAAACCAGCCTGGCCCGCCAGGGGCTTTCCCTAAACAAGCCGCATCCCAAATTTGGGAAACACTGCATTAGATCATGTTCATTCTTACTGCCTATATGCTCTTCTCTTTCTTTTCATATTTTAACTATTGTGAGATGCATTACCTTTAATTTCATATCCAAATATGATTTCTTCTTAGTAAAAGTTTGATTTTAAAACATCCACCGGGCTTTCACACACACACACACACACACACACACACACACACACACACAAAACTGGTTTTCATTGTTTACTTAAATGGAAGGGAGATGCACGCTAACATTCTGATCATAACCAGCTTTAGCCACCAGAGAATACCCCAGATGTTATGTTTTTATAGTGCAGTTTAACATTGCATTAACAGGTTTTTTGCATTTATAATTGGAAGGTACAATGTTAGAATCTTCATCTTAGTCCTTAGAACATCACAAGCTGCTACAATGATACTTAGATTCATTCATTTTAAGACCAGAAGGTCTAGGCTGACCTTCTACATAACGCCCAGGTCTTTCTCAGACTTACTGCTTCCCAGGATAGATTCTTCCTCCTCTTATAAATGTGGCCTGCATTCTTAAATGTATAACCTTACATTTGGCCCTGTTTGCTTATGCCCCTCTTACCAAGCGATCCAGATTACTCTGTATCAGTGACCTCTCTTCTTCATTATTTACCAGACCACCAATCTTTACATCATTTGCAGACTTTATCAGTAATGGGTTTGTGTGTCCTTCCAGGTCATTGATAAAGATATTAAATAGTATAGTGCCAAGAACCAATCCCTGTTTGATCCCATTAGAAAAACACCTACTTTATGATGATCCCTCATTTACAATTGTATTTTGATACCTATCAGTAAACCAGTTTTTAGTCTATTTATTATGTGCCATGTTGATTTTGTATTATTCTATATTCTTTATCCAAAATTATGATACCCAGTCAAATGCCTTTCAGATGTCTGAGAATATTATATTAATTTTTTTTGGTAATATGTATTTTCCATAAACCCATGTTGGTAATGCAACGTTGACAGATCCTGGTCATTGGTGGACAGGATTGAACCTGGGGCCTTTGGAGCTAAATGCATGAGCCTTTACTGCATGAACTATAAGCATATAGCTGTTAGCTAAGGCTGTAGAGCAGATTCATTAATCTCTGCCTCTACGTGGTCTCGACGCCACCAGAGAGGACAGAACACCACACCCAGGAGGTGTGTGGGTTACATACTTCCCCTAGCTGAGCAAGCACGTCCCGAGCTTCAGAGACTTCCCAGTTGAAATCCCAGATGAGCCCTCACTTGTAACGCGAACAGATCCCCTGTTGTCAGCAAGGGGGATAGAATCTGGGGCCTCTGGAGCTTAGTGCGTGAGCCTCTATTGCATGAGCTAAATGCCATATGGCCGTTAGCTAAGGCTGTGGAGCAGACTCATTAATCTCTGTCTCTAAGTGGTCTCGGTGCTACGAGATGGGACAGAACACCACACCCAGGTGTGCGGGTTACAGTAACATAATTAATGCCAATCTTTCTTTAACTCTTTTAGTTGAGTCCTTTGGTTTAGGTAGTTAGTATCAGTCATTCCATTATTTTTTTTCTGGGATCAATATCATGCTAACAGGCAGATGCTTCTCAGCAGTCTCATCAGGAAGGCTGAGGATTCGAAGGACGTGGAAGTTGCTCTCTCTAGAGAGAGGACTAGAGCACCCCCCTCCATGATGACATAGCTTCATTGAAGTAAATAGATGTGCGATGATTTATACCTGCTGGGGATTTGGCCTAAGTTCTTTAGGTCAAGGCTGAGATACATTGATGAGGCAGTACAGGGAAGGCTTTATGTGGACAGAGCAGGACAGTGAGGACAGACACATGCATGGAATTAAGCATAAGATCACAACTTTTATTAAACTTTATCACAGGGGAGGCTACCCACCTACCACCCATACTCTCCTATACCAGGCATTTATTTGGTTCCACTGCAGAAGTTACAGGGCTCCTTACCATGTAACCCAGAAAGCAGAGTAGGCTCTCCTCAGTCTACCCTCCAGGAGTCAGCTCTCTCTAAGTCTTAGCACCCTCCATCTCCCCCCGCCCCCGCTGCCGTCCAAGGAGAACAGAGGATGTAGCAGGGCCACAGGGTCTGACCCTATCACAGGAACCCAATGTCCTTCACCAAAATCCCAGGTTTCTTACCTCTGGGAACCATTCATTAGCCACTCTGGCAACTGGCTACAGGTTGCAACAAATAAACAATTCCACCCCAGTATCTCAGTTACATACTAAGCACCTTCCTACTTAAACTCCCTGGTCTTCTGCCAAATGGCCCATAGGAGAAAAAATTCCTTCCTGATCCCCTAAACAGGTGATCAGCTAGACCTGCCGCATCTGTCTGGCCAAATTCCCACTCCTTGTTTGGAAGGGTAGGCTGCGCTGCTGGAACAGATCCAAAGTAGACTCCACATGGCCTCCATGCTGGATTAAATCCTGAAGCTGGGGAATGCTGGCCAATCAGTACCTTTCACTCCCCAGCTGGCCAATGAGTTCCAGAGACTCCCAGGGGGAGGTGCTACCTATTGTCCCTTGGCAAGTGTCTCCCTCCCTGGCTGCTTGGACGGTTTCCCTTTGTCACTGACCCCATCAGATCCCTGTTTGTGTGGGTGAGTGGATTTCTACTACCCCTTTCTGTGCTTTACGTGTTCACTGAATAAGAAGATTACTTTAGTTTCTAGTTCTTTCACTCTAGTACATTTTATGACCGCTCAGCTTCCTTTAAGGATGAGGTAAAGTGAGGAAAAATCTATCATTTATATAAACAAAATCTTAAAGTGACGTCCTCATCATTCAAAGAGTACTTGGGACTCTAAAGCCATTTTGAACTGTATTTTATCTAGGCAGCTGAATTTGGAATAATCTGAAAGAACAGCTTTTACTATATATATATTTGTTCAGTGTGGGCAAAGATATTTGTCTAGCTGTAGACAAAATGAATATCTAAAAGATGGGCAAGTGACAGCATGACAGCTCTGTCAGTTGAAATTGAAGACAACTTCTGAGTATTTTCTCTTTGATTGAATGGGAGATTTTTTTAAAGAGAAAATGAAGTGAACTTGCATCTTCTGAGCACCTCTATTATAAGCATTTTGCATCTATGTTTCAGTATGAAACCTTCAGAAAGTTTTCCCTTTGCATCCCTTATTACATAAATAAAACCCTCCTCTGAGCAGATGTTCCACCCATCTATTTGTCTTACAGCTTAGAGTGTCAATTTCCTATTTCCACAGCTGATGACATTCTTTGTGCAGCTGCCTAATGTTAGTGTATATTCTGTTTTTAAATAATAATCTCCTCTTGGCTTCATCCCAGGAGTACAATGGCAGGATTATAGGAGATGCCCACTAGGGTGACTAGTGTTAAAGGTTTATTAAGGTTTCCATTCAAGATTTCAGCTTTCAAAAATGTCTAGTTCAGTAATGCTAAAACATGAATTTTGTTATACAGAGTGTTAGGCCCTGATTCTGAAATGAGCACCTCATAGGAAGCAATTGTACAAAGTAATTTGCAAGATCAGGATATTAGCCTACAAGAATGTAAATGTCTCTCTCTCTCTATCAATCTAAATTCTTCTTTAAACTTTACTGAGAAATCTAAGAGTAAGGAGAGCATAATCACGTATCATACTTAGGAGATAATACAGTCAAATTATATAGCTGTTACTACACCAAACTTTGTGTTGCATAGTAATTGAAAAGCCCTTCAGCTCCTTAGAAACCTTCCTATTATAATTTTAGTTATAAAGATCCTTTTGTGATCAATGTGTATATCAAGTTGCAGCTGGATTAATTTAAGAAAAGCAAGCAACTCATAACTTCTGAAGAAACTTTGAGTATTTTTAAGTTATATTAACAATAAAGTTGCAATCTAGTGTTTTTGTTCAGATTCCTATTTACAAAAATAAATGAATGATGTTATTTTTAAGCTGAATTCAAGTAGAAATATGAAGTTTGGATTGGTGTTTTTAGCAAGATTTTTCAAAATTGGATCCCTAAAGTAAGTTTTCCATGATAGAATTTTCAAAAGTGTCTAAGTGGTTTAGGAGCATAAATCCAAATGAAAGTCAATGACTGGTGCTTCGAAGTCATGTAGTTATTTTTTTAACAAAAATCTTACTCTTAAATCCTTTTGTAAGTGCCTAAATAAAAGACCTGATTTCCAAAAGTTCTGAGAAATGAGAGGTAACAAAGTAAGTGGTCAGGGCACTATCCTGGGACTTCGGAGACCTGAGTATAAGTCCCTGTTCCACCACAGGTTTCCTGTGTGAGTTCTGGCAAGTCACTATAGATACTCTTGAAAATCTCATTAGGAACCAACCTGCATCATTAGGAGCATAAATATCTTTTTTAAAATTGGCCCTTAGTGTCCCTATAATTCAGTTCCTCATCTGTAAAATAGAGATAATAGCATGTGAGGGAGTTGTGAAGGTAAAGACAAAGACTGTGAGATGCTCAGATAATAAAGTAATAGGGGGCTATATATGTATTGTAGATAGGTTTTTTATTTTAAACTTTGAAGTAGGCACTGCAAGGAAAATATGTAAAGGTTTTGGTGCCTGGTGCCCCCTTATTAACCACATAGTTACAGAACACTGTATTCGTTTCCAAAGAAACTGGTCATCAATTAAGAAAGCTCTAAGAAAGGGTCCATGGACACAGTTTATACAATAATATTGCTGCCTACAGCCATATTCCTCTTATATTGTTTTGATTGTATATTAACTGAATTATTCAGCATTTCTACTCTTTTGTAGACCACAAACTACTCCCAACAGATTAACAATTCCCTATATTACAAATTTTTGGTACTAAACCAACAGGGAAAATAATAGTACAATGTGAACTCTGGGATGTGTAAAGCTTCATTCCAGAGGCTGTCCATTTTGAATCAATGACCCACGACTGAAATGCATTGTGAGTCAAGGAGAGAGGCACATGGTGTATATTTTATTTTAATTGCTCTAAAAATTCTACATCAATCCATAGCTACCACACTGCACTGAGGCTAGGGGAATAGTTAATCAAGTATGACTCATGTCAAACTACTGAAGGTGAACAGGAAATTGTGCAGTCACTAGCCTGATGCCCCTAGCTAAAAGATTAGGTTCACTATCTCATGAATAAACTTGGTTTGCCATATAAATGATACAGGTAGAAAGGACAAAGATGATTTCAAAGCAACTGAGGACAAAAGATTATTTCAAAGCAAATAAGTTAGGCAGAGGAACCAGGCCATATTGGATTTTTTTTTAAGTCAGTATACCACACCCTTTTTCAGTGACACAGTTCGGTGTCCAGTTGTCTCCATGATACATGATTGATGTAAACAGGACTTACTGAAGGGCAAATAGACTCCTAAGAAATGGGGAGTAACAGTTAAGACCTCTAACCAAATATGGCCTTACTCAAATCATGACTCTGCTCCTTTTAATCCTTAGAACAGGAAGGGGGGCATTGTTATTGTTTGAGATTCTTTGGTGGAGGGTGACATTTCTTTGGCTTTCTATTTAATAAAAATCTGAATAGAGTTTGTGCAGTGTTTCATGTCTTCAAATTTCCTAGTAAAGCCTAAGAGAGCAGCTGCATAGCCTGTAATTATGTAGCAAGCAATACAGGATTTTTTTTTTCCTGAGGAAGTGAAGAGATTTTCAATTACAAGTTAAAATTTATGACACGCTGTAATAACTGTTTAAACCTTTCACATAGAAGAAGATAGCAGTGCCAGCTCTTCATAAGAGTGAGACTTACTCAGAGAATGTATTTTACAGTTGCCTTAAAAAATGTCTTAAGTAGCAATCACATGGGTCTTTTTTTTTTCTTTTGGTATTCCAGCCCAGAACAGCTGGTTGAGCCCTGTAAATACATCTTTAATGAAATTACAACCTGCACTTGTAAGTTGCATTTACAGACACTGTCTGATTAGATGAGCATTGTACTAAGGAATGAAAAGTGGCAACTGCACCAGCAGAAAGAGTTATTTATTTTAGATGCCATCCGCACAATGGGAGAAGGTAGGCAGGGAAACCTTAAGTTATACTTCAGAATTAAAGTGGTATGCAGTTTACACAAAGTGCATTGCTAAGTGTTATGAGATTGAGGGTTATTATATGAAACAGCAGAGAAAATCATAAAAAGCAGAGGTATGGTTTGTTATTTACTTAAAATTGACAATGTTCATTTTAAAAATTATTTTGGAAAAATACATGCATTATGTTCTGTTAAAGGATAATCTCTTGTGCTTATATGTAAAAAAAAGTCATTATTCAAACCTCTGATTTTATATTTAATTTGATTAAGCAATTGTTGAAGTGAGAGCTATATGAGCACCAACTTCAGTCACAAGTGAGAATTTAGACAAAATTAGAAGTTCTCTTTTTTTTCAAGTATGAATTTGGCTACATTTTGGCCTCAACTGTAAGGCCCATGTAGCAGCCCATGACACATTTTTAAATCTAGTATCTTTTTTTAGTGCACGTAATTTCATACACATTCTGTGGGCACAAATTCCATCAATTGGATTTCTGATTTGCATGCATTGTCAGGCAGAGATCTAGTTTCCAGGATTAGCACTGGTAATTTCTGTTGACACAAAATTGCAGGTACAAGACTTCATTTTAAAAATCAGCCCTTTAGTGTCCACAATAGTAGGACTCTTCGGAAAGAGTTTCAGATAAGACTTGTATCAGGTCTTCTAAATGGATAAAAGTCAGAAACTTTCATTTTTAAAAAGGATTTAGTTAGGGCCTGATCCCGAGCACTTATATTTCCCTTTGACGCCAACATCTCTCAGAATCAGGCTTTAAAAGCTGTTTCAGTAAGTAAGAAAGAAACTGTGTAATTTTGAATTCTATTGTACAAAAGAAGCGCTACATAACAACATTTATATTTTGTGGATGGAACAGTGAGGTATTTAACTGCAGTCTCCTCTAGTTACAACCAAGGGGAGAATGACCTTTCAATGAAATATGAGTTAATAACCCTACAGTGCTGAGTGCTTTGGTCGAGTTAATCTTAGTACAGATTGTAACAAAATGTAGTCTAATGTGTACTGAAAATTAATTAGAGGAAAGACTGTGTTTTAATGGTGTGATGGATCTAATCTTTGATTACATCAGCAAATTTCTGTTGCAATTAATAACAATTAATCGTATTAAATAAAGGAATCAGGGGGAAAGGTTTGTCATATTAACTGTAGCACTCACACTATATCACCTTACATCCATTGTGTTTTCCATTCTCAGCATTTTGCTTCCTAAACTAACCATCAAGGAGAGACTGACTCCCTTTATGAGGAACATAGGGGAGAAAACAGGATGTTTTTAATAGCTTGTCAAAGAGAGAGAGTAAAAGAAAGAAATTGAATGTGATATTTGTATACTTATGTGCAACTGGAGAGACTAGAGGCAGTTTCCAGAGGATATTGTTGTCCAGTGTTAAATACAGCACATGGCTGGTATATGTTGGTCTATAATATAACTTGTGGATATTTCATACAACTTAACAGATCAAAAGTAGAGGTCCAAGACCTGCAATACAAACATATTTATTTGCTGCTATCCTAAAACAGATGAAGTCATTTAAAACTGGGGTGTGTGTGTGTCTTCTATATAATTCTTATCAAGTATCAAAGTGGTGCCCCACTCACCATGATTCTCTCCTGTTGGCCCTTCCCTTTCACCTGAGGATTGATTCCCCCTCTCCTTTGTATTTAAGAGTCAACAGCCCTCCAGAAGGTGAGAAAGGGAGTTGATACCTCTCAGAGGTGGTATTATTTCAAACTGTCTTTTTGCAGACTCATGAAGACAATCCTGCATTGATGTGATTCAAGTCTGGAAGAATTTATTTACAACCATGTGGCTACAGACTTAAAGTGACCCTGTCAACCAGCAATTTAGTGCAGAGATGCTCAAATTTTGCCACATGAACAACTGGTGTTCTGTGGAGCACTTGCTGCTTCCCCACTGAAAGCTGGTTGGTCACAGATGGTTTTTGTTTTTTTTCCACCTTTTCAATCCTTTTAAAAATCAGAATACTTAAATTCTGTTGAAATTGATAATGTTCTGGAACAACATTCCAGCCCAATGATATTCCCTTCAAGCACTGATTCTTCCTTTACAATTTTTCTGGTTTTTATTGGATATTAAATAAATGCTGTTGAAAACCGTGATGTAGAATTGCATTCAAATTAAAAATTCTTAATATGACTTGTTCCAGTCTATTACCACTTGCAATATTGGAAAATTTTGGCTATACCAAATAAAAAAGCTTGGTAATTGCATTGTTTGTAACATTTGCTTCTAAAATTCAGAAATGTTGAGCAGGTTCTCAGAGTTCATGCTAAGGAAGCCTGCGTTTTTGATATGTACTACACTCTTTTAAGGACATGAAGTAATTTGGGTTTCTGATAAATAATTACACTGCCTGGGTTGACTAATACGACCATATACTTTTTTTTAAAATTGTGTGGAAAAAAATTGCATGGAAACCCTTTCAGAAGAGAAATAAGATGTATTCTCCACAAACAGGAATTAGGACCAGTAGCCACTAGCTCACTGGTACTGTTTGGAAGGTGGGACACAGGGAGACTTCCTCTCTTATTTTAAGTATGTTCCTTCCCAGTAAAGGATATGAAGGATGAGCATTTCATTAGAAGAAATCAAAGGTTGCCCATGAAACCACTGCAGAAGAATGTTTATACTGTAAGAACCAACAAACCTCTGACATGAGCCAGCTCCTGTTGTTAGGTCTTGTGCTGAGACCAATTCAACAATAGTGAAACAACTGGTTTTAATAACATGATTTTGAGTTCAACTGTAACATCAAAAATGCTTGAATTAGAACATTAACACGATTTCCTCTTTAGTGACCACCTTATGCTTTGTTCTTGCTTTACAATAGAGATTAGAAAATCTTTCAGTTAATTTCACTGACAAGACTACCGTAGTTAATCATCACGCTTAAGGCAAAGAAGCATAGACCAGCCAACACAAATTCTGTTCATTTCAGAATGTTAACAAGCAGCATGTTCAGATTTCTGAAAAATGCTTCTTTTAACTGTCTAAAAGCATGTTTAGTGAATTCAAGATGCTGATCTTGGCTCAGGCTTGGTTATTGGATTCCAGCCATGGCTGTATCCTTTTTTTAAAATGTATAAGCAGAAATGGACATGAAGTAGTATTTCCCCCCTTCTTTAAAGTGAATTTTGTGGCTGTGAAAAGTGCTAGATTGACAGCCCTGAGACTTGAGAGTCCTCTGTTGACAGATGAATTACGACATGGGCAGCAGTAATGTCCCCAGTGCCTGACAAATACATTTCAACTCTGATGTAAAGAACCATTTCAGAGCTAGGAGGATAGGTCTCCATGCCAATTCATTATGGGTATATCTAGGCTGCAGCTGAGAGCGAGCCTCCCAGCCTGGGTAGACAGACTTGTGGTAGTGGGGCTCATGCTAGTGCACTAAATATAATGGTGTGGATGTTGCAGCACCTGGGGAAGCATGAGTCACCCCCAGGTCTGAGCACAGGTAGCTAGGCTGAGCTGCTGCCAGTGCCACAATGTCATTCAGCTATTTTTAGTATGGTAGTGTGAGCCCCGCTTCCACAAGTCTGGCTCACTCCAAGCTGCAGTGTACGCATACCCATAATGAATTGGCGTGGAGAGCTACCCTCCTTTAAATCAATGGTCCTTTACATCAGCGTTGAAGTATATTTGTCAGGCACTGGGGACATTTGTATCACTGCTGCCCATGTGGCCTCTTATGTCAGAATGCCAAAAAGGGTGACAATTGGTTCTGATTTTTGTGTCACGGAGAACTGTCTGTCAGGAGCTGAAGTGAGACCACAAAGCTATTTCACGTAGTCATAGGTGGTAACAATTTCCAGTCAATACTGACCTTGTCTGTAATTGAAAAGGTAATGTAGAGGTGAGGTGAATGATTCCATATCCTTTTAATAAGCCCTTCAGTCCTTTAGTCAAACACAAACATTTGGTCCTTTGTATACATTTTGGTGTTACAGATTTACTTCACTGTCTGTGAGAGAACTTCTTTGTGGAAAAGAATGGCATCCTGACTCTCTTCTTCTTCAAATCCCTTCTTAGCACCTAAACTTTATGGCTAGCTTTCCAGCATTGACCGTGTCTCTTACCAGTCACTGTAACTTTTAAAGAAAGAAAACTTAACACACTTCATTTGTCTTTTGCTATGGATTATCCTTCCCATTGTTTATTCTTTTTTATCTGTAACCATCACTTTTGAATTTTGTCTTATTTAGATTTTGAGCTGTCAATAATGTGTACATACATACATATGTGTGTGTGACTTATGGCACTGTATAAATATTAATAACAAAAAAATGCATTGCTTGCGGAGAAAAATCACATGTTACTTCAGAACTTGAAGCAATTTTGCACAATGAATGTAACTGTTAGAGTTTTATATTATTTTAACGTATTTCAGGCCACTCTATCAAATGCCAAAAGCATATGTTGGTTTAAGGAATAGTGAGCATGTGGTTTTGTACTTTATATTGCTGCAATTAATACTGGAAATAGTAGTTTAATTATAAAAATGTGCTGATAGCAAACCATAAATGTTTTCAGATGAAGCCAAAAAATTCTTTCCAAGTGTTTAATGTGCCAATAGCAGATGTGAAAAATAACTTATGCCACTTAGCTCTGTCCCTGGTCCAGGTCCTGGGCCCTACTTTGGCCACTTCACTTGGTCTGCAAGTGAAAAACCACCAGGAAGCCATTTTAAAAAGCTACCTGAGGATTTCCGTGGCATGGTGAATTCAGAGAAAGCATATGGATCCTATGCTGTGCATGTACCCTGCGGCTGGTGTAGGAGGCATGCCCAGGGAAAAGGG
Organism: Mauremys mutica; assembly: GCF_020497125.1. Taxonomy (NCBI): domain Eukaryota; kingdom Metazoa; phylum Chordata; order Testudines; family Geoemydidae; genus Mauremys; species Mauremys mutica. The sequence goes on along the minus strand of NC_059072.1, from coordinate 185,620,160 downwards.
AGTGTACAGGTAGCCACTATGTGGAGCAGACTGCCACAGTCCACCTGCTCTAATGCTGAGTTGGGGGCTCTTAGCAGCTGGCTCAATTTAGAATGGTCCTGAGTTGACTCTAAGATACATCTCAAAACCACACCAGCATCTGGGATCCCCAGGCTCAAGGATATATAAAGGTTATTTAAAGCTCTGTGTGTGTGTGTTATTTTTATACACACACACACACAAATAAAGGTAATTTAAAGCATATATAAACTGTCAGCACACTATTATACAACTGTCACTTATCAAAACCAGCAATGAGTGCATTCATATATGCCAGAGACTGCCAAATTTCACAATCAGAATCACCCAATTTCTATTAGAATTTCCTCACCAGCAATGTTTTTTTCATCTGCTCGCTTTCTCTTTATTTCTCGTTTATTAAAGCCAGACCCATTCTAACTGTGACTTGTAGAACAGGAATAATTTTATGTGATTTTAAAGTGGCTGGTTTGTATCCACACATCTATCTTATATATAACTCACTTCTGTGTTGCCTTCAGAGCTGAGCTCCCAGCCAGCAGCCACAGAGCTTCCTGCAACCAGTGGAGGTTCCCGGAGGTGTGTCTGACCCAGCCACGGGAATGGCCCAGTGCATGATAGGAACCCCCTGCTGGGGTGTCCCCAGACTGCCCCTCCCTGGTTCCGGATCCAGCGCTCAGGGATTAAAGGGGCCTTGGGCAGGATGTGGGGGGGGACCAGGCTCTCCCCCCCCAAAAGCGATGACCATCCCATATCCTGTGATCCTCACTTCTGCGCTGCTACTGGTGCCATTTAGCTGCCGAGCTTTGAAGGCAGCACCACCGGCAGCAACAGCGCAGAAATAAGGGTGGCGATCCTGCGACCTCCCACGACTCCCTTTTGGGTCGGGACTCCCACGGTTACAGCACTGTGAAATTTTAGATGTAAACATCTGAAATGGTCGGGCATTATGGTGTGCGCCTGTAATCCCAGCTTTCCATTATAAAATAACTTCATTTTTTTGGAACTTTTCTTTTTTACTTGTTAATTAGCCTGATAAAAAAAATTAAGCTGTAGGCTTATAAAATGGAGCAAAATATCTCACTTTTTGTAGTAGCTACAAGAAATCTGCACACAAACTCTCTTTTTAATAAAGATAATGTCGTGAACATACTTTGGAGAAAAATCCGCAGATAGTATAAACTGTTGTAACTTCATTTAAATGAGGTTCACCAATTTGCACCAGTGAAAGATCTAATCCTTCTTCTTGTAAACTGCTTTCTGCAGAGACCATGACTTTCTATGGGCCACATTTGGAGAACTATATGAATGCTAAAATTCATGCCCATTGATGTGTCTTATCTGCATTCACAATTGCAATGATTGAATACACAGTCAAAGGAAATGCACGCTCACATCACCAGTTAGACATTTACCAGGCCATCTATGAGTGTAATGACTGCAGCTGCAGACACAATTGTGCTAATTGTGCATGCAAAGTAGGCATGTAAGCACATGTGTATTTTCTAATTTTCTTAATTACGTGGACATTTTTGGAAATCTTGCCTTCAATGTGTTTTGTAAAGCACTGTGTAAATTTATTACACTCTAATGGAATAGAAGATAGCAAATCCAAGAACCTTCATTTTAACAGTCACCTACACAGCATTTGAATTATCAAAAGTTCTATAATTTCAGTACATTATCTTTTTTTTATTTGTTAAGTGCAGACAGATGATTGGGTACTGAACAATGAACAAATAAAGTTTTAGAAATGGGGCAAAATCATTAGCAGCGGAGAAGAAAAATAATTTAACCATTTTTTTTATAAATTCAAACCAATGCATGACAGTAACCTCAATATATTAACTATTTTTAAGCATTGTAGATTAATTTGTTGTGTTTTATTCATTATTTGGTGAAACAGATGGTAATGGTTTTGTCACAGTTTTCTTTTCTTTTTCTTTTCTTTTCATTTCCCCACTTTGTCACAGCTGGTTACCAATCAATCTCAATTCACGGTACAGTGATGATAGCACATGTTGTCCGGGGGCCAAATCTGATTGGGTTGCATTTTTTCAGCAGTGTTTCATATCAGAAAAAAACGTGTCTGCATGGCAGGGACTGTCAGCACACTATTGTACAACTGTCATTAATCAAAACCGGCAACAATGAGTGCATTCATATATGCCAGAGACTGCCAAATTTCACAATCAGAATCACCCAATTTCTGTTAGAATTTCCTCACCGGCAATGTTTTTTCATCTGCTCGCTTTCTCTTTTTTTCTCATTTATTAAAGCCAGACCCATTCTAACTGTTACTTGTAGAACAGGAATAATTTTATATGATGTTTTAAAGTGGCTGTTTTGTAGCCACACATATAATGACTGCTTATTTAAAAATCCTCTCTCAACTCAGTACTGATGGCTGAAGAGTAAGCTAGAGTGAAAGGTTAAGTACCTCAAACTGTTTAACAAAAGAACTATTTAAAAGCTATTAGATGATAGTAAATACATATAACTACACATTAGGGGCTACATGTTATAGTTAATTTTGGCATCAGCTTGGGTAACAGCCAGTAATATTCAGGTAGTATATTGAAAGGTGTTTCTTGACACTATGCATATTGTACAAGCGTTGGTTGTGACTTCATAGTTAATTAAGATTGAGCTGATTTTTTCCCCTTAACACTGAGATTCAGCCTTTTTTGTTATACACGAGTACAGTGTATCATCCCCAAATTTACCCTGCTCATTCTCTGAGTACAGAATGAATGTTCTAACACTTTACAAGTTCATCCCTTAATAAATTTGAGTTACAATTAATTTTAAAATCGGTTCTGTAAGAAATTTAGCATTCACTATCAGACCTTTTTCTGCCCTGAGTGATCTTAATAATGGAGTAACCCAGGCCCTGCAAACTTTCCATAAAGTTAAAGCTCCTTGAAATCTTATGTATGGGCTACATTTGAAGAAATTATGTTGTAATTAAGCTAAGTTATTACTTGTTGTATTTAATTAGATAGGGATGGGTCAGTGACTGAGGTCATTCTTAACTGGAGCCATGATAGAATCAATCATCATTGCGTGCTAATATTCTATTGGTAGAAATGGGTCAGTGACATGAGGAAGTCTGTGCATGTGTCAAGAGTTTTCACTGATAAATTACTTTGCTGCTAGTTGTCACTGCTTTTAAAAGTTATGTCGCTGTATGCTAGCAAATGAAGGACCAGTCTGTGCTGTCTTCTTTGCACTGCTCCAGTTTTACTTACTTACACACACAGAGACAGACACACAGACACACACACACAGAGCTTTAAAATTGATGCTACATATGTTCAGTTCACTAGAGATATCACATGGTAACATTCTCTTTGGGGCTCTAGGTTATTGTTCATATATGATATTTTTAATATTTAAATACTTATACCGTTCATCAATAGTAAGGGACAGGGGTCCAGTTCTCATGTGTTAAAATGGACTATTCCAGAGCCTTCAGTACCTCCAGGTCTCAGCATGGCCATAATTTGGTCAGGTGTGATACTCCAGAGGGTCAGTGACATTAATCTAGATGCAGGAGATCTTGCCTGCAAAGTTAGATGCAAGCGTTTTATAATAGGAGATACTGGACTTTGGTAGTAGGAGAAGGCAGTTTGAATTGATTAGATTGTTCACCATCCACAACAGTTCCGCGGGATGTGACTTTACAAAGACCATGGTGGAGGAAAAGAAAGATTCAGTGTTACCACCCCTTCTTGCACAGGGTCATTTGTGCTGCTGTGATCAGATTCAGAGCCAATTTTCCTTCAGTCTTCTTACTGCCTGCTTCATCTGTCAAAGTTTATCATTTAACCATGGTGACTTATGTGGACAGTGTGGATGGAACAGATGACTGAGGGGTATTGCATCAATGGTTCAGGACACCAGATGGTTGTAATGTCCCACGAGTGCCTCCATGCACTGGTCTAGTTGCTAGATGGCATGTTCTTTCAGGATGGTCCAGAAACCCGCTGAGGCCCTGGCGGCTGTGCAGGCAAGAAGGCCTGGACCTCAGTTTGAAGTACCAGTAATTGATGATTGGACCTTGATAGGGACATGTTTACTCTACCCTCCATGTCAATACCCAAGTGGATGATTAAGATTGTGCTCTAGTTCTGCATTCTGGCATGCCAGGCGGCCAGCTTTTTCACCTGGTAGTCTTTTCACAATCTGCATGATGGACAGGAACAAACATAAAAGCTGCTGAGGCTTACAAGGCAGCTGGCTGGCCCACAGCAAACAACACATCCGTGAGACGAAGAGGAGCAAGTCAGCTGCAGCCCACAGCAAACTGCAGAGTCATGCCCCAGACTGCCTACATTAAAGTTCAAACAGTCAGTCAGGCACAGTCTTGCTGCCGTCTGGTTTTAGCCCAGCAGTGGTCAGAGTGCCATTTGGATTTTATCTTTCCTTAAAAAACAAACAAACAAATAAACAAACAAACAAAAACACTTCCTCAAAATAAATGGCCAGTTGCTGCCCCACACTGTAGGGTTTTTTTCTACCCTCACCTAATCTCTATGTGGTAGCAAGTCTTAATTTCAGAATATTTTACAGGAACCGAATGTGGCCCCACGTGTCTTACTTCTCTAGAGCTAGCCCTGTGTCAAGGAAATAAGCATTCTCTCTTGTTTGTAGCAGTTTGTTTGCCAAAGACAGTAGCTTCTCCATCCGTATGGGAAATGGGTGTTGTATTCTTGTGATTTTATGGAAGTTATTGCTTCCATTTGCCTTTCACTCCTATGAAAACAGTGATTTCAATTTGTCATTGACTGGTGCAGCACAGTGAGCAAAATTACATAATTCAGTGCAACACCCCAGAATAAATGTGCCATAATAACCGCATATGGCTTTTAAATGCATATTTACAATAGCTGCTCAAGGAATGGAGGGCCAGATTCTCTGCTGTCATAATTTTTAACCTCAATGGAATTATGCCAACAGTAAATACGGCCCTAAATTTTTGGAATACACTGTAGCACCCTCCCGCTTTTTCCTCTGGCATACCATTTATGCATCAGATAAATGTGACATACTGAATAAAAGTGCACCTATATATGATTCCTAAATACATACGTGACAAGTACTTATGCACCATCATGCACACCAGTAGTAGAATGGTTAGCCTTAGTTGTTCTTTTTGTTAATTTTTATATAGCTTCTTACCTAATGAATTTATTGAATATGAAAGGGAACAATCTCAGATCACAATAAAAGCTCTGCAGAATATAAAATAAGGGGATTCTGATTTTTAATTATCCCTGAAACTATTAATTTTAATTGATAATTTGAGCATTACTTGGCAAAACTGATCTTTTTACAGTATTTCAGCATGTCGAACTCATGGGTTAATGTTTCAGTAATTTTGTTAGTACACTAACATCCCAGTAGCTTTACTGTATATTGACTGCATCTATTACAAGTACAAAATAAAAAAGTAATAACAATACATAATAATTAGCATGTACACAGAAATTAACATCTGGGGTTCAGAAATGGTTTACAAGTTTTAATAACTTCAGCCTCACACTACACAATCTCACAACACTCCGGAGGGAAGTAGCTGAATTATGCTCTGATTCAGCAAAACATTTACACATGTGCTTAAATCACATTTAAATTATGCAAGTGCTTAATTGGGACCATAGTCTCCATTCTACAGGTAAATAAATGGAGGCAGAGTGCAGTTGAATCACTTACTAAGGGTCACACAGTGTGTCTTTGAAGATCTAGGTATAAGACTCAGCTCCCTCGAGGTCCAGTCTGGTACTTTATCCTCAAGAGCATCCTTCCCCCTTAGAGTTGACAAATCTGCAGCTAAACGTTATGGTCAAGATCAGTTAATTTCACGTATAGTAGGGTTGTTACCTCCAAACAGAATGTTTATCCAAATTCTGTAAAGGGGAATATTTCAGGAGTAAAATATACCTCATAAAACCCTTTGTGGGACTTAGAGTGCCCATTGAAATCAATAAAAGACAAAGACTCCCATTGACTTCAATGGATCAGTCCCTAAAACAGCCATAATATTTTATCAAGCGAATGTTTTTCAGGATGACAGCAATTGAAATCTGAATATCTTTCAGAATTTAAGTTAAAAAAAAAAAGCTTTACAAATGAATGTTCATTCATACTGAAGTATGCACACTATGCAGATACATTCTGAATAGCTTTAGCACTAGAATAAGAGTAAGTAACAAGAAAGAGGAAAAAAGGGGAGACAAATGCAATGAAAATGTTTCTTCTTTGTTTAAAAATAAATAAATAAATAAATATCCTCTCCCTATTCTGTTAAATTATTACATTGTGCTACTGGGAAACTGATGTGTGTCTTGCATCTAAACTGTCACTTTTCAAAGCCTGTGTTTTCCATGTGCATTGTGCACAAATGAACGCAATGTAATTTCCTGCTCCGCCCTCCTACAGGGGCTGACAATTTTACTAGGGACCCGTTAGGGGAAAACTGTTTTTAAAGCAGCAGAAGTAAAATATGCAGCTCATGCAGTTAAAGCCATGATAAACCCAAGCTGTCATATATTGATAACTGATGCCTGATAGCTTAATTTTATCATATTACTCTAGATCAAGGGCAGAGTGAGTGATATTATTAATAAAGCCCTAATACTGAGTGAACATAGCAATACTAATTTTATGGCTGTAAAGTTTTTAACTAATGCATAGTGCAATAAAATTGTCATGAAGATTAATGCCTGGTGGAATTATCTAACTCTAGATAATAAATTATCTTCCAGAGATGTATCCAAGATGGAATCTGATTGGTAAACTTCAGGTGAGAAATTTTGCCACGTATATTATCAACTACATAATATCTTTCCTTTTCCTTATTTCTGTAATGCAGATATGACATCAAAGATGATTATACCTTACGCATTAAAAAGGCCACGAGCACAGATGAGGGAACCTACACATGCATTGCTGAGAATCGAGTTGGAAAAGTAGAAGCCTCTGCCACCCTCACAGTTCGAGGTGAGTGCTACAGTACTTGAGATAGTGTTATGTTTCAGTGTCACTTTCTGACACAGTGGGCCAGATCTTCACCTGGAAGTGATGAGAGCTGGGCTCCCATTGGCTGGGAATGGCGAACTGCAGCCACTGGGAGCTGTGATCGGCCATACCTGCAGACGCTTAGGTAAACAAAGCATCTCGCGGCCGGACAGGGGCTTACCCTGAACGAACCACGAACCAAGTTTGGGAACCCCTGGCCTAGATCCATCACAGCCAATGGTGCTATATTGATTTTCACCAACAGTGAAATCCTGGCCCCATTGAAGTCAAGGGCAAAACTCCTATAATGGGACAAAGATTTCACCTCAGCTGAGGATCTGTCTCAGTATTTATAAGTGAAAGCACAGATTCATATGTATGTATGTGTCTAGCTGTAGGTTGTATTGCCCAACCACCCTCACCCCCGTGTAGACTGTTTTTCCATGTTCCTTTCTGTAATAAAATTAGGAACAACATAAGTCAATGTATATTTATTTTATTTTTTAAATATTATACATTTCATAATGGAGCCATCTGCCATTTTTTTCACATGACAGACTAACACCATCCCAAGAAATAAGAGACTGGGTTAAGTATAAGAGTCAAAGCATAACCTTTTCCTCTGAAAATATCTTTGGACACTGGTACCCACCTATTGCCACCTATTGTTTACATAGTATAGTTGAATTTAGTGAGGAGATTTAAAATCCCAGCAGCCTAATGAGTTTTTGGAAAGTACTCTGTGACAGTACATACGGAGATGTTAAATATGGCGAGAGAGAAAAAAAATTACATAAGAGTAAATAAAATATAATAGTAGTTAAAATATTTTATTATTTCGTTCAAAAAAGATAAGCCGCAATTTTGATACAATGGGTATCACACAGACACTATTTCACAGTTTATTGGTGCATGATGAAGGTTTTCAGTAGAGCTGTGAAAGGTTAATAAAAACATTTTTAGCTTCATCTTCTCTTTTTTTCTTTTTCCCCCCATACCCATTAAATCAAATGTTCAAAATCTCTATGGATTGCTTTATTAGAACAGGGTCAACTGACCCCAGAGGCCGACTTCCATTTCCATCCATTTAATGCATGGACACAGTTCAGTTTAATTTGCTGAATTCAAAGAAAAAAAAGTCACCCAGTGGCTTTGCAAAGGGGGAGATGTTAGTAAAGTATATAACAAAGAAAAGAGAGTATTGTGATAATCCATCTGCTAAAATATTGCCATAATGTCACTTTAGATAATAAGTGATAATGTGGCTTTCTTGATGTAAGCTGAAAAAGGCTTTACTTGCTATTTGTTTGTGATGAGGATCATTCTTCCATTTTACGGTATAATTTGATAAAAATAGGCACAAGAATTAACTCTCAAAAAGTGTGCACTTCCTTTGTCACAGAAGGAATCACAATACCCAATAAATCCAGCCATTAGTTTAGTGGTCTTACATTCTCCTAGAACTGTGTCTACTGTATACATTATCGGGTCAAGCCTTTCTTTTTACTAGCCTAGCCTTGTGATATGAGCAATGACTAGAACAAAGCAAAAATCTTTTGAACTCACTGGAGCTTGAACTTGACCAAATTAAGGTGGAAAAAGGAAATATATAATTTAATCGATTTTCCTACTCTCAAGAAGATTTCCCATTATCTTTTTTTCTTGGCTTTATAATCTAAAGGCCATAGGCAGAGTGTTTATTCAATACAAAAGAAGCCACTATATTACAAGCATATTAAACATTCAGGATGTGACAGAAAATGAGAAAAGCTAAGAAATTCAATGTTGAATGCTTGGCACTCTAGGCTCTTTGGAAACAAGGAACCCCTAGGTAAACTTCCTTTGACTTCAAAGGGATCAGGATTTGGTCTTATTTTAATTAATGAAGGTCTTAACCCTGAATTAGCAAACTTTTGTCAGCTTGTGTCATTACTGTATTTAATATAAAGTTATTATTTGAAATTACCTTACTTTCATCATATTCACTTTGTCCCATGAAAAGGGGGGAACAACTCACAAGCCTTAGAATTCACTGTGTGGGGTGGCCCTAGTCCTGTGTAACTTACGTGTCCATTGAAAACCCAGTTCTGAAGTTACATGTGCATGCGCGCACACATACGCAACCTGCCTGCCACAGGTTAATACCCAGCTTGCATCCATGGCTCCATTTGACCTCATTATCCACAGGTGATGGCTAAAATAAGGTAAGTTTCATCTTCCCAGGTTTTAACCTCAAGTGAATTTTCTGTCCAAATGTTAAGCTCCTCTAAAAGGGATGTCTGTATTTTAATAACAGCAGGCCTGACAGCCCTCTCCCTCAACTCAGGTGCAATGAAGGGCTACTACTATAATCAAGAAATCACTTGTTGCAGCAACTGCTTTCAATCTCAATATCAGTCTGAAGCAGAATTAACCTGTCAATCATTCAGCAGCAATTTTTTAGGAAGTACAAGTTTATCTAAGCAGTAATTTGGGAGGCTCTGAATTGAAATCCCTGTGGCCATTCCAACCTATTTGTTATATTTTCATCAACCCTGTCAGTGAAGAAAAAGTGATGTGCTGTAAGCTTTCATGGATAGGAAAAATGGTGTCTTGGGCTTTTTTTCAGCTCTTACTGCAGTACTGACTGGCCATGCTTAAAATTCAATTGGTATTTAAATCAGACAGTGATGGCTTTCATTTATTGGCATGACATTTGCCAGTCTGTGGCTTGAATGGATGTATTCATCTAGGCCTAGAAGTTTGTGCTAATGCAAAGCTATTTTACTTCAATCAAGCATTAACAGTGATACTTGATGACGACATATGAACCTATCAAAAATGTTTCTCAGATGATTGGTTCCAGCCAGCTTATTCAGAAGCTGTGTAACTACTGTCTCCAAAAAAAATGTAATAACAATAACTCTCAATTAAACAATAAAGCTGGGCATCTTACTTTCACTGACATTTGTGAGTTTAGAGATCACTGGAGTGTCCATAGTTAAATGTAACATTACACGTCATGCATTCTGACAGATTTTCTTTTCTTTTTTTTTTAATTTCTTTTTTATGTTCTCACCACACCATTGTAATGTCTACAGCTCGCCCTGTTGGTAAGTAACCATCCTTCTATCCATTTTCGCACGGCTTCATGCAATGCTTCATCTTTCATTTGCAGCAGCATTTAATTGACTTAAGCACAATTATTAATGACCAATGCTTAATAGTGCTAACTTTCTAATGCTAGCCAACCGATTTTGATTGGGCAAGAAGTGCTATCTCTGAATTTGTTATTACTTCTAGAATATCATATGTAATGGCATTTGCCAAATCACTAACAAATCAGCAATTATATCACAGAGGGATGTAGTGTGGTTAAGCCGAAATTACTAATAGGATAATTCTTAACAGTTTGTGGATGTGTGTTAAGGGCTTAGTACAAAGGCCATTGAAGTCAATGAAAAACTCCTATTGACTTCAAATGGCTTTGGATCAGGCACTAAATGAGCAGCCCATTATTTTTTTTTTCCTGAAGTAAGAAAAGAAGCACACACTTTGCACATACTGTGTCTTTTGTACCGGTGTAAAATCTTTGAAACAATATAGTTGATTATGCCCTGTTCTTGAATTGAAGAGAGTGTGGAATGGATTCCCTTCCTGTTGGAGGAGTTCATCGTCCTTCTGTATAAAGCCTGCCATAACTGATTTTTATCCGTGGATCATAATTCTTCTTTTAGAGTGTAAGTTTTGCCTTTGGAGTGCACAAGATGGCTGCAAATGAAAATATTGTGCATGCTAATACAATGTGCATAGGAAGGCTGGCCTGAATCACCATCTGCATTTTGAATCCCCCTTCAGAAAATACATATCCTGGTAATTTCTTTCAAAACTTTGGTTACATTTGAAAGATTGAGCAAAATGAAAAGGAAGCTTGTCACTCACTGAAACTTATTCTTGTACTGAAAAATATTCCAAGGAAATCCATTTTCGTTTTGTTATTTTCATTAATGGCTTTGCACTCCATGTTCAGGGGGATTTGCTAGATATTTTTTTTCCAGACAAATTACTATTGTGAATGTCATTGTTTGTAGCTACGTTGTTTTTTAGAATAATGATTTCATTGTTTTAGCCTTTTATATAAAGAATTGTCTTCACTGCAGTGTCAGCTCGAGTTATCTATACTCAAGTATAGCTCATGTGAGATGTCAGACAGCAATGGAGTGTTTGTATTAGCAGCACAGAGTAGTTGAGTCTCCACTGCACTCGAACTTCCACCAACACCCCTTCATGGGCCAGCGAGTTTAAGGTTAAAGCAAATTGAGCTACAGATTTTTGTGTGTGTATGTGCGTCGGTTTGGGATGACATTTGAGTTATATCTCAAGCTAATACTGTGGTGAAGACAAACCCTTAGCATCAAAATTAGGGCTTAGTTAATAAACACTCCTGAAATGTACAATCCTTTACTCAGGCAAAATTATCATTAGTGTTGCGCCTGAGTAAGGTGTGAAGGGTTTGACATTAAGTTTGTATACACAATTTGGAATTTCTTAAGCTGACTCTGAGCCTGATTTATACAAATGATCTCAATTAAAATCAATGGAATTACACCACTGTGAAAATGGAGTAAAGTTACTTTGAACTGGGCCCTTTGTTTGGGAGATGAATGTGACTCAGGCCTGGTCTACACTAAAAAAAGTTAGGTTTACTCAGCTATGTTGCTCAGGGGCGTGAAAACTTCTGATCTAACCCCCCTGTGAAGATAGTGCTAGGTTGATGGAGGTTAGAAAAGCACTACTAATAAACAATAAATACCCACATTTTAGTGCAGTGGGAAAGCCAGTGCAAGAAAACAAACATTTTGTTTTGGAAAGCTTTCTTTTTTCTCATCCTTAAAAGAGAAGGAAGAAGAAATTCATTAGCTAAGGCTCTTTGGGCTCTATAAAGGCCACATTAAAAAAAAATCTACAAGGAAAGTAATAGACTTTTGCTGTGTCGATGCTTCATATTATTTCATACCCATTATTTCGTACTCCTGATCTTAAGCTATTCTATTTCCAAGCACATGACTCCTTCATAAGGGTGTAGCTTTGTGTTTACCATACTAAAATTGTTTTGTTTTGTTACAAGTAGTAATTTGGTACAAAGAAAATGTCTCCCTTATTTAACTTATTGAGATGGCCATAAAATAGAGTGGGTTATTTTAAAATAATTATTGTTTAGTACAGTATTTGTTAAATTATTTAATTTGCTGAGAATAATGTAAAAATATCAGCCCTAATCATCGGGGTGGCAAGTTGTATGGGCCCATGGTGCCTGGGCTTCAGCAATATTCAGGGCCTAGGGGCGCTGCTCCACCGATGTTTGGGGCTGGGTCTCTCCCCTGGCCCCGCTTGCCACCCCCACGCGCCTCCACCGAGTGTCCCCCGGCCCCCACTTCCTGCCCCTGTGTGTCTCCCCCAGCCCCAGAGCCTGCAGCTCACACTGACTCTGCTCTGCCGGCTCCTGGTATCAACTGTTACCACAGGGTCCTAGTGCCCCCACCACTAATGGCAGGGAAGGTTGCCCTTACCCTGCCCTTCCTCCCTGGCTCTGAGCCTCTCCAATGCTCCAAACCCCTCATCCCCAGCCCCAGCCAGAGCCCTCATCCCCCCACACCCTAATCCTCTGCCCTGGCCCTGAGCCCCCTCTTGCATCATGAACCCCTCATCCTCAGCCCCACCCCACAGCCCTCATCCCACACCCCAACCCTCTGTCCTAGCCCTGAGCCCCCTCCCACACTCCAAACCCCTCATCCTCAGCCCCACAGCCCTCATCCCTGCACCGCTTCCTATCCCCAAACTCCCTCCCAGAGCCTTCACCCCTCACCTCCTCCTACACCCTCATCCCAGCCCAGAGCCTGCACCCCTCACCCCTTCCTACACTCCCACCTCTTGCCCCAGCCCAGAGCCTACACCCAAACTCCATCCCAGAGCCTCCACCCTAGACCTCCTCTCCCCCACTCAAACTCCCTCCCAGAGCCTTAGGAAGGTGGGGGGCAGAGTTTGGGGGTGTGGAGTTGGGGGGGTGGGTTGTGGGCACCACCAAAATTTCTGCAAACCTTCCACCCCTGCTAATCATATCAGATGTAAGGATCTACCAAGCAAATTTACTGTACTAGTGGTTGTATATTGCTTGATGTTTATCATTCATGTATAACTGAATAACTTTACAAGAAGTCTCAACAACAACAACAACAAAATACTTTCCCCACAATACAGTATATGCAATTACTGTTCTTGAGGTGGGCCAGATGCACAAGGTTCAGATCTCCATTTCACCAGGTTTAGTAAATTCACATCAGGGATTTGGGCCAAGCCAATGTCTACCAACTGTCAGTAAGATTATAGGTTATGATAAAAGGTAATGATTGTTGATTTCTTAATGTTAAAATACTTAGACCTCTCCTAGAAACATATGACTATTTTTAATAGTGGTATATTTGCATGTAAGAGAACAACAACAGCTGCATGCAGTGTAGAATTTGAAGGATTTTGCTCTATCATCCCATTCATGTACCAGAAGAGGTTCTGGCACTCTTTATTTCTGCTTATGCTTCAGGAGAAAAGCATCTTTAAAAAAAAACCAAAAACCTGGACAACAAAACCAGGATATTGTTTAATGGAATGTTCCTTGAAATGCAAAAGAGGAGGAATTTTAATGCTCAAAGATAATGTAATTCTTATTGCAAAATGAGTACTTTTAATTTTCAATTCCGTTTTTTCCATGATAGTTTCAAATATTTATTTATTGAATTTATTTTTAACAGTTTTGTTTAAACTTCAGATGGAGCAGAAAAATTCAGGGCTGAATTATTTTTCTTGCTCACCATCTTTTGTTCAAGCAGCTAGTAGCATATAGTATACAAAAATGAAGCATGGTACTGCCTGAGGTTGATGGCAGCTTGTGAATTTTTAACAGTTCTTTACCAGATTACTCATCATGTTGTGATTTGCTGCTTGAAATAAATGTGTTGTCAATCTCCCAAATAGATGCTCTCTTTATTTATAAGCTTTTAAAAGATTTCCTATAGGAGTTACAACAGATGGGTTTAGGAAGCAGGATATTTATCCCTATTTAGCCCATTTACTTCTGTTATTTCACTCATCAGATGCATTTTCCAGATGAACAAATTAATATTTTCACACATTTTCATTTTTGCTGTCTTTCTTATGGCAATCACACATTAGAATAACTATGAAAAGCCATCACCAAAGTTGGAAGGAGCCAAAAAGATTCATCAATCCTACAAAAAAGTATCATTGGCCCAGTCTTCAAAAGTAACTGCTAAACTGTTTTGCCTGAGATGGAAAACTTAAAATTAAGTTAAAAAAGAAGAAAATCAACTATGTGTCTGATGCTTCTGTTTACCAGTCTTTTTTCCTGATCACTCAGTAAGTCACTTCAGATCAAAAACAGTACTCAGTTTTCAAATTAATTGCCTATATCCAGTTGAAAGTACAGTTCTTTGCATTTCAGTTCCATTGTAATAAGTCAAGCCAACTTGATTTATGATACGACTCAACTTCCCAGAAAAGAATGCATCAAGAAGTTGGATTTCATTTTCAGCTTGTATAAAAAATATCTAACTGCAATTAACTAAAAATGGAGAGTTCCTTCTAACATGGAGTAGGCAGATAATATAGATAAGTTGCCTACTTTCCATTTGCCATGTGTAATACTAATTAGATCCAATCTATTCAAATTTAAGTGAAATGTAACTTTTTGATGCATTGTACCCTGTTCTGGGAAGTTGTCACATCGTAAATCAACCTGGCACAACTTAATGGCGTATCTGAAATGTTGCAGCACAATACATCTGAAATGCATAGAACTGTATTTTAAACTAAGTTCACTTTGTGGTTTGAAATGTCTTTGGTTAGATGATAAGTGAAGAAGATATTTCTCTCTCTGCAGCAAACCCTTTATACTGTGAACGCTGTTATATTTGAGTGCCAGTCATGGAAATATCGCAGTTCACATTGGACTTTCAGGAATTATACATCATTATCAGAAATGCTGATTGTGAGATCCCACTTGCCAGGATTGTGCCATCTCTCGGTGGTAGAAATTCTGACATGTCTGCTGCTGTTGCCTGTAGAGATTTGGCGGTTAACCAAAGCAACAACAGACATTTTGCAGCTAGCGCTTCCCTAAATGGAAAGTGAGTGAGCTAGAATGATTCTTCATTATTTATTAACTGGCGAACACTTTAGACAGATCAGTGATGAAATCAGAAAATAGAATAAACCTAATCACAGGGCAACATACACATTTCCTTGGGTTTTAGTAAGAAAACAAAATACTGAGGCAGTTTGGCCAGGCAGTTGTTATCCTTTTTAGATCTACTGGCCAAACCTTCGTGTCCAGTTTTGTGCTGAGGCAAAAATTCCATTGCCTTTCAGGGAACTTTTGCCTGAGTGAGTGTTAAGTGAGGACTTGAGGATTTGGCCTTGCAACAGTATGGCATTTATGTGTCCAAACTGGATTTTGCTGTAACTTTATTGGCTAGTAGTGACATAGAGACCCAAATGGCTCAGGTAAGATTAGCACAGGGATCGGCAACCTTTGGCACACGGCTCTCCAGGGTAAACCCACTGGCAGGCCAGGCCAGTTTGTTTACCTGCCGTGACTGCAGGTTTGGCCAATCGTGGCTCCCACTGGCTGTGGTTCACCGCTGAAGGCCTATGGGGCTGCGGGAAGCAGCGTGAGCCGAGGGATGTGCTGGCTGCCACTTCCTGCAGCCCCCATTGGCCTGGAGCAGTGATCCGCAGCCAGTGGGAGCTGCGATTGGCCGAACCTGCGGATGTGGCAGGTAAACAAACTGGCCTGGCCTGCCAGGGGGCTTACTCTGGTGAGCTGCGTGCCAAAGGTTGCCGATCCCTTTCAGTTGAAGGAACAATAAGCTGACCACCAAACAGTAAAATACTGGACCACAAACTTCTCCACCTCAAAATCTCCCAAACTCATCTGTTTTCTCTGTTTAGGCTTCTACAAATATTTGCCAAATTTGTGCCAAAATCATGATGTACCATTACAGAGTCCCAGATTGATACAAGTACAAGTATTCATGGAGAGCTTCATTAGTGATTGTTGGACCCCACAAGGATTTATACTTTCTGCTTGGATCCACAATTTGGGATGCTTATTGTCTGCTGCTTATTTGAATTTAGCCAACTCCATTGTGGACATTGAAATCAATGGGAGTCTTTCCCCTGACTTCAGTGGGCTTTGAGTCAGTCTACACAAACTGGGGCTTGTCCACACAAACATGAAATTCACAGCAAGCTGGTGTATGAATCTACCATGCATTAGCCTTTCACAGACTAACTGTCTATATGGACCTTGGTTGTTAATGCACTTTGATCTGCTCTTATTTGACCTTCTCTCTGTTCCTTCAAAGAGCGAGTAGTTTGTGTGTGTTTCTCCAAAATTTTCAGAGGCTGTCTGCATTTTGAACCACATAAAATCACAGAACAAGATAAGAATAAGTATTTTATTATTTATGAACTTCAGACTCTGAAGTTAAATTGAAGATAAAAACAATTAGTCTTGGAATCAAGATGCTTCTGGTGTGATAATAGAAGTCTGATCTTTTCCAAATAATTCCTTTTGTTCTTATTATAAAATTCTAATGGTGGAAAAATCCATCCAAAATATCTGTTTGAGTTCCATCATCTATGCCTGGGGCTTTATTACCTTTTCTAGGTAAGAATCCCAGTCCAGTGTAAGACAGTATGCATCAGCTACCCTCTCCCCCATCTGAAGAAGAAAAATTGGGAGACAAATAATACATACAAACTCATCGTTATTCAGGAAACAAATTGTGCCCAGAAAATCCATGGAATTGCTTCAAAGTCAAGATGTACGACACAGGCTACTGACTGCAAGCATAGCTCCCTGTGCTAACCCAACACAGCTCCCCATCCAGGCAGAACAACAAGAGTATGGATATTCCAAACAACTCCATTAGTACTGACTGTGGTGCAGCGAGAGGATCTGCATAACAATACTAGTGGCTTCCCTACTCCAGCTTGGGACTATATCAAATCCAGTATCAGATTGGGAAATCCTCTTCATTTTAAAGCGAAACATTAATGAGATGGGTTCACCATCTCCTCCACCCTCCCTTGTTTCATGCTGAACAGAGTAACCAGTCAAAGATATTTGGGTTAATAATAAATCCGCAGTGTCATCCCTTCAGTTCTCCGTTATGTCTCCAAAGTGAGGGCTTCATCTGTGATCATATCGTGGTTGACGGTGATTATGTTTCACAAGAAGCGGTGAATAGAGTCACTGTCAACCAGCTCTGTATTCCTGAGAAAATACAGCTGCCTCAGCCAATGTATCCAATATTTAATACTTCACTCTCAGCTTATATGTTGTTAGTCTGTATCTGCCCATTTCCTCTACTCACAACAATAGAGCTCAAAGAGACCATTCTCCCTCAACTAGTCTCCTGGATTGCCATATCCCCAGCTCATAGCAGCATTGTTTGACACTCTCCGCCTTGTAATGGACACAGTGCAACAGCCCGATCCTTAAATAGATATTTCAGTCTCCTTTTAGAAATATGTGACATAAACCTCCAAAAATGCCGATGCAATCCACACACAATGGTGGGTGAGAACCCAGTTTATTTCCCTCCCAACAATTCCTATGCCACCCTCAAAAGTGCTCTCATCTCCCTGAAATGGGACAGTCAACATCCTTCCCAATCCCATTATCACCAAAACCAGAGGGCAGGTTTAATCACAGTACAACCCTCCAGGAAAGCAGTCATCAAAAATAATTAGTACTATTCCATAAATCCTCCCTATTTCCTTTGTTCTCCCCCACTTTCCATATCATAATCCCAATTTCAACCTCAATCTAAATATATAGAAAAAGAGGTTGGGAATGCCCATCACCATAGTATCTGAGTGGCCTTACATATATTTGTTTTAATAGGTAATGGACTCCATGCAACAGGAATTGGCTCTGCTCACTTTCCTAAACATTTAGACTCTTACTTGAACTGCCTGACTCCAAGCTTTGCACACTGCGAAGAGCTACAAAAGGATCTCTCAAAACTGGGTGACGGGGCAACAAAACGGCAAATGAAATTCAGTGTTGATAAATGCAAAGTAATGCACATTGGAAACCATAATCCTAACTATACATATCAAATAATGGGAGTCTAAATTAGCTGTTACCACTCAAGAAAGAGATCTTGGAGTCATTGTGGATAGTTCTCTGCAAACATCCACTCAATGTGCAGCATCAGTCAAAAAAGCAAACAGAATGTTGGGAATCATTAAGAAAGGGATAGATAATAAAACAGAAAATATCATATTGCCTCTATATAAATCCATGGTATGCTCACATCTTGAATACTGCATGCAGATGTGGTCACCCCATCTCAAAAAAGATATATTGGAATTGGAAAAGATTCAGAAAAGGGCAACAAAAATGGCTAGGGATATGGAACGGCTGCCATATGAGGAGAGATTAATAAAACTGGGACTTTTCAGCTTGGAAAAGAGTCGACTAAGGGGAGATATGATAGAGGTCTATAAAATCATGACTGGTGTGGAGAAAGTAAATAAGGAAGTGTTATTTACTCCTTCTCAGAATACAAGAACTAATGAAATTAATAGGGATCAGGTTTAAAATAAACAAAAGGAAGTATTTTTTCACACAATGCACAGTCAACCTGTGGAACTCCTTGCCAGAGAATGTTGTGAAGGCCAAGACTATAACAGGGTTCAAAAAAGAACTAGATAAATTCATAGAGGATAGGTCCATCAATGGCTATTATCCAGCATGGTCAGAGATGGTGTCTGTAGCCTCTGTTTGCCAAAAGCTAGGAATGGGCAACAGGGGATGGATCACTTGATGATTACCAGTTCTGTTCATTTCCCCTGGGGCACCTGGCATTGGCCACTGTCAGAAGACAGGATACTGGGCTAGATGGACCTTTGGTCTGACCCAGTATGGCCGTTCTTATGTACCTATATGGAGCTAGAGAATCCTGCCATCCTTCAGGAAAACACCTCCATGTGGATGTGAGTCTTGTCATGTGACCTACAAATTCCAAAGCCCATCCACTGACAATGTCATGATCTCCCCACCAACAACATGTGCACCTAAATCCACTGAAATATTCATAATGAATGCCACTAGTGTCCTGGGAGTTGGACAAAGAAGTGGTCACTGAGAGCCAGATCCAAACCCACTGTGGGCTCTACTGATGAAGATCAGGACTTTGAATTGGACGCAGACCTAGACAGACATCCAGTGGAAAGCGCAGTTATGATATGTCCTTACCAGACCATCCTGTGCTGCAGCATGTTGTATGAGACATAACCTCGAGGAGGCCTTCATATGTCATCTTTGATACAGCACGTTTCAATGGCTTGTCCTGGGAGTGCTGATAGGAATGAGTCGCTATAATTTGGTGATAATTTGATGGAAAAGACTGCAATGTTTTGACCAGTCGTCCTGTAGACAGAAAAAAATAATAATTTTGCCACTGCTACATCTAGAAGTTCAGTAGCAGTGCTTGTAGGCTGTGGCATCACTTTGACAGCTTTGTTGAACCAGATGCTCTCAGCTGAGGGAGTGGTCAGGGACCATTTCTTTAGAATGTACCTGTCAATTAGCAGCACCTGTTTTGCCCAGAATGAGCCTCTCACCTGCTGCAGTTCTATATCTCCATTTCACCCAGTTAGAGGAGTATCAGGGAAATTTATCCTGGTCAAGTGTACGAAGAGTCATCTTATTCTTCAGCGTCATCTAATCCCTACTTCCAAATAAATAAAAAAAGACGATGATGACAGTTAGTAATAATATTACCTAATAGAAGAGCAGATCTGATCTTTGTAGCTGTGTAGTACATCTCAGCAGTTAATGGAACTTTCAATGTTGGGTAGAGGCTAAGCACACAACCCATATTGTATGGGTTATGAAAATGATGCATCTTAAAGGTGAAAAGATTTTAGAAATTAAACTTTCATGCCACTTGCAGACCATAAATTAATAAAGTGCAACTGGAAAAAGGCCTTCAGAATGAATTTGTTTTTGATCTCACAGCCTGAAGGCACATATGTTCCATCATGAATTAGAGATTTCATTTGATACACCATTTCCTTTTGAGGTAAACGTGTTAATAAATCATTGAAGTTTCAGTTGAGCTCCTATTTTTAGAACTTAAAGGTATCCAAAGTAATTTTCATGCTGTATGTCACTGACCATGAATATATAATAGCTGAAATTAGATGTTATGAAATCATTAATTCAAATTGTACTCTACAAATAGTAAGTGAATACATTTTAATTATAAATAAGTCCTTTTAATTTTGTTACTGTCACGCTTCTCTTGTGAAAGTTAATTTCATCGGGAGCCTGATCCAAACTCCATCAAAGTCAGTGGAAAGTCCCCCTTTGGATCAGGGCCTAGATGTTATGGTGTATTTAAAAATTCTTATCTAAGTATGCATAATTAACAAATTAATTAGGTTGTCACCATTTGATGCATTATTTGGTGGACTATGTACAATGAGTTAGGTTTGCATAGTAGATCCTAGTGGACAACTGTGGACATAACTCTCTCAACGGTACTATTTGCACTGATTTTATTTCAGTTTTAGTTTCCGATAGTGATTATAGTATAGTATAGTATATTTTACTACAGAATTTACTTTTAATTAAAATCAAAGTATATAATATATAGACCTAAGGGCACCTAGTTTGGGGCCGTTGTCAGTGAGGAGGTAATGACAATACAAGTCCCTTATGATCATTGATTACTGCTAGTACACAGCACCTCTTAGGAGAAGGCCAATAATTCTATTGTGATATTACTTCCTATAGGGTCACTACACTTTTTACTATGAAATTGTACATTTTACCTTGATAATTCGCCTGAGCTCCTGCCCTCTACAATTCATATTCTGCCACATTTCGTATAAGGTGACTAGCATTCAGCTGGGAGGAATGAAATAATCAGTCAAAATTTTCTACAGCCGATGCTTTATAAGCCCCATGTGACTCAGCATAGCCTTAGAATTCAGTAACACCCCTGGGTGGAAAAATGAATGGCTTGCAATCTATCCCAATGGGCTCATTCTGCTAGCTATTAGGCTATGATAAATGCTGAGGAATTCCTTTGAAATACTTTGCAATATTCATTGCTTCCCCCCCCCCCTTATTAAGGCTCTTTAACACATAAGCACAGGCTACCTTTTATATACGTTTATTAATATAGCATAAAGAAATCATTCACTCGGGCATGAAAAGATCCAGAAAGACAGGGTGCAACAGAATGCCACCATTAGCATCTTGAATTAACATACCAATACTCACAACTGCATCTTCGCTATCTTCATTTTAATTCATGCCGTAGAATACCATCCTGTGCTGTAAAAACAACGCTGAACATGATGTGATTAACCTTAGGGTCCCCCAGACCCTCATCTCAAAGCCCACTCGTACATGGCCTGTGCTTTCTATTCATGTTCAACCATCTGATTTCCATATAATCCTACTCGCCCTCACAAGCTGCTATTAGCATAACAGAGCTTTAGCATGACATTGATTGAAGCCAGTGCTTGCTGAATGCAGTATCAAAGCATAATTTGCCAGAAATCAAATCTAATTTACAGTGAACCATATTAAAATTTCTCAAAACACTGTTTCAAGAAAACTGTCCTAAGCCTCTAATCTTAATTCTTCTTCTTTATATTCTTGTCTAGTTCTCTGGAATTCAGGCAATATACTTTGTTTTAGAGCCACTGTCTTTGACTTGCGCATGTCAATTAAACAAGAGTTTTTCCACTCCATTTCCCCAACCCTGTTAATGTTACAGCTGAAACAGTGAAGGGTATTTGGTTGATGGGCAAAACTCTTGGTTTATTACATCACAACAGGTTCTTTGGACAGGTTTCCTAATGTGTTGGGTTTTTAGGTAAGTGCAACAATGTGTTATAGCAGTGCCTGCTAGGGCTGAAATGAGTTTATCTGATTAACATTTGTTTTAAGGCTTTAAAACTTATGGTCCAATGGCCAGGGCACTGAAGGGGGAGCTGAGAGACCAAGCTTCTGGTCCCAGCTCTGCCACTGACCTGCTGACATTAAGCAAGTCACTTAACTGCTCTGTCCCTCAGTTGCCTAATCTGTAAAATGGGAATAACAGTGACTACCCATCTTTGGAAACTGCTTCTATATCTGCCCCCTTTCCAATAAGTTCAAAAAAGCCCTAGAGTCATCTGAAAGAGGACAAGATTGAACCAGTCCCTGCTTTAAGGCACACCCTGCACTCTGTAAAAGTAGTAGTGCTACCACTTTGATGCCCTGAAGGTGACACTCCACCAGAATTCCTCCTGTTGTAAGTGCTAAATTTTATTATCGAGTCTCAATTATGGTTGGGAAGCCTGGCTTGGTAGGTAAATCTGTTCTAGTATTGTGAAGTCATGGTTTTCATCCGGTGAACACCATTAAAATCCAAAGTTCCCTATTAACAGAGCTGCAGTTCCACACTGCAGTGCATTGGCACAAATTGGGGCACTCTTTGATTTCCCTATAAAAAGATCCATCACATCCTGTAGAGAGGTTACCCTGTATAGGGACATTGGAAAAGTAGGGTTTAGTCATTTTAGATGCTTTTCTTATGTTCCCTAAAAGTATAGTATAAAATAGATTAGCTAAAAGTTGACTGGAGGGGATGGTTTTGTGCTCTAATGACGAGTACCAGATCAAGGCATAGATACTATAGGCCAACTCCTGATGTCATGTGATTACCTCAAAACCTCATCATTTATTTATTGATATTTTTAAATTATATTTCTAGCCCTCATAACTGCAGAGAAAAGCTTGGAAACGTGAGCATAATCAGTGCAACAATGTCTGCCTGAGTCTGCAGAAAGCCTGAAATGCTTGCTGTGAGGGTGTGAGCTGCCCTATTCATCTCAATGCATGACATGCTGTGGTGGCCTTTTCAGTACCACTCTAGAGAGGACTTTGTTTATGGCTCAATAAGAATAGCACAGAAAGCCCACCCCTCCCACTCAAGCAGGTACCCCAGCAGCAGGGGTGTAAATACTAACCCCCATCTCCCACAATTAGCACTCCTGCCACTCATTAATGAAGACAAGCCCTTTGCTTCTTCCAAGTGTTGGGGGACTTCTTCTGATGCTCCTGGAGATGAAAGTCCACAATGATGTGTGAGGGTGTTTCAGATTAATCTGGAAAAACCTGCCTGTGGTGTGTAGACATTATGGCACTTTTTGTAGAGCGAGGGTTTGCTTTCCCTGGCTATTCATCACGTTGCTGCTCTTGCACCCTGAAATCATTGCATGAATGTGCATTGGGTAGAGAGAAGTATGGTGGGGAGAGAATCATGCTGCAGCTAAGGGCTCTAGAAGGCTGTAAGCTGAGTTGAGAGTCTAGGGGCTGTACACCAAAACAGTACCATCGCTGTCAATACAGAGGCCACTCAGAGATGACTGATGGAAGTTGAGGGAAATTCCAAGGCACAACCTCAATCTCTCCCTCTACCCCTTTCGAATAGCTAGCAACTTGCTGGGCACTAACAGGATACGCAAACTGCATTCCTCAGTGGGAGCTGGAAAAGTCACACTCAGGAGTATGAGAGAGAAGGGGAGGCTCCTTATGCTGCTCTGCACCCAGCACATAAACAGAGCAGCTGGCAATATTTGAAGTATGTTCTAGGATCCTTTGGGAGAGACCCTTTGGAAATGTAAAATACTGTGAATCCAATCATAAAATGCCTAAGGAATCCACCAGTTATTTTCAAAGTGGGGAGATTTTGCTTGCCATGCATTTTAAGTGTGTCACTTCCTTTATTCCCCCATGCTTATCATTCCTAAATTCAGCTGCCGTGTTTTCACCTTCCTCCTCCATTCTATTTTCATCACCGCCCATCTCCACATCATCGTTTCTCTTTCACTCATTTACTCTCCACTCCTTTCACCAGCCCTTCCTCCCCTTCCTATGCTCCCCTTTCCCCTGGTAAATTCACACTACACTGCTCCATTCTCCATTGCCTTCAACTGCTCACTTCTGACATTTCCCCTGGTCTTGGTCTTCCATGTATCTCCTCCCTCACCACCAACTGCAGCCCTCCCTGCCAACTCTCACATCTCTTTGGCATCACAATCTTCCCCTTGTCCCTTCTTTCCCCATTTACTCTCCCCTTTCCTCTTTCTGTTCTGTCTGGGAAGCCTGCTCCTTCTCAACATAGATCACTGCCATCCACAGACTTTTAGCTCCTGCTGCCGTCATCTCCTTGCACTCATTGAAACCTGGACAATATCTCACACTGCCACTCTCCTTCATAGCTACTTCTCCTTCCCACACACTTTCTGCTCCCACTCATCCCTAAAGGACCATAGGGGAGGCATTGGACTTCTCCTCTCCTGCCTCTGTCACTTCCAGACCCCTCCCTTCCCATTCATTTTTAAAAGTGTGATGAGAGGGACTGAAAAGGATGTTGGGGACATGCCAGTTCCATACCCTGGGGCTCACCACAACAAAGTACAGTTGCCTCTAGATTTAAGGCACAACAGTGAGCTCTCTAAAGTGCAGATGGTATGGGAGTATCAGTATTGGTCCAGGGGAGGCTTGAGAACAAGGTTAGAACATAACCAGCTTGTGCACCATAAAGGGCCGTTTGTTGCCCCTCAGCTTTTATTGACATCAGAGCTTAAACAAATATGTGTGATTGTAATGCTTTCCTTCTTACAGCTGATGGAGGTCATACATGGAGATGCTTTCTTTTCTGTCTCTCTCTCTTTTTTTTCCCTGTATTTACTAATTGTGTATGTACTAATTAATGAATGTCCTCTGGCATGAAAATGCATCTACATAATGCTGTCTTTTCCCTTTGATATTATTCATCCATTCTTTGAGAAATCTCCCTCAATTTTACATCATTTTTTCCTTACATTGTAGCTCCCCCGCAGTTTGTGATAAGGCCACGAGACCAGATTGTAGCCCAGGGAAGAACAGTGACCTTTCCCTGTGAAACTAAAGGAAATCCCCAGCCTGCTGTTTTTTGGCAAAAGGAAGGCAGCCAGGTGAGTCTAAACCCTTCATCTGAAAGCTTACCTCTTTTCTGAAATTGCACATTATTCAGTATTTTAAGTCACTTAATTAACTCACTGTCTTTCACATGCTCTGTGCACCTTATAAAGAGATCTTGTCTGCTTCATTACACTCCATAAATGTCCTTTAATAATGTTGTTGTTGATGCACATTTGTATTGTGACACGCCCAGAGGCCAACCAGGGTGGGGTCCCATTGTGCTAAGTGTTGTACAGACATACAGAAAATCCCAGTCTGTATCCCTAAAAAGTTTTCAGTCTGAAACACAAGACAACAGGTGGATGGGATAAATATGGTATGGAGCGAAGGAGACAGGGTAACAAAAATAAGAGGATGTACACAATTTTTACCCAATCAGGGGCAGTAATTACAACAGGGCACCTGTGTTGTCATAATCAGGTAGTTATAGATCTAACTGCCTGATTTGCACTGACGTGTGCCACAGTGCATGCAAATGCAGGTTTTGAGCATGCAGCTGTTTGCCTCCATAAAACTGGCATGCACAATTTCCGAGACTCATTTTGGAAAAATTTCCCCTGGGTATTTAGTGTCATTTTAATGACTGAGTTTCTGACACCACCCAGGGCCAATAATGATTTCCTTAGCTTTAGATTTGAATGTGGTGCTGTCACCGATAAATCTTTGTGTAAATTTTCAATGTTGCTGCTTTGCCAAGACTAGTTATTTCAGAAGACAGGCTGTCTCACTGTCTGGATGGTTTTCCTTTTGGTGGGTAAAGTTTGGATGTTGCAAACCACGGCCCAGATTCTCTCCTGAACATGAGCTCTACTAAGGGCAGGAGAGGAGAGCATCAGGGAGCTGGCTGTTGTTACATCCATGTGAGATACATTGCACTGGTGGAATTCTCTGCTGCCCATTTGTGGATAGTTACTTGCACTTTGTGGTACCTGAATTGTACAAATGGCCTAGATCTAAATAGAGACTGTAGCCCTGGATATTAATATAATTTTTCTCCTGGAGTCAACTGGATATATTTTCATCTGTTACCCTTCTCCCAGGTGGTTAATGGTAGTTAGAAGGACCAGATTCAATGTGTCATGAGTCCCTTTTGGAGAATATTAAAATTAACTTTAGCCCCCACCTAGAATTCTGGGGAAAATAAATAAATCCTCTTCCTGTTGCCCTAAGCAGGCGGAACTTCATTACCACCACCACCCCCAAGCACTCAGGTTATGTCTACACTTATGGCATCATGTACAGTACGTACACTGCACTCCCACCTAGCACGGGTATAAATAGCAGTGTAGACGGCGAGGCATGGCTTAGGCAAATAAAGACATGCCAGAACCCTAGGGTATGTACCCTACGCAGTTCTTTTCACGCACAAGCAATATCTCCCCCATATACACTGTCCCACTGCATACCCATTGCTGGAGCCTTTCCCCACTACAGGGAAGCTACACACTATAGTGTGGATGCAGCCTGTTTTTCACTGTGGCATATAGCTACACTTGTCCTACATGCTACCACCAAGGCATTATTTTTATAGGGACATAGATTCTTGGAAAATGCAGCAATCCAGTAATATTCAAATAAAGATTAAAGCAATCAGGAAACCTGCAGTGTAATCCATTCAAATCCCTCCCACCAGTCTCAGTGAATTCCCAGTAGCCCTAGGCAAGAGTTCTCTGATCACATCACTCCACCCACGACAAAACTTGCTCTTGGTTTGGGTCAGTGAATATTAGTAGCCCAGCATTCTCTGCAGATCTGTTTCTGGGCCTGTTAAAGCTGCTTGTCTAGTCCCACCATGAGCTGCCACCACCTGACCTCATTGAAGTCCCATCAGCTTAGTCACCATCTAATTGTGCCTTTATAACAAGAAAGTGAGTTAAGAATGGAGAAAGTCTGCATCCTGTATAAAAGCTCATCTTCTTAGAATGTTAGAATGTGGGCTGGTATGGCTGTGCACCAAGGTGTCCAAAGACATCTTTATTACTGCACATATTAATTGAGGCCCCAGTTGTGCAGTCAGAAGATCTACATGAGTGGAGCCTCGGACCTGTGCAAAGGTTTACCCACATGGAGCCACAATGAAATTAATGGAGCACTGCATGGGGCGCAACGGTCTAATTACAGGATCAAGACCAGACTCAATATCCTATGTTCTCTGGGTTTGTGCAGCTACAGGAGTACATGCGTGTGCAATTGTTAAGTTGTTTAAGTTGATTCTTCACTCAATTTTATTAATTTGATTATGCGACATGTAAGGAAGTTCAGATCTAACCATCAAATACGTGGTTCTGATTCTTGCAAGGTGCAGGATTGTGGCCTCACTAAGGAGCAAATTGTTCCAGGAGGAAAATATAATAGCATTTTGAAATTAAACCAGGAAATGCTGATGTGCTAGCAAACATTTCAAAAACCCTTCTTGTAGAGGGTTTTAATAACATGGTAATGTTTATGTAAAGTGGGCTTATAGTGTCACGCTTGAATCTAATAAAGTGGACATCCATCATGTTGTAATAAAGAGAAGAGCTTCTAATTAAAGTAGGGCATCATTTGCAGGATTAAAGTCATTTAGTGTAATTGAAAAGTGTTAATACTCTATTTTATCCTCTTCCGTTGGTATCACTTCAAGGGTAAAAACATTTTAAGGTGAAAATGTGTCTTCTGTCTTTAATTGAATGTTATTACCTACTGATTGTACCATGTTGAAGCTGTTTAATTACAAACCTGGAAAATTAATTACAATATTGAGAACCAGATCCCGTAGGGTTAGAATGTTCTTTTTTGGCAAATAAAGGCAACATAAAATTGATATCTTGATGTTTATAATCAAACCTTGAAACATAGCTCAATGTGATTCATTATACCCGCATGTTCTTAATTGAGCAACAATGAAACAACACAGGTTAACCAGGTTAATGTTACCATCCTAATATAAACTTTCCAGGTTTGAAATAAGACACTGTTCCATTAAATAGCAAAGTCTCCA
The DNA here is from genome assembly GCF_020497125.1 of Mauremys mutica. NCBI lineage: Eukaryota > Metazoa > Chordata > Testudines > Geoemydidae > Mauremys > Mauremys mutica. The sequence continues at coordinate 185,592,039 of NC_059072.1, read as the reverse complement.
CTTACTGTATTTTATCATCGAAATGAAGAGTACAATACTTTGGCCACACCTAAGGTTAACATGTGAGGACACTGTATCTCTGAATGTTTACTCCTTGCCATTTGGACTTGCAATGTTTTCTTTGTCTCCGAGGGAATGTCTACACTGCATTTAAAATCCTGTGGTTGGCACATGCCAGCTGACTTAGGCTCCCACGGCTCAGGCTAAGAAGCTATTTAATTGTGGTGTAGTCGTTCAGGTTCAGCCTGCAGCCCAAGATCAGGGACTCTTGCACCTTGCAGGTTCCTAGAGCCCAGGCTCCAGGCCAAGCCAGGATGTGTACGCTGCAATTAAACAGCCTCTTAGCCTGAGCCAGGCGGACCCGAGTCAGCTGGCACGGTTGGGCCAGACACAGATTTTTAATTGCACTGTAGACATACCCTTTGTCAAGAAACTATTTTCCTTGCAATGCTGCTGTTAGTGTTTATTGTAATACTGTGTAGAGCTAGTCAAGCTAGCCCATTCCAGTGATTACAGGGAATTCTTCATCCTGGACCTGTTCCTCCATCCTGTTTCACTAAGCACAGCCAGCTGGAAGGGAGGGGAATAGTTCCCTCTGGAACAATCCTTGTGCCAACTTGTGCATCAGCAGCTGATCCTTTGTATTTGGTAGCCTTTCCCCCCAAAGCTTAACAGCAGCACTCCAATGAAATGCAGCAGCTTAAGGCAGTGAATTTACTCTTACTAGTCTCTAGTTCCTAAACACTGTGGGCAAAATTAATCCCCGGTGTAACTCCATTACAGTCAATGGACATAAAGCCATTGAAGTCAGTGGAGTTATGCCAGGGATGACTGTGGCCCTCTGTGGGCCAGCATGTCACCATTAGGCCTGAATGAGCGAACAGTTTAACTGAATCCACTTACTTTATTTTAAATTCTTTTAAATTTACTCTGCGGTCAATTTATGGCAATTTATAATCCATGGGGTCTGATTCTCAAGGGTGCTGAGCCTCATCAATTCCCACTGAAGCGTAGAATTCACTGGGGCCCAAGGCCCGTCAGTATCTGGCCCATGCTGAAGAATCAAAGAAGGATGGTCGCATAATCGGAAATTAATATTTTGAATGCAACAGTGAAAATTATTATAAACCCTGATTTGTACTACCTCGTGTTGCCGTCTACAAATCGTCAAGATGGATGATGAGTGGCTCCAAAACTCGGCCTCATCAAAATTCTCACACAAGTGGGCTTTTATGCTCATTCTTCATTCAGCGTTTGCTTACACTACAGATCCTTGACCAATATAGCTATTCCAGCAGAGCCCCCTAATGTAGACACAGCATAAGCCGGCAGAAAGAGTTCTGCTGGCATTGTTACACCACCTCCCTGAATGACATTAGCTAAACCGACAGAAGCACTTTTCTGTTGGCACAGTTGCATCTACACTGCCGATAAAGCCATGTCAGGTAGGAGGTGTGATTTTTTTCCAAAACGACTCAGCATTAGCCTAACTTTGCTCCCATGGAAGTCAATGGTAAAACTCCCAATAGTTCCATTTGGAACAGTTTTAGTCAACACTCAAAGCTTTTAAAAATCCCATCCTGCATATTTAGGCAAACTTCGAAATCTTAACTGAACTTTTCCAAACTCCCATTATTAGAAAGCCAAACAAAACTACCTTACCCTAAAGTAGTGCTTTTCAAACTATGGAGCGGGCCTCTCAAAGGAGGCATGAGAATGTGAATGTGTCAAGCAAGGGGAGGCCTGAGCTGTGTGCTATTTTTTCTTTTAAGAGCTCGGGCTGTCAGTCCCAGGTGGCTGGGGCTTGTGCAAAAGGGTCATGCACATCCAGGAGGTGGGGGGATAGGATCCAGGGGACAGCCGGAGCCCCACCGCACAACCCCCAGGGTGACAGCTGGATCCCAAGCACTAGCTGGCTCCGGCTCTCCTTCCCTCACCTGGTAGCAGCAGGACTCCAGCTATCAGCGCTGGGGTGACAGAAGCAGCACAGAAGTAAGGGTGGCAATGGGGTGCTAAGTCTGCTGTGAAAAGTGATATTAGAAAATCACATTGCCACCCTCACTTCTGAGCTGCTGCCCGCACAGCACTACCCATAAAGCTGAGTGGCCAGCCAGCAGCCGCTGGTTTCCACTCTCCCTTCAGAGCTGGGCAGCAGTATACATACTTGTGAGGGGTAGGGGGAGAACATAAGCAACTATAGACACAAAGAAGGGGGGCACAATCAAATAAGTGTGAGACCCACTGCCCTAGAGTAATGACCCATAGCTAACCGTAGTGTTGCTGCAGTGTTTGGGTACGTCACTGGTGTTAACAATTGTAATATTTTTTATAGGGGTTGGTTCAGTGCTTGTTTTATTTAAGCTGGTTCATAAATCATGGTTCCATATCTCTTATGGAATTAGTTATTTCAGTCAGTTTTCCTCCTTTAGGTACTAACGTCTCATCATAACTCTTATAAACCCTCTCTCCCCGTCACTTTCACTAACCTGTCTTTCCCCAAGTGCTGTGTCTCACTCTTCTCAACCCTTCTTTCCTCGCATCAAAGCCACTGTCAAATGTTACCACTTTTCCCTGGAATATTTGTCCCCAGCTGCTAAAACCCTGGTTCCTTGATTATCATTTTGAATTGATTACTGAATCTCCTCCACTCTATTTTCCCCAGTTCTCATCTCTCCCCCTCCAGTCCATTAAAAGGGCTTCAGCTAAAATAACCCACCCCCAATATAAATGTGCCACCCTCTCCTCAAAACTATCATCTCCTTGCCAATTTTCACATCAAATTTATACTTCTTGTCCTCACCTTCAAGGTTCCACACTGTCTGCCTCTTGTCTACGTCTCAGTTTTAATTTCCTTCTACTCCTCCTTTCACCTCCCATGCTCTGCCAATCCCTCTTTCTTTATGATCCTTTTGTGTCCTCCTGCCACTTCTGCTTCTATGCCTTGTTCATGCTGCCCCCTTTGCCAAACAATCTCACTCTGCTCTTTCAGATCACTACTCATAATTCATTCCTTTTAGGTAGCTTTCTAATGTGCACTGTAGTGTTAGCTCTTCCTGATGTAACACCCAGCTATTTATGTTATTAAAATAAAGTTCAGAGTTACCAAGGTACATATGAAACAAAGTCAGAACTAATGAGATACATATGAAACAAATCACCCGCATGTATTTGTTGAAATCTTCTTCCAAACCTCAACCCCTACTGGCAACACAATTGTCTGTCATAATTTCTCAATGGTGCTGTGTCTAATTTAAACTGCAAGCTTCTCCAGGCAGGCAACATTATCTTATTATGTGTCTGTAAAGCCCTATGCACACCTGTGATATTATATAAACAGTAGTGTTTTTTTATTTGTGTTTTTGCATAATGCTTGTAAAGAAAATTATTGTGCCCTCGACTGAGGGAAAAGCAATGTTCTTGTATTTGCAGTGATGTGATTTGAATTGTCTCTACAGAATCTACTCTTTCCAAACCAGCCTCTCCAGCCCAACAGTAGATATTCAGTATCACCAACAGGCGACCTCACTATTACTAACATTCAACGATCTGATGCAGGCTACTACATCTGTCAGGCACTGACGGTTGCTGGGAGCATTTTAGCAAAAGCTCAACTGGAAGTTACTGATGGTGAGAAATCAGGATTTTTTTTTAAACCAATAGCACCAAAGAATTAAAATATAATTTGTAAATATAGACATGTCAGATAACGTAATTCATATTGGCAAACATGTAGGATTCTACAAATTATGAATAATGCAAAAAGGACCTTGGTGCAGAGTCTTCTCCATGAACACAAAAACATGGAATACAGGTTTGCACATTATATGAAATTTTGTACCTCTTTAAAACAATCAAAAGTGAAAAAGATACACCAGCTCAGAATATAATTTGTATTAAGGGACACTGTCCAATACAGTGGAACTGAAATTTAAGATGCCCATATCCTAATCCAGAATGAGCAATGCATGGTTTTGTGGTAAAGCATTGAATAGCAACTCAGGAAAACTCAGTTCAATTCCCAGCTCCACAACAGACTTCTTGTGTTACCTTAGGGAAGTCACTTTGAGACATATTGTCATCTCATGAAAATTGGAATAACTCCATTTAAATCTATGGAGCTATGTCTGTGCACATCAACTGAGGACCCTGGCCCTTAGTTTCTCTGTGTCTCAAATCCCCATTTGTAAACGGGCCCGTAATATTTCCTTACCCTCACCAGGAGTGTTTTAAGGATAATTAATATTTGTGCTGCGTTCAGATACTGCAGTGATAGGAATCTGACAGATTGACAAATACTACAACACAGTGTGATTTGTCACTAATCATTTCCACATTTTGTTTCAGGAAAATACCTTAAATGCATTCTTTCCTACATAGTACATATATCTCCTTTCATTTGAGCCCATGAATCCTGTTAACATCAGTATGAGTTCTGTTCATGGATCTAGGGCAGAATAGTGCCTTTATATTACTAGAGAAAATGGAGCTGAAATTCCTATTTGCCTAGCAGGTCATCGCATTCCCAGGCCTTATTATTCCCTATCTTAACCGACTCATTAAATATCTCCTGACAGACTTTGATGAATTTTTGCCGTTAAAACAGTTGTTACATGCACAGATCCACTATTACAGTTCCCTCAGAGACCTGCCTACATCATGAAAGTTTGAAAAGATGTCTAATTCTGAATAATCTGGCTTTTCACAAAAGCATATTCATCGCAAGTGACAGGTAGAGAGGTTCAGACACACGCTATAGAGGTTTGAGCATGAATTTGATGCCTTTTTTCCTGTTGTTTTCCAAAAGCTGTCTATATTTCTATGACAAGGAAAGATAATTTCTTCCTTATCCTTGCATCTTTACAAGCACACACTGCATTTCCTTAAAGTAGTTTCTAGGAGATTAAAGCCTAACCTTCGCTCTGTGACCTCTTTAAGTCTTCTCTTTCTCTTACTCTCTATGACAAAATGATGCATTTTCATACAATTCAAATTTACATGTAGATTAAAAGGTCATTTAAAATTAATGGAAAGGCAGTATTTTTTAATATCTGTCCACGGCGCTGTCTGATTCAATGCCATGGCTGTGATTGGAATAAATAGAACATACAAACATTGGCTGATAGGACATTGAGCTGTTAATGGTTGCACCTGCTGTTGCTGCAGAGATTTACTGCAACAGGGGCTGAAAGGAGCAAGTCAGGTTCAAGGGGATATCAGTGATGAAAAATTCTTCCTTTAGACAGACAAGGCCTCTGGTCCTTCTTAATCTTTATTTATTTCTCTGTATGAAAAAAGAAATCATAATTGACCTCTTCTGCATCTGCATCAGCTTATGCAGCCAGTCAACAGAAAAAGCTCATTAAGGTGTCCATGGCAAAAAGCAAACTCAGCTTGAACTAATTACATTCAAAGGTACTTAGCATTCTACATTCCTTAAGAAAGCATTCAATGGTGCCTGTATGACTAAAGGAATGAAAAACCTGCATTCTTCAAATATCTCCCAGAACCTCAAAGTCAGGACACTCACTGTAATATAATACAAGATTATTTTATAGAAATATGAATTCATTATTGAGTTGAGGGGTAGATGAAGGTCATGAAGAATGTGCAAATAGAGTATTTTGCAAGTGTGATTGTATAAATAAAGGTACCACTGTATCATAGATGCGTCTGACGAAGTGGGTATTCACCCACGAAAGCTTATGCTCCAATACATCTGTTAGTCTATAATGTTAGTCTTTGTCGCTTTTTACAGATCCAGACTATCACGGCTACCCCTCTGATACTAAATATTCTTTGTCAGCTCATGCTAAGTATAGGTTATAGAAGTTAATGTTTTTATCAGTAGAGAAATCTAATGTCAGGGTTTAAAAATATATTAAAATATAAACATTTCAAATATTAGCCATATATTTAAGCATTAGCTTTCCAGTTTTTGGCTGGTGATTTCAGTTTTACTTCATAGCCCAGAATTTTTCTGTTTGGTTAATGATTTAATAATAGTGGCAAGCCATCATTTTCATTTTGAACACAGTTTTGTTTGATCTCAGAGTAATTTGGATTCAATTGAAATTCCAATACAGAATGAAAACATATGTCATGTGCAGAAAAACAAGTGCTTAATTATACCATATATAGCAGTGTTTCAGTTGTTACATTTTTGCACTTAGACGTCTTCACTGGAAATATTTTTAACTCAAGTGTTCCTATGAGAAAAGATTACTTGCTGTGATGAAATGTGCTGAGTTGAGTGATAATTTTGTTGATTATGGACTGTGCTGAGAGCTTTCGATATATTTGAAATTCAAATCTTGTACTATCTTGAAAGATCATCACATAAATCCAGAGTCTAACTCACATCTAGAAAAGTAACATCATTCAAAAAAAAAATGAGACAGTCTTTGCAATCTTTCAAAAGCAAAGGTAAGCATGCAGCTCAGAGTCTTGTAACAGCAGGTCATGCAAATAAACTAAAAGCTTCCATTTAACTGTGTGTCTGTGTGATATAAAGAGAATAATTCACAATTAGTAATTTATTCCATAAATTTAGCCTCTTTTTGTGCACAGAATATTCAGAAGTAAATCTCAATTTCCCCTAATCAATTCATTATTCATAATTATTGATTGATCTTTTTGGCCACTGTGTATGTTTTTTTACTCTATGGATTAGTCACAAATAGTTCTCTGTGAGTATCCAGCTCTCTCTACTTGAAATTCAAGTTGTATTGCTTAGTTGTGACTAGTCAGATAAGGCACATGATCTTGTTTCCATCACTAGATTACATGCATATGTGAATGCTTGCAGATACTAATTTTAAATTCAGTTTTCATGAATGTGTGCACATACGACTTTGAAGTTCACTTTTCGTGAATATTCATACCAGTATAGCTCAATCACACACGTTTGTAGAAAATGAACACAAAAGGGTTTGTGCTTGGACAAAACAAATTCACCTAAAAATTAAAGCAACCATTCATGGATTTTTTACCGTATTTGTCCATCTTTGAGATAGATAGACCCTCAGACATATACAGACATCTTTCCAAAGCGCTGCTCAAGTGTTGGTTCCTGATTCACTGAGGGACCTATATCATGGGAATCCTGTTTATATATTTAAATAACTGACAAAAACAGGAGAATTTAGAAACATTTTACAGAAGATTTACAAGTCATAGAAGTGAAGACAATACAGTTGTTCACAGATCACTGGAAATCCTAAGTGTTCATTTAACCTTTAGCCTTAGTGTCATGGAAACCTGTAGTAGTCTTTCACCCATAACACCCTTGAAAATGAAGATTCCTTCTGGCCAGGAGACTTTCAATTACTTTATTGATCAAACCCATTTAAAAGATTATGAGCTACTCATTTGGGCAGTAAAAAAACTAATTAGATGCCAAAGAGCAATATCTAAAAAACAATAAGCTTTTAAAATACCTAGATTGCTACCCATAAAACAAGGCAATGAGTTGCTACAAATAACTAAAGACATATAGTTCTCAACCTAAGCAATTATATGTTTTCATTCTTTTAATCTATACCTACTCACCTAAAAAACTGAAAACTCATTGATCTGCATTAAATGTAAATGAAAACTTATGTGGCCTAGTTGTCACCTGGATATATTTTTGCTGTAGGTATAGTACTTTGATGGGCCATACACACATTTCTGTAATTACAGCATAAAATTGAGATTGAGTTTTTATTTCTTAAAATGACGGGGCAGTACTCTCTCTTCAACAGTTGTGTGTAACTGTGCTTAACCCTAACGAGATGTAAATATGTGTTTTGAGGTGAAAATACATCCCATTGTGTTTTTCTTGTGTCCTACTGGTACCTGTGTCATAGCTGAATTCAGTGTATGGTATTTCAGAATTTCCAAGGCAGTTTTCATTTCCCGTGACAAATGGTCAAAATTAGCTTTCAATGCACATTTTAAATTTCTAGTTACAATAAGTTTGTTGAAATCACAACCCAAGGTATTATTACAGCAAGTAGATTCATCATCCTTATTTCCCAGATTAAGAGAAGGTTTTAGGGTTGGTGTGATGTTACAGTTCCAAAAACAAACATTTTGAATAAAAAAACAAATGCTTACATTAGCCCTCCTCTTTCCTATATATTAAACAGTGTACCGAAAGCACTTTGGAGCCTTGACAATGCTGTGGGCTCATGTCTTGAACAGATCAACACAATGCAAGCCACATTTCTTTAAGACGCACTTAAATTTATTGTGGTTTCATTCAAAAGCATGTATATATACTAAATACGTTGGGCCAGATCCTCAGCTGGAGTAAACTGATGTAACTCAATTGACATCACTTGAGCTATGTGAACCTACACTAGCTCAGGAGCTAATTCTGTTTATCAGAATACTTTCATTCAGATGCCAGACATACTGTTCAGAGATTTAAAGTTATAACAGTATAGAAGCTAAACATCTGAGAACTGTTTCTCAATTCTGTTAGACTGCTGTTATGATGGTATAACTCCATTTCCATTAATGAAGAATCCAGCCCCTTGTTTATTTTACTCTCTCTCTCCATAAACAACTCTTATAGAAACAACAAAGCTATGTTTTTCTCCTTCACAGATGGCACGGAATAGGTTCATCAGAATTATTTCTGAAAAAAATTCTTGCAAGAAAATTTAACATGAGCATTTACCTCATCTTCACGATATCCCACTGGTAGCAGAATAAGGCTCAGGTGCAGCTAGGCACTCACTAGTTAAAAATCTTTTATGAACTATTTTAAGCATGCAAATGTAAAATATTAGGAGAATAATAACAGAGTTCATGGTTTCAAAAGGTGGTAACATGATTTGATAGGTAAACACACAGCTTGATTAAGTCTGAACTGTTCCTCACTGAAGAGCATGATGCAATCAGTTAGATCAGTTAGGGAAAGATTTTGTGTTGTTATTAAATGTTATTTCCTAATGATGAACATTTGCACACTGAACATGAATGGGAAACATGATCAAATGCACACTTCTAACTAACCGTTATGGTTGGTAGATAACTGTCTTAGCTTTTATCTAAGGCCCTGATTCAGGAGACCATCTGTTTTCAGGAAAGCATTTAAACATATGCTTAACTTTGATGCCAATGAGATTGAAACACCTGCTTAAACTTAAGCATGTGCTCTATGGTGCTGGAATAATTTGTATAGTGGGGGTGCTGAGAGCCATTGAATCAAAATGTAAACCCTATATTATGATATAAACCACTTTAAGCCAAAAGGCTCTGCTGCTATAGGCACCATCTTTCTGAGTTACCAGGGTGTGCTCAACCCCCCACTCTGCCCCAGGCCCTGCCCTCATTCCACCCTTTCCCCTAAGCCCTTACCCTGCCTCACCTCTTCCCATCCCTGCTCTGCCCTGCCCCGCCTCTTCCCGCCCTCACTCCACCCCCCCTCGAGTTCCCTCACTCCACTCCCAGCCCCCAGTGCCTCCTACCCACCGCTGAACAGGTGATTGCTGCGGATGGGAGGCACTGGGAGGGAGGGTGAGGAACTGATGCGGGGAGGTTGCTGGTGGATGTTGAGCACCCACTAGTTTTTTTCCATGGGTGTTCTAGCCTCGGAGCACTCATGCAGTCAGCACCTAGGGCTGCAGCACCCCCAGCATCTCTAGTTCCAGCACCTATGAATGTGCTTGAGTACTTTTTAGCTAATCTTAAGCAATGCCTACACTGCAATAAAAACCACCCGCGGCTGGCCTGTGTCTGGTTACTCCTGCTTGCAGGGCTCAGGCTGCAGGGCTCTAAAATAGCAGTGTAGATGTCTGGGCCCTGGGACCCTCCCCCCTCGCTGCGTCCCAGAGCTCAGGCTCGAGCCTGAATGTCTACACTGCAATTTGCATCAGCTGACGTGGGCCCGCCATGGGTGTTTTATTGCAGAGTAGACATACCCTTACGCAAATAAATGTGATAATCTTTCAATGTTTGTTAATAGCAAACTCACATCTAGGTACCATTTTATTGTAACTAAGGACAACCCTTTTAAATATGTCAATCAAACATCTCATTTGTTGGTGCATGAATGCATAGTGAGCATTGCAGAAATTAGCATTTTCAACCTCCCTGGATATCATATAGGATTTTCTTAAAATCTGTATTCTGTTATAGACTCATAGACTTTAAGGTCAGAAGGGACCATTATGATCATCTAGTCTGACCTCCTGCACAATACCAGATACTAACTGCTAAACATGATTTTTAAAAGTAGAGAGGTTCAGTAATTGTTGTGTTTTCATTTAGTTTTGACAGATAGGCCTCCACCCATCATTCTCCAAGGTCCAGCCAATCAGACGTTGGCAGTAGATGGGACAGCTTTGTTGAAGTGTAAGGCCACTGGCGACCCACTTCCTGTTATTAGCTGGTTAAAGGAAGGATTCATGTTCCTGGGCAGAGATCCTAGAACATCAATACAGGAGCAGGGGACCTTGCAGATTAAAAGTCTACGCGTGAGTACTAATACGAATGAATCTTTGTTGGGACTGGGTCATTACTGAGCTGGTGAGGAGCCCCCATCAAACAGTTAGGCGTCCTTATCTTCAAAGTTGACGTGTCCCTCCATTTAGAATAATGTCTTTCACCAGCAAGCTTTCATTGAGCAAAATTCTCTGCAAGAGAAATAAAGAAGGGAGATATGATTTAACGTTGCTGTAGAGGGTTCAGGTAACACATTAGGATACAGACCTAATGTGTTAGAACATAGTACCCAGCAGCAGGGGCTGGTCAAGCTTCACTCCATGCAGGAGATGGGAGGGAGGACTAGTCACCATCTCCATCTCATTTGATCCTGAGGCTGGATGCCAGTTCATTCAAAGTTGCAAGTCAGAGCAGCCTCATTTGTTCCAGCTGATAATTGTCTCCCTGGAGGTGTTACCGCAGCCAGGGATTCCTAGACTGCAGCCGGGCTTTGGCTACTCCCTCCCCTACCAGATCCACTACACAAGGGCCTGGGAGAAGGAGATACCCTGCAGCTGGCTACGCTGGTTCTGTCCTATGTGTATTGGTGTTTCCCCTGCTGCTTGGTTAGGGTAATATTTCATCCCTCTTTGGCACAGGGCATGGAACACTGTCTGGCCAGTGTGGTTTTGAGGTATGTGAAAATCAGATGCCCTGAATTTTAGAAGGGAGAAGAGACAAAATGAAAAGTTGTCAATATGAAATTTGATCTGAAATGAAATTCTGGTTCCCTTGATCGCCTCTCGTCAAACATTTTAAATGACTTTTTATCTAAAATAAAATAAAATAAAAACACTATATGTTTGAAGCATGTTTATTTTCCAAAGGGGATTTAGAATTTAATTAATAGGCCATTTTCTTATATAATTGGGTCCATTCCTGCAGCCTGTAGTCATGCCTGTGATCCTTACACATGCAGATTGGCACTCCTTTCTTAAATAAATGAGGACTGTGTTCAAAATCTGCTGTTTACAAGGCTTTATAAGAAAGCAAAAATAAAACAAAACAAAATAAATAACCCTGAATGAAGTGACAAAGTGTAGCTTTGTGTGCATACACAGGCTCAATTCTGGAATCAGATACATGTGGTGGATCTAAGTTATGCCAATTGCAGTGGTCCCAGCATGTACCGTGTGTTCCAACCTGTTCCTTCCCCACTCGGGGAATGCCCTCTATGGGAAGCGATAGGAGCCAGGTGGCATGGGGTAATCCTCAGTCGCTCATTTAAAGTAGCTTTCTGGCTACTTTATGCTGCTGTGCAGATCACGGATAGAGGATTGCTTCTTTGATATATCTATACTCTCACAGAATGGTTGGCATTCAAAAGGCAAAATTTACCAACAATTTAACATATTGATATCTGAGATAACACTATTATGTCTTATTTAGAGTACAAACAAAATCTGCTGTATCTTGTTGGTAAATGTTATCTTGCTAATGACAACCTTTGTGTAGATGTATGTATTTATGTATAATATATAAAGTATAGAGATACTCATTATAGATATCCAAATATATAATACATACGGTGCAGGAAGTAAATATAGTTATATTATACATTAATTGTTTAAAAATAATTTCAGAAATATTTAATTTCATCAGCACTAATGCTTATACTTAGTTTTATCATGAAAAAAAAAAGATAATCTGCAGAACTATAAAGAACAAGAAATGAGCAGCCGTTTAGTTTTCTGCCAACATCTCATCAGTGATCGTAAATGAATTGTTAACCTCCTTGGAACAAAATGGAATTTATTAAAAAATTTATGCTAGCTTTCCTTGAGTAAACAATTTATCCTCCCTCTCTGGGCTAAAGGCGGGCTTGGGCCATGAAGGTTAATGCATTTTTACTGTAGAGCTGGATTAAACAGTGCGGTTGAATAGTCAAGATTCCCCAGTAGTGTTAGAAAGCAGCAATTAAAGGTGGGAGCTTGGTGATTTCAAACAAACTTTCAGAGCATTGATGATGGGCTTCTGTGGAGTGTCCATGAGGCAGAAGCTCATGGGATGCCTGCCTGCATGCAGTTATACAAACAGTAAAATACTTGTTGAATCGTGCCAGCACATTAATGTCTTTGTTAGAGGCACATGATCTGTAAAGGAGAAAAGAAATACTGGCAGGGGGAAGGAAAATCTGGCATTAAGTGTGACTTTAAAAGACATGGAGCTTTTATTGATCCTTGAGTGGCTCATTCTTTAATACCCATTTTCCTTTAAGGCTCAGAAAGATACACCTTAAACCTTCTCAGTGCAGTAGCACGCATTATTTGAATCAGACACACCAGGAAGAAAGACTCAACACCATAAATTGGTTTAAACTACGGTTGTCGATTAATTGCAGTTAACTCATGCAATTAAAAAAAATTGATCATAATTAAAAAATTAATCATGATTAATCACAGTTTTAATCGCACTGTTGAACAATAGAATCCCAATTGAAATTTATTAAATATTTTTGGATGTTTTTCTACATTTTCAAATATATTGACTTGAATTACTGCACAGAATACAAAGTGTACACTGCTCACTTTCTGTTATTATTGATTACAAATATTTGCACTGTAAAAATGATAAACAAAAGAAATAGTATTTTTCAATTTACCTCATACAAGTGCTGTAGTGCAATCTCTTTATTGTGAAAATGCAACTTACAAATGTAGATATTTTTTGTTATATAATTGCACTAAAAACAAAAGAGTGTAAAACTTTATAACGTACAAGTCCACTGAGTCCTACTATTTGTTCAGCCAACTGCTAAGACAAACAAGTTTGTTTACATTTACAGGAGATAATGCTGCCCACTTCTTATTTACAGTGCCATCTGAAAGTGAGAACAGGTGTGTTCGCATGGCACTTTTGTAACTGGCATTGCAAGGTATTTACGTGCCAACTATGATAAACATTTGTATGTCACTTCATGCTTCAACCACCATTCCAGAGGACATGCTTCCATGCTGATGATGCTCATTAAAAAAAATTATGTGTTAATTAAGTTTGTGACTGAACTCCTTGGGGGAGAACTGTATGTCTCCTGATCTGTTTTACCCCCATTCTGCCATATATTTCATGTTATTGTAGTATCGGATGCTGACCCAGCACATGTTAGATTTAAGAACACTTTCACTGCGGATTTGACAAAACACAAAGACGGTACCAATGTGAGATTTCTAAAGATAGATACAGCACTTGACCCAAGGTTTAAGAATCTGAAATGCCTTCCAAATCTGAGAGGGACGACGTGTGGAGCATGCTTTCAGATGTCTTAAAAGAGCAACACTCCAGTGCGGAAACTACAGAACCTGAAGCACCCAAAAAGAAAATCCACCTTCTGCTTGTGGCATCTGAGTCATGATGATGAAAATGAACATGTGATGATCCGCACTGTTTTGGATCGTCATCGAGCAGAACCCATCATCAGAATGGATGCATGTCCTCTGGAATGTTGGTTGACATGAAGGGACATATGAATCTTTAGCACATCTGGCATATAAATATCTTGCAATGCTGGCAACGACAGTAGCATGTAAATGCCTTTTCTCACTTTCAGGAGACATTGCAAACAAGAAGCGGGCAGCATTTTCTCCTGTCAATGTAAATAAACTTGTTTGTCTGAGCGATCTGAACAAGAAGCAGGATTGAGTGGACTTGTAGACTTTAAACTTTACATTGTTTTATTTTTGAATGCAGTTTTTTTGGTACATAATTCTACATTTGTAAGTTCAACTTTCATGATAAAGAGATTGCACTACAGTACTTGTAATGTGGGTATTGAAAATTACTATTTCTTTTGTTTTTTACAGTGCAAATATTTGTAATAAAAAATAAATATAAAGTGAGCACTGTACACTTTTTATTCTGCGTTGTAGTTGAAATCAATATATTTGAAAATGTAGAAAACACCAAAAAATATTTAAATAAATGGTATTCTATTATTGTTGAACAGCGCGATTAATTGTAATTAATTTTTTTAATCACTTGACAGCCCTAGTTTACACAGGAAGCTGCAACTTTTATGAATTAAAGTCTTCTGTTAAGGCTACCACAGCAACAAGGAGTCCAGTCCAAACTGAAGTCCTTTAGACAGGACCAATCTCAGGGCAGGCTACAATTAGCTCCCCTTCACCATAACCAACCAATAGGGATTTTAGCATCTTACCAAAATAATTGTCACTGCCCTTATTGCATACAAGTGTTCACTGTATATGTCGAGGTAGCTCATTGCAGTACATCTAATGGGTATGGTCCTTCTCCTTAGCTCAATGCTGACATTTACTCTGGAGCCCCTACATCACCTTGCCCATGCTTAATAACAACCACACTGGACCCCAGGCCAAAGTTGTGATAAACCTTGAATGTGAATCTACACAATTCCCCTATGTGCCAAGTATACCAGTTGCTGTGAGGAAGTGGAAAAAAATTCCATACCCATGTCAATGGTGACAGGAAAATTCCTTCTCTGCTCCATAAAAGCCACTTGCTTATTATTCATAGCTTGCCCAGAAACCCAGTGTTAACCAGGAAAAGGAGGGAAAGTGCTTAATAACGATCATAATCCAGCCATATATTCAGATTTTCAGTTGTCTCCCTCCATGTCCTTAAAAGCAGCCAGTTGGCCGCAGTCATTGGGAGGGGATGGCTGATCCACAAACTATGTAGAACGGGGTGGGCAAACTTTTTGGCCTGAGGGCCACATTGGGTTTCTGAAATTGTATGGAGGGCCTGTTAAGGGAGGCTGTGCCTACCCAAACAGCCAGGTGTGGCCCAGCCCCTACCCCCTATCTGACCCCCTCTGCTTCTCGCCTCCTGACAGCCCCCCTGGGACTCCTGCCCCATCTAACCCCCCCATTCCCTGACTGCCCCCCGGGACCCCTGCCCCATCACCCTCGGAACCCCTTTCCACCCTCCCACCGCCCAATCCCACCCCTCCTCTCATTCCTGACTGCCCCCCGGAACACCTACCCCATCCAACCACCCCATCTCTCTGTCCCCTGACTGCCCCGGAACCCCTGCCCTAACTGCCCCCCACCGCCCCAGCTAACCTCCCCCGACTGCTCCCCCAGGACCCCTGCCCCCATTCAACCCCCCTGTTCCCTACCCTCTGACTGCCCTGCCCCCATCCACACCCCTGACCACCACCCCGAACTCCCCTGCCCTCTAGCCAACCCCCCCCCTTGCTCCCTGCCCCCTTATCGCGCTGCCTGGAGCACTGGTGGCTGGCGGCACTTCAGCCGCGCTGCCCAGAGCACTGGGACAGGCCACGGCAACTGGTTCACATTTTGAATATTTCAGCTTTTATCAGAGAGCCTTTCTGAGTCAGGGCAGCTGCATCTTCTTAAAATTCGGGCCATGCTTATACAAATCTACTAAACAGTTACATCACTAATTACCTGTCGTGCCCTGTCCATAACAATAGTATACTGCAGCGATAATGTGTCAGAAGCAGAAAGTGCCAACACAATTCAAACATGATAAACTTCAAAATCAATTAAAATATATATCAGCAGATATTGTAAAGAGCATCTTGCTGATTTGCCTCAACAGCCATCTGGAAAATCAAGCTATGAGCACATTGATTTCAGTTCCAGTTTAATATAGCTCAGAGCACACACATACTATTCCCTTACAGTCCAATAAACCATTTTGGATTTAGCCCTATATCCATTGAGATGTTCCAATGCAGTCTTCCCCCAGTGAATATAATTCTTCTCTCATATCATCAGAGTCAGCACTCTCCCCACTTCATTTCCATCTCTGGGCTAACATGCTTTACACACAGCAGGTTGGGGGCTTCTGAGTAGACTACACACTGTTGGCCAACTGTGGTATTCCATTGATCTCAATCAATTTCCCCAGACCAGTCTCCTTCAAATAACAATATATCAGGGGAAATCAGTCAGTGTGATGGAAAAAAAATAAAAAGAAGTGGGGGGAAATAACTCTAATAGTGTCAATGTGACCACAAACAATTTCCCCAAATAAACTCTGCATATCTGGATCATTTATGTGAATATAATGCTTTTCATCCCAAAACACGTCTCAAACCCCAGACGTACAGCGCCACTGAAATGCACATACAGCATCACTGAAACCCCTCTGGTGTGGAAGGCAGCTGCTAGCTCATCAACAGGCTCACTCCACTCTGCATAAAAGTGGAGAGGGAAGAGGGAATTTTGGCCATCCTTACCCTTTAGAAAATGTTATGCATGAGGACTTTAATATCCATACTAATTAGACAGGACTGATTTTAAAGTCTCATCTAAAAAGACCCATACATGATAAACTGCATAGTAATACTTCCTCTACAACAGAAGAATAAAAGGAGGTGAGACAACCCTGCTGGGACTGGAAACTGTAAATCAAGGCAGGGATTATGAAACTGAAGCTTAATGTCCTCTGAGAAGTGAAATCTGTACCCATTTCACAATTTAGACACACTTTAAATTATAATTTCAGTCACATCTATGTTATGTTATATTTTTACTGGAATTCACCTGGATCTTCCTTCATATATTAAAAAACATTGGTGACATGTTTTAAATTAACCATTCTGTAATGCCCATACCCTGTACCAATGACATTAACAATATGAGAATTAGAATAATGGGCGGGGGGGAGAAAAGAGAGTGAAACTATTAAGAGCAAGTAATCTTATTATAGTTCGCTAAAAGTAAGCCACCATTAAATGATTATTTGAGAAATGTCTGGTGTCCTTTAGTGATGTACAATGTAGGTTAAGTCCTTCTTATTTTACATCAAGAAATATTCAGAAAAAAATTGAGAGGATTGTGTCACCTGATGTTAAAGGTTTGTCAAAAATTACCATTTTTGTATGACTAGATATCTGACACTGGCACTTACACATGTGTGGCCACAAGTTCAAGTGGGGAGACATCCTGGAGCGCTGTGCTAGAGGTGACAGGTAAGTCATGTCAGAGGCTTGCCATTCTCTTGGCTTGTGTTCACTGTATCATAGCAGATGTGTTTTAAAGGGAACCAGGATTGAGACTACTATATTTTTTGGTAGAAAGGCTGGATATCTTCATGCGCCTTAGATTTTGGTATTATTATCTCTAAATCTCCATTGATAGTACAACCAGTTGTATTAGTATCAAGGTACGTTGGAGAGCTATATCTAGTCTCAAGTGGAGTATCAACAAACTAACTGTTTCCATGCAGGAAGGCCCTTATGGCCATGAAGAATCCCACTGAAGTCACTGGGGCTTCATGTGGGGTGAAAGACTCTACCTAATTGGAGATCCTTTTGTAGGATTGGGAGCTTTCTCATGCCTTCTATTGACTGATGTGTTGACATTTTAGGTGAATCTATTCCAGCTATTAAAAAATAAATAAAGTAGACTAGGCTGTCTGCCTCCTCCCCTCCTTTTTCTTTTATTGTTGTTGCTTTCTTTGGTTTGTTTTATGAGCAAAAGCTTCTATAAAGACCCACAGCCAATCATCCAGTAACATAAGCCTCTAAATGTAAACCTGACTCTCTGTTGTTATTGTTAAGTTAGGTCAGTAAGCACTGGGGCCATTGTGCTGACTATCGTAATTATTTGTATATTTTTTTATTTTTGCTCCTCTTTTTTAAAATCAAATTGTGCAGTCAAGGATAAAAGTTAACTATTTTTTTATTTACCCCTTACAGAGTCTGGTGGAGCAACAATCAGTAAAAATTATGATTTGATTGATCTTCCTGGGCCACCATCCAAACCCCAGGTCACTGATGTTACTAAGAACAGTGTCACCTTGTCCTGGCAGCCAGGCACCCCTGGAAGCTTACCAGCTAGTGCATATATCATTGAGGCTTTTAGGTATGTGAAAATTTCTACTTCTAATCTCTTTCCTTTCTAATTTTGTTTTAACCCTAGTGTTAACTATGCTCCTGGTATGATGGTACTTGTGTGGACATCTGCAAATTCAATTAACTCACTAAAGGCCTTATCTTTGATGACATGGAGTTCATTCTTAATCTTCAAGAATTTCTCCTTTTTATTATTAACCACCTATTTCTTAATAGAACTTTTAGACAAGCACTAGACTATTTCTTCAGGTCAGCAAAAGTATAGCTTGACTATGCATTCACTCATCTGTTACTTTTTTCTTAATCCCTGAAGAGGGATAGCTCAGTGGTTTGAGCATTGGCCTGCTAAGCCCATGGTTATAAGTTCAATTCTTGAGGGGGCCACTTAGGGATCTGGGGCAAAATCAGAATTTGGTTCTGCTAGTGAAGGCAGGCGGCTGAACTCAATGACTTTTCAAGGTCCCTTCCAGTTCTAGGAGATAGGATATCTCCATTATTATTATTTTTAATCCTGATCATCACTGAGGGTTTCAAATGAGAATGTTGACATTCAGATTGGACAGCGTGAGAGGAGGTAGTTTAATTAGGGTTGGGCAAAACAGATTTTTAAAAAAAAGTTAATAATAGAATTCCCTAAACCTTGAACATGTTGGGATGTTTAGTCTTAAAGCAGAACCTAAAAACAAAAACAAACAAACAAACAAAAACACCTTTTGAAATTCTAGTATGTGTATACCACATGGAATAAAATATATCATTTAAAAAACAAACATCTGATCATTTAGAGCTTGATCCTACAAGTCTGAAGTCGATCAGAGCTGAAGAGCTGAGCACCTCACAGGTGTGCACAGTATTTTGCAGGACTGAGCCCTTAGGTCACAATTCAGCAAGTTACTTAAATCAATGGGTTACTTGTGTGCTTCAAATTAGGGTGATGTTTAAGGACCTTCCTGAATCAGAGTCTTATGTGAAAGAAAAGGAGTAAATATATTTTTCCTTTTAGTTAGCATGGTAGTCTGTGGTCATCTAAAATATGTACAGTAATAGCTCAAAAGGCTACAATGATGACTACTCATCCTTCTACATAAATATCTATGTACCATTTCTAAAATATGCAAATAATTGTTTTCCATAAAAATGGTAACTTCCAGTATGTCTTTTGACTCATATGAAAATAGTGACTACCTTTAATAAGCCCAAATGGAAAAGACAGAAAAACTTTCTAATGAATAATATACAAACGACAGCTATGAAATGAAATCCTCTCTTTATCCTTAGCAAAAGTTTCCATTTGTCTTTACATAGCTGCAGTGACATCCCACTGATGACTCTAAAAATCACCATATATTCATAGGGAGCTGTTTTTAACAATCACACTTGAGATCATTACAGATGCAAGTGCTATATTCTGTTTATAGGACAGTCCAGCTGAAAACATAAGCACAGGAAAATATATTCATGCATTTTTCATTTACAGTTGTGTTTTTGAAAGAGTCAAAAGTAATTTTACATATGGATTTAATTCAAGGAGAACACATTCTTTTAGCAAGACAATTTATTGGCATAATTTACCCTGTAGTATAGAAAGTTATTCTTTTAACAGGTTTATTATTTTCATACATTTGTTCAAGAGGGCCCCATTTATCATTCACATTTACTTTTCCACTTTTCTGTATCTGTTCATTTTGCAAGTATTTATTTTAGAGGGCTAACATGTATTAGGAAAGGCTTTCTCTTCAGCTGGGCTGAAATATTTTTATGGTACTATTGTTTTGTTTCATAATGTGGTCTACCCTCTTGATGAATTAATTAAAACCAGCAGAACTGTTTCATTTTTTTTAATTGATCTTGTTATTTTTTTCCCCCAGTGGTTAACCTTGGCAAGGAAATGAAACCCAACTTCTTTTACAAATCCTTTCTCTCCCCAGTATGTAAAAGTTTGTTATAAAGAGGAGGGTGATGAATTGTTCTTCTTAATCACTGAGGAAAGGATAAGAAGTAATGGGTTTAAATTGCAGCAATAGAGATTCAGACATTAGGAAAAACTTCCTAACTGTAAGGATAGTTAAGCACTGGACCAAATTACCTAGGGAGATTGTAAAATCTCTGTCAGTGGAAGTTTTTAAGAACAGGTTAGACAAACACCCATCAGAGATGGCCTAGATAAACTTAGTCCTGCATCAGTGCAGGGAACTGGACTATCAGGGACACTTCCAATTCTGTATTAGTATGATTTCTTTTTGCTTTAATCTGTAGTCTTCAACCATGTTTTTTTTCATTGCAGCCAATCTGTGAGCAATAGCTGGCAAACAGTTGCTAATCATGTAAAGACAACACTCTACACTTTAAGAGGATTGCGACCCAATACAATCTACCTGTTTATGGTGAGAGCAATCAACTCACAAGGTCTGAGTGACCCCAGCCCTATGTCAGATCCTGTCCGCACACAAGGTAATGTCAATCATTAATTGTTCACATGATCTCCAGTTGTATCCAGGAATTCTGCTTGAATTACTTGATAATAGAAAGAAGGGTGGAAAATCTCTGAAAATTGAGCCAATTTAGTTCAGCTGCTTTCCACCACTCTGGTAACTCAAAACACTGTAAACCCACACAACCTGTAAACCCCAGTTTAATTCCCTGCTGCACTACAGGCTTTTTGTATAACCGTAGACAAGTCACTTAAGACCAGATCTGTAAAGGTTTTGAGGTGCCTAAAGATGAAGATAGATGGCTAGTGGAATTTTCAAAAGCACCTAGATGCCCAACTCATATTGGGCTCCACTAGATTCCTATCTGCATCTTTAGGTGCCTTAATACCTTAACAAATCTGGCCCTTAGTCTGTCTGGGCCTCAGTTTACCATCTGTAAAATGGGGATAGTAGCACTTCCCTTCCTCAGAGGGTTTTTGTGAGGATACATATGTTCAAGATCATGAGGCACTAAACACTATGTTAATGGGGGACATATAAGTATGATACAAAGATAAAAGCCAGGTCTACAGCTAGATTTCATCACCAGAGTGGCACAAAGCAGCCAGAGTGTATGAATCAGTCTGGCCCAATATTTTTGCAGAGAATCAATGTGAATCTAATTCATGCTGAGAATTATTTTAAAAGATATTCTGAGACACATGTGTGTGTGTGTATGGACATATTTTATGTTCTCTACATTCATCTACTGAATACTAAACTAAAAAGGATGGCCTAAATAGGACTTCTCAACTGTAGGACAGCTAGTGCAATTAGATGAAGATGGCCTGATCCTCCATTGCCTCCCATCTCTTACACCTGTACAAAAAGGGTGTGAAATGCTGACAAACCAGAATGGTTGTTTTATACCCAATTTACTCTCTCTATGCTCAGTCTAAATGAATATGGTGAAAATGGACACGCTTCTCGGTGGAGCACAGGTTTGTCAATGCATTGACCAAATTCTGCACCCCACAGCATAACTCTTCATTGAACAGATTGGAAAACAGTTATGAACAATTGTTTACTCAGACTTATTCCTGTTCACGGATGATTCAGAGTAATCTCCTACAATTCATTTACAGAAAGGACTTCTATGGTTGTGCAGTGAGGCAAGGAGGGTGTACACAGCTTTTCCACCCCTGCAGAGTCACCCAGAGTAGTAGCCACAGCACTGGTAGGAGACCCTAGGCTCCTCTCTGCAAAGGGGCAGGGATGGGTGAGAACAGATGAGGAATGGGCAGAGGCTTGGTTTTTAAAGGTCTGTTGCAAATTTTTGCTCCCCACCCCCACTGCATCAAGGAGACTCCAGGTGGGATTCTGCTTTTCAAAGCAGTACGCTTCCCATCAGTTCCCCAGGGATGTGCGGCTCTGCACCATCCCTGACTTTAAGCTCCATGCTCATAGCACAATCTAGCTTTTGAGAACTCTTATGTTCCACATCTTTATATCTGACATACTGACAAGAGATTTGATTTCAGCAAAAATAGTTCTTTTCATTAGCTTCAGGACATGTTGTAGTTTCCATTTCCACAAGCTGTTCGCCAGCCACACATGGTGCAACATGTAGAGTATGCATAGCTCTTTGATACCTTACCATTTAGTAGAATTAAATCATAACATCAATTGAGAATTAGCATAATGTTTTGATGTGATTTCTAATAATGCTTGGATTCAACTCAGACTCACAAAGGAAGCCGACATGCAGTAAAAAGCCTGTTCATACTAGCCATTGCAAAGTAAAGAGGCAATTAAAGCAATGGTACGTTATATTAATTCACAACAGGTATCCATGATAACTTTTATGTCTTAAAATTTGGTTTCATTAAATAAAAATATGGCAAATAACATGCAGGGTATACTGGGCAAATTTACACCATTGGATTGCAAATCCTTACACTGAGCAAGAACTCCTCAAGCCATTAAGAGCACTACTGATCGCTTGTATGTTTAATAACCATATATTCAGAAACACCCTTGAATAATATTGAAATAATAAACTCTAAATAAAACACTTCCAAACATACTAGGTTCATTGGGAGCTACTAGTTGTTGAGGTCATGCTCTAATAAAGTCCTTTGTAACTTCCAAATAAATACATGGTTCTCGCTGGCATGTTGGTCACCCAGAAGATGTCTAGCAAACACAACTTGAGGCTAGCCCTCCTATTCTGAGGAGCTCTCAAACACCATATTGTTGTTTGGCTTCTGTCAGGTGGTCTCTAATCTGGTATATCTTATTTCCGGGCAACCCCAATTGCCATACCTTTCAGGGTGGCTTGGGTCTGATCTGTTCTCTCCTTCCTGGACTACCCTGCTATGGTCTAACTTCTCTATGGCCAGCACCAAGTTTTTCAATGTCATGAACAGTGTTTTTCATATGTGAACAAAGTTTCAATTTCAGTGGCTCCCCTGGCTCCTGTGCCATCCTCCCCTATCCCAAACTCCCTTTCCCAAGCTCATCCAACCAGCCAAAAGTATCTCTAGCTGTGAGCCTGCTAAGAAGTACAGAAGTGTAGCCTCCCGCCTGCACTAGTTATCAGGTCTCCTTCTAGGATAAGTTCCACTAGGGCAGGGACTCTCCTCTAGCATGATAGGGACTGTGAAGCTCCTAAGATTTGCAGAAGAGTAGCTCCCCCCTGGCAGATTGTCTTAGCCGCGTGGCATGGAACAGTCCAATCACATCTAGCCAATAGTTGCACATTATGACATTTTTATTTTCTATTCCTTTGAAAAAATATGTTAAGAAAGCATTAAAAATGTACAATTAATCACTTGAAATCAAACAATGACTACAGTAAGGTTGCCCATACAATCTAACTCTGCCCCTTTGTGACTCTAGGGTAATTTTTCATAACACAATCACACCTAATTTCACAAATAATACAACAGAATATCACACAGTATTCTTCTATAGCAGGAGTGGGCAATCTTTTTGGCCCAAGGGCCACATCGGGATTGTGCAACTGTATGGAGGGCTGGGTAGGCAAGGCTGTGCCTCCCCAAACAGCCTGGCCCCGCCCCCTATCCGCCCCCTCCCACTTCCTGCCCCATGACTGCCCTCTCAGAATCCCCAACCCATCCAACCCCCCCTACTCCTTGTCCCCTGACCGCCCCCTCCTGAGACCCTCGCCCCAACCATCCAATCCCCCTGCTACCTGTCCCCTGACTGCCCCAGCCCCTATCCATACCCTCGCCCCCTGACAGCCCCCCTGGGACTCTCACCCCCTATCCAACTGCCCTCTGCTCCTCGTCCCCTGACCACCTGCCCCGGGTTGGATAGAGGGTGGGATGGATAGGCGGTGGGATACCGGGACCCCCACCCCCAATTGCCCCCCCCGCTCCCTGTCCCCTGACTGCCCTCCCGACCTCTATCCATATCCTCGGCCCCTGACAGGCCCCCTGGGACTCCCACTCCCAACCCTCCCTGTTCCCCATCCCCTGACCGCTCCCCCAGAACCTCCACTCCATCCAACTGCCCCCCTTCCTCTTCTGGATGTGGCCCGCAGGCCGTAGTTTTCCCACATCTGTTCTACAGCTTTATATACAAATGAGTAGCATCTTGTAGGTCAGTGCACTACTCTGCGTAGGACAGAAAAATCGATTAAACAAGTTTACATGAAAATCACATGCACAAAGACTGCTCCAGAATAATTATACCCACATCCTATGGTGTGGTTTGGTTAAAAAAGTTATATTGGAATGAGTTTGGAAAAGCTGCCTTATGAGTTGGAAAGCATTTTATTTAGGATCGGCTAGGTATTTTTCAGAAAATATTTGAACATGTTTCAGAGAGAAATATTTATTGGCACCGTATTTCACTTCCCTCATCTGTAAAGGCACATATGCTTAGTGCCATGAATCCAACGACATAGGGTTCAGTAGCAGAGGAACACAATGTAATTTTAGAAACCTAAAGAACATTTTCTATACCTAACAATGGCATGATTTGAAGATACAGTATCCTGGGATCTTCCTGGGTCTTGGACTTACTATTTCCTGCCCTGGACATCAGGTGACTGTAATTCTGGGAGAGAAGGACATATTTCTCATTCAGGTTGATTTTGAAAAATGCAGCTATCTGAAGTTGCTAGACATTTAGAATGCAGACCTTGGGAAGATGGATAAGTGGGCAGAATGCCGATATAGAAAGTTAAAGTTGCATGCAAAATGCAATTAATCACATGGCTAACACTAACACATGTAGGTTCTTGTGTTTGGTGTAGTGGTGATATCCCGCTGTAGCTCTAATTAGTAATTTTTTTATAGCTTATGGACATTTGTCCATATTAAACAAAAATACACACTGTATACACAATATATTTTTCCCTCCCAAAGGGGGATATAATCATAGCACGCTGTTGGTTCTGTACCATTGGTAGATAATATTTTCTAAGATTTAATCATGGGTAGCTATGGGAATTATTTTATATCCAGTATAAAAATGTTTTGTAGTTAGTATAAGTTATCTTTCAATAAACAAGTCTGAGTTGCTCTGTTATAGATTTATCTTAATATCTGTCTTTTTTTTTTCACTCACTTTGAATAGGCATATTTTGCTGAGCACACCACTTCTGTACCATTGCTAACATTTCCATATTTGGATTATATTCCCTTTGGGAGGCCCATAGACTCATCCCACACATTTGAAAGTCAATAGAAAGCCTGTGTAGATAGTGTCTCTTTGGTGAATCAAAACCCATAATATTGCTTGAAATATGAAGCTGAAATCTGGACTATGAAAACTAGATTTTTATCTAAATCCTGAGGACTGAAGTATTTGAGACATGCTTTGAATGTTTTTCTTTCTTAAGAGCAGTATTATCTCTACTTTACATAATGTTTTTCCTGTTAAGAGAACAAAGGCCCACATATTACTCTCCCATACCCATCAGACAGAAAAGATGTCACCTTGTTTGAGTCTTCCCTTTATGAGGTGAAGAGTTTGCAGCAGCATATATGGGGAAGTAAGTGTGGTCAATGAAACCAATGGCTCCAGTGGATCATCCTTGAAATCTGAGCAGAACTCATGTATGCTCATCCGCTTTGTAGCAGGCCTCTGGGCCCTCTTTCTCCTCTAGGAGCACAACTCTTGTGAAGTAATTGAATCTGAGTACCCTGCCTGTTCCACAACTCCCTGCCCTTCAGGGAGGAAAGCAGATACCAAGGGAGTTAGTGATGGTTTCCAGTAGCAGTAAGTCCTACATGGATTTCCACTGGGAATTCTGTGGTATGCATACGGACATGTACCATGTTCAGTGGCTCCTCTCTGACTCTTAACCCAGAATAACACCTCAAGTTCCCCAGAGTACTAGTGCACCTCGTGGGAGGGATCCTCAATTCTTTCCAAGGGCAAGTTTGGGAAGAATGTGGTGAAGGTGCACTACTCCTTCCATAGCCCTACGGAGGTTTCTATGCTGACTTGCTCCCTTCCATGCTATGTTGTGGAGAAGAACATGAGGCCCAATATTTGAATATATGGAATTTTGAAAACATTGGGACAGAGAAGTGTTTCTCAAAGTGCTGCATACTAGGGAGCCAGTTCACCACACACTAGATCCACGCACAGAAAGCCACTTCTCTGAGCAGAAGGGTGATTCAGTCACCTCTTCAGGTCCTTCTCCAGGTGGTCATGGGATGCAGATGGGTAGGCTCAGAGTAAATGTGAACAGGATGGGGAATGAGTGGGTAGACCAGAGACAAGACTAGAGGGATTCACATTTTGAGGCCACACTCAGTAAAAACAATACAATTTCAGGTTGCATAACTTTTTCCACATAGCGCCACGGAAATTCTGGAGGTCCACTATTGCCAGGGAGCAGAGCCAGATTGGTGTGGTGGGATGGAGCCTCCACACAGATTGCCCTGACCTTACACAGAGCCACTGTAACCTACCTGGTTTCAGATAGGGAAATCCATGTTTTCCTTCCCCACCCTTCTGCTGAAGGCATGATTTGGACTAATCTCTGCAAGATAATCCTTGTGGAGTTTTTCTCCCATGTCTTTTTTTATGTGAGAAGGGGCAATTTGACCTCACAACTTTATCCCATTTTGAGACATGAACAGCTGGAAAATGTATAAATTTTCTATAGTGGAATAGGCTTAAATAACAGGAAATTGCTATTTTTAGTATGGTTCTCTGTCTTCTCTCACTTTCTAACTCTAATTTTGTCAAACTGAAAAGGAAAGGAAATTGTAATACATATTGAAAAGGAGGGAAAATTTGAAGAAGCATAATGAGTGTAACATACACAGTTTAAAAACAAGCAAATGTACATATTCAGCTTCTGCAATATAATTTGCTTAGATTATACAAACTTGTGCTCTAGATTTGCAGGCACACTGGCACATCTAGACTATTATCATCTGAATATTTCAAAGCATGTGAATATGGTATCTCACCAATCACTCACTAGCTGGTAGGGGAAAAAATGTTTTCAATGACTATTTGGGCTAGAGAGGAACATTTTCTAATTGCCTAACTAATAGAACATGTGGTGTTTGTTTATGGCAGTGAATGTTTACTTGGTGCTTTTCAGAGTTCATAGGTTAATCTAATCTGCTGCATTGTTTTTGAAAGTGATACAAACTAATACTATTTTAACCCAGTACATTAAATTTGTCAGTCCTCCTAATGAATTAATGATACAAGTGAGGCTCCTTATTAAAATAATCATTTCGTGTCTGTGGTTGGCCTGGCAGATATCAGCCCACCAGCACAAGGAGTGGATCACAGGCAAGTCCAGAAAGAGTTAGGAGACGTCATTGTACGGCTACATAATCCTGTTGTGCTGACACCCACTACAGTTCAAGTCACCTGGACAGTAAGACTTTTCTAATTGCTACCTTTCATTGACAGCTTTAATCTTGTTTACTTGTCCCTGCAATTCTTTCTCAGCTCTGAAAAACCCTAGTTTGACCTTAGTACAAGTGGCCAGATAAGCTAACATTGTACAGACAATGAACAGTGTGCTAAAGGAATGGATTCTTTCTTTCTTTCTCTCTTTCATTGTGTCTATCTGTCTTTGTTGAAGTCAATCAGGTTCAAAAGCTTCACATGTAGCACAAAGCATGTTAACTGACTGACAAAGAAGATCTTTTTAACAGAATGTGTCTTAACCCATAACGCAAAAATGTGACTGATGCTTACACTAGTCTTCAGTGTGTAAATTGAGTGTAATAAGCAAAATTAAGTATCAGAATTAAGGATAAATTGATGTTTTCATAATCTCTCTCTACTTCAATCCTTGGGGACCTCCTGCCACAATATCCCATTGCCTGGTGACCTTTACTTGCAATAATGATCTTCCTACAAGGCACCTGTGGACGGATGTGCGTGCATGGTCTAAGTATGTAATGGTATTTCATTCTATAGCACAAGCTCTAACTTCACCTGATGGATTATGGAAGGCCTGAATCTCTTTGACATTACCTACAACATCTCTGTTTAAGAGGTCAAACTATAGGGTTAGAGCTCCCGAGGACTAAGTTTATAGTATTTAGCTTTCAAAATGCTACATTTCTTTTCCTGGCACTTCAGGGAAGGGATTTGTAACCATAGAAGCAGAGATTTTCTAGGGCACTACACACCACAAATGAGTGCTTTCTTCTTCAGGCAGTTACCCTGTGGAGGGGAATACCAGATCGGAGAGAGTGGACTAAGCACCACAGCAGTGCCATCAGTGCACAGGGCTTGAATGATTATTTTATATATGCTGCTGCAGGGATCCAGGGCACAGTATTTTTTGTTTACACATGCACTGTCACTACAGCCAGCAGCTAATGAGTCATGTAGACTATAAAAGAGAAGAGGGGACTGAAGATGAGAACTGTGTATATGTATTGGGTGGGGGAGAGGGTGTGTGGTGAATTTTGCAGCACTGATGTAAGGCTTATTGCCTTTGTACTACAGAGCCTGGCTTGGTGGGGACTCAGACCTAGGTCCTACCAAATTCACAGCCATGAAAAATGCATCATGGATCATGAAATATTTTCTCCCCCTGTGAAATCTGGTCTTCTGAGTGCTTTTACCCTGTACTATACAGATTTCACAGAGGAGACCAGCGTTTCTCAAACTGGTCCTGATTCAAAAAGGGGTTGCAGGCAGGGGGGTCGAAGGTGTGTGTGTGTGTGTGTGTGGCAAGGCTATTTTAGGAAGGTCGCGCTATTGCCACCCTTACTTCTGCCCTGCCTTCAGAACTGGGTTGCTGGAGGGTGGTGGCTATTGTCCGGCTGCCCAGCTCTGAAGGCAGTACCGATGCCAGCAGCAGCGCAGAAGTAAGAGTAGCAATACTGTAACCCGCTATACAATAACCTTGCGACACCCCACTCCTCCCCAAAAATCCTTTTTCGATCAGGACCCACACAATTATAACACTGAAATTTTGGATTTAAATAGCTGAAATTATGAAATTTACAATTTTTCAAATCCTATGACCGTGAAATTGACCAAAGTGGACCATGAATTGGTAGGGCCCTACTCATACCACATCCCTGTTCAGACAGATTTGGGGCTGGACAGAGGCAGGCTTGGAATAGAATGGGAAATTCATTGACTTAACTTTTTCAGAGGACTATAGGAAATATTTCACTGCATCTCAAAGACTGAGAATGGGGGAACCCATTTATCTCCAGTCCTCAGATAATGGCTTTGTAACAAGCCCTCCTACTCTGGATTGGCATAGGGGGAGAATTTATCCCTAAACAGGCAGTTAGTACCTTCATGCATATGATCCATGGAACCAGGTATTACAGAGGTGCACTGGACCAGGTTGTATGGTCACCAATCTGTTGGAAATGGATCCAGTTGATGAGGTCTGATGTACTTCAAAGACAATTGGGTCTGGTCAGAGTCTAGTCACTATTCTCAGCTCTGGCTCTGTAAGGGGCTTTTTGAGGCTCAGACTTTTTCTGACACCCTTCTTTGGGATG
Organism: Mauremys mutica; assembly: GCF_020497125.1. NCBI lineage: Eukaryota > Metazoa > Chordata > Testudines > Geoemydidae > Mauremys > Mauremys mutica. The sequence continues at coordinate 185,562,361 of NC_059072.1, read as the reverse complement.
TGGGACTTTGCAGTCCAGCCACACTGGACTCCCCCAGAGCTCCTCCTCATGAAACCCCCAAGTGGTTACACTGCTTCCCCCAGAGCTTCACTGATGATGTGGTCACACTGGGCTCCTAGTCCAAAGCCTTCAGGGACAACATGGCTGTAAAGCAAGGAACATGGTCTTAGCAAAGAAATTTCTTAACCATGCACTTTTACTCTAGAACAGTGGTTCCCAAACGTGTTCCGCCACTTGTGCAGGGAAAGCCCCTGGCGGGCCAGGCCGGTTTGTGTACCTGCCACATCCACAGGTTCAGCTGATCGCGGCTCCCAGTGGCCGCGATTCGCTGCTCCAGGCCAATGGGAGCTGCTGGAAGCGGCGGCCAGTATGTCACTCGGCCTGCGCCGCTTCCTGCAACCCACATTGGCCTGGAGCAGCAAACCACGGCCACTGGGAGCCGTGATCGGCCGAACCTGCGGATGCGGCCGGTACACAAACTGGCCCAGCCCGCCAGGGGCTTTCCCTGCACAAGTGGCGGAACAAGTTTGGGAACCACCGTTCTAGAAATGTACAGATCTTAGTCTGAAGAACAACAAATATCCTCAGACACACCCTCATCATGTAAGAGCCTCACCTCTTCTGTGAATCTGAAGTCTGTTAGCATTTCAGTCTGGGCAGAGTCTCTCCTGCCCTCTCTCTCTTCAGCCAGTTCTGCTTACATGTGGCGATGGTTGGTCTCCAACTCGGAGCAGCAGCTCTTCTTAAATACAGTCTCTGTCTCCTTTTGCCATGTGCTCAGCTGAAAAGCTCCAGCCCCTCCCTCAGTAAGGCACCGGTGCAGAAAACCCTTTGTTCCATGGGGGTGGCTCAGTAGTTAAGAATCATTCAAAGTTGATAGCCCCAGTTTGTAGTCCCCTTGGCTTCTCTGTGACAGTCCTTCAGTGAAGCGTCAAGAGCCTTTCCTGGGCAGGATAGCTATCAGGAATGCATTTAAATAGGCTTGCCTTGGGCAAGGTTAGATGTGTTCATCAAATAGTACAAAATGGAGGTCCTAGTAAAATAGGGCTTCAGAATACAAAATGGAGTGCACCGTTTGATCCAGACACACTCATTCTTTCCACCAGGAAGAGATTAAATAATGTGAACAAACTCTCACAGTTGTGCCTACCCTGTTTTTCATAAGGAAAATACAAATTGTTGTGGTTTATAATATCAGCTTTTTTTGCTAGATCCCTTGATGTGAAAAGCAGTGACCCTACACCATCTACCAAGCACACACTGCCCACCGGTAATACATCAGAATTGCCCTAAAGAAGGAAGAGATTGGGGAGGGAAGGGGAAGTTAGCACTGCTAATTAGAAAGTTTCTAGCAATCAGGACAAAACCATTTAATTAACCACAGTCTCCGGGATAGCAGCCACACTATCCAGAGAGTAAAGCCAACTTTATTAATGTGGCATAAAGATCCAGCATAGCTAGCATCCAAAAGGAGACAGATGTCAGAAGAATGATGTGACTCTTTCCCTTCTGGAAATTCCTGTTTGAAATTCCAAATGCTTTGCTAGGTGACAAACCACCTAGATGCCTTTTTATCATTTTGATGGAGAGGGATAGCTCAGTGGTTTGAGCATTGGCCTGCTAAACCCAGGGTTGAGAGTTCAATCCTTCAAGGGGCTATTTGGGGATTGGTCCTGCTTTGAGCAGCGGGTTGGACTAGATGATCTCTTGAGGTCCCTTCCAACCCTAATATTCTATGATGGCTGGCAAACTTGCATCAGTCGCTCCCCTTCTTTGGGTTCTGTTACAGATTTTTAAAATGATTCTGAAATTGTCTCCTCTATTCCAAATCAGGACTTGAAATTCCAGAAATATTTTCCAGAAATAATAACTCTGTGATTTGCAAACTTTATATATACACCTCTACCCCAATATAACGCGACCCGATATAACACAAATTAGGATGTAACGTGGTAAAGCTGCGCTCCGGGGGGGTGGAGCTGCACACTCTTGTGGATCAAAGCAAGTTCGATATAACGTGGTTTCACCTATAACGTAGTAAGATTTTTTGGCTCCCGAGGGCAGAGTTTTATCGGGGTAGAGGTGTATGTATTGGCTATAATATTGCATCCAAATATCTATGTCAAAAGGAGTCTGAAATAGCAAAATTAAGCCCTCAAAAGTTAGGTAATGGCACTATTAAGGTTACCATTACAACTTACTTTTCCCCCTATACAGTCTTTAACTACATGGTCACATAGTATTTTTTCCACAGGACCCCCTGCTTCATTCAGTGAATGGGTAGTTGTTCAATATTTCTTTTTATCATCTTTATTCAAAGAATGCCCCCAGGCTTTATTTAATGCACACCATCCAAACCCTATACCAAATATAAAATTATTAATTTCCTCCTGGGTGCTGCTGTAGTGCTTTCACCATAGTGTCTGAGTGCATCACAAACATTAATTAATTTATTTTCACAACATGCCTGTGAAATTAGATGGTATCGTTATCTCCATTATATACATGGGGAACTGAGACACAAAAGATATCAATGCCAGAATTATTAAGTGTCTACTAACTTTGGGTGCTCAACTTGAAACACCTGGTACCTGATTTTTCAGAGTGTATGTAATCTTTATACATTCAAAGTACTGCTCCAGCTGACTTCAGTGTTAGTTGTGAGGGTTCAGCACTACTACAAATCTGGCCCCATGTGTGGTTGTTTGGGCACCCAGAAATTGAGGAACATGCTGGTAGTGGCCAACTGTGAAAATTCTGGTTAGGTACCTCTCCAACATCCCAAAGGAGCTCTGTGGCAGAGACACGGATATAATCTGAATCCCCAGGGCAGTATTCAGCTTTCTTTAACCCCACTCCCTCTCCAATCAATCCTCTAAAGTCTTCAATAGGGCTCTATATAGGCACTGGGGTCTGTCTATGCAGAGTTAACAGTAAAATAGGGGCCATATTAAGGAAATGTAGAACATGATGTGCCTAACTGAGGCTGTGAGGAGTCAGATTTATGTCTCTTCCTGTAAACATTTAAGTAACAGAGTTGTACTGGCACAAATATTTGCATAAAGCAAATCTTAAAGTCACAGGCACAAGTACTTGTGGAAACTGAATTTCACATTCCCATGTGTGACAAAGTTGGAATTTTCTGCAATACATTTATGAATGATAAGCATGGCAGTGATTTACTGGAGTAGGGATTACTACCATGTTGGTAAAAATGGTTAAAAAGCTGCCCTTGGATCAGAGCCAGAGCCACAAGGTATCTGTACCTGTCTGGGGTGGTATGAATGGGTTGTTAAAGGACTGTCTGAAACTGACCATATCAATTAATGATCTGGAAAGACAATTGGAACTCCAGTGGTCTGGACATTCACATCTAGCATCCAATAGCCAAGAGGAAGGAGATTTTTTCCCTCACCTCTCTGCAGGGAAGCCAAGCAAAGATCCCAAGTGGTAGAATGAAGGAGAAGGGCACCTGGTGTCTGTGTTAGGAGCTGAGATCAAAGAGATACAAGACACATGCATCTCTGGAACAAGAGATAAAGGGACAGAGAGACAGGCAGCCAAAATGTATTCCACAGCAGCTTTACTGGGTAGAGCCCTGATGTTGGCCAGTCTGAACTCTGTCTTCACATTTGCTTCTCTATACTAACGTAGGGGCTTCCCAGTGCTGTTTTCCAGTTGACTAATAAACCCTGCTCTGTTTTGGAAAAGTTGCCCAGTGTCATTGCAAATATTTGCTGAGGTGCATTGATCCCTGAAGAGGAAATAAAAGCTCCTGTTCAGAGACTATCTCAATTGGACTCACTGGGCAGAAACAGGAGTGCTGCAGCACAGAGGCTCAGTCTCGGAGGTGCTGAGATTGTATGGCCTACCCTTAAGGAAGAGTGGGACCCCTTTACACACTGAAGTGATTCCTCCAAAGGACTGTTTAAAATCTAGGAAGTAGCACAGATCCTGTGGATCCATGATACCATGTGTGTGAGAATTCACATCAGCCGTGCTTGTGTAATGCCGACAGGCCTCAGTTGTCAGTGAGCAGACTCAAACCTGGGACCTCTGAAGCTTAGTGCATGAGCCTCTACTGCATGAGCTAAAAGCCATATACCTATTAGCTAAGGCTGTAGAGCAGACTCATTAATCTCTTTCTCTAAGTAGTCTCAGTGCTACTAGATGCGCCAGAGCACCACACCCAGGAGGTGTATGGGTTACACTTGCGCACTCATATAATAAGAGAACGGAAACTATAGTATGTGACTTGTTTCACTAATCATAACTAGCCAACACAGCACATGATTAAAAAATGGCAAGACATTGAATAATTTTGAATAACACATATATTTGAGAAATGGTTGTCTGCTTGTGGGTGTCCTGTGACAAGAAGAAGAGACTACATGAGTCCAATACATTTTTCATTATGAATTATTTGCTCAGATCTAGTCACCATTGAAGGCATTTATGATATCTTCTTTTTAAAATGTTCTTTATTGGGGTTTGATTAAATGCCCAAGCGAGGATGTCATGTACTCCTTGTACATGGCAGGTTGCAGGGCTGCTACTAGCATGTCAGGCTTCTGCAGCAGATATGAACTGACTACAGAGCTTCCATCGTGTTGAGAGAGATACATGAATGCACTGCTACCTATAGACGTTACCAGCTCAAGTGAGGTATGTTATAAGTGGTGTCACCTAGTGGCTGTACATTATAATATTGTTTGAGCATTCCATTACAGAGGATACATTTCTAAATGTCAGGAAATGATGAGTAAACTCTGCTGTCTGAAAGAATTTGTATATGTAGGTGAAACACAGGCTGGAAACACTATATAATTCTGAACAAGATCTCTGCTATTTTACTGGGTTAAGACCTATGTTGCTGATTCTTTTTATGTTTCCCTTCATTTTTCTTTGTAATGGTATCAGAGCTCAGCTGATCTATGGGAAAATGGATTTTCCATCCCACAAAAAAAAAAAAAAAAGAGACTCGAAAAAAATGTTTCAACTCAAATTGGGACCAAAGGCCCAAATTTTGATTTTTTTTTAAAACATATTTCTGCATTTTTGTTTTTTGTTTCAGGTCAATCAAACGCTTTCATTTTGATGAATCCAGAATGTTTTGTTTCAATTTTGATTATTTGTAATTTACATTTTTAAAATTTAAAATTAAACAAAAACTTGTTTCAAAACAAAAAATTGAAACCATCTTTTCTAAAAATGGCAACGTGGGACTTTTTTACCCTCTCCCCCCAGTGAAATTTTGTCAAAATTGATAGAGTTTCACAAAAAATTTGGTTTTCTCTTAATGACATTTTCCAACAGAAAACTGTTTTGACCAATAAACAAATAATTGAAAAAAATTACCAGTTCTAATGCGGCACCCTCCTGCTGTCCCATCACTTCAAGAATGCAGCTTAATTCCCCTGCCCTGGTCTACTCTGCATTCATACTCTTTCCCTTTCTCCTCTTCTTTTCCACAATATTGTTTTCCCTCTCAGCCAAGAACTCACCTGTTCCCTATAATGTCTTTTCTTCTCTCTCCAATCACTGTGCCTTCCATGGAGTATTAGAAAGTTGTTCCGATGATACTAGACAGGTGGATGAACCAGCTGACTGATTCTAATTCGTCTCACTGCTCCTCACTCCTCTGCTTTCAGTCACACACTGTGCACAGCATAAGACACGGACTCACACAGATCATGGGAGCTGGGAGGCAAGGAACTGAGAGAGGGAGCCAGCTGGCTACCCATCCCATAGTGATGCAAGTAAACCCCATGGATTTGAAAGGAGTGGCAGACATAAGAAATTATGAGCAGCCCTTTAAATATTAGGTGTATCTCACTTCAGACTTCAGGAGTAGGGTCTTTTGAGTGATTTCAGAGCACACTAGGATCCTGCATCCATCCTTTATGGATATTCTGGCCAGGCATGAATGCTGGTGAATTTCCAAGGTTATGGTGAGTTCTTACTGCTGAACTTGGCACGGACTGAGATGTACAGTAGCCGTGACCAAACTCACAAGTTATTCCGCCCAGATGGAGAATTGCTATTGGCATAATTATAAGTAGTATCTTATTCAGGATATTGTGGGAGGAGAATTTACATACAAAAGAGTGTTCTGTAAAATGTCTTTAGGCTGTGGCTTAGTGGGCTTGTCCCCAGGAAGCCGTAGCTACAGGGTTGGCTAAGTGATGAATTCTCTGTGTCATATTTTTAACACCTGAATAGCCTGATAGTATAATCTAATGGGTTTAGAATCCATATAGCATTTGGTGGTGATGTGCATAGATCTGGAAAAGGCAGTTTCCTGTTCCATAGAATTGTATCTGCAACTAGTGCTAATAGTGCACAAAGTGTCACTAGTGTATTTTAACTGGTCCTATTTGTAGGTAAAACAAATGTGTTAGTTTAGTACAAAATCTATTGCCTACCCTGTGTAGGAAACTCTGATTGGTGTTACAGAGATTTTCTCTACTAAATAGTCATCATGACATAGAGATCAATTGTGCCTTTTAAGGCATCACATGATATTGGGAGCAGTGTAGAGCAGCAGCCCACCAGCAGTTATTCTCTGGTACCAGATTATATGCCCCTTGAAGGCATATGCACCCTCTTATTTGAAGAAAGAAAGGTGCCTTAGTTCCACCTCCTGTCCAGCTCTTTTGGGGTGGATAGCATTGCTATCTGTACTAGCTAGGAGTAGTCTGTGGCTGCATCCAGGGGCGGCTACAGGCACCAGCGCTGCAAGTGCTTGCCGGGGCAGCAAGCCGCAGGGGGCAGCCTGCCGGTCACTGTGAAGGCGGCAGTCAGGTGGCCTTCGGTGTCATGCCTGCGGGAGGTCCGCCAGTCTTGCGGCTTTAGCAGCAATTCGGCGGCTGGTATGCCGAAGGTGCGGGACAAGATCAGCCGCAGAACCGCCGTCAAATCCTCTTTACTGGCAGACCTCCTGCAGAAGCACCACCGAAGGCACCATGACTGCCATGTTTGGGGTGGCAAAAAACATAGGGCCACCCCTGGCTGCATCCTGTGTAGGACAAGAGAAGGGAAGCTTTTCCTCGTGTCCTCCATGATACTCCTTGCATATGATTGTGGGGCCAGCCACTGTCTGGCCCAAATACATGACATTAACAATATGTCAGGGTGTTTCAGATGGCAGTTCATAAGCACACACCACAAGTGAAATAATGACACTATAGATGGTGCTTTGTTAGTTGCACTGTTGGGCGTGTTATGAAATGGTTAGCAAGGTCATCTATTCTAATATTTGGTAGTATAGTAAATGCTTGCAATACCTCACACTTCAGAATTGAAGATATTTAATGGCTAAAATCTGGTGATCCGAATTAATAGTTATAGTTTCAATGTATGCAGCTTTATGAGCCTTCAGTTCATTATTAGATGTACTCTGTGTGGGTGGGGACATGCACCTATACATGCATATAGTTTGTGTCGCAAACAGAAATTTACCCATATTTTATATACAGCCTACTGATTTTCAGCCTAGTATTTTTTAAATTTTCCCTTTTTGACAACTCTTTGTACCCATCCGTTCTTAAAGGTTCAGCCAAAAAAAAAAACCAGTCAGATTAAAAGTTACTGTATTTTTCTGAAGTGTAGAGAGAAATCTAATTTAAAATTAGCTTTGGATTATTAAACAGCTCAGCCATATACTATAGTTTAGGTGAAAATGATGTATTATAGAGTATGCAAAGGAGTTAATACTATATTTCGTAGTAAACTTGAGGTTCATAAAGTCTTTACGTCTGTAAAACATTTAATTAATGAAAGTCAAACATGGATAAAAACAATTTACCCTGATTTACAGACTCCCTTCATCTGGAAACAGCTGCTTAATGTTCTTCTTAAAAACACAGCTTGATTCTTTCAGTATTAACAAGCTATTATTGTGAGTTATGTCCCTCTTTCAGTGCATAAATTCACTTAAAGTGAATGTAGAAAAGTTTACAAAATGCAGGCTTAATGTTGTTGTAACATATGTTGCAAGGTTTTTAACGGTGACAATTTTGATTAAAGACATTTTTGCTTTGCTCTTGTAAATTAAGATTTCTTCTTGCTTGCTCTGTTTTTTAATGTTACAAGAACTGAAGAACTTAATGACTAGTAAGTGAGGGTATAGTAAAGGTAGTGGAAGTCAGAAGATCTTGGTTTGTGCCTTCAGTCTTGGACCCACTTATTCTTGACATAGCCCAAACAAGCATAGCTCTAATTCTGGAAAATCTTTGATGAGTTAGCAAGCTGTCAAGAGGGTGAAGGAAATCGTTCTTGTCACAACTCAGCTATAAGACTAGAGCTAACAATCCACTCAGCTATATGTCCAAACTGACACACAGAACGTGCTACTTGTATTATTTTCTTTGGCTGTTTGCTTGACAAATGCAGAAGTGAAAATCTTCTTTTAGCATGCAACATTTTGACTGTTAGAGATTAAAATACAAATTCGTGCAAATGTTACAGTACAGTACGGCATAATACCTCAACGTTATTTGATATAATACCTTTTTTTCCAAATAAAAACGCTTGTGGTCACTTCAACATAATACATTTTGAACTATCTTTTTTTCAATTACAGTAACGTTTATTGTTTTGAAAGACAGGGTAGAATTGTTATATTACTGTATACAGCCCCAACCTTGAATTCTGTTTGCACGGCAACAAATTAAATACAAACAACAACAACAACATTCCATCCCCATCGGATGTCATGAGTGCTTTGTAACCTCAGAATGCAAATAGACTGGTTAGTCTAAGAACACAGGAAACAACACATTTTCTTGGTCATTGTTTTTTCTGCATCTGTCTATGTTTATTTTGCTTTCCTGAATATCTCATGAAAGGACCAGCCATAAGCCAAGTAATGGACTAACTAAAAGCATATAGTACATCTTCAAAGCTTTGTATTTTTCTGAAAATAATTTTTTTCCTTTCTCATATTTCAGCACATCAGTAGCCAAGTTAGTTTTAATTGTTTACATGCAATACTCATTATGACAAATTGCTAGAAAATTATCTACTTATGATTTTTGTTTTATACTTTGAGATTTAGGTGGGTGTATCATAATATCGATTGTGATAAACTAAAGGGAACAATGAGAGATAGAGTTATACCACTTTAAAAAAATTAAGTGAAATGACAGTAATCCACAAGAAGTTTTAATTTTAGATTTAGAGGAAGTCAGTAACAGGCAACTGACTAGCTTACTGTTTGTCATAAACACATGAATACAGTAGGCAGCCTTTTTGGTTTCATTATTGGATTATGGATCATGTACTTTAAAATGTTTATTAATGTGCCAATTAATACTATTTCCAGGTTGACCGCCAATCCCAGTTTATTCAGGGCTATCGAGTAATGTATCGCCAAACATCAGGCCTGTCTTCTCCAATGACATGGCAGAATTTGGATGTGAAAGTCCCCACTGAGCGCAGTGCTGTCCTAGTCAACTTGAAAAAAGGGATTTCTTATGAAATTAAAGTTCGACCCTATTTCAATGAGTTCCAAGGAATGGATAGTGAATCAAAGTCTGCCCGTACGACTGAAGAAGGTTAGTATAATTGTCAAAAAAAGCAACTGGCTTCCCCATCTTGTCTGAAAGGAGAAATCATTGTGTTCACTGTGAAGACTGCAAATAATTTTGTTCTAATTAGTTTCCAAAATGTCTATACATAATTCACCAAAGATTTCTCTGTTTTGCATGAAATGCTGGCTTTTGGATTTCGCCTAACAATCTATTTGAGTGGTATAATATTATGGGGTTTGCATTGGCCAGTCCTATGCCTCTCTTCTCCAGAAGAGTTACCTTTTGTCTCTTCAACGTGTGCAGCAAGCAGTTAAGGGTTTCTGACACATGCTCTGCAACAGCATTTCCTTTAAAGTACCCAGGCTGCTGGTGCAGCAGACCCAGTCCATGGTTTGCAAGTACAGAAACCTTTTGCAGATGACTGAGTAATAATAGGCTTTCTTTTTTGAGTGGGAAATAACATAGATGGATGGCATAGCTAGGAGAAGAGGATGGGTGAAGGACTCCCAATACTGCCTTTAATTAGTGTGCAAAAACACTAAAATTAGTCTAAGTAGCATACCATTCTTGAAGCAGCCCTCTATGGTGCTAAACACGATGAAACCAGTTGTCCGTTACTCAGTGTAAAATATCCTTAAAACACAGATCAGAACATTCATACTATACAGAAGTAGCAACCATCTTATAACACTGAAATGAAGAAACAACCCTCTGTACATCATGCAACATAGATGTATTGTTCTGCTTAGAAAGAGATGCTTTTAGAGTTGGGTGGAGTGTAAAGAGAGGAGAAACTAAGCTGGCTTTGACATAAGTATTCTCCCCACACACACACACACACAATTTTTTAAAAAAATCTGCCTGTCTGTCTATCTAATCATCCCTATTTCCATAGTATCTGAGCCACCATTGGCATCTCATGGATGGTCTTGGCCAAACTACAAGCCTGGAGTTAAGAGATCTGGGTTATCTTCCTGGCTCTGCCACAGACTTCTTTTGAAGCCTTAGGCAAGAAATGTAGGCCAAGACATTCAAAATGGGCATCTATTTTTTTTAAATCTTGACTGTAATCTTTTTTTTTTATCATTCAGATATGGGTCTATGTGATCTCCATTGCTCAGAGGGTGTTGTGAGGAAGTTAATTCAATAATGATTGCAGCATGCTTTGAGATCTAGGAATCGAACATGTCATCATCATAGTTGTTGTTGTTATACTTTTCACCTTCAAACATGTTATAATTACTTAATTAGACAACAGTTAAGTAAGCAACCCTGGGATCAGTGCTGTGAGTTAGGTAGTTGCTGTCCCTGTTTTGCAGATGGAGAAACTGAGGGTCCTGTGACTTACTTGAGATCATACAGGGAGTCATTGGCAAAGGCAAATTAAGAATTTGGGAATGCCTGACTCCCATTGCTTCGATTAGATCATAAATCCTAAATTGTTCAGTAAAGATTAGCTTCACTGTAGTTTGAACAAAACTTGTTTTAAAAGTTTTAAAAAAGAAAATTGGAAAAAGCTTACTAGGTTGAAATTGCTTTGCTAGAATTTCACTGTAGGATTTTTCTCCCCCTCACTAGAGGATTTTATCCTTGTCCATTCTCAATTGATTTTTGTTGTTTATTTAGTTCATCTAAGTGTCTCCTGCTAAAGTTAAATTAAGACTCACTAAAAAAGAGAAAAGGCTTTGTATCTGTAGTCTATTTCTGTAAAGTACTTCAGGAGTGACATTTTCATTTGTAACCCTCACCTCCCAGCAGAATCTGTCAGGTAATTTCCTACTTTAAAGGCCACTTTTCCTTGTGGAATAATTTTCTGCACAGTAAAGATTTTTAGAACTTTCCTTGCTTACAGATATGTTCAAGGCACAGTCCATGTGTATATTAGTCTAAGCTTCAGCCACTCTGTTGACTAGTGTCTTCTTCAGAAAAAATAAATGTTGCCACCTGTCAAATGTCAACCACTATAAAAGATTCCCCAACCCCCACAGTATTTAACTGCTTGTGTGATAGACTTTTTTTTTCTATCAAAGCACCAATAGGTAACATAAGCTTCCGTGAGAAAATTAGTGAGTGTATTTCAATGGCTGTTTCCTTTGATTCTTCCAATTATCTTTGTAATTACCTTGCTGTTCATAGTTTTGTAAAGATAGTCCCAAATAAATGGTGAATATGATTTACTTCTCATTCATACATAAAAGGAGTAGTATTTTTAAAGGTATCACACTTGTTGCATTGACATCTGATTCTGTTCTGAAAATCAGACGTTTCAGAAGACCTTACTTTTGAAAAAGTCAGTTATACTATCTTTAGAGAAACAATTTGGAAGAGTGCTGTGAATACTGTATATTTTTGCAACATCAAAATATATAGCTTTGGCAAAGGCAGCGTACTACCAGAAAGAAGTTTCAGCTTTTTTACTGGATTTAATTTGACGTAGAATGTTACTTCTGAGGCCTACCTCCAGAAATCAATTTCACCACAGTTAGACTTTTCCTCTAGATCAGACATTTGTTACAATTCAGTATCCATTCATCTCCTACCTCTATGGCCTTGTGAAAGTAACAAATGGAATTCTGTTTGGTTGCGTCTGGAAAAGATGAGCAGTGATTTGGGTTCTTTCATATCTGTAGCAAGAAGCTGAGCACTGGAATAATTGATCTGTCAAGAATCAGGCAAGGTGTTCTCCACAAGCCAGCAGCAAGAGAAATGAGAAAATAGTTTAAAAAATGTTATTTTTCAGTGTGGGCTATTTAATAACTACAGCACAGTCAGACAAGTGGTTTAATTTATATCATGGTGCCAGCTTACAGAGCAATATTATCACAGAGAGAGAAGTCAGGACTGTCTATATACACACACACAAGAGAGAACTGGACAAATATAATGGATAATGTATTTGATAATTTTCAGGTTTTTTGTTCACAAATTATCCTAAAAGCTGAACATGATTTTTTTTTCAAATTCATTCACTTATTTGAAATTCCTCAGGGAATTATTAATAATTGGTCTGTGTGTTGTTCGTGACCTGTTCATTGCAAATGTATGGTATTCTAAACTTGAGCTCTCTTGTTCAGTGTTCATTGGACACTGTTTTCATAGTGTCCACTTGCTGTTTAGATTAGACTGACTCAAGGCTTCTGATTGCATTTATTAATTTCAATTTCACTTTCCATTAATATTACTCTGTATCGTCTTAAAATTTGCTATTTCCATTAACATTCATTCCAGTAAATTAATTCACTATAATAGTCATAAAATATAAACTCAAAGAAAGAATTAATACAGTTGAACTGAAGGTTTGTTTTTTTTTAATCAAAATGAATATTTTTCAAAAATATCTTGCAGTATTTGTCCAGTTCTCTATCGCTACATATGTTTGTACAGTATGTATATGTGATGTATTATCTTTCCATATGTGTTGTGTATTTTTGTATATACATGAATGTTATACATGTTAAGGAGGGAAGTGAATGTATTTCAGCAAAACAGTCCATTATATTTTAATGTAAAGACCATAAGCAACTTAGTTTTAATCTCTGCCATTATAATAATAATGCAGGTGCAAGGGTGTGGCTTTAAGAATAGAAGACAGTACCCGTGTGGGAAGCCCTACCAGTTGGTTGTATTGGGAAGAGAGAAAGGGAATAGGTTCAGGAATGGAGACCCCAATGGAGGATGATTATAGAGAGAGATGTCCTACAGGTTCATGCATTTATTATTTATTTTCTTTTAGAATCAGGTAGGTTTATTTACATTTTTGTTGTTAAAGAGAAAATAGATTTTTTATATTGATACTGTTTTTATTATGTGGCTTAGTTCTGTTTCAAGTGCTACAAAACTTAGGTCCTAGTCTTCAACTGCACCAATTTGATACTCAGCATGGTTGAGGAAAGTAGCTTTAGGCCACCTTTCTGCTTCACTGATTTGGGTTGGCCAGGGGCCAATTTGCCTCTGGAGTAATTTAGAGCAACTTAAGTGCTGCACAAGTTACATCAGCTACTGCAGTTCCTTAGAGACCACTACACTGCCATAGGTGAGTAAAGGACTGTGGTACCACACTTATCTGCTAGGAGGCACTCAAATGTTGAGGGTCCCATTATGATTTGGTACTAGAAGTGGGATTTTCAGACCAGACCCCAAAAGAAGGGAAAGATGGAGGCACCCCTGTTGATCCTGCAACAACAACGGGCAGCAATGCAAGAGCAGAAGAAGATGACAACCATAAGAGAAGAGGATACCACAGCCAACCTGCTGCTAATGACCAACATGATAGAGCAACAACAGGGAAGTTTGGCAAGAACTCCAGAATGCTTTCTATCATAATATTTTGAAACATATGGGGAACGTTAGTGTACTGAGGGCTATGGATAAGAATCCCAGGTCAGAGCAGTCCCTTTGGAGAGGTCAAGCAGGATATTCCTACAGCTAGGGGATAGGAGGTGGCAGTTAGGAAAGTAGATAAGAGGGGCTTTGTGTGAAGAACCCTAGGGCCTACAAAAGTGAAGTGGCCTCACACTTGTGGTGAGTCTTCCACCTTGATCCAAGGGTGTGGCATTAAGTATAGAAGACAGTACCAGTAGTGGAGGCCATACCAGTAGGTGGTATTGGGAAGAGAGAAAGGCAATAGGTTCTGGAATGGAGACCCCAATAGAGGATGGCTATGGAGGGAGGTGGCCTCCAGGTTCATGCATTCAGAGAGCTTGGGGTAGGTCAAGATCCCAAGCAGGGAGACGAAGATATCCCAAGCCAGTAGTGAGCTCAGAGGGAAAGAGCCGTGTAGGTGGGTCCTCCAGGCCTGCTTTGAGAGGTTTCACAGAACTAGCCAATCAGAACCCAGCAGGCTCAGATAAAAGGAGATGCCGGGCCTTAGCAGGTCAATTCCTGGCTCGGACGAGAGAGGCAAGGCCAGGTTCTCCTCTCTGACCACAGGTGCTCAATGGATAGCCAGAGTTTGGTGCTGGCTGCATTTGAATAGCTGGGTTTACAGGGAGAGAGAGAGGACCCTGAGATAAGAGTGAAGCAAACAAAAAATTAATTAAAAAGGGGGCGGGGGGAGGCTAGATAGGAAGCAGCCCAAGGAAGAAACAACAACAAACTGAAATTAAGCACTATGTGGCTGCTACGTATAAGGTCCCTGAGTTGGAACCCAAAGTAGTCGGATATCCCAGGTTCCTCTACCAGTCACAGTGGCATAAACCCAAAGAAGGGGACATAGCTTATTTGAGAACCTAAACACAGAGCTAAATTTAAAGGGTCCAGAGCTGGGGCTGAAGACCCTAGTGAGGGCAGTGTAACTGTTCATTTATTGAACTCTTTACTATCACAGAAGTGTTTCATTTGGACTTTGTGACTTGGTTGGAGGGCCAAGCCACTGAAGCCCCACCAAGGTCAATTGGCAGCCTACAGAGAGTTCCAGGCATGATAAAAAGACTGTGTACCACACCCAGCTACTAGGAGTCTCTCAAGAGGTGAGATTCCCCCCATTATAGTCACTAAAAGGAGTTGAGTTTAAATTCCTGGATCCAGATTTGTAGGTCATATTCTGCAAAACAACAGGTGTAGTCGAGAAGCCATAGGGAAAATTAATGAATCCTGGATTGACTCAGGAAACTTGAGTGATCCTGACATCTCAGCTGTCCTGAGGCTGCCAGGGCTTTTGGGTAACCCAGGCATTGAAAGCCAGGGAAGATCAAAAGGTGAATAGGGAGATGACGGTGACTTTGGGCCCACTTTTCAGGGAACTATGGTCCAAGGATGTTTAAACAATCAGGAAAACCCAGTAACGAAAGGACTTGTCCAGAGTTTTGGTGCCCTCAGAACTAATGGAGCAACAAAGTGAACCAAGTCCTTTATGGACAGGGATACAGAGCTAGAGGAGAAAACTGAGGGAAGGGCTTCAGTTGGACATCCTGGACCTCAGTGAATTTTTTGTTTAACATGACAGAAATGTACAGAAAAGAAGAGGTGGATATCTTTATGGGTTGGGTTCAATATTATTGAAGCAGAGGGAATCTAACTGCCACCTTTCATGTAAAATAGTTTTAAGATGCAATTAAACTTCTTTTTAGAACCACGTAGCTGAAACAATAGAGGCCTCAAACAAAACACAGGCACATGTCACCACCTACAACTATGGCACATGTGAGGTCATTCAGAAATTTTAACTGTATGGGTGGAGAGGTTTTGCTATTTGGAGTGGGGATGCATGTGAGAGAGATGCACACCACAAAGGGTTACAGATGTTCATTAGTTCATTTTATCATCCCTTGATCATTCTGTTATGTGATGTTATGGTCAGTTCATATGCTATTTCATATATAATTTATATATGCTAAATAGTAATAAATTGTAGGATTATACAAGTATAGGATTAATAAGTATTTAGGAGTGATGAGTGTGTATTATGTGTATAAGTAAAGCATGACTGGAACGCAAGGCCTGCAGGCTGAGACCTGTAAGATGTTAGTTTAGCCATACTAGGTCCTAGGCTTAAGAAAACTTGACAGGAGTGGGTGAACTGGGAATAACCCTGTGCAGTAAAGTCACAAGTTTACTGTAAAGATGTGCCAACATGTGATGTTACGGAAAGTAGATCGTAATGACCGCAATGTATTGTCCAAAACCAATAGACACCTAATTGTAACATCTTTGAATGTCTGTCTTGACTGCAGGCTACATGTTTTGCGTAGATGATAATGAGAATAAGAGGAACTAAGAACAACCTATGAAAAATGGGGCATCCCAATAGTCATGGGGTGTGAAAGAACAGATAAGGAAAAAAGAGCACCTTCATACATATGTGTAAGGAGGAGGGTGTAGTCAGAATTACAATATAAAAGAGAGTTACATGATTGGGTAAAAATGGGAAAACCCAGGGAATGATCTGATCCCTCCAGCAGGAACCATACCTCTAGCAATGATCATCTATTGAGAAGTCCATCAGACCCTAGAATATTTTTGTGGATCTGTGTATGACTGCAGTTATAACTATTGCATGGGTTGTTGTAGGATTTCTATATTTATGGGTAATTGTAACTTTACTTACTGCTTTAATAAAACTTGCAGTATGGACAGGACTTTGTGATTGTGATTGTGTCTGTGATCCCCATCCTTGGACTTCGTGTGTTTCTAGAGCAGGGGTCAGCAACCTTTCAGAAGTGGTGTGCCGAGTCTTCATTTATTCACTCTAATTTAAGGTTTTGCGTGCCAGTAATACATTTTAATGTTTTTAGAAGGCCTCTTTCTATAAGTCTATAATATATAACCAAACTATTGTTGTATGTAAAGTAAATAAGGATTTTAAAATGTTTAAGAAGCTTCCTTTAAAATTAAATTAAAATGCAGAGCCCCCTGGACCGCTGGCCAGGACCCGGGCAGTGTGAGTGCCACTGAAAATCAGCTCACGTGCCACCTTCGGCACCCGTGCCATAGGTTGCCTACCCCTGTTCTAGAGTCTCCACATTTGAAAAAAGCACCAGAGGCAATTTTCACTCTGTTGAGCTTCAAACGGTAGCAACCAGAGCTGAACCCACGGTGGTGTATTATAACACAAAATTCACTTTAAGAAAATAAAAGGCTACACAGAGGAAGAGCAGAAAGATGGGGCATGGCCTGGATGAGCACTTGGAGCATGGCCCCGAGGAAAAGCCTAGATAGAGAAATCTTTTTGAGCTGAGTGCTGTGTGAAAGAGGCTTCGAACTGTGAGCAAAGAAATTGTCATTTTTCTGATTGTTTGATTCCTGCTCTGTCCCGGAGAGGTCTGAGCACTGATTTCTTTGTAAATAAACAGGACTGCTTCAGAGAAATACCTGACTCCATCATCAGTTTATCCTCCTAACTGGGACAACCCACAAGGCCCCAAAATTTTGGCTAATCCCTCAAATCAAAAGGAGTAACAATATATATGACCATTTCTCTGGCAATGTGAGTGAGATTAAAGCCACATGTGTTTTAACTCTTTGGCCGGGCAAAAATTGGAATATCCTACATTTAAATAAGGATACGTGTCTTTAAAAATATCCCCTTCTATTCATCACTAGGCAATATTAGATCATGGAGGGGCAGTGGGGATAGGGGGGTCAGAACAATGTTTAGGGCAGACTGAGTTAGCAGATTTAATTTCTGTATTCAGTCGCAACCATGTGTATAAGAAAATGATTATAAGTCTGAGACTAATTCTAATGTAAACTTGAGACATGCTAAAATAAATAAATAAATAAAATAAGAGTGATTTGCATTGCTTCTCTGTTGCCACAATACTGCATTTTCATTCAATGCCATGCTTCTCTTCAGAAAGGCATTTTTCATAATTGTCGTTGCCCAAGAATGTGTCCATCTCCAAGCCCATGGGAGTGCAAACTTCATAGATTCTCTGCTTGCTCTTACACTGTTTAAGCAAAAGTAATGATCCAGCAACTGAAATAATGTCATTCTTCTATTTGTTCCTTCTACCTGGTACAGCTCCAAGTGCCCCGCCACAGTCTGTTACTGTTCTAACAGTTGGAAACCATAACAGCACAAGCATCAGCATTTCCTGGGACCCTCCCCCGCCAGATCACCAAAATGGAATCATCCAGGAGTATAAGGTAGAATTGATGTACAATGGGCGGGATGTGAATTAAGCCAAATTGTGTGGTTGAATTATAGAACATCACTTTTTTTTTTTTTAAAGTATCAGAGAGGTAGCCGTGTTAGTCTGGATCTGTAAAAGCAGCAAAAAGTCCTGTGGCACCTTATAGACTAACAGATGTATTGGAGCATGAGCTTTCGTGGGTGAATACCCACTTCGTCGGATTTTTTTTTATGTGGATTTAGATTTTGACATAATGAAATATGCATCTGTATAATAACAAGCAGAGAGGTCTGAGCAGTTATACCTTTTTTTCTCAAGTTAAGCAGCATCAACATTATGTTAAAAACAAAACTGATCTGTGAGGGGGAGAGGAGTCATCTTGTACTACGCACCACTCTAGGCTCGGGGTGAATCAGCCAAGCTCCTATCCTAGAACTCCCACAGCCTGACAGGGAAGCTGGTAGTGTATCAGCCAAAGCTACTCCTTCCTCCCTGCCCTGCAACAATGCTGACTCAAACACTTCAGTCTAAAAATCACCAGGCGTGACCCTGAGAACACAAGTTCAATTTGTAATCAAATGCAAATCTTCTTCCACGGTCACCTTTAAGGGCCATAATTTAGAGAACTGCAGGCCACAAGCAGCCTCCCTGGGGCAACGGGTTGAACATCACTAATATAGCCAATGCCTGCTGTATCTGTTCCTCAGTGGGTTAGTATCTCCCTTTACTTATCTTTTGTCCTCCATCATTCATGTGGTGTCTGCAAAGTGTCATCCTCAGAGGCTATATCAGTCAACGGTCAATCCCATGCTCTGACCACTTATGCATAAATAAATGTTTACAAAATGCTATCCAATGGACTGTTCATCCCACTCCAGTAAATAAATACCCCTCAGCACATAGAATAACGGAAATAGCCCTGCACAGCAGATGTAATAGTAGTAAAACCCTTTCAGCCCTCATCACATCTTCTACCCAAATGCCAGGGGGAAATGATGGGCTTGGCAGCATACATGCTTGAGGTCAGAGAATTAACTTGAGAAGCCATACTCTTGGGGCCGATTCAGCATTGGTTTCTGCCAGTGGAAGCTAGTGGGAATCCAGGAACAAAGCTCCAGATGCAAAAAAACTGCCAGAGGTTGCATCTGGGGAAAGTGGCCACAACTTCCCTTCTTCAGGGAGAAATCCTATTGGGGATATCAGAAGGTTGTGGGTAGGGGGATACACTATTTCAGTGAGTATCTTCAATAGCCTGAGCTAGTGGGCCTCATATGGAGTCTCTGGTGGAAAAGGAAGCTGCCCTGCCCCAACAGAAGTCCCAGAAGAGTGGAAGTGTTGGAATTGCCACTTGTGGATGCAGTTTGGTCATCTCACACAGGAAGGTGTAATTTATACCCCCTGCTCCAATGTGGGTGAATCTAACTCAAAGATGGAGGAGGGAGGCAGGCACTTAGTTTTAAAATCAGTATAGGCTCTTTTATGTTTCATTCTCTTGAGTGGGTGTTTTAAAGACACACAATATTTATTTGTAATGTATTAGTTTGTTGTTTTGTTTTATTTGGTTTGGTCAATACCACAATTTATTAAACCAACTATGCTGTTGAAACCTCATTTTCACATCAATTCATCTTCATACCAACTCCAATATGTCAATATTTGCTTCATATAAATTCCATTAAAAAACTATCTTAAGAGAATGTTATGACTTCGCGGTTAAGCATTAAAAACATCAGAAAATGCGTAAGAGTTATCCACACAACTTTAACTCTTAACTTTTATACATATGCATTGGGACATAGGCCAAGATTTTCAAAACCTAGGAGACTAAATCTGGGCTCTTAATTCCATATTTATGTACCTGATTGACATGATTTTCAAAAGTGACCCAGTAGCTGCCATTTACCTCTGTGGCAAGCATTGTATGATCAGCACTTTTAAAAATTAGGTACCTCATTTAGGTACCTAAATAAGTACGAATTTAGGACCCTACCTTTATGCACCTATTTTTGAAAATCTTAATTAATCTGTAATTACTTGCTTATGTGATATTTCTCTTATTAAGTAATATAATATCTCAGCATTTTCCTACAATCTGAGCTACACACACATCTGTAAAAAGAACAGGAGTACTTGTGGCACCTTAAAGACTAACAAATTTATTGAAGCATGAGCTTTCGTGAGCTACAGCTCACTTCTTCGGATGCATAGAATGGAACACACAGACAGGAGATATTTATACATACAGAGAACATGAAATGGTGGAAGTATGCATACCAACAGGAAGAGTCTAATCAATTGAGATGAGCTGTGAATTTTGTTTCTTCCTTCATTTATGCCTACAACAATTTCATTGTCAAAATAGTCTGAAATGCCTTCATTAACTAAGTACTGGTTTGCGACCTTACAGTCTGCCTTAAATTAGGAGCACCATGTAATACTGTACTTTTCTAGGACCAGATCAGAACAAATCATGATGACTCTTCCCACTCCCTCATGCACCTGGCCAGGACTCTGGCCAGCAAATAAGCTCTATTTGAGCCTAGGGAAGCAGGGATTCTTCCATCCCCCACTCCTTGCTTACAGGGAGGTGTAGCAGGTGAGTAGCCTCTGTTACTGTGAAGCTAGAATCAAAAACTGAGCAGTGCCAAGCAAAGGAGCAATGGGGATGTTACTCTTGCTTTCTCTTCTACTGAGCCAAGTAAGGTCTGTGATAATCCAGCCCTTTGTCAGCAACCACATGTTGTTTTCAACCAGCAGCACCTTCCTTTGGTACAGTAATTACATACATGCATATATGGGATTTTTTATGTATTGGTTCCCTTGAGTGGAATTAGAGTGGTAGTTAATGCATTCTTTAATATTATCGTAATAGTCTCCACAGATCCCTTCAACTAAAAAAGAGTCCCTGAACATCTCAATGCTAAAATGTCTCAGGAAATGCTCATGAATAAATATAAGGAGAGAAGCAAAACTGCCTTGAAATAATATACCACTCGCGCCACAAAGTGCGGGTTTGAAATATGGCACATATCAGGATATGTAGGAAGCATTTTTTGTGTTTGTTGAATTACAGGATAAAATAAGTCAGACCGCAAAATTTAGATTCCTGAACAATTTCAGTTATGACAGCAACAACATAGCATAGCATTTTAGAAATGGCACACATCCTTTTTCTACCAGGATAGAAAGCTGAAAATACTTAAAAGGAAATTTTGTATAATATTCTTAGCAGTGTTTCAACATGCTTCTTGTTGTAATGTTTGATGCACATTTTCTATTCAATAGGAAAAAATGAGACTGAAAAAATAACTTTAGGAAACCATAGATTATAGCCATAGTAACTGAACAAGCACCTGATCCAGCAAAGATGTATGCATATGCTTGATGTCATTAAAGTCAATGGGTGAGATTCTGGGCTGTGCCTCTAAGAATTGCAGCATGGAACTTACAGCCCAGGGGCATGGGGAAGGAGGTGATTTTAAGCCATCTTTGAACCCTACTGATCCTGGGCTGCTTGGGGGCTTTTTGAATCCCATCCCCAGCTGCCTGTGGACAGTAGTAGCATGAAGAATGTCTGCCGTGCTATGTGCTCCACCCCCAGCATGCCTCTCCACCCCCAGCACTGTTCTCAGCATTCCCCCTATGTCAGGGCTGGTAAGTGGGTCCTTGGAAGATAGCATGTGGCAGTCTTTCTCCATTCCTGCACACTGGTTGGATCTAGGGCTTTAAGATAGCCCCCTTATGCTGCTCTGGCTCTTTTACCTGGTGTAAAGAGGCCAGAGCAAGAATGAGAATTTTAGCCCTGTGTAAAGTTAAGCACATGCATAAGGCTTTGCAGAATCAGGCGTAAACGTTTAAAGAATTTAGCAGTTGCATTTCAACATAATATATGTATTTCCAATGCAGTACATTAATATACAATATTTGTACACCATTGTTTGCAAGCATGATTATTTTCATATTGTTTTGTTTCTCCAATCCCTACCCCAGATCTGGTGCCTAGGTAATGAGACTCGATTTCACATCAACAAAACAGTAGATGCAGCCATTCGCTCTGTAGTGATAGGTGGCCTATACCCTGGTATTCAATATCGAGTGGAAGTTGCAGCAAGTACCAGTGCAGGTGTTGGAGTAAAAAGTGAACCACAACCCATAATAATTGGTAAGTGATTGTCTCCTCTGTTTTATTTTACCTGTTTAGTATTTCAGAAAAGCTTTCATAAATCACTTCTGAAAGCATAAAAATCCAGTAGAGCAAAAAAACAAGGTGCAATTCAATTTGAGCTATCTAGTTAACTTTAAATGTACCACTGCCTGCCAACACTGCCGCTTCCTCTTCTGTATAGTTCTCACAGCTAATAAGATGAAATTGTTCTTCCTTTCCTGAAACATATTAAAAAACATAGATTATCTTGCACAGCTGATTTAATATTTTATTACGAATTTACCACTCCTACAGGTTGACAGATTTATAGAACTAGCTCTTTTATCCTGTTCAGATGCTCGTAGTATTGCCTTATTTGAGCTGCTGCTGCTCGAGGCACTGTTTAAAGTTGGTTTTCTGAGCATTTGAAGTTTAGCACTTCTCAGCTATCCCAAGCAGATGGGCTTCCTTCTGCCAAAGAACAAGGGGCCTCTAGTCCAACTAAAGAGGAAAGCTAGTATTATCATCTCTTTCCTTTGAAATTACTGTTTCTTATTAGTGGTTTCCATGCTCAATTAATTTCATGACCTGAGGGAAACCTAGAACCTTATCCTTCTGAGATTCTTCTATAACAGAAACTGGGGGTGGGGCAGGCAACTGAACAGATCTGAATTGAGCTTTTTTGTTGTGGAGCTGCCTTAAAGTGCTTTGAGTATAGGAATTTGTTTATTAATTTGATCTATTTGAACTATGGCTTTGGGCCAACTGTTCATGTTGCTTTAAAAATTTGTTATTTCTAAAAGAGTACTGGGACAAAGTTTTGTAATGGCCTCTTCTATTTCTTATACTGTGCCTTTAGGACTCTTGGCAGAGACTACTGAAAATGTGGAAAAGTGGAAAATGTAACTAAAGCAATGTCTCAGACTTAGAATATTCATTTGAGTTGGGGTGAAATTCACCCTTCGGAGAAAAGCCAGCACAAGACCTAGCTCCCACTTAAGTCCTATTTAAGCTTCATTTTTAAGTGGTTAATGACATTCACATTACAAATGTATCCTCTCAAAAGTAGGGCAATGCAGAAGTTTAGATTTAGGTTTTTTCTCTTGTATTTCTTTTTGGAGAGGAAGTCTGAAAAGGGAGATTAAGATAGATCTACCCTTAGGGTAAGTCTCTTCATTGAAGCTTCACGGGAGTATGTATGACAAGGAAAAGAATCTTGCAAGACTGAAAATAATGAACTCAGCTATTACAAAAACCTTGGGAAGGATACTAGATATGAATTTGGGGCCTCCCTTCAAATGATCTCTACCGAGAGACTGACCTTTCACTTTTAGTTCATTACTTTTGAATGACCTGATTTTTGTGTGAGGTGTCTCTGGAAGTACTGCTTTAAGGGTTCAATCCTGCAAGATGCTGAACATAAATGGTGCTAATCCAGCATAGCATTTAAGCACGTTTAACTTGGAACATGTGAGTAGTAGTCCCATTACTCACTTGCGTCAAGTTAAACATGTGCGAAAGTGCTTTGGTGGACCTGGGCTACAGTGCTCAGCACCTTGCAGGACTGAGCCATCAGTCCTTCCCTGACTCTTACAAAACTGGTTAATATACCCCAGAACGACATGGAAAGATATGCTTCCATGTTTGTGGAAGAGACATGAGAATGTAAGTACATCATAAATCGGAAAATGCCAGTTAGAACTTAGAGACTTTTCATTTATTCATTGTTATACTCATTATGTCATTTAATTCTTACTTTAATGATCCCAGAATATCTGCCTCAACAATCTTGTCTGGTAGCACTTTCTACATATTTAATGCCCTTTAGATGAAAAGTGATGGATAAGGGCTTTTCTATTTTGATTTTGATTCCCTTTTTCACTTAAATTTTCCCTTTTGTATTCAGAAAAATACTGTCTGCATCTCACTTTTCTTTAAATCCCATCTTTTTTTCTATTGTTTATAGACTATCTTGATATTATTTTTGATGAAATTACAGATTTGGTTGGTAAAGGTAATAGTGTTGATGTAATATAGTTAGATTTCCCTAAAAGATGACATGGTACCACATGATATTTTGATTGAGAAACTAGAACAATGAAAAATCAATATAGCACACATTATATGGATTAAAAACTGGCTAACTGACAGGTCTCAAAAGGTAATTGTAAATGGGGAATCATTATAGGTTGCAATCCTCAAATACTTATGTAAGTAACTTTACTCATGTAAATAGACTTTCCGGGGGACTTGATAACAGTTTTCAAATATGTGAAGGGATGTTATAAAGAGGATGGTGATCTATTATTCTCCACATCCACTGAAGGTAGGACAAAAAGGGAATCAGCTTAATCTGCAGCAAATGTGATTTAGGCTAAATATTAGAAAGGACTTTCTAACTATAAGGAGAGTTAAGCACTGGAATAGGCTTCCAAGGATAGTTGTGGAATCCCCATCATTAGAAGTTTTTAAGAAAAGGTTAGACAAACACCTGTCAAGGATGGTCTACTTAGTCCTGCCTCAGTGCAGAGACTAGATGACCTCTTGAGGTCCCTTCCAGCCCTGTATTTTGATGATTCTATAATTTATGCCCCTGGGACTACTCAAGTGAATAGTTACTCACATATGTGTGTTTGCAGGATAAAATTTTGATTACATGGGAAAGGACCATAATGTGAATTTTTTTTTAATTATCTGCACAACTATGCAGTATAAATAATACCACAGTGATATCTTACGTTGCCATTCTAATGCCATTCATATCTATATATAGATATCTATAATAAATTTTTCTTCCCTAATTACATTAAAATACTTTCTTACTTTGATTTGTAATTACGATCTTGAAACTATACTTTGATTGCTTGGTCTAATACAAAGAAACTGTTATGAATTGTGTTCTTTCCATGAACTGCACGCGTCTTCAAACCTTGCAAAGCTTCTATAAAGAAATATATGTCAAACTTGTTATTTCTACGAAAAAAACCTAAAATTTTTCTCACCAGTGTTGAGGATGCTAGAGAAGAAAATGTAGTTGGATTATAAGAAGAAATAATTTTTAAAATAATATTGATTAATAATATAGCTATTATTTCGGTAATCAGTTGGCATGTTCATACTTACATTTTATAGTTGGTGTAATAATATGAGGAACAGCTGCAAACTTTCACAGTAATAGGTACAATCGAATCTGATGTGTCTAATTAATTTTTGGTCCAACAAATTAGTTTTGTTCTTCATTACTCTCCAATGGGAGGAAGACATATTTCATTATATTTTTGTCTGCAAGAACAATGGAGCGTTACAGGTCATACACATCCCTCATATGTGTTCTAATTAGTAGAATTGACAGCATTGTTATAGAAACACCTGCAGTATATGAAATAGTACATTGATACCTTGGATGACATATATATTACTTTTGATTAAATATCAGACAAATAAATACAAAATTAATGTAATTTGTTCCCCAAACTCCTTACAATTAGATTAATTTTGTTTTACGTCCATAGGAAACATGCATCTGTGTTCATTTACTTTTCAGCTACTGAAATCACAAAGCATATGTTATTTTGACATTTAAATGAATTATTACTTTTGTACATGTAATTGCTAAGCACTGAAGGGTAGAACAAACATCCAGGCTGCTAACTTAGAAGGTAAGTTGACCTAATTTGGAGACAGATTGCATCTTCCTCTGGAAGAGGCTCTGAGAGGGGATAAAGTCATCTGAAAGCTCCTCTGAGGTTCTCCTTGCGGAGTTTCTTGTGCATCCAGTACTCATGGAGGACCTGTTTCTGACCTCATTGTGAAGGCAGAATGTCCAGTCCAGGGCTTAAGGTTTCTATAAGGAAACAAGATTCCTTTCTGTAACCTTTCTACCAGGTGGTGGTGGTAGCAACAAGGGCTATTTTCATATCTTAGGGTTCCTCTTAACATTACAAAACAGAACCAGCTCGAGCCCCCACCCAGAAATCTGGAAAAACTAATCATCATGCCTGTATGCCTCTCCAAGGCCGTACTTCTCCACTTGCTTGCACATTGTGTATAACAAAATAAAATGTATATTAAAAGGAGAGGGAACACAGTAGTAATTTGGGAAAACACCCCAGTGGTGATTCAGAAGCAGGCAAGCCATAAGTAAAATACCGTCGCCACAGTGTTGTGGGTGGTAGTCCTTTGTGGTGTGAAAAGTCCAATGGACAAATGTCCCTTTAACACATCCCTCTCCTTTCCCTTCGCTGCATCCGCATTCATGATTTGTTGTCTGAGCTCAGCAGAGTCCCAGACTCCAGAGTTGTGATCAGATGAGTTCACCTCCTGCCAATAGTGGGGGAGGTTGGGTTTGAGTGATGCCTCTGCCTGCCCACCACTATCACTACCATGGCTCCTGCCTCGCCCTGCTCCCTTTAGCTGGAATGCTGGGTTCTGATGTTCTGCCACTAGCCCAGTCCTCCTGCTTCTAGTGATTTCACCAGGTAGCAGAGAACCTCACCACTGCTGCCTCTTCTGTGTCGTCTCTCACTGCAGCACTGTCCCCTCACCAGGTCTAAGACTCAGCCATTTAGACCAGCTTATTAATGATTTCAGCTGTAGTGATCACTGGTAAGATCAAGGACTCTGTATGGACAGAAAATCATCTCTTTCTTTAAACACTGGAGGAGAAGGGTAAAATGATATCTAAGAACCTTTTAACAGAGCCTACACTACTAGATAGGAACACCTGTCCTAACCCCGTCTGACTTTCACTTGGATTTGGCATCACTATCCTCCTTAGCAAGTGAGGTTGTAGTTAGGGCATATTAAATACAGGTTTTATTTTTCTCCTTTATATAATAAGGATGACATTTCATTATCCCTCCATCCAAGACTTAATTTTAACCCAAAACAGCCAAAATTGATCACTTTGGCAGAGCAGGTATTTTTGCTAGTGACCTACATGGACTAGACACAGCTATAAAAATATGGTCTGCTCTTGAGGTCTTTCCCCCCATCAGTAGATGGTAGAGAAGAGCTCATTCGGAGCAGTTCCTTACCTTTCTTTGGATTCCTGGACATCTATTCAAGGAGCCAGCATGTCCAAAGTGTTCCCCTGGCCTTCCTTTTTCCATGGGTTCTTCAGCAGCAGCACTTCCATTGTCTCACCACATCCTCTTCTGTCCCTTTGAGCCCTTGAGGTACACAAGGAGAGAGGCTCATTCCTTTCTAGCCCTGGGAGACTCAACTCTATGGTGCACCTAAAGAAGGGTTCCAAGGGCACTAAAGAAGAGGAAAACATCTGATGGAGCCACTGCTCCCTCTCATCTTTTCCTTGCCCACTGGTTTCCACTGAGCTTTTGGCCTTCGTACCATATAATGGGTGGGAAGCACTGGGGTTTTGATAATTGGCCGGATAAAATTGAAAAGTTGTGGAAAGCACTGTGGCAGGTTTTGTAACCTGTGGTTTAAGTTTCAAGCACAATGCAATGCAATGCTTTGAAATTACCAAATGTATATAAGGGAGGGTGCATGTTGCCCTCAGCCATAATCAGTCAAGGGCTTTTCTCCCTTGACTCTACTCTCTGGTGTTTCCTAAAATTCCCTGTTTTTTTTCTCTTTATAGTACAATTGTCAGTGATTTTTCAACAAAACTACTAAGACCAAGCCAACATCAAGCATAACATTTGAACCATTTGTTCACAAAGGCAGACAGAATTACTAAGTATTGATATAAGTAATCAGATAGGGAAAAAGCATAATAAAATCACATGGATTACTAACAGCAGTTCCAGCAAATAATACTCTACATCATATTTATTAATAAGTAACTTCAACCACCTCTGAATGAAGTATAAGATCTAAACCGGGCTTGTCACTAAGGCATTGCTGCAATTGACATCAATGACCGAGTAAGGGGTGGAGGCTCTGACAGATAGAGTATGGTTAGACAAGTAGAGCATAATGAAGTAAAGTGAACTCTTATGTTCTCTGGACTTGAGTCTCATTTATATTAAGGCCCCATTACACTGATTTGGCAATGAAAGGGAGCATTAAAGGGGATATTACATTTACATCCACTGCAAGGCTGCTGGAGTCGTGTAAAGGAGAATTAGTGGGAATAAGAATCAGATCCTTAAAGTCTTTTCTTTCTTGCATTGACTTTAGCAAATGACCTTGTTTGTTTACTTTAGACTACAGCCAGTATGCTGACACAGCAGCAGTTGTGTTCCAAGAAGTGAAGAGTGAATTTAACCATTGCTGAATTATAGAAGAGGAATATAGAAATGTTCACAGCAGGCATAATGCTACAATACTTATAACAATTTGCCTGAAATAACCACTTTATTGCTACAGATATTCTACTTCCTACATTGGGGATAGGTTCTTATAATTTGCTAGTTCCTGTAATTAAGAGTCCAAATATTTGCTTTTTATAATACAGTAATTTGCAGCACTGAATCATCTCCTCTACATCTTAAAAATGCTGTAAGTAGTTTCACGAATGCTCTAAATATTAAGGTTGGATAATTTTGGCATCATTTAAAAAAACCCACACCGAACAAGATGTTTTACACCAAACATGTACAAGGTTATTATTCACATTTTTTGTAGAAAATGTTATCTGATTTTCATATTTTTATAACTGCTAAATTTTTGAGTCTGTGGCTCAGATTGGAGAGGCGAGACATTTTTTAAAAGAGTTTATAATAACTGAGCAATCACAGTGTTTGTCAGTTCTGTAGCTACACACTTTGGCATTTGTGTGACGTCCATCCACAGATAACAGTTTAGATTAGGGGCTTGTTATCAAGCCAGATACTGAGCTACCAGTTCAGTTTTAAAATCAGGAGAAGGAAAATGGGACATATGCAGGAAGTCAATAAATTCTAAATCATTACATACAATCAAGACAGCATATAGTCTGTGTTCCAGTCACTTTGTGTCTTTGTCTCTCTTTGTGGTATTCTGCTTATACCCATATCAAGAATATTTCACAAAAATTGACTGTGAGCTGCCATCTGTTAGCTTATGAGGACAGTAGTATAGTAGATATTTTTTCAACATATGTTTGAATAACTGCAATGAATTGTAGGTTCTCTTGCAGGAAACATTGCCTTCAAATCTGTTTTAGAACACCCTATAAATCTACACCCAACTACCTGTACCCCATCATGGAAAATTATTTTGAAGCACAGTACTGTTGTTTCTTTTCCATTTCAGGTCTCTGGTTCTTGGTTGCATTACGAGTACATTATAAACATGTGATAATGACTTTCCTTTGTGCAGGAGGTCGTAACGAAGTTGTCATCACTGAAAATAACAACAGCATAACTGAGCAAATCACTGATGTTGTCAAGCAGCCTGCCTTTATAGCTGGCATTGGTGGGGCATGCTGGGTAATTCTGATGGGTTTCAGCATCTGGCTGTATTGGCGAAGAAAGAAGAGGAAGGGGCTGAGCAATTATGCTGGTAAGAACAGTAACTATTTACTACAAACTTGTCAGGTTCTATCATGAACCCAACCCTAACAATGCTGGTTTTACAAATAAAGGTGGAATGGATGAATGTCGTATGCCTGTTTAACATGTGCTGTAAAAATGCCAGTGTATGAGAAGCTTTAAATGCATTGCTCTGGACCACATTTCATCATTATTGTAAGACAGTCTTTTACATCTCCAGCACATCTAGCATAACAAAAGTACAGAAAGGATTAACTGTATCTCTCACCCAACTCTTATTGCAAAAGGCAGTCTTTCAGTGTTCCCAACTCTAATTATGAGCTACATTGCGAATCAGACTACATAATCACATGACAGTAAGATGGAGTATGAATCCCCCACCAACTTCACCACTTTACTCCTATGTTTGCCCCAAACTTTGGGTTTAGGCAGTAGGGGGACCAGATGTCCTGATTTTATATGGACAGTCCCAATATGCAGGGCTTTTTCTTATATAGGTACCTATTATCCCCCATCCCCTGTCCCATTTTTCACAATTGCTATCTGGTCACCCTATTAGGCACATACAAGTAAGCAGAGCTACTCACCCACTCCCTCCTTATCTGGAGTTGGGGGCTGAGGAAGGAAGGAGAGGGGAATGGGCAGAGCATTGGCTCCATCCACCTCAACTCACTGTCGAGAGTAGCTGAGCCTGTACAGGGGAAGTAATAATTTAGTGCTGGTATAAGCAAGCAATAAATTACTTACTTGCAGTGGGTGAGATGTAGGCCCTCAGACATGTCTATGAAGCACAATGCCTCCTGGAGCTACCCCAGCAGTGTGGTGCAGCTCTCACACACATATTTTTCTCAGTGCTCTGCCTACAGTCACAATCTAGCCTCAGAGAATTACGTTTGGTAAGGAAAAATAAAAATAAAAATTCTCTTATTTTCCCCGTCAGATGTCTTTATTCTGTTTTGTCAGGAGTGGTAACACTCCTATAGCTGATATATGTCAAGTTTCCTGTGGGTTGTGGAGAAGTCAGATAGTTATAATAAAATTACATATGATTCTATTAAAAAAAAAAACAAGAAAAAAACTACCTCCAAATTTGGCCAATTTTACATGAAAAATAACTCTTAAAATATTGAGGTATTTTCCAGCTAGTTTTCTTGCCCAATATACTAATTAATGTTAGCACATTATTGGTTTCAAAGAGGAAAACACCTTTCATAATTTGGCCCTGGTTAAGCACTGTTGGCAATTCACACATGTTTACTGCTGGCAGTATTAGCATGCCAGGCTAAACTCACTCCAAAATCTTATTGATTTCTTATTAATTCTATACAGTGAGCCTGAGTGACCACAGTGGTGAAGTAACATTATTTGTAGGCTGTGCTGTTTGCACATGGTGTTTTCTTTCTTTCCTTGTAATTAATAATGTGTATATACATGATGACAGTTTCTACTCTGAGAGGTTTTGTTAATTCATGCAGATAGATAAATATGTATCTGTCTATCTAATGAGGATAATTAACAGTAGGAAATAGTTACATTATTTTATCACTTACTTACATTAAACTGATAACACATCTAGGGCCGGCTCCAGGCACCAGCCAAGCAAGCTCGGCAGATTCTAAGGGGCGGCATTCCATCCAATCCTAAACAATCTTTTTTTTTTGTTTGCCGCTCTGGCCACCCTGTAGGGGGCGGCGGCGCAGAGGAGGGGAGCCCCTGCTGGGAGCTGGCTGTGCGCTCCATCTGCCCCAGCCGGTGCTAGGTCTGCAGCAAGCCGGGCAGCCCATGTCCTTCCCTCTCCGCCGACCAGAGTGGTGCGGAGCCCTCCCGGCAGGCAGCGCGGCGGGAGGGGCCAAGTGGTGAGCGCCCTGGCTGAAGGAAACCCTGGCTGCCCCCCACTCCCTCCCCCTCCCCTCTGCTAGCCGGGGCGCGCACTTCACTGCCCAGGGCATGTCTGCAGCGCAGGGAGTCCCGCTAGCCGAAAGTTTGCACCCTGGCTCCGGCCGCCCCGCAAGTTTTTTTATTTTTGCTTGGGGCGGCAAAAATACCAGAGCAGGCCATGAACACATGAGGATTTTAGCAGTCTCATTTCCTTATGGAGGTGTCATACCTTTCCATGTACTTCAAATACATTAACTAAATGCATACTAAGCCTCATTTTTCCAGAGAAGGGATTTTGGCCTATATCTATGTGAGTTGGCATGGCACATTTTTGTGAGCAGTCATAGAATGTCAGGGTTGGAAGGGACCTCAGGAGGTCATCTAGTTCAACCCCCTGCTCAAATGCAGCTTAAATTGACTACCATAAGCTGTTGTCTAATGTAGCTCATTCTTTCTCATGACATCTGCAGCACCTAAACGTTATGTGAACATTGCATCGTGACACAGAATGACCATTATCAGAATTGTGAAATGCTGTATGCTCCTAACAATGAAAGCTCGTACGACATCATGTTTCAGGACTCATCCTACTATTTATGATAAGGAGGATAGCATGCCCACCTCAGAACTAACTTCCATCAAATGTAATTCTCAAAATTCGCTATTCACCTTTCTTCAACCTTTATTTCTCATTGGCTGCTGGCTGACTAGTGCTTAAAGCTCAATTGTTATAACCTGCATATGATTTTAAACTAGAGATGAGTGAATTCCAAGGGAACCTTGTGCCCTGCAATCAGTGCTTGTTATCAGGGTCTGTAACTCACGATGTGTTTGCTTTCTTGTTTTGCAGTTCAGTCCTTCACCTTCACCCCTGCAGGTACTGTCCATTAGTCTGTCTCTTACCTCACCAACATGTCACTGCAACCATTAGCATAAGTGTTTATAATCATAGCAGGTATACAGAATTAAAACCAAGTGCAAGGAGAAACACTCCCATTCCCCATCTGTTATAATAATGTGGTATTGACTCTGCTAGTGATTTCAGAAGAAGGCTACAATCTACCACAATTAACTTCTCTTTCATTATAATTCTGCATTCTTCTTACTCATCCAACCCTTCTAAATTATGCAATTTTGAAAGGTAATTTTCAGGGCAATGCTTGAACTAACATAACTACGATAGGCAGGCATTAGTCACAAAGGGCCAAATTTTGCTCTTGAGGATTCCTGTATTTAACTTGCAAATTTCTGAAGGCCTCTGCACCTGGCCAGAGAAGCAGAACTTATCCCAGATTCCACTCTTCACTTTACATGAATCTGCCTCTGCATGGGGTTTTCAGATCTGCACTTATTTCAAACCTAGCCAGTGATTAACCCATACACACACATTGATACACTAGGTAGGTCTTTAAGGCATTTTAAAGCTTTTTATTAATTGAAGCATTTGCCTTTGTTCTGCCTGTCCAATCCACAACCAACTTCATGTTATCATTTTTTTACAAGGCGTAACATACGGTAGGCCATTATCATGAGTGTGATTAAAGTTGTGTGAAGAATAAACGAACTGTGGCTGAAACAGCAGGTTGCAAACAGCTTTGCCAACATATGTATGGTCAAGAGATACAGTGTATCCAGTTAATTGTAATAATTAATACAAATAATTGACCTCAATTCTCATATCTAAGCATGAGTGTCACAATCCCAAAAATTCTTACATTATCTCCATGCACTACAGTGTACGTGGCCAATAGATTTCAATGTTTTCCAGTATAAGTGTGCAACATTTTGTGGCATGTAGTACACCTCTCAGTCATACCTGCCAAATGCCAAGAATTTTGACAAGGGATATTTTTCCAAATAAGTTGGAGGTTTGTGGGCCACTGGTCTCCCAGCTACTAGTAAGCTGTGCATGCCTCTCAGGGAATTTTAGGTTATTTTCTCCTCAAAAAGTTGCAATAAAAACTCACCAAGATGTACCCAGAATCCTCCGACAGCCCCAGACTCCTGGCTTACTTGAAAACAGACCTTTAAAATGGTGCTTCTGCTTATCCTACCATAATTCCTCCTCCTTTTACCTTGTGCTAATGGGTCCCCCTCTTTCTCCATTGCTCACATTATGCTCATTCTCTGCACTCCCTGTACAGTTAACTCCTCTCCCTGCTGCTCATTGGAACTTTCCACTCCTCCCTTCTTGCTGCTTCTCTCCAGCTCTGTCTACCTTTCAGCCATCTCTGGAGTTGTATGCAGCTCAGCAGGAGGGCACAGCTGGCTGCTGAGAGGTGTGACAAGAAAGGGAAGGAGGTGATACCACCAGGGCCGGCTCTGGCTTTTTTGCCGCCCCAAGCAAAAAAAAAAAACCTGCGCGGGGCCGGAGCAGCAAAGGGTGGGGGGGCGGGAAACCAACCTACCAGCCGGCCGGCCGGAGCAGCAAAGGGGGGCGGGGAACCTGCTGGCCGGTCGGAGTGACAAAGGAGGTGGGGCGTGAAACAAACCTGCTGGCCGGAGCAGCAAAGGGGGGCTGGGTGCGAAACAAACCGCCCGAGCAGTGAAGGGAAGAAAAAACAAAAAACCAAAAAGAAAAAAATAATACTTGTAGGGTGGCGGGAGCGCAAATGCAGGGGGACTCCCAGCCCTGCAGACCCCGGGCAGTGGTGTGCACACCCCAGCTAGTGGGGATGGGGGAGGAGAGAAGGGGGTGGCCAGGGCTTCCTTACGCGGGGCACTCGCCATGCGGCCCCTCCTGCTGGCTGCCTGCTGGGAGGGCTCCCCGCCACTCCGGGGGGCAGGCAGGGAAGGACGCGGGCTGCGTGCTGGGTTTGCTGCAGACCTGGCACCGCTCCCAGCAGTTAGCTCAGTGTGGGGGAGGGATAGCTCAGTGGTTTGAGCATTGGCCTGCTAAATCCAGGGTTGTGAGTTCAATCCTTGAGGGGGGCCAATTAGGGATCTGGGGCAAAAATTGGTCCTGCTAGTGAAGGCAGGGGGCTGGACTTGATGACCTTTCAAGGTCCCTTCCAGTTCTAGGAGATTGGTATATCTCCAATTATTATTAGCTCCCCTCCTCCGTGCCACCACCCCCTACAGGGCGGCAGGAGCAGCAAAAGAAAAAAACCTGCAGGGGCGGCGGAAGCCACGAAGTGCAAAAAAAAAAAAAAAAAGATTTGGACAGAATGCCACCCCTTGGAATCTGCTGCCCTAAGCACCAGCTTGCTAGGCTGGTGCCTGGAGCCGGCTCTGGATACCACCTGCCCACACAATCATTATATCGTTATTAGGAACAACTGTACCCAAAGAGAAGGGTTGAAAACTCATGAATGGCTTAGCCAAAACAGCACTATTGGCATGTTTGTTCAGATAAGAGTAAGGCATGGCACAGCTTGACAGACAGTAACCACAGACTCTAATGCTTTTCTCATTTCATTGGGCGGCACAACGTGAATGCTTTGAACCCTAATCACATACTACTGTATATCAGTAACTTAATTCATGTGTGTTCTGAACACATTGGGCTAGATGCTAATCTCCCTCATAATGAGTAAATCCAGAGTTACTTCAATGAAGTCCATTTACACTGGGGGAACAAAGATCAAAATCTGACCCATGGTCTTCAGAAACTGTCACAATTAGCACAAAAGTGCATTTGGAGATTAGCAAAAATCTACTGATTTTTGTCCAGGCTCTGAGTTCCCCAAGAAGAGTCTCAAATCAAGTTCCTGACAGCATGAATTTGGAGTTGGTTATATGATCTACAGTCACAAAATGTTTACATTTTCACTTAACCAAAATCTACTGATTTTTGTCCAGGCTCTGAGTTCCCCAAGAAGAGTCTCAAATCAAGTTCCTGACAGCATGAATTTGGAGTTGGTTATATGATCTACAGTCACAAAATGTTTACATTTTCACTTAACCGGTGAAATTTTCACTTAGCCAGTTTGTACAGATCTGAGAAGACTCAAGTCTATAGGTCGTTCCTTCCATAGTCAGTTGTAACCCATGTATGCTAAAATAGATTCCAGGCCTACATTTTTAGACAGGCTTAGGACCAAATTCACCTTCATCAGAGGTGAATTTCAGTGAAGTTACATTGGAGGTGAATTTATCCTAATATATTTGTTTGGGAAAGAAGCACATTTTTGTTCAGGCCAAACATCTGCTTCCTTCATGAATACATAAAACATGAATATCTGAATATGTAATAGTACTGGTCAAACTGTTCATTATGTAAATTTGTGATAAATTTTGATTTTTGCTTTGCTTCATAAACCGAACTGGTTGGAAAGTTTTGAAAAAAACAAACAAAAGAAGGAAGAACATTTTTTATTTTTTTTGTGACAATCTTTTTTTGTTTTCCAACTCTATTTGCAAATTATTCACAAATTGTCACTGATTTTTTTAAATGGCATGTATTTGTTATTTGAAAATATTTGGACTGATAATTTTCTGATTATGGGAAGTTTGTGAATTGTTCACTTGGACTATTTGCTATTTATGTTGTGTGATTGGCCACCAGAAAGGTATTGTTTCTCCTGCGTGACTGAATCACTGAAATATTTTAATCAGAAAAATAATAAATAGCAAATGAATTGCTGCTGCTACATAGCTGGGCTGGGGAAGATTAATCTGTTGGGCTAAAACTTAGGTAACTTTCTGGATTTGTGAACATTTTCACATATTCACAAATAATATGACCTCAGACATGGTTTCTGGTTATTTACAGTGGAACATCTGTAATATGTATGTAGCCTTCAGGTTCACAGGCCATCTCTTGTAACAACACCCCCTCCCACCCTACCCCTGCATGATTCATCAGCAGGGACTGAACCTGAGACTTAAAGCACTAAAGGTATGAGTGTCTACCATGTGAGTGAAATAAGTGACTCCACTAGCT
The DNA here is from genome assembly GCF_020497125.1 of Mauremys mutica. NCBI lineage: Eukaryota > Metazoa > Chordata > Testudines > Geoemydidae > Mauremys > Mauremys mutica. Next base: position 185,525,909 of record NC_059072.1, on the reverse strand, counting down.
GGGAAGCAGTAGTGACATAACTGGAACCAGTGGGTTAAATATATATTCTTGGAAGATGGCAGTGTATCAGCAAAGCAAAAGCTGGACACAGAAGTCTGTCAGCACCACAAATGCATGATTTATTCCTTATTTAGCAATTGGCAGTGCAGATTGTAGAGGACAATTTGGCCTGACATGTCTGTGCACATTTGACACCCTTTAGAAGAGCAAAATTGCTGCTATGCACACTGAAACTGAGTTATTCACTAGTTTCCTGTTTTTCATGTTCGCCCTCTACTCACATTCCCCAGATACAAACATGCAACACAGGTTTGCACATGACACAAAGAAAGGGAGCTGGCTCAAAACAGGTATCCCTTCTAGTACAGTATGCAAGTTCTTTCATTCCCATCCATTACAATTCTGGAACAGAATTGATTCATTTAGCAGGAAAGTTACAAATGTGTCATCACATTTCTACGCAGGTTTCTGTACAGTAAATTCACATAGCTCCTCTGACTCAATGGTGTGCCAATAACCACTCACTTGAATACTCAAGGTTTTTTCAAGAATGCACAGGCCATCAGCCATGCAAGGAAAGTAAATGTGTATGTTCAGTTATGAGTAGGTAAGCTTATTTAGTGACTAGTGCCCTAAGGGATTAAAGATTTTTTGAAACTTAATAAATATAAACAAATTAAAAACAGGAAATCATGGCATTCTAAATGTTTCATGCATAATTCGTAAAATTGTTAGAGGAGTATAAATTATTTGACAGAATCATCCAAAGGCAGGCAGAAGAGTTGATGGAATTTTTATACACTGATTATCTGTTCTGAGTTAATGCTTATTAAAAGAGGATTAATCCACATTCATATTTGAGGAACAGCTTATCAGGAAAAGGAATGAGACTTGGCTGGCAACATTAAAGTTTTCATTTGTGGCAGGAAAATGTGGCCTATTAGAGATAGGCACATAGAAATCTTTCTGAAGCTTCTTGCCTCAAAATGTCAACTTACTATATATTTGTATTTTTCCAGTTCTAGCAGGCATGAAGATTAGGTTCAACCTTGTCAGATAATATTAGTAAATAGCATAGGTACTTCTTTATATATTTAAAAAAACATGCAAAAGCTCTTTTAACATATACTCTTCATACAAATATATACTGTATAATTTCTTTACATTGTATATAGTTTAAATACACTTTGGAGTATACTCTGCATTTTTGCAGCTCTTGCAGTATAGTCTGGTGAGAATCCCTTAGAAATCACTATTCTTGTTTTCCCCCCATCTTCTTTTAAAAGACAATCTCCTCCTGGCACCTATGCAGGACTTCAGCCATTCTAAGGACATATATCAGATACAGATAATGCTGAAAGACCTTTCATGCTTTCTCAGTGATAAAAGGCAAGAGAAGTTGGTTTGGGTTAGAGCTAGAGAGACCCTCCTCTTCCTCCTCCCCCATTGCCCCTTGAGACTGTTCAGCATTGATTTGAAATGGAGACAGACTGAATAAAGCCAGCTTGTCTGGGCATTTTATTTTACATTGACATCTACAAGACTGTGTTGCATTAAATATGCTCTTTTTCCAGCATTTAGACCTGTTTTGTAATTTCAGAAATCAAACTGCAGGCAAAAATGCTGACAAAACATATGACAGGAGTGATAAACAAAGTGCTTATTTTGGCAGCGTGACCGTGTCTTTCGTGCCGTTAGCTGCCTTTTCCTTCTTCTTAGAGAAATGGATGTGCTCCTGCAAATCTGAGGTAGCCCTTTTTTGGAGGGGATCAGAAATACAAAATGATTTTGTGATCTGCCAGTAATGTCCTCTGGTTTCAAAAAAAGATCTACAACCTTGGATTGGAGAGTTTAGCTGATCAGACGAAGCCTGTCGAACAAGAACAGTGACTGTAGTATTTGCTTGTTCCACATTATGGGAAGGTTGTAGCCATTCCTGCATCAGTGTGCAAAGTGGAAGCAAGCATAAGGAGCCTCCTCTTTCCAAGCCACATGAACCTACTCATGCCCAGCCACAACCTGGCCCATAGCTGTTTCTCTCTGATGGGTTTCTCTCTTTCAGCCAATACCTAGCTGTAGCTCTCCCATAAAGCACAAGGCTTTTATTGAATGGTCAGAAAGTGAGGTTGTGCACAAGGACAAGGCAGGGTTACCACTAGATGCTAGTGACCCCAAAGGTGGGGCAGAGTGGTGCCATCCACCCGTCTTCTGTGCCAGCAGACTACTGCCGGCCCGAGGAGATCAACTACAGCTTAATACAAATAGTGTAGGAAGCACGTCTTCTCATGATGTGATCTCCAGCATGCTCAGAAGTATCCTGCATACAGCATGGCTCTGCAAGTAGAGCGCCTCTGGGGACAGTTGTTAGTGTGCTCTCCCTGTGTATTCCCCCCTCCAGCTATGCTAGGGAGTCCTACAGATATAAATATGTAGGTGACCAAAAATATTATTTTTCCCCATTTGTCATATTTAAAATTTCTCTCTCTCACACACACACAGAGTGACACTATTTCTTTTAAAATTAAAATGTTAATATCAGTCTGTAGCCTAAACAAACATATTAATCTCAGGTGTGAAATTAGTTTCAATGTAGACTATGTTATCCTGGAAGTCCCCTATAAAATACTAAACCAAATTCATAAAGTTCATTATTGAATACATTAGGGGTCTGTTTCTGGGTTTATATCTTTGTTGCTTTGACAGAGATAATATGTCTGGAAGAAATGGAGGATGGGGAAGAAAAAGAACATTAAATTAGCTTCTACTGATACATTTCTTAACAACATGTTTTGAGACATAGCCAGACAGCACCCATTTATTTGCATATTCACAAACGATATCCACAGCTCTTTAGCATCACTTTTAGCAAAGAGTGATATGATCACTTGATAGTCCATTAAAAAGCAACATAACTGGAAAGTAGTGTCAGATCGAGAGCTAATTAGCTGCAATGCTTTTAGCATGTGGTGTTTTCGTAAGCAGGTTTTTATTTAATACTTCCCACACTTTTGATTTTCTTTTCATTAATTGTTTCAGATTAACTCTTTCAAAATACAGCTATTAAATAGTCTTATGCAAAATAGAATTACAGTGGCTTTCCAGTAGAAACAGTAGTCCAGTCTGTGGTCTAATGGATAATTAATCATCAACCCCAAAAGCCCTTCCATATGAGATTCCAAAGGGGTTAGTTTTATCACTATTAAATTTTGTTAAATGTGTATTGCGAAGCGCCTTAGAGAACTGATAAACTGGCAAAATATGAAGTATCACAAGTATGCTACTGATATACAGATTTATGTCAGCTTCTTTGCTAATCATGGCATTTTCATCTTGGTGCTGTATTGTTATCTGGCTGAGAGTGCAGTATCTGACAGAGATGGTTAAAGTCAGCCTAGATACAAGAAAGGTATTTCTGTGTTGGTGGGGGTAACAGCTGGAGAACCTTGCAAATGCTTTGGTGACTGTATATTTATTGATGAAGATGGCTACCCCAGGAAGGTGGTCAGAATTCCCTATTTGGAGGTTATTTTTAACTAAGCTGACCATGAAGCTTCTTTCCATCTGAAATTGCAATCTTCATTCATAGATGTGGATTTTGTCCAAGATCTTCAGGATCCAGGCCGGACCACTAAAATAGTCTGCTGTAGGGCACTTTAATTGGAATGATCTCCGAAAATCATTAATAGATTATTGTCACTGAAGGACCAGGTCTGCTCATTGGCTTGTTTCCTAATATCTAGTGATTTCTACAGTGCATTAATTGCACTTGCTGTTCAGCAAGTGTGCAGCAAAGGTTGGCTTAGAATTAGTATATAAAGGAATTAATAACATAGGACCACAATATAGGAACACCTATATTGACCTACGTTTGAAAGCAGCATCTGAGAAATGGGGTTTACAACTGTGGGCCATCCTGAAATATACCTCTGTGAATATACGATGGGGGCAGGGACTTTTCTGTCAAGGATCTATTTATGGATTTCTAACATGATTCATATACTTCAAAGTGTATCCTTGGCATCCTTCAGGGAAAGACTGAAGGGATTTTCCCCCATGTAATGTTGATGTATTTGCGTTTGTGTGTGTGATGTTTTTATCTTGTATATGTGAGGGAAGTGAGGTAGGATTTATACTTGTTTTTCCTCCACTATAATTCTAGCAGGACTGCCACCTCTTTGCATTTATCCTATGGGACAAAATATTTGTGTGGTGGCATTATGCTGCTGCATCATGACACCAAAGTCATTAACATTCCGGTATAATGTCATTATATACTGAAGCAGAAACATGCCAGGAAAACACAATTTCTCCACCTGATGTAGTCTCACACAACATAGTCATGTCAGAGGACCCATAGTAAATTCAAGATTCTTTAGCCATCCTGCAATTTTGGCTTACAGGCTACAGGGCAGATTGATTTAAATCTGTCCAGTGGAAGCTCTCAATGTGGCATGTTTCTCTTTCTTGTAACTGCGCATTATATTTTGTTATGATGCCCAGAGGTCTTACTCTTGCGTGATGAAAACTCTGATTTTTTTTTATTACTAATTATTACTAACTGATTTTATTTTCCTCTCTTTTTTTTTTTTTTTTTTTTTAAATCTCAGTCACTTTTCAAAGAGGAGATGGAGGACTAATGAGCAATGGAAGGTAGGTTTGTTGTTAAAAAGATCTATTTCCATCCTATTTTCTTTTTGATTAGGAACTTGAACTTTTCTATAGATAAAAGACTATTATAATAAAAGATTATTTATAAGACTGACAAGTCTAGGAGGAATTAAATGGCTTACCATGAGGTTTAATGATCAATCTGTTGGACACTTTAGAGGAATCAAGTCCAGATGTTTCATATCTCCCAGATGCCCAAGAAGAAATTAGTAGTAAATATCACAAGGAATGTGTTCATTTGTTACCAGGATGTTTATTGCATTAATTAGACATTAGCAAATGAAGTTGCTGCTGTTTAAGACTCCTTATTGGCTCACACTAAATTGCTGTGAGTGAACAATTACACATAATCGATCACAAAATAAATGATTCATGGATGATAAATAGGTTGTAGATTGATGGGACTGGATTCCACAAGTTTGGCTACTCAATTGAAATTGATAAAAGCTGATAACAAACCCATATATCCTCATCTATTTTCTCTTTGCCAATATGGAGATTGTAATTAGGCCATGGTAATAACTTCCAATCTCCCATTTAATCAATATTTTAGCAAAAAGAGATTAGACCTAATGAGAGCTAGTGGATGTGGCAAGAAAACTGCTGGAACTTCTTATTGCCGTTTCCATAGAAACCCATGTTTCTCTTAGGGATTGTACCAGAAGGGGTCTATCAGAAAAACTACAATGATTATAAATGTTGCTTCTTCCTCATAAGTGTGCTAATAATCCGGAAAACCTTCAGAACTGTGCTTTTCATATTAAGAGATTGATTTTCCTTGCAAAACACAAAGCGCTGGCCACATTTGCTATGCTGAATTTCAGGATAGGGCCACATTATTTATCCTGTGCTTAGTGAGTTCACAGTTTCTTATGGCCAAAGTTCCCTTCCCTATTTGAGATATCCAAGTCACACAACAGCTCTCGAAGTTAAATATTACAAAATTATGAAAGCATGCTGTAGTCACAGATAAAAATACTGTTGTGAACTTTCCATTAATCCAACTCAAACCTATTTGCCTCTAAACTATACAAGAGTACTCAAAGAAAAAGCTACCAGCCTATAGATGACAGATGTACATTTGGGATTCAAGGAGTGAAGAAATAGTAGCCCAAAGTCCTGGAAATGGCTGATACAGAGCAGTCATTTTGAGTGATTGTTCCCTTGAAGTGGCAATTTATCATTCAACCCTTGTTTAGAATCCTTCAGTGATACAGCCTACTCCCTGTTTCAGACAGACAACAGAGTTCATTTGGATTCTGGCAGAATCACGACTGATGCCTAGTTCCATTTCAACTGCCAAAGTTATTTTGTATATAGCCTTAATTAACTGCTGAAGGTCTTTAAATCATGAAAGCCTACACAATTTTAATTTGAAATATATTGAAGTCTCCTAAACTGTTTATTACATACTGTGGCAGGAGAAAAATGATACAATCTCTTCGATCACAATCTTGTCCAGAGTTGTCTGACAGACATATTTTCATGTTCATTTCCTTTTTTTTTTCATCCTGCTTCAGTCGACCAGGTCTGTTGAATGCAAGTGACCCCAGTTATCCTTGGCTTGCAGACTCTTGGCCTGCCACCAGTCTGCCAGTAAACAACAGCACTACTGGACCTAACGATCTTGGGAATTTTGGTCGTGGAGGTGGGTTTTACTGAATCATGTCATCATGCGGTGAATAACACATATTATTTTCACTTTAGTTTGTTTTTCATATTGGGTTCTGTTTTGTGCCCGTGTATATATATTGTGGGGGAGGGGAGTTGTTCATCAAAGAGCCTTAGCAGTGCTGTAAAATTGCTGCCTGGTACAATACCGTAAAGCACAACAACTCTGCTAATTAGTAATGTTTGGGTTTTATCTGCATTTTAGCTCACTATTTCCAGTCCTTATATGTCCCACTCATATTCTTAAATCTATCATAGAAACACCAATAGTAGAGAAAGGGGAGAGAGGTGAGGTGTGGTCTGTCAGGCTGAGTGTAGCACTTGGAGCCGGGAGCTCCTGACTCCCACCCCAGATCTGCAACTGACTATGTTGCCAGAAGGAAGTCATTACAGCCAACATTTTCAGAACTAGTCTCTTATTTTGGCTACCTCAGTATTTGGGTGCTCAACATAGACTTGAATTTTAGAAGTGCTCAGCTGCCTCGGGTTCCGTTGGCTTCATCTGAAGTTGTGGGTATGCTGCAGTTCTAAAACTCAGGCCCAAAGTGTTAATTTGGCATCCAAAATCAGAGACTACTCTTGAAAATGTTGACTTTCACCTCTCTCACTTCCCTAGTCTGTAAAATCATTGTTATTATTACTTTAATTTCAGTATTACTTCTTACTGTGGCAAATTAGGCACTTCAGTCATAGAGATTAAAATGCTAAGTGGGAATATAACAATTCCTATCACGCCAGAGTGTTGAGGATTAATTAGTTATTTCATGTATGTTAAGCTCTGTGATAAGCACTATATACAAATTATTTTTATTTCAGGGTGGTAAAAAGCACAGTTCTTTCTGTGTACTATGGCTGACTCAAAATGAAATGTTCATCTGCTTTAAAGATGACTTGTAAAGAAAATAGAATTATGTTTGTGCCCATTTCTGCTTCTTTAAATATAGGGCTAAATAGTGACTTAAGCAATAGCCCAGAGGGCAACATCACCTCAGAGGAAGCACACAAGATATTCTCCAGGTGCTGCTCCTTTCGTATGAGGGCAGGACTTAAATTCAGCTGGAGCTGTCCAGAGTGAAGCGCTGATAAATATTTTAGCCCCACAGGGCTAAAGCTCCAAATCCCCTCGCCCTGCAGCTAAACCCCAGTGCCTCCCCTGTGCCCACCGTGGGGGCTGAAGCCCCAAGCCCTGGCACCTCCCACAGAGAATGGGAGGGATGTGGTGGGCTCTTGGAAATACTCTTATTTAAGCCCTGTATGAGGATGAGCAATCAGCCCTATAGGATGGTGTAGAGGGGACAAGGAAATGTCCTCACCTCTTTCTCTACCCCTTTTGGAGTAATGGGTCACGTGGGAGAGCAGGAGTGAGCAAGGAACTTAGGAAGGCAGTTGTGAGCAGCTTTTGAGCATCTCCACAGAGGAGGAATCTTGTTGCTCAACTCTCTATGCTTGCACAGAATCATTGGAGGGCTGTAATCTATAAAGAAAACCTCAAAGATTTTTTGAGTGGCAGGGTTTTGAGGAGAGAAGTAGGGAGAGGGGAGCTCTTTGAATTTTTTAAGGTCTTTTTTCTGCCGTGGTTTCATTGGAAGCCCTTTTGGAAGGTCTCAGGCATCATTACTTTGAGTGTTGACTCATTAACAGAGAGAGCTTTTCTCTCAAGTGTTTTCGTCAAAAAGGTGTTAAAAAAACAAAAGACCGAGTTTTAAACATGCCAAATAATAATCACATCCCCTCTCACTTCCTTGGTTCTGTAATGTCATAATCCTACCAGTTCTCCTGTCTCCATAAAGCCTTCGAAGGTAAAAAAGACCCGAATTTCTAATGTTAAAAAAATGACGAAAAAATGGAAGCAGAAATAAACCAAAGTGTGTCAAAGTTCCCATCTGGAGAATCATTTCTTAACTTGTTTGTAACACTTTGTTGTGTTGAATAACGGACTCTGTCTCTCTGATACTACACTATGGCGCTGAACTGCATTAAAACACTTTATATTAACTTTCAATATAGCAAAGCTATCTTTAAGTGCTGATCTTACAAAAGTGGTGTATAGATAATATTAAGAGGACAGCGGTAGTATTATACATACATCTGTCAGCTTCTTGACTGCAGAGGCCCTGAAACTATGATTCTTCAGCATTTCCACATCTTTACATGAGCACCCATAGTACAAAAAAATAACATTTTCTTATAGCATTTGGCTCTATAAGCCCCAGGACTGGAAGTAGCTTTTCAAGATTTTTGCCTTCAGTGGCGATGGAGCTGAAGGCCAGATTCATCAGAAGGACATAACATTTATTCTTTCAATTTTAGCAGCTAAATTGCATTCATAACTTGATGCTTCTGGTATCAGTCCCTTGATTTGAACCCTAGAGGCTGAAGTCAGAGGAGTAGCATGAAGGGTCTCTAGACATCTTGGATGTGACCAGAGGAGGGTTTCCATGTGCAGGAACTGTGAAGGATGGCTTTAAGGCTGCCTTACAAGAATCCCCTTGCAATCTCTGGTGTAGCAGGTGTGCCAGGCCAAGGTGCCGAGTGGGAGGGACATATTGGGGGCAGGCCCATATCATAGAGTGCTGCAAATATTTGCTTTGACCTCATATGGCAGGCTGAAGAGGCTACTGTAACTCAGACAGGACTCCAAGACTGTCTCAATTACATGAGGATCTGCAGTGCAGGTTAGGATTTGGAGTATTTTCAACAGAGAAACCTTGATTCTGGAATATGCTTTCCTCTTTGAGTATAACAACATGGTGCAAAATTCATTTCTTTTTTTAGGCTTTTCCACAAGAGGTATAATTGAATGATATGAGTCTTGCTCTGGTAGTGCTTGATTTTTTACTATATAATTACTTTGTGAGCTGACAATTTAATAGTTCATGTGCTCAGCATGTGCATTTTATTGAACTAAAACAATCAATTTAAAATAAATAGTTCTATTGAAAATTCCCAATATTTATGGGAAACTTTTGCAGGCTGATTAAGCTGGATTCTATTATTGTTGTACGTCACTAACAAAATTGGTTACTAACTTTTAATCCATTGCACCATCATGGAACCATTTGAGGCAAGGTAGACTCTGTATTATTGGTGATGGTACACAAGCCAGATAGGACCCAGCTTGACTCTCAGATCTCAGGCTGAGTTTGCAGGGCTGGTAGTAAGAAAATAAATCTTTATAGCTGTAAACTGAACACTGAAAGTACATTAGACCATGTAAGTAGATGCTAACTGCCTGATTTTTGAAAAAAATAACACTTGTTTTACAATATGTGCTCTTCATTGATTATATCTCACTTCTGTGCCCATAATTAATCTGTAGTCATGCAGACTACTTTGAAAAGTGATTATATAGAAATGGCACCATCTGATTCAACAGTGGTAGAATTTAGCCATTTTGTATACCTGATTGTGCCTTACACATAGATCATTTGGCATCTAAATCCTTTCACTGGTGCCTGCAAAAGTTGAAAATACAGACGAGCCCAAACCAAATCCTCATTTCCAAAATCTTCTGAAATTGTCCATATTTGACGTTTGAACCCAGAATAGTAGTTGTTAGTTATGTTATGTTAGTGTCTAGAGGCTATAACCAAAGTTAGGGGCCCATTGTGGTAGTTGCTGTACAGACATACACATAGTAGGAAATAGTCCCCAAAAACCAACAAATGACCCTGATTTTAACAATGCATTGAACCAAAACCCCAGATCTGAGCATTTTGAATTTAGGAGTATTCATAATTATTATGATTCAAATTTTATAGTCAGAGTCCATGTCCAGTAGCTGGCAGTCATGATATAAAGCAGAAGGGTGCTCGCATGTTTTCTATCAGTTGGATTCCACACAGAGTGCTACTTTTTTATCTTAAATTAGAAAAAGAGCCATTTTTGAAATACTTGGCTCTGAGAGAGTATCATAAACTGAGCAGTGTTGCTGCCTATGCCATTGTACCAGTCACCTTCCAGGCACTTTTTCATACTTCAGAGGTGTTCACATTTAAATCTAGTACAGCAACTCCTCACTTAAAGTCGTCCCAGTTAACGTTGTTTCGTTGTTACGTTGCTGATCAATTAGAGAACATGCTCGTTTAGAGTTGCGCAATGCTCCCTTATAACGTTGTTTGGCAGCTGCCTGCTTTGTCCACTGCTTGCAAAAAGAGCAGCCCGTCGGAGCTAGCTGGTGGGGGCTTGGAACCAGGGAGACTGGAAGCCCCCCAGCAGCTCCCCGCTCCCCTAAGTTCCCTGTGTGGCAGCCTCCCAGCAGGCTATCAGTTGCCAGCAGTTCAGCTGTCCGTCCCTGCACTGCCATGTGCTGCTCCTGCCCTCTGCCTTGAAGCTGCTCCCGGGAGCCTCCTGCTTGCTGTACAAGTGGGAGGGAAGTGGGGGGGTAATGTGCCCCCTGCTCCTGCACCCCGCTTACCCCATCTCCATAGAGCTGGGGGAGACAGGACAGGGCTCAGGACAGAGGGAGCTTGCTGGCAGCAGGGTCTGTCTCATCTTGCTGATCTTCTTAAAAAGGCAAAGTACTTAGAGTGAGGTCAGCATACGTAAAGGGGCAATGCGCATCTCTCTCTCACACATAGGTGTCTCTCTCTGCCATGCTGTCTCCCCTCCCTCCATTTGTGCTGCCTTGTAGAGTGTGAGGCTACATTAACAACAATGTGTTAACCCTTGAGGTCTCAAGTGTTCTAGTTCATCATTTAGCAGCAAGGCATTCCCTGGGAAATAGCCCACCCTCTTCCACCCTCTGACTTCACCACCGCAACCAACCTTCACAATCACCATTGCTGAGCACAGTATTAAATTGTTTGTTTAAAACTTATACTGTGTTTGTTTTAAACTTATACTTATATATAATATAGTCTTTTGTCTGATGAAAAAAAATTCTCTAGAATCTAACCACTCCACCCCATTTACATTAGTTCTTATGGGGAAATTGGATTTGCTTAACATCGTTTCATTTAAAGTCACATTTTTCAGGAACATAACTACAATGTTAAGCGAGGAGTTACTGTATTCTGCCAGTAAGTATCACTGTGAAATTTCAGAAGGAGAGAGAGAATTTAGATCTACAGAATTAAAAATATAATTCTGCAATATGTAAAATGATTCAGCATGTGGAAAAGTGAGCAGATATTTTGTTTCCAAGGTTTAATTTCAATCTATACATAGTACAGTTTTTTAACTGAGTTGTTCTCCATTTCCAGCAGTGTACTGTATCATTATAATTGATTGATCACCTGAATCTCTTGAGTGTAGCTGAAATCTTGTCACATTCTGAAATGACTTATTCATGTCAGTTTTCCTGTATTGTTCAGATGAAATGTCTTGTTTAGGTTCTAAAATCAAACCAGATAAACTGATGGATAAAACTTAGAAAAATGCACTTTGTGCCCTGAAAAGAATTACTTTGGGAAGTCTTGGCATTCATTCAGTAGTTTTGTTAGATATTTGCAGGGAGATGGTTTCCTCTGTGATTTGTAGATTAACTTTCATCCCCGTAAAGCCCAGACAGTTTCATTGGTTCTGACATAGAACGAACAATTGAAAACATTCTTCAGTAGTGAAATATTCCAAACTTCACTTTCACAGTTGAAGGTATGGAAGAAAAAAAAGATGGTTTTAGGCAGTGAAACGTGAAGGACAAGTGGTAGGCCTGTCACAGATGCTGATAGCTTGGCAATGGTTGTACATCATCTTCCCTTCGTTGGCTCATGGACCCTGTCTCAGCTGAAATGCAAACGTGCAGAATGACACATTTATTTTTCATCTTAAACCTTGATAGTTTCAGGCTTCCTGTGCATCACTGATTTGTTCTATTTCCCTATGCTCACCACAGATGTGCTGCCACCAGTGCCAGGCCAAGGGGATAAAACTGCCACTATGCTTTCTGATGGAGCCATTTACAGCAGCATTGACTTCACCACCAAAACTAGTTACAACAGTTCCAGCCAAATCACACAAGCTACACCATATGCCACCACACAGATTCTGCATTCCAACAGCATCCATGAGTTGGCAGTTGACTTACCTGATCCTCAGTGGAAAAGCTCAATTCAGCAAAAAACTGACCTCATCGGATTTGGTTACTCTCTGCCGGACCAAAGCAAAGGCAACAACGGTGATTCCTGCTCTTATTTTCCTGAGTCTGTTTATACTGGATCTTCTGTGCATGAATTAGAAAATTGTGGTTTGATTTATTATTCATATTTACCTTAACTAATAACATGCACCTTGCATGCATACTGTTCTTTACACCATTTCAGAATAAATTGTTCTGTGCTTTAGTCCTCTTTGTCTGACCGTAATCTGCAGCCCATCTGTATTTCCATTAGGACAGGCTAGGTAAAACATTTCCCACAGTCCCACCACATCTGCTTCTGACTTGCTAACTGCATGTTCTGCATGTGCTTATGCTGTAAACTAATCACATGGTGCCACTATGACCTTTGCCCTTTAACCTTTAGCCTTACTTTACATCCCTGACTACCGATTGGCTGAGGGATTGTCTAATAGAATGCCACACAACCAGTCACAGGATTTCAGCACCACCAGCTCTCACAACAGCTCAGAAAGAAGTGGCAGCCTTTCAGGTTGGTTTCGTTACAACGTGTGTAAAGAGAAGTATTTGTGTTTGTAAGCAGCTTGCTCTGTGGTCCTGATTATAACCATGAAAGAGAGATTACTTCAATCACAATTTACAGTCAAATGTTATGTCTGTCCATTTAGACTTCACTGAACATGTCATTGTAGTCTATAAAAACATGCTTTTACAAAAAACATCTTATTTGTCCAGGCTGCACAAGAAACCTATTTAGAGATAATAGGAAAATCTTTCTAGACTTTGTATCTTTCAGCCTGATTTGAAATCGTACTTTGTAACATTCTCACCCTTCTAGTCCGATATTGAATTTATTCTCAAATCAGTCTTCACTTTACAGTACAGATTACCTCTGTTGAGCCTTATGAAGAGGTTAATATTTTTGTTGAATCATTATTGGATCCCAACTCCTGTGAGTCAGGTTATAAATTTTATATAAACAGAACCACCAGAAACAGCAAAATTCTCAAGTCCAAACAAATCCTCAAGATGGTATTTCAAAAATTGTTTCAAGTCTGCATACAAACATAATGTAAATAGTATATGTGTGCTGCATGCTATATTGGAAACATAACACATTTTCACTGAACAACAATGAATGTTGTTTCTTTATAAATACTCTTTAATTTTGACTTTGTTAAAATAGTATTATTGTAAAATTATGCCATTTTTAAAGTAAAAACAAAACCAAAAAACTTGCACTTAAAGTGAAAGTATGTCATTACATTTAAGCACAAAAGGAAAGAGTTCCAGGGATTTTAACTAGAGGTACATATTTTTTCTGAACCTTTGAAATTCTGTTATAAACTGAACATAACAATACAGATCAACTTTAGAAATGGTTTCTTTGTAGGTCAATTTTAATGATGATTCAAAATAAATGTTGAGCTCATACAGCTATAACTGTTTGCCTGTAATTTAAGTAGCCAAAAGTATTCTCACATTTTATGGGAAACAATAACTGATTCTAGTTAGATGGGGAAATAATCTTATTGTGTTGGCAAAAATGGACAGTGAGATAATATACTGTGGTATTTTACATGTTTGTACTTGCTCTCTAATCTGAGGTGCATTGACACGTATCTTAGAAAATTAGCTCCTCTCCATGCATATTTTCAAGTGCAGACATTTCTATGCCGAGGTATGAGTCAGTATGTGCTAGGTATCAGAAGGCAGTATCAAGCTTTTAACTGTGTTGTTGGTACTGAAATCAGTCCACCTGGCAGATTCTGTTCAAGGGCTGGATTCATTCAAATATTTGATTGTAGAATCACTGAAATTCAAGGTGAAAAGACCTTTGAATTTCTGGCCTGACTGGCATGGAGAAATAAGACTTGTAAGGAACAATATTCAAACATAGACTAGACATTACATTCTAGTTCTCTGTTCCTCTGATCAGGCACTGGAGTACTTTTGCTTATAAAGAGTGAGGAGAGGACAAATCCCTTTCCACAAAGAACCATGTGGCCCATATCCACAAGGATCACAGTAATACAAGTTCCCTCCCCACACTTTCCCCTCCCTCTCCCCAAACATCCTCCCTTTCTCCGTACAAGTCATATTCTCCTGAAGACTCATGTTATTTCTCTCCCTCCCCCACTTTTTTCCACCAACCTTGTATTTCTCTCCTTATTTCCTATTTTGTCCTCCATTCATTCCTTGAAGTTTCCTGTCCCTTCTCAAAATCATTCAAGTCTTCCCTCCCTGCATGTATGCCCCCTTAGTTTGCTATCCAAGTCCCTGGCTTTTATCTCACAAATCTCTTTTCTTCTCCCAGATCCCTCTCCCCCAAAGGGCTCTCCTAGACCTTTGTCCCCATCTTCCCAAATCTCTCCTCTCAAACAGCCCCCCCCAAGTTTCTGCCTCCCCTTCCCAGTATCCGCAAGGTCTCTCAGTACTTGTAATTTCTCCCCAAGGTCGCAGCATCCCACACTTCCCAGCTCTCCTTGCCTAAGGTTCTCTTCTTGTACTTGTGTCCAAGGTGCCCACTTTCCCGGGATCCCCATCACATTCTGGGGTGCAATCCAGACTGATGAGGGGTTGTGTCATTACCTGCCCTGTAACCCTGAGTGCCTCAAAATGCTTTGCTTCATCCTTGGCTGGAGGCTGCCAGTTGGCATACAAGCCTGCACCAGGAGTGCCTGTGTGTTAAGCAGCTCTGACTCAGCAAATCTGATTCCAGGAGCCTGCTTGTTACACCACTGCCACACTCTGTCCTCCACCAGCCTTAATTACATCTGGCAAGATGACCCCAACCCCTGCCCCCAGTCCTAAATTTTCTCAAAACTCTGTGCTCTCCAATGTCTTACTCTTTGCTGCGCCACTCAGCAAGAGATTAAGATTTGTTAGTTCTTTCAATAAAATAAGAAATAAAATTTTAAAAAAATGTTCAAGGTGGTTTCCTTACCAATCTACCTTCCAGAAAGATGGCTAAGTTCCCCCTTGGTCAGGATCTCCCACAAAGTCCAAAGTGCTCAGTTCCTTTGTCATCTTAGGTGAAAGATCCCTTGTCGTTCTTTGCCCCTCTCTTTTATAGTCCAGTGCACCTTTGAAATGGATTGTTCTGAAATTACCCACCCCACCCCCTCAGGGTAAAGTTCATTTAAGGCAACATGGAGTCTGGTGGTGAAGGAAGTTCCATGCTGGTTTCTTCCCCTGCTAGTGTTTGCTAAAATGCAAATTGATTTGTTTACTGCAATCTTCTCCCCCTGCTGTGGTGCTCAGTAGTGCTCCCCTTGTTGGCTTGATGGTCCTGAGCACCTTCTATGTAATTTACATACATGTTGTTTCTTATTGTATATTGAAAGCACCTTCAAAGTGGAAGAACCATATTCCTTTGTCTAGGGTAGGGTAACTTTAGCCCTGCCTGGGAGACACACTTTGATAACACAATATCCAATATGTTTGTAATTTTTAATTTGTCCTCCATACATACACCATGAAACAACATTAATGATCAGTATGTTATTGGTGTTTTGTTGATATCTTACATGACACCTTTTAGATACAGGTTATAACATTAGCAGATAACAGTGAACCTCTTGCATTGGTATGTTATTAGGGTCACACACACCTATGCCTATCCTCAATGTTCAAGGTCTCCCCTGCCTTTCCTTGCCCCAACTTCCTTCCTTGTTCTTGTCTCCCACAGGTTCCTTCCTCCCTATTGTGCCCCTTATATCTGCCTCCCCCAAGCTCTTCCTTTTACCTGTCCCCACTGCCTTCCCAAAGTTTCCCCTTTTACTGGTTCCCCTTTTCTCTAGGGTGCCTCAGGTGCCCCAGTTTATGTCCATTTCCTGTCCTTGCAAGATTCCATGTCCTTCCAGCCTCATTTCTATCCTCCCCTTCCCAAAGATGCATTTAATCTATTCCCTGGAAGTTCATTTTTCCTGAAGCTGCTCCATGATGCAGCTACCCCATTTTCCTTCCTTCCCGCCCCCCACACTAAGGTTCTCCAAACTCTTCCTTTCCTACACTTTCCCCTTCTTTTGAAAGTTCCTCCTAATCTGTCTCCAAAGAGGGGAAGAAGAAAAGAGACTGCTCTGCCAGTCTCATAGTTAGAACTCCTAACCAGCTCAGCTCCCTCCCAGCTCTACAAGACTCCTTCCTGTTACCAGCTCCCAGACCCTCCCAGAGAGAAGAGGAGGAACCCTGGCAGAGAAGGCACAGAAATGAGCTAGCTACAATGGGGAGTTTCAGCTGCAGCATCTCTCCAGCAGGGGTGCAATGAACCCCGGCTTGGCAGCCTGCAGGAGAGGGACAAGGTGACTGAGAACTTCAGTATAAAGCAGCAGCCTGATTGCTGGGGCAGTCTCTACTGCCTCTCCTCTCCTTAGCTAGTCAAAAGGGGCTGTTGTCCCTCACAAGTGAAAAGTTCTGGTGTACCTGAGCTGCGCTCACCCTTCATCTATCATTATGCCCCTTGCTGGGTTTCTGCTCATATTGCTGGGATGAGACAAGCAGGGCTTGATGCATGGTTGGCAGCACCACCTACAGTTCAATCATGGCTTAGAAATCCTTGCTTGTGGTATTGTGACCTTTGACGCTATTTTGGCTGGTATTTGCCTAACTGCATACTCAGATCAGCATAACATGAGAGTAGGATGGGCAGGCTGGATTAGGCTGTGCTTTCTGAAGATAGTCTTTGCTGTAGGAGATGCTTCGTCCCAAATATAAACTCATGTGGGTTGGTCCACTTAACTTTTTTCTGTAGAATCAAGAAACTAACATGGGAATTATTACTCCCCTGGATTCCTCCACAAGATGACTGACTACTTGAAGAATCCAGTACTGGAATCATATAGACTTACTGTTCTGGTTGATGCTTCTGGGTTTTGCTCAGGATCTCATGACTTCCATGATAACCACAGGTTTTTCCAAGTGGTTGAAGACTAGCTTGCATCTGCTCTTTGAGCTGCGATAGCAAAATATAGCGTGAAGATATTTGTCTTAGTCATGGTCAGTGCCACCCCTCCTCTTGGCTGGGATTCAGAGGAGCTATCCAAAATTTTGTTGATTTGGGGTGGTGGCAAATATGTGTGGGAAATATTTTAATGCTGGGCCTAGAAATGCTGATGGCTTCAGCTGTGTTGTAGGCTTCTCAGATGAATGCTGCTGACTACACATTGATGAAACACTATTTGGGTTGTTTGGGTGTCCGGTTGACTGACTGTTATTACAATCTTTAATCCACCTCCACTGACAGACTGACACCCCCACATTATCTAGCCCCTGAATTGTCCCCTGAAAACACCACAGTTTAGGGATGACAAGTAATAGTTGATGTTCCAAGGGAGGATGCTGGCACACCAGTCCTAGAAAATTCACTCTGAGTAGGACTGATCAAAACATAGAGGGTTGTTGGTTTTTTGGCTCTGCCAGGTGCATAGAAATCTTGCCATGCTGTTGGTTGCATCTCACCCAGTGCAGGTACAGGAGATAAAAGGCTTGAGTGATGATTGATTTACCTCTCTTGTAATCGCATATGAATGGGAATATCAGTCAACAGAGTGGTGTGGGGGAGGCGGGTTGGAACAACCATCTCTTTTGTACATGTCCTACCTCCCAAAATTGCATTTGCCACAGGGAAAGAGAGAATAAAATACAATAGAACCTCAGAGTTATGGACACCTCAGGAATGGACGTTGTCCATAACTCTGAAATGTTCATGACTCTGACCAAGCCGTTATGGGATGCTCCTCAGGGCAGACTGCTCGGAGTGGGGGCTCACAGCTCTGCAGTGGCTGCCTGGCGAGTGGGGATGGGGGCAGGCAGCTGGTTCTAGCCCCCTGGCTAAAAGGGTGATGAGTGAGGCAACCTAGGGCACTACAGTGTCAATGGGTGCACGGTGCAAGCTGTAGCCCTTTAAAACTGAGCTGCTCCTCCAGAGCTCAGAGTGCAGGCAGGAGCTCGGGCTCCAGCTCCAGCAGCTTGCACTCCAGGCCAGGTTTCAGTAGCAGCTCAGGAAGTTTCTTTCCCAGACTCTGAGCTTGCAAGCTTATTCCCCTCCCAGATAGGGGTGAGCGGGAGAGGGAGGGAAAAACAACATTCACCACCTCCAACTTGTAAGTGGCTGTTCCGCATTGTGACGAGTAGGGGGTGAGGGTGCCTCCCTTTAAGATGCAATACAGTACAGCACTGTATTTGCTGGTTTGTTTGTTTTTGTCTCCGATGCTGCCTAATAGCTTATTTTCGGTTCCCCATGGTGTCCGGTTGACTGGTTAGTCCCTATCTCTGGTGTTCGTATCTTTGAGGTTGTACTATAAAGGGAGGACAAAGGAAAGAAAAGAGGTAGAGAAGAAGGAGGAAGTAAAGAAGTGATGTGTGAAAACTGACTGGTTTCCACCAAACAAGGAGTGATTCAAATGGAAGTAGCACAAAAAGATTGAAAAGAGCAAAGGAAAGTGTGGATGAAAGAGGGTACAAGGCAAGGAACAAAAGGTGGAAAAAGAGGGAGAAAAGCAAGGAATATTACCCACCTCATTTCCACCTGCATCTTCCCAGTTTTGAGTTGCACATCCAATGGTAGTGCCCATTGTCCACAAGCTATTTGCATGCTTCTTACAAAATAAGCCATGTGAAGCATACTCTCCTAAAACATTTTGAAAGGCTCATTGATCCTTTTTTTAAATTAAACTTGCTCATACCGTTTCAGCAGAAACCCAGTTACTTCTACCTTTACATTTTGACAACCATGCTTGTCATTCTGGCTGAAAGAAATTGACTCTAATGGCAAAGTTTTAGGTTCTGTCCTTAACCTCTCTGTTTTCCACAGAAAGAGATTATGCAAAACAGTCTTATAAATACACTGAAATCTGACATTTGAAAGAATATGCTGTGATCTATTATTTTTTCCAACAATGAATGCACGGAGGCTTAAAGCAGACATGAATAAATCAATACATATATTTTTGATAAAGAAAAACTATGTTTCTGCCTTATTCAGTTTATGCACCATTGTGATGAGGTTTTATGGGGTTCATATTTTTAAAAGAAGCAATTTTCAGCAATTATGTAGAATATTTTCCCATTTCATCTTATTATTATTTAGAACCTTAAAACAACCTTAACATGTTGATGCTGATGTTGCTAAGATATAAATACATCTTCTTTTTTTGGGTATGCCATCTGGACTCAGATTTCTTCCAAAGAAGTGTACAAAGCCAACATATATTTTTCCATTATATTGCTGTAACGTTTGTTGATTTTACAGGTGGGAAAGGAGGAAAAAAGAAGAAAAACAAAAATACTTCCAAGCCCCAGAAAAATAATGGGTCTAACTGGGCCAATATTCCTCTACCACCTCCTCCAGTGCAGCCGCTCCCAGGCACAGAGCTAGAGCACTATGGAGAGGACCAGCAAGAAGCAGGGTGAGGCCTTTTCTTCTTTTGACACAATCAGTAGTTCTTTATCAAAGTCAATTTTGTCTTAATGTGAATAAAACATCCTTATCTTAGACTGTCTGCAAGCCATGGCAATGAATTCCCAGTTATTATATTGCTTATTATTTGGTAGAAAATATACCATCTCTGTGAAATAAGGGCCTTATCCTGCAACCTTTCATCATGTAAATTGTCTTAATGAAGTCCAGGGTGTTTGCTTCCACGAGTAATGGTTACATGATCAAGTCTCATAGATTCTCTTCAGAGTGTCTCAAAAGGGCACCAAGGACAACCTTGCGTCATAATGATTTAGAGCTGATTCTGCTATCCTTACTCATGCGAAGTAGTACCTTACTCTGCAACTAGCTCCACTAAAGTCAATTGGGCTTCTTGCAGAGGAAGGGCAGCAGAATCTGGCTCTTCGACTTTTCTAAAGTCTGGCAATAGATTAATCACCAAAGAGACACCAAAATGGAATAAGTTTAGAAGACCTGCCAGTCGATGATACTCAACTTGCAGAACTGAAAAAGGAGCTCAAGTTATAGACACACTATATGTGTGAGTTTCCGGAGTTTAAACATGCATCTTGACACTTTAAACCTCTTTGGATTGCTAAAAATCATTCCCAGGGACAGAAAAGCATGCCACAAACATTTTTAAATGGGAGTGGACATTTTATGTAAAGAAAAACAACCCTGTGATTTGTTTTCATAACTTACGTATTTAACATTTTTGAGGAGAACAATCACAATGTAACAAAAAAGAAATTATAACAAATATAGGAAAACAGATGGAAATGTTCAAATTCATCTCTGGTGGAGCCTGTGGAAGTCAATGGAGCACCATTGGGGATAAATTTGGACCATCCATCTGTATTGATAACCCAATAATTTAAGATCATGAGAAGTAATTTTAAAAATAATCATAGTATCCTACATCTTCCTTTTTTTAAGTTAGAAGCTAATCCTCTTGTTCCCCTTATCCTAGAGAAAGGTCATGAAATATTTAATGAATCATCTCCCAAACCTACGGTTGATTTAAGTTATGTTAATACATTTTAATGGGCAAACGATATATTGTTTGTGTATTTGTCGGTGTTGGCATACTTACCAGAATACATACCAAACTTTTTCAAGCTCACTCTTCCCCCGTTCCACTGTGGAATCCTGCAATCTATCCTTCATTTCCCCCATCCCGCTCCCTTACCTTCTCAACAGGCCCACACTTCCCCACCCTCTCTGAGGCCTTCCATAAACTTCTTTCTCTTTCTCCATTAACACGCTACCCTCAGCTTCCCCTCTTCTCCTAGTCGCCAGCCATAGCAACTAGTTTCTTCTTCTTTTCCTGCAGTTCCTCGATAGGTCTCAGCTTCCTCCCTCTCATCCCTATGATCTTGCTAGCTGGAGTTAATTACCCATTCCCTTGGTTCATATTTTTCTTTCTCACCTCACAGTTTTTCTTGTCCCTGACTCTCCAACACATATCCTTAATTATCCTTCCTACCTGTTCCCCTTTTCCCCCCACACACTGATCTCTAGCGCCAGCATCTTTAGTCAACACTTATTATTGATACAACCTCTTATTGTGTGGCAAAACTGTTCTGGCCTCTTCTCTCTAGGGCACTAGTCCCAAAAGAAGAATTCGCATTGCCATATTCTGGGTTATGTAACTCAGAATAGGAATACTGAATATGGATGTGACTGTGGCCTAATAGAGAGACTGCCACAGAGCTGTGCCCCCTCAGTCCAGAAATGGACTCTGCACCTTTAAGAGGAGGAGGTGGGAGTTGTCTGGCTGGCTGAATGAAGGGAACAGTGATTTATGGCTGGGGGTGGGTGGAGAGGAAAACTGCTGCAGAAGGGGCAAGGGGCAAGTGTGATGACACCGACTCATCCCATGGGAACCAGATGGGTAGAAGGGCTTAAAAGGGGTAGCCCTGTGTGTGAAGCCCCCCGCCACACTTTTACACAGAGCAGGCTGGGGCAGTGTGATCAGTCAATTCCAGATAGGTGGGTGGAAAAGGAGGCTACTGGAGATTAATATGTTGTGCAGGAGCTGGAGCCTCTTAGAATGTCATGGGGAAAGAAAAAAGTTGTTAGTTACTGAAATGGAAAGAAATGTTATTTGCACTATTTGATATGGGCACAAAAGTTTTGATATGGTTCCTTTCAGAAAATGGGCAGAGGCTCGGATCCATGCTTATGTTTCCCCCCACAATCTGGCATAAACAGTATACTGATAGTTAATCTCCATCCTGCTCACAAAGAGCTACGTGTCCCTGTAAGCCACCCTCCTTCCAAAATACCAAAATGTAGGTGATCAAATAAATCTAAAATATTGTCTTTAAGCCAGGTTCTGCTACCCTTATTCACATTGAATAGTGTCCAGCTCCATGAATTTATGGGATGACTTCCAGAGTGAGATTCCATTCAGCCTAAGTAAGCATGCCAGAATCAGAAATACTCCTTACTATACCTAGAACTATTCAAATATATTTTCCAGCCCGATAAATTTGGTCAATTCAACAGAAAGTCTCTAAACATTTTAGCCAACCTAAAAATGCATTTTTCAGGGGAAAAGTTTGCACCCCAAATTTCATGCAGCTCTATTTCCTATATATATTTTGGACTTCAAAGCACTGTCTATACTTAAGGATTTTTTTCCAAAAATGCAATCTACTTTAATAGAGTACTATACAAATTTAAGATATGATAAATAATAATAATTCTCTAGATCAGCTTGGTTTTTAAATTATTTTTTAAAATAAATGTCTGTTAATATTTAACTAAATTAATTCCGCAATAATAGGCAAACCACTTCCATCTTCTTTAAAGATGACAAACTGATAAATAAGACAGGTGAATTGAAGTACCGTCTAGAGAAAGCCTTTGTGACACAGGGCTTGACTTCTTAGTTGCATAAAATATCTGTTATCTAGATGGAAGAAATTATATTAGTCACCAAGACAACACTGGTTATTTAAGGGTAGAGTAATCAGGGCTATTGACAGCACACTTTCAAGTTCCACAGAATTCAGGCTCAGTTTTTGCTGTGTTTATCTTTCAAATTACACTTTTCAGTTAGTTATAATGTCACATTGATAGTAATGGCAACCAGACTTTCTAAAGTACATCAAAATGACCAAAAAAATAAAAAAATAAATTAAATGTATAGACCAGATCTGCAGCTGGAATAAATAGACACAGCTCCATTTAAATTAGTAGAGTTATGCTGATTTATACCAGCTGAGGATGTAGCCAGTACATTTTTGGCCTTTTGCATCTTTTTTCTTTCAACCTCTAAAGTCAAATGAAAGTGCAAAATCAAGATTGTATTTCCTATGTCAGCTTTAATATTGACATGTTGGAAAAAAGTTGCTTAGATTTTTATTTTTATATTTTTATTCATCTTAATTCATTTGATTTCTAACATAAATACCCACCATAACATTACATTTTAACTTTTAAAATCACATATTTGGAAATAACCATGTTGCACAGGAAAACTGAATCCATTCAGACAGGCCTTGCAATGTGATCTGAAGATGAACAAACTTATACCAGCAGGACAGTGTCCTGGAGAATGCTCAACTTCCAACCCTCTCCTCTCCCTAATCCCTGAGTTTCCATTTATGGACACTTACCATGAGCATCCTAACTAAACTCAACTGCAAAGGATTTTATACATCAAAGTTAACACAGTAAATTGCACCTGGAGACCTATAGGTAGGCAGCAGCCTGTGAAGCACATCTATATTATAATCTACATTAGCCTCATCATTAAATTAGCAGGCAGCAACTTTGTGCACTAGATTAAGTTTCCAGATTGTTTTCAAGCATAGCATCAGATGAAGTGCATTATAGTAATCCAGTCCAGAACTAACTGTTGTGATGTCTGCAACCAAGAACAATGGTCATGGTCACCTGGCCAACCTCTTAGCTCTTTACCGCTCTCCAGATGTGTACAAGGGCCTAAAATCAGTCCCACGCTCCCCTAAACCCTTGTTACATAAGTTGGATATATTGGGCCAAATTCTCAAGTTCACTAAGGCCATTTTGTGCCACTAAGATACTTCACACAAATGGCCTTAAAATGGCCAAAGATAGCCAGTGGAGAATTCCCCCTGTACAGGGGAACTCCCTGCTCATGGAGATGATTGCCACATGCTGTGCCAGGCACCTGCAACACAAATGGATAGAGGAGGTGTGCCAGGAGTGGGGTGAGGAAGCAGTGTGGCATAGCAGAGCTCCACGATGCCATATTCTCCAGTGACCTAACTTAGTGCTGTTCCTATGTGGCTCCAACTTGCACTGGAGTTGAGTGGCTAAGGATTATAAAATAGCTTCAGCTGACTACCTGTGGCTGCCCCCCAGCCTTTCCTTTTGCCTCAGCTATGCTGGACGAGATAAAGAATCTGTCCTGTTCTCTCAATTGAGGGAGGAGACATCATCTCCGAATCAAAGCAGAGTTTTGTATGGTGTGGGCTATTGGGTAAGATATTCAGAAAGTCAGTGTGTGTGGATATTTCCAGCTCTCTTTCCTGATCTTCCGCTAACACCATCTCCATTCCCTTTTGTCTTCCCTAACTTTTCATAGTTCCCCCACATGCCCTTTGTACCTTCTCTCCTTTCCCTGAACTACTGTCAGTCAAGCACCCTCCCAATTCCCCTTCTCAAGAAACTGTATTTTTCTCCTTGTTTTAGTTAATAATCTGGACAGTGGCTGTATTGAACATCGGTTGTTTAATTATTATCACTTTTTATTTTTAGTATTTGTTTTCAGTGTTTAATTTTATCACTAATAATATACATCATTCCACCCAACCACAGTAATGAAAACCCTTCATGCAGACAGGTAGTTATAAGACATGTTTAATTATTGTTATTGATTATTCCTAACTGGAAATAAAAAGGAAATATTATTAGTTGTGATATCAATATAATTGTTAATCATATTGCTTCTTGAGGAAAAAGTAATGAAGGTAATAATATGATACTCTTTTAGTTCAATTACATCCTTTTGGACAACACCTGAAGAAAGGGACCTTCCTTGCTTGAAAGATTGTGTATTATAACAAATCTGCAGTGTAAAGACCAACCTATCACATTGTTTATCTTATCTAATTCATATTGTAAGGAGAGGGCAACATGTCAATGGAGTATATATTAGTTCGTTAACAGCCAAATATAAATAGATTAAAACACATAAGACTATAGAGTGGCAACAGTAATGGGAACATACAGATTTTGGGTTTTCCAGGACAAGTTTCAGACATGGACTTTAAGTGAATTTCTGTGGAATCATTGCCAGAAATCCTTGGTGATATTCAGGGCCGCCCAAAGGATTCAGGGGGCCTGGAGCCCCGCCGCAGACCTGGAGCGGAAGAAGCTCCGGGGGCCCAGGCCGGGTGAGAGTTTTCCGGGGGCCCCGGAGCGAATGAAGGACTCCGCTCCAAGGCCCCTGAAAAATTCTTGTGGGGGCCCCTGCGGGGCCCAGGGCAAATTGCCCCACTTTCACACAGACCCTCCTTCCCCCCCGGGCAGCCCTGGTGATATTAAGCACTCATATTTTATAGATAGCTACTATGAAAGTATTAAATTGTATTTTACTCAGAAAACATGGATGTTAACAATATTTACTGTGCTACGGTTTCATCTCCAAAACCTAAGTAAGGTATATCAGATGAAATGAGTTAGCTGTGAAGGTCATCACAGATAAGTGCCAGCAATGCCTTGATACTATATCACACCATCAGGTATTCTGTACATGTTATATTACATAAAACATTTTAAAAGAACATTAAGGTTTCAAAAGCAATCATTCAAAAGTTAGGAAATACCCAAATTAAGTTTGCCTGTGCATATGCATTATGATAGTGTCTTTAATTACATGATCCTTTCCACCAAACTTCGGTCTGTAAAGTCAAGCTCCTTTAACAATTATGTATCTAAACTGTATAGACTTCTACACAGGGAGCGGGAAATTGTACTTTCATTCATTTTAAAAGTCTCTAAATATTGCGTAAAATAGCTTTTCTGTCCATAATGTAACTTTAATGTTCTCTCTCTCATGATATGTCAGGACTAGAAACAATAGCTTTATTGGAATGGAAGATACAACTTCAGTTTTTAGCCTTGATGAGTCACAATATATTAGACCCTAAACTTTTCTTTGGGCCAGGACTGAGTATTACACTCAGACCAACGTATTTCTAGCTGAGAATTCCTTATATAAGAAGAATGAAAGAAGGAAATATTTTTTGGCATTTTTTTTAAATTTGTGGCAACTGTGTTGAAGATATTTAGAAATTTAGAATGTCATCTAAGCAGTCTCAACAGAGATTACTTAGCTGGTGAGGTGCTGGCAGAGAGGCCCAGGTGTATGATAAATGCAATTTATCAGATGGCTCTGTAATTTATCATGTGTATATAACCTCTCCTTGTGCTTGGGGTGAATTGGGTGTGTTGCAGTTGTATGCATTTAATACTTTTTCTAGGTTGCACAAAATACGCAAAGGCAATGTACGCAGTTTACAACCTTTGTGGAAACCATAACTTTTGAATTCACTACATATAGTGCTGTCAAGGTTCCTCCCCCACTCTGAACTGTAGGGTACAGATGTGGGGACCTGTGGGGACACTTCTAAGCTTAATTACTAGCTTAGATCTGGTAACACTGCCACCATCCAGAAATTTCAGTGTCTGGATCACTTTCTGTCCCCCCAAAACCTTCCCCTCCCTGGGCAGCCTTGAGAGGCTTTTTCACCAAGTTCCTGGTGAACACCGATCCAACCCCTTGGATCTTAACACAAGGAGAATTTAACCATCCCCCCTCCCTTCCCCCACCAATTCCTGGTGAGTCCAGATCCAATCCCCTTGGATCTTAACACAAGGAAAAAATCAATCAGGTTCTTAAAAAGAAAGCTTTTTAATTAAAGAAAGAAAGGTAAAAATTCTCTCTGTAAAATCAGGATGGCAAATACTTTACAGGGTAATCAGATTTGTATAGCCCAGAGAAACCCCCCTCTAGTCTTAGGTTCAAAGTTACAGCAAACAGAGGTAAAATCCTCTCAGCAAAAAGGAACATTTACAAGTTGAGAAAACAAAAATAAGACTAACATGCTTTGCCTGGCTATTACTTACAAGTTTGAAACATGAGAGACTGATTCAGAAAGATTTGGAGAGCCTGGATTGATGTCTGGTCCCTCTTAGTCCCAAGAGCGAACAACCCCCAAACAAAGAGCACAAACAAAAGACTTCCCTCCACCAAGATTTGAAAGTATCTTGTCCCCTCATTGGTCCTCTGGTCAGGTGTCAGCCAGGTTTACTGAGCTTCTTAACCCTTTACAGGTAAAAGAGACATTAACCCTTAACTATCTGTTTATGACAAGTGCACTGAAAGCCAAAGATGTAATAATGTATTAATGAACACTAGTATTTTACATTTAGAGCCATATTCCCTTCCCTGTTTCTGGCTCCTTTGTAATGAGCATGCAGCAAATGTGGACCAAAGGGCAAATTTTAAAAAGTATTTAGATGTCTAAAGATGCAATTAGGCACCTAGTGGAAGTTTCAGAAACACCTAGGCACCCATCTACAATGGGAGCTGGGCATCTAGGCACTATTGAAAATCCTGCTGCGTGCCTAAATACCTTTTTTAAAATATGGCCCTAAGAGTATGTCCACACTGCACTCTATATCCCATGGCAGCTCCAGCCTGAACTCTACACTGCTGTTTTTAATGCTGTAGCATGAGCCTGAGTTTGTAGACCCAGGCACTGAGACTTGCTGCCAGGAGTTTTAAAACCCAGTGTAGACATATCCTAAGTGTCCAGCTGAGAATTTCCTCAAGGTAGAGATTTTTGTTTACATGACACCAGAATAGACATCTCCTGTGCCAACCACCCTCCCTCACCCCTACACCTGGGCTAAATTAGGGTAGTGTGGTGTGGAGCAGGCTATAGAACAGCATGTGAAAAGGCTGCTTGCCTTGCTAGTTACGATTAATTTACCAACTGGGAGGGAGTAATGACTGGGTTATGTGTGGAATGATGGTAACAACAAATCTTCCAAACCTCTCTTGGTATGGTCACTGCTTTGGGGATGCAAGAAGATATCTAACATATGCTTGTTAGAAGGAAGGTGGAAGTAAGAAAATGCTATGCCTAAATATTTGAGTTCATTCACTGTCTTTTAATCAGTAGCCTGAATTTTCATGTCTAGATGCAGGTAAATCTTTAATTCATTCTCTTAGCTTAATAGTCCAGAAAGTGAGTTAGTTCATTTCCTTTGGTAACTGTGAGATAATGTTATCTGATTAATATTAAAAAACATGATAATGGACATGTGGTTTGTTGTACCAAATTTTGTTCCAATTGCTTAGCTATTATGAGACAAAGAAACAAAACCATTGTGACAAATTTCAGCAGTTATTGCCTTACTTATATTTAAAATAATAATTAAGACTCAAACTACATGTCAGGGTGGGCATGTCCCATAAACATCTACACAACGACCTCATTATCCACCTTCAAATCCCTCCTCAAAAGTCACCTTTTCTGAGTTTGTACAGCACCTAGCACAATGGGGTCTAGCCTATAACTAGGGCTCTACAGTAATGTCAATAATAACTAGTAATAATAAAGATGTGCATCTTTCCCTCTATATAGAGAAGAGGCTAGTTATGGTTGATACTAAATTTACATTATCTTGATTTCAGATATGACAGTGATGGTTGGTGTCCTCCTTTACCGGTTCAGACATACTTACACCAGGGCCTGGAGGATGAGCTTGAAGAAGATGATGACAGAGTGCCTACACCACCTGTCCGAGGGGTGGCCTCCTCACCAGCAATCTCCTTTGGGCAACAGTCCACTGCAACTCTCACACCTTCTCCACGAGAGGAAATGCAGCCAATGCTTCAAGCCCACCTTGATGAATTAACCAGGGCCTACCAGTTTGACATAGCAAAGCAAACATGGTAAATGTTTGAGTTAGACACATGCAATTTTAGAAAATGATACTGTAATAATACAGTATCCAGTGCCAAAATCCTTTTTACTACACAACAGATGAAACTGTTAATTGAAAATATATATATATTAAAAAGAGTATCTCTATGGTATGAAAATGGAGCCTAAAAATTGGTAGTGTATTCAATTTGTGTTAAAATACATCTAAAGACGATATTCATCTGGTATGCTGGTATATGCCAATTGATTAACCCCATCAACAGGTAACTTTTATCCACACATTTCAGGGATAGCAAATAAATTGAATTTTTCAGGGCTTTGGAAATAACAAGACACTAAATCACTGTTTAAACTTCAGGTCAGTCACCTTCAGTATCAATACAACTGTTATTTTTCTGGACAATTAGCTTCATTCACATTTACATGAGACTGAAGTATCCACACAGCTAAGAGCTTTGATAGTATGTTGAAATAGCAACTCTAATTTTAATAAGAAGATAATAGAAACAGCAGGAAGAAAGTTGTTAAATTACACAGACTGGATCTAGTCTGTTAGAATGTTTTTCGCTTATTCAAAGGATGAAGAAACAAATATCACTGTAACATTTTCACTATAAAACAAACATTAGAAGCGATCTCTTCAGGGACTAAAAAAGAACTTTTCAGCTGCACAGGACAAGAACTGAAGGCCACTTGCTTTCTGGGTGTCCCCTAAGTAGTAGTTGTCCTTTTAAAACGTTTCCATCTAGAGAAAATAAAAAGAGCCTGAGAATCTGAGAAGATAAAGTACAGCTAGTTACTGAATGACACTCCACCAGCGAAGAAGCAGACATGCTTCATTGGCAAACAAAGGTCACAACTATATTCAACATTTGCCATCATAAATAGAACAGACAGGTAGACAATCCATGCCAAATCAAAGCCAGTTGTTTTCTCTTGGAAGCCTCTAGGCTCATTTGCGAGCTGCATTCAATCCACAGGGTAATTAAGCCCTACTGCAGTGCCACATTGCCTAGTATAGGCCTAGCCTGTCCAGGGGACTGGCCCAAATCTGAGGCAGCAGCTAATCCTGGCCCATTCCAGTATCTGACTTGAGCCAGCATACAAATGTGTGTCCTGCCTGTGAAGGCTGTAATTTGCAGGTATTATGCTTCCAATGGCCTGCAAACTGCAGGTGCCATTTTGGTGTCAGATGACACTGTGAATCTCATTATGACATCTTTGCTTTTGGGGGAAGGGCTATCCACCTGATTTTAGCTTATAAAAATACACCTGTATAAATATACATAATACTCATAATCCATATACACTAACCAAAAGTTAATTCTCTCTTGCCACCTAAGGCCCTTTTATACCAGCAGGCAGACAAAATTGCTCAGTAAGTGCCCTTCACAACTTCCAAATAAGGGGTAGGGAGGCCATTTTGGAATGTTGCTATCTGATGACTACACCTGCTTTACATAGCCTGTTCAACTGCAGTCAGATGACCCAATGTGGCCTACTGCTGGTGCAAGTAAAATGTTCTAAGTCCTAGCCTCCCTATCCAGTTCACTGTGGAATCTATTTCTTCGACAATAAGGAGACCAATTCTGGGCTTTCTACCATGCTGACCAATCATGAATAAGGATCCACTTTACAGATTGCAAACAGTCAAGCAAAGTCATAACTGGCTTCTGAGAACCCCCTACTGGCCTGTCACAGTGCCCACTCAAACAGAATTGCTCAAGAAAGCAGTTCACAGCTAAGAGACTGGTTTCTGCTCCCCTTATTAGAGTTGCTGCAGAGTTAGGATCCACAGATTTCAAAATCAGTGTTGTGAAGGGTCACAATAATGACCTCATTGTGCTCTAGTTAAATTAGTTCTAGTTGGGCAAACTAAATACATGCTTGCTGAAGATGAGATACAATCCATGTTACCTGAAAACTCTTCTCCTGGAGAACACTTCCTGCTCTTCAGGCTGAATTCGATGTAATAACATCTAGTTTGGGTGGGAAAAATGTCCTCTTCCTGCAGTACGAGTTGAATTTGAAAGCTTTTGGCTTGTATTGAGAGGAAGGATGTTCTAACAGTTTGGGCACTAGCTTGGATCCCAGGAGACCCTGCTCTGCCATAGACTTCCTATGTGACTTTGGGCAACTCACTAATTCTCTTTGTGCCTCAGTTTTCCATCTGTAATATGGGGGTAATCGCAATTCTCCACATCACTGAGGTTGTAGTAAGGAGAAATACATTAAAAGGTAGCGCTCAGATACTATGGTAATAGGTACCATATACGTACCTGAAATAGATATCTGAGTCACCTCTTCTTGGGTAAATAACTTACAAACAACTGTGTAAATACATTCAGGGTATACTGGAAGATTTGTCTCTTTTCTCATTTGCCCAGCAAACCAATGTCTTCTGCTCAGCCCAACAGCATTTCTGTTTATCTGTTTGTATAGGCACATCCAAAGCAATACTCAACCTCCTCTGGCGCCAGTTCCACCACTTGGATATGTAGCTGGAACCCTTATTTCAGATTTGGAAACAGACATTCCAGATGATGATGAGGATGATATTGAAGAAGAAGCTATAGAAATCACTAGGCCACTAAGAGGTCTAGAGCATACTCCGGGATCCAGTATGGACAATCTAGACAGCTCTGTGACAGGTAACCGAACACATTTAACAGTGAAACCAACCTGTTTGTAATATTAAAATACATCATAAATCAAATACCTTTTAAGCAAAAATTTATTCCATTCTATTTCTGTGATATTTAAAATATGTTAATATTAAACACTAAAGTTAAAGAAGGATTTGAAAATACTTTTGCTTTGCTGCAAAATGATAAGAAAATTCATGAATTTTAAAAAGCTTTAAAGACATGAAAGAAAACTCAATTATATCCTGTCTTTCATGAAAAGTTCAGTCTGTTGGGGAAGCAAGTCTATTACATAAAAAGGAGGGGGGAAGCTCTTAACTTTGAAACGAAATTCTGTATTTTGTATATTGGGAGCAGCATAAAAAGTAAATGTTATCTTAAAATGTTTCTAGATATCTGGCTGTGTAAAAGCATGCACTGATGAACACAGGGAGGTAAAAAGACTTTTCAGAATAAGCTTGGCTAGATCAGCACAAAATGTATTTGTAGACTGAAAAAAATGTATATGTAGGTGAAACATATATTTTATACCCACTTCATATTGCTGTGTTTAATAATTGTTCCCTTTCAGTGAAGATATTTAATTATTGTCACCTTTTCCTTCAATGTTTCTTATTCCTTGGGTGTCTAGAAAAGTTACAACTGGGATCAACAAAGAAGGGCCTGAAAATGCATGCTAAACTATTCCACCGAATCTGAATTAGTAAAATTACTGTCAAAGAAAGACAGAAAGCCATGGAGTTTTCTGAGAAAAAGCAGTTTTTACATGAACATTATGAACCCATTCTGAGGAATCAGTAAACTTTCCTTTAAACTGAAGGTGGACCTGTACGTAACGTACTGCATCCATGATGATTTAGCTCTACTGATGACTCAAATGTGCGTGGACTTACATAGCTCATTAAAAATACTGTTTGTCTCTTCAGTCATTGATCTTTATGTGAAAGCACTAATTTCTTGATATACCTGCACAGTACCCTTGCTCACTGGGGACATATTAATGTAGCACCACTTAATTTTATCTCTCCTCTCTGTGCCTTACAAGTTCTAAGAATTTTACTCCTTTATCTAAACATTGCAGCTCTGAAAACACATTGCAGTTCCCACTGATGGAGGCAGGACTGTGACAGTGATGAAGCATCAGTACCTATAATTTTCCTCTTCTTCCCTTGTTGAATTAAACAGTGTACTGCTCTATCCCACTTTCCGGTTTCCCCCTTACCCTAGGCCAGACTGCTTGCCAAGCTAATTAAGTTTTAAAAACTGTAGCTCTAGTGTTGTGATTTGAAATCCAGATCCAAACTGAAAGCTGTAGAGTTATAGTTTAAATTTTTGAATTCAGAAGGCTGACTTATTAGTGCCCGAATATGGTAAGCTACTTTGCCTGAATTTCTAGCATAATCTCCTTCAGGCTATAATTCTGCATATTTTTGCATATCTCACTAATGGCTCTGAAGCCTTTCCATTAGGAATGCAGCAAAGGTTTTACAGTGATAATACAGGACTAAATAAAAAAAATCAGCTTACTACATATTGTCCCTTCAGTGTGTATTAATATGTCAATATTGGTATATCTATATCAGAAAATGAGCATTTCACCTATTTACATTTTCAACTGTTATTAGTATCCTACTTTACCTAATGTGAATGAAATAAGGACAGCTGCATGTCTGCTGCAGTTAACATACTTCTGGGTTCATTACAATTGATGAATAAAAATCAAACCTGCTTTCCTAGATAGAAATACTGCTTAATTATTGGTGTGTTCAAAATCTCAGTCTGTGAAGTTGTATATTGCAGGAAGAAGTTGTGCTTTACCTCGTAACCTATAAATAATACATATGTTTAGTAAAATGACCTACAAAATCTCAGGCATCTAGATAACAAATTGTCTTCTGCCTTCTTCAATGACTGTATGGGGAAATAGGATAAAAGCCTTCATTTTCTCTCTTGGATTTGAGTCTCTTAGCAATAGTGTAACTTTCACATGAGGGAGTGCATATTATATTTGTGGGGAATGTTTCAAAGGATAATATTTTGAGATTTTTATGATCCCATTAACCCCCGTAGGCTTGATTTTTCAGCAATAAGCATGGTATGTAAAACCCATTGTTTCAAACGTTTCTCAAATTGCCTGATTTGCTTATCTTTGATATGTTAGGCATTCCTGAGGTCTCCCCATATCCTGCAAACAAAATAACTGATGAGTTAAAATACAAGCTCATTATTTGCATTGGGCTTCAGATACGTTAGAACGGCGGTTTCCTGGGACTTTTATAATGTTGTTTCATTTCTCTAAAGCTAATGAATATTTTAGAAAATTGAGCA
Source organism: Mauremys mutica (assembly GCF_020497125.1). Lineage (NCBI taxonomy): Eukaryota > Metazoa > Chordata > Testudines > Geoemydidae > Mauremys > Mauremys mutica. The sequence continues at coordinate 185,492,147 of NC_059072.1, read as the reverse complement.
AAAATGTAGTACCTGGTCCTTAAGAACTCAGAAGCCAACATTTATTTTTAAAAAGAGGTGTTTTTGTGAGGTTAATACTTATGGAAAAATATTGGCTCACATCCCCAGATACTGAAGGCCTCAGAACAGAGAGACAACAGAGATAGAAGCAGTGCCTGCCTCAGCACTGACCCGGAGATATCATCTCTAGGAGTGAGAGGGTAGTTTGGTCTTCATAGCAGAGTCAATCCTTGTGCTTGCTGCTGAGGTTGCCAACTAGTTTTATATCCAGCACCCACTAAGGGGAAGATTTTTGTGCTATGCAGACTGGTTCAGTGGAAACAGAACTCCAACTTCCAAATGCATCTGACATGAGGCATGTTTAAGTGATGGAATTTATTGCTGATGTTTCTCCAGGAAGTCTCCCATTATGGCAGTTAGAAAAGAGAAGTTGCTAGAAAAGTCCTAATAACATCTAAGACCATGATTAAGCAGAGCTGTTGGAGATGCCATCAGATTTTAGTGCATTCTGAGTGGTCTCTCAGTGGTAGTGGATCTTTTTATCTGAAAGTAGAGGAATTACTTTGATTATACCATATAATTTGATAGAATGAAAATCCGATACAAATCCAAAAGTTTGAGGTTGAGACCCAAAATAGAAAGTCACCATCAGGATTTTTTCCAAAGGCTATTTTATTAGGGTCAGTAGGCTCATATGTCAACTGAATTAGGAAATGTTAGATTTAGAAATTATAGTCATTGTCAAAAAGTCTTTATTTCCCAGCCCCTCTTGATTTAGTTAGTGATGATGGAGGATGCAGACAGAGATTTTCCTCTGTGCATGAGAAACTAAATGCTGACATGTATAAAAAAAAATGGGGAGGGAGGGAGGGAAAGAGGAAAAGAGGAGTTCACAGTAAACACATCTTAATCGTCTCTAGGTATTATAAAGGAAACCCAAGCTGGGAAAATTCTATTTAAACTTTTGAGTAATGATTTTATAAATCTAAAAGCTGAAGCGTTAACTTGTTTCCAGCAAAATTCTGAGTAATAGTAAATGGAAAGAAGGAGTTCTTTTAACACTATGATGTGTTTTTTTCCCAAATCATCCATAATTTATTAGACGATTAAGTTGCTGGTTCTCATAAAAATACTGAGTTGATATAAAACTCCTGCTTTCTTAACTTTCAGTTAATTGATCATTTATGTCTCCTTTTCTTTTAACAGGTTCATTGAAATATTGGTAATGGGACATTTGGGGGACAGGGTTGCATTGGTTTAATGTAATGTTAGTATTTATGATTCAATTTTGTACCATAATTTTGACCAGAATTCTTGTTGTTTTGCTTTAAGAGTACATAAGGACTTAATTGTCTAAGATTACTGTATGGGATTTGAGCCACTTTTCATTGAAGTCAATTGAAAAACTCTTAGGCCTTGACCAACCCCCTTAAAATTTCATAGCCTTGCCACCAGCAGTGTAGAAACAGTGAGCACTCTAGCTACAAATAAGGTACAGACATGTTAAGAACTTTCAGCCTTTGTCATCTGTGATAGACCTGCTCTTGGCAGGGATAGATCACCTGGGTGGTCTAGCACCAGTGACCATTCTACATAATGGTTCATGCCATTCCCCCCGTTAGTGCATCTGTACTTATGTGGAAGCTGAAGAGAAAAGAGTTTAGTGTAGATGCAACCCTGTTAACTCCAGGGTTTATTGTAGTTTAATCAAACCCATAGTTTGCTCAAGTGAAACAGGATACATCCATCAATGGCTATTAGCCAAGACCCATGCTCTGGGTGTCCTTGGCCTTCGACTGCCAGATCCTGGGACTGGATGACAGGGGATGGATCACTTGATGACTGCCCTGTTCTCTGCATTTCCTTTGAAGCATCTGGCACTGGCCATTGTCAGAGACAGGGTACTTGGCTAGATGCAGGGGCGGCTCCAGGCACCAACACGCCAAGCGCGTGCTTGGGGCGGCAAGCCACTGGGGGTGCTCTGCCGGTCGCCGTGAGGGCGGCAGGCAGGCTGCCTTTGGCAGCTTGCCTGCCGAGTGTCCGCTGGTCCTGCGGCTTTGGCGGACCTCCCGCAGGCAAGCCGCCGAAGGCAGCCTGCCTGCCGTGCGTGGGGCAGGAAAATGCCTAGAGCCGCCCCTGGCTAGATGGACCATTGGTCTGACCCAGTATGGCCATTCTTATGTTCTTATGACTGAAAATAGTACACAGTTATTCTTGCACATGGGTAACAAAATTGAAATAATCTAAAATTCTAATAAAGATGCCAACAAGAAGTATAGCACAGAGAAAATAACAGCCTTCTTTTGCATATTTTCAACCTAATAATAAAAAAAAAACACTCTGCTTGTTAGCTATGTGGTAAAAACTGTTTATTCAGTGTGTCTGAGCATGAATGGCATAACTCTGGAAAATTATACAACATCAGTTACTTAACCAATATTTTACCAAGGCAGAGGTCAATATTTGTATTGATTTGCTCAGGGATACATATTGCTAAAGATTTTATTTTACAGGCAGTTAGGCAGATTGCATTTAATAGGAAGAATGTGGTTCAGGATTAAATATGTGCTTAGAAAATAGGGAACTGCTAGTTTTTGTATCTCATAAAAATGGTAATACAACAATTAGCAGGGTCATACTATAAAGCACAGACTTTATCCTAGCTTAATGGATCTGGGGATACGCATTCATCAGCAAGGATGGATTTAGCATAAAATGACATGTAAATGAATTGATGACTGATCATAAATTAATTTTAGTGCTGAAGATGTAGTAGAGACACAGCAAGATGCCACTTTATCATAGTATTTTATTGCTCGGCAACATTTGAGCAACTACTTAATGTTCTATGTGCATTTCTTCTCTAACAGCTTGAATAAATTAGAAAAAATGTTGGGCCTTTCAGCAATATGGAAACCAAAATATCTAGAAAGATTGAAAATAAAAACACAAATAAATTTGGCTAAGTGGCATAAATTCATTTTTCATTAAATGTTTATAGATGTCTTGATTATGTGTGGACCTATAAAGTGTCAAACTTGTATGAATGGCTTGTATTCTTTTATTAAAGATTCCCTGGCCAGGAGAGACAATTTTAAGAACATACAAATTTCATTTCATACTTATAAGTTTCAATATTTGGTACAGGGGGAAATCACTGTTGTATAATATACAGGATATGTCAAGGTCTTATTTTCAGAGTGGGTTTATAGATATATATATATAGAGAGAGAGAGAGAGAGAGAGGGAGAGAGCACTTTTTTATTCACTATTCAGGACTTTGCATGGTTTTCTGTTACCCAGCATAGCCATAGCCTCACACTGTTGCATGATACCCCACTAAAGTCAATGATCATGCTTTGTATTAAATGTAAAAGGCCAGATGCGCTCCTAGGAGTGTAAAGGGCTACTCCTGCACAATGTAGGCAATGAGAGTTTTGCCATTCACTTCAGTGGAAGCAGGATCAGGCTCAGAGAATTGGATCCTGCAAATGCACTGGACACTCTGGCCCTGATCAAGCAAAGTACTTAAGCATAAGCTTAACTTGAAGCATGTGGATAATCCCCATGTTTAAAGATAAGCATGTGCTTAAGATGCTCATTTGGGGAAGCACTTAAGCACATACTTGAGTTCTGTTGGCTTCAATGCTTAAACTTAAGCATGTGCTTATAAGTGCTTTAATGAATAGGGATTCTTTGCTATATCAGTGCAAAAAACCAGTTTTTATAGGTATTTAGGCACCAAAATATGTAGATCGGTGCCTAGCCGAATTTTCAAAAGGGCTAATGGGAATTTGGCACCTGGGCCCTTTGGAAAATCCCAATAGGCACCTATTTGCATCTTTAGGCACCTAAATGCCTTTGTAAAGCTAGGTCTAAGTGCTTTGCCACACTGGGGCCAGAGTGCTCAACACGTTGAAGGATCAAGCCTTAAATCGGTTCACCTGGACTAGTACTAGTCAATAGCTAAGAGCTTGTTTTGAAGGCATCTGGACCAACAGGCAGCTTCTTATGAAAAGAGAGGTTGGTTGTGTTTCACAGGCAAGATAGACTTAAAAACAGTACTGAGATGTACTGAAAGATTCAGTTTGCACAAAGAAGTAGCTTTTTCATTGCCTATAAAATGTCAGGAAATAATAAAATCAGTAGCAAGCAATCTACTAGCAATTCTATCCCCCTAACCTTTCTGTAAGAGCAAAACAACTTCCTGTGTGCCATAGCATCCAAAAATGTTTTATAGAGCAAGAAAACAGAGTTCAACTTTTCAGATAGTTGATTTTGTTTTGCATAATGCATTTACTGCTGCTGTCTGCCAGAGTAAAATTTACCGTTGCCAGAAAACATAAAAACTCCAATGTACTCTTCGACAACACAGAGTAACCTGCTGCATGTAAAGGAGGTAAACTTACTAAAAGCCCATTTGGAAAATGCACAGTTGAACTAAGAGGAACACCAGTACCTTTTATTCTGCCTTTATTCAGATAACAATTGTTTATCTGGTTTGGAAAACAGTGCCAGTGGGCACCATTAAAAAGCAGTCATCATTTACTAAGTGTGTTAGATTAACCCAGCTGAATTATGGCCTAGGAGTGTTTGTACAACAAAACAAGATTCAGTCTTTAGTTGTGAGGGTCCACGTGTTTTTAAGATAAACAAAGGAACATTTTTATTTTTACAGATTGTGGTGAAAAAAAAATTGTTTAAGCAGTTGGCCAGAATAGCTCAGGAGACTGGTAGTAATGTCTGGATATTTTCACCCATAGTTCCCAGTTCAATTATATCCCAAGTCAGTGGATACCAAAAACTCCCTACAATTTGATAGCAGTTTGTTGATCTATGTGAAATGAGCTGCAAATCTCAGTTCAGCTTCCAAAGTACAGGAAGCCATAATGCCAAAAATATCATCAGTAGCTGGCAACCAGGTTGACAGATTCAGCAAATAAAGATCAAATCAGCAAGAGGATTGAGCTACCCTTTCACTTCTAGAGATGGTCCTTCCACAACATAGTTGAAGTATGACAGACAAAGGGAAAGACATGTGTGCACGTGTGTGTGTGTTTAGGAGCGCACTGCTGCTCACCATGCTCAGGGGCGGCTCTAGAAAATAGGCTGCCCCAAGCAGCCGTGCGCAGCGCCGCCCCTTCCCCGGTCCCGCGGCGGGTCCCCTCTTCCCGCGGCACCTGTTGAGCTCCCGCAGGCATGCCTGCGGCAGGTCAACCGGAGCCCGGGACCAGCGGACCTGCCGCAGGCGTGCCTGCGGGAGCTCAGCCGGAGCCGCGGGAAGAGGGGACCCGCCGCAGTCATGCCTGCGGCAGGTCCGCTCCTCCCGGGCTCCGGTTGACCTGCCGCAGGCACGCCTGCGGGAGCTCAGCCGGAGCCAAATGCCGCCCCCCAGGGAAAGGGCCGCCCCACGCGCCTGCTTGGCGCGCTGGGGTCTAGAGCCGGCCCTGACCATGCTACAACTTGTTCTGTACTTAAAAGTGGGACTTCAGTCTCCAGGGCTTTCCAACACTTTCAGAAAGAATACATGTAAAAAATATGTATTCTTGTAATAATAGTTTGGCAATAATTAAAGTCTAGGTACTGCTAAGTAAACCTGGTCTGTGTGCGTGTGTAGTTTGTGTATGCATGTATAGTACATACTGTATAACAACTGCTTCAGAAAATTGCATGACTGGTATTCAAGTAGATGGAATGCAAATGGAAAGTATATTTTAATTTTCTTCCTTAAAATAATACTTAGACTTATTCCTTTTGTTCTATTTACATTGTTAAAATTGTAGGCCCAATTCAGCAAGGTAACTAAGCAGATGCTGAACTTTAAGGTCATAGGAAGCAATTTTTTGAAAGTGTCTTCACCTATAGCATCTCATTTTCTTTTGTCCTTTTCATTGTTTTTATATCTGTTTATACCATTGTTTTTCATATTTCATATCAATACCTATTGCCAAGCTACTGCTCTCCTTTCTGTATGATGTTCTGTGACCCCTTATTGTTGTTTAAGAAATTGTCCTCTTTGAGGAGGTTTGGTTTCAGCCTTCCCTTGCTGTTATCTTACATTCCTTACATCTGTCTGTGTCAAGTGGAGTCTATTTGGAAAGTAATAATTTTGTGTGTGCTCTTGGCAAGCAGAATCAAACTCTGTCACTTTCTGTTGCGCTTAGCACACTTTCTGCTTGTCAGACCTCCACAGACCTCTTCAGTTTCTGTTCGTGTATCTTTGGAGTGCATGAACCTGTGTTATTACAGCCTGCCACTTTGCTGATGTTAAAAGATTTGGTCACTGCAAAGCAATCCATTGTTTTCAAAAAGTTAGTGGCACATAAACTTCTCCCTCTTCCTCTTTTTTTGTAGTACAATGTATGTCTGTGGCTTTCAATCTTCCCAATCTACTGTGCCCTTTCAGGAGTCTGATTTGTCTTGCGTACCCCCAAGTTACACCTCAGTTAAAATCTACTTGCTTACAAAATCAGACCTAAAAATACAAAAGTGTCACAGCACACTGTTACTGAAAAATTGCTGACTTTCTCATTTTTACCATATAATTATAAAATAAATCAATTGGAATATAAATATTGTACTTACATTTCAGTGTATCGCTTCTCGGCTCCTTAGAGCTCAGATCAAGTGTAGTACATAGAGCAGTATAAACATGTCATTGTCTGTATGAAATTTTAGTTTGTACTGACTTCACTAATGCTTTTTATGTAGCCTATTGTAAAACCAGGCAAATATCTAGATGAGTTGATGTACCCCTGGAAGACCTCTCTGTACTCCCAAGAGTATGCATACCCCTGGTTGGAAACCACTGGTGTATGTTGTTGTTTGAATTCCTGATTTCAATTATATTTTTCCTTTACTTTTGCCAGATAGCTTTTAATAAACTACAATACCACAAATATCTATCCTATCAACATGGGCCTAATAAGCAATCCATAATTTAAAAGTTTTGTTTTAGACATTAGGCTTTAAATAACTCCCTTGTACATGTAACGAAAAAGAGAGTTTGCAGGTCAGGTATTAAAATTACACTACAACATTTGTACATCATCAGTAAGTATATAGTAAATCTAAGGGATGATTTATCCCTCCACATGTATCCATGCATATCTTGAAAAAATCAGCATTTCTGCTGCTGCACAGGTGCTCACTTGCTTATTTTGTAATGTATGTAGTGATGTAGGCCACTGTGTGATTTTGAGTATCTCAGTTTTTGGAAATCATACACGTTGGGACCAGGGCCAGTGCAACCATTTAGGCGACCTAGGCGGTCGCCTAGAGCACTAGGATTTGGGGGGCACCATTTTCTTCGACAGCGACCACAGCTGCCGGATCTTTGGCCGCCTCGGTCGCCGCCGGCATTTAGGTGGAGGGAGCTGGGGCAGGGGAGCGCGGGGAGGGCCGCCTGCAGCAAGTAAGGGGAGGCAGCATGCAGGGGAAATCCCCACCCCAGCTCACCCCTGCCCCGCCTCCTCCCCGAGCACGTCGTGGCTGTTTCACTTCTCCTGCCTCCCAGGCTTGCGGCGCCAATCAGCTTAGGCGCCACAAGCCTGGGAGGCGGGAGAAGTGAAGCGGCGATGGTGTGCTCGGGGTGCTCATGCTTGTGCGCGGAGCAGGGGTGAGCTGGGGCAAGGGGGTGCCTCAGGGCAGAGGGTGGGGGGCGGGGAGCTGCCGCAAGGGGGGCGCCTCAGGGTGGAGGGGAGAAGCTGCCGTGGGGGGGGCGCCTCAGGGCTGGGGGGGCACGGGGGAGGGCGCAAGGTGGAAGTTTCGCCTAGGGCGTGAAACATCCTTACACCGGCCCTGGTTGGGACTGATTTTCAAAAGTACACACCACTTATAACCCCAGTTGAAGTCAATGGGTACTATGGATGTCCAGCAACTTTAAAAATCCCAAACTCAGTGTTAACTCTTGAAAATGTAGTACATACTATACTGTACATTGAAAGAATAGGAGTACTTGTGGCACCTTAGAGACTAACAAATTTATTGCAGCATAAGCTTTCGTGGGCTACAGCTTACTTCATTGGATGCATATAGTGGAAAATACAGAAGGAAGATATATATACACAGGGAACATGAAACAATGGGTGTTACCATACACATTATAGGGAGAGTGATCAGTTAAGGTGAGCTGTCGTCAACAGGAGAGAAAAATAACTGTTTGTAGTGGTAATTAAAATGGCCCATTTCCAGCACTTGACAGAGAGATATAAGGAACTGGGTGCGGGGAGATAAGCATGGGGAAATAGTTTTACTTTGTGTAATGGCCCCTGTATATATATATATATCTTCCTTCTGTATTTTCCACTACATGCAGCCGATGAAGTGGGCTGTAGCCCACAAAAGCTTATGTTACAATAAATTTGTTAGTATCTAAGGTGCCACAAGTACTACTGTTCTTTTTGCGGATACAGACTAACACAGCTACTACTCTGAAATCTGTATACTGTACATTGTGTATCAAAACCACGCTTCAGATGCTAAAAAGTACAGATAACTGGGGAGCCAAAAGGATGTATCCTTCCATCAGTATTAAGTATTATACTTATGTTCGTTCTCTTTCTCTCTCTCAAGCGATTTGATCCGTTCTATTTCTGAATATGTTTTTGTCACTGTAGTTGCACTTTTTTCTTACAATAGTGGTAACCCATGAGCAGGGCAGGAAGGCAGCATTTGAATGTATAAGTGACTCAATATTAAATTCAGAATTTAGTCACATATTTCCTGCAAATCTGTTCCCAACAAAACTTTAAGACTGAAACTCTTTGAATTTGCTCAAGGAATTACAATGAACTGCAGTATGTACTTGTTACTCTCTAGTTTTGACTTAAAGATCACATAACCATTTTAAGGCCTCAATTAAAGAAAGCATTTACATAGTTCCTTAACTCCATCTCTTACAGTATGTAAGCATGCGTTCAATGTTCAATTTAAAGAAGTTCAGTGAGACTTATGCACGTTCATGGTCTCCTAAATTAAGGCCTTACATTATGAATGTCAGGCTATGCACTACTTTACAACATATGGAGCCAGATCATGTGGCAATAGATTTCCTTTACATTGCTGTAAATTTTCAGTAAACACATAGACTTTGGTGGAGTTGACACAGAATTTTCATAAGTATAGATGATATCAGAATTTGGCCCATTTTGTACATATGGTCAAATGATCAAGGGACAACCTATGAATGTAATTCCATCTACTCCTGAAAGATTCCTTGTACACAGATAATGCTTTGATGCCAGACTCTCCCAGATAAACTTTTGTTTTCTTGATAAGAGAAAATAAACATGATGGGCCTTTGAGCTTTAGATAAACAGATAAGATATTAAATGTATACAACTCACTAGACCCCTACATTTGTTTTTAGGTTCAATGGTAAATGGATGGGGTTCTGCGTCTGATGAGGACCGTAACTTTTCTAGTCATAGATCTAGTGTAGGTAGCTCCTCAGATGACTCGATCTTTACCAGCGGCAGTTTTGCACAAGCATTGGTTGCAGCAGCAGATAAAGCTGGGTTTAGGCTGGATGGAACCAGCCTGACAAGAACAGGTTTGTAGACTCAAAGTTGATGCTTTCTGCATGGTCTCTTCCTTTTCTTTCTCTTCTTCTTTTCAGTGAACTCAAGTCTCACTCAGAATTTATTTAACCTGCATGGAATAAGGAGGTTGGACATTTTTTTTTCTGCATAGCTTTAATCAAAACCTTCCACTGTGTTTTAATTTTAGTACTCCAAAGCAATGAATAGCACAAGCTTTTAATCACCAGCTTCAATCTGCTATTTCCCTTTACTCTGACTCCACTATGGATTTACTGACATGTGCTCCCTTTTATATTGCAGCAAAGAGACTACTAATTTTGCCATGCAATTTTTGATGATTTATTTTTTGCAAAATCTTCTCACAATCAATAATATTTCTAGTGATGAAGAGCACACTTAGTCATTACCTCCATTACTGCTATTCTAGTGCATCTCTTTTGCACAATGTGTTTTCTGGGAAGGCTCTCTAAGCATGGGATGAGCTGGTGTAAGTTTATCACTAACAGCCTTATTAATCAGTTGCTTTAATGGCACTTATTGGAATAACTTATTATATTTGGATTTCAGGATATTAATTAAAAATATATCACCTGCATCTACAAGTTAAATGTAAGAGTGGCAAAATGAGTATTGCTTTTGAAAACAACACACTCTTTCCTTCTGAAACAAATGAAGAGTAAATATAATTTACTTTATGTGATTTATAATTCACAAGCCTCTTATGTGTCATGTTTCACATGTTCATTTTTAGCAAAAAAAAGAGATAAGTAAAATGTAATAAAAATGTTCTGGACACAGCGAGAATTGATTTGTGTATCCTGACTTTTATCTAAAAACAACCTTTGCTGTTTAATTAAACTGACAAAAACTAACAGCACAATTTTAATTAGGGAACTTTTTTTTTTTTGTTACACACTCATTTCACATTTCTGCCTGCAGGTACTACCCTGTTCCCATAACTTTGGAACTTTTAGTACCATTCTCATATAAAGTTTGCCCTTTAGTACATTATTTGCATTTAGGAAAGTTGCCCATAAACATAGAGGCTGATCCTGCAGTCTTTATGCATGCAAAATTACCTCAGTGACTAGATGGCAAATACCTTAGAAATGGAGAAAAGGTTTTTGGCACTCACCCAAGCCACTCACAAAGACAGAGGGTAAAAATTCCTGGCTCCATTGGCATCAGTGGGAGTTTTGCCATTGACTTCAGTGGAGCCGGGATTTCACCCGACTCTTTAGTTAAATTCATCAATGTTTAAAACAGTTATTTCACTTTTAAAAACAGACAAAGCTCTCCAGTTGCTCCTCTGCAGTTGTGAAACATTGATTTGTTCAGTCTGTCTTTTCATAGGGAAATAAATAAATAGACTGCCTGCCTTTAGACGTGCCAAAATATGGGGAGAATTTGGCCAAAATATCATTTAACACTGATTATTTTGCTTGAAGAGACTCTTTGAAAAGCCTTGTGTGAGAGCACCAAAACTTTTGCATCCTTTCTAGTTTTTGTGCGCTCTCACTGGGACTTATTCAAAGTCCATTGAAGTCAATGTTGATTTAATGTTGTGTGGATCAGGCCCATTACGAGGTACAGGCCCTCTTCCCCTCCACATGCACAAACTTTAAAATGTATTATTTTGTAGCATAGCCATGCAAGAAAGGTGCATCTTTCTGGTCAAGTATTGGGAGTGTTCAGCTTGAAAAACACCCAATTATTTGATGGTGGTATTATGATTTATCAAGTGATTGATGTGCATTTTAAAAATTGCATGCTAACATATTACCTATTTGATGAACCATTACAGTTTAGAATATGCCAAAGTATCCCTTATCATCACAGGACCATTATGGCAAAAGATTTTTGTTCTCCTCTGTGGGTCTGATGCAGCAAGCAAAAACACTTCCTGGGACTTGATATAGTTTAATGACTATATGGTACTTTTAGTGATACCTCCTGGGCCATGGTCTATCAAACAATATATATTTATGCATTTTTTAAAATGCATATTACCTGATGCACCATAATGACTCTTCACAGGGCATTTCTCTAGCTGAGAAGAGGCAATATTCTTTATGACTGTCATTCAGGGGTGTTATCTCAAGGCCCGATTCTCCACTACCTTATACCCAGTGTAGTCATTAACACCTATAGCCAAGTGGGTGTAAAATACCATCACTGGTGCGATTGGCACGTTCTGATCTGGTATCATCTTACACTCACTTTTCATGGGTGCCTGTGACTATGCAGGGGACAAGGCATTGGTAATTGGGACCAAAGTATCTCTCCTTCATGACACACTCATTCAGGTTTCCAGGTGCTGTTGTGCTAATTGTCATATAGCTCAGTGATTTGGAGTATTTTTTTCTTCTCATTTTTATAACACCCTATAATGGGATGATTATATCACTAATACAGACAGTCTGGCACAATTGAGCAGATTTTACTAAAGAGACAAGAATAACAGATATGCTATAGGTCAGATCTGAGGTGCAATGAAAGAATTGTGCTGGGAAGCTTGCACATCACCTGCCTGCCCTGTGTACGACTCAAGTCAGTACTATTGTTAGCCCCTCTCTTTCATAGGTACTTAAGTCAGTCACAAACATGTCATATATTTTTTCCAAAGCCTGCATGCTGAATTAAGGGTTAGACTTATACCCATGAAAGCAAGAGAATTCACTTAAAGATGAAATTTCATCCTAGATTCAGGGCTTGCCTACAAGGTGCTTTAGTCTGCACCAAATTTTAGTCCTCACTAACATCTCATGCACTGACTGAACAGTGTGGACTGTACTGGTGTGCACTAAAAGTTCCCAAGTGCTCATTAATGTAGTCCTGTTTCAAACAGTGCTACATTAACATGCACTAGGAAACTTTTCCTTTAATCTCCTCTGGTGCAGATTAAAATTCCATGGAGGAGGTTATTTTTACACTCCATGGTATCTACGTGCTGGCGGGTTTTATTTTTACAAAACATCTGTGCTGCAATATGGAGTGAGTTAATGATGGGATTTCAGACTCATCTCTGAATTTCTTTTCCTTACAATTTTTAAATCAAATCCTCACTATTTTGGCATGTATTTGTTTCTGGTTGAATCTATAACTAGGAAAAATAAGAAATCAAATGCTGAAAAAGCAATTCTTGCATGTACAAATTACTAAAAATCAATCTTTGGGAGATTGTGGGAGAGATCTTGATTCCTTTGCACCGCTCCGGCAGTGCAAAGGGCTGTAACACTCTACCAATTGGCAGATAAAGATTCCCTTGTCATGGAGGAAACCCCAGATGACAGAAAGCCAACATAGCTATCTCTAACCCTAAAAGACCCCGCCAGAGTAGGGTATGTGCTAGGGCATGGCTAAAAGAAGGGGGTGTATTTAGAACTCTACTGTAGTCCAGTAGAGTTCCTGCAAGTTCCTCTTTGAGGGATATTAACAGCCAGTTTAAGTTAGAGCAGCCCACAGTCATCTCTAAGTTTTTCACCAGACACCAAAACGACTCCCAAGCAGCCTGGGAGCACAAAGATGTCCTACAGCCATCTCATCTCTCCTATCAAGTCCTGTGCAGTTTGGCCAGACCTAAGCACTGGTCCTTCTGGGTTTAAAAGAAAAACAAGATGTTTGGTTGCCTTAACACATTCAACTCTGGATACAATTAAAGAAAATTAGAATAACCACCAATTCAAAACAAAGTACAATGTTAAAATTCCTAAGGTACTTGTTACAGATGTCAAACAAGCGAAACAAGAATAAAACATTCTGAAAAGATTCCAAAGGGATCATCCAATCTTAATAGGAAATAAGCCAATGTATTCAAAAGACTTTGGAGAATTTGATTGAATTTATATATACGTGTAAAAAAGAAATGAATAAAGCAACTGAATTGTCATCAAACAACCCCTGCTGTGATACTCTTGAATGCCCCATTAGAATAGAGTCAAGCAGAGGAGGGGTGTTTTTTTAGAGGAAGTGTTTCTAGTGTAAACAGATCTCTGAGTAATCAATTCAGTTAGCCAACATGTGTCCAGAATAAGTTTTTACATACACGTGCATACTCACAAAATAATAAAATAATGGGGAAATCTTTACAAAAATAAATGTTCTTGCTCTTTGTTTGTTTGGGTCCATAGATCTATAGGCATGAGTTAGTATATATTTTGTAAAATCAGCTACATTAGTGTCATTGGCATTACACCACATATACAGTACATTGGAGTCACGAAGCTAAGAATCTGACCCAGTATATGTTTGCTATACACAGAGAAAGATGATATAGGGTGAATAAATGTTATATAATTGCAAAACTATTTTATCCCCTTGCAAGTGTAAGAAATTATTCTGAATACATCTGTTTAGTATAAAAAGTAGACATGAGTTAAACAACATATAATCGTTTTAACATAATGGTTTTGGAATGGTTTTAGTTAAATATAATGCTGAGTTTCCCACTTGGCTTATTGTGGAGTATTTTAAAATGATTGTCATCAGTGGATATTTCAGCAGGGCTCTTACTTTATCTTGATCATCATCATTAATATTATTAGTATTACCAGAGAGCCTAGGAACTCTAGTCATAGACAAGGACCCCACTGTACAAACACAGAACAAAAAGATGGTCCCCGCCCCAAAGGGTTGACAATTTTCACGTGAGTGCTGAAAGGAAAGATATGCAGTATTTCAGATCAGACACATGAGAGCACAGCTTACTTCATTGCAATAACTTTTTCCATTTTGGTTTCCTTTTTTTCCCTCTAGGCAAAGCATACCCTTCCTCTCAGCGACCTCGGCCAAGCAGCCCATTTTCAACTGACAGTAACACCAGTGCAGCCCTGAATCAGAGTCAGAGGCCTAGGCCTACTAAAAAACACAAGGGGGGTAGATTGGACCAACTCCCATTGCCTCATCGCAGGGAGGGAATGACAGACGGTAAGTTCTTTGGTTTGAAGTCAGCTCCGTAGTAGTACTGATATGTTGCATTCATGCAGGACTGAAAAAAATGTAGAGTGTTCCCTTAAAGTGTGTGTGCTCCAATGAGCTATTTGTTCCATGATGTAAGATCTCTAAGTTGTCAAGTGAATAATGTTGAAATGAGAGCTGTGCAAAACTTGGTTGATTCATCATTGAGCAGGACTTCAAGCAAACCTTTCTTTGGTTCATCTATGGATGGGTTAACTCCTCTCAGGTTTCCAGAAATGTCATTGCAAGTCACATCTAAAACGACTGAATTTCATCTGCTTTCACTCCAAAACCATGACTTTAGCCAATGTATGGAGGTAACAATATTCAAATGAATTTCCCAAGAACAAATTCAAAGTGTGCCGTGCTGTGTTCCACTTTGCTCATGCTCTTTGTGCCACCCATACAAAAGGTCCATATTAACCCATGCCATGCTTTCCTTGCCCACCTATCCCACTGCTTGGTAATGCTATCCCATTCCTGAATTCCACTCACCTCCATGCCCTAGTGGCTCTGTCTTTCTCTTCAATTCTCTGACACCTCTGTTTCTCTCTAATCCCCTCTTCCAACCTGCAAATCCCTGGTGGATCTGTTCCTTCTAATCAATTGAACAACCACCTCTCCTGTTATTCCTACCTCACTTACACTTCTGATTAGCAAAAGAAGCAACCACCATCTGCTACTCCTATGTGTGGCTGTCTTACCACTTTTGCTGCTCTCATAGCTGGCTACTGTAAACGCTGAAGGATTTGGAGAGGACAGCAGGCAAACAATCAGCTTTAAAAGATCCATCAGCCATTTTCACCACTCCTGTAATGAGGGTGGGGAGTGGATGCTCTCCTCATTGTTCTGGTCAACCCTTCAGTCCCCCCTGATGCTTTGCAGCTGCCCTCTCTTCCACACAGGCAAATCAGAGACAGAAAGAAGGGCATCCCCTGAGGCTGCATTTTTCCTATTTCAGTTGGTACCATAGGATCAGCTGAACTTTGTGGTCCCTCAAACAATGCTTGGGTGGGATTTATGCCTGTGAGTCTGTGTTCACTCAGAAATGAGTCTCTTCTTCTTTCTAATGGCTAGTGAGCCTTGACAAATCTTCCAGCAAATGCAGAAGTCAGGTGGTGTGTGGTTCTGTTATGAACATTTCTCGGTGCTCTAAATCCATTAGTAAACTCTTCCATTACTTATTTATTTAATAAACTTATAAATTGCAGAGCACTGCAAGCTACATATTTTAACTACACTATACCCTCCTGGCTGATTTTAAATTTACATCTTTAGTGAAACATCATGCTTGACAAAGCCATAGAAGAAGAATCAGAGAGGACGTACATCTAGTGACTAAAGCAGTGGAGCTGGAGTTAGCACTTCAGTTACTTCCTCATCTTTGCCACTGACTTGCCCAGTCTTTGCCTCTGCTCACCTTTGCCTGTGCCACTGTAAGGAGGATACTCACACTCTGATTGCAAAGAACAGCTCATAGGCTGCAGCTTTATAAAAATCACTCCTGGGAAAAACAATGAATGGCCAGATCTTGCAGAAAGGGGTGCCTGCAGCCTACCTTCCAACCATATGCTGTGCCTTCATCCAGTTGATGACAGCCCAAGAGCCTGTTTGACTTGGCCATGAAAGGCAGCCAGCACTCTACACTCATAAAGAGGGTTAGACTAAGCCTAAGCCAACTCTCCATTAATCTCTGCTTGGGGTTTGTGCTAAAGAATCTGAATCCCAGTCCCTCAATTAGGCGATCAGAAGACAAGGCCTTCACCCCCACCACCCACCATTTCAATTATAAATTGGCTTGCAAATTTATGATCCAGCCATTAGATATTGCTAGTGGTGGTTGGCTGGCATCCCACCAAACCAATCAGTTGCTGGATATCCAAGATAAATATGTAGTACCTGACATCAGAAAGATGAATCCCATTGGGATGGAACAACTAAGATACTAGGCAATACCATCACGTATCAGGGTCTCCCCTCTGAAATCCCCTCATTTCTTGGTTTACAATTTTCTTGGAGCTACTGATCTTAGGAAACAAGTTGACTCCCCTCCATGTGTGCTATGGAGATGAATCTAACCATACTAGCCTGGCCATAGGGAAGTGGGATTGTAAATCCATCCAGTCTCTCTTATTCTTTGCTGGTAGCCCAAATCCCAACCTGTTGACTGATTACTATGAGGTGATTTTATATTATGTGGGGTGCTGCCACCACCACTGATTTAGACAAAGAGCAGAGTGTGTGGGCGGGAGAGATTAGCCTGCTGTGAAATGGGAACGGGCTCATCATGGCTCCAGATGCAGTGAGACCTTTATATAGGCTCAGGGGAGACAGCAGAGTGTGTCCGGTGAGCTTAACTAAGGCTAAAGGTAGGGGGAAGGGATAATTAATGTCACGGACACAGGAAAAGAAGGGAGGCAAAAGGGTTACCACTAAATGCAAAACTTCTTTTAAAAAAGGGAGGAAAGGGTGTTTCTTTCCCAGCCAGTCCTGAGACAGAGAGCAAGCAATTAGCCAGCTCAACACTAAATCAGGCCATGACTGGCTAGTAGGGCCATCAGTGCTTACAGTCCTCCTCTGCCAGCCTTTGTACAACATGGGCTCCACAACCCTCGACTCAGGGTGGGACCAACCTATATGGATTCTCTAAGACAGACCTACCCTACTTCCAAAAATGTGTGAGACTGCCTTCAAAAATAACTTATTTAATTTGCTGATATCATCCAAGGATTTCAAAGTCCTTTACAAACATCAATATTCACATCACTGCTGTGCAGTAGGCAACAATATCCATTTTACAGATGGAATTGCAGGAAAGGTGAGGATGAGTGATTTGCCCAAGGTCAATCTGCTGCAGGTCCAGGAGTTGTGTCCAGATCTCCTGATTCCCAAGCTGTACCTTAACAATAAGGCTTTCTTCCTCTCCAGTGTTTGATTAATGAAAGTTTGTTAAGTGCATTGGGATAGTCAGATGAAAGGCACTGTATAAAGTAAAATACTGAAACAATTTTTGAATTTAATGAAGTTCTTTTTCTGTGCTACTGCCTGTTGCAGATTTAAAATTTACACATTTGTTGATCCCTATTATATTTATTTTGTTCATGTGAAATTGTAATAGTTCTATGCTGGAGAATCAGATTCCATATTACAAACTGCCTTTACTGAATTCCATGGACTTTCAAATAGAGGTTGTAAGTTACAACTTCAATAATCTGAATTTCAAATTGCATAAGCAGATGCCAGTGTCGTGATTCTTGTAAGGTAACTGGTTATGATTGCAGTAAAATCAATTATAAGGAATGCCATTTTGGAAGCCAACACTATAAAGCAATTTTAACATTGGCAGGCTCCCATACCCCTCCCGTCGTCCACCTACAATAACTCAAACACAGTCGTTGGCATAGAAGGTCACATTTATATTCATAACTAAAAAAAAATCAAATAAATTAGCACTGAACATAAAGTATACACCAAGCCCACTGACAGATTATTATAATATTGTGCTAGCCAGAAGAGAGAGGTCTCAATCTGGGGGTTGGCACCTCATTCAAGAACAAAGGTAAAGTGCTGCTACCAGATATAACTCTCCTGTCCCATACATTGACCTGTTGTCCCAAATAACCAGCATTTTCTCATTTAACTATGCAAGACAGAAGTGCTGACTGGGAAGATGTCTCATCAACTTTGGAGACAACACTGCCCCACACATAGGAAATGCAAGTATCACCTCTACTATCAAGGACATGGAAAATGAGAAATCTTACCCCATATAAAACTGAAACACTGCCATCCTTTTAAAATAAATCTGTTGACCAAGACCTCCTCATCAATATGTGAAAATTGCTTCAGTCCCTTTATAGCTATAACCCTGAGATTTCTCTGCAGGTTCCAAAAGCAGAGGAATAATCCTTCATACTATCCACTGCTCCTGGTCAAGTTCCAATTAAAAGTTTTCAAATGCTGTAATTTCTGAAGGGTAAAAAACAAAAGGATAGAGCTTCAGCTGGTATAAACAAGCATAACTCCACTGGAGTCAATTGAGCTACACAATCTGAGGATCTCTCCCAACATATCTGTAAAATGTTCCCAGTACAATTAGTTGAACCATAATATAGTACATAACAATGATGAGCTACAGGCTGTTCTTCATACACTATAGATAGGCAGCATGGGGCAGCTTCTCAGGGGAATGTCAGAGGCACTTCAATTTTTTTTTAATTCCTCACAATCTGAGTTTGAGGCATAAAGAGCCACTGTCTCTTGTTTTCCTATTGTATAACTTCAGTCAAAATTTCACTTTTTGAGCTATCATTTTCCAACTTTGATCACTGTCTCAGGATTCTATATAGTGAGAAAAGTATGCTTATCTAGTTCAAAAAAGAACTAGATAACTCTATGGAGGATAGGGCCATCAATGGCTATTAGCCAGAAAGGGCAGGTATGGTGTCGCTAACCTGTTTGCCAGAAGCTGGGAATGGGTGACAGGGGATGGATCACTTGGTGATTACCTGTTCTGTTCATTCCCACTGGACATTGGCCACTGTCGGAAGACAGGATACTGGGCTAGATGGACCTTTGGTCTGACCCAGTATGGCCGTTCTTATGTGCTTATGCTTTTTTCATCACAAACATACTTTGAAACCTCTTTTTTTGAACAGTACTACCACTTTAGTGGTTTAGTATATAAACTTTGAAATGTAGCATACAAGTTATTCTGAACATCATGTGACCTTCAGTGATCAGTTGAAAATTTGTTTTGATTTGGGTAAACTATATGTTCTTTAAACTTATGATGTGGCTGAATTTTTTCCAAAATAGCAAGTTTTGACTGAACTTTTTTTCTGAAAAAGTGAGGGGTTTTTTTGAAAAAAATATTCCTCTTATTAAATGGTTCTGTTTAAAATATATTTTGAACATTTATAATAATATATTGTCAGTGAAGACACATTTTTAAAATAACTTGATATTTTGTGAAATTATGTGAAATTTGGTGGGATTTGATTGAATATTACTTTTAGATTTTGAGTTCATTCAAAACTGAAACTGAAAGTGAAACTCAAGGATGGGGGCAGAGAGGTATGTCCCAAACAGACTGAAACAGAATAAACTGAGTCAAATATAATGGATTAATTTTTCACAACTTGACAAAATTCCTTAACTGTTGCTGAATGAGGCAAGTACAGTAGTATACATCATGTATACATCAAGGAACACAAATGGTAGCTCATATTCTACTGATTTCATGGAAGACATTAGTAGCACAATTGCTGGAGGGAGAGGCTAGTAGTGAGGACAAATAAACTGCATTTCTGACTAACATTCATTTCCTTTTTTTAAAAAGTCATAATAAGTGACTCAGATCCTTTTATTAGGGGACATTTTTTTCTCTGCGGTTTCAAACAAAACATGTTTCAATTAAATATTAGCTTGTTCTAAATCTTATTCACATTTTTTAGATCTTCCACCACCACCAGATCCGCCCCCTGGTCAGGGTTTAAGGCAGCAAATAGGCCCTGGCCAGCGTGGAGGCTCGGCAGAGAGAAAAGGAAGCTCTCTTGAGAGGCAGCATACTTCCAACATAGATGAAACAAAGAGCTCATTGGATCGTCAAGCTAGAACATCATTAGAGTGGCAGCGACAAACCCAGGAATGGATAAGCTCCACAGAACGTCAAGAAGATTTCAGGAAAGCCCAACATAAACAAGCATTTGGATCAGGTGTGTGTGCTGCACAAGTCAAAGAAGTGTAGACAGCTTCTTGAAACATTTCCAGTAGAGGTTTATAACTCACTAGAATATAAGATCACCTTAAACCAGTCGTCCCCAGCATTGCCAAGACTTAGAAGAATAAATACATTCACCCCCTAAGCCAGTGCATTCATTACACTATTTAGGGAATTAATAATATTGTCAAACATAGCAGCAAAAAAACAAAAGCTGAACTCTGTTCTTGGTGGGCAAGGCAAGAGGAACAGCCTTTTAACTGTTCCCCTTTATAAATGTATTTAATTGTACATGTAAGGCCACATATAGCAGTATCTTCAACCAGCAACTGAATTGGCACTAGCTGTTTTGCATGCCTACAGAGGGCTGACCCTCCTTAGCTAAGCCATTTTTTCCCACTATATTTATAGCATCCTTTCCTCTCTACTCAAGAATATGACAAAATAACCTTCCTCAGTAAGGCCTCGATTGATGACAATATAGACTTTATCTGGGAACTTGTCTTTGCTGATTACTGAGCTTGACTTCTAAATGGATCTCAGGCCTGTAAAACCATGTACAGGAGGTGAGATTGGACTGGAGATTCAGCTCTACAACATTCACAGATTCCTTCAGTTCAGCCACTAACAGCTTCTGTTTCAGGACACCTAACTATTTTCCGTAACCTTCATCTCACATCTTAGTCCAGTGCTGATAAAATAGAATGATGCAAGGGGACAATTGCACAAGGAACATACAGCATAGAAGCAAGGCATATACAGTTCTTTTTTCTAGGGCCATGCTGGACCCTCATGCACGTACTAAACTTACACAATGACACTGGCAATAAGTATTTAAATCTAATTCTCATAGCTAATCTCATATCTGTAAAAACAATGATATGGGTAGGTGCACCTGTCCTGGAGCAAGGATTTCTGAATGGTCCTTTTCTGATACCTGTATGTTATCCTCCTTTATCTGCTTCTCGGGACAGCCTCAGAAGAAAAATGACTGGTCTCTTCAGTTCTAGGCAAAAGCAAAAAAAAAAGTTAATGTCTGGTTACAGTTGCTACGTAAATATGATAACCCATATTTTAATAAATAACAGGAATATGCCATTAAAAACAAACCAAAACAATCCTTCATTAGTATGGACAAGTGAAAGGACATTTATATGTCTGTTCTACCTTTGCAGTACAGATGTTTGTTTAAAAACAATATTAACATGTGAGATTTCACCTGGTACAGTCCAATAACAACCTTAACTCTGACCCACAAGACATACTTACAAACTTTTTCTACGTATACACCTCTGATATACTGTATGTATATCTGTTATGTGAAGCTATATTCAGAGAAGCTCCTCTGCTACCAAACTCAAAATTCCACAGCAACAAGGGTCCCCATCTCTATTTCTAGTAAATGTGCAGGAAGGCCTGATGAGGATGTTAACTATTATGTAACTTAGGGGGTCTACAGTTGTAGGGCTCTCAGACCTCACACCTGAGTCAGAGCCAAAGCCCATTGAGTACAAAGGACTGGTTCCCACTGACTTCAGTGAGTGTTGAATCAGGCCCCCCAGGGGTTACAGTGATTGCAGAGTTCCTGTCCTGTGAAACTTTACAGATCCAAGGCAGTTGGCTTTCCCTCATGCATACCTTAGGAGGTGCATTGGGAGCTGCTGCAGCCCTCTCCTTCAGTGCGAGACATACAGAAATCTGTCTCCAAATGCTTTCCGTGATGGCCAGTAGTTGAATGCAAGGTGCTTCACTGAAGCTGTGCCAGCATTTTTCACTGTGTGTGTTTTTCTTTTCTACTCCAACTTCTTGTATTGAAGCATTCTTTCTCCGTATTCTTTTCTCTATTAGGTTTAACAATGGATACTCATGCATCATTTTTATAACGTTAATTATGAGTATATTTTTTTCTTGAAATCTGTCCTGAACTATTTTCCCAATTAATGATGAAGTTCATTGGGAATCCATTCACCAGATAACAGGGTTAGACACTTAACAAATTTTTTCAAAAGAAGGCATTTTTAATTATTGTCTTTCTGAAAAACTATTTGCTCAATTTCCTTGATACCATTCAAAACAATGTCTATTGTTACTGAGTGTTAGCCTTAATATTTTGAAAGCATGACTTTTAGTTTGAAAGTGAGTAGTCATAATCTGCTTTACAAAAGAAAGCTAATTGCAACCTCTTTGCAAACACTTGCATATAGCAATATATATATATATATATATATGCATGATTTTTATTCTTCTGCTATATCTATCTATAGATATAGCAGAAGAATAAAAATCATGCATAAGAACCACAGTAGCTATACTGTAGAAATAGATATATAGATATAGCAGAAGAATAAAAAAACATGCATAAGAAACCACAGTAGCTATATCTTCCCTTCCATTCTTCCCTCATCCTACCTTCCCCATTTCATTGCTTTGACTCCGTGTATCACGTCTACATTTGGACCTGGGTCTAACACACACCTGCATCTGTGGCAAATTGTGTTCCTGAATAGTGTCATTGATTTGGTTCAGAAATGAAGTCAGTGGGAGTACTCACATGAGTAAAGTTGTGCACACGCATAAGTGTTTGCAGGATCAGAGCTTGAAATTGTAAATTCTTCGGGGCAGAGGCCATACGTACTGTACCTATAAAACACCAAGCCCACTTTGGGTGCTGCACATATAAAACAATAAGGAATCTGGCTGAGTACTGAATACATTCTTCTTTTTTACATCGATTGACCTATGCAATGAAAATTTTGCTGCATTTGTCAGATGATTTATTCAATGAATGAGTTACATTTATTAACATATTTTAAAGTACTGTAATAGCTGTAATAATAACCCTAATTATATACGAAGAGATTATTATTCTTTCTATCGTAGGGTCCCATGTAGGACATGGTCAAAATGCCATCGATATCAAGGGCATAGCCCCCATGGACTTCAATTGTGCAGAACTAAGCCCCTAATTTCATGTATTTTTCAAAAGAGCATGAGTAGTCTAGTACTGGAAACCATATTTTCACTGATGACTTTTGAGCGTGCTCAGGATCACTAAGTGGAGTAATAGCAGCAACATACCTAAATGTGATATGCTCAGCTACCCCAATAATAGGCACACTATGCAAATCAGATTAGAGTAGTTTTGAGAACAAGGAGAACATTGTGGTTGTCCAGCTCAGGTGGGTCATACGAACACCTGTCTGGACAAACAAACACCAATTTTGTAGATGTAAATTAAGGCCTTGGTTCTGCAAAGAGAACCACATGGGCAGATACTGAACTCTTTGCAGGATCAGGACATAAAAAGCTGTTTTTGGGGTGGGGAAATGTCCTTCAGAGCTGTTTTGGGGATTTAGACAAATAGCTTCCAAGTTCTAGAATGTTTAAAAATCTGACTGTTATTTTATATTGTTATTGTTTATTTTATGAATTACACATTTCTCAGGCCACATCATAACATCATATATTCTATTAAATTATTGTAACAGTATAATAGGGGTGGTGGTTGTTTCTAAATATTTCATTTCACCCATAAAAGTGCTGAAGAATGGACTATTCATCAAAACCTTAGTCTTCATCCCAAAACTGGGAAAACAAACCAGTATATAGTATATTTCATTCTCCTAAACTTCTCCATTCTATACTCTAGAAATGTGTCCAGCTTTCTGCTAAACTGATTTCCTCTACTTATGTTTATTGCTGCCTTTGCAGGTTGCTGCATATTTCATCCAGCTGTTGGAAGGAGTTTCCGTCTGACTCTATTGTTAGGGTTTGCTGTGAAAAGAACTGCTAATAAAATTTAAAAGTCATTGATAGCTAAATGCCACCTTTCTATGTCTTTTAAATGTTTGCTTACATTTCAGCAAGGACAAGCACTATCATAGCATATGAAGCGGATATTCTGCAGTGCTAGTATTCTAGATCTATGGGCACTAAGATTACGGAAGAGAGTCAAATATAATCTCTTATCTCCCTCTTCCTTTTCCACTACTCCCTCTCTATTTCTCCCTCCCTGTCTCTGTCCGCCATTAAATACGATATGCCTTGCCCAGTGAAATGGTTTAGCAATAGGTAGAGGGGAAAAAATCTTAACCCTAATTCAGGAAAGTTCTTAAGCAAGTGAATACTTTAAGCTTGTGAGTTGTCCCATTGACTTTAGTGGGGGCTACTCATGTATTTAAAGTTAGGCATATGCTTAAGTACCTTGCTGAATTGGTGCTGTAGTTATCAAGTTCTCTTCCTCAAGATTTAGTCAAGATGGCCAGAGTGCTGCGTGTACAAAAATAAAAATAGTTCCACAAAATAAACAGCCAAACTCCTCAGTTTGGGAATCAAACCAATTCTGTTGTTTGCTGCTGCTACTGTTACTACCATAATGCCCAGAGGACCCAATGAGGTTTGAGGCCCTGGTTTGCTAAGTGCTGTACAAACACAGAGGTGCAAGCCTATCCCCAAAGACTTTCTGTCTCCCAAGACGCCTATTCTTCCAATCCTTCATCTGCGCAAGAGGAGGGGTAAACTGAGAGGGACATAACCCTTTGTTCAAAGAAGACCATGTAGTGCCCCTGAAAGAGTGTCACAGAAAGATTTATTCCCCCACAAATATGTAAGTAATAGGATTATTTGTAAAATGAGATTTTTCCAATGTACTTTCTATGGTTGGAAATTACTGAGCTCCAGGAAGCTAATTAAATTAGCTGATACCACAGTTCTTTATCTAAATTGATTGAAGTGGTGTTACCATAAGTTAAACTAAAGAAGAGGAGAAAAAACACACTCCTAGAAGTTTAAAGGAAAATATAATCATTACATTATTCTGGAAATTCTATGTGCAGCTATTTCTATTAAGCAATCTGTAATTCATCTTCTATTTGTTCACAATGAATCTCATTTTATAATTAATGCAAATAAGTTTATAAGTTTACATGCAAACACGTTGGTTTCATTATTTGTGGAAGCAGTTTAGGATTCACATGGAGGCTTTTTGCTATTACTGCCATATCATAAGGTAAAATAAAAGAAAAAAAAACTTTTATCAAACACACTGGGTGAGTTTGATATCCACACCTGGATAATGCTGTTAATAATATGTTTATGATTTTGTGTTTTCTAGAAGAGGCACTGGTGCCATATAGTAAGCCCAGTTTCCCATCCCCAGGTGGTCACAGCTCTTCAGGAACAGCTTCTTCTAAAGGATCGACTGGACCCAGAAAAGGCGAAGCCTTGCGAGGAGGTCACCAACGCAATGCTAGTGACCTTCTTGATGTAGGATATATGGGATCAAATAATCCAGGACAGTTTACTGGTGAATTATGTAAGTGTCTTTCTTGCTGCAATTCAAATGTAAAAAAAAAAGAAAAAGAAAAAAAAAGAACAATTTTTTATTAACATTTTCATTGACGCAAGATTGGACTCCAGAGAGTGAGAAGCTCAGTTTGTCAGTCAGATATGATTCTGACCCAGATCTCTGTCATCTCTGAGAGGTCACTTCCTTGTGAAAAAGGCAAATGATTGAAATGTATCTTTCTGTGCCTTTAGATTTATCTTAGACTTCACCCTGCAACATGATTTTTAATCTGTGTTAGTACTGTAAGTCATGCCAGGGTCATCTATTTAACACATCCTTGAATCTATGATGCTAGTGTAAAGGGAAACACATCAGGTCAGCTGATTAGAATTAGTCGTTACCCTTTAGAATTTTTTGGCCAAATTCAAGTTACTTGACCTGAAAGTGGCATTGGTGATGTTGTTACAGAAGTGCATTAAAAAGAGGACTTTGTTCTGGCAGGCAAACTTATCACTCCCTTACTTTACCCCATCTCTTTCCCATTCAGCTTTCTCTCTCTTCTCTGCCCCCTGATTAGGTCTCCCTTTTGCTCATCCCAAAGAAAGTGGTGCCTCCCTTTTTCTCAAGTTCCCCCACCCAGCAGAACTCCTTCCCAAATTTGTTACCACTATGTATGTCATACCTGGTACCATGCTGTGTATATGTCAGCTAGATGACACTCACATGAGACCTCAAAGACTGTTAGGTCATAGAAGCTGACCTTTTAGTAACAGGGACAGCAAATACTGTGGTGTTCTGGCTGCCTGAGAAACACAGTGAGAACACACCTGGGCCCAGAAGTCTTGGAGGAGGTTCTGGGACTTTTTCACCACATCAGCAGCTCCTTTAGAGAAGGCTGATACCTGACCCCTGCTGATGTTTGTCAGTGCAAAGCAATGCCAGTATTGGATTACCCAGGGCCAGAAGGCTCTCCTATACATAGGATATCTCAGGCTAGGCCTCCATGTATGGTTGCATGTAGATTACATATATTGTACACCCTCCAGCACAGGTATAAATAACAGTGTAGACAGTAAGGCACTGCGTAGGTGAGTAGAATAAAGATACACCAAAACCTCCGGGTATGTATCCTACATGGCTTTATTCATGCCCAAGAAGTGCTTCCCCCAAACTACACTCCTATTTTTAGCTGTGTAGTGTCCCTCTGTCTCCCCACTGCAGGAGCTTTTCTCCACCATTGGGAAAAACTTTGGCAGTAGAGAAAGGCTCTGGGATCTCTCTGCTGCTGGAGTCTTTTGCCAAGGCCTTCCGCTTGCCAGAGCCGTCCACTGATGCATGTAGCTATACACCATAGTATGAATGCAGCCTGCTTTTCACAGCGGCATGTAGTTACACCTATGCTACATGCTGTTGCCAGTGTAGACAAGGCCTTAGGATGAACCGTCATGCAACCAATGCAGGGAACATGGCCGGAGGAAGAGGGATGTGGCTTGGACTTTGCTACTATTCTATGGGCCCCAGTTTCCATGACGGTGCCATAGGCAGCTAGGAGTACAACCCATCACAGGGTGACCCCAGGATCAGAGGAGTGCAAAGGTGCCTTTAAGACATCTTTGCTTTTCTCTGAGCTCTGCCAAGCACACCTCCGCTGTGGATCTGACCCATAAAATTGGTATCTCACTCTAGTAAAGAATATGTTAATTTCCACATGCAGTGCAATTTAAAAGCGACACAATTAGAGAACACTTGAAGTACATAACTAAATAACCAGGTTTTACTTGATATCCAGTCTAAGCCCCAGGTTTGACTTCAGCACAGATTTTCCATTTGAAAAAGATATAGCGGTCATTTAAAAATATTAAGTATGTTGTTCTTTCCCACATGTATATTTTTCACTTCTGATCACTGTTTCTCTCTCTAGTAAAAGCAATAAATAGGGTACTCTTGCAGTACCAGCATAACAGATATTACCTGGACAGCAATTGCAGTGTACTAACAGAATATTCTTTCAGACCTATTCAAATAAATGTTTCTTAGATACAATCAACCCTGTAACTATTCCTAATCCTGCTTAACTGTACCTACACCAGATTCCTCCAGTAATATCTGAGCAGATACTCACCAGAAGGAGTCCCTTTGTCAGTGGAGCTCTGCAGACATTTTGTCTACCTATGTGGATCAGTCTGAAGAAGTAAGGCCTTAGTTTCTGGTCCAAAGCCTGATATGTCAAGGGATAGACTTTCACTGACTTCAGTGAAATTTGGATCAAGCCCTAGGTTAGCATTTACACTAGTCCCATTAAACAGTTAGGTGAGGATTCCCGCCCCCCCCACACACACACATACATACACATCCCAGTGGACTCTCAGCACAGGCACTTCACTCCATGAGGTACAGCAGAGAACCAGACCCTCAATATTTACTTGCAGTTACCACACAGTGGTAAGGCAGAAACTCCTGACCTACACGCACACAGGAAGACATATTTGTTATCTTTAGTACAACTGGTGGTAAGTGTGGAATTTTTAAAGTCAACCACTTGCAATTTTAAAAGCAATTTTAAAAAATCCAATACGTTTATGAGATGTGCTGTGGTAATGTAGCCGGAGGATTTGTTTTATTTAGTGCATTTTTTCTCTTTTTCTTTCTATAGAGTAGTTGAGAAGAGACATCCCAAGCTGCTCTGAAGGACCATCAGGTCTGAACTCATGGAAGTGATGACACTAAACAGTGCAATGAACATTTTCTTTATTTATGTACTATTAAAAGAACTGTAAATGCAATGTAAAGACACACAGCCACACATATCCCACAGATACTTGTGTTCGTCTCTTTAATACACCATCCACCTTAAACTATTTCTTGTCAGGAGTATATAAAAAGAAAGAAAAAAAAATCACCCTCCAGGATGAAAATGATTTCCCTCTGTATATAATTTCTTTTGTTGCATTGCTATGCAAGCTCACCTTCTTTTTAGCTATGTTCATATTATTGTCTGTTCTTATTGGTCTGTTGTACTATATGTGAATTAATAGGCTGTGGTGCCATATATTAACTTTTAATTGTGTAACTTTTATGTTTAAAGTTTGCACTGCAATTTTATTTGGTGATAAGCACAAAACTCTACTCATTGTGACATGAAGAAGAAGAAGACTGAATGTGTGAAGAGCGTTTTATGTGCTGTAAGCTGTGTTGGATAATGCTGGATGTAATGGAGTATGGTAAATGGTTTTCCATTGGGGTGTAGAAATAGGAAGATGACAGGCAAAACTGATGTTAGCAAAGATGTCAGGGACAGAATTAAATCTTTTAATAACAAGCAACATAGTTGCTCTTACTATTTAAAAAAAAAGGGGGGGTGTCAAAAGATGAAAATGTGAGTTTCAAGAGTGAATATGAAAAAAGTGACTACAGAGTTGAACTGTGACCTCTGAACAGAACGCTAAGCTTCTCAACTCTTAGGATCAGTTTTTACCTGCCCAATATAATTAAATAATGGAAGGGGGGGAGGAGGGGAAAACTTGCTACAAACAAAAGAAATTAAGGTGTTTCACTAAAGCTGTTTTTATGTTACATTTTAAAAAGAATTACCATAATTAATCTCTCAAAGCCAGCATGTAATGCAGAAATTCCCCCAGGAAAAAGAAACAATATAAACTCTGGGATTACCTAGCAAATAGTTAAAGATGCAATTTATTATTGAGACATATTCAAGATGCTTCTGAAAAATAAAATATGTTGGAGTATCTTAGTTCATCTTTCCAATACATGTACAGTAAAATAGAGGATAGAGCTGCACCACTGAAATTCATTTACATGAGTTGTTTTTTATGCAGTCTAGAAACTTTTGTGTTTTATTAACTGAAGTCCTCAATAACTGAAGTTGATTCCACGGAATTTGCAGCAAAATTCTTAGTGTTTGAAAAAGAAAGCAATGGTAAAATTATATTCAGTTTGCAGTAAATATTTTTCTTTCAATGCAATATGTTCTCAGAAATTGGATACAAACAAAAAAAACTTTGACCTACTTTTAACGTGTGAATTTAAACCCTACTATAATAACAAAGTAACGCATGTTTATACACTTTTTGAATAAACCAAACTCTGTAAGTGGACATTATTAACAGCATCCTGTCTCATCATTAGTTTTCATGACTTTCTCTAGATTTTCTGCACCTCCAAAATCCCTATGAGTAAATTTTTCAAACATTTGTTAGAATATGCTACATGTATTGTATACCACATTCATTCAATACTTAATTTAAATATTACATTCTACAGGTTTTTTTTCTATTAATCACCTAATCATGAATGCAAGTTTGCATTTAAACACCCTTTAAGTATATCCTGTCTATGTTGTTTTGTATATCGCCTTGGAGTTCACCAGTATTAAGTGAAGTACACTTTTAGTGATGGCAAAGTCCTCGGACAAGTAAATTACACTGCTAAATATATGTGCTTCTTTTCATTTTGTTTAATTGTTCCATTATACAATAAAACACTACAGTTTTCAATTTTATTCAGAACTGTCAAATATCAAAAACTGGTATTTAAACTTTTCTTAAGGTCAAATCCGTTACTTAGCTGGTTACAAGACAAAAACAAAATGTATGAATTTATTTATATATGTAACCAATGAATATATGTAATTTTCCTGCTGATTAAATGAATATAGTTAAAGCCATTGTCTGTAAACGTACAGAAATATTCAACAAAGGTAAAAAGGGCATCAGATTTATGCTGACTCTGATATGTGAAGATAGAGATTCTTCAGCACACTTCTCAAATTTTGGTTCACTGGAAACATTTCAATATGACTAGAGAGGATTTTGATTTGAACACTTGTCCTGAGCTTTGGTGGAACACCTTTCTCATTAGGTTCTATTTTAAAATTGGAATAATGAGAAGTTGACAAAAGCCATCCCAATTACTTTCAGATATGTTTTATCTATTCCACTGGAAAGTAAATGTGCGTCAGTATTAAAGCTGTGCAGTATCATGATATTCACTACCTTGTCCATCTGCTTCTGTATGTTTTTGTTCATTAATAATTTGCTTACAATATTACATAACAAGTTGTCCGTGTGTATCTCCAAGTGTCTCCATTATCTTACAAGTGATCTTTTTTTTCCTCTTTTCTATACAGTGTACTTCCAACAAACCACAATACATATTTTTTAAAATGCAGTTTAATTTACTATTTTTAAAAAAAATATTATTTCTGGTTTTTAAACCGAAAACATTTATTGTGAATAATGTGCTTTTTAAAAGGGGATGTTGTGGCGGCACATAGTTTTCCAATTTGTTTTTTTTAATTTGTTTATTGACTACAGCTTGTTCATGAAAAAGTATGACCTCTTAATGTGTTTCATTGGTATTGTTAGTGCAGCAAAGTTTAATTGCCATAAGAAGTTGGTTAATAGTATTGTTGAGCTGTGTATTGTATATTTACTGGGGAAAAAAATAAAACACATTCACATTTCAAATTTATGTTAAAATAATGTGAGTAAGGAGTCAATATGTGAAAAGAGTAAATAAACGTAAATAACCTAAAAAAAACCCTAAATAAATCAGTCCAATGGCTAGAAGTTGATGCTAGACAAATTCAAGACTGGAAATAATATGTAAATTTTTAACTGTGAGAGTAATTAGCCATTGGAACAATTTACCAAGGGCTATGGTGGATTCTCCTCCATCTCTGACAAATTTTAAATCACAAATGGATGTTTTTTAAAAGATATGTTCTAGGAATTATTTTGGGGAAGTTCTATGCCCTGGGTTATACAAGAGGTCAGATTAGATTATCACAACAGTCCCTTCTGGCCTTGGAATCTATAAATCTATAAACTGGGAACAAACAGGGAATTATAACATATACTGAGCTATAATGCTCACTGTCTACTTACAGGTACCAAGTATTGCTGAACACTGCTGCTAACTTTCTTAGGAACTCTGGGACAAATTTACCACCAGTGTCAGTGGCATGACATAATTGAAATCAACTCTGCTGTGCCTGTTTAGGCTAGTGGTAAATATTGCTCATCATGGGGGATTTGTGTCTAAGGTCTCATCTAGAGTGAGAATAGTTGTACAAATGTAACTTCAACAATTTAGCAATGTTGGTGCCACACTCCCCAGTGTAGACGTGCTGCATCAATGTAATACAAGGCTTGCAGCTGTATGGCTTACCATGGATTGAAACTGTTTTACATTGATGCAGCACATCTACCCTGGGGATTTGAACTGGTGTAGGTACACTGGTACAAATATCCCCAGTATAAACAGACTCTAAACCAGTTTTCCCTGAGGTTTGCATAGAGTAAATAATAAGGAAAAGACAGCTGAAATAATAAAAAAAAAATCTGTACTTCAGAATACTGTTTGGGCAGCTACTTCAACGATACATACAGAAATACAAATGGCAACCTGAAACAGAATATTTATTAAACATTAACATTAAGGTCCTGATCTAAAGCCCATTCTTTTGAATGAGCCTTTCCATTGATTCAAAGGTTATTAAACCAGGGCCAAATGCCCTGCTCTGCATCTTTAATACATCCCCAAATCATCATTAACTTCAACAGGTCTTTGAAGTGTTTAAGAAATGCAGGACCCAGGTTGCAAATATCTCCCTAAGGTCCTTAAATACAACAGAAACAGTTTTTGTACTTTGTGGTACACAAATTCTTGGGCGGGGGGGAGAGGGGAGAGAATTCTTTAAAACACATGGATTGTTTTAATGTATTTATTAAACTATACTGAGAGCTAGAAAATTATGAATCAGTCCGAAATAACTCTAGCTTGTGTTTGCCTCCAACCTGTATGTTGCCTGACAATGGAAAAGTTCAGCAGCAGCGTTGAGGAAGAGTCCTGAAATTTGAAAAGTAGATGTGCTTTATTTTAGGCCATGTCCATTGTTGTTGTTGTTCTTGTTTTTCAAATTAGTGGAGATTGAGCTGAGGAGTGAAGGCAAAAAAAAAAGATGGGAACTCTAACTTTAAAGGTTCTATTCTGTTCTGTAATAGACTTTTGAATTCACTTACATGCTTTTGTCCACAAGTTAGACATATGTAGTTCTCACAGTCTTAAAAAATAGTTGATTTTTTTTGGTAACACGTTCACCACATCTGGAACCCTTTAACTAAAAATAAGTTCTCTCTGAAAACCAAATAGGACATGGACATGGATTCATTCAGGATTTCTATTAAAAATTGGAAGAAGTATAGCAAGCAATAAATAAAAATATAAAATGGGATATGACAGGATAACACTGGAAAAATCCTTGAAGGGAGCACACACCCAGGAAGGAAAGGGATTCCTGAGTGAAACAAAGAGTTAAAATTTTGAGTAATGTGATGAAACCAGAAAATATAATTTCATCAGGAAAATTCTTTTATTGCAATCAGTAATTCCTCTCCTTCCTGGGTGTTTACACCCTTCAACAACTTTTCAAGTGTTTTGCTATCACATCACCACACCCTTCCTTTATCCTTGCTGTTATAAGGGCTGCTGCCCCAAGGCAATGTTCAACAATGGAAGTGAGGGAAGGAGTCCACTGCCCCAGAATGGTCTCTGGAAAGTATGATGTTTCCCATGGGGCACTGTTGCCTAGTGCAGAGGGTGATGTGGAGCTGTAACTCCACCTGCTCTCTGACCGTGTCTAGCATTCCTCATATTTGTAGCCTTCATAGAATCATAGAATCTCAGGGTTGGAAGGGACCTCAGGAGGTCATCTAGTCCAACCCCCTGCTCAAAGCAGGACCAAACCCAACTTGCACAGTTATTTGTGTTTGACAGTGGACTATAAAGATTAAGGTGTCTTGTGATCTTGCCTCCCCTTTTGCACTCACACAGGGACAGAGTTCAATGTACCTCATAGTTTTTAGCTCTTTATTCTTATGTCAGTTCTTCTAGCCTGAAGCTTTCTTGCTGCTCTTTTCTGGTTTGGTTTTGTTTTGTTTTATTGTCAAAAGCTTCATAGTAGTGAGGTGCCTGGAGTTGTAGACAATATTCCAGGTGTATAATAAGGCTGATGCCAAAATACCTAGTGCATTTGCAAAATGACTCACACACATGCACGCATGCTCTCTCTCTCCATGTTAACACCCTTCCCATCACATGCACACACTAAAAGCCATACGGGTTTGGAAACCTATGCCAAGTCTGAGACTTAACCTCTGGGCAGAACCCCAGCTTTGCTCAGAACCTCCCTGTCAAAGTTACACAGTGAGTTGTATTTGGGACCCCATTTATAGCTCCTCTCAAGGGCACCCTTCATATGACAGGCTTCACTTCCTACACTCAGAGGTGGAACTCTAGGGATCAGCCACTCTTAGCCTGGCTTTCTGGGTCAGAGCACCTGTTCAAGGGCATCATTTGCTATAAGTGGAGGGCCCCCCCCCCAGCCAATTATGGCTTCTGCTTCTTTTTGCTGTTCCATCACTTAACTTTGCAGGCTGTAATATAAGCAACATATCATCCTATATGCTGACACAACTTTGCCTCCTGCCTCCTCAACTTTTCTTAAATGACATCCACAAGACACGTTCCTCTGGGCACTTGAGCCCTGAGCTCATTAAAGTAACTTAAAACAGCTTCTTCAAAAGCAAATGAATAGCTTGTTCACCCAAAGGCACATAAAAGCACAAAATAGGGTTAAAACAATAAATGGCTACCCACCTGGCATTTACACCTTCCTTTTTCCTTGCAAATTTGGGTACGTGCCATTCAGTCAAAGCACAAACCGACACACACTTCTGGGCTGGCAGGAACAGACTGCCCTGCTGCAATTTCTCTCTGTCTTGCCCAAAGTATTTTCCCCTGAGCAGCTGATATCCACTCAACCCCCCTCCACACACCCACACATCCTCTCCAGATAGGTTTTATTAATGGTTTAGCGTGCTTAGTGCTCCCAGCCTTAGCATTACCTGGCTGGCACCAGGCAGCTAGGCATGTCCCAATTAGTAGCCTACCCACTGGTCTCTTAAGGACCCTTTAAGTATTTTCTACCAAGCTAGCTAATCTCTAGTCATTGTTTCAGTTCCTACTTGTTTCCCAACAGCTCTCTACAAAACTGAACCAGTCTATTCACACATCCCAATATGGCTATGCAGTGACTATCTTAATAACTAGGTCACATATTCATAATATATTCATAATATTAGTACAGATTGACTCTACATTCAGCCTACTTAGTGCTGGACGTGGAGCAGCATTAATAGAGGCTGCATGGAACAACTGAGAAGACCTATATTTTGCCTCTGTGGGGCTACTGTGCAATAATCCCACAATAGCCTATTTTCCCTGCTCTAGGTCACCTCCCACTGCTGCCTATAGTCTGTTTGCTGGAAGGCCAGAAGGCCAGTTGTACTGCATCAGCCAAAGCCATAGAGGACCTTTTGTGGCTGCTGCTCCATCAGTTTAAGGGGGGAAACGGGTCATGAAGGCAACTAATCCAGGCAATACCACATCTGTGATTTGTCTGTTCTTGGATGCTGAATGAGCCCCTTAGGGAATACTGGAGACTAGTGTAAATTAGCACATCCTTGAGGCTTCAAGTATGCTCTAATTTATGCCAAGCACTTGACCCAGAATACTGGGAAACACAAAGGTGAATTAACATGGTCTTTCTCCTCTCCTCATCCTCCACCCCTTGGTCCCTGTGCTGATCATATCTTGGTCAGAAATAGCAGTCAGAACCATGGGCAGGCACATGGTATCCCAGATGCAGCACAAAAATGCCTTGGTTTCTCTGTGTGTGTTGGCCGGGGGTGGTTTTGGTGTTTTTGTTTTGTTGCTTTTGCTACCATTTCGCATTACAAGGCTCAATGGGGATTAGGTGCCTCCATAGTTTTGAGGAGCTGGCCGTGGCAACATCGCTGCTATCCAGGTTTCATCCTCCCATTGACTGTCTCTTTCGATTCTTTCGCCAGTTCTATTAACCTGTTTTTTTTTCCAGAATGGATCTAATGTTCTTTCCAATATTCCTTTTCATAACTTTTCTTTATTCACTGGTGGTCACTTCTTCTCCCCATTTAGTATCATCTATGAGTTTGATTCACATGCTAACTACTCTTTTTTCTATTAATGACTATATTAATATGAGGCCTACCATGGCAATCACCCACTAGAGTTCCCAGTCCATCTCATTACCAGTTCCTTTCGTTTACCCTCTTTTAACAAAGGTCAAACCTACTTGATTATGTTCCGATCCATGATACTGGACTCACGATAAAAAATTGTCACTGAAAAAATGATGTTTTAATATGTATTCTGTTTAACATGCTTTTTTTTGCTAACTTCCATACATATTAGTCATCTCTTTCTAATGTGTAAAAATGAATCAGCCCATAGGATGCATCTTGTGCACCTAAAAAAATTACCACCGTTCAGAAGAATTATAGCAAGTGTTTTCCTTTCCATGTTGAAAGTATCAACAAATTGTACACTTGCATTTATTTTACTGATGAAATGCAGAATAAGGCTTACATTTAGTTTTTCCAAAAGTCAGTTGCCATTTATGTGGGTTAGCCCTCATTTATGCTGATCAATGCAGCTTTTGACTTCAAGGATCACATTAGTATTTCTATGCTGTGTTGAAAAGCAGGAAACTGATGTGCACCAATTTGCGAGCCACTCGGATGCAGGTAAAGAATATA
The DNA here is from genome assembly GCF_020497125.1 of Mauremys mutica. Classification (NCBI taxonomy): domain Eukaryota; kingdom Metazoa; phylum Chordata; order Testudines; family Geoemydidae; genus Mauremys; species Mauremys mutica. The sequence goes on along the minus strand of NC_059072.1, from coordinate 185,455,982 downwards.
ACAGCTTGAGCAAGTGCTAATTAGAGCCAATTAAACTTAATTGACCTCCTTTGGCAGTAAAATGCATACTAGAACTCTGTCCTTGCAGAGCGGAGATACTGCCTCTAAGCATATGTGTGATGCATAGTTTCATGTAGCAGCCTGTAATGATGTGGATTTAACAACCAAAAAAAAAAGGCTTGCCCCAATTTGTCCTTATAACTGAGTTCCACTGTATTTGGGCAGTACAATGTAAGTGAGAGTTCTGCCGTGAGAGATTTAAAAAATCAATGTCTATAGTGCTGATGAGTATCCCTAGATAATAATTTATTGCTGTACTAAGCTGTCATTTCCAGGAGTGAACGAAGAAGAAAAATACAGCTTCCCTGCTACAGGTAAATTAGTGACATAGGCAGCTCCTCTCCCACATATTGGACAGGACTCCAAAATGCAGCGGTACCAAAACAATGGTGGGAAAACAGGGAAATGAGGATGGGAATTGTAAAATTCCATACATGCCTAAATGTGTCAGTGGTGACCTGTTAACTACACATCCCTGGAATGAGCGTGAGCAATTTCCACATGGGGGCCACATTTATTATCAAACAATAGTTGGTCCAAGTGCCAGTTAATGTGCTTTACTGATTTTCTTAGCAGGAACAAAGTGCAATTGACTTACTAGCTAGGCCTTGCTAATAACAGCAGTAAAGATGCTAGTCACCACCAGGGCGGAGGGAGGGGAGGTGTTAGATGTGCAGGGTACAACACAAACAAACATGAACTGAGTCCAACTGAAATAGAAAAGAAAACAAATTCACAAACAAGTCAAAATTGCTTTCTACTCAAGCACAGCACAACCAGCTACCAGCCTTCAAATAGGAATTTCTTTAGGGGGAAATTAAGAGCAATATACAGTGATGGCAAAGCATGCAACAATAATTTACAGAATGATCAAGTGCCAACAGGAAAAGAAACAAATAAAGCTATAACCCGAAGAGGGAGAATGCCAGGAAGTAAAGGACCTAAACAAAGAAAAGGCTGTGTCATAAAATGTCACAAAAAGAAAAAAAAAAGAAAAAAGAGGGTTTTCTTTTATTTCCAACAGACCTTAATTGTTGTTGGCATAGAAATTACCTACTTACATTTAAGACAAAAGGCTAAGCTGAGAAACACAGAAACAATTAGCAAACAGATCTTAGAGTTAAGAGAGAGCGATGCAATATAGAAAAAGCACAATTAGTCATTAATCGTTTGAAAACCTTATATTCTTGAGTCAATGGAGACATTTTTGCTCTTAAAAAGACAATTTATTCAATTTTGTATTGAAAATAAATCCCTCAAATGATTTTGCCTCATCACCTCCCCCAGTGTAAATACTGGGTTCTGTCAAACAAATCCTACACTGCAAAGCCGGTTAAGTTTTGCTAGATTAGCCCACCAACAATGCACCTGTACTGTTTCTTCTTTGACACTAGGCCTTTACTGTGGGAATTGGTATTTTTACTTGTTTGCCCCCAACGTGGTATAACTTTCATTCTAAGATATTTCAGGTTTTGCTTTTTTATTTTGTTTCCATTTATAAAATTTCAGTTGTATATTTGTGCTGTGTGAAAAATAAGCGTAGCTATCCTAGGCTGCAGGGTGGAGGAGCAGGGGCAGGTGAGAGACCACTAGATGTCTCTGAAAAATAGTGGGGTCCATTGATAAGCATATTTAAAAGACAGATCAATAGTATCAGCCGGTCAGGGAATGGTCTTTCTCTTAGGTTTCCAAGCCCAGCTACAGTATTTTTTTTTCTTAAGTAAGTGTTGTTGAGTGTTTCAACCATACTTCTGGAGAAAATGAAAGAGCTCAATTTAATTTTAACAGCAACAAATTTAAGGGCATGTGTAGTAGTGTCTTCTGTACCATACTTTGAGCCCTTGAAGCATTAATCATGACTCTGGGTGAATCAATAGCAATTTAGGAGCTACGTATAGGAACATAATTTGATACATCTGGTCTAATACCCTGCCTCCAGCAATGGCAAAATACCTGGGGTGGCATCCTGGCAAATGATTGACAACACTCCCATTGATTCTACCCCGACTGTAAAGGAAGTTGAAACACATAAAGTAACTAATGAATGATATTCATGGAGGGAAGAAAGGAAATTGTAGGTACTGCTTTTTAGCCAGTTAGTATGAGATGACATTATCTTTGTCTCTGCTTGTAGTAAAGAGGGATCCATTCTCTTGTTTAAATACAGCTAAAGTGTTTTTTTAAATGCCAGTAGTAGGCATAAAATGTGGTTTATGTCATGCCTACTAGATGGCATGGTTCTGTCTTCTGTGTACTCTCATAACTCACTGGGATTAGCTCTTTCTACCATTCCCCAGATTTGTGTAGATGCATAAGGAAGTGTCAGGGACCTCTTCCTTCACTGGTCCAATAACACTTTTTGACCTTTAGGGACTAGCCCAAGCCCCAGGTGTTCTCCCAGGAATTTGGACATTATAGTACCATACATCTAACTTCTTCCTGTGCTGCTGCTGACACATAGTAGTCCAGTTTCTCCAATGATTATGATCACTCACTAATTATGGCACTTCTTCCCAGGTGATGCCAGCATATGCAATATCCACTATACCTGTCTTCTGCAAGTTCTTCCTCACTTTCTCTTTTCTTCCTTGGGTACCCATTTCAATGCTTGCTTAGCATGGCACCCATCTGCCGTATGGTGCACATGTCCCAGCCACCTGAGCCATCTTTCTTTGATGATATTTTCTAACATGTGCTGGTCTGTCAACAGCCTTACTCTTGCATGTGTTATTTTTGTCTTTCCATAAAATGTGTAATATCTCCCCCAGCTATCTATTCTATAGAGCTGCTTGAAGTCTCCCCTTTGTACTGGAACAGTGGCTAAATGCAATCTGGAATCTGAACTACATTTCTTTGTCTATTGGTATAACAGTCTCCCCCACACAACGTTTGTGATCTCTTTTGAGTTTGTTAAAATGTGGCTACAAAGAGAAAATTATCAGAGTCACCATCAGTTAGCAACAGTGCCAATCCCAAGCTCAGATAAAAGATGCGGGTTCTGTAGTTGGGTTTGCATCCAACTCAGGTAAAACTTTATTGCAACAGAAACTGTTCAGTTAAACCAAAAATGGAGTATGGTTGGTGCAGATGGAGCTCAAAACCTAACTATGACAGATCTCAGCGAAAGGCAAAAGAAGCTGAGATTTTGAGACATTGAATGCTGATGACCAAATCTGTAACAAGAGTAGGCATGTGGAATGTATGTACTTTGTATATTATGGGAAAGTTGGTACAGGTTACATGGGAAATGAAAAAATGCCACCTGAACATGCTTGTCATCTATGAGATGAAATGGACAGAGAGTGGCAAGATGGGCTCTAATAGTGTTACAATCTTATACTCGGCAGGAGGAATGCATGAAAGAGGTGTAGGAATTTAACACCACAGCAAACTGTCTTGGGAGCCAGTGAATGACAGAATAACAACAGCTGGGCTGCAAACAAGACATTTCAAGTGTACAATAATCCAAGTAAATGCGCCAACAAATGCAGTAGGCAACAGTGAGCAGGTATGAGCAGATGCAGCAAGTATTGGATGACGTGCCTAACCCTGACATCAAGTTGATGACAAATGATTTCAATGCACAAATTGGCAACAACTGTACTGGCTCAAAAGGAGTCTTGGGTTCAGCAACAGAAAGCATTCCAACTGATAATGACTGACAGTTCTTGAAACTCTGTGGCACATGTACCCTAAAGATAGAAGTCCATCTCTTCAAGAACAAGAGGATTAACATGGAGATCACCAAACAACACAACTGTCAACTGAATAGCCCATATGTGTGTATATCTAGGAGATGGGCATCTTCTTTGAGGGATGTCAGAGTCCGTAGCGGATTTGGACATTGCTAACCATAAATGTTCTGTGTTCTCTTAATCAAAAAACATCTCTCCAGAATCTCATGTCTATTTTATACAGTCTATGGAGGAAAATGCTACAATACAAGATTAAATTGAGGCAAAATTGCTTCTATTTCAATTTCATGTAGCTATTTCAGTTTCTAGTTACCCATATGTTAACCAGTTGATTTCAGCAGGGTTCATTTCAGAGAGGAAGGGTGGCCCAGAATTTAGAGGGGTAGTCTGGGATTTGGGTGACCCAGTTGCAAATCCATGCCCTGCCATAGATTTCCTGTGTGATCTAGAGCAAGGCACTTAGTCTCTCTCTAGGGCTGCTGTGAGAATAAATATGTTAAAAACTGTGAAATGCTCAGAGACTGCTGTAATGGGGCCATATAGATAGATAGTCTCAGTACACAAAAAGCTATCTGTCCCTTTAATATTATTAGGAATATTTTTTTCAATATCAGTACCATATAACTATTACTTCAGAATGATGATGAAGTATTATACCATTCTGTACTATCTACAGTGAAATTATCTAGATTCTAAAACCTCCCATCATATGAAAATAATTTGACCTATAAAAAGATTGGTCAAATGTTCCCATCCAGGACAGCATACCACCTTGGTAAGGTATTCGGTTGATAACACAGTGCTGGGTGACAGCGCTGTATAAATGTTCTTTTAGAAAATACCGTTAATAGAAAAAACAAGACATTTTCCCCCACTTCCTCTGTAATTCTGCTGTAACTCACCTTGTAAACTCAATGCAGCAGATTTAAGGTTCTAATTTTTTTGTAAACAGTACAGTGCTTTTACACTTTTCTTCTGTATGGGACCAGTCCTACAAGCCTCTGAGCACTCCCACTGATTTTATTGGGACTTGGTAGTTAGCATCCCGCAGGATGTGCTCAGCACTGCAGCTGATCAGAAAATGTTGACAAAAAATACAAACAAAATATTTCCATTTTCCTATCAGGCTGATTGGCCCCTTTCAGGTTCAGGTGGAGAGAACACTAAGAAAATATTGTTGCTTTGATTTTAGAACACTTCTTACACTTCTTTTAGAAACTGAGTTGTGGGCTTAGTAAAACAAACCTTGAAAATTAGATTACAGAAAAACCACGGTTAGCTGCCAAAAGAAGATAGTTACACTTAATTCACTACTCTGCCTGTCACCTCAGCTAGGTAATGTTTGTAAACAGATTATAAGTAGTGGAATATTCTTAGTGCTTAAAACACTAACAATACAGCACTCCAAAGCAGGGAATGTGCTTCTCAGCTCAGGTAGCCCAACATGCAATAGCTCTGCTCAAGCTAATGAGCTAAAAGTAGTATGGACTAGCTTCCTGAGTACAACCCTGCCCAGACTCCCTAAGGATATGTTCAGGAAGTTAGCCCAAAACACCACTCAGGCTAGCTCAAGCAGAGCTACAAGCTTTGAAGCACGCGCCCAGCTACAGAGTAAATTTACCCTAAATGAATCCTCTGAAACAAGACCAATGAGAGACAAAATGCCCTATGATGAATAGCTCCTTTTCTCTTTGGACTGCTTCTCAGTGGTTTGAGCATTGGCCTGCTAAACCCAGGGTTGTAAGTTCAATCGTTGAGGGGGGCCACTTAGGGATCTGGGGCAAAATCAATACTTGATCCTGCTAGTGAAGGCAGGGGACTAGACTCAATGACCTTCTGTGCGTCCCTTCCAGTTCTGTGAGATAGGTATATCTCCATATATTTTTTTTCACAGTCTAAATCTGTTTATCAAGTTGAATGTTGTTTAAAAGGATGCTGAGATTAGGTTATTCTCAAGTAGCTTTTGATAGCTTCAGGGTACTAGTTTTTGGAAGCAATGTTATAATGCTGCAATGTGTCCCCTCTCCTTTTGCTGGTATGTATTCCTACCATAGAGCTCAGGAAGTACTGTCAGGACAGCATATCTTTATTTAGGCAGACCATTGTTTATTGCTTAAATGATATTCTGGGAGATTTTTCAACTGTAGCACGGCTGCCAGCGGTTAAAGTTTCAAAACTTCATAAATGTCTGTGCTTAGTAAGATCAGTCCATCTGGCAAATTGACAACATTTAAGATTTTGAGGGAAATCATCAACAGGACTGAAGCGAGCCAATAATTTTCATTGTATGATGAAGTCCTCATTATGGCAAACTGAAACCTTTACGTAGTGTAAATGTCTGTGATGTTAAGAAAAGGCAGAGGGCAAGGGGCACCTAGATAGCAGGTAATGAATTGCAGCAGGCTTAAGCAGTTCAAGTGTACCCCAATTCTTTAATGTCATGAAATATGGCTGAAAAGTGTCTTGCAGGGTGTCAGACAATGAGAATGTATTTACATACCATATAAACAGGCCCATCAAGCTAACAAGGGGTGAGTCAAGCCTCACACTATCATGGCAGAGAGATGGAAAATCACATGTCTGATGTTCATTCAGTTGCACTGGAGGAGGCAGGAACTAAAAAAAATCATTTTAGCAGAAACAAGTTAAGTGGGGAAGACATGGTAGGAAACTTCCTTCAAGACAGACTCTATGTTGACTACCTCATCGCTGGAAATAGAGTTTTATCTGGAAGTATCCTTCAGAAGAATCCATTTCAAAGATTCACTGAACTATAAAAGAAAGGGGCCAAGAAATCCCATATTATCTATCTTTCACCTAACACGACAAAGGTACCAGCCCTTTAACTTTTGGGGGACAGATCGTGACCCAGGAATTTGGTCAGCCATCTTGATGGAAACGTGAGGATTTTGCCTTGAATCAAGTCTAGCTTGTTACATTTTAGTTACAAGATAAATAAAGATTTCTAGTAACCATTTCTGATTTTAATTCTTATAATTGTACTCCTTTAAAATCTGTCTCTTTGGAATTAAACAGACTTGTTTTATTTTTAATCTAAACCAATCGAGTGCTGTGTTTAAACCGAACTGTTTTGTAACTCCTGTTAAAACAACAAACTGTTGAATATTGGCTCTTTAAAGGAGCAATGAACCTTACATTTTTTCTGATTGTCCCAGGACAGGGTTAGAACACAGGTTTGAGGGGAAATTAAAGGTTGACAAGTGTGTGGAATCATTTTACCAGTTGTTACCCAGGTTGATTGAAACCAGTGGAAGTCTGTGGTATTGTTGGCAGGCTCTGAGATCCACTACATAGACGTAGAGTGTAAGTTTGCTGCTGACGGTGGGCATCCCAGGAGGAGAGCTACGGTAGCAAGTCACTGTGAGACACACAGAGTTACAGGGTAAGAGGTGACACAACTCTTTGCTGGTCTGGACTGCACCCCATTATCCTTGCTGCCTTGTGCCTGCACTTCTAATAGTGATCATACACTGAAAATATGTTGTTGCCAAGAGGGCTTGCAGACTTCATGGATACCATTTCCTTCAGACACTGGAAGGGCCCCTCATATTCTGTAAATGTCTTTATTTCTCAGCTCCTTTTAATGTTAATTTCCTAGCATATAAAAGCTGGTAAATGTCAGTTAAGATAACTATCAACTTGCAATCAACACACACCACAGGAATGTATGTCTTGTAGAACACTGAACAGAGCGGATCATTCAGTAATAAGCGAGTTCTGAGGGAGGACAAGTTAACTCAAAATGCTTTATGTGTTTGTCAGATTTAATTTGAGGGTTTGACTGTTTTCAGCTTCAGAAACACTTGTCAGAGATGGTCAAGACATGCTGAAAGGTACTGCAGTGAATAATAAAGCTATCCTGCTATAATCTTCAAAATTGCTTGTATTATACTGAAGTGAAATTATATGACTTAGACCTGCTCGTGGATTCTGTGAAGGTGAATCAACATCACTAATACTTGTGGGTGTTGTTTTTTTCTCCTGACGATGCTCAGTTTTGTCTCACTAGCTGGTACATTAAAAAGAAAGTAGCAGTCCATTATCAGCATAGCACTATTAATAAAGCTCTGCTGGATGACAGCGCTGTATAAAAGATGTTCCGTTAGAAAATATTGTTAAAAACAGAAAAATATATTTTCCCTAATGTCTATGTAGCTCTTTTATGGCTTGTCTACATGGCACGCTAGTACGTGGCGAGCCAGGATGTGAATCTACATCACACCAGCTTGCCAGCAGTAACGTCTCATGTGGACATGCTACAGTGCAATGAAAATCCCAGACTGCAGCCTGGTGTACTACACTTTCAAAGAGGAGTAGGGTCAGTGCAAATTGAATTAGTGCACACTGTTGTTTGTGTACATGCAATGTTTCTGCACACTATCTGGGCAGTCCTCCATCGGCTATCCCACACTGCTTTGCTCAGATGGCCCTTTCCCCCATTTAAGCCTGGCACAGGACCAAGGTCATCCCATTTGGTCCCAGAATCAAATATGTCAGTCTTACAGAGATGTTACTCCATCACACATCTCATGAACCTATTTGGCATCACACAGAGATCCTTGATCTCCTTGACATCTGGGGAGACGCACTGGTATCCCAAGCTCTTGTGACTGACCACCCATTAAGCAACGTTTCAAGGACATCACTAAGCAGATGGCCAAGAAGGGTCACAGCCAGGACTCTGACCAGCGCCATATAAAGAGTGATGAGATCAGGAAAACTTACAAGAAAACAAGAAACAAGTTTGGAGGTGCTCATTGGACCTGTCCATTTTGTGAGGAGCTGGACAGGATTTTTGCCAGCATGCTACTATGGACCCAGAAGTAGATTACAGTTTTGTGGGGCCCTGGGCCAGAGCAAGTGGGGACCCCCTCCATCACTTCTGCCTCCAACCCCCCTTCCCCTAGCTTGTCCCCTGCACTTCTGCTGTAGAAATGGAGTTGGGGCTCAGGGGCTTCCTCTGCTCCGCCCACCCAGTGCTCCTGCCGGGGAGTGGGGTCTGGGTGTGGGGGCTTGCCCCACCCAGTGCTCCTGCTGGGGAGTAGGGTCTGGGTGTGGGGACTTGCCCTGCTCTGCCCGACCGGCGCTCCTGCTAGGGAGTGGAGGAAGCCCCCATGCCCACTCACTAGCAGGAGTGCCAGGCGGGCAGGTGGAGTGGGTTAGAGCACAAGAGCGCCCATTTTTCTGGATCCTCCCAATTAGCCAGGGCCCCTGGTCACAGGCCCCATTGACCCAGTGTCTAATCTGCCACTGTACAGACCCAATGACATTGGGGAGTGTGGTACCCTGCCACTGCTACCACCAAGGAGACTGTGGCCCCTGAAAACAAGCATGAATCATCGGAAGAGGACAATGAAGAGCTCTCCCCACACCAGGATCTCTGCAGAACTTGGGACCTTGAGAGTGGCTTTGTATGAAGCCATCCCTACTCCCAGCCCCCATTCCAGCCTGGGACACAAGAATTAGATCATCTTGTGGGGAGCTCAGCAGATAAGTATCTATATTTTCAATTTATGATGATGATGTGATACTGCTGTGGTAACTTCTGCTCCAGGTGCCTGAGGGCCATTGTTTTTTTGAGTGGATATGAGCTAGGTGCCTTTCCAAGTCACCAGATCCCACCTCCCTGTCTCCCTCCCTTACCCAGTGTCGTCCCCTTTCCTTCCACCCACAGGAATATGTTTTCAAAATGGCATCTGGGATCTGTACTGCTGTAAGTTCGCTCTTGTAGCCACTCTATGATGATGGGAGAGAGCGCTCCTGTCAACATAATAAAACCACCTCAGTGAGCAGTGGTAACTATGCCAGTGGGAGAAGCTCTCCCACCACCATAGCACTGTGCATACTACCACTTATGCAAGCGAAACTTATGTCACTCAGTGTTCTTTTCACATCCCTGAGTGACAGAAGTGTTGCTGGCATAAGTGGTAGTGTATACATGGCCTAATTCATGCTGCTGCACCGACCATTGACTGTTGAGAAGCCTATGCCATCAAGGGCACATACCCACCTACTGATTTCCTTTTCCTTCCCCCATCTGTCCTGCCCAGCAGATGCCTACCCCTACCAATAACAAACCCACCTGTGTGCTTAAAATGGCATCTGCATGACACAGCCACAACCTCCCCTGCCCTTCTCCTTGCACTGTGGATTCAAATAATGAAGCCTTGCCGTTGTGCCAGATTCAAAAGTTTACTGAGACAGTCATTACAGAAGAAAATAAGGTTATTTTAGATTTCACAGTTTCCATGAGGTATATGTAAGCATTAGGCATTGCATGCAAGTACACATAATAAGGCTAATGCTTCCAAATGCGAAATATATACCTGTACAGCATGGCAAACAGGGTTTTGTACAGGAAAAGAAGATTAGCTTAGGAATTGCATAGCCATGCAGCTTTTAAGTCTCTCAGCTGAGGTATATCAAATATCATTTTCATCATTATTGCAATCAAATAGACAAAGGTGGCATAATGGCTTTTCACAGGGTTACATATTTCATAGAAAAAGACTGGGAGCCATTAAGGTTTTAAACAATCAGCATACAACCTGATCTATTTTTCAATGTACTTTCTGCATGTCTGCAGAAGAGATAAAGCGGAATCTAAGGCTAAGAAATTGCTCGGTTTCAGTATAAAAATTCAGCAGCCTGGCAGCATTATCATTGCCCCTGGTATAGCTAACGACTCCCTATTCCCCCTGCAGCACTTCTGGGGGAGGGCCATCTTGGTGAACAATATCACAGCATTGCTTGCTAGTCTGACCTATGCTTTTTTTGAATAAAGCCCACAAAACACCAATTTTATACTTAAGAGTTGTGTCATGGGTTTTTACCAAAGTATAAAAGCTTTCACACAATGTACGATAAACAATACCACAATGTGCCACTTCTAAATCAGCTTCAGTGCACTGAGTCCTCGCGGTTTACACTTTGCAAGCAGAAACTCTGCCGGCTGCTCATGCCGCTAAGCAGTCTCTGCCCCTCCGCCTCCCACCTAGCATTAAGATTTTCTCCTTTGAGCTCGCAAATACTGTGTCAAACACAACATGCACCTAGAATCCTAGGTAAATATCCCTCTGCAGCTTGTAAACTAGCCATAACACAGCACTGCCTTATTTCAAATGGCCAAACGCACACACCACTCTGCAACTGCTGAGGTCATAGTTAAAACAGTTCCTTCCTTCTGACCAAGTACACTGTAAATAGCTTCATTAGCCAGGAAAGGGTAGGATAAACCTTGTGTCCCAGAATGACCAGAGCATTCTTTACATCATCATTGTCCAAAGCTGTGCCAAAGATACCCTGTGTTGACAGCTCAAATAAGGCCCTGAAAGCTGCTATATATTTGAAGTTGCCAGTATTGTGACATGGAGCATTGTTGTGGCTGAGAACAATTTGAAAATGACATGTCCTGTCAAAACAGTCCTAGTCTGCCCAGAAGCAGAGGAACCATAGGATGAAGGAAGCATGGGATTTTTGAGGTTTAACTCCCCCAAGTCCCAGAATTCCACTGTATCCCAAAATGTGCAGTAAGAAAAATCCCAGAATGCACACAACGCTGCAGCAAAGCAAAGCAAAGGATGGGGGGAGAGGATATCCACCCAGAATGCCACATGTTTAGTGTGGACCAAGTCCCTGTCAAGTGTAAGCAATTATGCAAATTGAAACAGGGCACAGCTGTCCTGTGTGCACTCTGTTACTCCAGCATACATACTGAACACCAGGTAGTGTACATCAACTCATTGTGCAATAAACTTCCTGTGTACACAAGCCCTTAGAGGTACATTCACCCACTGACATGTAGCGACAGATTCTGATATCCTTACTATGATGAGTAGCACCTTATTCCACAACAGCTCCATTGAATGCAAAGTGTCTACTTGTGGAGTAAGGTGCTACTCAGTGTAACAAAGCGGAGCAGCATCTGATCCATGGTGACTCATACAATACAGGCCACTTTGACCCTCCTTCTGTGTGTGCCTTCATTTTTTACACATGAATGTGGATCCCTGTAGATTGCTGAAGACCCTCCCCCTTTTATGTTTTTTGGAAAAGTTGGATTTTTGCTTTTGGTTCCACTAAAACTCATTTGCTAACTGTTTGTTTATTGCGCTTTTCTTCCATTTCTTTGTTGCGGATATTATTTTGCTCTTTTGTCCCAAGATACAGATTATATGTGGCCTCTTAGTTGTGCAGATAGTAGATTTTGAAGCTTCAGAGCCAACATGTTCCCTATTGTACAAATAGATTCACTTATAGCCTGCCTAAATGTATGCACATGTCTGTCTGCTAAGTTACGTTATACTCTTTTCACAACTATGTGTTGGATATCTGTTCAGTTGTTCATTACTTTGGTACACTGACAGAGTCTGATGACAAATCCTGACCCAATAACTCTTCATCCATTTTAGAGGATTCATTATCTCCTAGAAAGGTCTAGTTTCTTTCTCTGACATGCTATATTAACTCATGTGTGCTGTATAATTGAAAGGTTTACTCCAATATTTACCTTTCCAACATTTTCCTTCAACTGTGAAAGTTATTGCTGCTGATTTTACCCAGGAATTCAATAAACAACTTCTCTATCTCTAATGCTAAATCCACTTTGCCAGCTAGCTATTTGGAATGGTTTCAATTCAAAATAACTAGTTATGGAGAGACAGTACCAAGCCAGCATTCTGGGTCAGCTATAGTCATAAATCATCATACAACCTGGCATTGATTAATTGTCTTGGCCTAGAATATTTAGGAGCTTTATGAGAAGGCTGGCTACACCATGGTTATAATATTAAAAGCAGGTGCACTGGGATACATTTTCCACCTACTGGATGGAATTGGATATGTAAGCAATATGCTTCGTGGGCAAATTTCAGAGAAATCTATTGAAATTTTAAATTTGTCTTCAATTACTTTTACCAGAGTTTTCTTTCAACTGAATTTCTATATTAGGTCTCCAAATGAGTGTGAGCAAGGTGGTCCTGTGGCATAAATCAGACTCACCTGTCAGTAGTGATATGAGGAAAAATAGTCGACATGGCATAATTTAGTATATTAAATATCTTTATAATAAGATTGCCAGTTCTTCAAAGTTTCCTGTGAATGATGTGGACTTCCGGTGGTGATTTTGACTAGTATCTGAATATGGTCCTCCTTGGATTCCAAGGCTGAGTTGCTCTCACAGCTGGTAAATATCAACAGAAAATATGCTGTTGATTCTGACAATAGGTTGACAATTAATTAGCTTTTTATTTCAAGACTGATGTCTCTTTAACACTGTAGCCCCATTGTCTGAGATTTCCCTTTGTTTTTCCCAACTCACCCACTTCTCTTTTCAAATGGCTGCATCTCTCTCTCTCTCTGTGTCTCTCGCTGACAACAAAACCACTGATGCACATTATAATATTTCTCTACATTTTATATGTGGTTTAAATTGCCTGAATTTGATGTTAAACATATTTTCCAATACCTTAATCTGCTAACATATGAATAAATGTGGTGGAAAACTACCTAAACATAAAATACCACTTTGTCATTGAACAGAAAGTGTCATTTCATTTACAGACTGTAATAACACATTTAATTACTTTCAATAAAATGCTTGTTTCTTCATTTTACCTTATGCTACTTCTACTAGTTTATAACATTCCTGTCTCTCTCTCTCATTTTCTGAATCTTTTTCCTTTTACTTTCCCTCAGATTCCCTGTCCTTGTCCCATCTTCCAATCTTTCCCTCCATTAACTCTATTTTCCCTCTCTCTTTTTCTCCCCAGTTTATCCTTGTTCTTCTCCTCCACTCCCCTTTGCCCCCTCCCCCGCATGCTGAAGGGCCTTCAGCCCCTGACTACTAGACAACACTCCCCATGAGCAAAGACCATCATAGGGACATAGTACTGATTTTGGCATATCACATTATGAATCAAGTTTATGATAATATACAATGCCAAAATCCTTAAGTGAATGCTGTTTGGTATTAGTTCTGCTCCTGATGTATCTCAACTAGCAATTGCACATCTTTTTAGAGGGATTAACAATCCCTCAAAAACGGGTAGCAGTTAAAATGGGTGATGTTTAGGACCATAATTCATGCGGACAAAGAAACAGGCAGTTTTTGCATAGAGCGAAGGCAACATCCTGACTACTGAACTTTACGAAGTCAAAATTGGCCTAACCCAAATATTCTATCTTGAAATAATTCAAGCTTTAAAAAAATATATATTTAGATAGTTTTCTGATATAGTGGTGGAATCCTGCCAGGTGCCTATTTAAATCAATGGAAGCTGAAGGATCTGAGCTTCTAGTATGGGTGACTATGCAAATGAGACACTCTGACTATTCTAATTCCTGTACCCAACCTTTGAGCATGCCAAGTGTGAACTAGATAACTGCAGAAGCCTAAACAGACTCAGATCTATCTAAATGATTATGCAGTTAATAAGGTATGTGTCTTCATTCCAAACAACCAGATTCAAAATACTTGCTAAACTTTACACCTCCTCTTGCTATGAGATTTCTTGTGCCCTTCAGCCCTTAACCTCCCTGTAATGTTCTCCCCTTGCCCCAAGATTTCTCCCTTTTTACCCCCCAAATTTCTCCACTTCCTATCCCCTCCCCAGTTCAGCCTGTCAGCAAGGCTATCCCCCTGCCAGGACAGCAACTGCCATTCGCACATGTAATGTACTCTGCACTACCAATCCCAACCTGCCAAGTTGTTGGAGAAACTCCATAACTTATGGGTTTACCTGGCTCTCAAATAGATCTGCCTGCAGGGTTGCCCCATTGGATTGGTTATTCTTCCTTATATTCCAGCTTCCTGGGAAAGGACAGGCAATCAGAGCTTCTCCCTGTGCTATGTGACAGTCAGATCCATCAGCACATGCAGCAGCTAGTACTCTCTCCCTTCTCACTGCTAAAAAGTTGGAGCACTGCTGTAGGAGAAGCAGCTTCTGCCATCTCTGCAACTCCTCATCTTCTCTGTCTCCAGGCCTAGAAGGGGGAAAAGATCTTCAAAGTCCTGTCCCCTTTCCTACAACCCTGGCTTCTCAAAGGTAACTGGAGCAGGGATCCTATGAACTGTTGGAGGTCAGGGGTGGAAGAAGAGAATGAAATTTTAGCTTGCAGGGTGAAGAGGGAGAAACATACTGAAATGCTGAAAAAGAAAGCAGTTAGAGAAGGAAAAAACTAACAAAATGCTGGGATCTCTCTATTTGTCTCATATGCCCATTCCCCTTTTCACTCTCTCCTTCTTCATTATCTGTCTTTATATACATTCATGTAAACTTTGTGCATTTATGCAAATATGTCACCTATGGGATTTTGTGTTCTGGAGGTTGGCAGATACGCCAATTCCTGGTACAAAAGATGAAATAGTAATCTCAGTGCACAGCTTAAATAACATGTCCATTTTCCATTTCCTCATGCAAGATTGCTGTTTCTGCATGGGGTGGAAACTACATAATCACACAAACAGTCTCTAGAGTGTTTCTGGCACTACTAGCTGGAGCACAAATGGTGGGTCACAGGAAAAACTTTGAGAGTTCTATGAAGGATTCAAGTAATCTGCTAAAGTATACATGCCTATAGAAATATTGTTTTAAAGTTACATGAGTGAAATTTGAGGTTGGATGGGTTTATGGCTTACATCAGATGTTATGCCAACTCTGAAAAGAAAAAAAAAAGGCATGGTATGAATTCATTGCAAATTGCTTGGCAGGCATTTTCTTGTTGACATTAAACTAGTTAAATAATTAGGTGAATTATTTTGTACTGTAGATTAGGGATTGGCAGGCTGATAGCTAAACTAGCCTAGCTAGAGAAGTAGTCATCTGATATTCACAGCATCCCTTAGCAATTATAGCACATTAGCCATCAAACTGAAGGGATCAGATTTTTTATAATGTGTAAGATGACATCTGGCATCAATGCTTGCTCAGTTCTGGGCCTCTCCTAGCCGAACACAGTCAATTACACCAAATTATGCTGTTTAGTTTGGAGTACAGGGATTAAACTGGGCCTCCAAAACTTATTTACATTTAAACCAGAGCATGAACTCATACTGAAATTGTGTTTAAAAAACTGTGTGCTTCTCTTATGTTGCTACTATTTCAATAAAATGTCAAGTGTTATTTAGTAAAACAATTTTACTCTGAACCTATAATGCATATAAATACTGAATGTTGTGAATTTATGAATATCCTCAGTGTGGTGCAAAGATTCACATTCAGAAGGATTAAGTAATGCAATAAACACTGCTACATGCTCTACTGCTGTGTTGTCAAGACTGTAACTAATGAAACCATGTTGAAAAGAATCCTCAAAAACTGATTTAGATTTTGTCAATAGAACGTTCATAAAGGCAAGCTTCATGAACTAATAAAGCAATTCAGTGGATGTGTGAAATACGGCATTACCTACTAAATGAAAAAATAAGTGCCTGAGCTATTTGTGACAGTGTGTTTGGTGTCATTGTCTGAAAAATTTGTTATGAAATGTGAAAGGATTAAAAATGATCATTACTTAGGCTAGGATTAGTAATAAATAAGCAGAAGCTTTTTGCTAAAGCCCTAGGTGAACAATGGCTCTAGAAAATGAAACACTGGCAAACTGCCCATCTCCTCTGGGAAAAGACGAAAGAGGCAGCAGTTTCTCTTTGTAAGCAATCAGAACACAGAGTGTGAGCTTCTTCCTGATGCATTAAGAACATCTCAACGGGGCACATGGTATTTTGTGAAGTACACCAATTTAAGCAACACCTAAATTCACAGAGAAACGTACAGATATTGCACAATGGTTTGCCTGGGTTTTGGATGCTGCATGCATATTCGTAAATATTGCTCTCTTTCTCGCTAGCTTTTTTTTTTTTAATTTCCTTTACAAAAATGCTTCTTACAGGAATGAGAGGAGTGAAATGTGACAGCATAGTTTAAAAGTTTATTTTGCTTACATATGTGTGGCTTTGTTTGATTTTGGTGGTGGTGTTTTGTTTTTGTTTTTTGTTTTGCTTGCTTGTTTTTGTAATTTTGTAAATCACTGGAACCAGGAATATTCTGCAACAAAGGAGACACAAGCAACAAAATTTCCTGGTGTATCTTTTGGAACAGATGTTTGGACAATCTGTGGGAATATGTTAAAGATTGTTTTAAAAAATTGGAGCGTTCAGCAGTCTGTTCACTAGGAACTTTTAACTGAACATCATATTTTATTCTGGGAAAATACACAGGGACTTGTGATTATCATGGGTTACTTTTTGGAAAAAATATTTCTATAAAAATATTTATTTGAATTTTTTAGGATATAGCCACCGATTTTTTGGTGTGTGGCATGTGCAAAGATGACCAATAAAGTATATAAAGCATTCGGATACATCAATACAAACTGCCTAGTTATACTAGAAAGTGTTAATGTTTTCTTAGGGAACTCAGCCTTCTAGTCAATAACACATAAAGTACATACATGAGCACTACTCTCTTGTTCTAGTATAGTAAAAACTATATAAGGTCATGGAAGACGTAACAAAAGGTTTTGATGCTTATACTTTATCATCTCATGCTGATGTTCAAATAACTGCTCTGTTATTACTCAAGGCAAGTCATTGGGTCCACAGTCTGAGTCTTTGTCTTCCCAGGCCAAGAAGCTGAAGACCCATTTCAGTCCTCAAAGGCTGAAGTATTGATGCAAGAGCTAATCATGCATTATTAACTGCTTTATAGTGTCAGAGCCAGGATGGGAGATCCTGTTAAAAAGCAGAGCTAGTGGAATGGGATCAGTGGGATACTGTAATCAGGATGAGAGGAAACTAATGAATGGACCTCCAGATGGTGATGAAAAAAAGATGACTACCAATGGAGCTGCTATACAAGCAACCAGAGGGAAGCCTAAAGCATTTCAGCCTGAGTCTGGCCAAATGCTTGGAGGTTGGAAAGATGTTTTCAGCCATACAGTGAAAATTTGAAAACTTTCGGGATAAGTTTTATGAAAACGTTTCACATAGTATAAACCATAACAACCCCTCTCCCTCTCATCCTCCACCGCCAACATGACACATGTTAAAACAAAGTTGGTACTTTTGCAAATGATGACATTTAGAGCACACAGGAATCAGATGTCTGATGACATTTTGAGCACACGAGGAGTCCTGGAGATTCCACTGGAGCTCAATTTCATCTCAGATGTCCCTCTGACAAAAACCAGATTATCATTTACAAAACTAAGGCCCCCATGTGTTGGCAGTGGATAGGGCCTTCAAGTGGGTTCAGCATACTCTTGAAGGCCATTTACACCTCTTAATTCATTTGTGAAGGCAATTAAACTAAACAAAATTAAGGCCACTTTAATCTGAATAAGGGTGTTCACATAGGGGTTTAATACAGTTTAATCCACTCACACCTTTATTTAATTCAGATTAAGGTCCCTGGATGTCCCAAGCCCATTCCTCACAAAATCCAATTGAAATGGAGTCCTTCTATTGACTTCAGTGATCTTTGGATTAGGTTCCTAAACTCTAAATACTTCAGCAAGTGGCTTTTATTTTATGTCCTTGCCTGGCACCAGTGTTTTGGTGTGGTAGTCTGGTTTCACTCCTTAGGGTCCAGGCCCAGGTTTTTCTCAATTGAAGGGTCTCGCAAGAAGATCTGTTGCAATCTCTTGCCAGTTGCTCTTCTGATATGATGAAAGTTAAGTGTGTGTGTGTGTATACACACATACACACACACACACACACACACACACACATATATATATATATATATATACATATATATATATTCCCTTGTTTTTACTCCTGTTGGTTTCCTCATTCATAGGGGCCTACCAATTTCACAGTAGTGAAAAACACGACATGGATGGTGAAATAAGCCTTTCCCTGTGAAATCCAATGTCCCCTTGTTCCTAGGAGCGCCCCAGCAAAGGGGGTTCCTAGCTCTGGCTGGACTGGGGAGGGACAGGACTTGCCCATCCCCTGCTCAGCCACTCTCGGGGTTGGGGAGACCAGACCTACCTCCAGGTGCCTCTGCCTGCTGCAGGATGCTCTGGGACTGTGCAGCAACTCCAGAGGTTCCTGCAGCTGGAGGAGGCTTGTGGAGTTAGATACAATCTTTCCTGTGCTACTGGGAGCGCCCCAGGAAAGGGGGCTCCTAGTCCAGGCTGGGATGGGGCGGGACAGATTTGCTCTTTCCCTGCAGGGCCAATCTTTGGTATCTCTCCCAGCTTCAGATAGCTCCACACCCACTCCTCTCTGCTGTGTCCAGCTCTGAAGGCACCACAGAAATGAGGGTGGCAATCCCATGATCCCCCTACAACAAGTTTGTGACACCCCCCCCCCAAACACCTTTTCAGTTGGGACCCCCACGGTTACAATGCTGTGAAATTTCAGCATTAAACCTCTGAAAACGTGAAATTTAAATTAATTGGAGATATACCAATCTCCTAGAACTGGAAAGGATCTTGAAAGGTCATTGAGTCCAGCCCCCTGCCTTCACTAGCAGGACCAATTTTTGCCCCAGATCCCTAAGTGGCTTCCTCAAGGATTGAACTCACAACCCTGGATTTAGCAGGCCAATACTCAAACCACTGAGCTATCCCTCCCCCGATTACCAATTTTCAACTCCTATGGCCTTGAAATTGACCATAATGGACCGTGAATTTGGTAGAGTCCTATTCATTCATCCTGTTGGTTGGAAATATAGCCCTGTATGGGATAAATTATAGCCAGCATATCATTAACGTAATAGGCTCATATGAGAAAGAGGCCCTTTACTCAGCTGTAAACCCCAGGTCCAGAAGACTGAACTCTCTGCTGCTTCTGTAGGAGAGAAGGGGTATATCCAGCTTTGGCCAGCTTCATTTACATATATGTTTACACATGAGTCCACCTACTGAGTTTTGTGGCTTTTGTTGGAGTTTTATATTTTGACCTGTAAATGTGATAATAATTATTATTTATTATTATACTCATGAAAGGGCATCGAAATTGGGCCAAATATGTCCTGGAGTGAGTGGGTCACTCTGAATGATTAGGTAATTGGCTTTGGTTTGGTAACAAAACTCAAGTTTAGTAGGGCAGAGAGGGATAAGGGGTTTATTTTTTAGGTGGTAGGAGATCTATCCCGATAAGCAGTGTTTCTCTCTGATATGCTTCTTTTAGGCTGTGTTCCCCAGATGGCAATTATGCAGCCCTGTGTAAAGTGAGCTTGTGAGAATGGATTGGACCTGTCTGGTGGTGGTAGCAAGCTGACTTGACAGTGCGGCTGGCCTATTTCATAGGTGGTGGCAGCAGTGAGATGACTTTGCAGTATCCACACCCAACAGATCAGGATGAGGAGGTTATCACAGCACTGAGCCACGTGGAATTCTTCTGTCTCTATTTGACCAGACCAGCAGAGGTCAGCCACCCCTTCACACCTCCTGACTACCACTGAATATAGTTGGATCTGGGAGTGGGGTTTCAGGTAGGTGGTATTTGGGGAAGGACTAAGAGTTCTCAATTTCCTCTTATGTTTTTATTACAAACTTGAGGCTGCTCTAAACTAAGGCAGCCACTTGCAGTCTCCAAGTGACTGTCCATGAGCTGAGAATAGCCAGAGTATAAGAGTGCTCTGGGCATACCTGTGCCTACTCTAATGCTCCCTACTTTAGGCTGTTGGGTTCAGAGCTAGCTACACTGGTTCTGGATAAACTGAGAATTCCCTTGCGCAAAATGGAGTTCTCACATAGGCGATCTAACCCAGTTTCTGGGCCCTTTGGACTGCCTGAGTGACACAAAGAGGCCAGAATGTAACAAGGTTATGGACTTGCTGTGAAATAGTCTTCTCCAGAAGTAACATTTGTATTAAAACAGGTGTTTATATGCACTCGGACATACAACAGGTGTAACTCTTTCTGCAACTCACCAAAATGGTGGAGCTGCATTTACTACCAGATATTTGCAATTTTCTAAAGGAAAATTCTGTGGTCACCTTCAATTATGCTTGAGAAAATCTATTGAGTTGTAAAATGCCTTTGATGATTTGGATTAAAAGGAGAACCCTTGGGAAGATAATTAGGTATTGCTTATTGTCCATGCTTGATTCAAACAGAGTTGTGAATTTTTAATGGAGAAGAGTAATGTCTATTTTTGACATTTTAGTCTATATTTTGTGTGATGGGTTGGACCCCTTGGGAAGCCACCTGATGTGCTGCAATACCACTGAGTCTACGTGTTCTGCCAGCATGAGCCCCCTTTAACCTGTCTTGCTGAGCCAGGCTCTTAAAACCTCTTCTAACACACACACAGGCAGGGGAGAACTTGCTTAAGGGACTTGCTCCAGCACTCAGATGTCCACCTCCCTTGGAGTACAGACCGAAAGATATATTATATTCACCTCGTCCCTCCATGTGGAGGAGGGTATGCACAGTTTCTTGCTTCCCCCCAGTTAGACATCACATAAACTGGTTTGTATTATAAACCGGAAATAAATGTATTAACTATAACAGGTGTATTTTAAATAGTTAAGGAAATAGCAGACAGAAGAAGGCAGATTACTAAGAAAATAAAACAAAGCGTGCAAATTAAGCTTAATACACTAAAACAACTGGTTACATGTGAGTTCTCACCCTAAATGTGGTTCTAATAATCTTCTTCACGGGCCAGATGCCTGTCCAGCCTGGGCTCATTTCTTTCCCCCTGTTCAGTTTTAGTTGTTTCCGGCAGTCATCTTGGGTAGGGTAGCAGGGGAGAACTGACAGCCAGGATTACCTCACGCCCCACCCTTAAATAGGATTTGCATAAGGTGAGAGTCCTTTGTTTCCTAGTTTGACCCCCCCACTAGCTTCTCATGGAAAAGTACAGAATTCAAGATATGTTCCAGTGTCAGGTGACATGGTTACATGCCTCTGTAGGGCCCTTGTAGCCATTCTTCACAGGCTGACCCACACCTTCACAGGAAGACTAAGATCTGTTACAGTCCATTGTCCTTGTTGGCTTTTCCATTGTTGTACCTGAAGTGTTGGCAGTGGGCATCACCCAAAGTAACATAGTTGAAATACAGATACATAGTCGATATTCCTAATTTCAGATACAGAAATGATACATGCATACAAATAGGATAATCACATTCAGTAAATCATAACCTTTCCAATGATATCTCACATGACCCATCTTGCATGAAGTATCTGTTATGTTATACTAATATCATAAGCATATTTTCATAATGAATATGGAATGACATGTCACATTTGGATTTTAATTCTTTCAGTGGTGTTAAGTATGTGTTGTGTGTGTGATTTTTACATCTTCCCCTCTGTACACACTGTACTTATATCTACTACAGATAGAAATCTGTTTTGGACAGAAATCTAACAATGTAAAAGGAAAGTGCTGAATTACTATTGCACAAGCTGTCATTTAAGTGATAGATGGTAAACTGGAATTTTGCCATGCAAATTAGTTAATGCTCAAATGAAGAGAGTGTTTAACTATTCAGATGAGATCTCACTCTTGATTAGTTGTTTCAGCTTATATCTCCAGCGAAGAAACAGCTAGCATTCAACTGGAGCTGACAACTAGAACTCAATGTAACCATCAACTATATTCACTTAGTGCCATCTCAGTAGATCAAATGATGCTTGAACAGCACTGATATGTAGCTATCAGCTGCAAACAGTCATAGATGCTGATTTCTTTGGGCAAAACAGTGTGATAGCTGTGCTAGTCTAAGTTGATAGAGACTACTGCAGAAATTTAAAAAAATAAAAATGTCTTTCCTTTTATGGCAAGCACATGCACATTTAATATACAAAGACATTATGTTCTATATTATAGAGGGAGTGGGTAGTGACCTCTCTATATAGGATAACTACCGCACCTGAGTTACAATTGATGTAACTCAATTGATAAAAATCTTAATTTTTTTCTTCTTGCTTGTGATCCTTTGGAAAATGTTGGCAGCCTGCCACAAACAGTTTAACGAGCCAGGCCCATACTGCCACCAAAGCAGCAGCAGCACCGAGTGCACTGGGAACTCCTGGGAGTTACCAAAGTACCTGTAGGAGGTGGGGATGGAGGGGACTCCCTGACTGCAGTATCCCGTACCCACGCTGGGGGCAACACATAGGGTAGAAACCACCCACCTTCCTGAGGTGGGGAAGAAAGAGAGCCATACCTCGCTCCCCATTGCCTCTAACCTGTTCCCAGCAACTGGCCTCAGTGACTCATCCCTCTACACTGAGTTGATAGCTGGTAGTAGGCAAAGAGGAGGTTAATACAGTTATAGCCCTCTACAGCTAATCTTGTTAGTATTTTAGCTCAAGTGGTACAGTCTGTGTTGAAAATTCAAGGTACTAACTGTGGTGATGCATGGTGGCAGATGAGAGATCAGGGAATGTGACAATTGTACACAATAGAATTTATTTTTACTCCTTTTCCTTAAAAAAAAACCCCAAGAGATTATATACAAAAAACTATAGTAAAAGAAGATTTAAGTTGCAAAATCAAGCATTTAATTCTGCTCCCTGTGCATAATGATAGTAATTAATTTCATGGTTATATGGGCTTTTTTTCCATGGACCCCTGCTTCTTGCAGCACAGAGGATGGATGCACCAGGGGCACAAACCATTAATGTTGTTCAAGCGACCATACATGTGCCTAACTTTTACACCGAAACATTAATAATACATTAAAATAATGTAATTTTTTATTATAGGTGGGACTGGAAACTCTATCTACACAACACTTCCTGTTATAAGAATCTGTTTTCAGTTACGTATAAATAACGGTTTGGACTCAAATGCTATGTGTGTCTGCCCCAGGTTAAAATGTCTGTAGCAAATTTCAGCCAAAACAATTCAGCCTTTTCCTAGAAGGGAGCTAGGGGAAATACATGATTTTGCCCATGTTAAAGAATTCTGCTGACCTTTTCTTTGAATAGTGCTAGCATTCTATGCTTTAAAGGAAGAACTTGAAATTTGGCAGAGGGGTGGCCTTTGTCTCAGGGATGCTTCAAATACATTAGAAGGAAGAGGAAGGACCAATGAGGAAGGAAAGACAATATCAGAAAACACAGCAATGACCAGTTTTCACCAAAAAGAACAACTAACATAGTCAACATCAGTGTAATTACAGTAAGATATGATGCTAAAGAGCAAGTTAAGAATAACTTAGACAAGTTAGATGTCTTCAGATGGTCAGGGCCTGATAAAAAAAATACATTTTAGAATACTTCTGGAATTGGCTAAAGAGATATCTAAGCCATTAGTGATTATCTTTGAGAACTCATGGAGGACAGGAGAGATACTGGGA
Organism: Mauremys mutica; assembly: GCF_020497125.1. Lineage (NCBI taxonomy): Eukaryota > Metazoa > Chordata > Testudines > Geoemydidae > Mauremys > Mauremys mutica. The sequence continues at coordinate 185,431,936 of NC_059072.1, read as the reverse complement.
CTGGGAGAGATACTGGGACTGGGAACAGGCAAATATAGTACTTATCTATAAAAAGGGGAACAAGGACAAGCCATGGAATTACAGACCAGAATTACAGACCAGTCATCTTAACTTCAGTACTTGGAAAGATAATGGAACAAATAATCAAACAATTTGTAAGCACCTAAAAGATAATAAGGTGATAAGTAACTGTCAACATGGATTTGTCAAGAACAAATTTTGTCAAACCAATCTGCTATCCGTCTTTAACACAGAAACAAACTTGATGGATGAGGGGAAGCATTAGATGTGATATATCTTGACTTTAGAAGGGCTTTTGACATTGACTCATAAAATCTTCTCATAAGCAAACTAGGGAAAATATAGCCTAGATGACCCTACTATAAGGTGGATGCACAACAGGTTGGAAAAGCATACTCAAAGTAGTTATCATTTATTCAGAGTCAAGCTGGAAATGCATATTGTGTGGGGTTCCTCAAGGATCTGACCTGAGTCCAGTTCAATTCATCAGCTTCTTAAATTATTTGGATAATAGTATAGAGAGTACACTTATAAAGTTTGTGGACATGTGGGAGAGGTTTCAAGCACTTTGGAGGACAGGATTAGAATTCAAAATTATCTTGATGAAATACTGTAGAGAAATGGTCTGACATGAATAGGATGAAGTTCAGTAAGGACAAATGCAAAGTACTGCACTTAGGAAGGGATAGTCAACAGCACAAATATAAAATAGGAAATGACTGTTGAAAAGGATTTGGGGTTAGAGAGGATCACAAACTGAATATGAGTCAACAATGTAGTAGTGTTGCAAAAAAAAGCAAACATCATTCTGGGATGTATTAGCAGGAGTGTAGTAATTAAGACACGAGAAGTATTTCTTCCACTCTAGTCAGCACTGATAAGACTTCAGTTGGAGTATTGTGTCTAGTTCTGGGCACCACACTTTGGGGGAAAATGCAGACAAATTGGAGAAAGTCTAGAGAGGAGCAACAGAAATGACTACAGTTCTAGAAAACTTGACCTAGGAGGAAAGATTGGATAAAAATTGGGTTTGTTTAGTCTGGAGAAAAGAAGACTGAGGGGAAGCATGATGACAGTCTTTAAGTTCATGAAAAGTTCTTAGAAAGAAGTGGGTGATAAATTGTTCTTCTTATGCAGTGAGGAGAGGACAATTAATGGGCTTAAATTGCAGCAAGAGAGATTTAGGTTAGACTTTAGGAAAAAATTCCTAACTGTCAGAGTGGTTAAACTCTGGAATAAATTGCCTAGAGTTGTTGTGAAATCTCTGTCACTGGACATTTTTTAAGAATAGGTTAGACAAACACCTGCCAGTGAAGGTCTAGATAATACTTAGTCCTGCCTCAGTGCAGGGACAGAGATAGATGACCTATCACCGTTCCTTCCAATCCTACATTTTGATAGTTCTGTGATGTGTCTGTTGCTGTCCCTATGAAAATCCACCCAAATTTAGCCATATTATATGAATTTGAAAAACGTCAGTGCTCAGTAGATACTTCCTTAGGGTTTAATAGATAAAAAATCTATGAAGATTCCATCCTCATTGAGCATGTGCAAGCCTCTCATAGCTCCTAGTGCTAATCAGACTGTCCATGTGCCATCTCTGCAGAGTGTCTGAGCATGCTGTAGTCCAGGGCTATAATGGGCAAGCCAGACTTTCCTTGTAACGGCTGCTCTGGGTTAGCATGGGGCCAGACACTGGAAGTGAGAGCAGGGAGCCTGTTGCTCCTGTGCTGTCAGTGAACCCCCTGCTGGCACCCAGGCAGAGAGGAGGATTTAAATGCAGGAGGACAAAAGCCAGATTAAGTGGGAGGAAAAGGAGTAGGGATGCCACAAGGTAGGGGAGAGGGAAGTCAGATCTTACGGGGAGCTGGGAAATGAGGGGAAAACTGAGACAGGCTTGGCAAAGATAATGAGAGAAGGAGCCAATAGGATGTGTGTGGGGGGGGAACTGAGGCAAGGAGCAGGACAGGGGGCATGGGGGAGACGGAGACTGGATGAGGAATCTAAGGAAGGAGACTAGGACTGGAAGCCAGTAGGGGGAGGGGAGTGGAGGGGAGGGACAGATAAGACGAGGAGCTGGGAGGAAGGAACTGGGGCTGTCTGGGCAAGGAGATTGAGACTGGGATGAGAAGCCTTAGGAGTGAAGACTGGGACTGGGTAGACCAGGCGAATGGGACTAGGACAATGAGCTAGTGACGGGGAAGAGACAGGACATGGACAGGAACAAGAGGTTGGGGCAAAAGGGGTCAAACTTTATGGTAGCAGGCAGATGTGACCACTATAGCACACCCCCTTCCAGAACCTGGAATGGAACCCATAATCCTTGAGTCGCACCATTCCTCAACTCCCAGCAAAAATCTGTAAAACCCATTGGCAAAGTATGTATTTCATCCCACTCTATTATGGGTTCACATATAGGATAACAATCCACTATTGATATCAATTACTCAATTAGCTCAAGTGGCTGAGATCTGTGCAGTGGATCTAACAGTTCCAAACATACTGATGAACCACACGAATGTCAATATGATGCCACATGGTGGATTTTTTTTTAACGGTACTCTTCTAAAAGCCAAAGAAATCACATACATACAAAACTGCATTAAAAAGGTATCACCATGGTTGCAAAATCAAGCACTCAGAAGTTAGAATATGCTAGAATTAAGGAGTTGGCTGTGCTACCTTAATTTTGGCTCCTTATGCATTGTGATAGAGTCTTTAACTACTCCATCACATGTTATTTTTTTCACTGGGTACACAGGATGGACTTACTCTGGCGATGATTCGGAGTTGTGTACTGACGGAGACTGTTGACTGTAGGACCATTTTGACTTCATGGCAGAAGTTGAAAGGTGTTTAGTGAACAAGATCGGGAATTGCAGAAGGGGAAAAGACAGTCTCCTCTTTGAACCAATTGAAAGTTGCCTTGGAGAATCGGATTCTATCCCTACCTCTACCACAGAGTTCCGATGTGATGCAAGAAAGTCACTTAAACCACACTTTTCATAGACAGTCTCTAATTATATAGTCCTCATTTGCTGGGTGCCCAACTTGATACACTGGGATCTGATTTGCAGAAATACTAAGCAATTTCAGTTGCAACTGAAGTCAATGACAGCTGTGCTTTGAACATATAAAGTGGTATAAAAGGCTAAGTATTCTGAGAAATCAAGGTTTCAATTTGGGCAACCAAAATCAATGGAAACTTTTACCTTATTCTTTCTATTCCTTAGTTTCTCATCTGTAAAATGGGAACAAGGTGTTGTTTTTAAAGGTCTTTAATGTCTGTGAAGAACTCAGATACTCTAAAGATAAGCACATTAAATTATTAACTTTCACACAGATTTTTCTATTGTTTGATCAGGGTTCTAATAGTGTGCAGTAAATGAAACCTGGGGGCCACACAATGAACAATGAAGAGAAAACAAAATATGGAATAGCTGATCATTAAATGAGCACCCGCTATTCTGGGCAAGGGTCCTCTGGACAAAAAAATAGCATGTGATCATGTAATTAAACACTGTATCATAATGCATGCACTCAAGGGGGCCAAATCAAGATTGTACCGATAATATAAACATTGGCATTTCTGAAATTTGAGCGCTAGACTTTGCAACTTTAATGTTTTTTTAACATAGATTGTTTTGCATGTGATCTATGTTACATGTGCATAGACTATAGTATGTGACAGGGTTTATGTTCCGGTTAGCTAAAATGTGTTCTCGTATGTTTCAATAGTTATGTGCTCCTTATACAGCATTAACACTATTACATACAGATGGCATATTTTCAGCTGGTGTAAATGGACCACTGAAAGCAATGTGGTTATATAATGGTGAGATGCATTCTTATCCTTTAGGGTGTTCAGAGAATATCTTTTCTAGAGGATAATACTCAATATGCAGGGTTGGCACCATTTAAATCTTTCTGCAGGATTTTTCTCTTTGGAATCTGATTGACAACAACAAAACATGGTAGAAGCCATCTACTGTTTTCTCATTCAAGCCCACCAGTTGTATCATTTGGGCTGCACTTGATTAGCAAGGACACAGGTTCAAGGTACTACCAATTGTCTTTGTATGTTTCTAATCATGCAGAAACTTATTTTTCTTTTATGTCCCCAAGGTTTATAACTCTTAGTGGTTATGTCCTCTGTGCCACAGATGGTGGTTCCATTGTAAGTATTGTTTTAGCACCTGCTCTTGCAAGGTTATATGCACCTTCTGGAGGGTCAGACACACAAAGTACGCTTAATATGTTTTCTCTTATATTTTCTTGCTTGTGAACACAACCCTAAAACCTTCAGTCATGTGAGTAGATCTATTGATTTCAGTGGGATTAATTGTGAGAGTAAGCATTATTTGCACAAATCAGAGTTGCAAGATTAGGCCCTATTTCTGCTGAATACTGAGGGCTGGTTTGTGGAGTTACTGTAAGCTCTGAGTAAGCAGCTGTCTGTGGATGCACTGCCCCTGGAGCAGACCAGGGTGTTGCAATGCTGTCCCTGGCTCTTCCCGCTCCAAAGGGTAAATATGCTGCATTGTCTCTTTACCTGGAGTACCTGACTTCCCCCTCTACACTGGCTCATCTGTGTTGGTTGGCACATTGGAGAGGTTCTTCTCCATCCTCCTCTGTGACCCATGATGGAGGTAGCCTGTGCAGGGCAATATGGGAACACCTTGCATGGGCACATATTGTGTGTTATAGAAACACAGAAATGCAGGGCTAGAAGGGACTGTGAGAGGTTATCTAGTCAAGCCTCCTGCACTGAGATAGGACCAAATATACTTAGACCATCCCAACAGATGTTTGTCTAATCTGATCTTAAAAACCTCCAGTGAGGATGAATCCACAGCCACCTTTGCAAGCCTATTTCAGAGCTTAACTAGCCTTATGGTTAGAACATTTTTCCTAATATCCAACCTAAATCTCTCTTGCTGCAGATTGAGCCCTTTACTTCTTGTCATACCTTCAGTGAACATGGAAAACAACTGATCCTCTTCCTCTTTCTCACAGCTTGTAATATATACAGCCTACTGTAGAGCCTCAGAGTAGACATTTACTATGCCAATGGGGTGGGTTCTTCTGTCAGTATAGTTAGGTACCTATACTGGTACCTGAAGGATGGTACCTAAATCAATAGAAGAATTCTTCTGTCTATCCAGCACTATCAACACCAGGGGTTAGATCAGCTTAACTACGTCAGTCAGGTTGTGGATTTTTCATATCCCTGAGTGATGTAGCTGGGTTGACCTAACTTTATAGGGTAGATCACTAAATATGCTGAATGCTTTTAACCTTCCCTAATAGGCCAGTAATCATTTTTGTTGCATTCCTCTGGACTCTCTGCAGTTTGTTCACATCTGTCTTAAAGTGTGGTCTCCAGAACTGGACACAGTACTCTAGCTGAGACATCACCAGTGCTGAGTAGAGTGGGACAATTACCTCCCCTGTCTTGCTGTGACAGAGTTCAGTGAGTTAACAGGTGAGCCTGAACTCTGATCACATTGACACCCATTAGTTTCCCTGGAGAAAGCTGATTGGAGTAAATTAAAGGTAATTAGCTAATCAGGCCAGTGGGCTGGATGAGCTAATGAGACAATTAGCCCATTAGCTCACAAATGTTAAAGAGACACAAGTAGGCAGTGTGAGGGGGAGAGGAACAGGGCTAGTATCACAGAGGCTTCGAAGAGGGAGACATCTGTTCCCCTCAGGTCCTGCATGGGGAGGAGAAAGCACAGGGATATTGTAAATAGCACTGTTGCAAAAGACTGTGATGATGTTGGTGGAAGGGACTCAAATGGTACAGAGTGTACACAGCCAGTGGAGTCTGAGCTGTTTTTTTGTGGGTCTGAAAAGCAGGAGCAGAGCCTGCCCTGCTATATGTGGAGGCTTGTCTCAGATCATGATTTCCCCATCTGTGGTGACTGAGGACCAGACAGGGACTGCTGGAGTGAGGATTTGGCATTAGGGTAATGGAACAGACTCTACAGTGGTTAGTGGAGCAGCAAAAAGAGATGCATAAAACCATGCCTTTGTTCCAGGAATCCTACCAGATGGAAAGTCAGTTCTTCCTTGTGTGGCAGGCCAAACAGTAGAAGAGCCTGTAAGAGCTGATGAAGGAGAAAGTGCATGCGAAGCAGCAACTGATCCAGAGTCTGATGAATCCTGTGATGGGGAACAGCAGCAGGACACAGAGAGCCCAATGGGTGACCCTGATGTGTCTTTATTAACTTTCTAGAGAATAGCAATGGGCGCTGGATGGGATAAGGATTGTGGGCCTTCCAGGTGGCACCCTACTTGTCATGGAAAGCCCAGGCCTCTAGTGCCCTGAGTAGGCCTGGGACTATGATGGGGTAAAGGCAGCCATTCTGGACAGGCAAGACCTTTTGGTCAATGGATATCAACAGAAATTTTGGGCTGCCAGATGTACTGGAGGGGTATGGCTCAGGGTGTTTCACAAAAACTTATTAACTGACAAGGTGACTTGCTGGCTGAGGCCAGACACCCAAAGTGTGGAGGAAATAATAGATATGATAATAAAGGAGCAATTTCTCCAGACCCTCCCTGAAAGTACACATGTTTGGGTTTGGAGGCACCAGCCAATGACCCCAGAGGAGGTGGTAAAGTTTGCAGATGCATTTGTGGATGCAGACTTTCCCAAGAATGAAGTCCAGACATTTCAGGGACTGGACTCAGGGAAGAAGAGAGATGATTTTACCACACCAAGGATGATCGGGGAAGGAAAAAAGGAAAAGATGAAGGGGATTCTTTTAGGGAACCGGGGTGTGGTTACTAACAATGTTGGCATCCAAGGCATATAATGCAGGACTGCCCAGTTACATTTTGTGGGTGAAATGTGACTAGCAGTGATGAGTGGAAAAGGGGAGCATGCCTATCATCTCTGTAAAAGTTGGGGGAGGAGACTTCAGAGATGACTAGTAAATGCTGCTTCAGGTAGATCACCAGTCTGAAGGTATTTGGTGAATCCCAATTGGATGCTGCTAGGTAGGAACTAAAAGCTTAAGTGCATCCATGGTGAAAGGAGAGTCTGCCTAATGACAGAGATTAAGTGGAAATGGGTAGGGGTGGTGGATGAACTGGCTCATACGGTCATTATATGAACTGACTAGAGTCCCTTTCCTTATAAGAGAAACATGTAAGTTGTAAGTCCCCTAAGGCAGGAAGCAGGGCTAACAAGAAATCAGGTAAAGGGGTTTGACATAGAAAAATCAGAAAATCCTAGACCTAAGGACAGAAGCCAAGAGGAATATAGGACCTCTCTCAGGAAGGAAAAAGGCAGCCCAGGATAAGATGTAGGGGGAAAAAGTAGCCCTAGTTTGCTGATGAAACAGTCGCAAGGAACCTTTTCACTGGAACAGCGGGAGAAGGAATCTCGGGACCAGTTTATGAAGCTGTGGGGGACCCAGAGTCCCCAGTAGAGGAAGGAAAAGGAGGGACAGCAACAGGCCCTGCTCCAAACTAATTATGGAGAGTAGGGATACAGGCTGCCCTTGGTGTGAGGACCTATGGACAGGAACGGAGTTATGGGGGTGACCACTACCTATGAAATGTGACTTCTGTGGGTGGAGAATGGGCAACCACCCTGGAGGCAAAGGTGAGCAGAAGCAGTCCAATGCCCCCTTCTACAAAAAGGAAAGCATGGTAGAAGAGAAACTTGGCTGGTAGGCAATGTGGAGGAGGTGTGTGACAGATGAGCCTGCACTCTGAACACTCTGACACCCATTACATCCCACAGGAGAAAGCTAATTGAGATAACTAAAGGTAATTAGCTAATCAGGCCTGCATGCTGGGTGAGTTAACAAGAACAACTGGCCTCTCAGCTCAAGGCTGATAAAAAGGCCTAGGAAGGAAATGCTAGGAGGAGAAGAACAAGACTAGCACAGTAGCAGCCAAACAGCCAGACCTCCCTCCCTCCCCCTGCTCCTCTCAGGTCCTGAGGAGCGGGCGAAATGCATGGGGGATATTATAAATAGCACTGCTGCAAGGGATCGTGAAGGTTTTGGTAGAGGGAACTCAAATAAATGGCTCAGCATATACACAGACAGTGGAGTCCAAGCCTGTTTTTGAGCCTGGGGCTGGAAGGCAGAACCAGAGCCCGCCTCACTACACTTACGTATGACATTCCTATTTAATACACCCGAGAATGATTTTAGCCTTTTTCACAACTGCATCACATGGTTGGCTCATATTTAATTTATGATCCACGATAACCCCCAGATCCTCTTCAGCCATACTACTGCCTAGCTAGTTATTTCCCATTTTGTTGTGCGTTACAGTATTTTCATTCCTAAATGAAGCATTTTGCACTTGTCTTTATTGAATTTCATTTTGTTGATTTCGGACCAATTTTCAAATTTGTTCAGGTTGTTCGGAATTTGTATCCCATCCTCCAAAGTTCTAGCAATCCCTCCCAGCTTGGTATCATCCACAAATTGTATAAACGTATTCTCCACACCACTATCCAAGTCATTAATGAAAATATTGAATAGTACGGGACCCAAGACAGACCTCTGCAGGACCCCACTAGATGCATCCCCTAGACTGACAGTGAGCCATTGGTAACTACTCTATGACTACGGTCTGTCACCCACTTTTGCACTCATCTGATCTAACCCTGAAGCTTCCTGTGGTTCACATAACAACAGGCCCGAAGTGGAACATTGGTTCACAACACTTTCCCCATATTCAGGGAAATTATGCTTCAGTTACAAATCCGGATCTGAATTGGGCAGCTTGAGGCCATCTCTACATGAAAGACTTTCCCCCTAATGTATTTTAGGCTTCTGTTACCTCCCTCAGTGAAATCATAATGATGCCAGATTTCCAATAGCACAATCATTTTCATAGCAACAGTGTGGTGTCACAAAACACAGGATTATAACTTCATTGTACTGTAAGCTCAGCAGAAGGGAGATAATAGACTCTGAGGAACAAAGCTCAAATATGTCATAAAATTAAAGAAAATACAGAAAAATACTGATCAAATAAACTTTCTATTTATATAAACGATTACTAGAGGAGGGCCCTAAGATGCTCTGCTAATAGTTCCTCTGTAAACACAATAGATCATAATCGATTATATGGAAAGCTGAACAGAACCTATTTCATGAAAGGATTTAGTCTTTTCGTGGAAGGATTTGAAATGTGCAACTTCCTGCAGTGCAATCTTGTGCAGTGACATTCCTATCACACAATGAAAAAAGGGTTCAGTTTAGCTGCGGAAACCTTGTTTCCAACTTTACTTAGGTGTGTGCTAGATTTTCAGAGTTATACCTGCGTTAGGTGCCTCAAAATAGGATTAAAGCAGATCTGTAAGTTAAAAAACTTGATTTTCAACAGAGACCCCCTCTAACTTTAATTTACCTATGTGTTTGTACAAGGTGTAGCTCAATGGTCCCTGATCTTGACTGGGACATTTGTGTGTTACCACAATACAAGTTAATAATAATTATTATTATTGTGGTTTGTTATGATATTTAGGGCAAGATTCTGATACCCTTACTCACATTGAATAATACCATATTCAACAATGACTTTCTACAAATCCCATTGAAGTCTCTATGTCTACGCTGGATCTTTTTTCGGTCGGGGTATGAAAAAACACCCCCCTAACCGACTTAACTTTCACCAACAAATGTACCGGTAAGGACAGTGCTATGTCAGTTGGAGATGCTCTCCCAGTGACATAACTACTGTTGTTCATTGGGGGTGGTTTAATTATGCCAACGAGAAAGCTTTCTCCCGTCAGCATAGAGCGGCTACACAGGAGACCTTACAGTGGCACAGCTGTGTCGCTGTAAGCTCTGTAGTATAAACATAGGAGTGAGAGCCTAGGGGCTAAGGGAAGATGGCCTTTTGTAGGGCTTTGCATCTCTTCTCAAGGCCTGTCTTGCACCACAGACCTGCTTTAAAGCCCATGGAAGAGAATGGAAAGTCTTCTATTGACTTTAGAGACTTTGGATTGGGCCCCCATGTCCCTTCTTCCTGCTGCACAGATGTAGTAGGTAAGGGCTGAGACCAGCATGAGTAAGCTTAGCTCAGCCTGGTGAGCAGTGCTGCTCCAGTAGCCTGATTGTTCACTGGAGTGGTGGTAAGAGGCATGCTCCTGAGGAAACCCAAGAATCAGCTGTGCATCACCCAGTGCAAAACGAGGCTCCAAATACGGACCTATTTATCATCCTGTGTTGGACCCAGGTGTTTCTCATCTTTTTATTCAGAAACTAGTGCAACACTCACTGGCTGCATCAAAATGGTTCTTTTTTTAGTTGTAAGGTGCTACAATTTTTTCTGCATGATTTTAAATATTTTTATCTGCTTTTTTCATATCTCTTTGCTTTTAAAAAGTGATTTAAAGTTACATATTATCAGATTATGTGATATGGACATAGAGCCAGCCTGACCATTCTATGATGCATTCATCATACACCTAATTCCATGGTTTTAAGAAGTGTCAGAATTATCTGCCCTCGGTTTTTCATTGTGACACTTCAAAGGGCTGAGAAACCCAGCTGATTCAGTCCTCCAAGTCCTGTGTGGAAGCAAACCAGCATAATGGCTCTGTGCTACCTTCCTGCATAACCCCCGTCCCAACATAAGGGCTTTAGAGCAGAGTTGAGACAGGAAAAGGGGATGTGAACATAGTGCATTGCATTCCAGCTATTCCTAGCTGCTGGAATAACCCTTTAGAGCCAATGGAGGAGCCAGCAAGCAAGTCAAAACAGCCTTGAGTCTGATTTAACAGACATTGTGGACCAGGTTGTCTTGGGCATGAAATTACCTTTACCATTTCTCTCCAGCTATGTTTCTGTGCTGAGTATAGTTCAGCCAAAATGGAGAATCAGATTCTCAGCATCTCTGACATTCTCCAATCAGCCACACTGGCTGCTGCAGCTCTAGGGAATAGCAGACCTAAGAAGTGAATGCTATTTTATTTCCTTGATCTCTGTACACTGTTTCTTTGACTTCCTTTAGTTGCTGCATTCTAAATGGGGCACTGTCAAACTGAAATTCATTGTAACGGAGTACAAGGACTCTCCCTAGCCTGGTCTGTATAGGGTTGATGCAGCAGCCAATTATCCCTGCCTATTAGAGGGAGCAGAGGAAATATTAGAGGACCTGCCTGGGGGGAGGGAGGGGGAGTTTGAGTTCTGTACATAGGTCTATGTGGAGACTATTGGTTATAGATGTGGTCTTTGTTTTTCTACTACTTGTTTTGTTCTTTTTGGGCTCTTTATAAGTCCTCATAAAGGTGGGGCTAAGAAGAAGGGACCACAACTGACTGAAAGCTGACTGACTGTATTTTGCAGACTAGGAAATCAGTGGCGTCACCCCCATTTGTATTTAAGGACATGTCTTTATGTGTGTTCTTAATACCACCGTAGAGTTTTCAAATCAAAAGTATATTCAAAATCTAATTCACCCCCTTTACTTTTGATACTTTTCTCTCATGTTGGACATACAGTAGACTAGTAAGTTTCCCTTTTCTTGAATCTAGTCATTGCTTCCTCAATTTCCCTTTTGTCATGGCATACACTGGCAAAATACTGTAACCTTAGGGTTGCTAACAGCACAAGAGAATGTCAATCATATTTGGAAAAACAACGAGGAGTCCTTGTGGCACCTTAGAGACTAATACATTTATTTGGGCATAAGCTTTCACGGGGTAAAACCCACTTCATCAGATGCATGAAGCAGAACATAGAGTAGGGAGGTATAAATACACAGCATATGAAAATATGGGAGTTGCCTTACCAAGCGGGGGGAAGGGGTGTCAGTGCTAACGAGCCAATTCAATTAAGTTGGAAGTGGGCTATTCTCAACAGTTGACAAGAAGGAGTGAAAATCACTTTTGTAGTGCTAAAGAGACCAATGTAAACAAGGTGGCCCATTTCAAACAGTTGACAAGAAGGTGTGCGTATTTAGCAAAGGGAATTTAGTTTTTGTAAAAACAACAAGGAGTACTTGTGGCACCTTAGAGACTAACAAATTATTTAGTTTTTGTAGTGACTCATCCATTCCCAGTCTTTATTCAGGCCTAATTTAATGGTGTCCAGTTTGCAAATTAATTCCAGTTCTGCAGTTTCTCGTTGGAGTCTGTTTTTGAAGTTTTTTTGTTGAAGAACTGCCACTTTTAAGTCTTTTTTTGAGTGACCAACGAGATTGAAGTGTTCTCCTATCAGATTTTGAATGTTATAATTCCTGATTTGTGTCCATTTATTCTTTTGCATAGACTGTCCGGTTTGGCCAATCTATGTGGCAGAGAGGCATTGTGCCACATGATGGAATTGGTAGATGTGCAGGTGAATGAGCCCCTGATGGTGTGGTTGAGGTGGTTAGGTCCTATGATGGTGTCCCTTGAATAGATATGCAGACAGAGTTGGCACTGGGGTTTGTTGCAGAGTTTGGTTCCTGGGTTAATGTTTTTGTTGTGTGGTGTGTAGTTGCTGCTGGGTATTTGCTTCAGATTGGGGGTCTGTCTGTAAGCAAGGACTGGCCTGTCTGCCAAGGTCTGTGAGAGTGAGAGATTGTACTTCAGGATAGTTTGTAGATCCTTGATGATGCGCTGGAGAGGTTTTAGTTGGGGGGCTGTAGGTGACAGCTAGTGGTGTTCTGTTACTTTCTTTGTTGGGCCTGTCTTGTAGTAGGTGACTTATGGGTACCGTTCTGGCTCTGTCACTCTATTTCTTCACTTCACCAGGTGCGTATTGTAGTTTTAAGAACACTTGATAAAGATCCTGCAGGTGGTTGTCTCTGTCTGAGGGATTGGAGCAAATGTGGTTGTATCTTAGAGCTTGGCTGTAGACAATGGATCATGTGATGTGGTCTGGATTAAAGCTGGAGGCATGTAGGTAAGTATAGCAGTCGGTAGATTTCTGGTATAGGGTGGTGTTTGTGTGACCATTGCTTATTAGCACTGTAATGTCTAGGAAGTGGATCTCTTGTGTGGGCTGGTCCAGGCTGAGGTTGATGGTGGGATGGAAATTGTTGAAATCCTGGTGCGATTCCTCAAGGGCCTCCTTCCCATGGATCCACATGATGAAGATGTCATCAATGTAGCACAAGTAGAGTAGGAGTGTTAGGGGACAAGAGCTGAGGAAGCGTTGTTCTAAGTCAGCCATAAAGATGTCGGCATACTGTGAGGCCATGTGGGTACCCATAGCAATCCCGCTGACTTGAAGGTATAAATTGTCCCCAAATATGAAATAGTTGTGGGTGAGGACAAAGTCACAAAGTTCAGCCACCAAGTTTGCTGGGTTTCTTACTTGTTTAGACAGCCACTGTGTTTATACTGGAATTTTTTTATTCATGGAAACATTTCTGGTAGTACTAAATGTTGTAAATGAAACCTTAGCTGGGGGCCAAATCTGACTTGGCATTATCACCTTAGGTGGTCTAGGCAATTTATTTAAGGCTTGTTCTGCTATATTTGCTTTTAGAGCAGTTTCCTTTATTAATAGGCACTGCATTTTTCCATTTTATCTTGTATTTCGTGTGAGGATGTAGAGTTGTGATCTATTGTCACTAGACATTACTTCAAATTTTCTCATTACGGCAAGACATTAAGTTGCCAGGATATGATTTACTTTAGTAAGTGGCTTTGTGTCATCGACATTTGAGAGTTTCTGTGAGTTATTTAAATTTCCATTTTCCTGGCAGTCTTTCTCTTTTAAAACAAAGAAAGAACTGGATGCTGGAATTGAATACCATACTGAAAGCATTAGGAATATGAAATTGCCCTGTTAGGCAAACACAACAGCAGCACATAACACCACATGAGACCAAAGCAACCACCTGGAAAAGGAGGAGAGGAGAGCTCAGGTTTATTGGCACAGACTGAAAATATTTTGTCAACATAACATTTGACTGCAGAGACAAGGACACAAAAGTGATAAATGAAAAGATGCAAATATTATCATAGTCTAGAATATAAAATGTTTGTTTTACTCTTTCAGGCATTTGACATCTGATCCTGCTTTCATTGAAGTCAATAGCAAAACTGCCACTGACTGAATGGCAGCTGGACCATGCCATTAAACAGTTTGAGAAATATAACTATAGAAGAATGCAAGAAAACAACGTGTTCCCAAGGACACATGGAGTATATATATTGGCAGATACTGGGTAAATCAAGACTGCTGTTGTTATCTACTGTTCAGTGTGTATTGTGTCCCTTTCTAGGGGCTGGTCCAAAGATACTCACTACAGCAATCCTTTAAATTGCTTACTCCTTTAGCATGGAGGGTCATACTTTAGCATGAGGTGACAAGTTCAATCCCCAGCGAAGACCAGTGAGAGTGGTTAATGTGACAATGCATTGAAATACTGTGAGGGACAGTGAAATGGTTTCGATTACCTGGAGGGGATCGAGTAAATGATGTTTGTTTATCTGAGATTATGTGGTGCCATGAAACACAGCCACACAAAACCAATGGAGTTTGGCATTTTATCTCTGCACTGATCAAATTTTTGTGAGAAAATGAAAAAAAATTAAATATTTCAGATCTATTTTTTCCACTTAAACTCAAATCTGAGCATGTCCTAAATCGGTTCTTCCCTCCTCAAATTCATTGTGGTTCATTGTGGGTGTAGCAGTAGCAGTCCTTCCCCAGCCAGTAAAGAAGATATTTCTGAACACCTTCCTGGTCACTGCAAATGCAGGGCCCAGTTGGCTTCACAAAACAGTAGGGCTGGGTGCTTTGGAATTTCTCTCTCCAAGCTCCCTCTGGGGCTTCCCTGCCCTCACCGCCATATCATCATGGAGAGAAGCTCAGTGACTTCAACCAACAGATCAGGTAGAAAGGAATCAGCAGCAGTGGTGGCTCAAGTCAGTGGTGAGGTCTGGGTGCTGGAGTTGTGTATTGTTAGATGGAGTTTACTGAGTAGGCTAGGGCTATCCACAACTGGGACAAGGCTGGTGGAACTTACATTCCACTCACATGTGACTGGCATGAGCTCTCAGTGTCCTACTGCGGGGTCCGGATCAGGAGAATACTGGAGGGGTGGGCACATACCACAACCAGACCAGTGGACATTTAATGTTCTGTGATTACTGAGATGCTGGGAACATTGGCACTAGCCTTATCAAAATTTTGTCAAAATGGTGAGGAAGTGCTGCTTTTCAGGCCACTTTCACAGACGATTTCTTTGGGACTTTTTGGATGTGGGATCTTGTATCATGCTAGGACCCTGTTACTAGTTAGCAATGCACATTTTTGCACTTATTTATTTTAAATACTTACTCTTCTGAAGAATTTAACACCAAACTTAAAAATTCAGTAGTCGTCATTATCTGTGCAAGGGATAACTTATATTCTAACTAGAGTTTTTTGGGTATTTTAAAAAAACAACATATAACATGAGTGTCCTAGAATGCGGTGGCCCCCCAACTCTTCTCTGACAACCTTTTCTAGATGTAATTTGTTTTCTGATGTCCCAGATGCATCATGAAGTTTAACAGAGTCTTCCACTTCCATTTTACATCCTACTGGCACAGTAGTAATTTACTCTAAGGGAAAACTGTTTTCATAGCTAATCCCCACATTTTTTGGCACTGTAAAATATGTATATAATTTCTAATTTAATTACCAATAGGTACTCAGTGTTTCTTTTCACACTGCACAATATGAGATGCTGTGAATGCATCTGGAATAATGAATGGCATTATTATTTTTCAGTGAAAAGACTTGTCCAATTGTTTTCTATCCTATCTCCTCTATGCATGGTATTTTATCAGATGTTGGGATATTTAAAACAGAGGCCCTACATATGCAGAATAACAATTTCAATGTCATTAGTATGGGTTTTCACAACTTATATTCTTTTAAAATATTGTGGCATTTTGATTGCTTGGAAACATTTAGTTGGAATTAGCTTTTTCAGAGTACAGAGTAAAAATCAATTACTAACTTTCTTTTTTAGCTGGAGGGAACAAAATCCAAGAAAGTTAGTGCATATTTTTGAAGTTTTCCCTCAAAGACTTTCTTCACATCGAATAGAAATATGTATGCAGAGATATATTACCTACAGGCTTATTAGAAAACCCTGACTGTGCAGTAAAGATGCAGCTGCTAGCAATTCACCACCGAACTTTCCTTAAATTCTATTGGTGGATCATTTTAAAAGCCAACATTTTAGCAGCAGATGTAAAATTGCCTGCATTTACATGTCACAGTTATTTATATATATATTTAACCGCATAAAGCATATAGTTTTATTTATGCAACTATTGATCCCCCTATTTTTTTCCCTCTAAAATTGCATGAAATTACAGTCTGTGGTCCAGGAAAATTGTGCCTTGCTCTTGTGATGCTATCCACTCATATGGGCCCCTGTACCTGTGCAGAACCCGATTCACTGCAGCAAGACTGCATGTGGGTAAAAAGGTCTGCCCACACAGTACAAATTGCAGAATTAAAATACATAGGTCCTGATTCAGCAAAGGAACGTAAGCAGATGCTTAAGATCACCCATATTCACCATTCCCACTGACTTTAATGAGAGTTAAGCACATCCTTAAATTTAAACATGTACTAATGTGCTTGTTGAATAGGGATGGACTTAAGAAGTTCCTTAAAGTTAAATGAATTTACATCCTTTCCTGAATTAAAGCCTAATTTTGTTGTTTTTTAAAAAATGATTTTTAATATCTTATAACATCCTTTTTGTTTGCCTCTAGTTGAAATTGATAAAACCTTTGATTTTTAAAGTTTCAATAAATGTTTCTTAATGTCTCTGCCTGTATTTCTCATTTATTCTGTATTTATTCTTTGGAAAAATGATTTATGATCAGCTGTAGTGAAAACTCATGACAGATTTCCCAACAATTTTTTTTTTATGTGCTGAACTGACAGAAGGACTGTGTTGCTCAGCCAGTTGAAAGTAATTTGGAAAAATCTCATTCTTTTACCTGCGATGGGCCTGGGTCTCTGACTGCAGTGGCAGCCTCTGCAAACAATGAGCTGCGTGCCCATTTTGAATGATTTTGGGAAACAAATTGTCTAGGGATGAAAAACTTGGACATAGTTTTGTCTAGAGCAATAAGTTTGGTTCCTGTACTAGCCCTTGCTCATTTAGTACTGTCACACAGTAAGGCTGAAAAGTGCCTGTAATTATATGGTGAATTTTCTCTCTCCTTTATATGTGATATATACTGTGCAGGCAGATGTAAACAGGCTGCAGAGAGCTGCTGTGATATAGCCCTTCATCGAGACCTGAAGAGAACCATTTGATGATGGGGCAAGAGAATATTCTTATTGTATGTGGCCACTCAGATTTTTATCTCCGTTCTTTAAAAAAAACCAACACCCTAATTATCTTTGGATTAAACACATTCACTATAGACCACAATTTACTAGAAAAAATCTACTCCCAACTTAATTCCTGTGATTAATCCTTTATGGGCTTTCTTTTGTTAGTCAATACAATGGACTAATGATTATTAATACCACCTGGGAGAGGGAGATTATATAACACTAGAGCTGCATGATGTCCATACACTGTATGTATGTTGGTCTTCCATGCAGCTAGCAAAAATAATAATAATAATAATTAATGGCATACTACTACTTGTTAGAGCCATTAACTGATTCTTTAAAATAACAATAAAAAACAAGTACTTCATCCTTGTCCAGTTCTATTGACAGAACCAGGTAAGTATAGTATATGGCACACTACTTCTATTGACCCTTATACAAATTCAGCTTCTTCAAATGCTATCATGTTTTCTGTTTTTAATATTAATTTGCTAGACTGTGTATACTGAAGAGGAATCACTTCTTTCTTATTTTGGAAATAAGTGATACCTAGACAAGTCTACAGCAGTGGAGTACATTGGGCAACAAACATATTTATTATAGTGGCACAGCAGCATCACTAAAATTAAGGTTGCATCAAGACACCTAGTTAAGGATTACTTTTCTAAGTCCAACATGCTTAGTTGGAGTTCTTTGAAATCTGGTATGCATCAGGGTGGTACATTTAGTGAATCAAATTTGGAATCATTTGAACCAGGGCTTATGGAGATAAGCCTGGAAAAAATAAGTATTTTAAAATAAGTGTATGGATTTTTTTTTTGGCGCACTAGAGATCAAAGTATTGCTAGAATGAAGGTCAAAATGGTTTCGGTAGGTTGAGTTTTACCCACAGTAGAGTGTGGCACTAAGACTGGCTCCAGACTGAGAATGGTATTTTAGAAAATGTACGGTATATTTTTACACTGCACATGCTCCAAAACAGGAAAAAAGGCTAGAGAGTTTCTATTTGCAATAGAATTATCTAAGGAGAAGTTAATCACAAGCCATAATCAAAGACAAAAGGAGGTTTGGACTGAGAGGCTGCTACAATCTGTGAGTCATAGATGGCAGTTTTATTTTGGAAGAAAGTATTCCAAGCTTTTTTGGGGGGAAAAGAGGCCTGTGAATGCTCTCTGGGAGGGGAGGGCTTTTAGGGTGTGGAGGAGTGAGAGAATCAGGGGTTGGGGCTGCAGTGAGGAGTGGAGGGAATATAGGGAAGGGCATGGATAGTAGGGGAGATGTTGGGGGTTCAGGTGAGGGAGGCATGGCATCCCCTTCTCTGCCATTGGTTCTC
Organism: Mauremys mutica; assembly: GCF_020497125.1. Lineage (NCBI taxonomy): Eukaryota > Metazoa > Chordata > Testudines > Geoemydidae > Mauremys > Mauremys mutica. The sequence continues at coordinate 185,413,306 of NC_059072.1, read as the reverse complement.
AACCCCACAGCTCTGCCATTGGACCCAAGTCTTTCTGCACCCCCCAGCTCTGCCTGTGCACCGCATGAAAGCTATTAATAAAGTGTAAGAAGTATGTTAATTGGGAAATTGGAGGGTTCATGGCAAATGCATACTGTATGGCATAGAAACATTACAATTTTCAGATATGGGGTATGTCTATTGGACAAGGGTCAGAGGCACTTTCTCTCAAACATAAAATTGTCAATATTTTGGAACAGAAACTGTCTGTGATTTCTCTTGCTTGCTGGCTCTGCCACACTCTCCACCCTCCAATCATTGTGAAACCCAGTCAGGTACACATTGTACTGTAACATCATTGTCCTTCGCTCCAGACACCATGTGAGAGTTGGTCTACAGAAGATGGTAAGTAATGGCAATAGAAATACTTGTATACCAGTGAGTGAAGACTTCAGGAAGATGTGTTCCCTGCATATGGCAGTAATGGTGGGGCTGGGTATAGTAATGGGAAAGGACCAGGTTGGACAGATGAATGCATTAAATGGGTCAGGGGCATGGTTGGGCAAGTGTGTGGAAGCAGGGCTGATGGGGCACAGAAGGTGTGTGTATTGAAGGGGTGGTGGCTGGCTCAGTATGTTAATTGTGGGACATAACAAGTACAACTGCCTTAATGACTAACTTCTATGAACAATGTAACTTTTCCTGTTAAAAAATACTAGGAAATTCAATGTCAAAACACTATGGTAAGAGTTAAGGTGAGAGGTATGTTGTCTTCTTGCAAAATGTTGAGTTGAGCAAAATTGAAACTTCTAAAAACCAGAAAGTGCAGAGTTAAGGTTGCACGTGTAACCATAACTCTGCACTTTCAGAAATGCCCCGATACCACTTACCTTTACTCTGCCAATTCTGCAGTTCCTGAAACATTCAAACTCTTCACCTCCTTTTACAACCCATTCATTCTCACCCACCTCCTCGCCTGGTTTTGCTTTTGCAGCTTCTGGTTCTGCGCTGAAAAAAGGCGCGACACAATTGTCTGCCGTTGCTCTGACAGAAGGAGGGATGACTGATGACATGGCTTACAGGGAATTAAAATCAACAATAGGGGTGGCTTTGCATCAAGGAGAAACACAAACAACTGTCACACAGAATGGCCCCCTCAAGGATTGAACTCAAAACCCTGGGTTTAGCAGGCCGTTGATTTCACAAAACAAATCAGGTCAATTTCTTGTTTTGATCCACTCCATCTATCTTTTACATCTTAGGCTGGCAGCAGACGGTGCAGTACGACTGCTAGCCATCGTCATCTCCGGGGTGCTCGGCAGAAGATGCTGCATTATGATTGCTAGCCATCATCATCTCCTGGCTGCTCACCAGAAGACAGTGCAGTACGACTGTTAGCCACTGTCTTCTCCTGGGTGCTAGGCAGAAGATGGGAATGACCTGGCTGAGTCACTCCCATGTCTGCCCAGGTGCCCCTGACCAACCTCACCGTGGTCAGCTAAAAGAGCACCCAGGAGTACGACGACGATGGCTACCAATTGTAATGCTCTGTCTGTTGCCAAAAGGCAATGAGCTGCTGCTGTGTAGCAATGCAGTCCCACATCTGCCAGCACCCAGGAGACGTACGGTGACGGTCAGCTGTGCGGGCTCCATGCTTGCCGTGGTATGGTGTGACGTTATTGATATAATCTGGGACCATATAGAACATGGTTGCAACCAAGATCCTGTAGTGGCACCAAATCTTATGTAAAGGGGGTCATATAAGGTGTCTAAGACCAGGTTATGGGTTGCTGGTTATAATTATGCTGTCTATATGTATATATCATTTTGTAGGTGAAGTTATAAGTATTGGCTCTATACTGTCTGTATTTCAAATTTGTGCTGTGCTTCTGGGAAACATCCCAGACAAGTTGATGTTAGCTCTGCCTAGCCTGCTTGATGGCCCATTAAGGACCATCAGCTATACAATTGACCCATTGAGAGAAGGCAGATACGCCTTGTAACTCAGCAAAGTATGCAGGGACTTGTCCCTGTGACTCCAGACTCCATTTTGCTGTAATTTTCCACAGTAAGGACAAAGAGGTTCTTACACCTGGAAAAGCCTAAATAAGGCTGATGCCTCATCTCCATCTTGTCTTCAATCCTGCTTCTTACCTCTGGAGGGACTTTGCTACAAACTGAAGCTCTAAACAAAGGACTGTTGACCCATCCCAGCTGTGGATGTACTCCAGAGACTTGATTTGAACCTGCAGTTTACTCCATCACTGCTACAAGCCTGAACTAAGAACTTTGCCATTACTGTATGTAATTGATTCCATTTAACCAATTCTAACTCTCATCTCTATCTTTTTCCTCTTATGAATAAACCTTTAGATTTTAGATTCTAAAGGATTGGCAACAGCATGATTTGTGGGTAAGATCTGATGTGTATATTGACCTGGGTCTGGGGCTTGATTCTTTGGGATCGAGAGAACCGTTTTCTTTTATTGGGGTGTTGGTTTTCATAACCATTCATCCCCAGGATGAGTGGGACTGGTGGTGATACTGGGAGACTGGAGTGTCTAAGGAAATTGCTTGTGTGACTCGTGGTTAGCCAGTGGGGTGAAACCAAAGTCCTCTTTGTCTGGCTGGTTTGATTCGCTTTAGAGGTGGAAAAACCCCAGCCTAGGGCTGTAACTGCCCTGTTTTAAGCGATTTGTCCTGAATTGGCACTCTCAGTTGGGTCCCGCCAGAACAGCATCGTCACATATGGTGTTTACTCAGGTAACCCAGGAAAAAAGGCGTGAAACGATTGTCTGCCGTTGCTTTCATGGAGGGAAGAAGGGAGAGGGGTGCCTGACGACATGTACCCAGAACCACCCGCGACACTATTTTTGCCCCATCAGGCATTGGGATCTCAACCCAGAATTCCAATGGGCAGCGGAGACTGTGGGAACTATGGGATAGCTACCCACAGCTACCCACAGTTCACTGCTCTGGAAGTCAACGCTAGACTCGGTACTGTGGACGCATTCCGCCGGCTTAATGCACTTAGAGCATTTTTTGTGGGGACACACACAATCGACTGTATAAAAAAGATTTCTAAAATACCTGTCTTCTATAAATTTGACCCAATTTCATAGTGTAGACATATCCAGAGACTTGGTGGGATAACTCACATGACTGGAGTACTGTCATAGATGGATATAAACTGTTCAGGAAGGACAGACAGGGCAGAAAAGGTTAGGGTGACCAGATGACAAACATGAAATATCGGGACGCGGGGGGGGGGCGGAGCAAAAAAAAAAAAAAGCCAGAGCGCCCCCCGCCACCAGGCGGCAGTGGCACAGCCCCGTCTCCACCCAACTCTCAGCTCTGACCCCCAATACACTCCCAGCTCCCCCATCCCCTCGCTCCTGGGCCCCGAGCTGTGCAGCCGAGCCACGCTCCGGACCCCTCTTGCAGCTCCCGGCCCAGCCGCTCCCGGGCTTCATTGCACCAGCCCCACAGCAGAGGCTGCTCCACTCTGCCCCGCCTGGGACACTCGCCCCGGGCAGCCCCGCTCCGGCTGCAGGGAACTCGGGGACACCCCTCCTGGGCAGGGGGCAAACCAGGCAGCCGGGCCTGGCCCCTCCTGGCAGGAGCGTGTCTGCCCCACACGTGTCTCTGCCCCCTGCCTGCTCCGCGCTGCCCTGCAGGCTGCAGGGCTGGAGCAGCCTCCGTGCTGCGCTCCCAGCCCCGGCCATGGCCCGTGTGCAAACCTGGGAGGGAGGAGGAATGCCGCGTGCTTGGGGAAGAGGCGGGGCCAGGGTGGGGAGTTGGGGAGGAATCCAATGGGGCAGTGAAGGGCGGGGTTGGGGCGGGTCCAGGGCAGGGATTTGGGGAGGGGTGCAATGGGGGAGGGAGGGGGATGGTCGGGGGAAGTGAGGGGTGAAAGCCCCTCCGGGCTCCGTCTATGCACCGGAGCGGAGGGCAAAATTGCTTGTTTGTCCAGTGTCCCGACCGAACATCGGTCGGGACGCGGGACAAACAAGCAAATATCGGGACAGTCCCGATAAAATCGGGACGTCTGGTCACCCTAGAAAAGGTGGGGGAGTTGCATTGTATGTAAGAGAGCAGTATGACTGCTCAGAGCTCCAGTTTGAAACTGCAGAAAAACCTGAGAGTCTCTGGATTAAGTTTAGAAGTGTGAGTAAAAAGGGGGATGTCATGGTGGGATTCTGTTATAGACAACCCGATCAGGGGGATGAGGTGGATGAGGCTTTCTTCCAGGAAGTTTTTGGAAAGTGTAGGGGACAATTTCCTGGTGGAAGTGCTGGAGGAACCAACTAGGGGTAGAGCTCTTCTTGACCTGTTGTTCCCAAACAGGGAAGAATTAGTAGGGGAAGCAAAAGTGTATGGGAACCTGGGAGGCAGTGACCATGAGATGGCCGAGTTTGGGATCCTGACACAAGGAAGAAAGGAGAGCAGCAAAATATGGACCCTGGACTTCAGAAAGGCAGACTTTGACTCCCTCAGGGAACTGATGGGCAGGATTCTCTGGGAGAATAACATGAGGGGGAAAGGAGTCCAGGAGAGATACCTGTATTTTAAAGAATCCTTACTGAGGTTGCAGGAACAAAGCATCCCGATGTGTAGAAAGAATAGTAAATATGGCAGGCGACCAGCTTGGCTTAACAGTGAAATCCTTGCTGTTCTTAAACACAAAAAGGAAGCTTGCAAGAAGTGGAAGATTGGACAAATGACCAGGGAGGAGTATAAAAATATTGCTCAGGCATGCAGGAGTGAAATCAGGAAGGCCAAATCACACTTTGAGTTGCTGCTAGCAAGAGATGTTAAGAGTAACAAGTAGGGTTTCTTCAGGTATGTTAGCAACAAGAAAAAAGTCAAGGAAAGTGTGGGCCCCTTACTGAATGAGGGAGGCAACCTAGTGACAGAGAATGTGAAAAAAAGCTAATCTACTCAATGCTTTTTTTGCCTCTGTTTTCATGAACAAGGTCAGCTCTCAGACTACTGCAGTGGGCAGCACAGCATGGGGAGGAGGTGACCAGATGTCTGTGGAGAAAGAAGTGGTTCAGGACTATTTAGAAAAGCTGGATGAGCACAAGTCCATAGGGCTAAATGAGTTGGTGGATGTGATTGCAGAGCCATTGGCCCTTATCTTTGAAAACTCATGGTGATCGGGGTGGGGTCCCGGATGACTGGAAAAAGGCTAATGTAGTGCCCATCTTTAAAAAAAGGAAGAAGGAGGATCCGGGGAACTACAGGCCAGTCGGTCTCACCTCAGTCCCTGGAAAAATCATGGAGCAGGTCCTCAAGGAATCAATTCTGAAGCACTCAGAGGAGAGGAAAGTGATCAGGAACAGTCAGCATGGATTCACCAAGGGCAAGTCATGCCTGACTAATCTAATTGCCTTCTATGACGAGATAACTGGCTCTGTGGATGAGGGAAAGCAGTGGATGTGCTGTTTCTGGACTTTAGCAAAGCTTTTGATATGGTCTCCCACAATATTCTTGCTGGCAAGTTAAAGAAGTATGGACTGCATGAATGGACTATAAGGTGGATGGAAAGCTGGCTAGATCGTCAGGCTCAACGGGTAGTGATCAATGGCTCCATCTCTAGTCCATCATGGGGCCGGTTTTGTTCAATTATCTTCATTAATGATCTGGAGGATGGCATGGACGGCGCCCTCAGCAAGTTTGCAGATGACTAAACTGGGAGGAGTGGTAGATATGCTGGAGGGTAGGGATAGGATACAGAGGGACCTAGACAAATTAGAGGATTGGGCCAAAAGAAATCTGATGAGGTTCAACAAGGACAAGTGCAGAGTCCTGCACTTAGGACGGAAGAATCCCATGCACTGCTACAGACTAGGGACTGAGTGGCTAGGCAGCAGCTCTGCAGAAAAGGATCTAGGGGTTACAGTGGATGAGAAGCTGGATATGAGTCAACAGTGTGCATTTTGGGCTGTATAAGTAAGGGCATTGCCAGCAAATTGAAGGACGTGATCATTCCCCTCTATTCGACATTGGTGAGGGCTCATCTGGAGTACTGTGTCCAGTTTTGGGCCCCACACTACAAGAAGGATGTGGAAAAATTGGAAAGAGTCCAGCAGAGGGCAACAAAAATGATTAAGGGGCTGGAGCACATGACTTATGAGAAAAGGCTGAGGGAACTGGGATTGTTTAGTCTGCAGAAGAGAAGAATGAGGGGGGATTTGATAGCTGCTTTCAACTACCTGAAAGGGGGTTCCAAAGAGGATGGATCTAGACTGTTTTCAGTGGTACCAAATGAAAGAACAAGGAGTAATGGTCTCAAGTTGCAGTGTGGGAGGTTTAGGTTGGATATTAGGGAAAACTTTTTCACTAGGAGGGTGGTGAAGCACTGGAATGGGTTACCTAGGGAGGTGGTGGAATCTCCTTCCTTAGAGGTTTTTAAGGTCAGGCTTGACAAAGCCCTGGCTGGGATGATTTAGTTGGGGACTGGTCCTGCTTTGAGCAGGGGGTTGGACTAGATGACCTCCTGAGGTCCCTTCCAACCCTGATATTCTATATTCTATGATTCTATGATCTTTAAAATAGATTGTGACCTTTGTGGGTACAGACACCCTGACTTCCTATGCATTTGTCAGTACCTAGCACAATGGGACCTTGATCTTGATTATAACCTCTGGGCACAATTGTATCATAAATTAATACCGTATTTTTCCGTGTATAAGACTATACTTTTTCCTAAAATAGTTAGACTAAAAATTGAGGGTCGTCTTATACACGGAAGTAAGCCGAGGAGAGAACCGCGGGAATGCGAAACTGCCCATACCCAGTGATGAGCTGCCAAAATCCCAACCCCTATCCACCCCCCACCCCACCCCACCCCCGAACTCCCCTGCCCTCTCTCCGGGCGGCCGGGGAAGCGGGGACGGGGCTGGAACCGGGCGGCCAGGGAAGCGGGGACGGGGACCCGGAGCCAGGCAGCCGGGAAAGCGGAGCCGGGTAAGCGGGACCGGGAGGCTGGGGAAGCGGAGCCGGGGAAGCGGGACCGGGCGGCCAGGGAAGCGGGACCGGGGAGCCGGGCGGCCGGGGAGCGGGCGGCCGGGGATGCGGGGCAGGAGTCGCGCAGCTGGGGAGCGGGTGGCTGGGGACGCGGGGAGCCGGACGGGCGGCAGGAGTCGGGCGGCCGGGGAGGGACGCGGCAGGAGCCGGGCAGGGCCGCCGCCGGAGACCAGCTGGGGTGCATGGCCCTCCTCGTCCCCTCTACCCCTACCTCCGCGTCCTCTTCCTGGGCCTGAGCGGCAAAGTCAGGGGGGGACAGCTGCAGCGCGGCTGGAGGGCAAAGAAAACAAAACAAAAAAACTTGTGGCATGGTCGGAACGGCAAAGCAGGACGGAAAAAAACCAAACAAAAAAACCTGCGGCGCAGCCAGAGCAGCGGCGGGGAGGGACCTGCAGCGTGGCCGGAGGGGCTAAGCAGGGAAAGAAAACAAAACAAAACAAAAAAAACCTGGGGCATGGCCGGAGCGGCAAAGCAGGAGGGGGAAAAAAAACAAAACAAAACAAAAAACCTGAATTTGGGGTTAGAAAAGTGGGGAGCGTCTTATACATGGGGGCGTCTTATACACGGAAAAATACGGGCAATAATAATGAATACATAAATACAAAAATTCACAGGAGGTGCATGTTAAGGAACAATCATCCATAGAAAACTTTGAAGTAGATTTTTGCCTTAGAGTCTGAAATTGACAAGAACTCAGAGAAGACTTCCAAAGATTGAGGTGATTGATGTGTCTCCTTTCTTTGGATAACCTGTCACACTTTGAAAAATAAGCAGTATGATTGCTAATTAAGGCCTCAGTTCTGCAAAACACTTAGCACATGCTTATCCTAAGCACTTGCTTAAATCCATTGAAGCCAATATGATTTAAGCATATGCGTAAAGTTAAGCACGTACTTAAGTATTTGCTGAACAGAAATAGACTGCTGATTCAGGGCCTAATTACCGTAAAAAGGGGAGCCACAAGTCATCTGATGTATTATTACAGGTATATCCCAGTGTTATAGATGTTATTTCTTATATACCACAATGGAACACTCTGCCAATCCCATCCTATGTAGTCTTACTCTGTGCTTGTTTGGACCTGACACTAGTATATTGAAAGAATTTGTGAACAAATGCATAAGAGTGGAAAGACAGAGTATTTAAATGTTTTTGTGTAGCGTGGGGGGACAATTTCCACATTTCTGGGTTATGATTGGCAGAAAGTGATCTCATGATATTTCAGACTTTAAAAACTATATATTTTGCATGCTTTAATGTACTGTCAAAATAATTTTATTATTCTCTTGCTGTGTGCAAAACACTTAAAGTTATTACTTTTGGTTATGACTCTTTAAATAGTCATTTTTTAGCCTTAAAGAATCAGCCCAGCAGATGTTCTGCCAAAAACATGAATAAAAATTAGTTTGGGATCTGATCTAGCAGCATGAACACTGATATTTAGCATACAGTAGTTAATGTGATTGTGTGCTATTAATGGAAGTGAGCAGTTCCAGTCTCTGATAATATTAATAGATATCTAGTCCTTCAAAGAGTCTACAAATAGATTTGATACTCCTTTCTGATATTTACTAAACACTTCACATGAATTTATGTTCTTGTGTTTAGATGACTCACTAACGAAGAAGGCAGAGAGTTAGCTTCTGACTCAGACTGTACACCCATGCAAAGGAGTACTAAAAAGACATACGATCACCTCCTTACACACCTATGTATTCATTTGCTTACTCCTTCACTGGAATAGGCAGTGAATTGATGGAGTCTTGGTTCCACGCATTCCGCTCAGAAGAGCTAAGCCAGTGTTTGGGGCTGCAGAGAGTATATGGCAGCAGAAAACACACACACACACACACACACACACACACACACACACACACACACACACACACACACACACACACACACACACACTAAAGCAAGGAGAAAATGTTTTTTGAGTCACAATGCCATCCAGGGCTCCTCCTGGGTTGGTGCAGCTTATGTACCCACATTTTCTCAAGCCGGGCCTTACATCAGAATCTAGTTCATCGAAAGTAAACCAGAGGGTAGGTTTCTCCCAAAGCATTAATAGAGTTCTTCCTTTTCATTTGCAAAAGGGATAACAGAAAGTAGAATAATACTTTTGATACTCCTTACCTAATTGTCCCTGTTTCAGCAAGTTCTCAGAATTTCCTTGCCATGAGTAGATGGGGAGCCACTTAACGAGCGCAAAACCAGACCAAGTTATTTTCATTCTGATACTGAAAATGCAAGGAACTCTTTCCATTAAAAAATCAAAACACAACAATAAAAAAGCCCTTAAAAGTGCAAATCCTATTGTATTAACACTTTAATTATTGACCCAAAATATAGCCCAAGTTTGCTAAAAGCTTTGCAAATCTTTCAGCTACACTAGGCCTCATATCAACAGATTCTGGGCTGCCTTATGCTTTGGGTTAGTAATCATGTGAAGCTTGGTGGTTTTCATGGTTTTGAGTTAAAAAATCCAAACAGACAGAACTGATTATTGATTAGTTGATCTTCCCTTTTTAGAAACTGATTTTTTTCATTTGGATTCTCTTGAACCTGAAATGCTGAGTGAAAGTCACATGGTACAAATCCATCTCAACCAAAATCAAGGAGGAAAAATCTTTTGAATAGAAATGCTGACTTTTGCACAGCTCTCCTTAAAGTCCATTTTCCAATTAAAGTTGATATCCAGAGCCTGAGGCAAACACAAAAGAAAAATTGGAAACAGGCATAATCAATGTTTGTTCTCTTTCTCACAGTGGTCCATCTCATGTGTCTACAAACTTGAAATTGTTATGAAGTTGTTTAGGTCTCATCATACTTTCATTTTTGCTCTTTATTCTTACTGTGTAATGATGCATATAATGTGGCAATGTTCAATGCAGATGGATTCACCTTTAAAAGGGTGGTATAATATTATGATAACACAAAGTGTTTTTTTATGACAACCAAGGTGTGAAATCATGATGTTAAAGATTATATTTAATGTTTCTTTTGTCAGAACTGCCCATCAGACCCTCTTTCATTAAGAGGGGTAGAGAAAGTAAAGGAAAAACAGGAGGGATAAAAATATCTTTTACCCCTTTACATTGCCTGCTAGTTCACCTCTACCTTTTGTTCAGAAGTGACTACGGTACATGTATAAATCATGTATTTGGAGCTCCATTTCCATAATTCTTTTAGGACATTTCTTTTGTTCCTGTGCTCAGGAGTGGATTTTTGCTTGGTTGGTTGGTTCTGGTTTTTTTTGTAGATGATATTCTCTAGGAATATGGGAGGCTTTCTAATCATGTTTAAATCTTAATGTAGTATCCTTTCATTCCATGGGTGAATAGTAAAGATGATGGTTCAGAGACACACCATCACTAATGTTATGTGTTCCAGACACATCGTATTTGTATTATCACTTAGCTGAGATTGGGACCCCATTGTTCTACACTATGCAAACACATAGTATAAGTCAGTCCCTGCCCAAAAGAGTTTACCATCTAAATAGACAAGGGAGAAAAATGGGGCAAGTCCTGTCACCTCTCTGTACCTAGGTCACACTGCAGGTCTCCTGATGCTCTGTTCCCTATCGACTAAACCACACAGCCTCCCATAACACATTCCGCACATCTCACTGGAAATTTGCACTGGTAGATTTCAGTTGGATAGTGATGAAAGGTATCAATACGTTGCCTGAGTGGTTTGACCTACTGCACATTTCTCTTGTTCTTGGAAATGTAATCTAATGTTGTAATCAAACATGTTAAATAGCTGATATGAGTAATAGATTGTGGAGAATTAAGCTGTTGTTTGGTACAATGCTTTTTAGACAAAGTTTTGAAACAAAATAAAGTTACATTGAAGAACAGAGCCAGAGTAAAATAAGTAGTGGCATTCCAAAGAGTGCTGAATTTGGAGCACATAACAAGTGGGATTTGGTGGTTGGTGTTCCTGAATAATTGCTCCCAGAGGGCTCATATCTCTGAATTCAGATAGAACATGTGCCAAAAATGATCTACCAATAACTAGATTCATGCTTAGAGCTGTTGTAGATATTCAACTCCACCCCTCTCTGCCTTCTGAAAAAGTTTCTGCTATATTCATCATTCTGTGAAAAACTTTCATAATAAATCTCCAAACCAAGCAAAACTTGACTGGCTTAAAGTGCCAGCACAAACCTGAACTCAGGCTACATTTGTATGTATTCAAAATTCCAGGGGTCTGAACCCTTGCAATCTTAAACAAACAAACTTTATGAATCCCACTGTGAATTAAAAACTTCCATATTTCTCACACCACCTATGAATCATAGAAGATTAGGGTTGGAAGAGACCTCAGGAGCTCAACTAGTCCAACCCCCTGTTCAAAACTGGGTCAGTTATGTAAAAATTACAAGAGCAGATCATCAGCTCATATAAAGTAGCTCTACTGACTTCAGTGGAAGGTGTGTTTTACACCAGCTGGGTTTCTGGTCCACAATTCTTCTGAAACTTATAAGAGATTCGATATTTTCAGTCTTCTATTGCAACCATCTTGGACTTTTCTTAAGGTACCTCCCTCCGCCCATAAACACACACACCAATTTCAGAATGTTTAGAAACTTTGGCTGTAAATTGGCCTCTGATCAGTTCTGAAGCCTGCAAGATGTTTGGGTGGGTTACAGAGGTCATGTTTACATCTTTGAAGATGCCTCTGGGCACTATGAATGAGTAAACACAGCCTCAGAAAACAATTATGATATAAACTGCATTTTTAACAAGAGATTAATTATTTTTGCTTTCTTCATAGACTTTGCATATGTGGATTTTTGTTCTATGTTTAGAACATCCTTTACCTCCTTCATGAATGCTTGGTTTTGTACTCTAGCTTGGTCTTTTTGTTTTCTTTTTAACAGAATAGCCAGGGGTGTGTTTCTGTTGACAGTGCTTGAGTGCTGGCCCACCATGACTGGTCACCAGCATTCTGGACTCCCATAGGAAAGTCTGAGCCATCTGTGCCTACTCTTGTGGTTCAATGATTTTAAGCTAACCCTGGTGGTTGGTTGGTTGTTTTCTGCTAAATACAGTTTTCTGTTTATTATGGAATGTGTGCTGGAGAGTCTGACACTGGAATTTGGCACATGCCTTTGGGTTAACTTGGCCAAAGTGATTTATAGCTATTTTTTCATAGCTAGCATCCGGTAGTGTAAAATGCTGTCTAAATCAAATCCCATTAGGGGAACATTATATGGTAACTTTAGGGCTCATCTACGCTAGAGACATGATTGAGCTGGGATAGTGGAAGGTGATTACACTATGGTTGTCCACGTGGTTGCCCGTAACAACATAATTAGGAAGCAGGAATTTGATATTTATTTTTCATTGTCATTCTGGTTTCCTGAGTTTTCAAAGATGGAGAGAATTTTTAATAAACAGTGCAGAATAATCACTCTCAATAGAGTGATGCATCCGTCATGCATCCGATGAAGTGGGTATTCACCCACAAAAGCTCATGCTCCAATATGTTTGTTAGTCTATAAGGTGCCACAGGACTCTTTGCTACTCTCAATAGAAGCAGACCAAATTCTGGACCAGATTCTGATATTATCACTCATAATGATTAGCACCTTACTTCTCAAGTAGTCCCATTGCAATCAACTCATGGAGTAAAGAGCTATTCTACCTGAGAAAGCAAATCATTATCTATTTGGATTTGAAACTTCCAGCTATAATGGCACCTCTCATACTGTGGGATTGAGTGCATTGATTTGTATCTGCAATTCCAGGTGGGGAAGAAGAAGTAGGGAGCAAAAATGTACTATCTAACTGGAAAACTACAGTATGCGGCTGACTCTTTAAAAAAAAAAAAGAAAAAGAAAAAAAAGAGTGGCCAAGATTGTATCCATATTTTTTCACTTTCACTCTCCATTGCCTACATTCTGAAAAGACATTCCATGTATTCATGGATTTCCTTTCTCCTGCAACACATAGAGACTGATTCTAGCCCCTCTTCTGGCAGCTGGAATGCCAGCTTGTCTGCTTACCTGGGGATTCTCCTTTCATAATGGTACTCCTTGGATTAAGATTTACAGCTAGCTCCACTCCTACAACCTCAGTGTTAGGGATTTTACCAGAACATATGTGAGCTCTGACTATCCCTGACTACTCTGGGCCTATAGGTAAACCAAGCTTAAGTAACCATCTTTGGTTCTTCACCAAGTGCAAGCTGGCTTTGCCTAAGAACCTGGCCAGTAATGTTCATCTGGTACGTTAGACTTGGTCATGTCTGAGTTTTATTACATTGGTAATAAATGGTTATGATCCCAACTACTTTGACCCCTCTAATTTACTACTCAACACGAAGCTTTGTAATTTACCATTTTCAGACATATAGGCTTTTTGTAACAATGAAACTTCTGGTTTACACAAACAGAAGAAAGGGTAGAAACATTAGGACAGGATGTAAACAGTTTAACAACAAAAACAGTGTATGAAACAGGAAGAAAATCTCACCGGTAATCTCCCTCCCCTTCCGTTACTCCCTCAAACTTAACTGATCAACTATACAGGTTATATTCAGCCATTGCCACTAGTATGGGGATGTTTACTTGCATATAATGTGTAAACTATATAAATATTTAGAAGGAAAATATATAGAAATGTAGTATCTAAAAGGCTAAAATACATATTCTTATTAAGAAGGTCTTGTATGTCCCCAGTATGTTACGTGGATGTCTTTTAAGAAAGATTTTCCCTGTTTAAAAAATAAAAACTTATGATTTACCACTGTAGGCCCCATTTAGGAAAGCACTTGAGCATGTGCTGAACTGTAAGCACATGTTTAAGTGCCAGCCTGAGTAGGGATATTTTCCTGCATCGCAGAGCTTTATGTAATGTATATTTCCAAGACTATATTAAATAGAAAAACTCCAATGGGGAAAGAATACAAGTGATTCTAAATAATATGATTTATGGCAGTTATTCCCACACTGTGGTCCATGAAGTCATCAGTAGTTCACAGAGTGGAACGGTTAGAGCAGGGGATTGTGGTGTTGGGCAGTAGGTTGGTTTCTCTCTCTTTTTTTTCCCCTTCACTCCTCCCCCCAACCCCCATGTCTGGCATGTGCGCTCTCTCTCTCTCTATCAAAATGATCCAAGAATAAGAAAGAGCATTAACATGGATGGGTTATATATGTGTGGCATTCACATTAAATTGTGGCTGATTCTTTCAAGGTTTAAAAAAAAGCACACGTTGTGTGTGTGTCAGAGAGGGGAGAGAATAATTTGAATGGATTCAGAAGGTCACCACATGAATGAAGGTATTATCAAATAATTGCAAATCTCTTTAAGAATATTAGGTGAAAAATTCCCGTTTCTCAGAAGTGTAATGTATAGGCTATAATCAAGAACTTTGAACAAGACTTGCACTTAATTATGTGCCTCTGCCTAGATACTAAGGTAGCAGATACTTTAGAAATGCTTGTGGATAGACCGGGAACCAGAGTAGTTGGTAATCTGTAAATATAATAACTTGAATATGTTTTCATACTTTGTGAGATTTTAAAAAGATAGAAATCTTAGATAGACTATTAACATTCCATTCTATTTTATAATGATGCTGAATGGCTTTAAGATACTGTTTTTTAATTGAAAGTGCAAAATTCTGTGATAGTTTAATGTTAAATTGATCAAAATGATTTTTAAACCACAAAATAGATGAATAATGTGTGCATTTGAAGAGCCTGTTGTTTTGTTCTGTTATTACTACAAAACCTTGAGCTGTAATTTTGATCTAGTACGTTGTAATGCTTTCTAGCTGATGAGTGACTGGAAAGCTCTTTCCCCAAGAAGTCCACCAGCGAGATGTTGCAATGGTAAATCTCACTTTTGTCAATGAAATCTGTTTAGGAGGAAAGATTTATGTTAAGCTGCTTTGTGCTTTTTTTCCCATATGAAACTATAGCTAGGTTTCTCTCTGCACCTACTTTTCACATTAGAATAGCTGTTGCTATCAGAACCCCCCTTCCTTTTGCTTGTCTATTGTCTGTTTTCACACTCCTCCTTGCTTTGTAATCACTCACCCACACTCATTTATCACTGGCTTACCCAGTCCTGCTTACACTATCTCCCATTTTTGTCATAGTGCACTGGTACATTACAAATACAATTAAACCTTTTACGATACTGTGGCTTTTGGCTAACGCATCCCAGCTTCAAGGTTGAAAGACTTCTGATATTACCACTGATATCAGTTCTCTCCCATTTATCGGCAATGTCTGGACTAATGCAGAAGTGGTGCATTAATTAAAGGAAGCATCCAGTAAGGCTGCTGTTTTTGCCAGTCTGACACTGAATTGGAGCCTGATGCCTGCTCATGTTTTAAGGGCCATTCATCACACATGTCATCCAGAAGCAGCCAGCTGTCTGAGCAAAGCCTCATTTGCATTTCATCAACTACAGTCTCCCTCTTCTTCCCCCTTACCCTTTGTATGGAGCTTTGGTTTTTAAAAGAGCATAGTCTTCAAAAGCAGCTTAGCTAAAATTAATATTCCATTTAGAAAGATGATTTTACTTTAGTTCTGAGATTGTAGCATTATTGCTGGGGGGATATATGTCATATAAACATACCCACACAATCTGTGCCTATCCAAAATATTTAATGTATTATGGAATAAGGCAAAGATTTTGTGATGGATGGACTGATGTATGGATATGTCCACTGGTTCTCTGCATTAGATTGTTGGAAGTAAAATGTTTCATTTGAAAAGATTCTTTATGGATGTGCAATTCTACAATTGAGGAAGCTCCAAAAGTTCCTACATTATGGATTTTGATTTCCTCCTTTGCTTAGCCCAACTGCCCATCTCAAGTTGTATTGCAAATGCTATCAGAAGACCTAAGAATATCATCAAAAGCTTTGGGTACAGCGTGTTTGCTGAACCAGTGTGTCCCGAACTGCTTGGAAAAAGACAGTTTTCTTAAGAGAAGAATAATTTCCCATTTTTATTCAGTGGTTGAACTAATTGGTTTCTATTGCTCCACCAAGTGCAACAGAATCTCCAAGCATGCCTAATTCTACCAACATGTGAAATATGATGGATGTAGAACTATGTCTGTATATGAATAATATATAAAGAAATTTGGATATGTCTGTGTGGATGGTAACTTTGGCTTTCCAAAGTATGCCAGGTTTTGGTGTTGTAAAACAAAACCCAGGGCTGGCTTGGATCCCAGTCCCATTTATTTGAGTAGTCATAATTCAGTTAAGGGGTGAGTCAGGTGTTTCAGATAAATGCTTCCACAAATTCACTACTGGTGTAACTAGGTACAACTTTTCTGATGTCAACAGATTGTGTTCCGTACGCCAGTGGTGAATGTGGCCCATTGTATATTATATTTCACACAGGGTATGTTTATTATATGCCAAGCTTGGCAAAACCCAGAAATGTTTATCTGAATCTAGCATATAGATTGAATCCAAAGCTTGCAAGGTTCAGAATCCTGTATAGAGAGTGTCTATATAGGTATTCAGTTCAGTGTGTGAATACATACTGATTAATGACCCAGTTCAGCAAAGCACTTAAATACATGCTTACCATTAGTCACAAGCCTAAGTCTTGGTCACTTCAACAGGATTTAAGCATGCACTTCAAGTTAAACTGGAGCTTAAGTGTTTTGCTGAACAGGGATATGTTGCCGAATGGTGACCGGAGGGAAAATGTGTCTGAATAAACACATGTGTATATTTTTGCTGTATGAATTTTAACTTTTGTATCTTTATGTATACAAATGAATAACTTTTGTACTTAACTTAAATCTTCCAAAATTAGTGATTTTTAACTTGGAACCAAATCCTAACCCTACCTTCTGCAGGAGCAAAGGTCTCATGAGCCTGCCTGATTTATCCTGAAAATTAATATGGGAAAAGTCCACTGCAACTCTTTGGTTGAAATCTGTGAGCTGCTAAGGTACACATATGACTTCTCCTTTGCCTTAAACCTGGCTATGGGTTACCTAGGGAGGTGGTGAAATCTCCTTCCTTAGAGGTTTTTAAGGTCAGGCTTGACAAAGCCCTGACTGGGATGAGTTAGTCGGGAATTGGTCCTGCTTTGAGCAGGGGGTTGGATTAGATGACCTCCTGAGGTCCCTTCCAACCCTGATATTCTATGATTCTATGGCTTGTATGGAACTTATCATCCCTCATTTAATATAGCCCCATTGCCTGCAGTTGCCTAACCTGTTAGGAGTTACCCCAGGAAGTAAGCAGAGAAATGGACAATGAATGATTCCATGTGAATAGAAGATCTGGAGATGGTCATGGAGCATATGTCATGTCCCCTGATTGTCCATGGAGCCATGTGCTCCTCATCCTGGCTGATGGTTCTCTTTGTGCTATATATTGTATTGGAGCTGGATTGTAAACTCCTTACAACAAGAAC
Organism: Mauremys mutica; assembly: GCF_020497125.1. Lineage (NCBI taxonomy): Eukaryota > Metazoa > Chordata > Testudines > Geoemydidae > Mauremys > Mauremys mutica. Next base: position 185,395,881 of record NC_059072.1, on the reverse strand, counting down.
ATTGTTTTTGTACATAATCCCCATATGATTTTCCTTTCTTCCTGGGCTGTCACCTTCTGAGGAGCATCTTCATCTTTGAAGGGCCCAGTAAATCCTGTGCATCTACATCTTTCCCATTGGGGAAGGTGTGGAGGGAGAGAGGAAGGGTAGTTATTCATATAAGTTCATCTGCAAATGTTTGCCCATGGTCCTCAAAAGATAGCTTCAACAAGGTTGCTAACCAAAGGTGAAAAGTTAGTGGATCACAATCCATTTTTCATGTTTCACTTCAGTGAGTATGTGAACATGCATCTATTCTTGTTTACATCTCAGAGTGCAGTGAAGCCAGAAGAAAAACTTATTTTCTTTATTTATAATTTTCCTCTCAATTCCCAGAATAATATTTCATTGGAATCATAAGAGACTAAGGAAGAATCTGAGATTGAAGATTGTATTACATGTGTTGGTGACTTCTTTATTAGCCATTAGTCTTTTTATTTTTTTATTTTCTTTGTAGGACCTAATAGCCAATGTTCCTTCAACTCCCTTAAGGACTCTGCAAAGTCATTATTTGACTTATTTTTGTTTACAATTAGAATTTATGATATACTAGTATTTGTTACGCTAAACACACTTCTGGTATGGATACTTTATTATTGATGCATAGTTATTTTACCGCTTTGGGAACCATGTAGTCTGTAATTACCTAAGCATATACAATGAAAATTTCAATACTTTTTTGCATAAGTAATACATTTGCAAAATTATGTGAAAACATAATAAAGATTTTATATCAAATTGATTTCATACTGCTATTTTCATAATATTCTGGGCTCTATCCTGAATGCCTTTGTAACATGTACTTGCTATATATTTTCTATAAATTCAGAGCCTAGTCTTCTCATTATTTCTTATTTGTCTCACATTCAGTGCTTTTGTCTGAATGTCTTTATTTTCCAACTCTGTCCTGTCAAGTTTATCAATTAAAATCTTCTCATTCCCTGAAATTGTAAAGTTTCTCCCTGTCCCTGAAACATACAGATACCTTTTCTACATTCTAGTGCTTCTGGATTCGTTTTTCAGTATATTAATATAATTCCTTATTAACATCTAGGGATTATTACCTAAATCAAATCACTCTTTAAAGTCTTCAAAAGTAACTCCCTCTCTTTGTCCAATTTATCCAATGTGCAATAATTAACCCTTCTTTTTCAATCTAGGGAAAAAATCTTATCTCTATCTCCAGCTGGAAAATAGGGATTATTTGTAAATGTAATTAGAGAGGATTGGTACCTAATCAAATTAGAATATGTGAATGCCATCTTCTGTGGACTCAGTGGCCACTGAAACAATACACAAGCTTCTGAATATTTACAAGCATGGGCTCAAATTTATGATGGATACTGAAAGCATTTTTATAAAATGAAGACACATGGGGTTTAGCAAACGTGTAAAACAATGTCAGCATCATGAGGATTTTACACTTGAACCCCAAATACTATATGCAAGATTAGACTTCAAATGGAAAAACATTGTGGAGACAGCCTTTTGGGAAGCTTGACAAAAGTAGGCGGTGGGAGGCTGAGGAAAGATTTAAATAAGGAAAGGAGGGGGAACTTGTTATAGCATGTGGGAGGCTGTTTCAAACATAAAAGACAGCCTAAAAGAATATGAAAAGTTTTAGAGGGAGGGCGGGCGAAGGAGACTATATCCAGAGTCTATTGAGTATCAGAGGGGTAGCCATGTTAGTTTGGATCTGTAAAAGCAGCAAAGAGTCCTGTGGCACCTTATAGACTAACAGACGTTTTGGAGCATGAGCTTTCGTGGGTGAATCCTTCATGACATGCATCCGATGAAGTGGGTATTCACCCACAAAAGCTCATGCTCCAAAACGTCTGTTAGTTTATAAGGTGCCACAGGACTCTTTGCTGCTTTTACAGAGTCTATTGAGTTCACTGGAAAGATTTTAATCCAAATCAAGTCCCTTACTGGAGCAGTTAGAAAAGTAGTGCAGATACCGGTGTAGGGAGCTATGAGATGCATAAAAGAGAATAAAAACAGATATTGGCATGGGTTGAGCTGAACAGTTGAGAACAAAGATAATTAATTTAATGTTAAAAACAAAAAAGAGAGAGGCAGTCAGTGATGGGGTTTGAAGAAGGGCTAAGATTGTTGAAACACCTAGAGAGAGAAATTACATCAGCAGAGGGATTTTTGTTAGAACAGAGGAGAGAACAGTGATGTGCAGAGGCTGGAGAAGCAGAGGAGATCACAATAGTTACACAAGGAAAGATCACCCAAATAGGTAGAAGAATATGTGGAGAGGAAAGGATGGATCTTATAGCTGTTATAGAGAAAGTAGTACTAGGATGCAATGAGAACCTGAATGTGTGGGGACAATGAACAAAGTAGGTCACAATAGGATGACCTACCAGTTTTGGTGGTAGTTTGTCATGGTTGCTGATATCATATCGTGAAGTGATATTGCATTGTGTTGTGAGACAGCATGGTGAAGAGACTGAGGATAAAGGAATACACGTACATGAACTCCTCACTTAACATTGTGGTTATGTTCCTGAAAAATGCAACTTTAAGCGAAATGATGTTAAGCAAATCTAATTTCCCCATAAGAATGAATGTAAATGAGGGGGTTAGGTTCCAGGGAATTTTTTTTCACCAGACAAAAGACCATATTTTATATATATAAACAAACAATTTAATACTGGTACACAGTGATGATTGTGAAGTTAGTTGAGGTGGAGGAGTCAGAGGGTGGGATATTTCCCAGGGAATGCCTTACTGCTAAATGAACTAACAATTGACTGAGCCCTCAAGGGTTAACCCTCACAACACTCTACAATGCAGCAGGAAAGGAGGGAGGTCAGAGAGAGACACACACCCTGTGTGTGAGAGAGAAACTGTGTATTTTCCCTTTAAGTAGCTGACCCCAGGCTTAAGTACACTGCCTTGTTAATTAAATCAGCTTGCTGAGACCTGAGACCACAGCTACTGCCTAGGTCAGGTTGTGTGTCCTCCCTGCTCTACGGAAGATGGGGTAAGCTGAGTACGGGAGCAGGGGGGAGGGGGAGACACCCTGACATTAGTCTCTCTCTTCCCTCTCCTCCCCCCCACACAACAAGCAGGAGTCTCTGGGAGCAGCTCCAAGGCAGAGGGCAGGAGCAGCACATGGCAGTGGGGGGAGGGACAGCTGCTGCAGAGGGAACTTAGGGGAGCGGGGAGCTGATAGGGGGACTGCTGGTCCACCATGGTTCTAACCACCCACCAGTTAGCTGCAATGGGCTGCTCTTCTACTGCAAGCAGTGGACAAAACAGGCGGCTGCCAAACGACGTTAGAAGGGAGCATTTCGCAACTTTAAACGAGCATGTTCCCTAATTGATCAGCAACTTAACATCGAAACAACATTAACCGGGACAACTTTTAGTGAGGTGTTCCTGTATATGCAGGGAGTCTGTTTCCCTGTGGCAGTCCAGATTTAGCAAAGCAAAGTGTGTATGTGCATTTGTAGTGTGGAACTATGTAAGGAAACAGCTTCTATGCTACTAAGCACACCAGATTCGTTTGCCTGATGAGTAGAGCTAGGTGTGAAATGGCTTTCCTGTGCTGCAAATCTTTTTGAAAATTGTTCCCATTCTGCATTCTACAAAAAGCCAGACACTCTAGAACAGCAAATAGCCCTCTGATTCAGGCACTTATCTAGACTGTGTGAGCTCCATGTTCAAGGCCCTGCCCTGCCTCATTCAGAGTAGGACTAGTTAGTCTCCGTCTCTTAGGCGCTACTGTTCTAAGTGTTCCACTTCGTACAAATGATTAAATATTCATCTCAAACTTTTTTTCTCCGTGAAACACTTGGAAATTGCTGAGGTCTCAACAGACCACTTAACGATCTTTCCAAATGTTGTTTGTACCATTAGCTAACTATTGTAAAGTGCTTTGGATAAAAGCGCTATATAAAAAAAACCCTAATTAACATTTTTTGTTCTATAAATAAAAGCACACAACTCATATTTAATAGCAGTAGTCTTACCTTTTTAGTGCAATGGATGTGCCCTCTCTCTCCTGCCGCAGCAGCCTCTGAGCTGGTGCTGGGAAGGAGGGGGGGCTCTCCCTCTCTCCCCTGCTGTGGCAGCCCCCGAGCTGGGGCTGGGAAGGAGTGGGGGGGTCTCTCCCTGGCAGCTGCAGCCATGGAGCTGGGGAAATTAGGCTCTTTCTCTGGCTACCGCAGCCCTGAACATCTCAAATTTCGCCCACCCCCTTCTTCTCACTCCACTGGCCCCTACTCCCTATTCCCCGCAAGGCCACCACCTCACTTTACATGTGCGTCTTCTCCAGTGTCCAGGCACCTAATTAGTGGAGCCGCGCCTGCGCGGCTCCACTAAATAAGTGGGTGGCCCTTCATTCTCTCATGTGCGGCCACCCAGGCACGCACCTTAGAGGGAACTATCCGCAGACAACCTGAATGGAACTCACAGACCACAGTTTGAGAACCTCTGAGGCAGAGAGATGGTATGTCTACCACTGCAAAAAAAAGTGTGCTAACTAACTAAGGTTAAAATAGCAGTGAAGACAGAGCAACTCAGCTTTCAAAAGCCTATAGGGTAGCCTATGTTTGGACTCAAGCTGCTAACCTGAGTTAAATTCTATTTTGATCCAGGTTAGCTAATCTGAAATAAGAACACACAATTGTTTGCAGTGTAGACCTCGCTTGAGACTGATGCTATAGCCTAATAGCAGGTCAATCACCTGGGATGTAGGTGCCTAAATCTCAGTTTTAGGATCTACTGCAATCCAGAAAAGTCCCACCAAACCCTGTAGGTGCCTGAACTCAGTTGGCACCTAAATTTCTGCTGTAAAAGTTTCCTTGATGCCTATGTTTCTTCCTCTGAGTATTCACACTGCTGCCTCCCTTTAGGCATCGGGACACCTATCTCTTGCCTAACCCCCCAAAGCAATTCACAAATCCGGGGAAGATAGACTTTTGCCTGCCTAGAATCATAGAATCATAGAATTCAAGATCAGAAGGGACCATTATGATCATCTAGTCTGACCTCCTGCAAGATGCAGGCCACATAAGCCGATCCACCCACTCCTTAAGCAGGCGACCCCTGCCCCATGCCTATCTTAGGACCTGATCCATTAGGCATCCTCAGAGGCCACCTACTGGATTTGCCCCATTCAAAATCTATCTGGCAGAGGTGCCCATCTTATAACTTTTAGCCCAGTGATTAAATTGTTCACCTGGGATGTGAGCAACCCAGGTTCAATTCCCCTCCTTTGCTAGAGAAGGAAAAATGTTTTGAACAGGGAATTCCAGAGGGTGCTCTAACGACCAAGATATAGGATATTTCCAATTTAGAGCTCCCTCAGTCTCTCTTGTTGCAGCTGTTCCACTTTGCATAAATAATTAGGGGGTCCAGTCTACCTAGTCTGCCTCTTAGATGGGTGCCCTAACCACTAGATTATTGTCATTCTCTCTCTTGCTGCCTCTCTAGCTCTGGCCCAGTGACCCTAGGTAGTTAGCCATAGTGGAACAGCTTCAAAAGATGAGATTCGAGGAGCCCTCCCCCCCATCAGAATATACCATAGGTCAGTGGAATGTGGGAGACCTTGCTTCAATTCCCACCTCTGCCAGAGTGGGAGAAGGGAGATCTATATTCAAATCCTATCTCTCAGGAGAAGCATACTAAGCAGTAGGCTAAAAGTTATAAGGTGGCACCACTTCCTCGTCCTCTGGTCATTTTGTGATGTTAGGTGCCTTCATAACTCATTCTCAACAAAAGTACCTTAGGTACCTCAGCCACCTTATACCAGGAGAGGAGTTCCCAGTTGTGGATCGCTGTCAGAAATAGGTGCTTCCCTGAAACCTGGCCTTAGGAGCTCAACTCTGTGAGAGGGGTGGGGCTCAGCATATACCCCGCTCAATAGTATCTTCCATTGGCTAGCTTAGGCAGGGAGCCACCTAGAGTGCTGGCTTTTGTGTATTGTATCGTACGTCTTCCCAGGTACTGTTTAGGGTGCCAAGGTGCCTAATTCCAGCACTGTGAACCTGTGTTGTCCCCTGTGATTTTCTAAGTGCCTAAAAATTAGCCATTGTGACACTTAGGTGGCTTCCTGCTCAGCTTGCTGGCTTTTGGGAATTCCATTCTCACTCCCCTTTGTAGATGTAGGCCTAGTCCCTACTGTCTTCAGTGGGCTTTGGATCAGGCTTTCTGGAGCATGTTGCACAATACACCTCGTAGAGTAAGATACGAAATAGTTAGTGAGCTTATTACTTTCCCTAAATGTTTCTCATAGTGTCCCATAAATTGTCCAAAGTTGGTCGAATAAATTGATATTACCCACCTTGTGTCTCAGGTCACTGCTCCATTGTCTGTCTATTGTTACCACAGGCAGTACTTGTGTATTTAAACTGGAAAGTCTTTGGGATATCCTGGACATCAGTGATACCAGCTTTAACTGTTGCACTGTATATTTAAATACTGTGATAATTTGAGAGAAAGGAGAAAATAGTAGAATTCGTGGTGGCAGTCGGCATGAACCTTACATTGTATGTAAGGCTTTGAATCTCTGCAATGTGAATCTGTTGAAAAGAAGATTTGAGAGCAAAATACGAAGCAGAATACTTAGCTGCACTATCTAATGGGGGAATTTGTTTTGCTATTTTAAACTTAAAAGGGAACATTTTTAAAATAAACATAAGCATGTGATGGCACCTTTGCAGTGAGCTCTTGGTTACAAAAGTGCTAATTATCAGCATCAATTTTAGAGAGGCAGCATTGTCAAGTCAAGTACTAACAAAGCTGGCAGCAAGGAGTTCAAGGGTTCTAGTGCTGGCACTAACATTCTGTGTGGCCTTGGGACCCGCACCTTACTGCTGTTTTTATTTTCCAATCTGTGAAATAGTGTTATCTCTAAGGAGTAGCGTGAGGATAAATTATTTGATGCCCTATGTAAGCAAAATATTTTGGCATCCTGCAGTGTTTTAATTTGCTTGCATTGGTATATCCTGGAGGAATTGGCTCTGCACGAGGGTTGTCCGGTTTTCGATGGGCATGTCCAGTCAAAAAGGGGATCTGTCAGTGTCTGGTCAGCCACAGTAACTGTTGGGGGGCAGGAAGAGCAGCAGCTACTGCTCATCTACTGATGCCTGACAGGGAGCAGTTGCTGGCTTCCAGACCGGGATCCAAGAGGCAGGTGCTGCCACCCGAGGAGGGGGGGTCCTGAACACCCTCCCTTCTGCCCTGCCAGCCCTGATTGCCCCAGCCCTGGCCCCTCGCTCTGGGGACCGACCGCTTCCCCCCTGGTCCCTTGCTCCAGGGACCGGCCCCTGCCTTGTCATGGTTTGCCCCTGTCCTCTTGTTCTGGGGACCAACCCCTCCCTCTGCCTCTCTGTGCTCTGATTGGGCAGGCGGGCAGGCTCCATGTCAGCACCGCCAAGCCTGGCTCTGCAGGCAGCAGTGATTTCCGGGGGAGTGAGCAAGGGGAGAGTGGACAGCGAGTGATGGAGGGAGGGGGAGAGGAGGGGGGGAAGGGGCAGGGCAGGGATGAGGCCTCGGGGGAAGAGGTGGGGCAGGGGCTGGGGCAAGGGTATTCGGTTTTCAGCAATTAGAAAGCTGGCAACCCTACTCTGCACCTAAGAATGATTTCCATCAGAGAGATTTGGGTACATAAAATAGATTTTACTGCGATACACTCAGTTGGGGAAAAAAAGAGTTGCACTACAGCTAAGAAAAAGTCATTTCTCCTGGATCTATCAACCTGTGCAGTTTATGAAAAGAATTTATAAGAATACTTGTAATTAGATAGCTTTCAGTAATACAATAAGAGCTAAGTATTATTTGTCAGACTTTTGCACGTTCATATGACAGTTGAAGCCAAGAACATTTGCAGTCTTTGCTATAAAACAGTGACTGGGGCAAGCCTGGGGCCTACATTGATGCATCAGCTCTTAAGTCTCAACTGCAATGAGTGCATTCATTATGCCATTCACTGCTAATTTCCCATTCACTGTCAGTTTGAGAAACAGGGCTATTTCTGAGCAAGAAAAGGGGCTTGCTGCTCCTTCTATCCCCTAATGAATGCACTATTATAGAGATAAAAGATGGACAAAACATGTAATACATGTTGCGCCTGGGTTCCTGAAATTTGTTACAAACTATTAGCATTTGGCAGCAGGCTAGTGAAAGGAGATTTCACTATGGCATATAGTAGAACAAAGACACTGTAACTGTTGAAGAAGCATTAGCCTGGCTATATATCACATTGAGATACCTTACTGTGAAGTCTAAATCACTGTCCATTATAATCTGGGCATAGTACCTGTCTTCTTCTTTAAAACAGACTTTGTCTCATCCAAGTCATTATAGAATAAAAAAAGAGAAAAGCATTTATAGTTTTTTTAGAGCTGTAAATATTTAAAAATCAAATGAAAAAAAAGGAATTGCACCAAATTAAAATACAATGCAGATTAAGAGAGATACACAATTCTAAAAAAGAAATCACATGATCATTATTTTTGTAGCCCTTCACCATCACCACCCTCTTGCTCCATTGTCTGTCTATCATTATCACTGGCGGTACTTGTCTTATTTAGCCTGGAAGTTCTTTGGGGTTGGACCGCTCTGTTCAATCTCTGTAAAGCACCGTGTATTTACAAGAATGTATAAATAGCATCAAATAATTACAAAGAGTGAAAATGTGCTGAACAAATAAGAGGCACTGATGAACATAGCTAAGATTCCAGAGGCACAAGTGAATAAAGTGCAGCCCACAAAAATGCAGATCAAACACCTAAAAGGGAATGGTCATCAAAGCTGGAATTCATCCTGAAACAATACTCATTAGATTTTAAAAAATCTGCTGACTTTGTAGAACTCCTACAGCAAATGACATGTGAAATGAACAATTCCTACCCAGCCCAATGAGCTTTGCAACCTGCATTCTCTATGATGTGCTGTTTGCTCATAGACTCAGCACCCCAACCTCTAACAAATATTTACCAATAGAAATATACATTTTAAAATCTTGTCCTGCTCTTTGTTTTGAAATGTAAGCATTTCTCATTTGTCTTCACTTATCCAAAATCTCCAGTGCCATCAGTGTCTTGTTCCTATAGAATCATCTGCAGGGGATCCTCATTGTTGCTGCCCCCTTCAGTCCTATTAAAGTTTTGTTTCCCCATTTTTTTTTAAATTTCTCTTTGTGCATAATCTATGCCTCAAGAAAGACAGATTAAACTAAACTAGAACTTTAAAAAAGGCTTGCTTGTGACCACCATTTTGAATTCTTTCTGGCTGCATTTGACTATTTGATCTTCAAAACAGTTTAAACTTTATATTTATCAAAGGCTTGTCTCAAAGATTCTTTAACCAAGGAAGCAGGTGCATTTCTGTCCCTTTAATCTAATGGGTAGGAGAGAGGATCAGGTCTTCAATCTGAAGGGTCTCAGACCCCTCCCAGACCAATGGATCCAAAATAAGCAATCACTCTTGTCAACTGTGAAGCCCCTAAATTATCCCTTGCTGTCACCCAACCTGTATGGGAAGTGAGGAGATATTCCTACTCTTATGTCATCCTCCAGTATCCCAAGTACCATTGATTAGGGTTGTCAGAGAAAAGTAAAGGAATCTACCCCTGCATAAGGTATAAATTTGGGCAACTGTGAAGCCCCCAGGGTAGATGGTTATCTCTGAGGGAGTCTCTGATCCCTCAAGGAAATAGCATTAGAGCCTAGCTGTAGTGTAGAGCTGTTGAGGACTCAGACCCAGATTCTCAAAGGTATTTTAAGCTCCTAACTTCCATTGAAGTTGGGAGCTAGGAGTCTAAACACCTTTCAGGATCTTGGCCTCAGTGCCATGGACATGGGTTGAGCCAGGATTTGTCCACTGACTTCAGTGGTAGTTCCTGCCTGTGCTAGGGCTATAAAACCTGTAGGATTTGACCACCTGTGAGTAATTCATATTTGGTGAGTAATGCAAAGTGGAAGCAGGAGCGTGCTTACTAATCACTGACAACTCATGGTAGTGCAGATATACACTAGGCATTGTTTAAATGTGCGCAGATCACTTTTTGGAAATAATTCTTATCTAGATCACTCTGCAGGAAGAGAAGATTTTGGCAACCTTCCACCAAAAGATAAACAAATTTTAAAAGTTTTTTGTAACCACTAATTTGTGGTATAACTGGTATCACCCACATATCCAGCTATCTGAATGTGCGCAGTGCCCACCTATAAATTCTCAAGATATTTAGTTGACAAACCCGATACTGCAAACTGAATACAAAATTGTCTGCAGATATGCATCTGCAATCTGAAAACATGAAAAGTAAACTCAATTTTCAAAATCTATTTTAAAGTGTATTTTACCATATTTAAACTGCAATAAATTATTCTTTAAAAGAGAGAGCCCTTGGATGATCAAATGGTGTGAACTGTGTGCGTGTCCTGAGGTTTTGTGGATACATGATTCGGAGTCCGCTAAGTGCCAGCCCTGGTCAATGGTGCAAGAGTAGCCTTAAGAGACCAAATGGATATAGCAGCTTGCTGGCCACAACCTCTTTTGCTCAGCTATGCCACTTGAGCTGAAGCAGGGAGAGAGTGACTATTCTGGCCTGATACCACCTGAGGAGCCTCAATGCTGGAGGAATCAAATCCCCAGGTAGTCAATTAAGCCAGTTTTAAGGCTACTTTGTACCTTAGGTGTAGCACAAAGCAGTCTTAATAAGCTGATGCATCTGACCCTTGTACTCTTATGTGACTATAGAGTGTGGTGATATTTTCAGATAATCCAAAAATAGTATTCAATAGTGCAAGCTAGTATTTGGATATGAGTCCTGGTGTGTGCTTTTCAATCAGTTTATTAAATCTGTTGGTGTTAAGTTTCATTTTTGTTAGTATCAGTTTCTTGCTTTATTTTTTATTTGAGTATTTGATACCCATTCACAGCAGCAAAAACAAATCCTTAAACCCTGAAATTTAGACATATCTTGCTGGACAAAATAGAATCAAACTTTAGCCTTATTTCAAAAGACTGTTCTCTTAAGTAGGGGGAACGTATAACTGGGAACCAAAGAAGCAGACTTCTTCTGGAAGTGGTATCTTAGTTCTGAATTTTCTTGCTTTTAAAATCATATTCTGCTGGTGAAACATATCATGTGTCATCAGAAGAGCTATACATCTGTTTGGAAGTCCCCTGGCTTTGGTGGAAGAGCCCTAACTCCACAAAAAATAGTAGGCTATGCTAGATGGTGATATACAAACAAATGCTGGATCACTTTCTCCAAGAATTTCCTGTGTTCTCCTTCCTTGAGGTTCAACAGAACACTTGACAGCACAAAGGTTATAATATAAATACAGCTGGAAAAATAACAGGTTTGTTGGCAATTAAAAATTGTTTCAGGTTGAATGAAACATTTTGTTTTAATTTTGGAGCATTTAAACAAGTTTTAATTCTTTTATTTTAAAGGCAATTTAAAAATGAAAGTAATTTTGAATTGAAAAATCAAAAATGTTTCATTTAGAAAATGTCAAAAGAAACTTTTTTCAGAATTTCTTTTAACTTTTATTTCAACCAAAACAATTAAGTAAAATCCACATCAATTCACAAAATATTTGTGTCTCAGAATCTGTATTTTCCACCAAAATAAATGTTGACTGAAAAATTTCACCCAGTTCTAGTTACAAGCTTTCACAATTTGTCCTCTCCTGCCAGTAGGGTTGCCAATCCTCTCAGATTATCCTGGAACCTCCAGGAATTAAAGATTAATCTTTAATTAAAGATTATGTCATGTGATGAAACCTCCAGGAATACATCCAACCAAAACTGGCAACCCTACCCACCGGTCCTATGGAATGTTGGGTGGTCTTAATCTCTCTTTCAATACAGTTATTATCCAATGAAGTGGGCTGTAGCCCACGAAAGCTTATGCTACAATAAATTTGTTAGTCTCTAAGGTGCCACAAGTACTCCTGTTCTTTTTGCGGATACAGACTAACACGGCTGCTACTCTAAAACCTGTCATTATTCTTCCAGCTACTTGACTGGAACTTGTATATTCCAAATAATTTTTTCCTAGATTTGGTGCTGACATTTTTGTGGTGCATTCTCTTGCTCTCTCTGTAAATACAGCTCCAATCTTATCAATGCTTTCCTGTAAAGTGTTGTATCAACCAAGCAAGGTACTAACAGACTTCAACAGAACTTTATTTTTAAAGTGGAAACCTCTTTACCAAACTGCTGCTGCACCCTCTGTAACTCTCACTCTGCCTCCTCAACTCCCCCCCCACCTCCTGTTTCCTGTCCTTTCAGACTCCCAACAGCCAGTGCTCCCAGTTCTAATAATTACAAGCAACATCTAAACACCACATAAAGTTTCCTATATCAGATGTCCACTGAGGATTTCATGGTTACAACAAACATATGCTTCATTTCTTTTATATCTCATAAACTCCTACAGCTTCATGGCCAGGACAGGAGGGGAGCCATAGGCTTTGGAAGGTAGACTTAGTTAGATACATATGACAGTAAACTTTTACTCACCTTAAGCATTTATTCTCTTCAATTTGTCTTATTACTTAACATAAATCCAAGGCAATTCTTATTAATGTTCTATTAACCAGTATAAAGGATACCAAGTAGTCAATCATAAACAAAGCCCAAAAAAATCTGGTATTACTTTTTGTTCATATTCACCATTTTATCATAATATCCATCAATACCAAATATTTAATGGCAAGGTATATAAATATCTTTTCTCTGAATAATTGGCTTATTTTTATAGCAATGAGATCTGGTTATATGATAACTATAAATATCTTTGTTTTACATGAGGTTAACTTTCTTCTGATTGTGGGGAAGAACCATCATAGCTAATAAGGACAAAATACAAATTTATACCAACAGGCCACAATAACCATTTCAAGAAAATCAGAGCCACTTGGGATTGGTCTAATGCTGACTTGGTGCTCTACTTCTTGACTAAAGAAATGAGAGGAACCACTGAAACAGTGACACAAATTGATGTTAATAAATTAGTGGATTCATAAAAGGACTACCAATTTTAGTGCTAAAAGCACACCATTATATGCTGCATAATGAAGTTTAAAAGGCATACAGATAAGTGGCTGCATTCAAATCCATTTCTGTGCCCTTTTGTATGCTTATCTACCCTGGGCCAGCAGACAATCCAGCTTTTCACTAACCTTTGGCACTCCACCATCAGCAATAAAATGTGAGCTCCTTTATATTCCCATAGCTTTCTTAATTAGCAACACCTGTGGTATGCTCCACTTGGAGCTGCATCATCAGCAGAACACACCTGCTTTGGGGCCCGCAGGTAGAAAAAGGCTTAGTATCTTAGGGCTCATGGGAGTCCATCTGTGTGCCCTAAAGCAATGCTGGAGCAATGGCTAAATACCTATCATCTTCAAGGACCCTTATTCTAGCCACTAATCCTGATAATTGTTGCCTTGATTAAGTGAAATAATAAATAGCATCCTGAGCGGATACACAATGGCATTCCTGGTTATAAGGAAATCCTTTGCCTGCCTCGCATTTGAGATGAACTATTTTTTGGTCAGTTAGAACACAATGGTAACATGAAAAGTTATTTTTTGAGTTATTTGTGTAATCAGAGTTTTTGTATTTATCTTGCGCATTTTGAAGCACATGCATAATAAAATCAGAGGCAATTTGTTCTTATAGAAATGAATATATAGTTAATAGACACACATATTCATTTGTCTATATGTGATATCACCATACTTATATACATGATATAACCAGATACTAATTACCTATTAAAGGAATGAATTGGTTTGTAATTAATTTAAAGTAATAACAGTAACAGTTAACCATGAATAGCATTTTAAAATGATGTTTTGCAGAGCAATAGACAAAATGTCAGCAGCTGAAAGACAAAGAAATAGAATTCCTGTTGTCCAGTCTGAGTTCTTCTCTCTTTTCCCATAAGAAGAATTTAGTTGAGACACTTAAGTATATTTTGTTAGACCTAAGGTTGTTTTAATGCACACTATTATACTGTAACTTGTACTTATGCAACAAAGATGGTGCAAAGATTTCCAACAAGTAAGTATTCATTCTTCCTTAAGCAGAAAGACACTAAAAGAAAAAATCTTTGTGTTAGTAGATTGATATGTTGAAAGATGTGCAATTGAATTCCATAAATGTACCAGACTAAAAACAGTGTTTCTGAAAGTAGAAATGAAGAAGATTACTATGGCTATAAAACAAAAGTCTTCTGTCTCACTACACAATTTATAATGAAACAAGTAATATTATTTTCTTTTCTGAAATGTGATGAGACATAGCACAGAAATACTGTATTTTCAGCTGCCACATATGTTTTCCATATTTTACCATCATATTTATAAGATCTGTCATCGTATTTTACTTTGGACTTTTCCCAAAGAAATATATGTGTACTTACAAAACTTTCCTTTTAGAGATATGAGAAACATTCAGTCATAATGTGGTTGAGTCAGCAGAGAGCACTGTCTGAATATCCTGATACTTGGTGTTGAATGTTTAATAATATTTTATATATCCCAGCCCATTTCTGAAAGGCCCTTATTTTTTTATTCCAAATTGGTGGGGGGAGGAAGGAGAGTTAATTGGTACGTTACAGGAATCCCACTAATGTACTGCCTGCCAAGCATCTTTTTTAATTAATAGCAAGATATGTACAGTGAGGAGACAGTGCCAGAAGGAACCCTGGGATCCTGATAATCTAAAATCTTTATTTCTAACTAAAGGAACCTGCAACCTGACAACTCTGAGTCCTGGACATTACTCAGCCAAGAGCAAAACCAACAATACTGCGATTAATATGCCACCCACTGGTGTCGAGGATTAATGTTGCAATGGTTTGGTCCCCCATACAGGCATAAACTAATTCTGCATAGCAGGAGAACAGACCTCTTTCAGCTAATGTGCTCATCAGGAAGGCAATTTATACTGCCTCAAACTTCACCACTGTCTTGTAGGTTTAAGAGGTGAGCATTTTAATTATTTTATAGACATGAATAAAAGAAAACAGCCTCAATTTTTTATTTCTCTCTTTTTCTCAAAAATGAGAGTGTGTGAAAATGACAATATCAGACAGCCAGAAAAAGCCGCCACCAATACATGGCACTATTCCATGGTGAGTGATCCCTGTGATCATTCAGACAATGGTACTCAAGAGAATACAGACTCTATTTGGGTGCAAATAGGCATAGAGGTATTTAGTTACAATAGATATCCACAAAAAATCCCCAAGGATAATTAACGTGCAAAAAATGTACAGTGACTAGAAGAAAAAAATGTTTGGGCAGGAAGAAGAACAAAAATTTGGTGAAAATACAAGCAGCCCAATCATCAACTGGTATATACTGCTACAGCATCATTGCAATCACTTACACTGACTTACACCACTCAAGATCTGGCCCAAAGTAAATAAGGCTTTTAGATTAAATTGGTCATAGGAGTAAACACCATCCCCCTTGCTAAGATCACGATGAAGTCTGACCATTTGAAGTTTTACAGCTCAACAGTGACCCAGTTGGCTCCCTGTTCTGGAGGTGGAGGTCTGCTGAAGGCAATGATCATGAATGGGTGGAGGAGTACACCCCTGAGGAGATCATTGCAGGACTAGGGCATTGGACTTTAAGTGGGAATCATATTGCATAAATTTCACTGGTTTCCAGTTAGTTCTTGGGTGCAGTTCAAGATTCTGATTTTAATATAAAAATCCATATAGGGTATGGGCCCTGGGTACCTCAAAAACAGGCTTTCTGTGCAGTTGTGATCAGCTAGTACACTGTTACTAATAGCACAAGATTTGAATATGAGGGCCCGGATTTTCAAAAGCACATGTGCCAAAATGTTTGCACACGGGACTTGGATGCATGCACGTAAATGTGTATGCACTACTTAGGGGAAGCTGGAGGCTTGAGAGTTCTGAGTGGAGAGGCTCTTATCTATAGAATTTTTTTATCTGGTTGGTCCAATGCAGCATGACTTTCAAAGCTATCTATTGCCTCAGGATTTACATTAGTAAATGTTGGGATGCAGATGTCTGTCTGTCCTGGACTTGGGAATTCTTTTGAGGGAGAATGAGGGTAACAGGAACAAGAAAGTGTGGCTATGCAGACCTGTGATGTACAAAATTTGCAGGTATGAAGTGTGAATTTTTGTTTGTTTTTCATTATATAAATAAACAAGGGACATAAATGACCTTGATGGTCTCTGCTGGCTACCTGCCTAGCCATATGCTTGAGAAATGTATACAATCCACAAGGAAGAAATATAGTATAAAACAATTTACATTTCTAGTAAGTTAAATCTCTGTTAATCTTCATCCAGTGTCAAGAAAAAAATTACAGTATCTGTGTCATGGGGGAAATTTGTATTCAGAAACCAAGAACAAGATTGGCTTTGTTGTCTCCTTGACTTTCACAGTTCTCTTGAATTCTTAATTCTTGCAAGGACCATCCATTTACTTTCTAGCAGTAACACTCATACTTGCTGTTTCTGGAATGGATCTCTTCATTGTACGCTGTTTTCTACCATCTTATCCTGTCAAAAATTCCTAGTCTATGAAACTATCTCCTCATGCAGGAAGATTCAGAGGGTTGCTGTTACACAGTTTTAAAAAGGGCATATGATATAAAAACAATAGCATGACCTTCAGTACATTATCTTTCAATCATGCTGCATAGTGTGACAGCATTGTGATGAGTTTCTGCCATATGTGTGGTGATAAGTCTTTTAAAATGGAGAAAGACTTGCACTTTGCTCAACATGAATAATACTTTTTTAAAAAAAATCTCTCTCCCTGTTTTTCCATGTCTATGGAGATCGATGGTGGAGATACTAAAGGAATTTTCCTCTCCTATAGGATTGTTAACTAAAGACACATATTATCTAATGTATACCTTGTTCGGTAGTTAACTGTGAATGTATATTTATCTATTAGAGAGTGCATGGAGGCTGGAATGATCTGAGATACTGCTGGGGTATTTTAGAATTCAAAGATTTAATATAAACAACTATGCATCCTCTTTTTTCTCATGTTGAATTTCTCTCAGTTGTATTTGGAACACTAATCTTAACAAGATAAAAAAAATATATTCTCTTTCCCCCTTTTCCTATTTGAATCGGGAATTTGCTTACAGCTCTATTGTTACCATATCATTCATAGGGATTCTGAAGGTTGGAAACTATTGTAGTGTTCTAAATGTTTTACTTCTAGCTAGACTGAAAATCTCACTGTGATTTGTTCTTACTTTTTTTCCCAGGGTAATTTAAAACATTTAACCTCTTCTTAAAATGCATTAGAGTAATTTGGAATTACAGTTAATGTCAGATGGATTTTAATGTGAAATCTCTTAGAAAAAAACAATTGGAATTCATATCTTAAATTAATATTGGTGTAATTAAAATTCCTAGAAGAAGTAGAAAGCTAGAGAGAGAAGAAAAAAGAACCAAATTTTCCATAATTTAAAGCTTCAGAATCTGTTTTTTTATTTACACAATTTAACGCCTCCTGATTTCCACAGATGTGAGAAGGAAAATAGGACCTTACATTTGAAAATACTTTAGAAGAATCTTGGATCACATTATACCAAGTAACAGATCTGATTAAAAACATTTCACACACAACACGCTCAAAGGACAGTTCCCTAATATGTTGCATTTAGAATGCATATTCTCTGATCAAAGAATTTAGCAGCTAACCTTTTGCAAATGTAACTAAAGGAACCCATATGGTTCCATGAGTGAAACAAATATTAATTTTGCAACAAAAATAGATATAATCTTGAATATTCTAGTAGGCAGGGGCGGCTCTAGACATTTCACCACCCCAAGCAGGGCAGCATGCCGCTGGGGGCGCTCTGCCTGCGGAGAGTCTGCTGGTCCCGCGGCTTTGGTGGAGCACCGGAGCCACGGGACCAGCGGACCCTCCACAGGCGTGCCTGTGGGAGGTCCACCGGAGCCGCCTGCCGCCCTCCCGGCGACCGGCAGAGCACCCCCCGCAGCATGCTGCCCCAAGCTCGTGCTTGGCGTGCTGGGGCCTGGAGCCGCCCCTGCTAGTAGGTGGCTATAAAGTTCAAATGAATGTGGCCCTTGGATCATATAAAAGTATTGTAGCTGTTACATTCTAGTCTCAGATTTCTCATTCACCAGCTTTTGAACATGATATTTAAGCAATTATTTGTAAAAACAAACACACATGCAGAGGGACAAAATGAAAGTTTTTATAATTGTAGTTGTAAGGGCATTTCCCCAGATTCCCTCTATGTTAGGTCCTCTGCCAATGATCAATGAAAGCACAACACAGAACAGTCTGTCTGTCAACCTTACTTCCTTAGGGTTTTCTATAAAACCCAATGCTACATCTACATTTTTTCCCTTGAATTAGTAATATTTATGTGATAAATGTGGTCCTAATTGTGCATTCATTGGAACTCTGCATGAGTATAAAAGCAACCAATTGTAGGTTTTGGACGTGTGTAAGTATGTAGTTAATGTATGCTTAGGGATATGTGATTACACATTAGAAACAACATGTTATCAGAACATTATTAAGGTTGCAAAGTTAACCATTGAAAAGTTGAGATGCCAGTATTGAGGATGCCTGTGCAACCTTAATTTGACCACCATGTGCATAGATGCATTATGACACTGCCTTTAATTACATGATCACATACTGTTTTTTCTACATGAGATCCCTGCCTCATTCAAGGTTTAGTCTCCCTTCCTTCACCATGTTCAGTCTCTCTCCCATAACCTCTTCCTGGTTCCTTGCCTCATTGTCCATCATCCTTGGCTCCTTGTCCCATTCTCTTTGCCCAGACAGTCCCAGTTCTCCCGTTGCACTCCAACTACTTATCAGATTTGTCAGCCCCCAGTTCTCAGTCTGGCTTCACCCCTGTAGTCCTAGACTGGAGTATGCTCAGTTGCTCTGTGGAGATGGTGCGCACAATGTCTGGCTCCAGGTAGCACTTGTAAGGGGATGGAGCATGTTCTGTGAACACAGAATCTTCAGAGATTTTAGCTTCTTAAATCTAAGAAGTCTCTAATCGGCGTGAGTGAACTGGGACTTTTCAAATGCGTATAACTTAGTCAAATTTAGTCAGGTTTTCATTGGGACAGCAAAATGTACATTACACAAATGCCATCCCCTGGCCAAATTTGAATTTCCTGCTCCAAAGCACAGGGCAGTTGAGCTGTTAAAAGCTTGCCAGAATTTTTTAACATGGAGCAAAACAATGTATTTTTCTCTAAACTCATTCTCAGAAATGGCTGAAACGTGGCTGAAATTTTTCTGAAAAAAATCAGCCTGCGGCAGACACCTGGTATGGAGAATATGAGCCCAAACAGTTAAAATCTGGCAAAGCTATAAGCAATTGAAAACAATTGAAAAGAGTCTTATAAAGGGAAATGTGGGCATTTTTAATAACAGGTGGCACTATCCGCAGTGCCTATAATAAATAGACAAAGCTTCATGTTGTTTTCTCCCTGACTGTCGACCCAACTTCCCAATGAACGTAGAAAACCATTTCTATTAGAGCATTTAAGTCAAAACTTCAGAGCTTCAGGATTTGCTTCTACTTTTATTAAAATGGGTCTGGAAGGATGAAATGTCCTTGAACTTTGGTGTACAGCTGTATATAAATGCATTAAATTGTAGATATATTAATTTTGCTTAATATAGTGACCATCAAAATTGTAATGGAATAATTTAACAAGTCTCTAATATATAAATATGTGTTGGACCTCTCCTGTTTGTTATGGGCAGGCACGTTGCCAAAACCTTCAGATTAATGTATGAGTTCCTAGCATAATCACCACTATTTACCAAGTCATTGTGCCTTTATTTTAAATGGAACTGAATATGCTAGGTAATAAGTTGTTTGTCATGCTTTTTCTTTACCAGATCTGTTGCTGTGTTTTATTATAAGAGCGGTGATAGTTTTTGGCAGTACAATTGTTGATTTACTGGATTCAAATTGAACACTGACTTACTGTAAAACATAAATGTTGTAATTGGTTGTCACAATGATTTAGGGTTAGTGTAGTGTTCACAAGCAAACTTCAGAGTCAACTAAAACTCATAGAGATTAACCATGAACTGACCCTTTTCTCTTTCAAATATTAATAGTTAAATATCAGGCACCTCATCAGAAATAAAGCTGTGGCACATCTAATGCACCCTCTGTTCCTGTGAAAACACAAGTACTCAAGTGGAAAAGATTTTTACCATTCTTCATAGTTTGGATCCCATTCACTATCAGGTTTCATATACGTATGCACACAATGAGAGCAATAGATCCACGCTGTGTTTTACATAACTCTAGGGTATGGCTGTCTCTTTTTTTTTCACCAAAAGAGAATTCCCCTGGCTCCTTTGCCCACCATCCTGTCCTGCTGGTTCATTTGTTCTATTGTTTTTCCTGCGGAGTGATACATTACTGTATCTTCCCTGGCTGCAGCTGAAGTAGAGCCATCCATCATCCCAATCACTGAAAATAAGGACCTTATGGACTGGGAGTAAATTATGAAGCTATGGGGGGAGACAGTTACAGTGAGTGTGCTTTTTTTGCAGAAACAGCTATTTTAGGTTACTATTCATCTATACATAATATTCTTTCTTGCCTGGGCTTATCATAAGGTAAATGCAGCAAAAGCAGGTTCATTATTCTCAGACTATAATGCATTTGATCAATATAAATGCATTTAACAAATCTATGGCTGATTTGACTGTTGCTTGGATCTGAATGCAAGTTTCATATGTTGCTTTCCTTTGGACTTAAATGTAATGCAAATGAAGAGTCCACTGATATGAATGTCTGGTGAAGGCCTAAACTAATGCTCTGTAGGTGTTGACTCTCACTTGCTGTTATAATCCAATTCTTGATCCTATTCAGAGCTAATAAAATCCAAGCCACACTGTTCTGTTTTTTAAGAGCATAATGGATTCTTGTCTTTTTATCATGAATACATTAAAGCCAGAAACATCAACCTCAAACTTAGCTATATGTTGAAAACTGAAATATAACCGTAAATCTAAAACATAAACTTAATCCTAACTCAAATTTCTCAACAATTTACCCTGTCCAACTAACTTCACCAAAAATGAAAGAAAGAAGCTAGGCCTAAATTCCCTTTCCACTGATGTGCATGTGGCATCACTTCTCCATAATACTCGTCACTGATGTCTCAGTTTTCATTTTAAAAATTTATAGTGGGGATGTGTGGAGAGCGGTCTTTTACTTCCAAGTCCCAACACTAATGTTGATGCCAGTTGCCACCGAGTAGCTTAAGAAATCCTTAAGGCCCCTTGTTCATCAAAGTTATTAAACATATGCCTAACCTTAAACCAAACCTAACTTGATTTCAGTGGGGACTCTTGGGATGCTTAAAGTTAGGTGCCTGCTTAAGTACCTTGCTGGATAAGGACCTAATTTAGCAATAGTACCTCATAACCCAGGCCAGCCTTTTATCCTCCTTGCTGTCTCTCCAAATAGTGGAGTTTCAAAAATACTTTTTGCCCTTCAACATTATTTGCCCTTCAAAAAGCACTCAAAGGTTTGGATATTATGGCAGATATTTTGCTTCTAAGAATGGATATCCCAAGTTATGTTTCAAAATTCTCCTTGTTTAGTTGGACATGTCTAAAATGAATAAACAAAGGACTAATGAAACCCTGTAGTCTGAGGAAATGGCTTGGTTTTGTTAAAGACTAGTCATGGAAATCATGTATAATAATATATCTTTACAAGAGTTACTGTAATATTTAGTGAAACAAGAAAAGATACTTGCATAATGTCTTCAATAATTATCCAACAAGAGTTTTAGTGGCACCACTGAATCAAAGGACAATTTTACAGAATGGAGTTGAGTATCGCTGCAATATACATGAGTGGAGAAGCCGAGGGGCAGGCAGAAAACTTTTGAACAAACAAGCTTGGGATGAGATTTGCATTTGTTATTTAAGTTAACAGTAAAAAAAACTCAAGAAAATGCGCTGGGGGATGGGGGGGTTAAGTTGACGTCTGTGTGTGTGTGTGTGTGTATACTTAGGTGCAGAGTGAGACTGTGTGCTACAAGGCATCACATTATTCCGCATTTTAACTTTATGCAGAAACCCATAAGCACAGCCGAGTTTCTCCTCAACCTGGTGTTGGGTCCCAGCCATAACTGGTGTGTGTACCACAAGAGTGCTTTGCTGAGGAAGATCAATTCATCCATTAACTACCCTGAAGAGACTGCTTAAGTATGATCTGGGTTAAATTATTGTCAAAACTGAATAAGGACTTTTGGATTTGACCTGCAAGGCATATTTCAAATGATTGTACACATAATGGGGCAAAGGTATAACCTAAGTGAATCAGATCATTTGCACCACAGAAGAATTTGACTCAGTAAGATGCTACTTCTGTGACCAAATTATTTAATTAAAATGTTTTAATGTCTTTATGAATCAGAAATAAAAAAATGTTCTGATTTTGGCCCAGATTATGCAGTCCTTTTATGTCAGTGAGCACTAACTCGTGTGAGCAGTGCCAGTGAGGCCAATGAGACTACTCACATGAGTAAGTGCTAAACGTCATGAGTAAGGCTTGCACAGTCTGGCCCTTGGTGAATTCAGTCTCCAAAACTATTAACTCAGAATCTCTTATTCCCCAAATGCAGTAGTCCTCTATTCATCCACAGAAAAGGAACTACATGGTCAGTGGAAGTTTTTTCTTCAAATCATCCTACATGTACATCGCATCCTTATCCTGGAGAGGTGAATGGGTAGTTTCATCTACATGTTCCTCCAATATATGAGGCTACTACAAAGGGTAATTAGTTTCTGTTGACATGAACGTCGGTCTATAAAACCCATCTCACATACACTATTGAATAGCCATCAGATTGTTATAATTATGAGTCACTGTCATTCTAGCTGGATTTGAACCAATACTTGGAGGGGGAAGACATTGTTACTATTATGAAACTCCCTTGCCATCATAGTTCTTCCTTTCAAAGTCACAGATAAATATTTAAATTTCTCTGTCCTGTCCCCTTCTATCTTCTATCTCTAATTGAGAATTTGTAGATATAGGCAGCTTGCTGGAGCTTCCTTCTAAATGTATTGGCTTATAATACTCATTTCTTTGCAGAAACTTGCAAATTTAGTTTTGTACTGAAAATTGAATAATTACATCTATTTTTTGTTCCATCTCTGTTGTTCTTGGACTCATTCTGTTGCTGAACTGACCTGGCATGCTTTCAGAAAAGGAAGGAGAACTATTAACAAATCTAATGTACTCCTTTTGCAACTGATATACTTTTTATGAAAGCCAATGAAATTATTATTATAGTGGAGAGTGCAATACTGATCTCTATGGGACAATTACCCTCAAAACAGAGATAACAGTTTCAACGATGTCATTTTCTTTGGAAATATTTTTGCTTTGGGGGGACTTCATAGTAAGAGATGCTTTGGGTTTATGCCATTGTTATCTTTTTAACCATTCTCCAGGCCCCATTTTCATGCATAACACCCAATTATTTCAGCTTCATCTTCAGGGATTGTCCTATGCCACTAGTTTTTCTTCCTCCATAAGTACATGAACAACAGTGTTGCCAGCTCTCATAATTTTATTGTGAATTTTCTGATATTTGGTCTTTCTCTGGAAGTCCTAACTCTTGGAGTCATGTTGTTATCTGGAAAAAAACCAACTTTTTAAAAAGTAATATTCTAGCCCTCATTCTCATGGTAAAAAGCTTGTAAACATGACCTCTTAAAAGCTCAAAACCTAAAAGGCAAATAAAAAGAACTCAACACTTGTGATTTTTTAAATCACCGTGTCATAATTTTGGGGGGTCTGATTCATGATTTTTGAATGTTTGGGTCTGACAATACTGCCAGTGTCCTTTCTGGTGCACTAGAGGTTGAGTATTACTCTTTTTTCATGTTTATTCTATGTAAAAATACAAAACAAAAATGATTTTTTGATGTTAGCATAACACATATCAGAATCCCGTCATAATAAGATCCGTATTACAAACCCGTATTATTAATGCTGCTTAATGGCATTAATGCTGCTTCTGTAAAATTAATCTAATTTCAGTTAAGTATTTTCCTTTTACTTAATTCTTTACATCTGCTAATTGTTTTAGTAATTTTGACTAAGGTGTCTTCATGAGTCCTCTGTAAAGTAGGCAAGTATAAGTAAGTAGACTTATCTCTATTCCACACATGGGAAAATGGCAAGAGTTGGGAGTAGAATTCAGGAATTCCTTGCTACTAGTTCCGGGCTCATACCAACAGATATTAAAAGTGCCTAAACTTGTCCAAAAATTTAAACTAGTAGTTTACTGAAAGGTAAAGCACATGAGGATCAATGAAAATTTGTCTGCCTCTAGGTATGTCTAGAGCTTTTCAGTAATGTCATACATTTAAGAATTTGTCTTTCTTTTTAGTCTTTACCTAGCTTCATTCAGCATGATACTTGTGGTCCAGATCAGATTCCATATCCAAGACATGAACCTTAGAAATCGTCCCTATCATCCATTGGAGCACTATACCACTTATAGTTAAAAGTCTTGCAATTCATACAAAGGAGGAAAAGTTGGGTGCATCAAGGAGAGTTGGGCACATAACTGCCATTTGTGTCTGTGAAAATCTCCAGCAAAGTTCTTTGACTTTGCTCCCATCACATCAGACAGTTACAGCAAATATTGAGAGGGCATACAGTTGGTTTCTTGTTAATACCAACAATTAGATTAACTGGAGGAGGCATACTTTTAACGTGGATGTGGATTGTTTAAATTTGAGCTCAGTTCTACAGGAGGACTCTGTGTACAGGAGTATAGAGGTCAGCAAGGGACAGACATGGTCATGGTAGGGGCAGGGGACAGGCAATTTACTGAGCAGAGTCCTCTCATCTTGTGCCTCTGGAGGATTTATATTAGGGACTCCAAATCCAACCTCAGACATTTGGCTCGTGTAATCTCAAGTGAGTGTAACTCACAGCTTTTCTACTGCAATATTTTATTTTATCTTATCTTATTTTATTTTATTTTTTTAGCCCAAATAGGGAGAAGAGCAATGTGAGTGTATTTGGACTCAGCTGGAAGTGCCCAGACTCAATCCAGAAGAAGGGTGTGGTAGTTTTTTTCTTAAAGCTGCATAGAATGTCATCATTATTGGCAATCAAGCTGCAGCACAGATCAAACCATAAGCCACATTGTCAAGGAGTGCCTGCTAACAAAATTCAGTAGTGAGCTCCGAGAGTGCCACTTCACCACTGACAATGCTATTGCTTGGCTTGGTGAATATGCAAACTCTAAATAAATACTGGCAAGCAGTTCTGCATGTCTTATACATCCTTATCTTGAGGGCTTGGCCAATAAGAGCCCAGGTGGGGAGAGCAATATGTTATGGAGCTATTGAGAGTCCAAGGAGTGCTGATGTCTCAAACTTGTAACATTTTTACAACAGGCAAGATTTTCTGTCTGACCACATGAACCGAGGAGACCAAGTAAGCCTAAATCTGCAAGATACAGCTGTACTCACCAGAGTTTCTGCATTTTCATTCCAGTTCTGAAGAGTCCAGATGACATAAACAAAATTTTGTCACCCAAGAGTGTAAAAACAGTCTCTGACGATCAGAGGAGAAAAGTGTGATTATATGTGTGTGCTAAAGTAAAGGAGCGTGAATATTATCCTGAACTGTTCCATTGCAATTGCAGCTGTGAAAGTCTGCAGAGGCAGAACTTCTACTTAATCATTTTTTTTTAAAAAGTGTTTTAGTATTTCATGGGTTTCTTTCTGTCTATTATGCTCACCTGATCCACATTACTATAGTATCTGACACCTCAGAATCAATGATGTATTTGTCCTCACACCACTCTTGTGAGGTAGGGAAGTTCTATTTATCCCTATTTTACTGATAGGGAACTGAGGCACAGAGAGACTGAGGGCAGTACTATGCTCCCCTCCAGTTTGGACTACTAGGGTGTCAATAGCAGTGAGCACCAAAGTGCTGCACTATGACTCCCCCCATGTTGACTCTGTGGGCACGATCTAAAAGGTTCCTACTTTGCATTAATGTAGTCCTGTATGAAGAGGACTACAGTCATGGCACCTTTTGGTTCATGCCCCCAGTGCAGCACTTTGGTGTTGACAGTTGTTCACACCCGAACAGTGTAAATTGTGGGACATTGTAGACATGTCCTCATTTACTTGCCCAAGGTCACACAGGAAGTGTGTGTGGCAGAGCAGGAAACTGAACTCAGGTGTCTAAAGTCCCAGGTGAGTGACCCAACCACTGGGCCATCCTCTATCCCTTTTCTTTCTATTGAATGTAATTGTTTGTACATAAAGAAAGTGTGGAATACTCTTTTGGAAGGTGACTAACAGCTGTTCATATGACCTAAAGTTAGAGTTGTTCATCCATGCTTCAGAAAGAGTTATGTTGAGGTGCAGGAAAGTGGAGTATATAAGCATTTGAACATATTTAACCCATCCATATT
The DNA here is from genome assembly GCF_020497125.1 of Mauremys mutica. NCBI lineage: Eukaryota > Metazoa > Chordata > Testudines > Geoemydidae > Mauremys > Mauremys mutica. The sequence goes on along the minus strand of NC_059072.1, from coordinate 185,369,349 downwards.
ACAGGAGCTACCTGAGGGGAAGGATTCTTCCCCTTCCCAGCTCCTCCATGCAGCTACCTAAGTGCAAAAGAAGCCAGTCATCACATGGTCCTAGGGATATTTCTTTTCCTTCACTCCTTCCATTCCATGATACAGGGGCTCTCAAATATTTTTTGGAGTGTGTATTGCAATTTAATAGCAAAACTGTTTCATGGGCACTTCAGGATCACACAGGGCCGGCGCTTCCATTAGGCGACCCTAGGCGGTCGCCTAGGGCATCAGGATTCAGGGGGCGGCATTTTGTGCGCTCCCCACGGGGCGCACAGGAGCTTCTGGTTCCGCTGCCATCAGGCCGCCGAAGAAGGACCTTCTGCCGACGTGCCGCGGAAAACAGCAGCAGGCAATTGAACAGCTCAGTGACTGCCGCTGTCACCTGCGGCATTTCGGCGGAGGGTCCTTCTTTGGCGGCGCAATGGGAGTGGAACTGGAAGCTCCCGTGCGCCCCGTGGGGAGCGCACAAAATGCCGCCCCTCGAATTCTGCCTAGGGCGCCAGAAACCCTGGCACCACTCCTGGGATCACATGAACCATCCCCCTATTCTCGTAGTATATGTGTAACCTCAACAGTAACTGCTTACATGGACATTCACATTAGGAGGTATTTAATGCATTCTTAGCTTCTTTTAATATGATTTGGCAGCTGGGCACAAGGAGCATGAATAGCGTAGCTGAAGTCGAAGTATCTTAGATCAATTTACTTCGGATCCTCATGGTGCAGGATCGACGTCCGCGGCTCCCCGTGTCGACTCCGCTACCGCCGCTCGCTCCGGTGGAGTTCCGGAGTCGACAGGAGCGCATTCGGGGATCGATATATCGCGTCTAGATGAGACACGATATATCGATCCCCGAAAAATCGATACGGCGGGTAGTCTGGACGTACCCTCTGGGAACAGTTCTCCAAACAGTTATCCACCCATCTTATAGTAGCTCCACCTAGGTTGTATTTCCCTACTTTGTTTATGAGGAGGTCATGTGAGACAATATCAATATCCTTACTAAAGTCAAAATATACCACATCTATCCCTCCTCTCCCACCCCGTCCATGAGGCTTGTTACCCAGTCAAAGAATGCTGTTAGGTTGGTTTGACAAGATTTGTTCTTGGCAAATCCATGCTAACTGTTACTTATCTCATTATTACCTTCTAGGTGGTTGCAAATTGAGTGATTAATTATTTGCTCCATTATCTTTCCAGATACTGAAGTTAAGTTGACTGGTCTATAGTTCCCTGGGTTATTTTCCTTTTTATATTTGCCCTCTTCCAGTCCTCTAGGATCTCTTCTGTCCTCCATGAGTTTTTGAAGATAATCGCTACTGACTCAGATATCTCCTCATTCAGCTCCCTGAGTATTCTAGGATGTATTTCATCAGGCCCTGCTGACCTGAAGATATGTAACTGGTCTAAGTAATTTTTAACTTTTCTTTCCTTATTTTAGCCTCAGTTCCTACCTCATTTTCACAGGTGGTCAGCATGTTAGACATCCAATTGCTACTAACCTTTTTGGAGAAAACTGAAACAAAAAACGACAAAGAGTCCTGTGGCACCTTATAGACTAACAGACGTATTGGAGCATAAGCTTTCATGGGTGAATACCCACTTCGTCAGACGCATGTGGTGGAAATTTCCAAGGGCAGGTATAAATATGCAGGCAAGAATCAGTCTAGAGATAACGAGGTTAGACTGATTCTTGCCTGCATATTTATACCTGCCCCTGGAAATTTCCACCACATGCGTCTGACGAAGTGGGTATTCACCCATGAAAGCTTATGCTCCAATACGTCTGTTAGTCTATAAGGTGCCACAGGACTATTTGTCGCTTTTTACAGATCCAGACTAACATGGCTACCCCTCTGATACTTGAAACAAAAAGGGCATTTAGCACTTCTGCCATTTCCACATTTTATGATATTGTCTTTCCAGTCTCCCTGAGAAATGGACCTACTTTGTACTTGGTCTTCCTTTTGTTTCTAATGCATCTGTAGAATGTTTTCTTGTTACCCTTTATGTGTTTAGCTAGTTTAATCTCATTTTGGCCTTTCTAATATTGTCCCTATATTCTTGGCTTGTTTTTTGATATTCATCCTTTGTAATTTGACCGAGTTTCTGCTTTCTGTAGGTCTCTATTTTTGAGTTTTAGATCATTGATGATCTACTGGTTAAGCCAGGGTGGTTTCCTGCCATACTTCCCATCTTTCCTACACGGTGGGATAGTTTACTCTTGTGCCCTTAAAAATGTCTCTTTGAAAAACTGCCAACTCTCTCTCAGACTGTTTTTCCTCTTAAACTTGCTTCTGATGGGATCTTACCTACCAACTCCTGGAGTTTGCTCAAGTCTGCCTTCTTGAAATCCATTATCTTTATTATTCTGTTTTCCCTCCCACCATGCCTTAGAATCACAAATTATAATTTCATGATCACTTTCACCCAAACTGCCTTCCACTTTAACATACCATTGTTAAATAGGTCTCTGCCTTTTTGTCTCTGTCTAGACCAGTGATTTTCAACTTCTGGTTGTCCGTGGACTATGTCTAAGCAGTCCACAAAAGGTTGTCATTACCATAGAACAGTGGTTTTCAACCTGTTGTCCACGGACCTTGGGGGTCTGCAGATTATATCTAAGATTTCCAAAGGGGTCTGTGACTTCCATTCAAAAATTTTTAGAGGTCTGCAAATGTAAAATGGTTGAAAACCACTTGTCTAGACCTTTCCTTACCATGCAGGGTATTGCTGAGGACATGCAACAGCTTTTAAAGAAGCTGTTTACCCTAAATTAATCCAAAATGGTATTGCATCTTTTCAAACCATTTGATCTAGAGGCTAATCTAGGTTCCTTCCACTGTAGTTTCCCTGCAGGAAAGGTTTTACAGTTGCTTATGTGCCTGCATTTTTGTTCATGTATTCTGATTTTTTTTAAGGGTGATACTTTTGAAATGTTATAACTAGCTCCTCAGAAGTCTAGCTACATGCTCAGAGGTTAAAGTCTATGTCACATAAAAGTCTGCCTGCCTGCAGGAAGAGTGTGCCCTTTTTTCCACACTGACTCAATAGTACTGAATAGAATTCATTCTACAAAGCAAAAAATTCCATGCAAGGCAGGGGGACTTTTAGGTAACATGGCTGTAGTTAGACTTAGCACCTTTTTGATCTGAGAATAAATCAGGTCCCCAAATCCCTACTCACTTTGATGGTAATGAATGTCACCTTTCCCCTCAGAATCATTCTCAAAAGCAATACTCTTGATAATGGGATATCAGTCTATTCTATAACTGAGGAATGCAACATCTTTGTATGTGAGAGAGACCAAAACTCTAGTGGGAGCTTGTTTTGGGGTGTGCATCCCATACCTTTACAGAAAAACCTGAGAGGCCAATTGGGTTACTTGGTATCACCTGCGACAGAGAAGGGCCAGGGTTAATTGAGAGTGAAGCTCAGCAGAAGAAGTGCTGGGAGAGCAGTATGCAGCCAGGAGACTGAAAGCAAAGGGAGTGTCATGGGAAGAAGTGTGTAGTCACTTCCTAGGCAGACAGAGGCTGCTGGGAGCAAGGAGGAAGTCTAGTGGGAGAGTGAGCCCTGGGATCGTGCTCTGGAGAAGGAGTCTGGTAAGAGGCTAGGAGGGGTGACATAGCCAGAGGCAGCCGTGTTTAGAAAAGCCGGTCAAAAAATTCTAACTTGAAAAAGTTTGGACCAAACCTTTCCCTTTTTTTGTAGTTGCTTCTGTTTTGTAGTTGCTGTAGTTGTGGCTGCTAGTGCTGTCTTTTTGTTAAAGTTGGGGGAAAGGGGACAGAAGAGTTTGTTTCCCCCTAGAGAACACTACCCTCTAGAGCCTGAAAGGGAACCCAAAATTCCAGAGTCTCTCCGTTCCTCTGTTGTCAGTAAATATGTGTGAAACCCCCTGGCAACTTGTTTCTCATTCTCCCTTCAAAGCTGATTCTTATTAGTATTCTAGTAGCCCAAGTAGCAGAGGTTTGTGTTATCTAAAGGTTCCAACCCTGCTGATGAGCCATGTGGGTATCAGTATGATGCCACATAATGGAATTTTGTTTTTTCGCGGCCTGATTCAGAGGAGGAATTTGAATCCACATCTCCTACCTCCTAGGTGAGTCCTTTAATTACCAAGTTAGTCATGCTTGCTTTCTCTCTCTTTGGACCAATGAATATCTAAGTAATACAAAATGGAACAGCTTCAACAAGAGTGATTGAGGAGAGAATAGTTAGGCAGTTAGGGTACTCTCCTGGTGTGAAGGAAACCAGAGTCCAAGTCCCTGTTCCAATGACTATTTCTTTAAGTAGTTATATAAAGTGGGAAGGCTTCAACAGGAGAGATGGAGAGTGCTCACCCCAGACTAGCCTAAAGTCTGGTTGTTATGACACTCACATAGCTGGGGGTGGGGAAAGATCTGGATTCAAGTCACTGCTCTAGAGAGGGGCTTCAAAACCATGTGCCTTAATCACTGTCCTAAAGGTTATAAAGGGGATGGACACTCCTGTTTTTGTGCAAATGGCCTTGAAAAAACTTTTTCCAGCCAAAACGAATTGGGTCAAATTCATATATAGTTTCAGGTTGACCAAAACTGCATTTTTCAGCAAACAAATTATGTGTCCCAATTTTTTTGCCAGCTCTAATGCTAAGTACTCTGCAAAATATGGTTCAAGTAATCTCAAAGTGGACACCCAAAGTTAATTATTTTTTTACCTTAATCTCTGTGTCTCCATTTCCCATCTATAAAATGGGGAAAATACTATCCCCTCACCTACACTAGCCAATAGTTGCTCAGATTCAACAAAGATGGGTGCCAGATATGGCAGGTTCTTTCTATATTCAACCAGTGCAAATGTTCTAGTGACATTATGATGATCTAATGACTCTGTTAGGTTCTGCTGCAGCTGCTCTTGCTCATTCAGCCACCAACTGATAGGCACCAACAATTTAGATGTTTGGATGGGGAGATGAGTGTGCTAGAACTGTGCATATACAGCATTTTGATTTGTTTGATGGAAGCAAACCAGTCCCTCCAGGGTCACTTGGAGGTCTGAGTTTGCCGAACAGCTTCTAATGCTGATTTTTCGTTACAATTACAATTTTATGCCAATATAGAGGTTTTATGGAGACATGTATCATACATGATGAGCTGCCCAGGACAAGCCCAACTTCCCAGATGACCATTGAGTAATACAAGCAAAAGCTCGCAATATTATTTTGTCACATTTTGAGGTAAATTAAAGTGTTCTCTGAGACAGCTAAAACCAAGAGCTAAATAGGGCCCCTAGCAATGAAACAGCTAACCCATCAAAACATCAAATATTGAAAAGGTCATCTTGAAATGGCATAGGACATTTTATTTCATAAAATACAGGCATTGCATTTCTGGAACCTCATTTGTGTGACAAAAACTCTGAGAAGAACAGATGTTGGCACAAAATCAATATACTCATGCAGAGTCTGTAATAAAATTTATGCTGCTCCTCATTTTTATTATTTAAGCAGTTTCATTACAGGTTAAAGTCAATCTGATTTCTTATGTAATTTCTAGGAGCTGCATAATTTCCAAAAACATCAAGGGAAGGTAACTTTTTTTTTTAAATTTTGGCTGGAAGGTGCTAATATAAACTTCAGAGAAAGGGATGTTTATTGCCTTCATTTACACCGGGATGTTACTAATAGGAAGGGAGCTATTGAGGAAGTGGCAGGTAAGTGGCAGGCTAATATGCCATATAGCTGATGGCATATGTATGATGGCATAAATCTGGTGCTAATATCTATGGCTGTGGAAAGAGAATTTGTGGGTTGCACCACTGTACGTGGCGGAGTGAGGACAGGATTTGGGATCCATGCAGGGGTTCATGCTTGATGCAAAGCTATACAAAGTGTTGAAAGTGTTTGGCAGAGGCAGCTGGAGGAGAAAATGGAGGAAAATGTGGGATGAGCCCAGATGACCTGTAGCAGCATATAGCGGCCCCCACTGTGGGAAAAACCAGGGGATAAGTGGCAACTTCAGTCACAGTGGCTGCAGAGCTGCTCTGTGGCCTGAGTGGGAAAGTCCCCTGTACTTCTAGCCAGTACTGAGCCCAGCTACTTAAATCTTTCGGACTCAAATATTCCATGCTAGGTGTCTGCCTCAGGCTGGAGTGTGCGGGTTGTTTTGTTTGTTTTTGTTCAGTTAAAATAGTGCACCCACTTCTGAGAGCAATGTTGGGGGGGGAAATGTTTTGTCCATGTTTTTTTGTTTGTTTTGTGTTTAAATCATACAACTCTTAGCTGAGAATTTCTTGTGTTTCAATGCTTTGGCACAGGGACCTGAAACTTGGCATGGGGTTTGCCTGATGCCAAGGATAAACTTTTTCTAGCCAAACTATGAGACTCTGAAAAAAAATTTTGTACATGCTCAGGTGAGACCTGTTAGAATTTGCAATCTGAAGATTGCTCTGAAGATTGTCTGCACTGAGCATGCTCCATCCCCCACATTGTGACTGAGCATGCTCCATTTTTGGGACTGCAGGGGATGAGCCTGAATTCCTGCAGTTTCTTTTCCTGGCTGCAGGGGACAGCTGTGGCACCCACCACTGGAACTGAGAGCAGAGTCTGTCCTGTGCTCTGAATGCTCCCCCTGGCAGTGAGGAGCGGGAGGAGGATAAAGAGGAAGTCAGTGAGGAGGATGAGGAGGAAGCCGCCTGATTGGAGTGCAGTGGGATGAAGATTGGGGGCAGGAAGAAGAGATGGGGCAGGAACTGAGAGGATAAGGGAGGATAGGAGCCTGGGTGGAAGGAGGCTTAGAAACTGGAGCCAGGATGGAGTACAGGGGGAGGAGCAGAGAGAAAGAGGAGCAGCAACTGGTGATGGGGAAGATGAGAGCATGGTAGGAGGAGGCAGTATGAAGTAAATAAGGCCTGGGACTGCACACTGAATTATGAGGATAAAAGTCAACATAGAATAGCTATTCCTTCAGGGACCATCATCCATCCTGTGCACTGAATGAGGGAGGGGTCCTGTAGGAAAAAGGGATGTAATTGAAGACTGTCATCATGCATATGCACAAGAGGGCAGCATGAAGACTTTGAGTGCTTGACTTGCAACCTTAACGTAGCTTCTGCATAATATACGTTAAATCAGTAGACATATTGCCTAACTTCATAGTTCTCAGCATAGTTTGTATCTAATATATAGCCTTATTCTTTCTAAATGTAAATTTCTGCATATTTTCAGATTGAGGCAGAGTCATGTCTCTCAAAGAAACAGTTGCTTATGCTGTTTAACTTTCCTAAAAACTAGGATGAAAACTTCATCCAAATGGGAGATTTTTATGTATTTATTTTAGTGAATTACGATATTTGTACAAGAGAAATCCAAATGAAAATTACACTTTAAATTTGTTTATGGCCAGGGGAAGTTTTTTTTAGAGATATGATTAAACTGTTATCAATGGAAGGGACTAGTACACTGGACTGAAATATAAAGCACACAGATGTCTTGAGTGATTTAAGTAATATACAAACCATGGATGTGCAGATGTTGTGCCAAAATCAGACTTTTATTCCAGTTAAAAAGGATAGTTCCGTTGCTAGGCACCCAGAGCTGCCTATCCACTTTACCTACCATTGATAATCACTACCACTGGAGATCATACTGACTCCAAGTCTTGCAACCTTTAGGCCATCATGCAAGATTTAGGTTTTTTCAGCAGGCATTCCGCTAACAGCTGCAGAATGTCCCCAGTGATATGTTCCTGAAGGAAACCACGCAGACTGAATATGCAAGTAAGCAGATTAAAATTGAAGGGAGGAAAGTTGGTTTCTCTTGAAGCAATTGATGCAAATCAAAATCTAGGTAAGAGAGCTTTGGCACTATGGTGAGGGGTGCTTCAGAAGTGTTTATCATAGTAGTAACGCCTTGCTTTAATTAATGATGAAATCTGCAGTTTTTACCATAAGTGCCTGGCAGAAATATTGCCCTCTAGCTCTCCCTACTGGATCATTACAATGAATTTCACATGTTTAATGTGTGTGATGTTACATCCCTATATTACACAATTAATTCAACATATAATGCAAGCATCTTGCTGTACCGTATAAATATTTTAGATCATGTTCATTAATGAACATATAGGGCCACCTTTTGTTCATTTTTACCCCATCTCTGGTTTTGTAGCATACCAGAAGACAACAAGCTTGTTTATCCCTTTATAGTTCCTGAAAGTCCCCTCCAGAATATGAAAGTAGTTCTTATGGTTAAAATTTTCAAAAGTGCCGAAAGTAATAGGCTCCTAGGATCCATTTTCAAGAGTGACATGGGCATTTAGGAGGCAAAGCCTTATTGAAAGTCAACAGGGTTTAACCTACTAAATTCCAAAGTCAGGCTACTAAGACCCATTTTCAAATGTAAGTTACTTATACCGTTTTGAAAATGTTACCCCATGTCACTATCATGTTTCAGGATGCTGAGTCCGGGTGCCAAAAGTCCAAGATAAATGCAATTTATCACTTGGATCCTCTGTTTATCACAATTCTGAAATTCATCACACACCAGGATGCGTATTTATATATCCATGTGTAAGACACATTTCTAATTTTGGAGGAAAATTGTACAGGAGAAAATATGAGGTCCTTACTTTGTTTCATTCTGAATTATGCATCCTTATTTAAGACAAATTATATGAGTGAAAAACTGTTTAAGAATATTAAGGTTGCAAAGTGAAGTACTCAGAAGTAAAGAAACTTCAAATGTAACGTGTTCTCAGTGCCTTTACATCTATTCTGCTCTGCATATGCAATTAGAAATTTAGTTACATGATCACATGCTTTTTTTAAACTTAAATACATTTTTACTGGATTTCTAAAAATGTTATGCCCAATCTAGAGACTATCTTTGTGAAAATTTCAATTTTCTAATATCTCCAACTAAAGACCTAGTGTTCTTCCAAACAAATTGTAAGTAACTTTAAAAATGGACTGGCTATAGTTTTCTGTCTCCAAAATGTCCTAGAAAAAGTGTGCAGCCAAATGCTGTAGTAATTGTCTTTTGCTGGCACCTCAGGAAATGATTTCTGTAACTCACTTCTGGCTCTGCTACATATCCATAAGGTGTGGCTATAAAATCTTTGTCACATCACAGTATAATGTGATCTGTCGAAGTGAAAGACAATAGAGATTTCTGAAAGATTTTCAGTAGGGTCTGCAGTGAGAAATTTTACAGAGGATACACAAGCTTCCAATGAATTAAATAAAAATATTGTACAGTGTTCCACTGAAAAGTAAATGCAGCTTTTTTCAAAGCACAAATTACATAATTTTAAGAAAGTCAGTATATTATTATGGTTTAACTGCTGTTTCAGTGGAAAAAATCAGCATAACAAAAGTATCATTTACATATTTATGGTCTAAACTGGATATATCATAGTGGAGACCAGTAATGTAATTTTACCATCATTGTAAAAAACACAATAAATACCAGTTACTAGAACAAACTTCCTCTGAATAAAATGGAGTGACCACAAGATTTTGCTGTAAATCTCACAGCATTTTAAATGCTAACTCAGCTTTTACTTTGCATCCACGACCATTATCTCTACCTATAAATCCCAGTTAACCTTTAAAAATGCTCCCAATCACTATTTATTTCTTACATTTTTCACCACTTGTGCTTGGTCAACAGCAATTTAAATTTATTAACTGAAAGTGCCCGCATTGTAGTAAATTAAGCTATTTGTATAAAGAAATCCAGCAATTACCCCAAAATAAAATAGCATTTATTTACATTTGGAATTTCTTGGAGACTCAGTCAAACTCGTACAATGGCTGTAAATCTGAAGTATGTCTTAAGAGTGCACAAGGAATGCCATCTGAGATCCCCATGCCATGCTGTGGCAAAAAAAGGGCTACTGTGATCCTTAACTGGGTATGAGCAGGTAGGTGATTTTACCTCTCCCTATGGATGACAATGGTGTGACTGATACTATGATATCATGCCCAGGTCTGGTGCTCACCTTTTAAAAAGGGTGTTGAAATACTGAAAAGCCACAAAAATGACTTGAGGGTTGGAAAAATGCATTGCAGTGAGACTTAAAGAGCTCCATCTGTTGGCTAAACTAAACAGAAAATTGAAAGGTGATTTGGTTAGGGTTAATACTGTGATTCTGTCACTGAGGTTGCAGAAATCACGGATTCCATGACTTGCCATGGCTTCCACAGCTGCAGCAGCCAGTATAGCTGACCCCAGGGCTGCCTGAGCAGCTGGCCCCACAGAGCACCCACACCAGTCACTTCTGGAGTGGCTCCGGGGACCACCCGAGCATTGGTCCTGGGGGCGGCCAGAGAAGCGGCCCTGGGGAGCGCCACAGCATCAGTCCCAGGGGCGGTCCCGGGACCACCTGAGCAACATCGGTCCTGGGGTCAGCCAGAGTATCAGCCCTGGGGTGCCCCCTAGACCACTGGGAAAATGGTCCCTGGGAGCCTCAGAGCAGTGGGCTACTGGGGGCAGTCAGCCCCCACCGCTAAAGCAAGGGGCCCCACAGTGAGGCCCAGAAGCAGAGTAATGGATCTTTTCAGTAAGAGTCATGGACAGGTCACGGGCCGTGAATTTTTGTTTATTGCCTGTGACCTGTCCATGACTCTTACTGAAAATATCCATAACTAAATCTTAGCTTAAATTATGGTGTATAAGTACCTGCCTTGGGAGAAAATACTAGGTACTAAAAGGGTCTTTAATTATAATGGAGAAAAGCATAACAAGAACCAATGGCTGGAAATGAAAGCCAGACAAATTAAAAATAAGGCACACATTTTAGCAGTGAGGGTGATTTAACTCTTGGAACAAACAACCAAGCACAGTGCTGGATTCTCCATCTCTCAACCTCTTCAGCTCAATAATATGTATGTTTCTGGAAGATACACTTTAATCAAATCAAAGTTACTTTGTATTGAGCTCTGTAAGTGCATGAAGCTCTATTGCCTGTGTTGTGTAGGAAGTCAGACTAGGTGATCTAACGGTCCCTTCTGGCCTCTGTCACAAGCTGGTTGACTCTTTAAGGGAATTCAGGCCCAGCTTTGTCTGTGATGGCAGCAACTATTCCTCACAGCTGATCCTGAGTGGGTGGCTTAATTCCAATTATTGGATACAGCTGGACAATGGTCATGAAGGCCTACAAAGAGAAAGCTCAGCTAGGAAGAGGGAGACCTAGGAATGAGGCATTTGGGAGTTCCTTCTTACATGTGTGAAAGGAGTTAGTCAGAAGGAGAACTGGGGAAAACTACAGGATAGGAGTTAGCTCTTGTGGTCTGCCTCAAAATAGCAACAAGGCTCCATGGGGTAGGATGGGCATTCAGCTGAGGAACAGAGTGTAAGGGAAACAAAAGAGGGATGAAAGATCAAGCCCAAGGATGTCAGAAGTGGTTTGAGTTTATATTTTCATTTGGGATTTGTTGAGGGACTTCAGGAGCAGGACTATGAGCCCCCTGCCAGGAAAGAATGGTGAACATAAACAGGCTGTGAGCCCTGGGCTGTTCCAGAGGTCATGTAGCCTGGGAAGGAAAACAAATACACAGTGGGCCCAGGAAGTGTCTGGGGAAAAGGCCTGCTGACAGGCTGAGGTAGGAAGAAGCCTAATGAGGAACCCAGGGCCGGACAATGTCCTGAATAAACAGACCTTACCAGCTCACTGCAGGGTCCCTGGGCTGAAAGTTAGAGGATAGGGAAGACCTGGGTTCCCTACAGGCCCACTGAGAAAATGGTACAAAGAGCCAGAGATCCACCGTGGAAGGACTAGTGAGTCTGAACTTGGCTCAAAGACTCCATGTGAGGCAATTGGACTTTGGTTTGTTGCACTCTCTTGCCCTGGAAGGGGTGAGACATGAAAGTGACCTGCCCATAGGGCAGAGTCACAAGAAGAGGCAGATCACCATGGAGCCAGAGCAGCTGTCAGCAGGGGGGCACTAGATAAGGAGAGCCTGCTGTGCTAGCCCAACCACTAGGGAATGTGCCAACGGTGAGTCCATTTATCTACACCTTAATCTATTAATTGAACATTGTTGTATACAAGCCACAGCTGCACATATTCTGGGCCAAATTCAATGGAGGTGTATAAAACCAGATAAACTTGGCTCATTGTCTCTGCAGCATCAGAATATGCACAGACTGCTCTGTTCTCTTTGCCGCAGAAAACAATCAGCTCTCCAGTAGACACAAAATTAAAAACACTGAATGAATTCACTAAAAAGGTTAATGGTGACTAGACACTCAACACCTTATTAACAACAAGGGTGAAGGATCTGTAGTCAAAATAGGGAAATAACAGGTTAAAGAATATTTAGCTAAGCTAGACGTATTCAAATCAGCAGGGCCTAATGAAATTCATCCTAGGGTACTTAAGGAATGAGCAGACACAATCTTGGCACTGTTAGCAATTATCTTCAAGAACTTGTGGAGGACAGGTGCAGTCCCAAACAAGTGGAGAAGGGCAAACATACCTAACATTAAAAAGGGAAACAAAGAGGACCTGGGGAATTATAGACCAATCAGCCTAAGTTTGATACCTGGAGAGATACTGGAACAAATTATTAAACAATTGATTTGTAAGCACCTAGATGATAAGAGGGTTATAAGGCACACTGAGCATGGATTTGTCAAGAACAAATCATGCCAAACAAACTGAATTTCCTTCTTTGACATGTTACTGGCCTAATGGATGGAGGAGGAAACAGCAGATGTGATATATCTTGAGGCAGTGTGGGGTTTTGTTGTGGTGATGTTTGTTTTGGGTTTTTTGTTAATAAAGGCTTTCTACACAGTCCCACAAGACATTCTCATGAGCAAACAAAGTAAATGTGGTCTAGACAAAATTACTATAAGGAGGGTGCTTAACTGGTTGAAAGACCATACTCAAAGTAGTTATCAAAGGTTCGATGTCAAACTGGGAGGACCTATCTAGTGGGGTCCCACAGGGGTCAGTCCTAAGTCTGGTACTAATTGTTATTTTCATTAATGACTTGGATAATGGAGTGGAGAGTGTGCTCATAAAATTTGCAGATGACTCCAAGCTGGAGGGATTGCAAGCACTTCAGAGAAAAGAATTAGAATTCAAAAAGACCTTGACAAATTTAGAGAATTAGTCAGAAATCAAAAAGATGAAATTAAGTAAAGACAAGTGCAAAGTATTTCTCTTAGGAAGGAAAAATCAAATGTATCAATACAAAATGGGGCATAACTGGTTAGGTGGTAGTACTGCTGAAAACGATCTGGCACTTATGTAGATCACAAAGCAAATCTGAGCCAACAATATGATAAAAATCTTCAAATATGTTAAGGGCTTTTTATAATGAGTACTGTGATCAATTGTTCTCCATGTCCACTGAAGGTAGGACAAGAAGAAATAGGCTTAATTTGCAGGAAGAGAGATTGAGGTTAGGTATTAAGAAACCCTTTCTTACAGTAAGAGTAGTTCGATCTGGAATAGTCTTCCACAGGAGGTTGTGGAATCCCCATCACTGGAGGCTTTTAAGAGAAGGCTGGACAAACACCTGTCTAGAGGTATACTTGGTCCTGCCTCAGCACAGAGGGCGGGACTTGACCTCTCAAGGTCCCTAAATTTCTATGAAACAGAAACCAGCATGACACTGGAATAACAGTGGCAAATCAGGCTCTGCGAGTCTATCCCAGAATGCAATTCCCATGGACTTCATGACTAGTTGCAGCTATGTATCTAAAAACAGCATAAAGACCAGAGAGAATAGATATAGTAAACTGCATAATATAATTTCCCCAAGAAGCAGGATGGATTTTCATTGGATGTATGAGCTCCTTCTGTTCCAAAACAATAATTATTTATATAGAACCTTTCTGCAAAGCATTTCATATATCTCTGCAAACATTAAGCCTCAAAACACTCTTTGATGTAGGTATAATAATATCAATTTCCCAGAAGGATAAATATATACAAAGGGCAGAGTGCAGGGGTCTCTACTGGCTCCCTGTTGTAGTTCTATACTATCCCAAGCATACTTTAGAACATCTTCAGGACTGCTCTAAGCTATGCTGGTTGGCTGTGACCCCAGCATTGACAAAATGAGCTGAGACTAGTTGAAGTGCAGTAGCCATGCCCTCTGATATCTGATATGTACCCTACACCAGTGACTACAGTGGGAGGTCATATATGGGAGGGCTACACCAGTTACAAGCCACCTGGGGTCCCCTCACACTAGGGGACTTTCCAGCCAGAAAGGTCAGGAAGGTTTCCAGCACTGTGCTAAGCGGCCAGATTATAGGAGAGGTTCTGTCCCTTTAGAATTATTGTAAGGAAAACAGCCCTCTTTTTCCAGTTGCAACTATGCACCTCTAAATGAATGGGATGAAAATAATAAAACAATCTTGAACTGAAAATTGCAAAAGCACCCCAATTCCATACTAATATCAAGAATCACCTGCACCATGTATGGCTTATTGAATAGAGTTCTACACCTATATGTAGTCCACCTGACACAACATTATAGTGTTTTACTGTGCCAGCCAGTAAAATCTCACTTATTCTGACAAGTAAATTAAAGCATGATTAAAAATATATGCATCTGCTGAAGAAACTGAGCTAAAGATGGCCAGCATAAAGGAATCGTATATTAGTACATGACCTGATATTAAGAAACACCTTTTAGAAATATTTATAGACTCTGAAAACTTTAGTGTATTATCAGATCTGCCATAAAGGTTACTCTGAAGGATTTTTAAATAGCCTATCTCAGAGAATTAGTGCTTGCATTTACAGTAAGCTATTTAAAAATTATCAATGTGGTCTTGAATTAAAATAGTCTTATGTGATAAGGTTTATGATGACCAGATTATAGTATTATTTTCAAATTTTGATGTCACCATTCTTTTTGAATGCATCCTATTGTTTGGTCAAACCACTTTTAGGCAGCTCCTATTTAAATCCTGTTAAAAGATACTTTTCCAAAAGCCATATTTGGAAATAAAATATATGTTTCAGCTTGATGACCTCTGATCCATGCAAGTCTCCTGTACACAAGGCTTGGACTGTGGAAAAATGGAACAGAATACTCTGCTTGGGTGTTGGCTGTAACTAAGCTCAATTCAGCACATTTGCAGACTACTAAACAATTCAGTCCTCCTCTGCTGAGTTGTTGACCTAAGTCAGGTGGGGCAGGACAATGCAGAGTAAGAATAAAATATCCCCATAATATGTGCACAAAGCATCTGTTCCTTCAGTGACTTAATGATGCAAGGGAGAACATGTTAAACTGTATGATCTATCAATACATACATGATAGGGAATAGCCAGCATGGATTTGTAAAGAACAAATCATGTCAAACTAATCTGATAGCTTTCTTTGATAGGATAACGAGTCTTGTGGATAAAGGAGAAGTGGTGGATGTGGTATACCTAGACTTTAGTAAGGCATTTGATATGGTCTCGCATGATATTCTTATCGATAAACTAGGCAAATACAACTTAGATGGGGCTACTATAAGGTGGTGCATAACTGGCTGGATAAGTGTACCCAGAGAGTAGTTATTAATGGTTCCCAATCCTGCTGGAAAGGCATAACGAGTGGGGTTCCGCAGGGGTCTGTTTTGGGACCGGCTCTATTCAATATCTTCATCAATGACTTAGATATTGGCATAGAAAGTACGCTTATTAAGTTTGCAGATGATACCAAACTGGGAGGGATTGCAACTGCTTTGGAGGATAGGGTCAAAATTCAAAATGATCTAGACAAATTGGAGAAATGGTCTGAGGTAAGCAGGATGAAGTTTAATAAAGACAAATACAAAGTGCTCCACTTAGGAAGGAACAATCAGTTTCACAGATACAGACTGGGAAGAGACTGTCTAGGAAGGAGTACGGCAGAAAGGGATCTAGGGGTGATAGTGGACCACAAGCTAAATATGAGTCAACAGTGTGATGCTGTTGCAAAAAAAGCAAACGTGATTCTGGGATGCATTGACAGGTGTGTTGTGAGCAAGACACGAGAAGTCATTCTTCCGCTCTACTCTGTGCTGGTCAGGCCTCAGCTGGAGTATTGTGTCCAGTTCTGGGCACCACATTTAAAGAAAGATGAGGAGAAATTGGAAAGGGTCCAGAGAAGAGCAACAAGAATGATTAAAGGTCTAGAGAACATGACCTATGAAGGAAGGCTGAAAGAATTGAGTTTGTTTAAGAACCCAACAGTTTGGAAAAGAGAAGACTGAGAGGGGACATGATAGCAGTTTTCAGGTATCTAAAAGGGTGTCATAAGGGGGTGGGAGAAAACTTGTTCACATTAGCCTCTAAGGATAGAACAAGAATCAATGGGCTTAAACTGCAGCAAGGGAGGTTTAGGTTGGCCATTAGGAAAAAGTTCCTAACTGTCAGGGTGGTTAAACACTTGAATAAATTGCCTAGGGAGGTTGTAGAATCTCCATCTCTGGAAATATTTAAGAGTAGGTTAGATAAATGTCTATCAGGGATGGTCTAGACAGTATTTGGTCCTGCCATGAAGGCCGGAGACTGGACTTGATGACCTCTCAAGGTCCCTTCCAGTCTTAGAGTCTATGAATCTATGAATCCAGTTTTTCCTAATTAATTTCAGATGATACATTTTTCCATGCTAGTCAGCCATGGCAGTGTGTTATATATCCGGTGGATGGGGATGTGTGTGTGTGTGTATACATATATACACACACACCATGTCTGAATAAAGAGTACATATATGTCTATATTTAGGCATATAGTATAAGGAGAATATGTCGGTCTATCAATTGTCTTTGGAAAGAATCAAACCAATGGCAGTGGGCAGAAACTAAGGACCACATCTTGGCACATATTGCAGCCTCTCTGTGCTGATCCACTATCTTCTTTCACTGGAGCCAGCTAGGAGAGAGGGGCCCCCAAGACCCTATATTTTCCTCTTTCTCCTCTTTTCCCTTTCTAGCTTTTATCCCTTTGCCGCTCATCCTATTTCCTTCATGCACCTAACTTCTTCTTTCCCCTTCTTTCTTTCAGAGTGTGTGAGATGGGGAAGGCAACAGTAATTAGAGCACTGCCCGGACACAAAATGTATATCTGTGGATAGAAATTGGTATTTGTGGCGCTGCAGAGTTCTACCGGGCCCCAAGTGGCAAAAGCTGCAGCGTGTCGGGGCACCGCTCGCAGTAGCCAGCGTCCCACACGGGCAACTCCTCTGGCGTGGCTGTACGCCCCCAGCCCTGCCCACTGGGGTGAGCACCAGGGTCACTGGCAACTGTCCCTAGTCACACTAGTGTGTGCAAGTGGTTCGCAGGTTCCTGGACAGGAGAAGCTGACCTGGGTGTGGAAGGGACAGCTGTCAGTGAGCCTGGTGCCCTCCCCACTGGGCAGGGCTGAGGTTGGTTAGAAACTAAACGTAAGCTCCTTTAGACAAAAAGGTAATTTATTACTTATCTCACCCAAAGTTCTCTCTAGCCTTTTTAGCGAAGCCTTATTGAGACCCCTTTTTCATGAAGCAAAAACGCTCTCCTTTTACTTCCTCAGCGAAGGGCACAGGAGTCTCCTCTGTCCTCCTCGAGCAAATCTTTGATGCACACCTCCAGATAAGGTATCTTCCTCTGCTGCTTTTTCCTTTCTGTTAGGTTTTTTTTCTGATGTCCTTACAATTCCTCATTTACATTTAGTTCACACTGGTGATAGACCAACTGTGAATGAGACAATATTTAATTTGCCTGTAAATGGACAGATAGACATGTAAACATCTCTCGTCAGACAGAAAACCTGTTTTTCACCTTTTCTGCTGATTCAGCCTAAGAACATATTTTCAGTATATATTTACATAGTATCTGTACATGTGTTTCACAATTATATTGATGACCAGACTGCACCAGCTTTCATTTGAGAGCCAGAAAATACATATCAGATTTGGGAGATTCCTGTAACCTCCTTGACAGTTGGCAGAGAGATTCTTTAGTCACAATGACTTTCAAGCCATTCTTATGATTTGTTTGGGGTGAGGGGTAGATTCATTTTTTTGTTTTGTTTTGTTTTAACCCTTGGGTTTGGCAGTACTTCAGGAAGAGTGTGAGAGCGGGAAACTAAAAAGAATAGCAAGGAAGAGTATGTGAAAGGGAAACAATGAGAGGTAGAGAAGAGGTGGTAATGAACATGGAGTATGGAATGAAGCTCTGTAACAGGGTGTGCTGACTCAAGAGCTAACTCAGCACCCTGTCCCTCAAATCTCTGCCCATTTACACTAATTGAGCTGCAACTGAAAGACAGGCAGTTGGTAAAGCCAATTAACTGAATGGGACAAATTGAGTGGAAGTATCCCCAGCAGCTAGGTGTATCTAAGAATCAGGGAGAAGAGTTAGAAGCCTGAAGGAAGGCAGAAGTAGGCAGAAGTGGCTCGTCCTCCTCCTTCAGAAATGGCACCACCCTTCCCCTCAAACAAATGGGGAAGCTGGCGACTTACTGTAAATATCATATTTACAATACAACAGAGTGAAGGAGACCTGGAGTGGTTGTGGTCTGTTGTTAAGGCCTGAAGGGAATCACAAGGGAATCTCCCCACATCCAGGAAAACCCTCAGTCACACTCATAGGACTTGAATGGGACTACTCATATGCTTAAAGTTGAGTGTGTGCTTAAGTGCTTTGCTAGATATTTTTCAAAATTGTTTTTGTTTTGTTTTTTCAAAAAAGAGCCATTTGGGAATGTAAAACATTTTTTTTTAATTCTGAAAGTTTTATCCAGCACTTCTCCTGAGCAGATTCATGAGCTTGAGATAGTTGAACGGTTTAATGAAGAGCAGGATCTTTGACATAGCAATAGTTCCTTTTAGATAGAGCAGGATCTTCATGAAAGCAACAGAGTACTTTGAAGATCCTGATCTTCATGAACAGTTTAGCGGAACCAGAAGCAGGTCAAATAATTTCATGTGTCAGCTAGTCCTAGCAAGTATTGTGTAGAAGATCTCTTCTCTGATGGAGCACAAATGGCCACAGACTAGCAAAATTCATTCCTCACACTCCTGATTTTAGATGCAGAGAGCATTATTGAGGGCAGTTTTTTCTCTACTCATGTGTTCCAAAGGGATTCCCTGTACCATGTCAAGGAATGGACGTGTCTGTTGTAAATCTTGTTCTCTGTCCCTTAACTATGTCACAATGGCTATGTAACAAAGGGCTTGTCTACACAGCCCCATGGTGTGGACTACAGGGTTATGCGTTGCAATGCACAATGAAGTGTTGCTCTGTAACCGCCCCAGCAGATGCTGTACCTAGTACCTAGTTCACATTAACATAGTCCTGTTTGAAATAGTAAGGTAGCTATATAATTTGTACAGCACCTGGTACAAATGGGTCCTGTTCCATGACTGGGATTCTTAGGAGCTACTCCTAATCTTCATTAAAAATATATTGGCATATGAGTAGAAATCAAATACTGAGGGCTTGTTACTGTTTTCATGTTACAAAACTTCAGCTGAACAAAGGATCAGTTCTTATTGGACTTAAATAAACCTGTAGTGATGGATGTGATTAGGTTAGGGTACTTTTAATGCTAAGGAGGGAGCCAGGGTAGGTGTTAATATAAGATAGTAATACACTTTTAGCACTGGATAAGAATGATTTTCAATAAAGAAAAGTATGTGGAAACATGGAGTCAGATTGAACTGAATTACTGAGGGGAAAGGACAAAATGGTTACCACCATGTATTTCATGGTAGTGAAGTACTCTGAGTTAGATAACAACATTAAATTAGAGACTGCAGTGATATCTAGGGATTTTTAATTTGCCTCCGATATTTAACCATCCAGTAATAAAAAGGACTAGGATTTTGTAGAGAATCCATTTTTGTATCAGTATATGCTAAAGGCAACTCACTGAGAATACTTTAGACTGCATTTTGTCCAGTAAAGTGGATATGGGAAGTGCAGTGATCAGCGAGGGGTTTTTGGATACAAATACAGATACATTAAAATGTAAATGGGCCATTTTGATAAAATCAGAAACACATTAAGCAAAATGTCTGAGCCAGGAGTCTGGAGACAAAAAGGGAATAAAGTTTAAAGAGGTGCTGGATCAGAGGGACTGTGTAGTGTTATGTATAACTAAACATATATACGTTTTAAAACTATTGTGGAGGAATGACACTTCATTAAAGAAGCCAAAAGCTGTGGCATAGATAGATTTTTATGGAAAGAAATACGAAGAGGATATTTGATGAGCAAAATGGAAAAATCAAATATTGTTGCTGCCCTTTCCTGGAAGGGTAAGTGGGAGAAATTCCATTCTGTTGCAGCTGCCCCAGCAGATGAATGGTGATGGAGACTGAACCTTCTTGCACCTGTGGGGGTGAATCTGGCCCAGTAAATGGAACTCAGGGAGTTATCTATCTATGAAGAGAGATTGACAAAACTGGGCTTAGTTAGTCCTGGGAGAAAATAGTTAAGAGAAGACATGTCTGAAGCATTTCAACTGCCTAAGGATTAATTAAAACATCAGATATAAAATTAAACTTGATCTATTTAAGGTTGTTGGAAAGATCTTATCAGGTAACCCATGAGGGTGAAGTTAAGAGGGAATATATGCAAGAGGAATTTATTATAATAATAATAATAATTAATAATGAGTAGAAGAGAGTTGTGAATATATGGAATGGATTTGGACAGAGGTCATGAAGTCAATCTACATTTTCTCCCCTGCATGTCACCATAATATTTAAAACATCTTTCCACTCAAGTAGAATCAATATATTTAAGCAAAAATTGGATAGTTGTGTGTGAGTTCATAAATTAAAGGGATATTAGACATGTTTTGTTTGGCACAACCCATCACTCTTTCTGGATGCGAAGAAGGAACTTTTCACTGACTGTGCTTTATCCCCAGTATGGATGTGGAGGTTTTGCATCAGAGTGGATTTTTTCCCCTTATACCAGCAAGAAAAAGGGTTTTTAAAAAGTTTTAAAATGTACAGAAGAGAGACGGTGGAGTTCTCATGAAACTATTACAGACAGCTAAGCTACTTCTGGTCCCTATGCAACTACTACATCTCTTTATTAGTACTAGACCCTATAGTGAAACAGTCCTGGGACAGGCTGAAAGAAAACTTACAATGGAGATTCCACTACTGTTAAAGCAAAGTATAGAACACTGACATATAGAACAGCGTCCCACAGCAAAACTTAACAGATGGCTAAATACACACACTTCAAAGCCAGCTTAGAGGCTCAGTCACCAGCCATAGCTCGAGCAGCTTTATGCCACCAGAGCAGCACAAGACAACCAGAAAGTTGGCTTAAATGATCAGGGGCGGCTCTACAAATTCGGCCGCCCCAAGCAGTCATGCCCGGGAGGCGCCCCCGAGCCGCGGGAGCAGCGGACCTCCCGCGGGCATGACTGCGGAGGGTCCGCTGGTCGCGCGGCTCGGCTGGACCTCCCGCAGCTGCGGGCGGTTCGCTGGTCCGGCGGCTCCGCTGGAGCTGCCGCAGTCATGCCTGCGGGAGGTCCAGCCGAGCCGCGGGACCAGCGAACCGTCCGCAGTCATGCCTGCGGCAGGTCCGCTGCTCCCGGGGCTCCGGTGGACCTCCCGCAGGCATGACTGCGGCAGGTCCGCCGGCCCAGCCTGCCGCCCCCCCAGGAAAGGGCCGCCCCAGGCGGGTGCTTGCCCCGCTGGGCTCTGGAGCCGGCCCTGTAAATGATTACGTGTGTAAGGGGACGTTTCCAAGTGATGTTCTCTGCTACCTCCCTCCCACGCTCCAAGGAAAAACAGGTGCAGTGGCGAAGAAGCCTCCCTGCACAGGCTTTCACCAGCTAGCAGGAGAGCACTTGGGGTATGCCTACACTGCAGTTAGACACCCATGGCTGGAACATGCCAGCTGACTCAGGGTCGCAGGGATATTTAATTGCAGCGTGGCCCTTCGGTCTTGGGCTGGAGTCCGGGCGCTATAGCCCTCCCACCTCACAGAGTCCTAGAGCCTTGGCTCCAGCCCGAGCCCAAACATCTACACCACAGTTAAACAGCTCTGCAAGCCCCAGACAGCTGGCATGGGCCAGCTGCAGGTTTTTTAATTGCAGCATACACTTTCCTTGGTGTTTTAGAGCAGTGAAGGCAACAGCTGCCTTTGCTAGGCATGAATGGCCTAGTGCTAGACAGGTGTCCTTCAACCAGTGGATTGTGACTCCCAGCAGATCACAAAAGGTAATGGGGGAGTTGGAAGTTGTTGGAATTACATTTCTAAAGCAAAGAAGAAGAAGTTTGTGAGGTTAAATGTAGTAGTTGTATTAAAGGCTTATCATTGATATGTTTTTCCATTATCGTAAATGTTAGGGGGTTGTGAAAAATTTTCACATTGAATAAGGGGTTGTCAGGCTGAAAAGGCTGAGAAACACCATCATAAAACATCAGAGGGGTAGCCGTGTTAGTCTGGATCTGTAAAAGCAACAAAGGATCCTGTGGCACCGTATAGACTAACAGACGTTTTGCAGCATGAGCTTTCGTGGGTGAATACCCACTTCTTCAGATGCAAGTGGTGGAAATTTCCAGGGGCAGGTTTATATATGCAAGCAAGAAGCAAGCTAGAGATAACGAGGTTAGATCAATCAGGGAGGATGGGGCCCTGTTCTAGCAGTTGAGGTGTGAAAACCAAGGGAGGAGAAACTGGTTCTGTAATTGGCAAGCCATTCACAGTCTTTGTTTAATCCTGAGCTGATGGTGTCAAATTTGCAGATGAACTGGAGCTCAGCAGTTTCTCTTTGAAGTCTGGTCCTGAAGTTTTTTTGCTGCAGGATGGCCACCTTAAGATCTGCTATTGTGTGGCCAGGGAGGTTGAAGTGTTCTCCTACAGGTTTTTGTATATTGCCATTCCTAATATCTGATTTGTGTCCATTTATCCTTTTCCTTAGAGACTGTCCAGTTTGGCCGATGTACATAGCAGAGGGGCACTGCTGGCATATGATGGCATATATTACATTGGTGGACGTGCAGGTGAATGAACCAATGTCCACCAATGTCCACCAATGTAATATATGCCATCATATGCCAGCAGTGCCCCTCTGCTATGTACATCGGCCAAACTGGACAGTCTCTAAGGAAAAGGATAAATGGACACAAATCAGATATTAGGAATGGCAATATACAAAAACCTGCTTAGGCTAGCTCTAAGGATGGCTTGTGCAGCTGGAGTGGGACTGTAGCAGGGTGGACCCTGCTCCTGCCCTGAGGGGTTTAAAAGCAGCCTGGCAGGGCTTGAGAGCTGCTGCTCTAGGCTGAGCTGATTGAAGAAGTGGCTGCAGCTGGGGCCACGCCCCAAACTGAACAGGGCCTTATAAGAAGGCCAGGGAAGCCAGAAGCCCAGACAGTCTCTCTCTGCCTTCAGAGAGAGAAGGGCCTAGCTGCAAGGAGCTAAAGACTGGATACCTGAGTGAAGCAGGGCTGGGGAAAGGCTGAGGAGCTGGGGAGCTCTAGCCTAGAAAGCCCCAGGCTGCGGTCTAGCGAAGGGCCAACTGGTACTGGGGGTTGCAGAGGGCAGCCCGGGGGTAGGCCAAAGCAGCAGGTCCAAACCCCTTTGCCTGTGATGAATAGGCTGATACTGCAGTCTGCCCCAGAGTGTGGGGCTAGACAATGACTGGCACTGGCCAATACTGAGGCAAGGTGGGGATAGAGGGTAGGGGTTCCCCAAGGAGGGGAGACCCTAAGAGAAAGGGGTTACTGCCAGGGGGCAGCACCCCCATGTAAAAGGGCACTGGGTCCAGGGAGGGACACGGGGGCCAGAGGACAGGTGGATCACTGGCCTGCAGAGGGCGCTCCAGTGCTGGAACAGAGCTAATTCCCAGACTCACCAGCAGGAGGCGCCGCGGGGGTGAGTCCGACCCGCTACAGGGACAAAGACTCTTGATGGGGGCCAAGGGATTTGGACCCATACTTTTAAAACTTCATTTCTAATTTTTTATAAAATTCATGTGGCCTGTGAAGTTCCAGCGGGAGAGGTTTCTTTCTGGAGAAGTTGGGAAGCTAGCATCAATCTTAAAAAGGGTATAGCCACTCCCTAATTAAACCAGCCTTTGGAATGACTGCAGATGCTTGGTTACCTACCTCCATTCTATACCTATTTTATTTTTATTTCATCTTTCTGGTTTGATTAGTACCAGACCTCTCATCGTTGCTTGCAGCTCTATTCTTTCAATCACCTAGCACTTATATTCAGTCTTCCTGTGTATCCACAACTGCTGGGAGTATCTACTGTATATTTGCTTTTTATACCAACCCCCCTCCTCACAAAAAAGTGGGAAAAAAAACAATGAAAAAAGGGAGGAATCAGTTATAGAAGCTGAAGAGGGTTTCAAATGTTTCTTTGGTTCAAAAAAAAAAAAAAAGCTTCTGGAAATGTTGCGAGACAAGGATTGGATAACAGAGGCAACTTGTAGGAATTGTCACCAGTTGATGAAACTGAGCTTGAGACAACCATATGGAAATGTTTAACAGTGCCATGCTTTATGAATCATTGTTTTTCCTGGACTTTACTTTCTCAAAAGAATGCAGGGCTTGGATAAGGTTAAATGTGTGAGGAAATGGATTGAAAGCATGTGGCTATTAAATTTTGTTAAATGGTAATTTTACTTTACTTTTTCGCCACATTCCCTAAGAGCAACGAAAGGAGAACGCTGGTATTTGCGTTATTTATTTAAATGTTTGGAACAGAGTTCTTCTCTTAGATCTGCATAGCCAGTTGTAACACAGGTATTTTGCTCTTCTGACATGCACATAAATCTACAGGTAAGCACCCTGGCATCAGTCAACCCAGTAAGCTGATCCTTGAACACATTAAGTTCAATGGCACTCCATGCGGACTGAAGGGTCCACCCTCACAGATCTGCCTAAAGGATTGGAATCACAATGAACAAAAAGCTGCTGATTAATACCAGGTCTTGGAAAAAGAAGGAAGAGATTCATTTAAACTAGAAATATGCTGAAGACCTTCTTACCCATTTTATTTGGCATATGAACTCAGTATACTAATATGATGCAATTGTTTTATTAGTTTGCTGATTACACTGAGTACCATATGCAGCACCCATAGTCAATAATAACTTAGTGTATAGACTATGCTGGAACTATTGTGAAATTGGGAGGAATTTCTTGGTGACATTCAGAAGCTAAAGTATAAATAGCATCAGTGCTGCTTTAATCTTGGGAGAAATTCTAAACAATTTTCAGATACAAAGGGAAGCTTTAAGAGCAGTTTTATGGCTACCTATTTCTAATTTTGGCTTTGTGTACACAACAATTGTATAAGATTCATATTCTGTAAACATTCATCTCATAAAGAAAACACTATCTTTGACATGTTAGAGAGAGAGAAGAAAGTAGCAAGAGAATTGTCCTTAAACTTAGAAGAAAGTGTGATGGGGAAGTTAAAATGGATGTGTGAGAAAGGTCTAATTTGAAGTAGAATACTGTAGATTATTAATTAAGTAGAATTAGCTGAGGTGTGGTCTGACTGATTTTTGTTATTGCATGTGATTATAAAGCAGAAGATCTGTAACTACTAATCTCCAAACACTGAAAATGTATGTTCATTTGTTACTGAAATTTAGTTTAATGTTTTCTCTAGTTTCATTCTGAAACTAGTGGTAAACTGAAGTGTTGGCAGTACCTCAAGGATTGGGGGTCTACTTTACAAATATGGCCCCAGTGACTAAAGCTGGGAGCACAATGGATTTTTGGGTTGTTGGCAATTTCGAAAAGTCAAAATTTGTTTTGGGCTGAACAAAATATTTTGTTTGATGTGAAAAGAAACATAGTGGTTCAATTTTGAGCATTTTTAACACTTTAGAAATTTCCTTTAATTTTATAAAATTCAAAACGGTCATTTTGAACCAATAATCAAAACATTCTGTTAGAAAATGTTGACATGAAAGGCTTTTTTATTTTTTCCAGATTTTTCCAAAACTATCCATTTGGTGAAAGCAACACAAATTTGCAAGACATTTCACTATCACCATCATTTTTTGCCAAAAAAAAAGTTTTCTTTGAAAAATTTACCCTAGTCTACCTGTGGCTGCTAATAAGGTTTAGGATCAAGAAGAAGAAATCTGCCAAATCCCTTCAAAAACCTGTTTATAAGCCTTAAAGGATTTAGAGTTGGTGACAAACCAATATTGTTCACAATATTGTTCAGAAAGACCTTACACCCACCTTTATTAAAACATGCTTGATTTTCCTCAATCTTTACTGTGCTTGATCAGGGAACCTTAACCTGAGGACTGAGTTGTAAAGCTGATTTCTTTAAATACTCTAGGGCCAGAACACTCAGCCCTTATTAATAGAATCAGTCCTTTCTGTTCAGTATTGTGAGTAATCCCACTGCAGGATGTTGTGTACCACAGCACTCACAACTAACTCCTTATTGATGCTGTGTGCACCATGAGCTGGAGGCCAAGTGCAGTAGGTATTTGAAATGCTCAGTTGTACAGGCTCTTGTCCTCATTGTGTTCCCATAAACACAGGCACACGGAGAGAAAATAACAGAAGTACTTTACTTGGGCTGACAGTAGGGGCAACAACCACTCTGACACAGTTTGTTTAATACAGTAGAACCTCAGAGTTACGGACACCTCGGGAATGGACGTTATCCGTAACTCTGAAATGTTCGTTACTCTGAACAAGCCACTATGGGATGCTCCTTAGGGCAGACTGCTGCGAGCGGGGGCTCACAGCTCTGCAGTGGCTGCCTGGTGAGTGGGGGTGGGGCCAACAACTGGTTCTAGCCCACTGGCTGTAAGGGTAATGAGTGAGGCATCGCATTGTCAATGGGCGCACGATGCAGGCTGTGGCCCTTTAAAACTGAGCTGCTCCTCCTGAGTGCAGCACGCAGGCAGAGCTGGGGCTTTGGCTCCAGCAGCCTGCACTCCAGGTACGATTAACCAGACAGCAAGTGTGAAAAATCGGGACGGGAGTGGGGGGTAATAGGAGCCTATATAAGAAAAAGACCCAAAAACTGGGACTGTCCCTATAAAATCAGAACATCTGGTCACCCTAACTCCAGGCCAGGTTTCAGTAGCAACTTGCAAAGTTTCTTTCCCAGGCTCTGAGCTTGCAAGATTGTCCCCCTACCAGCCAGGGGGCAGAGAGAGGGGAAAAAAGTGTTTACCACCTCCTACCTGTAAGTGGCTGCCCCATGCACACAGGCAGCCTTTGGCTCTCCCTTAAACCTGATCCCCTCTGGCCTCAGATTATTACTTCCTTTTCCTGTACTGGAAGGCATTAAGAACCCCTTTACTAACTGGACAGTGAACTATGTGACATGAGAATGAGCCAGTAAGTTGGTTACGGTCTTGCAACCAGCTTCCTAACAGAGTACTGCTGAAATCTTTTGCCTGGACATAGAATCACCTCTTACCATGCAAAATGTTGCTGGAATGTATACTGGTCTATAATAAGCAGTTTAACAACATTACTTTTTTGGGAGGCTTAGAGTTTTCTGTTACCTGTAGGACAAGGGATGAAATCTTGGGGCAGCGGGGGGAGTTAATATAAATGGCATAAGCCATTCATGAAGGAAAGAAGATGCTTCTGCTCCTACAAAGAACAAATTTAGGCCTTCTGGTCTGTATTTTTAAAGCCCCAAAAGTGTAGGTTCTGTAGTTGCTATAAATTTCATTTAGATTTACCCATGCATATAAATTTATAGAAGAGAAATTTGTTAATTTCAAAAGTAAGAGATGATGCTGTGCTTGACCAACAGCCATAGGACAAGTGGTAGCAGGCAGAAGTATAGCAAATGGGACTGGATGAATAGGATGAATTTAATGACCACAATATGATTTATGGTATTTGGGAAAAAACACTGAATAGCTGGAAATACCATACCTCCCAAGCAAATTAAGATATGCTTTTACAGGCAATAAATTCCCAAGAGCTCTCTAGTGAGTATGGCAGATCAGAGCTCAGCTCACTTTTAAAGTGTCACAGATGATGAAAGTGTCTGAGCTAATCTGCATTCAAAATGTTTTCCTTTTGTAATTAAAAAATGTGTATGTAGATGCATTACCTAGGGACAACTACTGACTTAATCAGTACATTTACACAGTGGCACGATCTTAACCATAAGATGAGGCTGACAGACAAGAGAGAAAATGGATGTTGTTAGTTCTAGCAGAGATGTCACAAGTAAAGCTATTTGAATAACAGATTTTTTTGGTTCAGTAGTAGTTCTAAAATTTATTTTTTTTTAAATGTTGACCTGACAATTTTTTAAAAAAATGTTGGTAAATCAAAAAGCTGTGGGGGAAAAAATTGATTTCAGGTCAAATTAAACATTTTTAAAGTGGGTGAGGGTTTGTTTGTTTGTTTTGTTTTTGTATTTTAATAACATTTAAAAATCAATTTGACCCAAAACCACAAAATTTTGTAAACAAAATATTTCATATCAAAATGTTTATACTTTTTCAGAATTTTTTCTAGTGAAATAAACACACAGTCAGGAAGCATTCTAGTGTTGCCAAATCTGAATTCTTTGCCAGAAGAAAATCTCGAATGAAAAATTTCACCCAGCTCTGGTCACAGGTAAGATTCATTTATGTTTGCAGTTAAGGCAAAATAATACTTTGCTACCTGACCCTCTACATCTTACTTTACATCCTTCCCCTCTCATATGACATCGACTCCACCAGCTACACAAATTGCCTTTTCCAAAAATTGTATATACCATAGTGTCAAGTGTTGTCTAGTGGATGGAAGGTACAACTAGACAACATTTTCACACTACAGTATAGACCAGGGATGGGCAAACTATGGCCCGCGGGCCGGATCTGGCCCTTCAGGGCTTTGGATCCGGCCCGCGGGATTACCCCTGGTGGTGCTGCGGGCCCGGCGCTGCTCTCAGAAGCAGCCCCCGGGCCGGGAGGCAAAGGGCTCCATGTGCGCATGCAGAGCCCTCTGCCCCCCCCCCACCCCCCCACCCAGGGGCCGCAGCACTTCCTGGAGTGGCGTGGGGACAGGGCAGGCATGCAGGGAGCCTGCCCTGGCCCTGATGTGCGCCACTGCCACCCCGGAGCCACTTTAGGTAAGTGGCACCGGGCTGGAGCTCAAACCCCTCCTGCCCCCTGCCCCCCAACTTCCTGCCCTAAGCCCTCTGCCTGTACCTCGCACCCCTCCTGCACCCAACTCCCTGCCCTGAGCCCCTTTCTGCACTCCTGTGCATTCCAACCACCTGCCCTGAGCTCCCTGCTGCACCCTGCACCCCGTGCACCCCAACTCCCTGCCCTGAGCCCCATCCTGCACTCCGCACCCCTCCTGTACCCCAACCCCCTTCCCTGAGCCCCCTCTTACACTCTGCACCCCTTCTCTGCCCCAATCCCTTGTCCTGAGCCCCTTCCTCCACATCCCGCACACCACCCCCCCTGCCCCGGCCCTACATACAATTTCCTCACCCAGATGTGGCCCTCGCCCCAAAAAGTTTGCCCACCCCTGGTATAGACAGTAATACAGTGCTAAAAGCACTTTGTTACCTATTTAATATTTGGTGGAGGAGCAAAAAAACCCTGTCTCATCTATTCATTGGAAGTCTCCACTCAATTTCTTCACTCCCCTCACTTATTTATTTCATGAGAATACAGAAACTGAATCAAAATCAGGTTTTGAGTTGTAGTATAATTGTGCTTTTCAGGGTAGATCATTAAACTGCTATGTCTTTGGGAAAAGGTCAGCATGTTGGGGTAGCATATATTCATCTCTCTAGGGCATTTGATCTCATTAGCCATGAATCACTGTTTCATAAGCTAAGAGCCTTGGCTAGGCTCCATCTACTCACAAATATGTTGGAAAACTATATGAATTCACTGAGATTCACTTTAATAGTTTATTACTAATAAAACTGCATATGCCCCTTTATGTTACTCAGACAACCAACACTCACTGGTTCATTGCCATGCTTTGGAGTCCCTTGACATGCTTGTCACTGCTTTTGTTCTATGTACGCAGGGACCTGCTAGGAGGGTTAGTGAAGAGACATGCATTCGGCTGCCTTCAATATGCTGACAACACCCAACTTTCTGATTCCATCTCTGCCTCATTAAATGGTATGATAGAACAACCAGTGTTTGCCTAAGGTTGGGGCATAGACAAAAGCTAGTTTGTTGTGGTTCAGTCCTGATAAAAAAGAAGGAACATTGCAGGGAAGCACCTGGAAGAGATGGAGGAGATTATATTGGACACTTTCATTGAAGGTGAGTTGTAATAAGTTCAGAATCTGGGTGTCTAGTTAGATGGTCACCTGCTGTTAAGGTGATCAGATGGCAATGGTGTTCAAAAAGCCAGAGAATGTCCCTTGTCCTATTGCCCTTACTGTGTGTAGTGGCATCAGCAGCATTATCAAAACAGCATTGTCTAGGGTATCAGAAATGTCAGCTTCAGGACTTTCGGAATGTTAAATAGACTAGTTTGGGATATTTCTTCAAGAGCGGAGGGGTTTAGATTTTTTTCAATGTGGACCCTATCTTAATAGAAAGATTATCTTGTGGATACCTCCTATCCATTCACCATTGCACAAACTTCTCCCCTCCATTTGCAGTCACAGAACATTCCTGTGGCAGTTACAGGAAATGCTTACATTAAAAAAAAGAGAAAGGTATTAGTTAGTATTTATTTTAGCTTTCTTTCAGTGTAACATAGTAGCTGGATACAAGAAGATGAGGCATTACCATGTGGTCTACAGCTGTGTGGTGGCCATGGACCAAAGTTTCGGGATCTATCTCCAACTCTATAAAACCAGCAAATTAATTCCCATTGTTTCAAGGCCCTATACAACTCCACCTCTGCTCGGTCTGACATCCTCTTCTTATCTTCCCATTCCCACTGCTCTTTACCAGCGATGCCAGTCTCAATGCTTTGTCTGCTTTGTCTGCTTTTCCTCCCAACATCTTTCCCCACAGACTTTTTTACCACCCTACCCTCTATGCATTAAATGACCCCCCCAGTTCTGAGATGCCAAGCTGTTACCTCTTCTCATTCAAATCTCTTATTAACTAGCTCAGAGGTCGGCAACCTCTGGCATGCGGCTCACCAGGGTAAGCACCCTGGCGGGCTGGGCCAGTTTGTTTACCGCCGTGTCCGCAGGTCCGTCCGATCGCTGCTCCCATTGGCCACGGATCGCTGCTCCGGGCCAATGGGAGCTGCTGGAAGCGGCGCAGGCCAAGGGACTTACTGGCCACCACTTCCAGCAGCTCCCATTGGCCCAGAGCAGCGATCCACGGCCAGTGGGAGCCATGATCAGCCGGACTTGCGAACGGGGCAGGGAAACACACTGGCCCGGCCCGTCAGGGGCTTTCCCTACACAAGCGGCGACCCCTGTTTGAGAAACCCTGCTCTAGCTCATGCTGAGTAATATCAGAATCTGGACCTTAGGGCTGAATTGTGGCTTTACCACAAACCTTGAGCAAAGAACAGTTGTGCTGGCCCAGGACCAGGCCAAGAATCAAACTGTGACATAGTCAGAATCTGTTTCCCCATTGCCCTCCTGTGAGTATATATGTGTGTGTGTGTGTATATCTGTCTGTCTGTCTATCTTGTATCTATAAAAGGCACACAGTTGTCTGTAGAGAGAAATTATGTATTGATACTCCCAATTTCTTAAGCGTAAATGAAAGAAATCATCTATGTTTTTTTAACCTATCTATATATATATTTGAATGTGTAGTATGGGATTTCCAGAAATGGCTACATAAGTTAGGAGCCCAGGCTCTATTGTATTATGTTATTTTCAGAACCGTAATCTTGCCCTATAGCCTTACTGAAATCCTAGAATCTCTTCTAAAGTATTATGTGTATGCTTCATCACTGAACTTGTAATAAACTTTCTTCTGTCACTGAATGACATGAAAGATTTTTTCCACTGACATTAGTTTTTTTAACTGTTTCTGGTCAGATGCCAGGCTCCTCCAAAAATATTGTAAATAAATGTGAGCAATTCAGTCTATATGCAATTGTGACAGAATGTACCCGCGTCCACACCCTACACACTATTGTACAAATATGCTTTGTAAGGTATCAACTGCAAACTCATAATTTTCTGGTCAATAGTGTCCTGATAAAATTTGTGGCAACACTGTATGTGTAATTATAAGATTCCTCTGTATGGTGTTATTTGCACATGTTCCAAACTAAGCTTGGCAAATAGGTCTGTTTCAAACAAAGGAATGTGTGCTCTGCTTAATTTGCATTAAAGCAGTAAACAGAGTCATCAAGCAGCAATGGAAACCAACAGGTGAGGAAAATCAGCAGGTAGCATCCTTTCCTGTAGATTCTGTCTCCTGAATCTCAGCTGGAAATGTTTTCCAAGAGGGGGACTGGCACCTCCCCGCCCCCCTCTCTCTCTCCACCCAATGATTCACTGCACTAGAAAGGGCAAAGGAAAATGCCATTGAACTGGAAAAGGGGTCCTGACCTAAGAATAGGGGTTTCCCTACATCCCCTAAGGGGTGTACACCCCCCTGAATTTCCCTAACACGCCCCCCCCCCAGTTACATGCAGTGTTACCAATTTAGTCATTGGTTGGAAATTTGAACATTACTACACACTTTAAAAGCATATATAGTATATGAGAAAATACGTGTACCTGAGAAAACATAATGGGTTTGAAAAGTATGAACAAAGACTAGCTTCCTCATACAGCTGTTTTTTATGACAATCTCGGCACATTTGTTTCGGCTACATTGGCCAACCTAATGATTTCAAATTATGATTTATAAGCAAGGTCTGAATGAACTCCCCCTGACAGCTAGTGATGAGCCAGGGGTGGGTGGAAAAGCCTCAGGACCAGACTGTATTGACATGAACTCACCTACTCTGCCTAGGTATCCAGCAGACAGAGCTGTGCTGCCCAAGTGATCAATTTTGGCTGGTGCTGGGTTACAAATCACTTTTGTAAATGGACAATCTACCCTAAATTCTCAATTACTGAAGGACAATCTTCACTCATTGATATATTTGCTTTCCACAACTAACTCTCTGTACAACTTTTCATGAGTGATGTACCCGAATACTTGGATGCTAATATCTCAACTGTATTGTTAAATTTATTCACCTAAATTTGAGTTATTGCTGATTATGCACAACATGTATCTTGTATCAGAGGGGTAGCCGTGTTAGTCTGGATCTGTAAAAGCAGCAAAGAATCCTGTGGCACCTTATAGACTAACAGACGTTTTGCAGCATGAGCTTTCGTGGGTGAATACCCACTTCTTCGGATGCAAGACTTGCATCCGAAGAAGTGGGTATTCACCCACGAAAGCTCATGCTGCAAAACATCTGTTAGTCTATAAGGTGCCACAGGATTCTTTGCTGCTTTAACATGTATCTTATTACTTTTAAGACAAACTTTGTGGATAATTTAAGCACTATACCAAGATGTACAGACACTCTTTTCTTAACCTATGCATTATATAATTTTTTAACATTAGCTTTCATAATTTTTTAAAATTTGAACAGGGGGGTCATGAAATGTTGTTATCCTTATTGTATGAGTAGAGCGCAGCAGAACAATATGTAGCCTGCCTGCGGCGATCTCCCTTAGTGCTTAATTTGTGCTAGCGCTTGCCAGGGTTGAACCCCGGCACCTCTAGGCTTGGCAGTTCATAACCCTGGGACCTCTGGGCTTGCCACATCAGTTGTGAAAGTAACAAACTTGCTTAAGCCCCAGCACCTCTCTCATTACAAATTAAGCACTGGTCACTCTCACCTGAACTGCACTTCCTAAGCAGGAGGTTAGGATGCCATATCCTAGTGAAGAGAGAGAGAGGGGGGGGGGAGTAGGGCACAGGTGTTTTGCTTGGTGGTGTGGGATCTACCTAAGAGTCACAGGCACTATTTGACCTGCCCCTCTCTCCTGTTTGGAGAGAGAGCTGATTAGGCTCCATAGAGTGTCTTTTGGTTTAAGTGACCACTACAGCTGAAATCACTGATAATCAGGTTTAAGGGCTTAGACTTGCTGTGGGACAGTGTTTTTGTGGAAGAGACAGTCCAGCCTACACTAGCAATGAGGTTTCCCCACTGAGAGCTGAAATCACTGAAAGCTAAGTGGACCCTCGAGGGACTGACTCTCAGAGGTCACAGTGGCAGATGGCAGCAGAAGGGGTGACCGTGCCGGGGAAGGGGACAGAGCGGTGGAATGAACGGTGGCATGATGAACAACAGCAGCCAGAGCATTTGTTTGTTGGACTATGTTTTAGTGTTCCATACCCTTAATAATTTTTGTTGCCCTTCTCTGTGCCTTTTCCAATTCTAATATATCTTTTTTGAGATGGGGTGACCATAACTGCTTGTAGTATTCAAGATGTGGGCCTATCATGGATTTATATATTAAAAGTGGAGGAGCTTGGTTTGCCAGACTGATCAGCTAAGCCAATACTGACAACCTATATGAAAAGGCTGCAAAACACCATGCCTCTGGACTGCATCAAGATGCAGAAAGCCTTATAAGCCAGTCACTGTCAAAACCAATTTTGAAGTACTTAATAAGTCTGTTAAGAATGCTGGAGACACAACTCAGTTTATGTGAACCAACATTGCTATGCACCATTATTTTTATTTAAGCAAGATATACACACCACAAACTGGAGGCCAATGTTAAGTGCATTGGCACTTGTTAATCCTGAAGTTGGACACTGGTTCCAAACAAGACTGGCAAATGCTCAATATCTTTGTGCAAAAAACTCAGCTGACTCTCTAGAAGCATGCAGTGCAACAGTGAAAAAGTGAAGGACTCTCTCACCATATTAAAAGTATGTTCATGCATGGCTGATGAGTGTACCAATGCAAATAGGTATAAAATATTAAGTCATTGTGGATGTTATCTTGATGTCTGTGGTAGGCCAGTAGATGCATTCTAGATGTTCAGGTTATAGAAGACACATCAGCTTCATCTGTGACATCTCAGAAGAGTTGAATGCTTGTAAATTGAACCCCAAAGAATTGGCTGCTTGTGCATTTGATGAAGCTACAAACTTCTCTGGAAGCCATACGGGTCACAAGCTTTGCTCAGAAAAAAGTGTAACTGTAATCTCTCCTATACACACTGCAGAGGTCATCTACTACAGCTGGTGCTAGTACGAGCCGCAGAATCTTCAAAAGACATTAAAAAGCCATAAATTTAATGGCATTGTTATACGCTTTTTTTTCCCCAGCAAGAGTCCAAAAGGACTGAGTGTCTTGGAAACAAATAAAAGATACACTGGGACTGAAGTTCAAATTAGTTCAACCTGGAAAAACCTGCTGGCTTTCTCATGAGTGATCCTTGGCTGTTGTCTTAAAATTGCTGCGACTGTTATTACGGCTTTGGAAAGTATCTACAAAGATAGGACAGATCTAAGTAGTGCAGCTGGTGGACTACTTTTGTTACTAAGTTCAGAGAAGACTATTGCCATTCTCTATCTGTTAAGTCTACTGTTGAGCCAACTGATTTAATTAAAAATGCCATCCAGGCATCTGCTACAACAGTAGTAGATCTTTGTCCAGCAATAGAAGCTACCCTTGGATCAATAAGAGCGATATCCATTGAAAACATACTGGAAGAAACAAAGACTTCAATCCAGAAGTTGACTAATGAAGACACTTATATTGACTCCTTAAGTGAAGAGGACAAGAAATGTTTGTTAAAAAGTACACAGACTTGATTCTACAAATCTATAATAGTGGTTTCTAGATTCTATTCAACCTCTACATAGCTTTTACAGATGCCTGTCTTATAAAACACCTACAGTTGAGTGAAGTGAGGTGCTACCAGCAATGGGGCTGCTATGTAATCGGGACAGAATAGAGAATTTTAAACACAGAGTGGAATATCATTCAACAAACAAATGAAGATTTAACTTCAACTTTTTCATTATCATCGCTAGTGGTTCGACCCAATCTTTGTGCTATGTTTCCTGGGATGAAAGAAAAAGGAATTCATCTCTTGATACTCCCAGTCACAACAGCTACAGTTGAGCGTTCTTTTTCCTCATTGAATAGAATTTTGTGTTCTGAAAGAAGTCACCTTCTGCCTGATCATGAGCATATCATGAAGGACTGGAAGTAAAGACACACAAGTAGACACTAAAGAGTTGTACAGAATTACAACAAGAAACCAAGAAGGATGTAGAAGTAGTGCATCATAATAGGCTTGAGTAGCCAACTTTAATTTCTGTGATGATTTTAAAACATGAGTTAAATCCAATAAAATGGTCATGAAACATTTTTCAGTTTTTACTATGGTGCTATACAGCCTACTTTCACTCTCATGGTCTCAACCTTCATCGACCCTCATTCCCCTGTCTATTCGAAGACACCACTCCCCAATTTAAATTCCTGGGGAAAACACTGCCTAAGAAGTTTGGTTAGTAAGACTGTTGAAAGCATGTGGTGAGAGAACCTTCTTTGAATGCAACATAGTTTAAGTTAGGCACCAGTTGCATGTGCATATTATTTCAATTAAAGCAATAACAGATAATATAATTTGTATTATCCAGCTGAGGGCTGGGCAGTACAGGACAGACACTTGTGGAGGAAAATATAGGACTGATGTGTGTGTTGGGGTCACCTTGCAATATAACAAAAGCTGGTAAGAGTCAAGAGGTGGCTTGCTGGCTGCAGCGCACATAGATATACCTAGGAGTGACTTGCATGCTGGAGGCTGTTTGTGAGCAGTCCAGACTGGAGGCTACTGGAGCAAAGCATTGTAAAGGGCACCCCAGGTTAGAGGGAAAGGGTGACATAGCTACTTATTAGACTAGATTGTACCCTGGGTATGTCAATCTCTTAGAACTGGAAGGGACCTTGAAAGGTCATCTAGTCCAGCCCCTGCCTTCACTAGCAGGACCAATTTTTTCCCCAGATCCCTAAGTGGCCTCCTCAAGGATTGAACTCACAACCCTGGGTTTAGCAGGCCAATGCTCAAACCACTGAGCAATCCCCCCCCCCCCCCCTTTTTTTTTTTTTTTTTTTTTTTTTTTAAAATTTTTAAAGAATATTTTTTCTTTTTTTTTTTAAATTTAAAATCCATTAGCAACATAATGTGAGGATGCTGTAACTTTGAAAAGAAATGTACTCTTGGGGAAATTCTGTGCCACTGCACATGCACAGGATTCATGTGCCCTACAGATTTTTTTTTTCTGTGCAGAAAATACATGCTGCCAGAGAGATGCTGCAGTTACACCTTTTTTCCCACCATGGGCTGCTTTGGCACCAGAACAGAGACAGCTGGCTCACCATTCATTGGTCATATTAGTCAGCAGCAGATTGGGAGAGAGCAGAGGCTGCATTCCTGAGAGTGCCCTGCCTGCGGGACTAGGTGAGCAGGCATGGGATATGAGGTGACAGAGCAGAGCACATGGGGCTGCTCGGGGGGCGTGTAGATTGGGGTTCAAAAGGGCTAGTGGGGGGAAAAAACTGGAGCGGGGGCTGAATAGGAGTGGGGGTGCAGTGCCACATGGGGACAGGGGCAGATGTGCCTGACTGACTGGGAGAAGCTAGGGGTCAGCCAGGGTCTGGATGGGGGAGGCTCCCAACTCCCTAACAATCCTTCCCCTCTCCTCCTCCTCCCCCCCCCCACAATGTCTGTTCCATACTTCTCCCATCCACACCCAGGAACCCTCGAGGGTCACTCCCAGGTCCCTTCCCATCAATTACTTCCCACTCCTTCAGCTCCCCCTGACTCCTCCAAGCCTTTGCACTGCTTCTGAGGGATGTGGGAAATACATTTCTGTTTTGTTGTTTAAATGAACTGTTACTCAAAGTTCTGTATTAATATTCCTAGTAAGGAATCTATTTATCAAATTAACATTTCCTTAATCTTTTTTGTGGTCTGTGTTGTTACAGATAAACTTGTTGACAGATATTTTGAAATAAAATATCAAAATAATTGAAATTGCCATGAGAAATAAAAAAAAATGTTATTTTGTTATTTGACAAATATAATTTGGAGAATTTTAAAATATTGTGTTCAGAATTTTTAATGTTTTGAGCAGAGTTTCCCCAGGAGGAGAAATTGTGTCATATTGCCCACCAGTTTGTCAGAAAACTTTAAGACCTAACTTTGTTTTGCTGATTTCTCATGTTGTTTGCAAAAGTGTAAAGTGTAAACCATGTTGCTGTGAGACTCGGAAGCAAATATCCACCCTACTGTGATTATGTGACTATTTGCATTATATCTTGGTATGTCAGCACAGAGAAACTCAACACAAAAAGATAACATTTCTGAAATAAACTTTTGTCATTTCAATTTCACTTACCTGCTACAAGCAGAATCACATAATATACTAGAAAGACTGTATATGCACATCATTAAATAATACAACAAAACATATGCCTTCTAGAGGAAAGCTTGGCGTCTTTGCACATTCATCTGTAACAATTATATTCTCCTCCCCCGCACTCAAGAAAAAAAAAGGAGGGACCTCTGAAAGGTTAGAAATGGTCTGCAGGAATTTCCTGGCATTCATTCTTCCTGAAATCAGATATTCTTGATTGGAAGCCCTGCATTGCTCTCAAGCTATTCTTTTTGACAGTCTGAAATCAATTCTCGCATCCTACAAGCTAAAGTTGAGTCTGAAATGAAAAATAAACTCGCTTCTAATAACACTATTCTTTTTAAATCATTTTTAAAAATTTAGAGCTCTTTCTCTGTTATGGTATAAATAGTTTGATACTGAAATTTACATATTTGATGATTTAGCAGGCCATCCACTGATTTATTCACATCACATCCCCAAAGTGTTGAATGCAGTGATGCTTTATATACTTGAGCCTGCAGCACAGGAAACATTATGTATGAAGGGAATTTATGGAAGTGGTTCTATTTTAAAGTGTGTGTATGTGTGAGAAAGTGATGTGCATTTTTTAAATAGTAGAAAATGAATGCCCAGAATCATTGATATGTCTTACTGTCTGTACTTTAGTGTTCTATATCTTAATGTTGACAGTACCAACTGGAGCTAGAATCTGATAAGATAAAACAGGGTCTGACCTAGTCAGTACATGAATGGTGATCTCCAAAGAAAAATCTAGGATCGGTGTTGCTGATTCAACAGGTGGCAGTCTTCCCTTTGATACAATTTGGGAGTTATTATAACTTAGTCCTAGTGTACAGCTTTACAGAGAGATATAAAAATGAAGTTTTCCCAAACTACTTATCTGGGTATTTCCTGTGTTCCAAAAAAGCCATTATGAAGACTAATTTTTAAATGAGATTCAAATGTTGCATAAGAAGTCTAAAGATAGGAATGACTTGGTTCAGAAAGATACCATCAGGGAACATTTCCCAATTGCCTGTTTCATGGGGACAGGAAAGGAAGCAGATGTTTTCCATCAACAACTAACGTTGAAAAGCTACCATTACTCCCTCCCTAACTACATGCTGTAGGCCATAATCATGTACTCCCTTCTTTTGCTTTCATAGACGCAGTAGCAAGTAATAATTCAAATTCTGTCTTGACATAGCTTGCTTCAGCTGTTTCACATAGCAAGTTGTTTGTACACGGCATCTGTGGGCACATCAGCATTTTGTAGAGCGATTAAATGGAGTTGTTGCTTTCCTGATGGTGGTTGCAAATGTTTGCTGTAGTCTGAGAGTTCAGAAAACCTGTGGGTGTAAGATTAAATACTGCTGATCACTGTAGCACTAATATTTGCATTAGCAGAAATAACAAACTTCCCGTAATTCCCTTTAGGTACCCAATCTAAAATAAATCTCTCTTCCCTGTTAATTGACGAAGTTGCTTACAGTGATGTTTTTTTCAAATAATTATGCCATTTTTTTGGATACTCGACTCTAAGTAAGCAATGGCAACCATAATTTACGGCAGACTGCCCTGCTCCAGAGCTGTGTTCTGTAGCTTCACCTATGGGATGAAAGTGACTAGCAAGTAAACTGTTTTGGTACTCTGTATGTATCCATGTATTAGTATGACAGAATATTGTATGGATGCCAGTAACTCATCAATACAGGATTTTCCAACAGGCATAAAGCATATTTTTGTGCATATGATAATTTTAATGGCATTCCATATCAGCCTAGCTAATCCTCTATATAATAAAACATGCCAAGTGGGTTTATTTTTGTTCATTTTTATAACAGCCACAGTAATTTGCAGTTGAGATTCTCCCTCCTTCATATTTATAAATTCTGAACATTCCTCTAAATGAAAGGTTTTAAACACGGGGGGAATAGTTTATATATCCTTTCTTGGAAACTAATGTAGAATAAGACACTTTGGTCTTCACTAGCAGTGCAGAACAAGGCAGTTTGAAGTCATGTCCAATGTTAAAAAGTGGTCACTGACTTTGGATGCCACTATATTCCCTTGCCCAAGTTGAGACCTCTGTTAGAGTGGGTGAAGAATGTAGGTGACATAGAACATGAGAGAGCAATAAACCTTGGTGCTGATTTTCACAGATGTTGAGGACCATCCCTGCAGAGTAAGTTAATGGAAGTGAGGGTGCTGGGCATCTGTGCAAATGAGTCCCATATATTTTCCCCAATACCTCAAATGGCTTAAAAAAGTGGCTTTGCATGGGGAGAGAAGCGAGTCCCCTGAACATTTAGAGGGACAGGTCATCACACAGTCCTTTTGTATGGAGCTAGGTGTGCTTTAAGAATCACCCTGGACCTAGTTTCAGGTTTCCACTGAGGTTTATCTGTCCAGGTGCCTAGACTGAGACAGGAGTGCATGTTCAGCGACAGAAATGTAGCCACCTAAGCAACTTTAATGTTGACATTTAAGTGTTGAGGGACTTCAGATGCCTCCAGTGATAGCCAGCGGCTGAGCAAGGGTTTTGTGAATGCCAATTGTGCCTACCTTTTGGACTTTGGTTAGACACTTAACTCCATTTGTGAGCCTAGCCCTTTGGATTTTCTAATTTTTCTGTCTTTCACCATGGTTTACTACTTAGTTATGTTGTGTCTTCGTGTTACAATGTTACTGTTTATCATAGTAAGACATTTATTTGCCCAACATCAGTGGCCAAGGCTTTCAAATGTGACCTAGTCATGTTGGATGCCTGAGCTTGAGACACCTTAAAAGACTTTGATTTTCAAGGGATTTGTGCTCAGCATTTCTAAAAAGAACAGGCCCCAATGGAATATCTCAAGTGGGCCATCCAAACCGCTAGTCACCGTTGACAATTTTGGCCAGTATATTTTGATGTATTTATTTTATCATCAAGAGAATATTTAACAAATATAACTAGATAATATACAA
This sequence comes from Mauremys mutica, assembly GCF_020497125.1. Taxonomy (NCBI): domain Eukaryota; kingdom Metazoa; phylum Chordata; order Testudines; family Geoemydidae; genus Mauremys; species Mauremys mutica. The sequence continues at coordinate 185,328,132 of NC_059072.1, read as the reverse complement.
TAATGTTAATTCATCTCCTGGTTGGAGCCTCAAACATGCCCCTCTCATTCCTCTCATTTATTTTTCCAGTCATTCAATCTCTAAACTGTGGATAGCTTTTCTTTAATGGAAAAGGTCTGGCTACATCCAGCCATCCTGTAGAGTCTAACACCATCCTTCATTAGCCAGAGAGAGACCATTAATGAATGGCATACCCACATGCCAAGAGCACATTTCTCCATCTAGATTATTTCAAATTAAAGGAAAGAACAAATTATGAAGTCTCTATGAGAGAGAGACAGAACACAGTGACTCAATGCACTGGAGCTAAAAAGCAAAAGGCATCTGTCTCACAGCAGCTCTTGAAGCAGACAGAAACCCCTCTGCTTGTAAGGGTGCAAAATACAGGCATATGAATGGCATCATCTCCTTTCAATTATGCAGTTGCATAGGCCAATAGCAGAAACTGTTTTTTGTTCCCTGTGTAGCCTTATTGATGGATTGCTGATTTATTAATTAGTATTGATTATTGATTAATCAATTAGACCACAGTGGTCAATAAAGGTTTGGTGTCCTGAGATCTACAGTATCAGCAATATTATTAGTGTCATTGGAATAAGAGAACCTAAAAGTACACTAGAAACAAATTCAATTTATCATAAGACCTTTATTAATAATCCCACTAAGCAGACAAACAATCCCACACACTGAATTACAATAGACAAGATAGAGAGTACAAAGTGTTTAGCCCTATAACTGGCATCCCTCGTATCTCACTTCTCCTGCTGGGGGACTTTGGAGTGTCAGTCATTATCTTCCTCATCAGCATTTTCATCATAATCACTTGTGGTTGTCATCCTGGCTTCCTCCTGTGCATTCCTCCCCCTTCCTCCCCCCCCACCAGCACATGGGCCAGACAACTTCTTTTTATCCTGAATTATGCTTACTCCCCTTTTTCCTTATCCTTACTTCCACCCCACTAATTTAGGTGTATCCCATTTCTCATTGGCTATTCCCTTAGTTCCCCTTATTCTCATTAACATTTACATCACACAGTTAACATAGTAATTTCTGGTCAAGTTAAAATTTCCCAAGATGTTACTACTGGTCATCTTGCTGTATAAACTGATACATTGTCACATCTTTTCTACTTTGTTGCTGTACAGTTTCCAGAACATCAGCACTTACCATGTCTTTTACTCTAATCTTACTCTTTACTGGGACAGGGTTGTCTTTTGATTAACTTGCCATGCCAATCTTTTTAGGCCCAATTCCTTGTTTGGTTACGCTGAATATCTTACCACCTAAGGCCAATATGCCCTGTGTTACAACATTAATTCTACTGATATTTCATCTCTATATCCTGAATGTACTTAACATCTTTTATCCTTGGCTACACCTGGGAGCAATCATGCTGCCTCCACAGCATTCTCAGAGACCTTGTTGCTCTGGTTTGTGTTTACATAGAATCAGTTTAGATTACTTGATTTTAGCCAACACTTTCTCAGGCTCAATTCTGAACCTGCACCACTGCTAACAACTTAGGGAGATTTACATTAATTTTCATGATACAAGGATTCTTGTGCAAAATTCAGTGCCAGCACCAGACACTGCAGCAATTGCCAGCTAGAAGGGGTTAATGTTCAAAGATGAACTGCTGAAACACACTCTAATTGCTACTGATTCCTTTTATGTTGTAATGATGAAGCAATAATGATCAAAGCACAGAACATTTCTTGGGGATTCCTGACTGCGTGGGTTTGCTTCAGGCCGTTAACCCCAGTCAGTAATACCTTCACTTTGTGGAGGTTATTATTGTTAATAATTGGAACACTGCAGTACATTCACATACACTATAAAGTGAGATGGCTGAAGCCTGTGCACATGCAAGTTTTGTGATTTGGAGTCAACAAGCAAAAGTTTGCTTATCATAAGCCCTAAGGGGAATATATAATACATAGAGTGAACCCTTCTTAAAGACACGAAGACATATGTTTGTGCATGTATGAGTGTATGTACTTTAGAGAAAGATACAGTAGGTGCATATGTAGTTGGTTTTATGAACATTTTACATCCTGATCATCAATTTCTTAATTTTCTTTTCACCTGTTTCTTCTTAAAAACACTTAAAATATATGGGCCAGATTCTCTCTTAGGATTTGGCTGCTCAGGCAGCTTGAAAGGGCCAGATTCTGGCTACAGATGGTCAATGGTGAATTCCCTTGGTGGAGAGGAACTCTCCACTACCATAGGATACACATCCAGGGAAGGATGGGGATACATCAGGAGAAGGGAGGAGATGTGGAGAAACTCTCGGTCTAGTCCTCCATTGCTGTAATGGCTTTTGGAGACCACAGGCCAGTGGCATAAGTGAGAACAACCCCTAGTCTATTGTCTGTGCAGACCAACTCCCAGCTTATTTAACAGAGAGGCCATGATATATAAGGGTATGTTTAACCTTTGAGCTACGGGGAGGGGGCTGTGATTTCCAGTTTGAGTAAATGTACCCATGCTAGCCCTCATGAAGCTAGCATGCTAAAAATAGGGTTTAGCTGCAGCAATGCAACAGCCTAGCTGCCGTGAGTACAGGCCACATCTTGGCCTGGATCACACTCAGCACTGCTAGCCCCTCTCTTTGCTCACACCCCAATATCAGTACTCTATTTTTAGCACTCTGGCTTGATCAAAGCTAGCATAGGTATCTCTCTTCAAGCTGGGAATCATATACTAAGTACACATTTAGACATACCCTTTGTTTCTCATTGTATATCTGTGTGACGGGGTTCCCAGAGTGCAACTGCTGAGCCCTCCCAACCCACTAATCTGGGGTATCCTTCTCACACTGTGATGCTGATGTCAAGCCACAAACCTCTGGCAGGTTCTGGCACTTACACATACATCCACAGGCAGGGACACACTTAACTGAGTTACAAGAATGATCTCCCAGATACTCGTGAGCAATCAATAGGGAGGCTTAGCCAATTCCCCCCCCCCCCCCGGCTCCCCAGCCTTGCACCCCAGAGCTGTACCATCTTGCACTGGTCAGAAGCCTGACCTGTATAAGTTCATTACCCAGTCTGCCCCTCCCTCGAGGTGGAGAGGACATACGCCAGCCTTTGTAAACTGAGCTGAAACTTTCCAAGCACTTCAACCAAAACATACTGTTTTAGGTAAAATATCAAAAAGATGTATTAACTCCAGAAAGTTAGATATTAAGTGATGTTAAGTAGCAGGCATAGAAATCAGAGTTGATTATTTAAGAAACAAAAATAAATTTGCAGTCTGAGTTCTACAAAGTGAGCAGGAATTGAACCCTGATAGATGGTACAAACAGGTCACAGATCCTCAGTACACAGGCTGGAGCTCTTTCCCAGCCTGGGACCACCCTCCCCCCAGTTCAAAGTCTTTGTCCTCCAGACATTTCTTCCAGATGCTGAGTTTGGTGGGGGGACAGGTCAAGTGATGATGTCAAGTGATGTCAAGTGATGAGGTTATTCCTATGAATAAAGATCTATGGTCTGGAAAGATCTATACTTGTGACATGGGGTCTCCCCCTATTCGACAAGCAGTGTCCAATGTTTACATGCTCTGAGAAGTCTTTTGGGATGGCTGCTGGGATAGTGGATTCCCTTTAATAGGCCATCAGTGTTTCTGGCTACTCCACTGTTGTACCTGAAAGGCAGGTTTTGGGTGTTCCCAAACTCCCAACATATTTCAGTAATATATACGCAATACTTCATGACCTCACATACAATGATAGCACATACAGTCCAACAAGAGATTAATGTTCAACAGATCAAGACCTTTAAAATTATACCTCATAAGGCATACTTTGTACAAAACATAGAATAATTATTACCGTGGTGAATATGGGGGTTCCAGGGTGTTGCTTTAAGCGATCCATGAAAAATTACGTATTAATGGTAACATTGTTTGCTAATGTAATGTGCTCTAAAAGAACACCACAATATATTTCATGGAGAAAAGAAGTAACTCAAGCACTGCTGTTCACTGGCCCAATGATAACTTTTAAGTAGGGTTTATATATGGCTTCTGCAAAACTAGATTATAATTGCAAGACCATGGGACAATCTGTGTGAAAAGCATGTTTAAAAGCTATTTATTTGCCATCTGCCTCCTAGACCATGTTACATGGTGATTCTGCTGCAGCCACCCTTCAACCATTTTAAACAGACTTTTCGTTATGGTTATTTTATTGATGAAGTTGCAACCTCAGCATCTCAGTCAGAAGGAAGAGATGATTCCTGATAAAATGGCCATCACAAATTCAACAACCACCTTCAATTGAAGAAATGAATGGTATGAGGTCAGGGGGAAAAAGGAAGGTGCACTTTTGTAAAACAGGTACAACTTTGAATTTAATTTAGAGATGGAGGAAGTCACAAAGCAAAGATGATAGAGAATTGCAGTGATGTAGTTTTCATGACTGAAATAGAATGGGGACACCCCAGCCCCTTAAAGTATAGAGAGAATAGAGATTTAAGAAGACTTCAAAAGAGGAAGTTTGACCACAATTTATATTAGGGCCTGATTTATGAACAGTTTATAAAGGATTAAAGAATGTTTAATGCATATATTAATACACAGTTAATCAATAGTCATAGATTTCTATAGAGTCGAAATGTCAGTAAGTTGCTTATAACCATGTATTAATTGCTACATGTCTTTAACATGCTTGTATCATTTATTAACCCCTTGTACACCATTTATAAATGGATCCTTACTATTGTGACGGGAAATTGTGTTAGTAGACAGGAAATGTGAAAAGCATGAATTAGAATCTCAATCAAAACTGTTCAGATTCATCAAAAATTACAGTGTGTTGCTGCTATCTCTTGTAGGATCTCCGTGGCATTATATATATATTGAAAAGTTTTTTAAAACATGTACACAGTCTGAAAAATCTTTGGCCACACAATACATTTATTAGAAGAATGGAGAAAGAGGAGGAAAGAGAAGAGAGTTTTAATAAATTCTGCAAAGGGTACTGCTGCTCCTGGATGTTTTTGTTGGATTTACATGATGTATTAAAAGCTGACATGTCTTGTAGGGGTTAGTTTACCTTTTTTATGGAAGGTTACAGTATTCTGGACTTATAATTTATTTAAAGTCTTACACAAGCAATGTAAATATTTATTAAGGATTTAGCTCCTTAAATTTTGTGCAGCCTTTGCACTCCAAATTTCTGTGTGATTCATTGTATGTTGAAAACATGAATAACACCCTTATATCATGTACATTCACAAAGAAAAAACATCAGCTATTTCACTTCAACTCTTCACGTTAGAATAGACAGGAAAAGGAGTCGAAGAGGAAGCATGCTTGTTTCAGACTGGAAATTAATTCACTGGAAAAATAAGTACATGATTAAAAAATGCATAGGCATGAATACTAAGCAGGCAAAGGGGGCAAATTTAATTTACCTGCTCTAGAACTTCAAGTAAACACTTCCGTTTTACACATAACCTAATACTAGAGTAGGAATAAAGAGATTTTTGACAGCCTGTTATCTCTGCTGTTTTGTTAACCGTCCATTACAGAGTAATTATATAAAAATGGTGAATGGGGTTATCAGGGAGGGGTAGTACCTCTGATAGGGGAGTAGGTCATCCACTTTGGTCCCCACTTGACACCCAGCTCTCATCTGTGGCTCCAAGTAGCTGTCAGCATGCGACAGCGGCCACACCCCAGAAACCATCTCGACTGGTGGGCTAAACCAGGTGAAGGTAGCCGATGAGTCTGAGACCCTCGGTGAGTTAGGGTATGTCTACCCATTGCATGCAAAGGCTGGATCCGGCTGACTGAGGAAACCTGGTTCAATGGTCAGGAAGGCGGTGACAGCAAGTGTTGTGGAACGCTCAAGAGCACGACAAGACACGTAGGCGTCCTGGTCATCCACTGCGCCCTGCCCTATCTCCAGCCGTCTCGACTCTTGTCCTGCCACTGGATACAGATAGGAACTGGGAAGAGAGATGTTGCGCAACTTTCCCTCACTTTAATCCAATTCACGCGCAAGTCTCGACATCATATCACATCATATCAAGTCCTGTGGCGATGGGTCAGTGACAAAGCAGCAGGTGTGGATACACTGGGAGCTGTAGCCGTGGACCTGCACACAGGCGGCTCAGGTATAATGGTCGTTCCTCACTGACCAAAGCAGCAATGGAGCTCGGCGTCTTCTCGAGCGACTGAGCAGCCCTATTCAGGATTGCACTGCTCACCTCCATAGAATGAGGAGGGGGCTAGAAAAGTGCCCTAAACATTGCCTGCTTCACCTTACCCTGGCCAGCACACCGCGGCTGGCGGGGATCCCATAAAAGCGGTCGAACAAAAACAAAACTTAGAGTGACACCGATCACCATTGGCACATGGAATGTGCGCACGCTACTGGACAACATCACAGCAGACAGACCGGAGAGAAGAACAGCACTTGTCGCCAGAAAGCTCACACGCTACAACATTGACATTGCAGCCCTTAGCGAAACTCGCCTTGCTAATGAAGGACAGCTGTCCGAGTCAGGCAGAGGCTATACATTCTTCTGGAGTGGCCGCAGCGGTGATGAGCATCGCGAATCTGGAGTTGGCTTCGCCATCAAGAATCACCTTGTTCGGAAACTTGCCAGTCCCCCCAACGGTGTGAATGATCGTCTCATGACAATGCAGCTTCCGCTTCAAAATGGAAAACAAGCTACTTTGATCAGTGCATACACTCCCACAATGACCAACCCAGAGGATGTGAAGGATAAATTCTACGAAGAACTAGATGCTCTGCTATCATCAGTGCACCGCACAGACAAGCTGATCCTGCTTGGCAATTTTAACGCAAGAGTCGGATGCGATGCCGCAGCCTGGGAAGGAGTCATTGGGAAAAATGGAGTGGGAAAGTGTAACAGCAATGGCCTGTTACTGCTGAAAACTTGTGCAGCACATGACCTTCTGATCACCAATATGGTCTTCCGCCTCCCTACCCATAACAGGACTTCATGGATGCATCCCCGTTCCAAGCACTGGCATCTGATCGACTATGTCATCATCAGGAGAAGGGACAGACAAGATGTCAGGGTTACAAAAGCTATGTGCGGCACTGACTGTTGGACGGATCACAGGCTCATAGTCTCCAAAATGAAGCTCCGTATCATGCTGAAGAGATGTAAGGCTGTAAGGCTCTCAAAAGGATCAATGTGTCGAAGCTGAAGAACAGCCGCATCACTGAAAATCTAGCAGAAGACCTAGAGAATGAGCTTGCTGATCTTCGTATTGAGGATGACGCTGAGAAAGACTGGGAGCGATTCCACAACACTGTCCATACAGCTGCTTCGGAAGTATTGGGGCCCTCCACACGCAGGCGGCAAGACTGGTTTGACAAAAATGATGCAGAAATCCAGGCCTTACTTGCTGAGAAGCACCGCCTGCATCGTGCATATCAGAACGACCCATCCTCAGCGGCAAAGAAGATTGCCTTTATCAACGCTCGCAGAACAGTACAGAACCGACTGAGCAAAATGCGGGACTTGTGGCTGAGCGCCAAAGCAGATGAAATACAGGCGCATGCGGACAGGAATGACTATAAGCAGTTCTATGAAACCCTCAACACACTCTATGGTCCACAGTCTTCTGGGAGCTTTCCCCTCCTGAACTCTGATGGCACCGTACTCCTTACAGAGAAGACGCAGATTCTCCACAGATGGGCTGAACATTTTGAAGCAGTTCTCAACTGCCCCTCAGTCATCAATGATGAGGCCATTGACAAAATGCCCCAGGTTGCAGTCAATGACTCCATGGATGCTTCACCAGAAGAGGACGAAGTGAAGAAAGCCATCAACCAGCTGTCAAGTGGCAAAGCTTCAGGGTCAGATGCCATACCAGCAGAGGTGTATAAAGTCGGTGGACCCGTGCTGCTACGGAAACTCACTGAGCTGTTTCAGTCCTTCTGGAAGCAGGGATCCATTCCACAGGAATTTAGAGATGCGTCCATTGTGCACCTCTATAAGAGGAAGGGCAATCGCCAGGTATGCGGCAATCACCGTGGAATCTCGCTGCTCTCTACAGCGGGGAAAATTCTTGCACGGGTTCTGTTGAACCGATTGATCACTCACCTGGAGCAGGGCTTACTGCCAGAATCACAGTGCGGCTTCCGCAAGGGACGTGGGACTATTGACATGATCTTTGCTGCGCGTCAGCTACAGGAGAAATGTCAAGAGCAGAATCGTGAACTCTACACAACTTTTGTGGACCTCACGAAAGCGTTCAACGCTGTCAGTCGCCAGGGCCTGTGGAGGATCATGTCGAAATTCAGCTGTCCAGACAGATTCATACGAATGGTACGTCAATTTCATCATGGTATGATGGCTCGTGTCCTGGATGACGGTGAAACATCTGAGGCCTTCCCAGTCACCAACGGCGTCAAGCAAGGGTGTGTTTTAGCACCCACATTGTTCAACATGATATTCTCTGCCACTCTGACTGATGCCTTTCAACACTGCACTGAAGGAGTAGGCCTGAAGTACAGAACTGACGGGAAGCTATTCAATCTGAGGTTACTGCGTGCCATCACCAAGGTGAAGGAAACTGTACTTCGAGATTTTCTCTTTGCCGATGATTGTGCTCTGAATGCTAGTACAGAGCCAGAAATGCAAGCCAGCATGGACAAGTTTTCATCTGCATGCAACAACTTCGGTCTCACTATTAACATCAAGAAGACTGAGGTCATGCACCAGCCAGCTCCCCACGCTCCGTACTCGAACCACCCATCACTGTAACTGGACAGAGACTTCAGGCAGTGGACCACTTCACGTACCTGGGCAGTACCCTTTCCAGAGCAGTGTCAATCGATGATAAAGTAAACTGCAGAATTGCTAAAGCCAGCTCTGCATTTGGCCAATTGCGCTCCAACGTCTGGGAATGTCGAGGGATCAGCCTACCAACGAAGCTGAAGGTCTACCGAGCAGGGGTGCTTCCAACTCTGCTGTACTCCTGCGAGACGTGGACTGTCTATCGGAGTCATGCACGAAGGCTCAATCACTTCCACATTTCCTGTCTGCGAAAGCTTCTAAAAATCAGATGGCAGGACAAAGTGCCTGATACTGAAGTCCTTATCAGAGCCAGTCTGCTGTCAGTTCACACACTGCTGATGAGAGCCCAGACCAGATGGGCCGGACATGTCGTGAGAATGTCAGACGAGTGCATTCCTAAACAGCTCTTCTACGGAGAACTCGCCCAGGGAAAGCGCTCCCATGGAGGACAAAAGAAGCGGTTCAAGGACACGCTGAAGACCTCTCTGAAGTCCTTTGAGATTAACACCGCCACATGGGAAACCCTCGCACTGAACCGTCCAGCATGGCGCAGCCTCATTCACACAGACAGTAATACCTCTGAGGCGAGGCGTACTGCTGAGGCTGAAAGAAAGCGTGAGCTGCGCAAGTCCAGAGCTGCCCGCACATCATTGACAGTGCCATCACATGTCTGTCCGACGTGTGACAGGACGTTCCATGACCGAATTGGACTGATCAGTCATCTTTGGACACACAGAGCCCGGTCATCGAATGAATGAGTTGTTGAGGTCTTCATCGACAACGATGGACGAACATCATATAAAAATGTTATAGAGTACTGATGTGATGTATTCAGAGTCTGATACTCTAATTCATGCTGCATAACAGCAAGAGTGATCAGTGCCATTAAGTTGTTATTGCATATGAATAAGAATATCAGAATCTGGACCACATGCTGTATTGTTTCTGCAACTGATCCAATGTCCACTGAAGTCAATGGGAGTCATTCTATTGACTTCAGTGTCATTAGCTTGGGGCCTTTGGGAATAACATTCAAATACGTAGGACCAGATCCTCAGCTGGTATAAATCAGGATATGTCTGTTGAAATCTCTGATGGTTTATAGCAGCTGAAGAGTTGCTCATTATTTCTAGTCATTTTGCATGTCTTTATTTTTATACATGCATCTTCATAATTAGGACCCTACCAAATTCCCGGTCCATGTTGGTCAATTTCACAGTCACAGGATTTTAAAAATTGTAAATTTCATGATTTCAGATACTTAAATCTCAAATGTCATGGTGTTGTAACTGTAGGGATCCTGACCCAAAAAGATGCTGTGGGGGGGTTGTAAGGTTATTGTAGGGGTGTCACAGTATTGCCACCCCTTACTTCTGCACTGCTGTTGGCGGTGGCGCTGCATTCAGAGCTGGGCAGCCGGAGAGCAATGGCTGCTGGTCAGGAGCCCAGCTTTAAAGACAGCCATCAATCTCTGGCCACCCGGCTCTGAAGGCAGCAGTGCAGAATTAAATATGGCATGGTATGATATTGCCACCCTTACTTCTAAGCTGCTGCTGGCAGGGTGCTGCCCTAAGAGCTTGGGAGCTGGCCAGCAGCTGCTGCTCTCTGGCCACTCAGCTCTGAAGGCAGCGCAGAAGTAAGAGTGGCAATACTGTGACCCACTACAATGACCTTGCAACCCCCTCACAACCCACTTTTGGGCTGGGACCCCCAGTTGGAGAAACGCTGGTCTCTCCTGTGAAATCTGTGTAGTCAGTGGAGGATTAGCTATTGGGCTAACGGGGCCTAAGCCCAGGGGCCCTGGCCAATTGGGGTGGGGGGCAGAAAAATGGGCACCACTGCACCTCAGTCTGCCTGCCTACCTGGTGCTCCTGACAATGTGCAGAGTCTGGGCACGGGGGCTTGTCCCGCTCCACCTGCCCAGTGCTCTTGCTGGGGAGCAGGGTCCCCAGGAGGAGCACTGGGCAGGCGGGCAGGGCAAGGCTGGGCAAGCCCCCCATGCTCTGACCCTATTTCCCCTCCAGGAATGCCAGGGTGAGTGTGGGGGGGCAGCAGGTGAAAGAGGTGGGGAGGGCCCCCCACTTGCTCAGGCCCACGGCCCCATAAAATCATAATCTGCCTCTGTGTATAGTATAAGGTAAAAGTACAAAAAAGACCAGATTTCACAGTCCGTGATGCGTTTTTCACGGCCATGAATTTGGTAGGTCCCTATTCATAATGAAAGCATTTATTAACACACACCTGCACCATTACCTCAGGCCACCAGATAAAAGTACTGTTGAGAACAAGAAAATCCATCTTGAAACTTGAAAGTTTAATTAGAGAATAATCTGTCACTGACAAATTACCAAGGGGTGAATATGTCATTCACAGCCTTTGCACATAATTTCAAAGAACACGGTTTAAATCGCAAGAGACCAACAAATCAGTCTGTTTGTTTGTAATTAACAGACAATGGTTGCATAATTGATAGGAAGCACTTTCCAGAAGTTCTCTGCATGAGAAGAGTCAATGGGAATTACTTCATACTGAAAGGTGGATCAGGCCCTGGAGTCACTGCTGCTTTGTGAAAGATTTTTTAGAAGTCCTAGTAAAATGAGCAATCACTTGACAAGTTCAGAGCTCTAGAGCTAAATACTTAAAATTGGGTATAGAGGCTTATCAAGTGTCTTCACTGGATAAACAAGATAGCAGCTTTTCACTTGGCTTCATGGACTCAATGTTCATAGTTCAACATTGAGTATTTTTCAAAAAACAGGAACTAGCGACAGTGTGTGAGATAGAAGAAGGATCTTTCAAAATATGGAAAATCTTAGTACTACAATTCAGAGATTTTCATCTGTTTATGATCATCTTTGTAACCATTTGGAAACATATCACATCTTTATTCTAAGTTCCTATGCAGCCACCATATTATTGGTACATTAATGCTAATTTGCACATTCTGTAATGGTGAGTGTGTGACAAATAAGCATTACACAAGAAACAGTGACAAACAAAGATGCCTATGCACCTGATGTGTAAAGATAGTTTTTCATCTCATGATCTCAAAGCACTTTAAAGAGTATTAATTTATTATAGCCTCTTAATTCCTCTGTGAGGCGGGTAAGTATTATCCTATATTTACTGATGAGTGACTAGCCCAAGGACGCAAATCAAGTTAGTCGTCAAACAGAGGATAGAAGCCGGGAAGCTAACTATGAAGGCAATCTACATTGTATAGCCTTTACTCAGGCATAACTCTTACCTAAAGTAACACCAGTGGGAGTTTTCCCTGGGTAAGAACCCAAACAGCAACAGTTAATTAGTAAATAGTGGTTATGGGTTGTCTGTTCCTTTTCTACAAAGCTGGCTTTGTTTCACCTTCACATCCTCCAGAAGATTCTGACCAATTGTTTACCTCTCCCCCACACTTCCCAAAGAAAAGAAATGAAACAAAATTATCAAAATTTCATTTAGCTCTGGTATAGCTGCAGTAGGGACAGAGTGCCATTGACTTGGTCCAAAACATTGTATTCAAACCCCCTTGAGCTCTGGGGGAACATCTGCCTTCAGTTGTGTCTCTATAAATATCTTGGCCTCTCTGTCTGTTTCCTTTTTTTGTGGTGATTATTAGCCTTGTTCTGTCTCTTTCTTTGATTGAACAAAAAGTTAAGAGATTAGGATTTTTTAACCCACTGAAATTCATCCATGAGAAACTACACTAAAGGAATGAGGAGGCTGAAATGGAAGCAAGAAAATTGGCATCTAAGGATCAGAGGTGCAGCACCTATGGGCTCAAGCCTGCAAGATGCTGTGAGTCCGTAACTTCTGTGGACTCTGGCAGCAGAGGATGCTCAGCACCTTATAGGAGTGCTCAGCACACTGCAGATATACAATGGGATGCCTTCTTAGCCTTCTGAGTGCTGCTGTGACTGGGGGTTGAGTTGTTTCATTGTCAACCGTTAAAGTTCTTGCTTTTTTGATTGATCATTCTTTTTAATGTAGCTTACCTTGGCTTCAGAGAAATATATAATGCCCCCATGGTGAAAGTCAGTGTTTTAGGGAAATGGCCAAATGCAAGCGATCCCTAGCAGAATTTTAATTTTCATGAAAAAAGGTACATTTACTGGGTCATCTCAAATTATATAATGTTAGTTTCAGTATGTGACTTACTTTTAATTAAATTATATTAATAATGACCCATCTCTGTTACACATGACTCTATAAAAGGTGGCCGATAAAGGTCTGATATTTCTTTGTTAATTAATTCCCTGTGATAAAGCTTCCAAATTATTGCATTTTTCCATGGCATGCTGATCCTACATAATAGGCTATCATTCTAGCAAGACTGTATAGCTATTAACAACAAGCTTTGCTATGCTCACTAGGTTTCTGCTATTAAGATTTTTAATGTAACTATAAATAATATTGACAACACACATTGAGGCAGATCAATTTAAAATTCTACCCCAAAATAGTAACCTCAAAACAGTTATTAAATGGCATCCAATATAATCATTAAATAGGAACTGAATTGCAGATGTTATGGCACTATGATTAAACGAAGTTGAACTGCTTTTAATTGCTTTTAAGACACTAGAGCCCTTTTATATGACAAAAACAAAAGCAATAAAACAAGGAAGCAATGTTAATGAGTTTTTGTATGCAAATGTTCTGTAAAACTGACAAACTGCTATTTCCAGCTAATGTCCTCACCAGGTGATTTCCAGTGACTTGAGCAGATTTTGTTACTCTGTGCTAAACAAAATGGGGTGCATGGTAGCTCCATTTCTTTCTGGGAATCAAAGCCAGAAGTGCAAGATTCTGGATTTTCACAGTCATATATTCCACTTTCTATGCTATGTTTACAGTTTCTAAAATCAACCCTCCATTCAAAAATGTGAAAAATAGATAGATTTTATTCCTTTTAATTGTATCGTATAAATGACAATCTTTGACTGAGATCTTGGATTTGGTTGCTGATTGTTTATGCTGCACTGATGTCACAAAGTAACCTTTAAACTTGCATAGTGAGCACGGGCAGATTAGATCACTGGAATAGAGCCAGCACCATGGTTTCTCTGGAGCACAAAAGCACCCCTCCTCCTGAAAAGGTGTTCCCCCCACAACCCCTGTATTCTTCCTGGGAAAAGACCATGATTTTGAATGTGAATAGAATTCTCTCCCTCCCTGGGCAATGCTTCTGAAGAGAAGCATTTTAAACTTTGATTCAAATTCATCAAACTTCGGTTCAGCCTGATCCCTTCTGGCCAGAAGCTCCACAGCCCAGGAATGTTTTGTTCCCACTGCCTGAAAGTAGGGTCCTGTGTCTATCCAGCTGCATCATCCCTGCAGAGTATATGATGGGAATTGTAAGGAAATCTCTCACATAAACATTCATCTGCCAAGTTCTCTTCCCTTATGTATATTGACTAGTATGTGGTGGTGTAGTTTATACTGGATGATGTGGGCTAGTGGTTTGAGCATGTCTAGGAAGTTGTGTCCTCAACTGAAAATATTTAGGGCCTGCTTTTCACACATGTTGAGGATGAGCCCTTCCCTTTGACTTCTCTTGGAGCTATGCGTGCTCAGCACCTTTGAAAATCAAATTCTAGGTCTCATAAGATGAGTACCCAAAAATCGAGACACTCAAAATGAGCACACACTTTTTGTCCAAATTGTCTTGCCCAAGGCCACAGAGGAAGTCAGTGTCAACAGCAGAATTAAAACAATCTTAAGAAATATGTCATCACTTCAGATCCAAACATCTGGCCATCATTAACCATCCTTATTCACACATGATATTTTACTTAGACTCAGAAGTCAGAGAGTGATTCATAGTCCTTTATTCTGTGAAAAAAATCTGACAGAATTTATAAATGATCATAGATGAAAATCCCTGGCAGGTTCAGCTTTGGATCAGTAGGGAGGTCAATTTAAGAAAGGGAACCTCACCTTTGCAGACTTTTACTGGCCTAGAATGATGATGTTGTGCCTAAACTCTTCAGAGAAGGAGTGACGTTAAAGTAGCCTGTGCCTCAATGTGCCTGGCTGTCTCTTATGGGCTCTTACAATATAAATGTTAGGTTTGATTGTGTATTTCTTTGCTTTTAGTCTTTGAGGACTGGCAGTATTCCAGTTTCTGGGGGGGGGGGAATGTGCCCATCGAATTCTAGCATTGCTTCATTTAATTCACATTTGGCTTCCTTCAATGTTAGATTAGTAGCTTTCAGGCAGTCAAATATCACTGTGTACTTCCTGAGTTTTGCCAAAGACTAAAATGTCATCACTATAGTTAAGAACATTGGGAATGTGCTGAATTACTCTCCAGATTATGTTCTGAAAAGTTTCAGCAGCTGAGCATATTTCAGACATTATTGTCTTGTACCATTTCAAGTCTGTCTGAATTTGCATCATGGGCCAGACCCTCAGCTAGCATAAAACAGGAAAGCTCCACTAATTTTAGTGAAACTACATGTATTTACTGTAGGATCTGGCCCTATTTATTTATGTATTTAAAGTTACCCCTAGGTTTTAAGAGGGCTTTTGTGAAGTAAGTTATGCAAGGCCCTGGGAAATCTCACATATTCCTATCTTGGGGTTGGAGTATTTGACAGGTGGACAGATCAAGAGTATTTGTCTTCAATGGGGTAAAAAGGGTCTTAGACATGAGGGGAAAGGGCTACTGTTTTTGTAGGTGACATGGAGGTCAGAAGGTTTCCATCATTCAGAAGAAAGACCAGGAAAGGGTTAAACAACTTGGAACAGAATTGAATCCCCATGGTTAATCATTCAGTGTGGGAGAGAGGTTATGGATGCTACCGGCTAGTGGAGATCTTGTCAATATCTTGTCAATAAGCTGGGAAGGTGTATGGAGAAGTGTGGTCCTTAACAGCATGGGACACAATGTATTCCATAGTCTTGGAACACAACTAAAGCAGCTCCTGTATATTAATTCATGTATGTATCTATCTATCGAAAGTATGTATACAGCATCAATCACTATAGTATCAAGGTGCCTTATAAAGAATAAACATTCACTGAGTCAACACAGTGGCTGACCCAACACAGTGGTGCTTCCACCCCATCCTTCCCCACACACATACCCAGCTGCATAAAGCCAGCTTGCTTTGGTGAAAAAACAGTCTCATAAAAACTGAAAACATAAGCTCTGCCATGTGGCTGGAGTTCACTGAACTTTGGCTCTTGAATGTACAACCTGGTAACATAAACTCATATCCATCTCCAATTCAGCTAGGGCTCCGAAGCTGTCTGGAGCCTCCTGGGACCTTTCTCTCAAATATGGGGTTCACAACCATGGAGGACTGGAGCCAAATGATAATAGAGGCTAAGCATGTATTCTCTTTCCATTCTGATCTTTGCCAGATTGCTGGGACAGTGTGACTACCCCCACTCCTCCACCCTCCAACTCAGCTTGCCTATTCTGCATCCAGCTCCTCTCTTTGCTTCTGGTTGGACCCCAGCACCTGTGGGGTACCCAGAGTGGGATCTGGAATAGGGGTAAAAACTGCCATTGAGGTTGTTGTCCTCCCTGGACAAGGGAGATTCAAGAGTTAGTCCCATAGAGACTAGAGACAGAAAAGTCCAATCATGTCCTCATTTCTGTTTAGTGTTTCTGTTGAAAGGCTTTGTGTCATGTGATCTTTGTCCTGTTTTCATTAATACATAGTTTTCCTTGGAAGATGGTGTATATGCCAATCCCATACTCCTCATACAGCCAAAATAGAAGTTGAAATCAATGACCTGAATGATGAGTTTCCCACTATTTCCCTTGGGATAGACTACTTAGAAAAGCATGACTGCATTCCAAGGTTCTTCCTTCCCCACTGAATACCTATGTTAGTGGGTTTTTCCCCCCTGACATATTTTTCCAAGATGAATTTCATTTTCTTATATCCTGCCTTTGGTATATATTGTTATGTTGGGGGTTGGGTGAAACCTCATTGAAGCTGAGGGGTATGACAGCTGCTCTTCATCAGGCTAAATGTAAGAAACATTTACCCTCTCTCTGGAGTATGGTAGCTGAAACACTAGGATCCACCACCGAAAATACAGTCCACATGCAAGGCTAGTCAGAAACTGAGCTATGTGGGCAGAGGGAATTCGCTGAGTATTGTTTTGCTATAGCTGTGTGTGTGAGAGCAGCAGAAACATCAAAGAAGCAGACAAAGAAGGCAACAGAAAACAAGGACAGCCAGAGAAGCACTTGTAGCATGGTCCTGAGAGAAATCTCAGTAAAATATTTTTAAGTACTGGCTGTAAATATTTGGCTTGGAATATCCAGTAAGGAAACTGTTGCCTGTTGTTTGATTCTGCTATATTCAGCAGAACGGAACTATGTACATTCTTTGTAAATACACAGGATTGCATCAAAGAAATACTTGACCTTAGCATCAATCTCTCCTCCTAATGGAAACAACCAGCAAAACTTTATAGTCAAGTACACTATTGGGCTATTGTAATTATCCCAAAATCCAGTATTATAAATCCAGGAGATTCAGAGTTAAGGTTAAACTTGAAAGTAATCCAATAATGTTAAAGTTAGGAAATGCACAATTAAGGACCCTAAACACCCTTAGCTCTGCCCTATAGTGACAGCATGAGGGGGAAAAATCAAATGTGCCTTTCAAAAGCAGTTTTATCTAATTTGGCACCACTAACACTAAAATGCGTTAATTATAATAAAAAAGTTATTGATTGTGGGTGTCGCAATCCGATATGAAGTTATGGCTTTGAATGGCCAATTGTCGGTCCACGGCCATCTTGTCTTGTTAAAAGGACAGGACTGCCTCCATCTTGGACCAGGTTCTTGTTGTATAGGAGAGGGCAGAGACTCAATCCTGCCCAGCAACACTGGCTGTGTATGTTCTCCTGTTGTTTTTTCTCTCCTGCTGGGCCATCTAAAGGTCAGGCTAGTTCTGTGTGTGAAGGCCTGATTCTGCCCGGCAACCTGTTTTTTTTTGGGTCGGTCGTCTGGAGGGCAGGTTAATTCTGCCCAGCGACTCACTTTCCCGCTCTTTTTGGACCCAGTCATCTAAGGGTCAAGTTTGTTTACTTGTCAACTCCAGTGTGCCGTGTGCAAATCCTGCCGACGTGGGGTGGCAACAGCTCGAAGCCTGAAGGGAGGAGGGACCAGGGAGCCAATCAGATACTGACACGAGGGAGTGAGACCTCTCAATAAAACTAGGTTTCCCCCCAAAATTTGTGTGGAGCATCCGGGTGTTAGCTGAAGGACCTGATCACCCTTTCGGCCAGGGTCTCCTCCCGGTAAAGCGCACTCGTGTCGTATCGTTTGGATTCGTTGTTGTTTGGACCCGATCCCTGTCAGCTCGTCATGCTTCTGGTGTCTGTTCTGCTGGTCAGCTGCGCCTGGAGTGCGGTATTTGCTTTTTAATATCTGACAGTTAGCTTATCTAGCCTCTTATTTTCCCCTCCCTAACTCGGTACCAAGTATCTACTCAGGATATCAGGATTGTATTAATGAGCTCAGAATTACACAATTGCTTAGCTAGTTTGTATAATTGTTCTATTTGTTATTGAATTGTTAATTGCAAACTGTTTTATGTGTGTGAATCACAGCTCTGTCTTTGTCCGGAGTGAATGAATCTGGGAGCTGTCTCCACCTGGAGATTAGCTGACCAAGGGGTTCCTGTCCCCGCGGTCTGAATGAGTGGAATCTGCCCAGCTGCAGCCGCACCATGCTCTGGGTTACCCTTAGTGTGAAAGCAAGGGTGGCTGAGGCAGTGGCCCGTGGGTCTCTTTCTCTGTGTTGCACCGGGCACCACCCTGACGAACCCGATTCCCATCTTCTGTGATTGGTGTGTCTGCCTATTTGGT
Organism: Mauremys mutica; assembly: GCF_020497125.1. Lineage (NCBI taxonomy): Eukaryota > Metazoa > Chordata > Testudines > Geoemydidae > Mauremys > Mauremys mutica. Next base: position 185,309,500 of record NC_059072.1, on the reverse strand, counting down.
GTGGTGTGGTGAGCAGTATAAAGTGTATTATTACTGTGTTTTGGGGTGTGTTTGTACTTTTGATACCATCCCTGCCAAAGTTACCTGCTCCCCCGGCCCAAGTTGTAATTATCCCCCAAATAAACGCAGCCACTTGGCTTTTCACTGTTATTCTGGTCCTGCCTGTTTTTCCTCACTCAATACCAAGCTTTAACGGACCGCAATCTATTTCGGACAGTGGGCAGAGTTAAGGTTGTTTAGGTGTCCTAAATGTACATTCCTTTAACAGAATAAGACCTTATCTGAGCAGTTTTCTAAATGGGACCTCAAAAAGTCATCAAGTCCAGCCCCCTGTGCTGAGGCAGGATCAAGTAAACCTAGACACTCCCTGACATGTGTTTGTCCAACCTGTTCTTAAAAACCTCCAGTGATGGGGATTCCACAACCTCCCTTGGAGCCTATTCTAGAAATTAACTATCCTTGTGGTTAGAAAGTTTTCCTAATATCTAAGCTAAATCTCCCTTACTACAGTTCCAACCCGTTACATCTTATCCTACCTTCAGTGGCAGGGAGACCAATTGGTCACTATCCTCTTTGTAACAGTCTTTAACATATTTTAAAACTGTTATCAGGTCCCCCCTCCATTTTCTTTTCTCAGGAATTAACATGTATATTTTTAATAACCTTTCCTCATAGGTCAGGTTTTCTAAACTGTTATCATTTTTGTTGCTCTCATATAGATGCCCCCCAGTCTGCTCACATATTTCCTAAGGAGTGAGGCCCAGAATAGGACACAGTACTCTAGCTGAGGCCTCACCATTGCCAAGTAGATTGGGACAATGGCCTCTTTTCTGATGGGGTTCCCAGGGTACAACCTGGACTGGGGGACCGCTGAGCTCTCTGTCCCACCAACCTGGGGTATCCCTCTCACACTGTGGTGCTGTATCAAGCAACAAAATTATGGCAGGCACTGCACTTACACAGACATCCACAGGCAAGGACACAGCCAAATGAGTTACAAGCATGATCTCTCCCAGACACTCATGAACCACAAATAGGGAGGCTTCAGTCAAGTCCCCCCAGCTACCCAGCCGTGCACTCCAGAACTATACCATCTTGCACTGGTCAGAAGCCTGGACAGTATAAGTTAATTACCCAGTCTGCCCCTCCCTCAATGTGGAGAGGACAAAGACTAGCATTTGTAAACTGAGCTGTGATTTCTCAAGCACTTCAACCAAAACACATTGTTTTAGATAAATGATAAAACAGCTTTATTAACTACAGAACAGTGATTATAAGTAGTAGGCATAGTCTAGAGATCAACGTTGGTTAAAGAAATAAAAATAAATGTACAGTCTGAGTTCTACAAACTAATCAGAATTTGAATCAAGCACTGTCTCACTCTGACAGATGGCTTAAGCAGGTCATAGATCCTCAATACACAGGTTGAAATTCTTTCCTGGCCTGGGACCACCCTGCCCTAGTTCAAAGGTTTTGTTCTTCAGACGTTTCTTCCAGGTGTTGAGTTGGGGGGGGGAGCCAGGTGATAATGTTACTTCCCCTCTTTTATAGTTTCTTCCCACTTGCTGGAAAGATCTTTTGCTAGAGATGCCCCCATTGGTGAAGCAGTCTCCATTGTCTATGTGCTCTCTCTGATAAATCTTCTGGGATGGCCATTGGGAAAGTGGTTTCCCTTTAATCCACTGGCTACTCCATTGTTGTACCTGAAAGGCTGGTTGTGGGTGTCCCCAACCTTACAACATATTTCAGTAACATATACAGCAATACTTCATAACCTCACATATAATAATAGCACATACAATCCGACAGGATATTAATATTCAACAGATTAACACTTTTAAAATGATACCTCACAAGGCATACTTTATGCAACACATAACATAATTATAAGACAGTGGTGAATTTGGTGGTTCTAGGGTGCCAATCTGAGGTACAGAGTGTCACAGTCTTACCTTTGACAGTCCTGTTAACATACCCCAGAATGATCTTAGTCTGTTTAGCAACTCCACAGTACTGCCACCTAGCGAGTTATTCCCTATTTTGTAGTTGTGCATTTGATTTTTTTCCTCCCTAAGTGAAGTACTTTGCAATTGTCAGTATTGAATTTCATCTTTTTTATATCAAACCAATTCTCCAATTTGTCAAGGTCATTTTGAATTCTAATCCTTTCCCCCAAAGTACTTGCAAACCCTTCCAGCTTGGTGTCATCTGCAAATCTAATAAGCATACTCTCCACTCCATTATCCAAGTCATTAATGAAAATATTGAATAGTACCAGACGTAGGTACAACCCTTGTGAGCCTGCTAAATACTGGCACCTCCCAGTTTGATAATAAAACTGTTGTTTTAGTACGGTCTTTCAACCTTTATAATAAATTAATCTAGACTGCATTTCCCTAGTTTGCTTATGAGAATGTCATCTCCAAAGTCTTACTATTGCTTCCCCACACCCCATCCACTAAGCCTGTAAACCTGATAAGGATGGAAATTAGGTTGGTTGGCACAATTTGTTCTTGACAAATCCATGCTAGCTATTCCTTATAACCCTATTATCTTCTAGGTGCTTACAAACTGATTGTTTAATAATTTGTTCCAGTATCTGTCCAGGTATCGAAGTTAGGCTGACTGGCCTATAATTCCTGGGGTCCTCCTTGTTTCGCTCTTTAAAGATAATTACTATGTTTGCCCTTCTCCAACCCTCTGAGTCCTCATCCATCCTCAGTGAGCTCTCAAAGTTATTCGCTAATGGCTATGAGATTGTTTCAGCTACTTCGTTAAGTACCCTATGATGAATTTCATTGGGCCCTGCTGACATGAATACATTTAACTAAATATTCTTTAACCTGTTCTTTCCCTATTTTGGCTTGTGTTCCTTCCCCTTTGTTAGTAATATTAATTGTTTGAGTATCTATTCACCAGTAACTTTTTGTGCCTACATCTATGCTACACACCACTTCTGGAAACATGTAGTGTAGGTGTAGCTACATGCCACAGTGGAAAAACAAGCTGTGTCTACACTATGATTTATAGACATATATGTCAGCAAAAGGCTTGGCAGAGAGAGGCAGTGAAGAAAGGCTTCATCAGCTCTTCCCTGCCAGAGACTCTCTCTGCTGTCAGAGTCCTTGTCTGCAGAGGGTAAAGATCTCCAGGAGTGGGGAGCTGCTGGAGCCTTTCCCCACTGCCTCTCCCCTGCTGCTGGAGTCTTTTCCTGTGGCAAGGATTGCGGAAAGGCTCCAGAGGGTGGGCAGCAGGACGCTACATGGCTAAAAATAACAGTGTAGATGGAAAGAGACAGCTTGAGTGAGTGGGGAGCCATGTAGCATATGTATTTGCATACACACTCACACCCTTCAGGCGTAGCTGTACTCTACTGACCTTATGCCTCATCGTCTAAGCTGCTACTTAAAATCCATTTTAGGGGAGCTACCCAAGTACATACTCTACATGCTGCTGAAAGAAGCATGCAATGTAGACAGACTTATAGTGAATACGTATTAAACAACTCAGACTTCTTGATGTCATCCATTATTAGGTCTTCTTCCTCACTAAGTAGAGGAACTACACTTTCCTTTGTCTTTCTCTTGCTCCTAAGAGAGTCAAGGAGGGTCAGGTGATATCTTTTATTGGACCAGCTTCTCCAAATATCTTGCTTCTAATGTATTGAAAAGAATCTCTTCTTATTCCCCTTTATGTCTCTTGCTAGGTGTAACTCATTTCGTGCCTTAGCTTTTCTGATATTGTCTCTTCGTGCTTGCGCTATTTTTTTTACTTCTCCTTCACAATTCATCCATTTTCCACTTTTTCTAAATTCCTGTTTGATTTTTAAATCATTACAGAGCTCCTGATAGAGCTCTTTAATCTTCCTATTTTTGCTTGCACGGGGATAGTCTGCAGTTGTGCCTTTAAGAAACAGCCAGCTCTCCTCAACTCCTTTTTCCCTTAGATTTTCTTCTCATGAGACCTTACCCACCAGTTATCTGAATTTATTAAAGTCCGCTTTTGAAGTCTATTGTCCTTATTCTGCTGCTCGCACTCCTTTCATTAGAAGCATGAAATCTATAATTTCATGATCACTGGGACCCAAATTGCCTTGTACTTTCAGATTCACTACCAATTTCTCCCAGTTAGAACCAAGTCTAAATGGCTGTCTCTCTGGTTTTCTGAAACAAAATGTTGTTCCCAATACATTCCAATGACTTACTGGAAATTTTGTGTTTTGCTGTATTACTTTTTCAACAGATGTCTGGGTAGTTTAAATCCCCCCATTACTACCAGACCTTATGTTTTGGATATTTCTATTTGTTCTAGAAATGGCTCATCCATCTCCTCTTCCTGATTTGGTGGTCTGTAGTAAACCCCTATCATGACATCACCCCTTTATCTTTACCCAGAGTTTTCACCTAGTCTGCTTCTGACCTCCTTCTGGATCTCAGAAGAAGTGTATATATTCTTGATGTATAATGTAACCCTCCTCCCTGTTTATCCTGCCTGTCCTTCCTGAACAAGCTACACCCTTCTATAAATTATTCCAGTCATGAGACTTGGCCCATCAAGTCTCTGTGATGCTAATTAAGTTCTAATTTAGCTTATGGACTAATGCTTCCAGTTCTTCCTGTTTATTCCCCATACTCCTTGCGTTTGTGTATAGACATCTAAGATGTTCAGCAGATTCCCCCACTGATTTCCCTCTTGTTACTCCACTGACCCTATTGTCATTTTCCGTGTCACCCCCAATATCTAGCCCTCTGTTAAGGTTCCCTTTTTTAACACTTGTCCTTTCTTCTATGACTCACAAGAGTTCCAGTTGCAAGGAGAACACTAGACTGCAATGGGGACTGAGATCCAATTTATTTCCTGTAGGCCACTGACTGCATTCTTTGCCAGTTCTACTTTCAATTTCTGGTATTGTCTCATTAACATAGTGTCATTTAATTCGCTCCATATTGGAGTAAAAAAGTTGTTTTCCCTATTCAGATCAATTATATTGATTATGATCATGAAATCTCCAAATTCATCTCTCAATTTTCTCCCATTATACTAAGCAAGATTGTTAGCCTGATGTCTCAGATTTAGGAAACACATGCAATGAGTTGGCTCCCTTGTACTCATGTCAATCTAGAATGATCAGGAATGCAGTCTGTATTCAGCTTTGAATTACAATCACTTTCTCGCAGCAATGCTATTCCAAGTTTATATTGATTCTTGTCTCAAAAAAAGTATTAACTTTTATACCAACTCTTTTAGCCTGTGTATGTCCTAGAGAATAGGGAGAATAGTTTTGCTTTGAACACTTTTTCTCCAGGGGTCTGATCCAAAGACCGCTGAAAGGCTCACATTGACTTCAATGGGAGTGGGTTCAAATCCCAAACACCTGGATAGTTATTTTTAGATCTGATACTTTGTAGGTGTTGCCTTTCACTTATTAACTATTCTGCCAAGCTTTCAGTAATAAAATTTCTGTGCATATTTGTAGAACAGAATAGGGCCTAATTATCTCAGACTATATGGTGCAATGCACGAAGGCATAGGGCTGCACAGGTGGCCTACTTTGGATTACAGTTTATTACGTCTGATGACATGAAAATGGAAACAAAAGTTTCAAATATTTGTCTCTCAAGAGTACAGGCTGAATTTGCAAAGCTGGTAGTTGTAAAATAAATATTTTAAATTGTATATTTAAGCATATTTAGTCCCTTTCCAGAAGCTCATCAAAGTCAATGGGAGTCTTTCGACTGACTTCAATGAACCTTTGAAAACAAAACAAAAAATTTCAACTGACTCTAGTATTTGGGCCAATTATCTCAAACCTGGCCTCTGTTTTTACACCTGCAGTTGTTTGAAGGCGCTATTCTGGTCAGTTGGCTGTCTGAGTACTTGATTTATAGACACAACTAGCTATTTAGATATCTTCAAATATGCTGAAAATATTTGCACCCACAAAACTGCAGGCCTATTTGAGATTAGGCTGAATATTGGACTCTTTAACATAAAGAAGTATCAATCACATTCTTCAAAGTGTTGTGACCAAAAGATGTTACCATTTGATGGCTGTCTGGAGGTCTAAAGGGAAATGAGTTTGTCAGTGTCACTCCTGTTCCTAGTGGACAAGATGCTGCATCATACAAACCAGCATAAGGTTTGATACAATAATCTCTCTTTCGTCTCCATGATAGTCCTCCCTAGTTAAGGCACATTTTTAATAGCGATATAAGGAAGCTTGCATTCTCTTCACTTGTACCATGCTTTAGTGGATAAATAAGAGATTTCAGTATCCATAACTGTTAATCAGGCCTCTTTATGCTCACACTAAATTAACACCATTTATTTTAAACGTGTTTTGTGCACAGCGCTGAAAGTTGAAAATACACTTTCCCCCTGAGAACATTATGTAGTGTTAAACATTACTATTTAGGGTTTTTCTTGGTCTTTAGTGTCAAGGATGCTGAACTGAGCTCAAAAGTTTAGATTTCACTTTCTGAATATAGAGCCCAAGAAGTATGTACTTGTACATTAATTTACTTTGCAATTTACAAGTTAATTATATTTTTATTGTAAGTAAGTATATACCTTTCTTTCATTTTATTTTTATAAATCTTAATATGCATTCTGCTCCATACATTCTTTCCCCTACTTTGTCATTTTATTTCTAATATTAAATTAATAGACACACTTGTCTTGTAATACTTGGTTCTCTTTCTTGCTTTGTCAATGATTTCCTATATGCACTCAGAAAAATCACTTAACCTCTCTGTGTTCCATTTTCCCCATCTGTAAAATGGTGATAACAGTACTTAACTATTAGAAGGTTATTGTGAAATTTTATTATTTCCTTTTTTTGTAAAGTGCTTTGAAATTTGGTATGCAAGATGCAATAGATAGGAAAAATATTAGCCTTCACTCTCAGTCCCATGCTCTTTCCACTGGTCCCTGACCCTCTTGTAGGCACAGAATGAGGAAAAAAATAAAAATAAAACCAAACAAAACCTTATTGATATAAGCTAATATTCACCCCAGAGCATGGAGAACACACTAGAACCTACACATCAGTTAAGCCCCACACTATGAAACTGAGTGATGTATGAAGTGTTGTTTATGCTCCTTCATTGGTGAATTTCACCTATGGGGCCATATTCGGGTCAAACTCCTATCCAATTCAATAGGGGTTTGGGCAGTTTAATGACTAAAGGCCTGAGCCAAAGCCCATTGAAGTTAATGGGTGTTTTTCCACCAACTTTAAAGTGCTTTGGACCAGGCTCTACATAATATAACAATTATAGGTGTGACAAAGTGGGGTTTTATTCACCTTGTAATGTTGCATGTGAGTCTTACTGTTCTATACTAATACTGTATGTACCTCAGTTTCCCTGTGTACTGCGCCAATACTTAGGTGATGGGACTTGGGCATGTGACTTTTGCAGAGGCCCTCAGGCAGGTGAGGCTGCCTAGCTCTACATGTAGGTGATGGCTGATGCCCTTCATATCCTGAGACCAGGATGGAGATATGACCATGTGACTCTTTGCCCGGGAAGTGAGACAAAGGCCAGGCTGAGGAGCAATGGGTGTGTTGGAGGTTGGGTTGCTGGAAGGTGGGCAGTCTGCCTTTTGAGACTGGAAGAGGGGGAGTTCAAGGCATCTGGCCCGTGGACCCCCAAAATGGACTTGGCTGAAAGTCACTGATTTCTGTGCAAAAAAGTTCTGTTCTACACCGTGTTCCTGTTGACTAATAAACCTTCCGTTTTACACTGGTGAGAGTTGCATCTGACAGCGGAGTTGGGGTGCAGGGTCCTTTGGCTTCCCCAGGAGCCCCACCAGGACAGACTCACTGCAGGAAGCACATGGTGTGGAAGGGGATGCTGAATGCTCCAAGGTTGAAGCTGTGTAAGCTTCTTGTCCTGGTGACAGCATTCTCAGAGAGAGGAGGCATGCTACCCCAGAGTCCTGTCTGGCTTCATATGAAGTACTTCCAGAACATCGTCCCGGTGACTCCGTGACAATAGCTTTGGCCTGTTCTTTCAAAACATTGTTATTCATTAAATTCATATTATTTATTCATATTACATGAATAAGGCTAAGATTTTGCCATAGATATTTTTACTAAACGTCAAGGACAGGTCAAGGGCTTCTGTGAATTTTTCTTTATTGCCCGTGACCTGTCCATGACTTTTACCTAAAATATCCATAATAAAATGGGAAGGGGCTGGGCAGCTGTGGGGTGGCTGGGAGTTCTGGGGTCCCCACCACCCATGTGGGCTCAGAGCTCCAGGATCTCCTGGCCCCCACAGTGGTGGGGAGCTGCAGGGTCCTCCTGCTGCCACCACGGTGGGGAGCTGTGGGGGTCCCCCTGCCCTCCATGGTGGCAGGGAGCTGCAGTGATCCCCCTGCCCTGCTGTGGCGGTGGGGAGCTGCGGGGATCCCCTGCCCTGTGTGGATCCCTCCCTCCCCCGGCTGCCATGGCTGGGAGATGCGGGTTACCGCCCCTGCCCATGGAGGCTTGGAGCTTGGGGGCCCACTGCCTCAGGTGGCTGGCATACCTCACAGTTCCCTGCCGCTGTGGGAGGTGGCAGGACCATGCAGCTGAAGGGACCTGGGCTGAAGTTATGGAGGTCTTTGGAAGTCACAGATTCCGTGACCTCTGTGACAAAATCATAGCCTTATACATGTGCCCCTGCAGGCCTTCATCGAGTTTAGAGCCTCATTATGCCTTGAAAAGTTTACCATCTGAATAGACAAGAAAAACAAAAGGTTTGTGGGGAAACAGACAGAGTTGAAGTGACTTGCCCAAGGTCATAAAGCAGATCTATAGCAGAGCTGGATATAGGTCCCGGGTCTCCCGACTCCCTGCCCAGTGACCTATCCACTAGACTACACTGCTTCCTCTCAGACAAAAGAAGCTAAAAATGTCTGTCACTATCTGACAGTTGCTGGTGCTGCTGGCATAGGCATTGGCACCTAACCCCAAGAAAGGGGCCTGATTTGAGAATCCCAAGCAGAGGGAGCTGCCTGCCTCGAGCTTGGACTCAGACACCAAACTTCCTGGGAGTAGGGGACGGGGGACATGCCTTAAGACACCGCTCGACTTGGCTTCTCCCATTCTCTAGCTTACATGGAGAGCTGCCTAGTGTGCTGGCTTTCAGGCACCTCAGAATGGGATTCGCATCTCCCACCATTCATTGTACCAAACCCAGGCTTTGTGAATTGCAGTGACTATCTAGGCACCTAAGGGCTGGTCTACTGTAGAAAATTAACTGCATTAGTCATGGATGTGAAAAATCCACACTCCTGAGCATCACCATTAAGCTGACCTAAGTCCCCATGTAGACAGCATTAGATCTACAAAAGAATTATTCCATCAACCTAGCTACTGCCTCTGAGGGAGGTGGATTACCTGTGCCAACGGGAAAACCCCTCTTGTTTGCACAGGTAGTGTCTACACTGAAGGACAGTAGTGGTGCTGCTGTAGTGTTCTAAATGTAGAGAAGCCTTTAGTTTCTTTGTGAATCTAGCCCAAAACTTCAGAAGCTTACACAACCCAACATGAACCTCTGTGGTTCATAATATAGGCTGAAAACTTACACGCTTTCTGTGTAGATAGTTAGTATTTTCTCATTCCAGCTGAGTAGAAAACACCATAAGAGTAGTTTTTCTTTCATGTATCCTATTCTGGTTGAGTCCAGGAAGTAATAAGGCACATGAAAGTAGAAACATAATGCTTGGGTTTCTCTGTGAAATGTCTGTGGCTGCAACTATTACAAATAACACTTAAGGTTACAGTAAAGGAAAAAAGATTAGAGAAAATATTTTGTTGTATTCCTTCAGCTTTACTTTGTGATAGCACTTCAAATATCTGTTTCACTTTTTTCCTACTATATAATCAATTAGTCACTTTGCCTTGCTGTTTGTTACTCCTGGGGGAATTCTGTGACATTGTGCAATGCAGAATTTTGCATAAATTAATGTTGGGCATGCAGAATTTCCTTTTTTCCCCTCCAAAATGGGCTGCAGAGATGTTGGCTACCACTGGGAACTGCCGGACCTGGCAGACCCCAGCTTGCAAATAGAAGACAAGGCTGGGGGGAGGGGAAAGGAACTGGAGGGTTCCCACCAGCTGCAGTTCCCAGCATACCCTGAAGGAAGGAGGTGGTGGCGTTCAAGAAACTCTGTGCAAGCCCCCGAACAGCATCAGGCCATTTCTTCCCCTGTAGGAGGGAAGGGGGTGTGAGTGTCTGGGCCAGGGGGGACCTGCAGCTGGCCTCTGGGGGGGTAGGGGTGTGAGTGTCTGGGCTGGGAAGGGGATCCGGGTGGGAGGGTGCAGAGAAACAGGAGTTGGTTGTCATAAGGTTTTCTTTATCTCTCTACTTCTGGGGGATTTCTGTATTGTTACAGACATATTTGCTGACTTGTATTTTGAAATAAATTACCAAACTAATTGAAACTGGTGTGACTATGTGGTGCTATTTTGACAAATAAAATTTGCAGAATTTTAAAATATTGAGAGTAGAATTTTTACTTTTTCGGCACATAATTTTATTTATTTATTTATTGGGTGCAGAATTCCCCCAGGAGTATATTTGTGTAGTGTTTTATATAGCAACAGGGGCGAGAAAAGCATTTAAAAAGCTGGAAAATGTGATTAAAAATTATAAAAGCTTATCAGGTAGGAGGTCAGAGGGATGGTAGAATCTGAAAATGCATTTAACTCATATCTAGAACATGACTACACTTCAGGTTAATGCTGTCCCTTTTTGTAACATTATTTGAATATTTTAAAAAGTTCCAGTTTGGGGTTTTGTTGTAGTTTGAGGTAGAAATTCAGATTAGTTCCTGTATTACCCAAACCAGTTTGTCCATCCTTTATTTAAGCCTCTCATAAACTATACAAATTAGACAACTTTTGGGCCAATATAAAAAAAAGTCAGTGAGTGAAATTACTCAATTAGCTTCTGTATAGAAGCAGATTTTCAGCATTAGTAATTGGAAACCCCTTATTAGCATGAGTTACTGCAGCTGAAAATGTTGCCAAAGTTTGGTAATACAATCATGTTGTGATGGGCACTGTGTGAAATAAGCCAGTGCCACCACTGTAAACTCTCATTTGCAAAGACTTTTTAGAAACGCTAATGAGAAATGTCAGGAAAGTCTGTTGTATTTGGAATATCTGGGAAAGCTCAAAGAATCTCCTGAGAGCAACTATTAAAAATATAGGATGCAGGCTCTTCTCATATTACAAGACTGCGGTGTTTCTGATTCTTGTTGATTTGGAACACGCTTTACAAAAGAAATGCTAAAATGTTTTTTCCAATTAAATAATCTCCAGAGAGAAAGCAGAGTTTTGAATATTTGTGCAGCGCATGCCAGATCATATGAAAAGATCTGTGACAAGAACGACCCTCACCATGTTGCATTTGAAACTAATTGTAAAACCCCATGCCCAGGCTTTCTTTCACTGACAGTGATTCATTCATGTAAACTAACCAAGTATACTTCTTGTTGTTAGATGGAAAGAAAAAGCACATTTGTTATCCTTTAAACAAAGTTTGGTACTCAGGGCTAGATCCACAAAGGAACAGAGATACCTAACTGCCACTTTAAATGCCACTGAGATCCTCTTAGCCTGTAAGAGACTTAAATTTCCTAGCTGCTGAATTTCCACAAGTAAAGTCCCGTGAGCACCTACTTTCTGTTGGTGAACATGCACAAAACTACTTAAGGCCTGGTTCTACCAAGCTGCTTGGCACCCTGGCTCATACATACATTCTGGTGGAATTCTCAAATTAGATGTTTCCCCACCTAGCTAGCCTTCATGGCCCAAAGTGGTAGGCACGCTATGGGCACATGAGAGAGACTAGGGAGGGGAGAAACATGATTAAATCAGAGCGATACTATGTATCAAAATACCCAATAGCTCAGTGGATTGGGCACTCATTTAGAATGTGTTCACATCCCCGTTCTGCCTAAATTTGAGCTGGAGGCTGAACCCAGGTTTCCCATAGTCCAGCTGAGTACCCTAACCCCCAGGCTAACGAGCAGTCTGTGGTCTTTCTCTCAAATTCTCCTGTTGAAGTGGTTGTATAAAAATTGTTTTTTTTTTAATTAATTGGTCCAGAGAGAGAGAGGTTGATCCTGTAGTTCAGTGTTTAGGGCACTCACCTGGCAGGTAGGTGACCAAAGTTTAAGTCCCTGTGTTGATGAATGTTTAATTATTTATATAAAGTGGAACTGCCTTACTAGGAGAGATTGAGAGCATCCCATCCTGGAATACTCACCAGCCTGGTGGTCAAGGCATTCAGCTGAAACATGGGAAACCTTGATTCAAGTTCCTGCTGCGGAGCAGGATTTGAAAACAGGTCTCCCACATACCAGGCATGTGCTCTAGCTACTGGGTGGGAGTACTCAGTCTGTTTTCCCTGTGAGAAAGGGCTGACCTGGGTTAAGCACCTAACTCTAGGAGGGGGTTCACATCTGTGAGTCCCCCATAGAGCTATGAACCCAAATATCTTTGAGGAGTGTGGCTTCAGTCCTGCTCCTCTCCTTGGCATTTACTATTGGCTAGCTTAGCCAGCTCCCTGCTCAATTTGCTGGCTTTTGTTAATCACATTCCTAGGCACCTACCTCTCCCCATGTACTGTATAGGGAGCCTGATCACCTAATTTGGGTCTGTAGATTCCACTGGGTGACAGAGCACCTAAAAGTTAGGCACTGCAACACTGAATGGTGCTGGAACCCCATGAAACCAGTTACAATGCCATGTCTCAAACCCAGAAAAAACCTGAGTGGGCAGTGGGGCAGCTAGCAATTCTCCTCTTTGCTGCGGCCTTGGGGCCAGCTCCTGCAATATTGTTCCCCCCTGGGGGCCTGCCCAGCCTTGCCCAGCTTCCAGCAGCCCGTGTCCCTTCTGCTACAGGACTTTCCCAATCACAGCCTCAAGATCCGCTACAAGTACCTGAGCCAGACCAGCCGGAGCTTTGCTGCCATCATCCAGGCACTGAAAGGGGATCTGTGGTGAGTGCCCGCAACGGGGAGTCCTGGCAGGGCAGACATGAGGTGGTTAATAGGGCAGTGTTCCTTGCAGTAGGATTCAGTCACTGACTAACCTCGAAACAAGATGGTTAATTGAGTAATATCCGTGCAGCAGGAGCTAGGTGTGCTTGGGTTAATAGATCACTAGTGCCACTGTGCTGGCCAGGACAGGGTTAATAGGAATGTATCCATACCATGGCAGCATCTAGTTTAGCCGCCCAGCTGCAGGACCATTGGAAAGTAAGGGCCCAGAAGTGTATGTTTGCCTAGGGCCCAGTGATGGGTTAATCCAGCCCTGCACAAGATCCCTGCTTCCTTTAGTTTTATTTTTTCAATTTTTGTTTCAAAGTGATTTAGTGAGGGCGTAACATGCCAGACTGATAGTCTTTAGCATAGTATTTTGCCATAGTGCACTCTCCCCATCACGCTGCCCCATTCATGTCTCAACCCTGAATTAGAGGGGCCAACTCTAGGGATGAGGGGAATGATCTGCATGATCATTCCATCCTTGACCATTCTTCTGAGGCTGCCAGCCAGAATGCTAATTATTATGAACTGTGAAGACACTTGTTTACTTGAAACTGGACTCAAACTAGCAATTTACTTATAGGAGCAGCAATGTCTCAGTATCTTGGTTTCTATGCTCAGACTTTGAAGCCTTTGTTCCAATCCCAAATTTGCCATTAGCAAGTTACTTACTTTCTCTGTGCTTATGTAACTCACATGCTTTATATTGCAGCATTAGATTTTTATAAAGAAAGGGAGAGAAGTAGTGGGGAAGACGCATGGATTTTTGCTTGATGACTGTGTCTCCGCACATGTGCAGAGAGCAGGGCAGCACTACTCAGCTGGAAGGGCATCCAGAAGAAGGTTATGTCAGTTTCTAGAGATGTTCAATAGCTGTTTCTGAAGCTGTACGGGAAACCTGCATTAAGGCCAAGCACCCTGGCAGGACTTTATCTTCAGAGAGCTGAGCCAATCTGAGTGTGTGTGGGCGAGTTGTAAATATAGTAGTTAAAGAAAAGCCCTAGGACTTAGTAGCTGATATAGGTAAGATCAATGGATGTGTCTTCTGTGAGGGCTGGGTCCCTATCCCTGGTGAGTGCTAGTCCAGCTTTACTTGCTAGAGAGTCTTCTGCGGTATGTTTTATGGATCTAGAAGAAGAGCTGGGAGGGGATCATTTGTCACCACTAGAGGTTACGCAGCCTGTGGAATATTTAATTATTGATTAACTGCTTTAAACTGGGATTCTGTCTCAATTAAAGAAAAACAGGAGCTTGGTGAAATAAAGGCTTACAAATCTTACCTGATTGAGCGGGGTTTCTGGGGAAGAGATAGTGCTGTATAGAGTGAGAGCCTTGTAGAGATCCAGGGAACTAATATTTTATATGCTGATTCCAATATCTGTATCACTTTGAATACAGGTTTCCTCTCTTACCTGCAGCTAAGGAGACTAATCAACTCTTAACACAAAGAGTGAAATGCTGCTAGCTGTGGAGGTCCCTTGTTTGCTGACAAGGTGTCCCTAGCTTCTGTTTGCGAGAAGCAGGGAATGGGCAACAGGGGATGGATCACTTGCCGATTACCTGATCTGTTCATTCCCTCTGGGGCACTTGGCATTGGCCAACGTCAGAAGACAGGATACTGGGCTAGATGAACCATTGGTCAGAGTAGACCCAGTATGGCCTTTCTTATGTTCTTGAGGTTCTGAGGTGTTTGAAAAGAACTGATGCCTTTCGGTACACACATGGAGGAATTCAGGTGAAGAATCCAATACACTGCATATTATGGCCACACTATAGAAACTGAGAAATCATCTCTGAAAGAAGAGCAGAGGGGAATGTGTTTATGCCTGTGCTAACACATACAAGTGCACATGTTGTGTTGAAATCTTGCATTTAAATATATGTAACAGCAACAAAGGGCAAACAGGGGTTTGTATGAGTAACAGCAGTAGATGTCCTGCCTAATAATTTGTATTTAGCTTTTGAAATACTTGTCAGTTTTATTTACAATTTTTGTGCATTAAATGTTTGTTTTTCTAAGAAATTATAAAATTATTTATCTTTGAATCCAGCTATAAACTATTAGCACCTTCATCAAGGGTTCTACATACAAGATTCCTATGATTTTAACTCCTGTGTAATGCTTTTTGAAAAGACAGTATACTGGACTGTGCTTCAGCAAAGAGTTAAGCTGAGGTGCAGGAAATATGGGAGTGTAATAGAGTTAAACCCATTATTTCAGAAACCCTGTCCCAGTTACACTTCTGTTTCCCTCTTTGTAAAACTTGAGATCTATGAATACAAACTACTCATTCATAAAGAAGACAAGGCAAGACAGTATTTCATTACAGAGAAGATCCAGGACAAAGATACTAGCTGCACGTGGTTAAATCAACCTGCTTAGTATTCAAAAAGATAGTGACTTACTTAGTATCCAAACTTGCAATCAGTGAATGCATCACATAAATGAAATAAAGAGGGAACAACTGTATAACTTTAGAAAGTGTGGTTAATCCTTTCCTACTGAACTGGTAAAAAAAGTTTAACTGTAATTACAATGGTGGGTTAAACTTTATTATGAGTTGGATTAAAACTGCTCAAGCTGATGTGTGAATTCACCCTTTTAAAATAGTTAAAAGAAATCGCAAAGGAGTTACACCTAAAACAAGACATAATAGTCTCTTCCCCTAAACTAGCGCCATGTGGACAGGGAGTGCCGCTGAGGAGTATTGTCACCAGTTGTGGTGTGTTCTCTCACACAGAAACCGGAGACAGACAAGAACTGAGATAGAGACAGAAAACCAGAAAATCAAGCAAGAAAGCATAGGCTTAATGTGACCCTGCAATATGCTAGAGGGAGAATTGTTGGATCTGTTGGCTAAAGAAGCTTGGGGCTATAAACTAAGAAACTGCTCCTTTTGTTCTTGGCCCTTCCTGCTTTCAGAGCAGCAGGAATATGTACATTCCTTGTAAATAAACAACACTGTATCAAAGAAAATACTAGACTCCATCAATTTCTACTTCCAACTGGAATATCCTCAGGGTCCAAAATTTGACTAGCATCCAGGTCAAAAAGGGGCAACAATATTTTAACCAAAACAAATGAAAAGTAATTAATTCAGCAGAAGAAAAATCAGATTTGATAAGTCTTCCAATAATACACATGTTACAGTATTGGAAAAGAGAGCAAATGAAGAAAAATGGAATTGCAGATCAATATAGATAGTATTTTTATGGTATGTGGTTAAATAGATTAGAAATGTAGTTAAAATATGTTATAGAATATGATGAAGAACAAAATAATGCTTACTAAATGGAAAAGTGTTCCAGGATATAGATAAGGATTTGGAAATTAAAATCGTATTTCATAAACAAAGCAGTGCTTGGTCTTGTCAACACATGAATAGGATAGGAGAACTCAAAAAATCCACCACCACAACAGAAAAACCAACCCTAGCTGCCGCAGAAAGAAGTTTGATTCAGTGACACTCTGAGTTAATACTGAAACAATGCTGCATCATTGTTAGGGACAGTACTGCTGCAATGTCATCTTTCAAGGAGGGTATTGAAAATACTTGGCTTTTTTCTCTCAAAATGTAGGTGGGTTAACTCTATTATGCTGGCCAATTAAAAAATGGATAATTACAGTCAAGTCTACTTACAGTTGGTCTGAAATTGGCGATGGGTAGGGCTATGATTATGTCACAGAGGTCCCGGAAGTCATGGAATCTGTGACTTACAGAGACCTCCATGACATTTTCTGCCCCAGAGCTGGACTGCTGTCAGCAGGGACCCCCACAGCTCTCAGTCGCTGCTGGCAGCAGCCCCCAACAGCTCCTAGCTGCTGGGTACCGGGGGGACCCCGGAGCTCCCTGGAGTTCCCCCAAAGCTCCCAGTCCCTGCGGGCGACAGGAGCCCCCCCACCTCCAGCTACCCAGCCATGGTGGACAAGGGGGAAGGCAGGGGGAACGCCCAGCAGCCCAGCTGTGGCAGGCGACGGGGGACCACCCCAGTAGCCCAGGGGAGGGGGCAGCCAGGGCCCCACCAGGGCAAGGATTGGACCCCGCAGCAGCCCAGCCGCTGTCGGTGCTGGACCCTCCCCATTTTGTCAGGGATATTTTTAGTAAAAAACACGGACAGATCACAGACTTCCATGAATGTTTGTTTATTGCCCATGACCGGTCCGTGATTTTTACTAAACCTACCCAGGACCAGATATAAGCCTTAGTCGTGGGATTCACTTTCTAGCCTGAAATAACACAGCAAAACGGCATCTAAAAGTTGTCACCTTCCACCCCAAAAGCAGCTTCACTTAGGTGAGGGCACCCTCACAGAAAATGATATAGGCTTTTATTTCTGTATATTTATTAATAGTTGTAATATGGTCGGGGTGGTAGACTGGGATTCAGACAGCGAGCCTGGAGCGGGAGACTGAGTGTGGCTGGGCAAGGGAGGTGGAGATTGGAATGAGAAGCCTGAGGCAAGGAGACTAGGTAGGCAAGGGGAATAGAGATGGAACAAGGAGCCGGGGGTTGGGAAGAGACAGGACTGGGATGAGTTAGATGGGATGGAGCAGAAGGTGTCAAGCTTAAGGGAAATGGGCAGAAGAATCTGTGCCTATAGAGTCTAGACCACACTCTCCTCTAGAGCCTGTGCAATGGAGCCCACGAATCCCAAGTTTCACCATTCCCTTGCTGTCAGTAACTATCTGTGAAATCCACTGGCAAAGTGTGTGTCTCATCTCCCTCTAGTGCTGGTCCACATAGAGGATGACCACTAACTACTGCAATCAGTTAGCTCAAGTGGCAGAGGTCCATGTTGTGGATGTAAATGTTACAACCCTGCTGATGAACCAGCCATCTGGGTGTCAGTATGTTACATAATGGAATTACTGATTTTTTTTTCAGTTTTAAAAACCTAGGAAATTACACATGCACACACAGTCTAAAAGAACATTCTTAAGGTTGCAAAGTGAACTTCTCAAAAGTTAGGAAATGCCGTATTAGGGTTGCCTGTGCAACCTTACTTCAGCCCCCTTGTGAGTATGCATTACGAAACATGCATCCAACGAAGTGGGTATTCACCCACAAAAGCTCATGCTCCAATACGTCTATTAGTCTATAAGGTGCCACAGGACTCTTTGCTGCTTTTACAGATCCAGACTAACACAGCTACCCCTCTGATACATTGCAAAACGGACTCACTTGCAGTCAAGTCATTTCCCCTTACTTCTCTGCCCTGGGGCAGTGGAAGGAGACAAGGAATAGGTCCCTGCCACAAACTTATAAGTGGGGGTGGTACACTGAAGTTTTGCCTAGGATGGCAGATTGGCTTGAGCAGCCTCTGCTGGAGAAGGAAGACATAAGCACTCATATCCACCCTCTTCTCTTGGTTTATAGCCCTGGTACCTAAACCACTTGGACTGCCTGCCCCATAATCTATACTGCCTTCTCTTTCCTTCCCAGGGCTTCTTCCTATGTGCTCAGCCTAGCCTTTTCCACATTGGCTCCTGGCTTTTAATTGACTTATCTCCTAGCAAGTTACAGGCTGCCTTTACATCCCCTAGTCACTTGTTCCCCTTGGTCATGTGAACTCTGCACTCATTCCCTTCACCTGGGAAGGCAGCTAAACCTGACATACAGGCAGATGTCCCGCAGCCTCTAAAAGGGCCAGCTCATCCTACAGCAGTCTGAAATTGGAAACGTTAAGTGTAACATTCATTGTTTGCTATCAAAGATGCTCAAGACACAATGGAAAAGTAAATCCTTTTTACTGTACTTGTTATTCCAAAGGAAAGTGAATGATAGAAAATAAGTCCAGATTTCTTTCAACAGCAGCAGGAAAACACCTTGGTTTTAAAGGCAAAAGGGAGCACTATGACAGTCTCATCTGACATCTTGCATAGTGCATAACACAGGCTATAGGGTTTCACTAAGTGGTTCCTCCATCAAGCCTATAAATTCTGAGTGAGCAGGAACACACATTTTGGAAAGACATCCACATGCATTATAGCCAGCTGGATAACAGGAACCCTTTCCTCTCTGGTGTTTTGGAGTTCAGAAAAATGGGAGAAAAAAGAAAAAAAAACCTTCTAACTTCAGTCACAGCCCAAGTGGACCGGAGAGGCCAGGCGTACAAGAGAGAGGGCACAGGAGTGGCAATCAGAGCACCTGCATTTTTCTATTCCCAGCTTTGCCATTGAGCCATGTTGTGAACATGAACAAGTCACTTCACCTCTCTTTGCCTTGGTCTCCTCATCTGTAAAATGGAGATCTTCAAGTTCAGGCTGCTTATCTCCATTTTACAGGGGAAAATGAGACACAGATTTAGTTACTGCCAACACTACAGATTTGTAATGAGTTTGTAAGCAGGTGCCTCCATCCCCGCTCCACCCCTCACAGGGTTCATACCCCCATGGTAGATACAGCTTCTTAAAATGTGTTTCCTGTATTTTGACCCTATGCAATAGCAGGGCTGAAAACTCTTTTCCTGCTCCATTATGGAAGAAGCTATGTGGTGCCTGGGGTCTGAAAGAAAGCTCTCCACAACTAACATTTTTTCAACATTTTAATCAACTTGGAAGCTAATATGAAATCCCTGCTGATGATAATTACAGATGACCCACAGATTGGGAAATAATGATGAGGACAAACCAGTCATGCCCAGTGATTTGGATCACTTGGAGAGCTGGGCTCATTCAAACATGCATATTAATAAAGCCACACATCTAGGAAGAAAGAATGGAGGCCATTTCTTCAGGGTGTAGGAGTGGGAGGTGAGACTGCATTGGTGAGACTGATGCTGGAATACTGTTACAGTTCTGGTGTCCACATTTTGAAAAATTAGAGAGGGTGCAGAAAATAAATTGGTGACTGAAGAAAATTCTATGCAGTGAGAAATTTAAAAAACTCAATCTGTTCACCTTGTGATCTTTTTATAAGCTTATTTGATTATGGTATATAAGTGGAGAGAAAATATCAGGGAACTTTTTAATCTAGTGGGGAAAGGCATAACAAAAGCCAATTGCTGGAAGCTGAAACCAGACAGATTTAAATTAGAAATAAGGCACGGATTTTAACAGTGAGGATGATTAACCACTGGAACAAACTACAAAGGGAAATGGTGGATTTTCCACATCTTGATGTCTTCAGATCAAGACTGGATGCCTTTCTGGAGGATATGCTTTAAGCAAACACAAGTTACTGGGTTCGGTGTAGGGGCAACTGGGTGAAATTTCATGACCTGTGATATAGAGGCTGTCAGACTAAATGATTTAATAGTCCTCCTGGCCTTACAGTCTATGAATCTCAGAAAAATTCAGTGTGGCATGGAGAACAGCCTCTGCTATTTTCAGGGCTGCCCAGAGTGGGGGGCAAGTGGGGCAATTTGCCCCAGGCCCCGCAGGGCCCCACGAGAGTTTTTGGGGGCCCCTGGAGCAGGGTCCTTCACTCGCTCTGGGGGCCCCGGAAAACTCTCGCGGGGTCCAGGCCCCCGGAGTTTCTTCCGCTCTGGGTCTTCAGCGGCAGGGGGTCCTTCCACTCCGGGACCTGCCGCCAAAGTGCTGGGTCTTCGGCGGCAATTCGGCATCAGGGGCCCCCTGCCACCGAAGACCCCAGACCCCCTGAATCCTCTGGGCGGCCCTGGCTATTTTACTGTGTAGCCTGTTTGATCTCAAGAATCAACAGTGGCCAAGGGGGGTGATACAGGGGAGCAATTTAAAATCCAAAGGGGCTAGCCGGGGCAGAGCATGAGCCCTGCAGGGGAGGGGTGGATCTAGCAGTCACTTCACAGGGCCATTTGGCAGGATGTCAGCCTATTGGGCAAAGATGGTGGGGAGGCAGAGAGACTCTGACATCAGACATATAAGGTGGGGTAATCTTGTAGACGGTTGTGACTTTGCAGCAACAAATCTTTCTTGTGGCTCTCCTTGGAACATTTGTGTTCACATACCTGAGAGTGAGCAAGGCACCTCTCTGGAGTGTTCTCCTTTCCTAATGCTGATTTTGGTTGACAGCCTGTACACAAAGGACATCAGTTAAGAGCCTGATTGAGGTTTGGAACCTGTTCAATCTGATCCATCTATTGCCTGCTGAGCTCTAGGCGTAGGAAACACTAGGTTAAGATGACAGAAAAATTGCCCACCTGGGACTCTGTGCCTTAGAATTCTTAGGGCCATTTGGAGTTTGTCCTTTTGTGATTCCCTTTCCCTCCCTTCCCTTCTTCATTCTTCTTTTTTCCTTTTTCCCTCTCCCCCTGCCTTCATTAGGAGGGCAGCGCTGCTCTTCAGCTCTCATTGTGGGAGGCCCTCACAAAGAGGTGCAGCTTGTCTACTGCTCTGACAGTGATCCCCTTCAGTGATGAGTGCCTCTTTTGAGCCATTGGATGGCAATTCTTGGCCTCTAGCCACTGAGGTTATCAACACTGATTGACCAAGCATGGCCTTATTATTGAGTCAACAAGAAGGAGATCTGGGTCCTTGTAATTCTCTTTTAAGAATGAGCAAATCATCCATAACAGATCATGTGATTAATCTGGCTCCAACAACTGTCTGTGAGCAGTTAAGGGTTTTAGCCAGTTACTGATCCATGAGAGGATCTTCCCTCTTACCCCATGACTGCTTACTGGTGAGGCATGATTTTTCTTTACAAAAGCTGTGTTGACTCTTCCCCAACGTATGTTCATCTATGTGCTTGGAAAATCTGTTCTTTACTATAGCTTTCACCAATTTGCCTGGTACTGAAGTTAGCCTTACTGGCCTGTAATTGTCAGAATCACCTCTGATTTAAAAAAAAAAAATCATCTGTATCCCATCCTCCAGTCATCTCATACAGAATCTGATTTACATGACAGGTTACATACCACATTTAGTAGTTCTGCAATTTCACATCTGAGTTCCTTCCTTTTGAGCTTGCTCTTTAAACCATGCCCTTAGTGTTTTCCTGCAATGAATTCTTCTGGACAGGATTCCCTATAGAACCCTCTTACCCATTCCATGGCAGGTGTAGCCCTGGGTTCCATGGCTCTCCCTTCTCTTGCAGACTCTGCACATGGCCTTGGTGGTATACATAGATGTAATCCTGATGAGTCTAATGATATTGATCCTCAACACAGATATACTCCAGTAAGTGCTTTGTAGAGGTGACTATGATAGGGAGGGGAGGGTGAGTTGCATAGTAGAAAGTGGAATATCCATGTTTCCATTGTGTCTTCTTCAGTATTTTGTCCTATTTGAAGTTCTTACTTCTTTAATCGGTTCTTTATTTTAATAACATGCTCATTCAGCGAACTCAGCCTGGAAGAAACATATGCCACATAGTGAAAATGCATAGACAGCTGTGCATTTACAATAAAACTGACAGTGGTTCTCAAACCTTCATGTTA
Source organism: Mauremys mutica (assembly GCF_020497125.1). Classification (NCBI taxonomy): domain Eukaryota; kingdom Metazoa; phylum Chordata; order Testudines; family Geoemydidae; genus Mauremys; species Mauremys mutica. The sequence goes on along the minus strand of NC_059072.1, from coordinate 185,287,093 downwards.
AGAAGCACAGAGATCCTTCTATTGCCAGTCTGACAATCCCGTCCCTTGTGACATTCTCCTAAGCAAAGTAGGGAAATATGGATGAAATTACTATACGGTGGGTTCATAACTGGTAGAAAGACCACACTCAAAGAGGTCTATGTTATACATCTTCAGTGTTTTGGCAATGAAGGCTGTTCTTTGTTACAGTCTTTGGTCATTGTCAAGAAGAGTTCTGAAATTCCATGACCCAAACTTCAGTCTGTGAATTTTTGTTTTATTTCAACTGCTGAGTTGGCTGACCAGCCAGAAGCAGTAGCCTGACAGGTATGGAAAGGGCAGACTCTGTGTAGGGGTTCCTTTCCAGACCCCTTTCCCTAGATTGGGGAGAGCAGCACTATGCCTAAAACGTCTGCTCTGTCACCCCAGGAGGATGCGAGCTCCATATCTGCCCTGGTCTGTGGAGAAAGATCATCACCCTAATGCCTCCTGTGTGCAAGGTTGTGACTAAGGACTGCCAGCAGCATGCTCTGCCTGTTCCTGTCACCACTTCCCCATTGCCTTAGGATTCTGGGTTAAATGTTAAAGGAGAGGCTGAACAATCTGCACTATGAATGGATTTAAGAGAGAGAGGTTTGTGCACAGCCTTTCACAGTCTCTCGCCCAAGCAGCTTTTGCCGCACTGGTGCAACAGAGGCCACAAGCACAGCAGCTGACACGGGTGCAGGATTTGTATTTGGAATTCTCCTTCTCCTAGATGCACTGCAGACCCGATTTACCTCCTTCCAGAGTTTTTCTTCACCCCAGTGAAAGGCTCCAGCAGCGGGGAGCTGCCAAAGCCCTTCCCCTCTGCCACAGCCTTTCACTGATATGTGTAACTACATACCGCAGTGGGAACACACCCTGTTTTTCATTGCAGCATGTAGCTACGTGTGCAGTATATGCCACTGCCAGTAGTCTGTAGCATGGACAGACCCTCTGTCAAACTTCAGTTGTTCAGGTTCAAATTTTCCATCCTGGGGTCTTTGTTTCAGGCTGAATGTTTCTGTAAAATTACAGCTAAATGGGCCTACAATTTCCAAGAAGCCAAGGTGAAAAATGTGGTGATATTTTCTTTGAAAAGCTCTAGCATGCCCTTTTCTGGAGCAGGGACTTGAAATGTGCCTGGGACTGGCGTTTGTGTCAGGGTTGTACCTTCTCCCATCACCATGCAACTCTACCCAAATTTAGCTCAGTGATAAGCCTTCCAATAACTCAATAACTGAGTTCCAATAATAGCAGTTCGCGCCCGCTCTGAAAATAAAGTTGATGAAGGTAATTAGGTTGCTATATGTAAACTTCTGTAAAACATTTGGTTTGGGATTGAATGATATTTTAATTAAAAAACTAGATTACAAAGTCAACATGGCACACATTAAAAACTGCTTAATTGATGTGTCTCAAATAGCATAGGAACAAGAAGAGAGCCCTATGCGACCTCAGTAGACACACACCTGCTCGAAGATAGTTCCTTATTTACAATTACATTTTAACATTTGTATCAATGACCTGGAGGAAAACAAAATATTTACTGATAAGTTTCCAGATGATATCAAGATTGAAGGAGTTGTAAACAACAAAAAGGACAAGTTACTGAGTGATCTGGACTGCCTGGTAAGCTGGGTGCAAGCAAAGAGTATAGATTTTAATATAGCCAAAGCTAGGGAGATGGTGTGGTCTAGTAGACGGAGCACTAGACTGAGCTAGGTATTATTTCTTACAGGATGGGGGCTCTAGTCTGGAAAGCATTGACACTGAAAAGGATTTAGGGGTCATTGTGGAAAAACAATTCACCATAAGCGCCATGTGTAACACTGTGGGTTAATGGGACCTTTGAATGTGTACGCAGATAAATAGCAAGCAGGAGAAGGGAGGTCTTATTATCTCTTTTGGGCACTAGTCCAACTGCTATAGGAATATTGTGTCCAGTTCTGGTGTCCACAATTCAAGAAGGTGGCTGATAAAGTAGAGAAGGTTCAGAGAAGAGCCATGAGAATGATTAAAGGATTGGAGAACGTGCCTTATAGTGATTGAGCTCCATGAGTCTCTTTAGCTTAACAAAGAAGTTTAAGGGGTGATTTGATCAGTCTATCAATACCTACATGGGGAACAGAAATTTGTCAATAGAGAGCTCTTCACTCTAGATATAACAAGATCCAGCAGGTGGAAGTTGACGCTAAGCACATACATTTTTAACAGTGACAGCATATAAGCACTGGAACAATTTACAAAGGGTTTTAGTGGATTTTCCATCACTGCAAATTTGTAAATCAACACTGAATGTTTTTCTAACAGGTATGCTGTAGTTCAAACAGGAATTAATTCATGGAAGTCCTATGGCCCGTGTCATATAGAAAGCCAGACTAGATGATCTCAGTGGTCCCCACTGGATTTACAATATATGAATCAGTAGAGCTTTCATAGCATCTAAATTCTCTGAAGATTCCATCCATACTAGGTATACTACAGCCTGAGGCAGAGAAGGAATTACCCTGCAATTGTAACCCCATCATCCAGTAGTCATCAAGTAGTGGTCTGGTCCCAAGAAACAACTCAGAGCATCACCAGAGAGATGCTTACTACCAGCAGTCCTCAAATGCAAGTCTGACAATTTATCACATGGAAAGCACCTCCACATTTGTGGCACATAGATACACAAAGACACACATGTAGTAGTAGTAGTAGTAGTAGTGTGTGTGTGTGTGTGTGTGTGTGTGTGAGAGAGAGAGAGAGAGAGAGAGAGAGAGAGCGAGAGAGAGCATATAGACATGCAAAGTAAAATGCAGCTTACATGCAAAGTCACCATTACAGAAATTATTGCAAGTAGACTTTTTTTTGGCCCTTAGGATGGAAGGCCCACAAGCACTCTTTAATGTTCAATCCATTGTCTTCATGAGCTTGTATTGATAACATAATCCAGTTGTGAGGTGTAATAAAAAGGGATGTTAACCATACTTCTCATTTTTTTTCACAGCATGTAAAATAACTATAACTTAATTAAAGTGACATCTTAGGCCATGAACTATACATATCTTTTTATATCTGACAATTCTACCATGAAATGTCCTCCTGACTATAATCATTTATCGGGTTTTAATATTGATCTCCCAAGCTGTAAATACATTTTTCTAAACAAAACTGCTTGCATATAAATATGGTGCTTTAAAGAGTGCCTGTGTGCTTCAAATAAATTGACTCTTGCTTGTGTTGTATAAATTGAGGCTGAACTGGGCCCAAGATAGGGGCAAAGTGCAGATATTGTATTATTCCTGCAGTATAACAGCAAAATTATAATATGATAGCATATTTATTTCATTCTATGCTTACATTTAAAGTTGCTACACTATGGCTGCCAAAGTTAACTATGCTCTACCATGCATATATTATAAGGAGAGCTAACTGAAAAAAAAATCCTGGAAATTTTCACTTAATTTTTTGTGCTTAACTTTAAGCATGTGCTTAAGTGCATCCTATTCAGAAAAGCATTTAAGCACATGCTTAAAACCTCAGCATGTTCTTAAATTTCATTGACTTCTGAAGGAATAAGGACCAGCTCCAAATCCATTTAAAAATCAATAGGCTTCCTTCCTTGTACTTAATAGACTTTGGATCAAGCCTTATGTTCTTTGGTGATCAGGGACCAGCTGAGAACATCAATCGACTCTCCTTTATGACCCAACCCACAGATTAGCTCAGATATCCAGATGTGACATGCTAATTTATGAAGAAATACTGCCTCTATCCATAGCTGTGGAGGACTAAGCGGAACTGGTGTGGTTGCACTGAACAATGAGGACAAGGTTAGGGTAGCCAATTTCCCTACATATTGCAGAGCCCAGCTCTAATGGGGCTTCCTGTACACAACAGGGTTTAGGGGCATGCAGTATTGACAGGAGGTGGGATTAAAGTTGAGGCTAGTGAAATCATCGCTTTGTTGATACACCAGCTTTTCTTCTCCACAGAGTAGAGACTTAAGAACAATGGTAGATACTCTGGTATGAGGACAGCAGTAATGGCTGCAAAGCAGCATGCTTGCCTCTCTAGGTATGTCTATACTGTCATCAGACGTATGACTGCAGCTCGTGCAGACATACCCCAGCTAACTTTATTCTAGCTAGCTGTGGTACTGATAGTAGTCAAGCTAACTGCACAAGTAAAAGTCTGCCATGGAGCACAAGTATATATTTGGGTGGCAAACCCTACACTTCTTTGCTATTGGCACCCAAGCTAGTTAGCTTAAAGCAAGCTCACCTATGCCTACACATGCTGCAGTCACACTCCAGTTGCAAGATAGACACACCCTGAGCGGGGTGAGGGCTGTAATGGTCCCCATTGGTCATACTCTTGTTACTCACCCATTATGTCTAGCACTGGGGATGTGGGCATATGCCATCCCCTACATTGCTCATAGAGTCCCCTACACCAACTCCATCTAAGATTCAGCCTTGAATACATTAGTAAAGGGGGCTCACTCAACTTTGTTTTGTCACAAATCCCAATATCAGTCTCTTTGTCTCTCTATTAAATCAATGTCACAGCAACTGCAAAACCAAGAAAATGAGGTGATATGCAAATGAAGGCAATCCGATTGCAATGAAACTCTTCAGGCTAAATTTATTAGTACCTTGTACATCAGTCAGTGGAAGTGCATAAAAGATGTGTATCAAATTAATCCTGCATTTTTATAAAGCCTAACATTTACAGTACCTATAATATCCTTATGCATAAACTTTAATGTGAATTGCCAATGTTTGCAATTATCTGGAAAATAGCACACTCATGATTATTAAAGCAAATGCATAAACCTAGAATGACAGAAAACACAATTTTATTGCTATGAAGAGATAATGTAATGTATGAAATCAGGATAGCATGCTCAGAGGATGGTTTTCAATCATTCCTATGAACACTGAAAACCCGTTCTACGGAACTTCAAAAGGAGAGTGTTTGACTTGTGAGCAATAACCCTTTCTGTGTAGATTCCCTTTGCATGTGGAAAGTAACTGTAGAATGTCTACCTACTGTCTTCTGCAGGGAGTTATAGAAGATGTTGACAACACAGAGTTTTTTATATAGAGAGATAAAAGGGAGAACTTATTCAAGTTCAAAACAAAACTGGAGACCATAGACAAATTTTCCAAACTTAAGTGCTTAAGTCTTTAAATACATATTTAGGCACCTAAGCAGGTAGCATCTATTTTCAGCATACTCAGGGACTTGCAACTCTCTCTGAACTAAATGAAAGCCAGAAGTGTTCAGCACCACTGAAAATCAGGTCACTATTTAGGTGCCAAAATATAGATTTAGGGCCATGATTTTTAGAAATGCTGAGCATTCACAACTCTATCTGAAGTCAATGAACTCTGTGGGTGGTCGGTACCTCATTCACTGCCTAACTTGGAACACCCAGTATGTAGATAATAGAATCATTCATGTTAGATATGGAAGAGACCTCTCTGATCAACACTTATCATCTTTCCAGAACAGGATATGGTGCAGGTGAAGGAGCCAGAAACCTTTATTCACGTTGAGTAACATGTTACCCAACAATTAATGCCACTGACATCAATAGGAGCTTGTGTGAGGAAGATACTATTCAATATGAACAAAGATATCAGAATTTGGCCCACAGTAAATAATGTTAAATATTATTTAGGAAGCAAATGGATTACATCGTGCAATTCTTACTCATGACAGTGAGCCATGACTCTTACAAGGAGTACTAACATCAATGATACTTGAACAAGTGCTGAAGTAAGGATTGTAAAATCTTAACCTATGTGATGTTAAACAGATATAAAAAAATTTATTAAAGCTAATATTAAGTAATATGTATTATGTAATACTCAGGTTAAAGAAAGAGCTTCTATACATCTGGGTATTATGCTTAAATTACCCCAAAAGTACAAAGTTTGGTTTAAAAAGTCATAAAATACATATAGTCTGTAGTCTGCAATATCATAAATTAAGGTTAATGAATTTAACAATACAGTTTAAATATTAGCATCCAAATATTTGGACACATCGGTCATAAAAAGTTATACTAAGAGTAGCTTGTGAAAAGCAAATATAGGTTGTCCCTCAGTAAATACAAGCCACCAGAGAAGTATTTCAGTTACTTTCCTGACTTTGCTTCTTAATGGCACTCTAGCTCATTTCTCCTGGCATTGCCAATGTCTGGTGATATGTACTAAATAGATGTCCCTTGACCACCTGATGGTGTCCAAAACCATGAGTCACCACATCAAACGAGCATAGCACTGACCAATTCCATATTCCAACAACACTTGCTCATTACTGAGATTCCATGTGCCCAGGGCTTCAACTATCAGCATGTGTGTTTGAACTTCACAACCCTTAGCTCTCAAGGGATCGGCCAAAGGAGTGTATTTCTCCATCTTTTGAGCCTGGACATCACAGAAGGTCAGGATCCTATTCTTAAAAGGAACTGTGACATCCACCATGAGGATCCTCTTCTGTTCTTCATCAGTGATGATGGGTGGTGGCAGTTGACTGTCCATTCCAGGGATAGACAAGTTGATGGCAACCTTCCCCATGGGTGGCAGGATGGCTTTGACTGGCAAACTTGGATGGCATTGTAGCGGAGCTGCCAGATTCAGGAATGGGGCTTGCAGTTACATAAGACATGGGGTAATATCTCATTGGCATAGCTGCCCTTTATTCATCACTTGACCCAGTTCTCATGGTAGATTGTTCCATTCAGAGGGATGCAATTGAGCCAGGCCCTGTGGATGAATGTTGGATTGGTTGAAACTGCCCCTAGGGAGAAAGTGGTTCCTGCCCTCCCACTTGCACATGTCCTCGAAGGCCATGCCCTGGTCCATCTTCTGTCTCGGGTTTTCCATGTACTACAAGTGGATGGCATCCTTCAGGGTCCTCTCCCGCATGGTTCTATCTCTAGGAGTGATGATTGTGTGCTCCGTATTCTTGACCTATGGCACCAGGACTTCCTCTCACCACATCCAATGGCAGCTGATACCCTTCTCCAGCAGTCAGGTAGCATTGTGGGCACGAGTCCAAAGCGAAGCAAAGTCTCCCCTGTCTCTTCCAAATTTGCCCTCCAGGTACATGGCAACATCTTGGCTGGAAGGGGTCATGGCGATTTGCTTCCTGATAAAGTCATGCACAGCACTCTCTGTGATGTTCCTCATCGTAGTGTCCGAGAACATCAGAAGGCAGAATGCATAACTGATCGCTGCAACGTCACACAGATCACCCATTCAAAGGACTTGGCGCCACCCTGCTTGTGCAAAATGTGCACCAGTTCATTATTGGCCCTCTGGGGAAGAAACAGCCACTTCTTCACCAACTACCTTATGGTGTTTGCTTTTGCAGAGGTAACTTCACCACGGCAGATCCCCTCAGGACAAATGAAATACAGGAAAGCATTCAAGGCATCAATCTTCTGCCATGGGGTCAGCAGTGAGGAGTTAATCTTGGCCACATCCCATTGGATCTCAGCAATGGTATCCTTGGGCATCTGCTGGACACGAAAACCTGATGGTGTGCCAAGATATTGGTACTCTTGCCCATCTTCAAGAAAGTTCATGGGCTCTCGCTGGATCTGAAATGGTGTCACCTGGACAGAGTCCCGTCTAAAGCCATCAGTATGCAGGGATGTGCACTTCCTAGCATTAAAGTGGAGTCCCATCCAGTTGGCAGCCTGGCTGGTGATATCGACCATCTGTTGTAGACTCTCAGGGTTATCTGCAATCAGGACCAATTTGTCTGCATAGGCCATCACGTTCACCCTGTTATAGGGTTGCCAGGCATCCGGTTTTCAACTGGAAAGACCAGTCAAAAAGGACCCTGGCAGCTCCAGTCAGCACCATCAATTGGCCATTAAACGTCTGGTCAGCAGCACAGCGGGGGCCTGGGACTAAGGCAGGCTCCCTGCTTGCCCTAGCTCCACGCAGCTCTCAGAAGGGGCTGCCAGGTTCTTGCAGCCTCTAGGCACGTGGGTGGCCAGGGAGGCTCCACGCGCTGCTCCCATCCCTAGTGTGGGCTTCGCAACTCCCATTGGCTGGGACCTGTTACCAATGGGAGCTGAGGTGGCAGCATGCTGAGCCTCCCTGGACTCCCGTGCGCCTACAGGCTGCAGGAACCTGGCAGATGCTTCCTGGGAGCCATGGTAAGCGCTGACAGGACCCTGCACTCCAACCCCCTGCTTAGCCAGGAGTCCCCTCCTGCATCCTCAAACTTCTTATCCCCAGCCCCACCCCGGAGCCCTCACCCCCCTCTGCATCCCAATCACCTGTCCCAGCCCAGACCCCTCTCCTGCACCCCAAACCCTCATCCCCACCCCCACCCCAGAGCCTACACTACCAGCCAAAGCCCGCACTCCGTCCCGCACTCCGAACCCCTTCGCCCCAGCCCAGAAGCCCCTCCTGCACCCCAAACCCCTCATCCCTGGCCCCACCCCAGAGCCTGCACACCCAGCCGGCATCTTCACCCCTCACACACACACCCAACGCCCTGCCCCAGCCCAGAGCCCTCTCCCACACCCTTAACCCCTCATTTCTGGCCCCATCTGGAGCCCACATGCCCAGTCCAGAGCCCATCCCCACCCTTTGGATACCCATACAAGTCCAGGAAGAGCCTGTACCACTTTAAGAGCCATAGATCTATTTGTAGATTATAACACAGGAGACATCTTTCCAGTATTTTGGATGGCTGTTGTCTAGCAATGTGCTACAGTGCCCGGAAATAATTTTGGTAGTACCAAACTTCTCAGTCAACTTTCTATGGCACAGTCCTTGTACTGAATCATGAGTATTATACTTGTGTGTTCTGTTATTTTACATTTTCAATTAGAATGTTACTTGTAAAGTAACTGACCAGGCCACATGTCATCTTCATAATGTAAATTTTTATAAAAGTATCCACAAGGTAAAACTGAAAGGAGGATTTTTGGACTTTAAAAATATTTTACAACATCCTTCATGTGCCTGCACAAATATTCTACCCATTCTTTTACAGATTATTTAATGTCTGCCACGCCACGAGTCAAGAACCAGTTGGTACTGTAGTTATATTATCAAGTGTATCAATGTTTGATAAATATGAACTCCAGTTTAATTTATGAGAGGACAGGAGAGTGCAAGACCTTGATATAAATGATACATGAGTGACCAAGGTCAAAAACCATAATAGACTTTTGTGTTTAGAGTGTTTAAATAATAACTCATAATCAGTACAGATAGGGGAGAAAATGGAGGTCAAATGCTGGTAGGAGGATTGAAACAATAAGTGCAGGTGTTAATTCAAACTGACAAAGAGTAAATATTATTTCAGTGAATGGCACATATTCCAGACTTTTAATTTTTTGTCAGATACAGTAAAAATCTCTCTCTCACACACACAGTTTCAGACCGCATCCACTCACCATTGCAATAAGGCTCGATTCCTGCTTTCATCATCTTTAGGCTGAATTATCTTCTACCCAAACAAAATAAAAGCTTAGTTATTTTCCAAATAATTAAAAATGGCTTCTGTCTTGCTAGAGGCTTCCACACTTCTCTACTGTGTGAATTTTGATTAATAAGTCTTTTGTTGAAAGGCATTTTTAGTAAGAGGGAACTCAAGGGAATCTTCTCCTGTGAAATTTGTTTAATAGTGTAAAATGGTATATATTTCAGAATTCAATTATGCACATGAAAGAAGAGAAGAGTCTCTTGCCAAAGAAAATGGCACTGAGTGCACTTGCTGGAATTCTTTATCATTTGTTTACTTAAAATACATGCTGAGGGTATTGACTGTGCAGCACATAAAAAGGTTTTCTAAGTGAGGAGCCTGTGTTCATACACATATGGATGTTTGATGTGTATGATCCATGGCACAGGGCAAGATCTCAGGAATAGGGAGACCCTCAGACAAAGCATCCATGCAATATACATGCACAAGAAAGGAAAACAAGGTGTTCATTCAGGGGAAAGAAAAATTATCCTAAACCACTTGACACGGACAAAGTCCACTCTGGAGTCTGCAAGATTGCAAAAAAAATCCAAAAATTAGATATTCTGTACTGTAGCAGTAAACATCAATTAACTCCAGAATAGCTGATCAGCAACATTAATAAGCATCACAAAGTGTGAAAGCTGGCTATGAGGGAAATGTTATTGTGACTGCTGATCATTCCTGGTGACTGATATAGTGTCTTAAGGCCAGACTTTCAAAGATATTTTGGCAACTAATTATGCAAATGTGAAATTTTCAAAGGTACCAAAACACATTTGAAACTCCCACATGGCACCTGTCTGCATCTTTAGTTGCTAAATACATTTGAAAACCTGACCCTTAATTCTTCTATGCAAGGGTATCACAAGTCAGTACCAATTACCCCTTATTCTGTGTTTAATTGCTCTTTGATTTAAAAAAAAATGTATATCTGAAAACCTTCCCTCTACCCAAAGCAGAAGCAAAAGTTTCTAATGTATTGAGCCCAATTCTCTATAGCCTTACACCTGTGCAAGAGTAAGCAAAGTGTGTGTGAAATGATACCAAATCAGCATGGCAGCATTTTATACACACTTTGAACTGGTAAAAAGACCCCCATCCTGCAACTAGTTCCATGTGGGTAGAAATCTGTATTTGCCTCAATCACCTCAAAGTTTATGGGGCTCTGTGCAGCTTCAGCAATCCTTTTGTGGGGAGCCAGTTGCAGGATTAATGCCTGAATGTCTACAGAAGGCAAAAGGCAATGGAGAATCAGGCCCACCCCCAGGTATGTCAGCGTTTCACACTGACCTTTTTAGTGCTGTATTCTGTTCTCTGTCCCACCTTGGTTTCCTCTCTCCTGTTGTCTCTGTCCAGACTGCTGTTCCCAACCCCAGGTCCTATCTTCCTGCCCACTTAGTTATCAGGTTATATTTCTTTAAGACATCTTTGCAGTCAGGAAAGCTTGAAATTAAACTTTAAAATAAATTCTGTAATAAAATAAAAATCAGAAATTAAAAAAATCAATTAATTTCTAGGACACACATTAGGGTGGTAAAAATGCTTGAGCTTTGTCGATAATACAGCTTCCACTGTTCCTATCACTAGTGGAGCTGCATCAGTAATTAATTATGGGCATAGGCGGCAGGTTCGTATAATTTTTGGTGGGGCCCAAAATGGTGGTCCCCCCCCCCTCTCTCACCCTGTAAGCTGATATAAAATGAAGCTACAATGCGTCAGCACCACAAGATTACAAGGGTCAATTAAAAGTGGAAAGTCAGAAGCAGCCTGCTTCAATATACAGTATTAAATTTTGTTGCACCTGTTGTAACAAAGTGGGAATGTTCTTAATGTTTTCTCTGAATACTCTGTGGGTGCCTCAGTTTCCCCTGCAAAGTGCCAACTGACGGTGTTGGGGACAAAGAGATCAGGTGGCCTCCTTGTCCGGAAGAGACACAAAGGCCAGATGAGGGAGTGTCAGTTTGGAGCTGGCTGGGGAAATCGGGAGAGGCCCAGAACTTGGGTCTGGGCTCCCCACCCCCCAAGATGGACCTGACTGAGGGGTCCTGTTTTCTGTACCTACACGCTCTGTTTTAGACTGTATCCCTGTCATCTAATAAACCTTCTGTTTTACTGTCTGGCTGAGAGTCACATCTGACTGCGGAGTTGGGGTGCAGGGACCTCTGGTTGCCCCAGGACCTGCCTGGGCAGACTCGCTGCGGAAAGTGCATGGTGTGGAAGGGCATGCTGAATGCTCCGAGGTCAGACCCAGGAAGGTGTAAGCTTCTTGCCCTGGAGACAGTATGCTCAGACAGGAGGCTCCCCCAGAGTCCTGACTGGCTTTATATGGAGTTGTTCCAAAGCATCACAGCATCCCCTTCCACACCATGCGCTTCCCAGAAGTCTGCACAGGCACTGACACTCCCTCCTCCGGCCTTTGTCTCTTTTCCAGGCATTAGGAGGCCACCTGATCTCTTTGTTCTCCAACACCTTCAGTTGGCACCTTGCAGGGGGGTGGCCCAGGCCATCAGTTGCCTGGAGGCAGGGTTGCAGCCATTATCTGTGCAGACGGCATCACACTGGCCCTCTAGGGCTTTACAACAATCACACCCCCTTATCCCACCATCTAGAGCCTTAAGAAATGCATTGGGGAAACTGAGGCACACAGACAGTATTCAGAGAAAACACCTGTATACGACCAGTTACATACTTTGAAGGGTGTAAAATAATCAAATATTGTGCTAAATACAATGATACTCCAAACACCTTCAGTTGGCACCTTGCAGGAGAGTGGCCCAGGCCATCAGTTGCCTGGAGACAGGGTGTCGGCCATTCTCTGTGCAGACAGCATCACACTGGCCCTCTAGGGCTTTACAACAATCACACCCCCTTATCCCACCATCTAAAGCCTTAAGAAATGCATTGGGGAAACTGAGGCACACAGACAGTATTCAGAGAAAACACCTGTATACGAACAGTTACATACTTTGAAGGGTGTAAAATAATCAAATATTGTGCTAAATACAATGATACTCCAAACTGACCACCAAATTTAAGTTGCACATTTTTCCCCTCAGGTGAGGGTTCTGGGGTGGGGCTGGGGATGAGGGGTTCACAGTGCAGGAGCATGCTCAGTGCTGGGGGTGCAGGCTTTGGGGTGAGGCAGGGCTGAGGATGAGGAACTTGGGGTGCAGACAGGCTGCCCCAGGGCTAGGGCCAGAGAGGACTCCCCATCACCACCACTGGCAGCAGCAAGCTCCAGGGGAGGGACCCCTCCTCTGCCCCCCTGTCCCCACAGCACACTCACTCTGCACCACAGTCACTGCACATGCTCCTAGGGCCCCTCAGGTCCAGAAAGCTCACTCCCCTCCCCTATGATGGGTACTGGGGGGGGGTTGCCATCACAGGTGGCCTTCCATGCTGCCCCTCACCATAACTTCACTGTGGATGGGGGATGGGGCTGCCCCTTGCCCAGCATGGGGCAGAAGTGGGGTAGGCAGGGTGGTGGCTGGCTATGGGACGGGGGAGCAGGGTGTCATAAAATTCATCCAAGCCCCAGCTGCTCAGGTCTAGGAAGCCTCCCTCTCCCATCCCTCCTGTGGCGGGTGGGTTGGTGGGTGCTGGGGGAGGGGGCATTGCCTTCACATGTGGCTTCCTGCCTCCCCTGTGCAGCCTGCTGCGCCTCACTGGGGGTAGGAGTCGGGGCTGGAGCTGGGACTGGGGGGGAATCATAGGGTCAAACACTCAAACATAATAAAAAAAATCATAGGGTCAAACACTCACGGAAGCCCCAGCAGGCTGCTAAGGTGAGCGATGTCCCTCTCCTGGCTGGAAGTCCCGTTCCCATCTCCTCCAGGTAGGGGCAGGGGAGGGGAGAAGAAGCCCCCTCCACTCCCCTCCCCCTCTACAGCAGCAGTTAGTTAGCATTGTTCTTATGCTAATGTTGCAGCTGTAGCCTTAGGCTACGGCAGCAAAAGCAAGGGAGAGAGACACTCGCTGTGCGCTGTCTTTACATTCAGGCAGGGAAACTTCGGGGGGGAAAAACCTAGCTCCAATATTGGTGGAGCAGAGCCCATGATTATGAATGTTCCTGGGGCTTTAGCTCCAAGAGCCCATATAAGTTGGCGCCCATGATTATGGGTTAAAAGTTTGTTGGTGTACATTCATCCACACAAACTATGCAAAGTGAGATAAACTAGAAGCAAACACTTTGAAAAATGACTCCTACCCAAGCATGCAAATGAGAGCACTGGTCATGCATATGAGAGAAAAGACTAATGTACAGTGATGTCTCGGGGAGGGAATATACAGGGAATTTCTTTTTATTATTTTTTTAAATTTTTTTATCTACAGTATAGAGGACAGAATGAGACACCATCAACAAGTGACTATCTCAATACTTTGGTCATTTTCCCACAGGCTTATCAGGAATGATTTTTTAAATGCTGAACAGTATTTCATATTACAACACGTTAACCTGTAGACTGTTCATTTTTTCATTCTGTGGTCCACGTTTTATGCGCACGTTTCTTGGCCCTTAATTATTCAATTAAAGCAGAACACCTTCACTAGGAGAAATGGCAAAAACCCCACATCAGACTATCTCATAGCTCAGTGGCTAGGATACTCCTCTGAGAGGTGGCAGATCCCTGTTCAAATCCCTTTGCCCTCTGTGGAGGAGGGGGTAACTTAGGGTGACCAGATGTCCTGATTTTATTGGGACTGTCCCAATATTTGCTTGTTTGTCCCACGTCCCGACCGATGTTCAATCAGGACACTGGACAAACAAGCAATTTTGCCCTCTGCTCCGGCGCACAGGCAGAGCCCGGATGGTCTCTCACTCCCCCACCCCCAGCCCCACCCCTTCCTTCCCCCATTGGAACCCTCCCCAAATCCCCGTCCTGGCCCTGCCCCCAGCCCCGCCCCCTCATTGCCCCAGTGGATCCCCGCCCTGGCCCCGCCTCTTCCCCAAGCATGCCGCATTCCTCCTCCCTCCCAGGCTTGCGCTGATCAGCTGTATGGTGGCGCAAGCCTGGAGGGAGGGGGTGGCCCCCAGCACTCACCAGTGAACTGCTCCAGTCCAGCTTCTCCAGGAAGGTGAGCACAGCCCGGCAGAGATCCTGCAGCGGCTTCCTCCGCCCAAGCCCCCGGTAGAAGGCGAGGCAGGCCTGGGCTCCTGCGCTGAACCCATGGCTCATGGAGCAGCCTGGCCCTGGCAGGGAGGGTGGCTGGGAAGCGAGCCAGGCTGCCCCGGGGATCTAGTGCAGCATGTGGGCTTGGCAGCTCCAGGCCGGGGCATGCTCAGCTGTTGCAGCCACCATAGAGTCGGGTGGAGACGGAGCTGTGCCACTTGGCAGTGGCGGGGGAGGGGGGCGCTCCTGCGGCTTTTTTTTTTTTTTGCTCTGCTGCCAGCTTTTTTTTTTCCCCTCCATCACCCACCCCCCACCCCCATCCCGATATTTCATCTTTGTCATCTAGTCACCCTAGGGAAACTTGAACTAGGGTCTCTCACATCCACTAGGCTAAAGATTATAAAGGAGTTAGTCTCCCTCCAGCTGTCTTGTTTCAGGCCTACACACAATGTAGCCACTTCCCTGCAGCCCGGATCTAGTGTACTGGCTTTCTGGATCGCATCCTCTCTCCCCATACATCCAGTAGGAGCCTAGGCACTTACCCCAGATTTTGAGGATCAGAATGGAGTTTTTGTGGGCCTAAAAGTTAGGCGTTGCAAAGCCTAAGTCCCTTTGTGGCTCTGAGCCAAAATAACTGGAGAGGAAAAAACATAATACCACATCTAATCTCCAACTTTTGCCCTTATCAAGCCCTCTTTTCCTCAAATAGCTGAGCCTTGGTGCATGCCCTGTCACCAGATTCCAGTACTAAATCAATCTTACTTAACTTCAGTAACTTCCAAAGTTTCCACTGCCCATCTGCATACAATATTCGAACCAGTCATAGATTCTCGCTAAAGAAAATAAATAATACACAGTCAGTTAATTCTTCTATTTATTTAGACTTCTTTTTTTAAAAAAAAAATCACAAAGCACACTCACCCCATGTTGGGGGCACTTTGGCATAATTTAAAGTTTGCAACACCATCTATTAAAATTGGCATAATGGAATCTCCATTCTATTATAATAATTATGTCCATAGTAAACAACAACAAACTCCAACAAGAGACATTTCAACTCTCAATCCACACCCTCCTCAAAAGACACAGGGAAAAAACAAGACATGCATCTGGAAAGTTAACACTCCCGGCTTTGGGGTAAAAAGAGGAGATGTGAGTTCCAGAGCCTAGCAGCCTTCAGTGTGTCCTGTCAGCAGTCTCCCTTATTTAACACCAGCAGGCTTTCTTCGCTTATCTCAATCATGGCAGTAGGGCATGGAAAGAGAGGTGACCTCTCAGTAACCAAGTGCCAAATCACTTGGAAAGGTTAGAAACAAAACCCTGGATTCTATCTGGAAATTCTCAGGCAGCTTGTGAATTTCAAGGACTGCTAGTATTATATATCCATCATGAGGCTGCAAGAGCCCTCCTACTTGACAGGCAAGGAGGACAATGAGGGCTCGTGAAAAAGTTTGCAGTGGAGGTTGTTTTCCTAGAGAGAGAGCTCAGATTCATTTTTTTTTAATATGAGGGAAGTTGGGTTACTGGATTTATTTTTATGGATCATATGTACTATGTTTCTTAAAGTTTCCCAAACGCACATGACTGGAGCGCGTTTATTTGAAGTTCTCATGTGCTTTTTGAATAAATCACATTAGTTCATTAATTTCATTCTGCACCAGCTTCAGCTTCCAGCTGTCTCGAGATGTAGAACTATGAAGAACATATTAAAATAGTTGCCTATCCTCGAGGAGGCAAAGGCACAGATGAGTGTGCCCAGGTCACATTCAACTTGCCAAGTGAGTAGGTTAGAGTGCTCTTGGCCATATCTGCTACCTGAGCCACAAGCAGCAGCCTGCGGTTCAACAAGATCCCTGTCTTAGAACCTGTATTATAAATGGTGGATATGATCCCTCAAGTCAAGGAATGTTGTACTGCAGAATACATGTACAATACAAAGTTCACTGGATGCAGCTCCAACCTGGGCACAACATCCTTTGAAATGACATTCCCCCTGGTGACTAAGGATTCTGTGGCCTTACTAGTCAGGGAATGTTGTGAAGCTCACTTACACCAGTAGTGCAGACAAGACCTAAGTCGATTTAAGTTATGCTACTCCAGCAATGTGAATAATGTAACTGGAGTCAACGTAGTTAGGTCAAATTACTGTGGCGTCTACACTGTGCTGCATCGATGGCCGCTGCTCTCCGGTCGACTTACTTTAATCTTCTTGGGAAGTTGGATTACTGGAGTTGAATGGAGAGCACTCTGCCATCGATTTAGCAGGTCTTCACTAGACCTGCTAAATCGACACCTGCATTGATTGCAGCAGCGTCAATCGCCCTGGTAGTGAAGAGCAGCCGTTAGTGAAGCATGTGGTTTTTTTCTTTGGACCAGGAAACCCAAAATCTCAGAGAGGGTTTTGTTTGTTTTCAACTAGATGAAAGGATTAAATTATTTAATTATCTGTCTTTGGTGAATTTCTGTGCAAATATTTTCATCGGGCTAACCAGGCCCACAATGTGTTTTCCACAGCACACCTGCCTTAAAATGTACTGACTTGGGGTACTGATCCAAAGCCACAGAGGTCAGTCAAGGTGGGGGGGTGTCTTTCCATTTACCTCAGTGGGTTTTGGATCAGGCATTTACAGACTCTCATTCACACATGCAAAAATGTTATATTTAGATGCTAAATTTTTCAATAGAAGTTTAGTTGCTGGACAGTACTTTTATATTTCATCACAAGCTGTATGCCTGTAATTTTATGCTAGAGAGCTTGTTACATTGGAAAATCAGTCAAGCTTCAATTTCATGGTTTATCAAAGTTTCAGAAGTCACCTGTTCCAACTGAAGGTTCAAACGCTTACTCATTCAAGGAATCCCTGGTAGTTATTTGTGTAACAGTTTGTATGATTTCTCCACAAAATAATAAGCAGTAATCTTTATAGGCTCGAGCCAATTCCCATTGAAGTCAAAGGCAGTCTTTTCATGGATGCCATATCAAGTTCTGAAAGTCCAGGAGCTGCTGCTCCTTTTTGCAATTGATGCAGAAGATGTCAATTTAGCGAGTCACTGCTTCCTGGGCTGCTTCAAGGGTTCCACTACCTGATCCAGCTGTAGTGATTTCAGGGTGGGGGCTTGAGCTGGCATTAGTTATGTCTTTTTAGAAAGAACGCCTAGAAAATTGAACCTGACCCTTTCAGGGTATGTTCACACCGCAATTAAAAACTGGTGGCTGGCCCATGTCAGCTGATTCAGGCTCAGGCTGTGGGACTATAAAATTGTGGTGTAGACGTACAGGCTCTGGGACCCCATGGACTCTGGGACATGATAGTTTTACAACCCCACAGCCTGAGCCCTGTGAGTGCAAGTTAGCTGACATTGGCCACCAACATACTGCCCTCCACACCGGTATTTTGCCAGTGAAACATATGTTGGGTAGGGGTATGTTTCTTCAAACCCCTGACTGACAAAAGTTTTACCAACAAAAGTGCTAGTTGTAGATATAACCTTAGTTGGAGAGTAGTCTCAACCTCAGTCCTCCTTTGGCCATTAAGAGTTCCTGATGTATTCTTGGCCACTGCCCTCCTCCCCAGCTGGCCACTCACTGTCCTCAGACAGACAAGTCTAAGGATTCTAGCAGGTCAGTGCTACCATGGCGGCTTCAGGGGTTCCACTATGTGATACTGCTGTAGTGATTTCAGCTGTATTTGCTGGGTGGGGAGATCTGTATTAGAGTCCATTAGGTAGCCTGCTGATCTCTGTCTGTGGCTTAAGCCTAAAATGCCTGGCTCTGCTGCTGCTTTGCACCATCCATCCCCTTGAAGGTGCTGCCACCACTTCTGTGCCAGCCACATGCACTGTCCATTGTTCAGCAGGCTCGTTGCAGTTCTTATAGAAGGATCAGTAATATCTAGGGCCCTTGACAGAGTCCTTCCCACCACAGTGACATTCCCAGTAAAAATAGTCTAGTTTTTTTAGTTCCAGATAGGCTCCTTAACCCAACTGTGTCTTGGTCAGGGTGACCTGGGGCACAGGTGATGTGGAAATCTTTTCCTTGTATTTCCAAGAAAGTCAATTGCATGTTATTGTCTCCAAACTCCAAGTTTAACTGTATCTTAACCGAAGTGCCTCAAGCCAACACATAAAACTGAAATGCATTCAGTCAACTCGCATTGCTCTCCAACAGATGCTGGCAGAGTGCTCCCTGACCAGTCCGTAAGCTGCTCTGGGCCCCTCTTCTCCCATTTCACCAATGGGTGGACAATAGAAAACTCTTTATTTTCGAAGGCTTCAGGCCACAGGACTTACACATCTGTAACTAAGTTTAAAACTCCTTATCCTGTCTAGCTTATGGGAAGTGTAAATCTAGATTTGCTAAGAAAACCATTTCTTTTCTGTTAATTCCATTTTCTCTGTGGTTTATTTTTATTAAAATCTTGTTTTGCTAAGATTACCATGTATGGGTAATTTCATGCAGATATTCCCAAAGAGAAGAGGACCTGTAACATTTAAGGTAAGATGCTGAAGGATAAAGAGCTGTTGAAACACATTCCCTCACCTCAGTCTCAGTCAAAGGGCACGGGCAGAGGTGTCTGCTCCCAGTCTGGATTGTTGCCAGCAAGCTGCGGCAAGCAAACACAAGAGGAGAAACTACAGGACCAAGTAGGAGGTAAGAGTTGGTGGGGTGTTGACCACATAGCTGGGAGACATTACTGGAAGTCGGGCAGCTAAACCCTACACAATGAATCAATGGTTGGAAAACTTCCTCCCCCGACCCCCAAGAACAGAACTGATTACAGTCTTTCAGCTATATCTTACTGCTCCACATTTGTTCACACTGCAGAATACCGACATCAACACAGTTCCCCTTGAACCTCACATTGTAGTGTGAAGCATTGAATAAGGTCCAAAAAAGTTAACATCGTCAAATTTGATGTCAGGCTTCCTAAAGGTGTTTAAATAAGCACCCCAACCCTCCCCTCTCACACACACAGCCAGCGCTCTTATTTTCAGGGCTATCATTATCATGTAAGCACAGGTCAAAATTAAATTTTCATATGGATGTACATGGTGCCCAGATGGTAGTAAATAGATGTAATGTTATTATAAAGTACTTAAAGTGCATATATAAATCTTTGGGTGCTCAAATTAATTTCAGGCTGGACTGCACAATCTTGCATCTACCTGTCTCCAATGTACCTAGTTTTTAATTATTTCTCTCTCTGACATAATGAATGCCACAAAAAAACCCTGAAGCACCTAGTTTTCATCATAAATCACAATATCTTTAAAAAAGGGAAGTATAATTACAACAAAATAACCATTCAAAACTGCCTACAATTTACTTCTTACCTTTGACAAATAGCAGAGAAAATAACTGCCTAAAGACAATGTACAACACTGATTTAGATAACTTGTTATGCACACATATTGTACTCAAACAATCTCCATTCCAAAAAAAGCTGTTTAGACAGCTGACAAATTTGTTCTGGCCTAAAACAGTGTTCATTTATAACCTCCTTGTCTCATCTTTAAAATCTTTGTGTCACATCTCCACTTTGTTTGCTTTTTGTTGATTTAAAGAAAGCTTTATCCCATCAACCTACTTTTTTATTGTGCTACTTATTTTTCATCTGAGGTGTCTTCCCGGTTTTTTGCAAACCCCCTCCCCCCCCCTTTTTTTTTAATGGAATTCAGTTTCAACAGAGATATAGAAAGCTGTCATGGTGAAATAAGCCACAATGTAGCCAACACTGTAGTGTTAGTTTACAGTCTGATTTTCCTTATGCTGTTCAACCTCACAGTACAGTTTGATATCTGACCCTTTGCTGAAGGGTGTTTGCAGTCGGATGAAATAAAGTTATACTTAGAGATGTGATGATAGCATATAATTGCTGAAAGTCTGTCTCATGAATTATCATTAATTGTTTGTATTTCAGTAGCACGTAGAGGTTCCAACCACAATTGGATTGTGCTAGGTTTTATACAGCAACATAGTGAGAGATAGTTTCCACCCTGAAGAGCTTACTATTGGGATATAGATATTCAGGCCTGTCTGTAAAGGCCTATACTTTAAGAATGTAGGCATATGTTTATCATTGTCTGCCTGTGTAAGGGCCTTCTCTGACTCTGACAGTCTGAGGCCCTATTCTTAAGCTAAGGCCTTTGGCTAAGCAGCAGAGACTGGGAAGTGTATGGTCACATCCTCAAATTCCAAACTAGTCACATTGAAATAAAGCAATATGGGGCTGTTAGGAAGGTGATCAGATCTATCACCTCCAGATAAAGGGAACAGCCTAGAAGATGAAAAAGGAAATTCAATTTGATAGTTTTCTGTTTGGTAAGAACTCACTTATCAATAGACATAGTTGGAAAACCCTTATGTCTGTATAGATGTAGTTGTAAAATCCTCACTTCTGTATTGTTTTGTCATTATAGTTCCCACTTTGCTATTGTTTATTTGCATGGTCTCTGTCTGGTTCTGTGATTGTTTCTGTCTGCTGTATAATTAATTTTGCTGGGTGTAAACTAATTAACGTGGTGGGATATAATTGGTTAGAGAATTATGTTACAATATGTTAGGACTGGTTAGATAGATTTCAGTAAAATGATTGGTTAAGGTATAGCTGAGAATATTACTATATAAATTAGGGGCAAACAGGAAGTAAGTTGGGATTCCAAAATAAGGAAAAAGGAACTTGGATTTAAGCTTGCTGGAGTTCACCCCAATAAACATTGAATTGTTTGCACCTTTGGGTATTGTTGCTCTCTGTTCATGCAAGAAGAACCAGGGAAGTGAGAGGGTGAAGGAATAAGCCCTCTAACATCTACAAACATGAGGTAGGATGGAGAACAGAGGCACAAAGACTTGCTCAAGATCTCACTGTAAGGTAGTGGCAAAGCTAAGAACTGAACTTGTGGCTCCTGACTACCAGTGCAGAGCCCTATCCAATAGACCACGCCACCTCACATTTATATTTATTTAATATATTCATATATGTATTTAGAATTTTTACTACGACAGCTGACATCTTCCAATGCAATGCAAAATTATGTCCCTAGAGTTATTTACAATCACAAAAGATAACATTAATATGCTATTAAAGTTGTCAGATGAAGTATGGTCACACTCTGAAAAGTAACTGTAAAAATAACCTGTTCTCACTTTTTAGGTATGCGCCCTCTGTGCATACAAATAATTATATCTGCTTAATATTCTGGAAAAAGAACCAAAACCACTCCTTTACTCCTAGTACCACAACATCGTCAATACAGTTGTGGGAAGGCAAGCTTGAATCTTTTCTTGGTCTTGGTCATGCATCATCAACACCACCACTGTTCACCATGTTCGGAAGTCTGCCTTTATTCACAGTTGTGCTACTCTATTGGCAACATTGGGTTACAGGTGAACATGAGGGTAAAGCAGATTTGTCTGCAGACTCTTTATTACTGCTGTACCTGCATGAACCAGAGAGAACCCAGATTGACTCTCACATAGCAGGTTGAATTTACAGCATTAGCTATAAGAAAAGCCCCCCCCCCCCGTTTTTTTTTTTTGTAACTGAACACATTTGAGTTGGGGTCATTGTGACAATAAACGTGGAACCCTAAAATACTGTTTGTGTAGTCATTTATCATCATAGACCTGAACTTTAAGGTTTCTAAAGCAGTGCTAACTTGGCAACCTTGCACCTGCTCTTTATTTTGTGGTATACATTCAATAACAAAGCACTAGATTATTAAGGCTTTTTATTACTATTTTAAGAGTGATCACTGGAAATTACCATGTGGTTGAGTGGATGATGAGTCAGAATCCTTCAAGTTTTGAATTTTCCATCCTTGTGTATTTGTTTCTCACCATTTAATGTTGAATTAAAACAATCTTTTAACATTTAGTTTTCCAGATGTTTTTAAAGGGTGGGTGGGGCATTTTATTTGATGTTAGGAGATCTGGGTTATATTCTCAGCTCTCCCACTGACCTACTGTGTGACCTTAGACAAGTTGCTTCACCCCGTGTCGCCATTTCCCCTCTCACTCTTTGTTCATCTTGATATTTAAGCCTCAGATGGAGATTGTACAATGCATGGCAGAACTGCTGCAACCACATGGAGCCCTATCGAAGTCAGTGGGTTTCTACTGCACCTGCACCATCTGCCCAAGCACTGTACATTGCAGGATGAAGGCTTTAAATTGTAAGCTCTTCCAGACTGTGTCACAGTGTTTATATGGCCATTAGTAAAATGGGGACCCAATCTAACTTTGAGGCTTCTAGATCAGGGGTTGGCAACCTCTGGCACGCGGTTCATCAGGGTAAGCACCCCGGCAGGCCGGGCCAGTTTGTTTACCTGCTGCTTCAGCAGGTTCGGCTGATCGTGGCTCCGAGTGGCTGCAGTTGGCCGTCTCAGGCCAACGGGGGCTACGGGAAGCGGCGCGGGCCGAGGGATGTGCTGGCCGCGGCTTCCTGCCACTCTTATTGGACTGGGATGGCGAACCGTGGTCAATGGGAGCCGCGATCGGCTGGACCTGCTGACGTGGCAGGTAAACAAACTGACCTGGGCCGCCAGGGGCTTTCCCTGGCGAGCCGCGTGCCAGAGGTTGCCGACCCCTGATCTAGATGCTACTGTAATGCAATAAATACATAAAGGGAAAGAAAAGTCAAGGGAAAAACAGAGGCACCCTTAACTGAGATATGTTAACCATTCTACCCCATCCCCTAACATACTAACAAAGGGTACATTTCTCCTTTTATATTTTAAGGGGAAAAGGATTTGAGGCAAGTTATTCTTACTCCAAATCTCTTTTCTTCTTCTCCCCCACCACCATCCTCTCTTATTGCTCCTTCCTCTTCCAACTCCCTCACCTTTCTTGAACGTGAACCCTAGTCACCTTCCACCCAATACCCTCACATATACAAAAAGTCTCTCACTTACTCCCTGCCTGACCTCTTTCCCCTCCTCTCACCACATTTCCACATAGACAATCCCATAATAGCCTGGAAGTGGTCAGACTCTAAGGGCTTGGCTACACTTACAAATTTGCAGCGCTGCAGCAGGGTGTGAAAACACACCCTCTCCAGCGCTGCAAATTGCAGCGCTGCAAAGCGCCAGTGTGGTCAAAGCCCCAGCGCTGGGAGCGCGGCTCCCAGCGCTGTACGTTATTCCCCACAGGGAGGTGGAGTACGGACAGCGCTGGGAGAGCTTTCTCCCAGCACTGGCGCTTTGACTACACTTAGCGCTTCAAAGCGCTGCCGCGGCAGCGCTACCGCGGCAGCGCTTTGAAGTGCAAAGTGTAGCCACAGCCTTCTTCAAATTTCACATTAGGACTAGGTAGTATCTTAAGAGTTAAGCATGTTCTTAACTCAGGCTTCCTTAACTGTGGTGTCAAGTAAAACCACTCACACGATAATATAAAATATAATTTAAAAAAATTATCTCTGGACTACATTGCTCCTTATGGTTTAATAAACTAGTAAATCACTATTCATTTACTTAGATTCTAGCCTTATTTCCTATTGTTATGGAGCACAAAAGAACTATAAGCTTAATTTTAATTAGCAAAAATATGATATTTTACAAAGTACCACATTATTCTGTTGGAGCATTTCACATAATATTATGAAAGTTAATCTTTCCCCAGTGATGGAGAGAAACATTTTGGAGCTGTTCTTCTAAAATAAGCTCTGCTTAAAGTAAATTGTGATTACACAAAGCGTCTCTCTGTGGAACAAGATGAAATCAGACAAGCTAACATTCCTGAAGAGAAAGGAGATAGGCGTCTGGGAGAGACGGCTCAGAGTGGTCTGACTGAGCTGCTAAGGATTGGGGAGGATGGAGGTGGGAAAGAGTAGCCGTGGGCATGAATTTAATCCCTATGTGTTGGGCTGTTGGGAAGGGAAGGCCAGACGACCATTATAGAGAGTCAGGTTACTCATTTCTGGATAAAGGCATTAAGGTTTTGGAGCTTAGGGTCAGTGATGAGCTGCCAAAATCTTAACAATGGGTTCCCTATAAAAAGTTCTGATTTAACAACGGGTTCCCTATAAAAAGTTCTGATTTAAGGGATGTGCGACAGCATGTATTTTTTGTACCAATAGGGTTACCATACGTCCATATTTTCCCAGGAGGTGATTAAGAACCGAAAAGCCTGACATGTCCAGGAAAATACAGATGTATGTTAACCCTACCTAAAGTTCTTTTTTTAAAAGATGGGGCTGAACTAGAAATGAGCTCCGTTTCACATGTGTGGGTGGTGGTCAGGGACAGTCTCAATTTTTGGGTCTTTTTCTTATATAGGCTCCTATTACCCCTCACCCCCGTCCCGATTTTTCACACTTGCTGTCTGGTCACTCTAGGGTGTGCACATGTGTGGGTCCCAGCTGCTCCCTGCCCCCCCCTCATTAAAGCAGGTGTGCAGGGTTACTGCCCTGGGAACTGCAGGGCACCAGTGGATGTGGGGCTGGCTGCAGATAGGGGCGTGGGGCAGGGCTAGCTGGAGGCAGGGAGTGACACGGGCTGGCTGTGGGCAGGTGATGCAGACGGGCGGGCTGCGGGCGGCTGTGGGCAGGGGCTGGCTGGGGGCAGGGGCTGGCTGCGGGCAGGGGATGGCTGGGGGCTGGGGGCGGCTGGGGGTGGCTGTGGCAGGGGGTGGCTGGGGGCAGGGAAGGCGGGGGAGGGGCGCAGACACTCACACGGGGGGGGGGGGCTGGGAGCAGCAGGAGGCAGCCGGGGACTCACCAGGCGGCAGCAGCCGGAGCCCCAGGGCCAGAGGTCCAAAGAGCAGGAGCAGCAACAGGGGCAGGAGGCAGCTCACATGGCTCTCGCAGCACAGCGCAGCGCCCCCCGGCGGCCAGGAGGAGGAATTACAGGCTTCCCAGGCAGAGCCCATCAAAGCTTCCCTCCCAGGGAAGCTAGTTAACAAGCGGTTCTAAAACCGCTTCTAAATTTAACAACAGGTTCGCGCAAACCCGTGCGAACCGGCTCCAGCTCACCCCTGCTTAGGGTATGGCTACACTTACGGTTTGCAGCGCTGGTAGTTTGCAGCGCTGGTCATCCAGCTGTGCAGGGCCAGCGCTGGTGTGTGGCCACACTCACAGCTACCAGCCCTGGTGTGTGGCCACATTTGCAGCATTTGCAGCGCTGTTGGGAGTGATGCATTATGGGCAGCTATCCCAGCGTTCAAGTGGCCGCAACGTGCTTTTCAAAAGAGGGGGGTGGAGTGGGGTCTAGTGTGACAGGGTGCGGGGGGAAAGAGAGAGGGGATTTTTGGAGCCAACACTGTGTGTTTAGCTTCCTGCATTGAAAAATCAGAACATGTTTCCGACCCCTTAGTCTTAACTCTTAATTGCAAACAGCCTGCAGCCAACACGACTCCCCGCTGTTTCACTCCCTCCCTGCCTGCCTGTCATTTGATTGTTTACAGCCAGGTACAGATGATCACAGCAAACAGGAGCTCTGTTTATTTTTTAGATAAGCAATGGAGCTCCGATCGGAGCTCGTTCATAACAAAACAAAGAGAGGCTGCATAACAAAACAAAGAGAGTAATTTATAAAAGCATTCTGGGATACATCCTTATACCCTGGAGGCCAATCACAGCGCTGGTGTGTGGCCACACTTGATGACCAGCGCTGCAGCACCAGCGCTGGAATCCTTATTCCCCATGCTGAGTGAGGTGTACGGCCAGCGCTGCAGCCAGGGAGTTGCAGCGCTGGAAGTGCCCTGCAGGTGTGGCCACTTACTAATTGCAGCGCTGGTGGAGGCTTTCCAGCGCTGCAACTCGCCAGTGTAGCCATACCCTTAGTGTCCCAAAGAAAGATCAGGAATCAGGTCACATCATTAACCTATGGGATTCATTGGTACAAGAGGTCACCAATAGACACCAGGGCTAGATTTTTAAAAAACAGCTGGATGACCTTTAATAACATTTTTGGGTATGTAGGCTAAGATAATAAGGTTAATCAAATCTCATGCTTCCCCTGTCCTCAAACAACTATTTACCTAAAATAAACTCCAGTGACACAAATGGAAAGTCCTTTAAAGCAACCATCAAATACTCACCAGTGTACTTTTTTCCCCATTTGTTGTCAGTTGAATTTTCTTTGGCCCTATATAATTTTGTGATATTGGAATGTATGTGCAAAATCTAGCATGTGCTATTATCAAACAAAAAATAATTCATTGCTTGTATATCTTTTCAGCCATGAACACTTCCCTTTAAGTCAATCAGAACTTTTGCTAATGTTCAAACCAGCAGTCGGACCCATTTTAAAGATGCATATTTTATGAAAAAACATCAAAATGAAGTGACTGCAGCCACAGTTCAGATTTCACTGAGAAAATGAGCATTTTCTAATAACATGTGAGTGCTAAGAACACAATATATGACCTTGGATATATTATTGCAGAAGATGTCATTGCTGAAGTATCATTCCAATGACATTTTTTAGCATGGGTTTTCATTAATCAGGATGTTTTGTTTCTTTTGTTTATTTTTATTATTATGGGCAAATATAAGTGCACCCCATGACCTGCAGCCAAAATGCTAATACACAAAAGAATAAAAACTGATATACAGTGGTCCATCTTGTCCAGTATCCTGTCTCCGATAGTGGCCTGTACCAACTGTCACAGTTCAGGGTAACTGAACCTGTATTCCCCCTTTATGGTCCATTAAGTGCTCACACTTAACTATTTCCAGCTTCCGGTTGTCATCTCTCTTGGTCAGGAGGGAAATGCTGATCTTTGCCCGGGGTATTATGGCTGCAGTGCACCCTTATTTACACTGTGATATTTCCAGCAAGCCAGACTGCCTAAACAAGCCAGTGCCTACTCTTTGCTTTCTTCTCAAAGACTATGAACAGTGGAATTACTGACAATTACAAGTTTCCACACAGCTCTTTCTAAACAAGCATATTTATTCTTAAGGTGAAAGCATTAGAGAGAAAATATATTTAAAAAACAATAAAAGAGCCTGCACACATGCTAATAAGCTTATCAGAGATCAACCCAATGCCAACCCCAGGCTCTGGTAGATGTCAATCCTTCAAAACCCACAGCTGGATTTTCCCTGCAGTTACAAGTTCATAACTGACTCAGATACAGAACCAGAACAGAGACTGGGCAGATCAAACATTTCTTTATACAGCCCAGGCCTTTGATCTTGGCCTTCTGTATCAGGTAATCAGCAGACAATCACCCTCTCCTCAGGGCATAGCTTCAAAAGGCTGGGTTTTTGCATAATGAAGTGGGTAATTTGCATTAACCTTTCCCTAGGGATTCCCCAGAAAATCCACTTAACACTTATTGTCCCAAAAGTCCATACTTGTCTACTACCTTTTCAATTTAGTCTTTTGAACTTCCAGGTCTTATGTCTGTGGCTTCTTCCCCCTAGAGAGGTTACATACAATCCCAGCTGACAATAATACATACATTTAATACAATAAGGTCTTTCAAGATATTGCAGAAAATTGTCCTGTCACACCAGCTATGTCAGAGAACACTGGAAGAAACATTGTAACTGAATAATCTTCTTTAGAGGAAGTTACTTCCTAATCCCTTTCGGTTGGTGGTTGGTTTATGCCCTGAAGCATGAAGTTTTATAGGCCCGCTTTAAAACAAAAATTATGTGTGATATAACTGTGGCTTTGCTCAAAACCATTTATGTCCACTGGCAATTACCAACTAAATGTTTCCTATTTAACCCAGTAATGATCAAAATTAAAGATGGGCCTGAACCAAAAAGCTGGATCCACACATGTCCAATTTTTTAGCAAAGTTTAGAACAGGGGTAGGCAACCTATGGCACGTGTGCCAAAGGTGGCACACGAGCTGATTTTCAGTGGCACTCACACTGTCCAGATCCTGGCGACTGGTCCAGGGGGCTCTGCATTTTAACTGAATTTTAAATGAAGCTTCATAAACATTTTAAAAATCTTTTTTACTTTATATACAACAATAGTTTAGTTATATATTATAGACTTATAGAAAGAGACCTTCTAAAGACGTTAAAATGTATTACTGGCACGTGAAACCTTAACTTAGAGTGAATAAATGAAGACTCAGCACATCACTTCTGAAAGGCTGCCGACTCCTGGTTTATAATCTGAACCCAGATCCAGATCTGACTTTTATGGCTGGTCCTATTCTTTATAATAGACTGACCCAAAGCCCCAGATCAGGCCTGGATGCTTTTGGGAGTAAAGGGGAAGGTTGAAATCCGGAACTGGATCCAAATTTTGAGAATCAGTCCCAATAGGTTGAACCAAGTTGCTTACGTCTTTTTAATGGAAAGTGTTTCAAACAACATTACACCAGTGATTTTTGCAACAGCAACAAAGGAACTATACACACATGGTTGAAAGTGTGCTAAAGTTTACATGAGATAGGCAAAAGAGAGGCTTACATCAAGACCATCCAAACTTCGGCCTTCTGAAAACTGCATTGGCAATCTTGTGGTTGTACATAATTAACATAAAAAGAAGCAGATTGTAGCTGGCCTCAGCTCCACTAGGGAGGGACAGTGATCCAGTGGAGCTGGCAGGGAACTTTTTGGATTCCCTGGTTTATAATATCAAATCCATTGAGCTGTCACAAAAGTCCAATATAGAGATAGCTAGAAGGTAATGGAAATTAAAGGGAGAATAAATAGACAGGCAATGAACATCATCCTGTAAGTGAAGGGTTGACAGTACAGTCAATCAGAATCCTCATACTTTTTCTCTCATCTGGTAACCTAGTGGTCTAGTCACACTCCACCACAGCTTTATCTACTTAGCTGATGTTCATGCTTATGACTAGCTGCAGGGATCACCCTTTCTAAATTCTTGTCCTTGCTTTAGGAGATGACTAAATTTCCAAGCTTGTTCCACAGATTATAACTGCAGAATGCTTTGGGGGTATAGGTTATACCTGTAATGTTAAGTCATCCATTAAGAATTTTAGGCCATTTTCCCACCACAGGAGTTTTTTGCATTAGCATTCTCCCAGTGGAGCTGTAGGAGTGCTAGAACAACAATTAGAGAATTGCCTAAAATTCTCAGTGTAGATACATCCCTGTTTTCTTCAGCCACTTTCCATGATGTGAGAGAGATGCTGCTGATGCACCAACATTAGGACACAGGCTATGATTACTTGATGTAATGCACAATATTCCCTCAAAAATATCCAGTTTGGGCCTATGGATAGGCAGAATTTAGTGTCTTCACTAGTCATGAAACACAGCTTGCTCCTGTCGCAATCCGATTCATAGTTATGGCTATGTATGGCCACTTGTCGGTCCATGGCCATCTTGTCCTGTTAAAAGGACAAGGCAGCCTCCATTTTGGACCAGGTTCCTGTTGTATAAGAGAGGGCAGAGACTCAATCCTGCCCAGCAACACTAGCTGTGTATGCTCTCCTGTGTTTTTGTTTTTTTTCTCTCCTGCTGGGCCATCTAAAGGTCAGGCTAGTTCTGTGTGTGGAGGCCTGATTCTGCCCAGCAACCTGTTTTTTTTGGGTCGGTCGTCTGGAGGTCAGGTTAATTCTGCCCAGAGACTCATTTTCCTGCTCTTTTTTGGACCCAGTCATCTAAGGGTCAGGTTTGTTTACTCGTCAACTCCAGTGTGCCGTGTGCAAAGCCTTCCGACGTGGGGTGGCAACAGCTCGAAACCTGAAGGGAGGAGGGACCAGGGAGCCAATCAGATGCTGACACGAGGGAGTGAGACCCTTCTATAAAACTAGGTTTCCACCAAAAATTTGTGTGGAGCATCCGCGTGTTAGCTGAAGGACCTGATCACTCGTTCGGCCAGGGTCTCCTCCCGGTAAAGTGCACTCGTGTCGTATCGTTTGGATTCGTTGTCGTTTGGACCCGATCCCTGTCTGCTCGTCATGCTTCTGGTGTCTGTTCTGCTGGTCAGCTGCGCCTGGAGTGCGGTATTTGCTTTTTGATATCTGACAGTTAGCTTATCTAGCCTTTTATTTGTTCCCCTCCCTAACTTGGTACCAAATATCTACTCAGGATATCAGGATTGTATTAGTGAGCTCAGAATTGCACAATTGCTTAGCTAGCTTGTATAATAGTTCTAGCTGTTATTAAATTGTTAATTGCCAACTGCTTTATGTGTTTGAATCACTGCTCTGTCTGTGTCCAGTGTGTGTGTGTGTTTAACTTGGGAGCTGCCTCTACTTAGAGGGTAGCTGACCAAGGGGGTCCAGTCCCCGCGGTCTGAGTGAGTGGAATCTGCCCAGCTGCAGCCGCACCACACTCTGGGTTTACCCTCTGTGTGAAAGCAAGGGTGGCCGAGGCAGTGGCCCGTGGGTCTCTTTTCTGTGTTTGCACCGGGCATCGCCCTGACGAACCCGATTCCTATCTGTGTGATTGGTGTGTCTGCCTATTTGGTGTGGTGTGGTGAGCAGTATAAAGTGTATTATTACTGTGTTTTGGGGTGTGTTTGTACTTTTGATACCATCCCAGCCAAAGTTGCCTACTCCCCCAGCCCAAGTTGTAATTATCCCCTAAATAAACGCAGCCACTTGGCTTTTTAGTGTTACCCTGGTCCTGCCTGTCTTTTCCTCACTCAATACCAAGCTTGACGAACCCCCAGCTAATTCAGACATGGCGTCACGAACAGGATTGAGTGAGGAAAATCCTTCCCGGTTGTCTGTACAGTTTGCTTGTCCGTGGCGAACCAGGGTCACCGACAAAACCCCAGAGGACGAACTTAATCATTTTCAACACCATGTTTTACTTGATCGGGGGGAGGCAGAGGCCATTGGCTGGAATTGTATTATTGGGGAGGGCCACCTGAGCCGAACCTATGCTGCTAGCTTGACTGTTGGTGCTGCAGGCTGTCTCCTGACATGCCACATGGGTCTGCGGTTAACCCCCACGGAGGCCAGTGACCGGCCAACGTGCATTAAGGCAGGGGAAGCCGGCGCTGGGACTGATCCAGTCCAGCTGTGGAAAGGTGCCCGAAGGATTTTAAAAGCAGCCGGGGGCACTTGTCCATCAACTGTTACTCCCCCGAGACTCCCAAGTGGGGGCCCTGCACATGAATTGGTAGTCCAGCTAGTGCAGGAGTTAGAGGAAGGGAAAAAGTCCAGAAAGCTCCTCCCTGACCAGTACAAATCTAAGATCGTTGCCAGTACCTATCACAAGATTTTAGGTCTGGCTCTGGACAAATTGACCGTTGTTATGGGGGCTCTGGCGTCCACTGCTCGGGAGATGGCTAATACCCCTGAGGATCCCGGTACAACCCAATCCCTACCTGCAACCCCATCTCCTCCCTCTCTGCCAACTCCTAAAACCCCCGAACCCTTCCCTCCACCATATCCAACAGCGCCTAGTTTGTACCCGACCCTGCCATCATTGACCCCCGAAAAGGTAGCTCTTAATCCTGCCGAAGCTATGCCAGTACAAATCACTCGGACTAAGGTGGACCCCACAGGGGCACAGAATGTCGTTTTTGAGTGGCGTACACGCAGCAAGGCTGAGATGAAGGAGTTTATCAAGGACACAGGGCGGGGACCAAACGAACCTGTATTCACCTGGTTAGGACGGCTTATTTTAGAATATAGTCAGGAACTTATTGATCAGGAGGAGGCAACCCTTATTTCCCGGAGTGCTGCCTGGTCAAGGGGAACGGGCCGAGGGGTACTGTTAGCTGCTCCTGTCTGGCCAATCTCCGTGCCAGCAGCTGCTTTCCTTCAGATTCAAAATAGTGCTGTAGCTTTTCAGCTACCTCCCAGCGGGATCACTACCCCACGCGATCTCATTTTTACCATCGCAGGGGCATCTCTTATTTGGTGGGAGCCTGCACAAAACCCCCTAGGCTTAACACTGGCACAGCAACAGCTTCGGTCATTTGAAGCTTATTGCTATGTTACTGATCCTGCTGCTATTCCCATCCAGGAGCAGGGGATAGACGTGGCCCTTGATAGCAGCCCTCTGGGGGACACTAGCACGCTGCTGTGGATGCGGGGGTTCCAGGGGCGGCTGGTAACCGCGTTGTTTCAGGCTATGGATCGCCTGATGTGGCCTGGGCCCCAACCGCCTGCGGTGGCTGCGGGCACTGCACCCCACGGGGGCAAGCCCCGGGCTCCTAAGACCAATAGCGGGGAGCCTAGCAAAAACACTGTTTGCAGGGTAAGCTCTATATCGCAAAAGCTTCTGGCTGTAGCGTTGGGGTGGCATAAATATATTGCTCCAGAGCCGCCTCCACTTTGAGAGCCAGTTGTTCCTTTTCCCCCTTTTGTTTTTCCAGGATGCGGGTATGGGTATCTGCCCTAATAACATCTAGGCCAGGCGACCCGTCTTGCGTCCCAACCCCTTGTATGCCACGAAGCCCCACGACCCTGACTCTTCAAACCTGGGCATCGCTGGCCAGTCAGAAAGTCGGCCGGCCCACATCATAACAGGACCTGCCCTAGGGCTTGTCCTATTCTCCCCCTTTTTCATTCCAGGTTTGTTCACAGCGGCGCCATCCCCATCCAAACCCTCAACTTAACCAAACTGTGGCTTACGCTCATCAGACACTTTTGGCCACCAAGTCAAGTGATGTACCCTCCATGTCTCCAGACCGTCCTGGCCGGAACAATGTCTCTGCCATTACCCAGCAGCTGTCGTCCCTGGCGGTCCGCATCCGTGAGGAGCGTCAATCCTGGGACTGGTGGCAAACAACCTTGTCAGGCTGGGGACTTGGACAATGGGCACAATCCTTAAAATATTGGTTAATTGCAGCAGCAGTAATTATTGTTATTTTCTGCTTAAGCCTTGCATGTACCAAAGCTCTAATTAACAGGGCTGTGTCAGCACTTCCTATTCAGACTGTGCACTACACTGCCTTCACGTCAGCTGACGACCAGTCGGGCTCTGAGCTTTCCGCTTGAATTCGGTTTTCCCTTATGTTCCCTAGGTTTGTTCCCTCCTAGGTGTAAGCTGACCCTCCCGTGATGGACCGCCAATCGGCCACGGGGGCATGTCGCAATCCGATTCATAGTTATGGCTATGTATGGCCACTTGTCGGTCCATGGCCATCTTGTCCTGTTAAAAGGACAAGGCAGCCTCCATTTTGGACCAGGTTCCTGTTGTATAAGAGAGGGCAGAGACTCAATCCTGCCCAGCAACACTAGCTGTGTATGCTCTCCTGTGTTTTTGTTTTTTTTCTCTCCTGCTGGGCCATCTAAAGGTCAGGCTAGTTCTGTGTGTGGAGGCCTGATTCTGCCCAGCAACCTGTTTTTTTTGGGTCGGTCGTCTGGAGGTCAGGTTAATTCTGCCCAGAGACTCATTTTCCTGCTCTTTTTTGGACCCAGTCATCTAAGGGTCAGGTTTGTTTACTCGTCAACTCCAGTGTGCCGTGTGCAAAGCCTTCCGACGTGGGGTGGCAACAGCTCGAAACCTGAAGGGAGGAGGGACCAGGGAGCCAATCAGATGCTGACACGAGGGAGTGAGACCCTTCTATAAAACTAGGTTTCCCCCCAAAATTTGTGTGGAGCATCCGCGTGTTAGCTGAAGGACCTGATCACTCGTTCGGCCAGGGTCTCCTCCCGGTAAAGTGCACTCGTGTCGTATCGTTTGGATTCGTTGTCGTTTGGACCCGATCCCTGTCTGCTCGTCATGCTTCTGGTGTCTGTTCTGCTGGTCAGCTGCGCCTGGAGTGCGGTATTTGCTTTTTGATATCTGACAGTTAGCTTATCTAGCCTTTTATTTGTTCCCCTCCCTAACTTGGTACCAAATATCTACTCAGGATATCAGGATTGTATTAGTGAGCTCAGAATTGCACAATTGCTTAGCTAGCTTGTATAATAGTTCTAGCTGTTATTAAATTGTTAATTGCCAACTGCTTTATGTGTTTGAATCACTGCTCTGTCTGTGTCCAGTGTGTGTGTGTGTTTAACTTGGGAGCTGCCTCTACTTAGAGGGTAGCTGACCAAGGGGGTCCAGTCCCCGCGGTCTGAGTGAGTGGAATCTGCCCAGCTGCAGCCGCACCACACTCTGGGTTTACCCTCTGTGTGAAAGCAAGGGTGGCCGAGGCAGTGGCCCGTGGGTCTCTTTTCTGTGTTTGCACCGGGCATCGCCCTGACGAACCCGATTCCTATCTGTGTGATTGGTGTGTCTGCCTATTTGGTGTGGTGTGGTGAGCAGTATAAAGTGTATTATTACTGTGTTTTGGGGTGTGTTTGTACTTTTGATACCATCCCAGCCAAAGTTGCCTACTCCCCCAGCCCAAGTTGTAATTATCCCCTAAATAAACGCAGCCACTTGGCTTTTTAGTGTTACCCTGGTCCTGCCTGTCTTTTCCTCACTCAATACCAAGCTTGACGAACCCCCAGCTAATTCAGACAGCTCCTTTACTGCCTACATCGTCTGGAGGAAGAGTAATAAAGGGCATGACTTCAAAAACTCCCCAGACAACTCCTTGTCCAAAGACTCAACTTTACTACTCCACATGAGGAAAACCTACACTGCCAGGTCCAATAAAGCCATGTTCCCACGCTCACGTTCATTCCTGTCAGTTGAAACATCTTCCATTCCCTATCCATCAAATGAATCAGTTCTCCCTCTCCAGAAAGTGGTTTCCTCCACTTCTTTAAATAAATGGTTGCCTGGTCAATTTCATCCCTCATCCTATCAATTCTGTACCGCTAAATAAATCCATCAATTCTATTCCTCTACAATAAAATAAATTCTACTATCCCAAACAAGCCAAATTTGGTCCCCAAATATATTAATCAATTCTGTCTCCACAATAATATCAATCTGCCTTCCCCAGTCAATTCAGCCACTCATATCAACCATGATTTTACCTATGCCCAAATCAGCCAATCACCATGGTTCTGATCCATCAAGTCTTTGTTCATTTTGGTACCCCTTTTCCACATGACTAATAAAAATGTTGCAACTGAAACCAAAGCAAAAAATTTCACAGAGGTCTCTGAAAGTCACAGAATACATGACCTCTGTGACAAAATCTTATGTTTACTAATGATACGCAGGAAAACATAACCAGGATGCCAGAAAGCAGATGGAATTGAATACACCAAAAACAAATAGTATTAAATTACATTGGCTCAAAGGGGGTTGGATTAGTCAGAAAGCCTTAGAAAATTGGACTAAAAAATGAAATAGACTGGGAGAAGAAATAGTGCATGAGGGAGCCTTTTTTTTAACATTAATAATACCCATACTCAAGAAATAAAAAACTATTACTTGCTGGAAATCAGCCTATAGTAGTTCATACTGGCAGGAAGAAGGAACTAAAAGGAGTGAATATTAGAGTCAAATTTCATTACATTTATGTGTGGGAAAGTTTCAACTTTGTATCCGACAAGATTATATCAGCTAGAAAACACAGAGATGGCTTCAAACAAGCAGTATCTCAAATACTTTTAGGAATGCATGTTCATCTTGAAAACATTAATGCAAAAAGTAAGATTAAAGTAGTCACTTTGCATGCTTAGCAATTCCCAGAAAGCTTTTCACTCCAGTGTGTGTGAATGTGTATGCTGGGGCATACCTAAGGCTCTTGCTTTCAGGGGTTCATTCTCATGGTAATTTCCAACTGAATCCCTCACTGGGCACATTTGCATGGTAAAAAGATGGGGAGGTGGGTGGGAGTACTCCCAAAGCCAGAGGAAAGTTATACTGCCAAAACAGTTAAGCCCCAGAATGTCTTTCCAAATAAAATGCTGTTGCTCTATTGGGTTCCATTTGAATGAGTCAACAATAAACTAAGGAACTGGTAACAGAAGTCCTTTTTAATATAGAAAAGCATCTTTCAGTAACTCAAACAGCAATCTCCTTGGGAATAAACTGAAAGGTGAGAATGATGGAAGGCTTTGTCCAGTTTCAGCCCTGTGCTTTTTATATGTTTTAGAGATGCATTCTACTTTAGCTGCATTGCAAGTTTCATACTTATTCTCATTTCCTTCAGTGACATGATGCAAAATAGGCATATATTTGAATTAACAGAGTGGTTCTTAATGGTTTTTTATGTTGTGACTAACCTCCGAACAGAGAGGTCCATTCATGGACCACTTTCACTCGCAGTCTCCCAAGCCTCATCCCATGCCTTTTCTTTGACAATTATGCTGTTCGGTTACATAAAAAGCTCACATTAATACAATACAAGATTAAAATAAACTTCCATCAATGCAGTGGATGTGGTGGCTACTTGACCCACCTTGACAGAGCTAAGGTGTTCATGAGCCTAATAATAGTTTGTAATCTTCACAATTTATCTTCATCTATAGGTTACTATGAATAGTCTTGATATCATAATAAGGTAACAAGAAGTACATTTATTAAAAAGAAATTCCTGCAATATATTTATTTAATCATCAAATGTGCTAATTCTTGGTGACTTCAGGAAAGCCAATTACCCATCATAGGAGGAAGTATGTGTAATCAGGTTGTGCATGATGAATATTGCCAGACCTTTTTTCCTCTCAGAGATGTAAATACATTCTGAGCTAAATCTTTCCTTTACTAACCCTAGTTAAATGAACAGAAGTAACAGAAGTGAATTGTGAATTTATTTAAAGTTACTTTGACACACCAATGGTATCTCAGGACATTACTTCAGTGCCATTATATAATTGCTAGAGAAGAGCTGGTTTCAGACTTCACTCCTAACAGACACATGAACTATGAATGTTTTCTTTCTAAAGACATGAAAAGGAAAAGCATTCATACAATAAGAATTGTGAGCAGCTCAAATCCATGAGAGAGCCCTTGCCTGTGTCTGCTGAACTTTCACTTCTCAAAAGAACAATTCTACTGTCTGCAGGGAGCTTTTGCCTGAGTGTCTGACAAACCAGGAAACACATTCTTAGACATGAAAAAAAAATTAATTCTGCCAGCATGCTCAGAGTATGCGTGACAGATCACGGGATGCAATGCATACACTGAGCACCCAGCACCATTATTTTTAAAATGAAATTATAGATTACTTTATGCAGATAGTTCAAGCATTTTATTAAACACACACAGGTCTATAACAGTGCTTTCTAAAAGTAGTCCAAGATCTTTGCAAATGCAGTGCTAATATTTCAGCTTTTCCAAGCCAGGCTGTGTTTTCGTCTGAATTCACCACTGAAGCAAGATTACCCTTGGATAGGAGATATTTAGGTGCCGCAAGAAATGGCAGTGGTGACTCAGTAGGTGGCAATCTTCCCATTGTCTCAATATTGAACAAATGCCTCAGCCTAGTGTCTGGGGGCACTATACTGCTAGAGGTTTTGTCTTCTTGATTAGACATAAAAACCAAGGTCCAGACCACTGTCATTCATCATAGAGCTCATGACACTTTTTGCAAGAGTACTGATGCTAACCCCAGTGTCCTTACATTCTACCTAATTTTCCTTTCAATTGCAATTGGATACAATATTATTCACTTTCTGCCTACACGCTTTGTTACTATTTAAATTTTTCCATTTGCAGAACAGAAAAATCTGGCAAACAGCAGCCAGAATTAACATATTATGAATACAGAGAATGAGCCATACCTAGGCTTCCTACAAAAAAGAATAAAATCTGCTGCTAACAGATCTTCAGGATATCCATAACAATATTCGCAAAAAACAAACATTTGCTATCAAAGCAGTTTTTCATTTTGAATATTCTTCCAGCGAAGAGGTGCATAAGTGTGAGAGAGACAGCAGGTGTTAAAATAGCTGAAATGTAAGAGTACTAGCACAGATAGAGAGAAAATAAAAACTTATTTTAACTAGTCAGCCAGTGCTAAGACATTTCTAAAAAGTAGTAAAGTTGTTGGTATCTGAAAGACACAATATTGCTACACATATATATGTCAAACAGAATTTTGGGGAATTATGGAGATATCAGTTTTTGGCTCCATATTTTGGTTGAATTTTACACTTAAAACTGGAATTCAAACTTTTATGATGCATAACAACATAGTGTTTCCTCCCCAAAATTATAGCACTTATTGACTGAGTACAGAATTTTTTTTTTAGCAAAATCTCTTATTAGTTTAAGAATTAATCCTACCAAAAAAAGTCTTTAGGTGTAACCTACACACAGGACTTCAGTGAGTTTAAGTTATATGGGAAGTCTGAAGCATCTTTGTTATTAAGATAATTTCAACAAAAAAGTCTCACACCAGGTGCTAAATTTCTTGAAGGGTGCCCTTTAACTAAGAGCCACAAAAATAGTTGTTTCTTTTTTGCCAGAGCAATACAAAGTGACTGGAATCCACACCCAAAATTCTCTCTCCCTCCTGTTCTCCTCAAACCTCTTCCACTACACACCTCAGTTTCGCCTTCCTCCTGCACCATCTCTGTTTCTCTGTGCAACAGGTGCACGCCAAATTCCCTCTCTTTCCTGCCTGCATATCCACACAGACACAGACCCTATTTCCCCATTCCCTCCTATTGAGTAGATCTAGTGCAAAAGGTCACCTTTGGAAAAAAATATTTAGGATAAATGATCATTTAAGCCACTATTTGTCACAACTAAAGTTCTCCTTCAGCACAGGTTGGTGTACAAACTCTTGTCCTTCAGAGAAACAAATACTTTTTTCTTTCAAAATGGCCACCACCTCCCATTATTCACAATGAAAATGAAGCCAGGAAGATGGCAGAGATGGATGCCCTTTTTCCCCCCCTCAAAATAACCAGCTGAGGGCAGCTTGTAGTTTCTGGCCTATTAGGGACAATGGGAGATGGCAACCATTTTAAAAGTGGATTCTCTGTAAAACTTTTTCTTTTTCAGCAGAAGCTGAAGACTTTCTGCTATGAAGAATAACAAGGGGAAATATAATGTGTATTTAATAACCAGTTTAATCTAATCTGGGGCCACATACACTAAAATGCATTAACAAATGTATGGTTATTGACGGGTGTCACTTCAGGATACAGTTACAGTTGTTTGGGTATCATAACTTTTGATAAAAATGCTCATTTTCTCCATTCCTCCCAAGGTGGAATCTTGTTTGGAGCAGTGTGGGGAAGTGTTGTGTGCTATTAGGACCTTATACAAAACACACTGAAGCCAATGGGGAGTCTTTTAATTAACTTCAGTGAGCTTCAGATGTAGCCCTTTTACATGTATAGTCTACCCTACATTTCAGTGGTGAATAAAGTAATTATAGACCAATTTCAGCATGTAAATAAGCATGCCCTCACTTTCAAAGGTGCTGAGTACCCGTTGTTTTTATTTAGGTCAACAGGAGCTGCAGCTGTTCAGCACAACTGAAAATTAAACCACATATTTAAGGCTAAGATTTTTAAAGGTGCTTGAGTATCTAAACATCAATTTTAGTGCTTAACTTAAGGCACCCAGTTTTGTAAATGTTGGTCCCACTGTACAGCATATAGTTTTTTAAACACTATGGAATCCTTTGAATGAAAGGCATGATACCATTGTAAGAAATTAGTATCTTCTTCCCATAATGTCATACTACTGAGTGAAAAATTCTGGCTGCCAAATATTAATACTAATGACGGAGAAAAGCAAAACTGCATCCTGCATACACCTATAAACAAACACTTTTAAAAACAGGAGAATATGGGGAAATTTACTCATGATGAAATATTTTCAATTTTCCAAGGCAACATTTTCTGAATCTATACAGTGAATACATACTATAATTCTCACACATCCCAGTGAAGACTCAAGAGAAGGTAAATAGATCAGAGGGTGAATAATTCTCCTTTCTTAATGTTAATTCTTTCCCCATATTAAAATTCACTACTTATTCTACCTTTAGTACATTGGAAACCAATTATGATACAAATACAAATGAAATGCATGGACTGTAAACTGTTGACTCATGATCTTCAGTGACTACCTACCAGATTTCTTGGTGATATTCAAGATGGTGGTTTTAGGCCAGGTCTATATTACAAAGGTAGGCTGACAAAAGTTGCCTTGTATTGACCTATTTGTGTGTGTGTAGCTCAGATTTGTCTCTGACCTACATAAGCACCCCATTAAGAACACAGTAAAACCACCCTCAAAAAACATTGAGTTATGGTCAACCTAAGAGGTCAATCCAGTGCTAGTGTAGACACTGTGTTACCTATATTAACAGTAACAATCCTCCAGCTGCTGAATGTATAGCAGTACTCAAGCACCCAGGACTTGTAAGTGTACAGTACCACAGAACTTATAGGTTCAAGAAAACACCTAGTCATGTGTAATGTACAGCAAGCACCACATAATTCATAGATTCATTAAAAAGACACGCAGTGTTATAAATATAACTATACAGCAGGCACTACACAATTCCTAACAGCCAATAATCTTCAGGACCAGAGCGCAGTCAGTCAAACACAGTCCATTAATGTGGCTGACTATTAAAATACTCTTTCAAAGCCTCCTGTAACTGCATAGCTCCATGTTAGCAACCACTTATTTTAAGTAAGCATATACCACATTATATGAATGCCTGGCAGATACAAGAACTGACCCGGCCTACATTCATATCATTCATTCATGCTAAGCGACATCCCAAAATACCCTGCAATAGTACAACTCAGCCTTTGGCATAAGCAGATAGGAAACATTTCAAAATCAAAACATTTGTTCTAGATCTTAGTTCAAGCTACGACGTACCTTGCAGACCAGTACCTGGAATGCCAGGAATCAAAACAAAGGTAAGGAAAGATATAGAACAACTGGGATGGCCTCATGGGTTAGATTTTAGTGACATATAAAGAGTTTTGTAACTTAGAATTCATCCCCTAAATACTCCTGGCTGATATGCATAATTTGGGAGCATACTTTCTATGTTAGGTGAATGTAATAATGCTGCACAAGATGGCTTCCTGGAGACTGGTGATATACTGAAATCTTTCTTCTGTGCTATATTATCATCAGCTTTTAGCAATAAACCTGACTGATATTGATTATTTTGACTCTTGAATGTTTCATAACAAACCAACATGTGGTCAAGCAACCGACCATACAATTTATCAACATCCACATTGTGTCTTGTATGGCCCTGGTGCTTGGCTGTTGAAATTCAGCAAACAGCCCCTCCCTCTTTAACCTGACAGCAACTTTTCCTCTCTTTGCCTCACACAATAGGGAGCTATAACCATTTGGATATCACTGAGATCCAAACTGCTTCAATCTATCAACCGCACATTCAGTTGTCATTCTGCACCTGTTGAGCTGGTAGTTGAAACTTTCCTTTGGGCTGTTGGGGTGTCAGCTGTATGGCAGCATGAGCCAGGGATATTCTGAGGCCTTCGGGATCACTATTGTCATTTTAATATCATCAATGGCAATCCACTGGTTGGGAAAGAAAGTCCCTGCTTGCAGTTTTCTGAACCGTCTTGTGTTCATCAAAATGCAGGCATCATGCACATTCCTTCACCAGCCAACATTCATATTGGTGATCCACCAACGCTTGCATGGCCATAGAAAACTAGCTTTTTCTGCTGATGTACTCTGGCAAGGTGGGCTGGTGCCAAAATAGGGATGTGTAAGCTATCTATCACCCCACTGAAGTTCAGAAACCACATTGCTGAAAATCTATCCACTATGTTCTGCACACTGCCAAGAGCTGCAGTCCTGCATGGCAAAACATGATTGTGACACTGTCCCTCAAAGTAGCACCATGGAACTCTCATATTCACTACTGTCATATAATTATAATATGTTTTGTGAGGTATCATTTTAAAAGTCTTCTTTTGATGAACAATAATATCCTGTTGGAGTATATGTGAAGTTATGAAGTATTGCTATATGTGCTTGTAGCAGGGTGGATCCCTGCTCCTGGTTTTTAAGGGGTTTAAAAGCGGCTTGGCAGGGCTTGAGCTGCTGCTCTCAAAGCTGGGCTGATTGGGGAAGTAGCCGCAGCTGGGCCACACCCCAATCAGGCCACAGCTGGCCCCTATAAAAGGCTGTGAGCCAGGAACCCAGTCAGTCTCTCTCTGCCTTTAGAGAGAGAAGGGCCTGACTGCAGGGAGCTAGAGACCAGATACCTGAGTGAATCAGGGCTGGGGACAGGCTAAGGGGCTGGGGAGCTCTGGCCTGGAAAGCCCCAGGCTGTGGCCTAGCAGAGGGCTAAAAGGTACTGGGGGGTTGCAAGGGGCAACCCAGGGGTAGGCCAAGGCAGCAGGTCCAAACCCCTTTGCCTATGATGAACAGGCTGATACTGCAGTCTGCCCCAGGATGTGGGGCTAGAGAATGACTGGCAGTAGCCACTACTGAGGCAAAGTGGGGATAGTAGGGTGGGGGTTCCCCTGGGAGGGGGAGACCCAGTAAAAGGGGCACTGGGGTCCTGGGAGGGACACGGGGGCCAGGAGAAGACAGGGGGATCACTGGCCTGCAGAGGGCACTCCGAATGCTGGAAAGAGCTAATTCCCCAGAGTCACCAGCAGGAGGCGCCGCAGGGGTGAGTCGACCCGTTACAGTGCTATTGAAATATGTTGAGAGTGTGGGAAACACTCACAGCCAGCCTTTCGGTGAGGACAAAGGAGCACCCATCACTTCCCAGAAACCACTGCACCAAACAATGGTATGGCATGTTTTTTCTAGTCTATGTAAGGCCTAATCTACACTAGAAAATTAAATTAGCTTAACTATGTCGCTCAAGTCTGTGAAAAATTCACACCCTGGATCAGCATAGTTAAGGTAACCTAACCCCCAGTATAGACAGTGCTAGGTCGATGAACCTAGCTACTGCTTCACAGGGAGATGGATTATTTACACCGACAGGAAGTGCTACACCTGTGCTTTTTAAGTGTAGACAAGTGTACAGCATGTTAAGTCTAAACAAGTCCTAGATCAGTGTTTCTCAAACAGGGGTTGCCGCTTGTGTAGGGAAAGCTCCTAGCGGGCCAGCCGGTTTGTTTACCTGCCCCATCTGCAGGTCTGGCCGATCGCAACTCCCACTGGCCGCGGTTCACCGCTCCAGTCCAATATGGGCTGTTTGAGAAACACTCTCCTAGATAATCCAGCTCCATGAGCAGCAGTAGCTGAGACAGGTCTACACTTACAAAGCTGCAATGGCTGTGCCCCTGTAGTGCTTTAGTAAGGATGCTACTACGCCAAAGGAGAGCTTCTACCAGCAGCATAGTTCATCCACCTCCACAAGAGGCAGTAGCTGTGTTGATGTCAGAAGCTCTCCCACTGACATAGCACTGTCTACACCAGGGGTTAGATTAGTATGACTGCGTCACTCAGGGGTGTGTGAGTCTATAGTGTAGCTCAGGCTTAGGTAAACAGAAAGATTCTTCCCTCGACATAGTCACCTATACTCCGGGGGCTTGGTCAGCTTAACACCACTACTCAGGGAGCCCTGAGTGAGGTCACTAGGTCAATCTAAATTTTAAGTGTAGACCAGGATTCAAAGTCTTTTAACTAACAAGCTTCAAGTCTCCTCTAATAAGGTTTTGTCTACACCAGGGCTGCCCAGAGGATTCAGGGGGCCTGGGATCTTCAGTGGTGGGGGGGCCCATGCTGCCGAATTGCCGCTGAAGATCTGGCACTTTGGTGGCAGGTCCTGGAGCAGAAGGACCCCCCACCGCCGAATTGCCACCGAAGACCCGGAGCGGAAGAGGCTCCGGGGTCCCGGGCCCTGCAAGAGTTTTCCGGGGCCCCCAGAGTGAGTGAAGGACCCCGCTCCAGGGGCCCCGAAAAACTCTCATGGGGGCCCCCCGGGGCAAATTGCCCCACTTGCCCCCCCCTCTGGGCAGCCCTGGTCTACACTACACTAGATACACCTCTACCTCAAAATAACATGACCCGATATAACACAGAATTGGATATAACGCAGTAAAGCAGTGCTCCACGGGGGCGGGGCTGCGCACTCCGGTGGATCAAAGCAAGTTCGATATAAC
The DNA here is from genome assembly GCF_020497125.1 of Mauremys mutica. Taxonomy (NCBI): domain Eukaryota; kingdom Metazoa; phylum Chordata; order Testudines; family Geoemydidae; genus Mauremys; species Mauremys mutica. The sequence continues at coordinate 185,242,717 of NC_059072.1, read as the reverse complement.
GCGGTTTCACCTATAACGCAGTAAGATTTTTTGGCTCCTGAGGACAGCGTTATATCAAGGTAGAGGTGTATTAATTTTGAGTTAATTGATTGCTAATTAACTTGAAGTTAACAACACCTGAAGTTGTAAAGACTAGTGTGGGGACTCCCTACGTGTGTGTACCAGGCTACAAACATTTGTACTGGACTTTAAATATTCAAACCTACATTAGGCCTCAATCCCATACCATTTGAAAATGAACCACTTTTTTATCTTTGCTTTACCCAGAATGAAGCACAAACATTTGTAGTCTAGATCAAACAGGCGTGAAGTGTCCACTAGCCATTACACATGAGTTAACTACCCCAAGTCAATTGGTGATCAGTTAACTCAAGATAAAGTCTAGTATAGACACCCCCACAGTGGGACATTGTCAAATGATTTATGGTTGTTTCATAGAAAGTAAATGCACATTCGCATCTTCTTTCCGTGTATAAAAATCTAAAAGGGTATCACTTTTTTCCTGGGATATGGATATTGAAACTGAAATAGGAGAACATTGCTGGAGAATTTTGTGGGGGATAGATGATAGCAGGTTATCGGTGATTATCTACACTACAATTTAGATTACCCAGACATCATTTGGCACATTGCACAAGATTAGATAGAGATTAATAGACTTCACTTTAATCAATAGACATCAGACCCTATTTGAGAATACTGGGAGTGTTTGAATCATTGAGATTCAAATAATTGATTGTTATAGATACAGCTCCTTTTTATAGATATAGATAAAACTATGAGGATCAGGTTGGTGTATCCAACAGGATTAATATCCTGCAAGTGCATTAGTACCTCAGGAAATAACGGCCCTCAGTCCTTTCCACGTTCAGTTTTTCTGTTTCTATGTATCATCAAGTGCATCCAGACATGAAAAGAAAATGAATTTTCTACAAGCTGGTAGCATTGTGAGTGGCTTTGATATAAGTGGAAAAAGGGTCAGTAACTTCTAAGCTCCGGCAGCCTGATAAGAATATTAAATCTACCGTTTATCCCCAATGAGTGCTTGATTACCCATACAGTGCTCTGCTGACAGAGTTCACTAAAAATACATTATGATAATCACACTAGACTGCCAGCAAAGCTGGAGACACTTGAGTCTCAGCATAAGGGATGAACCATTATGGTGTTCATCCGGCAAACACACTAATAAAAGGTGCAACATTCTTGTTTTATATGCAATAATGCTACTGGAAACAGGTATCCAAGGCATTGCTTGGAACACACAGGAGATCAACAACCAAAGTGGGTCTGATGCTCACAGCTGCTTCACATTACTTCACTAGTGTTTTGCTCTGCCCAACCTAGCATTGTGTGGGTTCCTTCCCACTGAGTAGCCAAATTATATGCTGAGATTTTCACCAAACCACTGTGGCATCTGTGTATTTCCTGGCAGGCTACCATTGCCCTCCCCAGTTCTCTTCTAGTGTCTCAGTGCTCAGAGTTCACTGCTAATAGATACTTTCTCCCTATGTCAAGAGGCTTTACAGGCTGCCCTCTTTTTAAATTAGGGGGCTGAATAATGAATACCTCCAGAAATGCCCAAATTATATTTTAATAGCATTCAATAGAGCAGGGTGAGGAGGCAAAAACTCCACCCCAAAGACAACTCAGAGAAACTATAGCATTGAGAAGAAACTGTAAACTCCATCCTTTTCTTCACAGTTCTTTCTTCTTCTGATTCAAACTGGCTGTAGCTATAAGAAATACTGTCACAACTAGAAACCTAGCCAACAGGCCTATAGTCCTTGCACTTGGATGTACTCTATAGCAGATTACTTGGCTGAAGTCTGTAGCACAGGAAAGTTACAGTACAGTACTTGGTTATACTTCGTAGCAAAGACAAGCTGATCTAGAAGTTCCTAAGAGCTTTCCAAACACCCAAAGTCAGTGGGAGCTTTTTATGAACAGAAATTACAGGATCTGACTTTGAAAAAAGGCATATTAAACTGACACTTCCCCCCCACACACACACACCCTAGCTTTTATTGACAAAGCTACATGAGACTAAGGCCAGGGCTATACTACACACTTAGTTATACCAAAGTATGTCGCTGTGAAAAATCCCACACTCTGAGCGTCATAGTTATACTGACCTCAGCCCGTCTCACCCCGCATGTAGACAGTGCTATGTTAGCGACAGAAGTTACCACCTCTCACGGAAGTGGAGTTATTAAGTCGAGGGGAGAGCTCTCTTCCGTGGGCTTAGAGTGTCTTCACTGGTGCAGCTGCACCGCTGCAAGTTTGTAGTGTAGACCTGCCCTAAGATGCTACCTGCGTACTCAGATACAAGTTAGTTGTAATGGTGCAGCAGTGGAGTAATAACCTCACACAAAGTCCAAATAACGCAATATGGAAATCAGAGTTGGTAGAATAAAAAGATATTAAGATAAAAATATATTAGGATGTGGCACAGGTCACCATTTTCTGATACTTCCTTCAGCACTGAATTTCCCTCCTTATTCACCATTTGTTTCCCTTCTTTCCCACCTTTCCCTTCCATACCCTTTTTTTTATCCTCCCAGCTCTTCCATCTCCCATCCTTCAGTTCACACAATTTAATAGTTATTTTTCAAAAGTTGCATTTACTACCATCCAACTGCTACTCTCACCTGCTCTCTAGCTTTGCATTCCCATTCTCCAGCCTGGATGAACATACAGGATATTGGGGGAGGGGGAGAAGTGGTTTCTGGTTGCTTTTCAAATACAATCAAGTGCAACCTGTTGTACACATTTTCCTCTCATCTGATATTCACTTTTATATGCCATCTTCTGCCCTGGCCTCCATTCCTTCTACTCCACTTTGGATGAATAATAAGACTCCTTTACTTCTATTTCTTATGATGTTTATCTAGGATGTAATAGCTTGAACTTCAAGGTATTTTTATAGAATTCTTAGTATGCCTCCACCATCACTATTACCCATCTAATGAAACAACCTACATAGCTGTGAAGATTAAAAACAGCCTACTTAAAAGCAAATGGAAAGTGTATACATTTACCACTTATCACACAAAGAAGCACACACTCCAAAATATGATATAAAGCAAGAAGGGAAAAAAGTGTGTGTTTACACAAACAATTATATTATGTTGTCTATACAGAGAGAGAGAGAGAGAGGGAGAGAGATCTCAAACAAAAGGCCTCTAATAGTGATTATCCTCAAATCCTCTCTTCAAGGCAAAGAAAAAAAAAATCTTACTCCAGAAGAAAATGTTCCCTCTGTCTTATCACTTCTGTATGTCACAAGAACACTTGTTTATGGCAGAAATACATCTTATTTAATGCTCTCAGCATTTCATACTTTAATGTCAAATCAGCAAAATTCAGAGCAATAATAGGAAATAGCAAGGTGAGACTGAAATGAAAGATTAAAAGTGAAATATTTGAGAAACAAGGAGACATATTTAAGAGAATGCAGGTGAAACAGCTATATTTGAGTGTCTGTCTGCCAATTATTTTGCTACCATAGTAGTGTGATAGAAACAAAACCCTGTCTGCCTTTGCTAGGCTGGTCCAAATTGCAACAATAACTAAGCCACAATTTCAGAATCATTCTGTGGGTATACAGCAAAAAGGTTCAAGACAATGACGAAGCGCAGTTTGAAAACCTTGAGCGCCTGTGGGCAATAGCAGGATATGTATGAGATCTGGAGGCTAACTATGTACCCAACTGGCAAATCATGCCCCTTGGGAATGCCATCAGTTGCAGCTCCAGAACCATGAATGTCCCCGCCTTTGCCAACTCCTCTTGACTTTGCAGACCACCTCTTTAGCCTCATCCCTTGCCCCCTATTTCTTTAATCTCATGCTCATCAAGGTCATTAGGCATTGGGGTCCCCTCTGTAGCGTTCCACTGTGGAGGATAAAGTATGCTAGGGACAGAATGCTGATATTCTAAAGGCTATACAGTACTATCCCCAATATGATGTAGGCACAAAAATGGCAACTTTAACCCCTACGCAGCTTGAGCTCATCCCCATGGAGGAAATGATGCTTCAGAAACTCCACGGAATTAACTAAACAGAACCTTCCAGCTTTAGTCTCTCTAGTTTCCCTGTTAGAGGGGATAACAGGGCCTTTTGGGTAGAATTTTGAAGAGCATTCAGTGCTGGTGTAACATTGATCTCACTGAAGTAACCAGTAACTGCACACCGCACCATAGTAACTCTAGCTCAGGAACCAATCCATGCAACAAACCTCGATGCCAACTCTGCCCACATATCTACACCAGTGACACCATCACAGGACCTAACCAGATCAGCCACACCATCACCAGTTCATTCACCTGCACGTCCACCAATGTAATATATGCCATCATATGCCAGCAATGCCCCTCTGCTATGTACATCGGCCAAACTGGACAGTCTCTACAGAAAAGGATAAATGGACACAAATCAGATATTAGGAATGGCAATATACAAAAACCTGTAGGAGAACACTTCAACCTCCCTGGCCACACAATAGCAGATCTTAAGGTGGCCATCCTGCAGCAAAAAAACTTCAGGACCAGACTTCAAAGAGAAACTGCTGAGCTTCAGTTCATCTGCAAATTTGACACCATCAGCTCAGGATTAAACAAAGACTGTGAATGGCTAGCCAACTACAGAACCAGTTTCTCCTCCCTTGGTTTTCACACCTCTTCTGCTAGAACAGGGCCTCATCCTCCCTGATTGAACTAACCTCGTTATCTCTAGCTTGCTTCTTGCTTGCATATATATACCTGCCCCTGGAAATTTCCACTACATGTATGAGTAAAAAAAGCAAGATTTGTCTCTGCCAAACTCCATAAGAGAAAGTTACAATGATTATAACAATATAATTATAAAGGAACTCATTGTACTTCTGGATGCATAAGCTGCTGAGCCTCTTGTCTGAATATGTGGAGAAAAATTTGCACTGTATCATCTTTGGTAGCACAAACTATAGCAAACTCACAGTTTGCTGTTTACCATGAATACTTATAAGTCATGAATATGTGTACTTATATAGCTATCTATCTATCTATCTATATATATTTACTGTTCAGCTCCAACAGTGTGTAATACGTGAAGTACAAAGTATTCCACAAATATAATAAATGCAGCCAGGAGGGAAGTAATCAAATTACATTCTTCAGTAAGCTGGGTATTCATCCTACCACTTTGTAAGCACCAATAAATAGCAACATGCAACAAACAGAAGTGCCTCTTCTTCTCTTTCTCACTTTATTCTTTGCTAGCTGTATTTCCTCTACCAGCATTTCCCCTTTACATTTCTCCAGCATTCTGGTTATTTACTGGGGGTTTTTGTTCTGATGTTTTCTTCCATTATCTTCTGATCTTTTGTTTTATAAGCTATTCTCCCAGCACCAAAGGTATTTCAATATACATTTACTTGAGCATAAACTAAATTCATCCCTGATATATCCCCAATCGATTCCCATTAGATTGCATGGGTTTGCTTCGGGATAGAATATGGCCCTGCATTTTTATACTATGGATATGATTTTTCCCATTGCACCTTGTTGTCGTTATTAAACTTGAGCAAACGGCTTGTAAACCATTACAGTTATGATCTTAACATTCTCCACCCACTTTGCAGATGGGCAAGAGCTCAGTACAACTAGACTTCCATTGACTTCAATGGATGTCGAATAAGAGTCTACATTCCTATACAAGCTTAAAGGTATAAGTACATAAGTACAGCTAAATTCTACCTTCAGGTAAACATGCACAACTTCCATTAACTTTTGCGGGAGTTGGAAGCTCATATTTGAGGGCAGAATTTGGCTCATTTTATAGATTATTTTAAGTTACTCATTTGACTTTCTGAAATTTCTGTGCTCTGTTCTTGGCAATAATGGTCACGTTAGCAGTCTCAGAAACAGTAATTAGAACGTATTCATATCAATGATCTGGCCTGTTTCTTCTCATTTCGCAAGTTCCTTACACAAGATGCATTTACAAGCATAAACTGTTCTATTACCGTTGTTCTAATTAACACCTTCCATTAACATGCAGACAGAGTGCAAGGAACATTCTGAAAGAAGCCACCGTTGAGAGTAACTGTGACAAAAATCAACAGAAACATGTCCTGCAAATTGCAATCAATGCAGCCTGAATGATGTTAATAAAATGAGATGCATATATGGGAGATTGATGTGGTTATTAAGATTCAAGAAGTACACAAAGTAGCTTTTCATTATTATTATAATCATAACAAAAAAACATTGCATTGCTCCATCAGTGTACAAATGCTTTACATTTATTTATTTTTGGGATGCTTGGAGCGGGGCAGGTCTGTTGCACACACAGGCCCTCTGACCCTGATGCTACTGATTCTTTGGTTACCTTCCCCTGCCTTTGTAATATTTTGCAGTCTTAGTTATTTCTTTCTACTACAATACACAGAGTGATGTAACCAGTGACAATGATCACACCTGTACCCGTGCAAAAGAATGTTTAAATATCTTCCTCAACTAGCTCCTTGTTTGGTTCACTGCTTTTAATTGCTCCATCTGGGAGTGCTGGTATCTGACTCCTTCTAGATCCAATTCCCCATTTAAAGTCATCAGAAAACTTTTCTGCTAGTATAGAAAAGCTGTATGGGTATTAAGGAAATGAACCATGACAATTACGTCCAGACTTTTACTTTTCTATTCCTGGTTTGTCCCGCAAAATCTAGTTTACAGTAAATTCCTATAGAAATAATATGCCTCCAACCCTCAATTATTCTCAATATAGTCTGGTCCCCCTTTCTCTGGGGACAGGTCCTGCCACACTTACTGAAACCTTAGGGCAGGAGTAAAGTCAATGGTGCTCCAACTGGGGAGAGTGAAATGGTGCTGTTTTGAAAAGATCTCTTTTATACATTTTCTAACACCCTCTTCCCGTCTTTCTATTCTATATTAAATACAAATTAATGTCAAATTAAAACAAACATGCCACTGGTTGGTTTTGCATTTCTTTTCAACCTTGAAAGTCAGACTAAATTGGTCAAAAGATTTACTAATAGCAATCAACAAGGCCTGGACTCACCCTAGAGTTGATTTATGTTTCTGAATAAAATCATGAATAAACTGTCAGTTTTTGCATATTTTCTACACAGAACCAGGTGGGGGGAAAAATCAATCGTTCTAATTGACTTTCACTTCCTGGAAACTCAGTGGCATCAATCCATAAGGAATCAGACTGAACAAAATGTTCTTATGACCCAAGGGACAGTGAACTCTGCACCAGTGCTTTTAGTTTGGAAGTGTAATAGTTAACTCCAATTCACAGTTTGGGAAGGGGGGGCTGTTGTTTTTAATTACACTTTCCTGAAAAAAGTAAATGATAAGCATCACAAGACAGGAGTCTCTTGGATCTTTAAAGACAAAGGAGTTTGTTTGTTTTGTAAATTCAAGTGGACAACTAAAACTGTTTCCTGTGTAATTAATGACCATCCAAATTGTTTTTGAGTCAGCAGGCAGCAGTTAATTCGAATCATGTTTATCCAGTGAATTTGATGATTAGCAGTGATAAGGATTTTAAATGTAGATATCATCTCTGTTGGTGGATATATTAGGACAAAGATTGGCTGAATATTCCTAGATGATGTCATTTACTTAGCTTTTTTTTTTAGGTTATAGTTTGAAATTGGATATAAAGGTTAATTTGGCAAAATGCTTGCTACATTGAGGTGTGAAAGATTCAGCCTCACAAAAATTATAAATGTGTTAAGGTCAGAGAACTGAGAGAGGCTTTCCTGCCTGCATCAGAGGAAATTGTGTTTGCAGAGACAAAGGTGTCCTAATTTCTAAAAATATTATGACACTATTCTGAAATGTCAGGACATAGAGACTAGAAGCTATATTCTCATGCCCTTACTCAGACTGAATAGTACTTTATTCCTCATGTATGACATCCCATTGAAGTACATGAGACTACTCATTTTGTAAGGTGAATTCAAAATGAGTAAGGGTAGCAGAATCAGGTTCTTGGAGTGTGCATTGCTGGCGGTCTACTTTTGTTTTTGCAGACTATATTGAATGTGTTCTCCAAAAGGCTTTGGGGTTGAGTTAGGACAGTAATGAGGGTTTGAAAATGTTATGCACCCTATAGCATTCTGGCACTCTCTGAAGCTATCATCTTGTTCTACAGCATCTCAGCTTTCACTTTCTTTTTTAAAGTCTCTCTCACAATTATGATTGTGAAAAGAACCTCAAAAATGTGAGCAGGGTATACATGATCCAGAAAGGAACTGCAGGGAGTCTGGAACTATAGAGCTGAGAAGTGTGAACAGCCACATTCATCTCACTGAAGTGTTAACTCAGATGCTCAGTGATGAACATTTAAACCTCAACATTACCACTCTTGTCTCACGTAAAAGAAAAGGAAGGCCACAGATGTGCACAAATTTACTATGAGTTATGTCTCATTTTGGTGCCACAGGTGGGTGCCATTGGGAGATACTAGCACTTCCCCCTCCCTGCCAAACACACACCAGTCAAGAAAGATACATCCCTAAGGGACTAGCGGAGCCCATGGGCATGTTCAGCCCCCCAAGATAAAGGATCCCAATGGAGCCAAGTGGCATACACCATCATATTTTGAATGTTTTCACAACCTACAGTGAATGGGATCTCAGTTTGACAATACCCTTGGGTGGAGCTTATTTTGTGGGCAGAGTTTGGATGAGTACCGCCACTTCTCTCCTCTGCATTTGACCCCTAACAATATTCTAGTAACTAGTGGGGATCCCTAAACCACAGATTACACTGAGTAGACAGACTTCAGCCTCAATGCACATAGTAGAATTATGGGACTAAACAGTTTGCTTACCCGTAGTAAGATTGGTTGAGCTTTGGTATTTCTCCAGCTGAAAAAATTCAGGCATTTTGCCGAACCATTCACATTTTCCACAATTTAACAAGTTACATGACTGATATTACTTTCCAAGCCACTATCTTTGTCCAATCTGTGATCAGCTGCAGTCCCTTACCTAAAGAGATTGCTGGAATCTACAGATGGACAAAAGAAAAAAATTGAAATAGCAAATCTATCCTCATTTTGTAAGATTGGAAATGGACCCATTTTCTTTTCATTTTTGAAAACTGGGATTTTGGTAAATGAAAAGTTTGATCATTTTGATGATACTTGTAATCAAATTGTCTAATTAGATTTTCACCAAAAAAATTACTTTTTAACAAGCATCATCAGTTTTGCCTGAATTTTTTTTTGTTTGCTCTATTTAAAAACAAAATTGTGTTTGAATTTTTTTACCAGCTCTATTTAAGTTCCCATATGAGATCAGATGGAATGACTACTAAAGTCAACACAAAGAAACTCAATGACTTCACTTGATTCTGAATCAGGCCCATACACTTCTATCTGAATGCTATAGTCCATATCCTCAAAGGTATTTAGGCACCTGAGTTCAATGGGAGTTAGGTGTCTATATATATATATATATATATATATATATATAGAGCAAGCATGCTGGAATGGACCTTGAAAGGTCATTGAGACCAGTCTGCTACCTTTACTAGCAGGACCAAGCACTGTCCCTAACAGCAGGGTGGTTTTTTGGGGGGTTGTTTGTTTTTTACACCCCAGATCCCTAAATAGTCCCTTCAAGGATTGAACTCTCAAACCCTGGGTTTAGCAGGCCAATGCTCAAACCACTGAGCTATCCCTTCCCTGCAAAGGGGTAACTACCTTTAAAGGTCTGGGTCTAAATTACTAGGTCTCGTGAGGGGTACGTATAATTCTTAGCTGTATATCTGTTGGGAATTTCATGATGCAGTGTGTTACAAAATTTCACTCAGCCTCCATTGCTGGGTGTAATATAATTAGTTTTTAAATTATGATGGGCTTGATTCCCAATGGCTTCCTTTCTAATTTTATAAACTCAGAGATCCATTACATTTTAATATGCAGTTCATGAGTTAATAAGAAAAACTAGCACAAATTAGTAATAAGGCACATTTCTACATTGGCTTTTAATCTTTTCAGATAACTTGATGTTTACAAAGAAACAGGGTTCTATAGATATTGTAGATTGTGCTGCCAATAAGAAATAGCACAGGGTCATATGGTAGCATCAGCTTTTAAGCAGAACTCTTCACTGAAGTCAATTGTGAGCTGTGTACAGAAATCTTGCCGCCAGTTTGTGAGCGCATGTGCAAGCTTAATTTGGACACAAAGTCTGCCACACTTATGGTGGAGTAGCACCTTGATCCATGATTAATGATATTGAAGTCAAGAAACTTTTGGCAGAGTAAGATTACTCAACATGAGTAAGTGTGGCTGAATCTGGCTCTTCCTTTTTAGTGCAAAGCCATTGTAGAACTGTAGCAAAGAACTGACTCAGCTTTTTTGATTTCTGCTGTTCTTATAATTGCCTAAATATTATACAGCCAACACTGGTTAATGGGCCTTCAGGAATTACATGCAACCCATACACACAAGTCCTCATTGTTCGTTATTTGTTTTTTCAGACAACGACATAATTTCCCGTATTTGCCTTCTTAAATCATTATATATACAATCAGGCAAGTCCAAACTACACTACCATAAGCAACATCAACTATCTTTTAAGTCAGTTATATACTGACTAATTCTATCCTATGTGTCTGAAAAAATGGAAACATATTTTAGCAACAGACTTTGGATAAATACAAATAATTTTAGTTTCCCCACTTTCATGAAAATTACAGCTGTCTTAGAAAGCCAAGAAATTTCCAAAGAAAATATTGGTTTACCTCACATTCAATGGCTCTGTCACAGCCTTAATTACATAGACAAATAGATTAATTTGGTTTCCCTGGTTAATGGTTATCCTCATTATTTATTAGGACAATGCTGTAAAGTCCCTGTTTATTCCTCGCATGATATAAAATGCATCAATTTACTAAACAAAGTAGTAAAATAATCCATCACCTCTCTGAAAGCCTCAGTAATATTTCGACATCTTTAATAGAACTGGGCAAACGATGCAAAAAACAAAAAGTCGGGATATAATTGTCAAACAGATTTATTCTGGCTGTATTTATACCCTTTCTGCTTGCTTCTGGTGATTATTCTAGAGCATGAGTTTGCCAGCAAGACCATTCATAATCAGCAAATTTTAAGTGGGTATTTATGGAAAGTGATTTTTCAGGTCCCAGTTCAGGAAAGCACATACTTACCTGCCATCCAGAATAGTGATCTTTCTTGAATCAGTGCCTATATTTGTAAATGTGAGGGCTTGTCTACACTTAAAACACTGCAGTGCCACAGCTGCACCTGTGCTGTTGTAGTGCTTCAGTAAAGTCACTACCTATGCTGACGGGAGGGCTTCTCCTTTAGGCATAGGTACTCCGCCTTCCCGAAAGGAGGTAGCTAAGTCAATGGGAATGTTTTCCTGTCAATCTAGCACTGTCTGCACCGGGAGTTAGGTTAGTTTAACTGCATTGCTCCTGGGTGTGGATTTTTCACACCCCTGAGTGATGTAGTTATACCAACCTATTTTTCTAGTGCGGAGCAGGCCTGAGTATTCATACCAGAAACCTGATTCCAAGACCTTGTCTACACAGAAAAGTTGTACCGCTTTGACTATACCAGTATAATTAAGCAGTACTAATCTCTAGAGCAGACACAGTTATACCAGTATAGCTATTCATGTACATTAAGGAAAATAAATTATGCATGTACAAGACACCTGAATCCACCCTAGGGCCTTATACCAGTATCACTAGACTGGTGTTAAAAAATTTTTTATAACAACCCTAGCCAACGTAGTTACACTGGTATAACAAATGTATTTAGATTACACCTAAGAGATATTCCTCCAATAAAGGAACAGAAACATATGAAGACAAACAGCGTATCAATCAAAAATTAACCAGTACAGCTTGCATGTTGAATACTCTGCTCATGAATAGTCTACAGAACAATAATTACTTTGAATAACAAAGGCATCTCAATCTGATCATGGACTACGTGCAAATAAGAGATGCAAAATTAAATAAGTTCTATGTTACAAATTAGTTCAAATCTAGTTGGGTGGTATCCCAGCTGGGAACATATTTTCCCAATTTTTCAACTGTTGCCGTAACTAGTAAATACATATCTGTATTTGTTCACTGAACAAGTTTTCATTAATTAGGGAAGGTTTAACCATAAGGGCTTTTTGTACTTTGACTATCAAAAACCCATTGCGCAGTACAGTGTGTCTGATTTCCACTCTCCTACAGCAAACAGATTCACAAACAACTGTTCTCAGAAAGCTATTCTGTACTGGGAAGTCAGCTGAATATGTAAATTATAAACTTACTGAAATCATTCTTACATAATGAATTCCAATCACTGTATTCCTTCCTGTTTGTTTTAACATTGGAGTGCCCTTTCTAAATCATACGTGGGAGATGTTGAGTTAGGTTAATGAGAGAACTTCAAGGAGAAGGGGACAATGAATTTCTTTATAGTACGACAGGCAATACCAAAACCTGGATCCAGATACATCTGATTAGTCAAAATTCAGATCCAGTTCATGTATCTGAAATCCATCTATGAGAAGAAACAATAAACTCTCCATATGTAACTAAAATATTTGGATAACAGACAACTACTATCAAAAATTAAACCCATCACAGTGAGTTGCAAATCCAGCCTTCTCCTCCATGGGTGTGGAGGCTCCTCGGGCAGTTGAATCAGTTCAGTCCAGCTCTGTAAGAACTGGATCTAGTTTTGCATATCACATGAAAGTCATGAAGGTCAGGTCTGTGCAAGCTTCCCACCTGGCAGCACGCAGGGTCTGGGTGATCTGGGTAAGGATTCCAGCTATTGAAATCCTCCCCCCACCCCAATGAGCATCTGCACTGTGCCTGGCTGGTTACTGAGGGCAGGCACGAGGCAAAGGAAATGAGGAGACGATGGGCTGGAAAAAAAAGAAAACACTAGTAAGCAAATATAATATATGAATTATTAACTCATATAGAACCCAACTAGCAGATTTTTTTCCCATGGGGCCTGTGTAGAGAGAGCAGAGGTCACATCACTAAAACAGACAGATCTCCATCTGTGACAAATTTTGTATTGTTGTCTGCCTGTATGTATAGAGTTAAGTCAAAAGGAGGCTGTAAAGGGGTTGTTAAAGAATCCATGAAAGGGTTCAATGAAAGCATCTCAGGTATCCAGTTTCAAAGAAGATAAGATAAATCACTGGGTTACCAATTGGGGGGAGTCTCCTTCCAGGCTAAGATGTTTTGCTCTTCTCAAGGCTAAGACTGGAATCAAAGTTAACATAAAATCTCAGAGACACTAGCAAAGGGAAGGGGAGAGTGTTGTTATGGGGGAAGAACTGGTCCTGGAGGTGTGAGTGAAAAAGCCAACAGGCGAGGTAATTTAAGCCATCTCTACCCTACTCTGATATAACCCCGTGGAGTAGACAGCCTACAGTTTCAAAAGGGGTTTTCCCATCATTATAGGAGCCTCACCTCTCCACATTAGGTCAGTGGAAGTATTCTTCTGTCAAAATAGCTGCATCTGTTCACGGGTTTAGGTTAGAATAGCTGCAATGCACAGGAGTGTGGATTTTTCACACCCCTGAGTGATGTAGCTATGTCAGCCTATATTTTAAATGTAGACCAGAGGGTGCAAGCTGCAGGCAGTGTACCCCAACTCAGAGATGGGGAAAAAAGCCAAGCCTGTCTGAGCTGTGGATAGAGAGGTTGAGCTTAGGTAATAGAGTGAACAGGTTTCTTGTTTAAAATCCACTTCTTTAAATGAGGTGTGCTCTTTGACAAAATAAAACATGCTTTGTTTTGAAGAGGCTGTTTCTATCTCATTGCACATATGTTGTCCCAGGTGCTGGTGCCAAGCCTATTGGGTCTGCTAAAGACTACAACTGGCAATCAGGAAGACGTAACCTAGAGATCCAGTTGGACAGTGGTTGGATTGTGAGATCCTACCCCAAAGAAGAGTAGAGGTTTGGGCCTGCCACTTGAAAGGATTCCTGGAATACTTGGGGTTGGCGTGCTGGAAAAGGATCTTAGCAGGGGCAACCTACCCAGGGATTGTCATGTCCTTCTATGAGATATGAGCTGGCTACAGAGCTTCCTTCTGAGTAAGGTACACACCAGCTGTGGTCATCAAAAGATATTTTAATGTTCTGCCAGGTATGGCTGAGGTTGGTTTAAATAAAGCATGTTACACACAGCACCACATAGTGAGTGAATATAATAAAGTTTAGTATTCCATTACAGTGACTGTCACAGCATCTATACTCACTTCCTCGTCTTTCATCCAGTACAGGATCTGGCCCTATTTCTTTCTATGGAATCATCTCCATATATAAATAAATATATAGGATGGAATATATATGTTTCCATATATCCGAAAATTTAACAAGGGTAAAACTGTGACTAAGAACACAGTAGACCCAGATCTTCAAATGCTCAGTTTTCTGTTCACTCAACTTTCCAGCTCTGTGCCACACCCTGCAGTCTCTGTGCCAGCAGAAGGCTATGAAATAGGACTATCAAGACAGATCTAACTTATAAATGCCTCTGCATTATTTTGAGGGCAGGGGAAACAAGAGAGGCAAGGAGCATCTCTCTTTCACACACATGACAACATATTTTGGCTGTATGTATCTCTGGAGAGCAAAGGGAATAGGTGCCAGCTAGGGACTGCCCAAAGGGGCACATCCAGGAAGGGAAGAGTCATAGGGCTAGTCTACACTTACCTGCCGGGTCGACGTGGTGAGTTCGACTTCTCAGAGTTTGAACTATCGCGTCTAATCTGGAAGCGATAGTTCGAACTCCCTGCGCGCTCCGGTCGACTCCGGTACTCCACCACTGCAAACGGCGGTGGCGGAGTCGACCTTGGAGCCACGGACTTTGATCCTGCGGCGTCTGGACGGGTAAGTAGTTCGAACTAGGGTACTTCGAGTTCAGCTACGCTATTCACGTAGCTGAACTTGCGTACCCTAGTTCGACCCCCGCCCTTAGTGTAGACCTGCCCTTAGACACGGTTCTACTCCCTTTTGCACCAGACAGCACTGGGATGAGAGCAACATGGGGGCATTTTCTGTACCTTTGCTACAGATGCAGCAAATATTGCTGCTCTCCATTTTATCCAGAAGCCATTGTACTTCCAGGAACCCTCATTTGAGTTGTTCTCTTCTTTTCGCTTCCACCACTTCTCCCTAGAGAGTACATATCCTGAAAGAGGCATACATCAACCATTAAAATATTAATCAGTCCTAGATATCTCTTTCTGACCATGCTAATAAAAGATTCTTGGGAGCCAGTCCCAGACCAGCTTGCATGGTGCACGTACAAAGGGCGCACACACACACACAGCAAGGAGACAGCACAGTCCGTATGCAGCACAACTTTCTACATACATCTTCACCATTCCTTCACCCCAAGATTGCAATCTGGCATGTAATTTAAGGTGTGATTTGTGTGGAGTGGGTGTGGCCACAGGAAAGCAGTGTCCATTAAGTTGAAAGATAGTTACTCATGAACCCTTAGGCCTGGTCTATGCTAGAAAGTTAGTTTGGCATAATTAGGTCACTCAGGGGTGTGAAAAATCAGAATTCTTTCATCAACCTAGTGCTGTCTACACAGGGAGTTAGGTCAAATTCTTCTGGCAGCCTAGCTGCTGCCTCTCAAGGAGATAGATTACCAATGCAGATGGGAGAACCCCTCCTATCAGTGTAGGTAGTGTCTACACTGAAGCTCTACAGCAATGCAGCTGTACCACTTTAAGTGTAGACAAGTCCTTAGAGATAGAACAGTGTGAGCTAAAGAAACAAGTACCATCCTGGAAATCAGCAGCTCCACCTCACTACAATCCAGACTGCTCTACCATGTGTGGCCTTTGGGGACATTGGAACAACAGTTAACAACTCACAGGTGTGTTGTGCTAATCAAGGGCATGATCGTTAAGGTCTTTCCATTCATTTTAATGGGGTTTAGATTGAGCCCCATTCATTAACATTTGTTAAGTGCTTTTGGCTGCTTAAATAGGAGAAAATACAGAAATATTAATTATTAGTATATGCATCTCAGGTGATTGGTAGTGAGTAAGAGAAGGAGTAGAACTACCACTTGCTTACTTTGTATGCAGTGTTATGGCTGTGTTGGTCCTAGGATATTAGAGAGACAAGGAGAGTGAAGTAATAGAAGTTGGTCCAGTAAAGGATATTAGCTTGCTTACTTGTTTATCATTGTGTTGCTATACACTGGTGTGTCTGTATTTTGGCCAGTACAAGATCTGGGTGTAATTTCACTAAAATACTAGAAACTTGCTTTTCAGTTAGATATCTATGTTCCTATCTCAGACTGCAAACCGTTCTTTTCCTCTGACGTTTTTTATACTAAGATCAGTGTTTAACAGTCAATGATCATCATTTTATTCTTTCAGTTCCATTAAGATTAAAAATGTTATCAAACAGCACAAGCATACACTTCATAGCACTACTATTTTCAGCCTAATTTACTTTTTTAATTAGAAAGCGCCACAGTTAATCACAGCAATGGGCTAATTTCTGCTCACAATATAATCCTTGGCACTAATTTTGATAAAGATTTCTAATTACATTGCCAATGTGGCAGCTTAAAAAACCCTGCAGTTATACATTTGTATTAATATGAATCAGGCATACTGTACCCAGAAAAGAACATTTTTTCCTCTAATATTTTATACCATACAACTTTACTCAATACACTGAATTTTATATATTAAGCTTAAAAATTATACCTCCACATTAGGGTGTACTAGATGTAGTATAGTATCTATTTAAATATCATACCAAATATGTCTGCTATCTTGGGAACTATGTACAGTGCTTCCAGAAAGATGGGCTTTTGAAAGTAGCTATTCCCTCCCCCCACCCCATGTCTAAATTTTATCTCAATTTCTGAAGCAGGAATAATGATTTACAGTGTGTAATTTCAGACTGAACTCTGTATAACAATACCTAGATTTTATATACCATTTTTTTGGCCAAAAGTGTTTTTACAAGGAGGTCAGTATCATGATCCCCATTTAATAGATGGGGAAACTGATGCACAGAGAAAATGACTTGCCCACAGTCTGTGGTAGGGTCAGAATTTGAACCCAGGCCTCAGTCACAGTCTAGTGCTCTAGACACTTGTCCATAGTTCCTAAGGGCTTCTCTATATGGCAAGTTAATACATGGCAAGTTGGGGTGTGAATCTACGGTGTATTAACTAATTGTGTGAACTCTGCTACCATGCACTAGAAGTTCCATAGCACTTACTGCGCTTGTAGCAGTATCTACATGGGATGTTACTACCGTGGGCTTGCAACACAACTTCACGCCCTAGCTTGCAGCGCACTAATATCACATGTAGACAAGCCCTGAGTGTCTTTAGCCTCCTTTTGCTCATCTTGATCTGTAAATTGAAATTCAGCTGAGCATCTATAAATTGGTAAATTGCCAATTTATCCCAAAAGTCCTCCTTGGAATCTGGATATGCCAGGAACACAAGTGAAAATATCCAGTGTTCACGCTAAAATATTAACAACACTTGCCACTTTGTCCACAGATTGCAAAGTACTTTACAGAGATGGATATAAGCCCTATTTTAAAGAGGGTAAATGAGGCACAGACAGGTTAACTGGACACACACTATATAATTCCCAGCTCAAGGAGCCATACCCATGCTAGCACTGATCGAGCTAGCATGCTAAAAACAGAATGTAGCTGCGGCAGTGAGAGTGGTGGAAGGAGCTTGTTACCTCAAATATGGGCCTAGCATCTTGGACAACTAGGTAGTCGGAGTGGCTATCCCCTCCTGCTGCTGAGGGTACACTCAATTTTTAGCATGCGGTCTTGATCAGAGCTAGCATAGGTATATCTCAATAAGCAGGGACTTAAATCCACAGCTCAAAGTATAGATATACCCACAGGGCTGTCCTTACCCATACGCAAAGTACGCAGCTGCTCCAGCCCCTGCTCCGGCTCTTCCCCAGGGCCCCCGCCCCAGCTCCGCCCGAGCCCCACCTCTTACCGTCCCGCCCCCAACTCCCCTGAGGACTCCAGAAGTGGTCAGGCCTGCACTCACCGGTAAGTTGAGCGACCCGGCCCCAGCCTGCTCCACTCCCCTGCCCCCCAGCCGCACCACTGGCGAGTGCTGGGGGGTGTTTCCCTCCTCCCCCCAAGCCTGGGAGTCAGGGAAGCAGAGCAGGCTGGGGCCGGGTCACTCCACTTCCTGCAGGAAGTGGCCAGCCTCCCTCCCCCTCATCTTCCAC
The DNA here is from genome assembly GCF_020497125.1 of Mauremys mutica. Taxonomy (NCBI): domain Eukaryota; kingdom Metazoa; phylum Chordata; order Testudines; family Geoemydidae; genus Mauremys; species Mauremys mutica. The sequence goes on along the minus strand of NC_059072.1, from coordinate 185,224,445 downwards.
AGAGGTCTGGGGCAACCCCACCCCCACAGAGCCTGGGGCGGGGCCCCACACAGCACCCCCATGGAGGCCTGGGGCCCCAAACTGCCCCCCTGTGGGGGGGAGGGCTGCGTAGGGCACCAAAATAGCTCACACCTACCATTGTGAGCTGGTGATGGTGTTCTGGTGCCTGTCTATGAGTTCATCCCTCTAGATCACCGCCGCCTGTGAGGTTGATATATAAGGTGTGTGTGTTTAGCCAGTATTATACCTTGGTTTTAATTTCAGTATCCTGGATATGTTTGACAGTATTATGCTTTCAATATACAATGGCTGTTTTCCAAAAACACACAAGTGGAAATGGATTTCAGCATGTGATTCTAAAGGTAAGCAACTTCCCCACCAGCATGCAGGTTGAAAGCAGACCACATATAGCAAGTGTTAGTCTGGAGACCATTATGAACCATTCAGAAATGGCCTAGTTACACTGTAAGACAGACAAACCTTTAACTGCAGTGGTACTATAGCCCAATGCAATATTTTACTGTTTTAACAAAACTGGACACAGCATCAATAGTAGTTGTACAAGGGACAAAATTCTCTCCCCATGAATAGCAATGGCAAATGAAAGCTGAGAAATGCCTTGGGGTGGGGCTCATGGCCATTTTTTACTTTGTACTCTGATAAGAGAAATTGAAATTTACACCATTAAATAGAAAATATTTGAAAGCAGCATAAGCTGCAGATGAATTAAAACAGATGTGCTGAATACATTATTGCCAGAGAGAATTTTCACATGTTCATGTTTCTAAGAGAATCCATCTCTCCACCTCTCTCGTGTTATAACTGAGAACTGTAGAGAAAGGACCAGCAGAAGCCTGCCTGAATTTTTTAAAGTGGTACAAAATTACAAATACAATACAGATGTGTCAGGCACTCCTGAATTTATTTGTTCTCAATTTAGTGTGTCTCTAATAATAAACCTCTCACATCCATAGAACAATCATATGAAATAACTTTCCAAGGCAAGTAAATCATCATTTAAGGTTTGTCACTTACTTCATCTCTGAAGCCTCACAAATATTATCCATTATTTTAAAATAGTCCTTCACTTTCCCTCCAGATGCATGCACTTAAGAGCTGAAAGAATGAATTAATGTTAACATGCATGTGAAAATAGACAACATTATGGTCATGTTTAACTTCCTTTTCAGATCCCTTCTTCTCTCCCTGGCAAGTTTTATTGCAATTTTATTGACAGATGCTTCTGAGGCATCAGAGTTGAAAAGTAAAATAAAAAAAACCCAACAACAACATGCTACGTTTCTTTATTAGATGCTATTTTCAAGTATTCTAATAATTAGAATATAGAACACATCTAAATGTAATATTTATTTCTTTACTAATGGAATATTTCTTATTAGAATGACAGATTCCCATTTTACATTTCCTCAGGCTTTTCCCAGTGGAATTTCAAATCCTTATTTCTAGACATTCTAACTTTAATCATGTTCATTTCTATTCTGTGATCAGAATATAAATAGCTTCTCTTCAATCCAGGCATATAAAGAACTACATTTTTCCTCTGCCTAGCTAGTCAAGCTTCTCATTCTGCCAATCTATCCTCCTAGGATAACAATGGCTCAAGTTCATTGTAGAGATGGGGCTGTGGAATGGTTTATACAACGAACTGTTGTAAGCACTCCTGCAAGCATTCATGGACTTCCAAAATCTGGGTACCAGACACCCCATGTAAAGCAGACAGAGATTTGTCCTTTCACTCTGTTACCTTGTCACAATAAATCATCTTATATGGGTTTATCTTCTCCTTGGAGGTGTGGTTTACACTGGCTTTTCTGCATTTTCACTTGTGTTGAAATAGAATTTTAGGAGTACTTTTCTCCAGCTATTGGATGATCTCAATTATTTAAATGTCAGCTATCGCACATCCCTCTTCTTTAAATGTTGTAAGTCAGTTTAGCATTCCCTAAAGATAACAGATTTGCAGTTCTGAATATAGAAATCCTCTGGCTGTGCACAGAAGAGCTACAATGCTTGGAGCAGAGATTTTCCTTCGCTATCTTATCAAAGTACTTCAAACGCTAACCTGCAGGGGTCATATTTAAGGGTGATAACCAAGTTTCTATACCTACTCATTTTTTACCTCACTGTAGATGCTAACCAGGATAGCCAGGTTGTGATGGATATATGCATGTGTCATCTAGAAACTAGAGTGATACCACCAATCCTTCTCAGATTAGTGAGATAATTGTTATCAAATACTACTAACTTACGCACTGACCTGTTTGGGCCAGTGCTAGAGGTGAAAGCAAGGGTACTGGAATAATTTGTATAGCGGGGGTGCTGAGAGAGATTGAACCAAACTGTAAACCTTGTATATGATGGAAACCACTTCAAGCCAGAGGGTGAGGCAACACACCCAGCAACCCTAGTTCCAGCACCTATGGGTGAAAGTCTCCATTTCCTTTTATTTTCCTGTTTTTCTTTTCACATGGCTGGGAAGTCTGACTGATGCTGGGCTTCAGCATAAGACATTTAGAGGCAGACTGAGCCCTTTAGTCCCATTGGTGGACAGATACTCCCAGGATTTCAAGTAGGAGCACTGGTGGAAATAAACTGGGTCACCTGTGTTAGTAAGGGATTCACTATCTAGTTACTCAGGAAGTGACATACAGCAATGCTTCATTAACCTCATAAAACAAATGTACATTAGCATACTGTGTAGGCAGAGCTTTGAATTGCTCCATATTTGTAATATACGTATATTTGACATTCTGAAAAAAGGAAGAGCAGAGGATGCTAAATTCTGCTCTCATCTACATTGGTGTGTATCTAGATTAAGTGCATTCAGTTCTTTGTATTTACTACCGATTTACACTGGTATAGCAAAGCAGAATTAGCTCATAATATTGTGTGTTATGGGGTTGAAGGTTTCCAAGAACTGAGCCAATCAGTCCCACATTCCGTCCTTCTTTTTAGAGTGCCAAATGCAAAACTGAAGCAATTCAACAAGGTATGAAAGTACAGGCATATTTTGTAGACAAACTCAGTCTCTTTTGACATTGTTGAAGCAATATGTCCAATCCCTAAAATACTCCATACTGCAGTGTGATGTATAGTCCTACACCATGCAATGGGAAATTTTGAGAACAGATGAATACTGTGTGCACTTTCACATGTCATCAGTGCAAAGTTATTTAGCAGAATTCTTCCTGTAATTGCAAATACTGGGAATGTTCAGTGTTCAATGGTCCTCGAAAACTCAGACTTCCAATTGGTTGATAATGGGTTTTGTTACCAGTGTACAATGAGCCGTGTAATACTGCAGCACATGTGAGCATCTCCTGGAATTCTCAACCTCCACCAGAAGGTTTAAGGAGGGCAGGGGAATTCATGACAATATCTAAACTTTTGGATCGATGCATTTCACTTTTGCTGCATTGACATGTGGCACATGTCTACCAGTCCTAGACACAGAAGGTGAATGGATGTTTTAAATGCAAATGGAGCAAAAACAAAAAAGAATTTGCAGAGATAACCATCTTGAGGAATCTGGAATTAACCAATTATTTGGTGTCACCCTGGAAGAAACAGGTTAAGACTATCTGAAATGTCTTTCCCTGTTACAGAACTGCTGCCATCTAACCCATTTTCCTGAAATTCACCTGAATTGTCTAACCAATCAGCAGTATGCTCAAAAAAGTTAAGTAAGAAAAAGGAATGAGTCTTCAAGTTTTAACAGCATACAATGGTGGATAACATGCTGTGGCAATTAAGACTTTCTTAACCAGAGTCTTTCTTTCTGCAGCACTAAAGAGGATTGCAGTCAGTATATCTGCTGCCTCAAGAAATAGTGCATCTACACAGCAGCTGGGAGGGTACTCCCCAGCACAGTCAGATAGACACACAGGCTCTGCTCAATCTAGCATGGTTAAAATAGCAGTGTGGCCATAGCAGCCCAGATGGGCTGCTTGGCCTAAGCACCTGAGTACAAGCCTGCCCAATATCCTGGGTATGTATTCCGATAGCTGGCCTGTGCTGCCATGGCCATGCTGCTATTTTTAGTGCACTAGATCAAGCAGAGATAATGCATGTCTGTCCACCTACCCTGGGAAGCACCCATATTCTTAGAGCGGTCAACAACTGTGTCCTCCTAAACTAGGGGTATGTCTACACTTAGGCCTGGTCTACACTACGGGGGGGGTCGAACTAAGGTACGCGACTTCAGCTACGCGAATAGCGTAGCTGAAGTCGAACTACCTTAGTTCGACTGACTTACCCGTCCAGACGCGGCGGGGTCGAACTCCGCGGCTCCAAGGTCAACTCCGCCACCTTCGTTCGCGGTGGTGGAGTTCCGGAGTCGACCGGAGCGCATGGGGAGTTCGAACTATCGCGTCTTGATTAGACGTGATAGTTCGAACTCCGAGAAGTCGAACTCACCGCGTCGACCCGCGCGGTAAGTATGGACCTACCCTTAGACACTACTGCAGCTCAACTGCACCACTGTATTGCTTCAACGTAGACACTACCTACTCTGATGGCAGGTATTCACCTTTCAGCATAGGTAATCCACCTCCCTGAGAGGTGGTAGCTAGGTCAATGGAAGAATTCTATACAGGGGTTCGGATGGCATAAAGAAACTTTTCAAAACTGTGTTATACAATAAAAAAAACCCTGCCTCTTACCTCATGCTACATGCTGGCTATGTAGTCTGCATTCTCCAAAAGGGACTTCTGGTATTTGTGACACAGAACAGAGTTCAAGACATTCAGCACTGATTGTTTGGAGAACACATTTTTTAGAAAAAAAGGCAGATAGCCTTTAAGGAGGTGATATAATCTCAGTTATTTCAGTAATCTAAAACTGAACTATGAACTAAGTACCACAGTGTGTTTTTTACCATCACTGAGCTGGAAAAGGACATGACTCCAATTGGGATAAACATCCCTCTTTAGCAAACCATAGGGGAAGGTTTTCAAAGGCACAAATGTCAGTTAGGTGCCTCACTTCTACTGAGAACTTGTGAGGACAACCCAGCTACACTGTCTCTACATCCAAATATAAAGATGACAAAAATTTCTGAAAGTAATTTCTAAGCCAAAATTACTGTCACCTTCCTTTGATGGTCAAAGACAACTTGTCAATTTAAGGTTGAACATGGTACTTAGCACTTGGATAACAGCAAAAGATATTATATCTTCTTCCACCTGGTGGACTCTTGTATTACACCATGCATGGCAGTAATGAAGACAGATTCATGCTATTTATTTACTGACACTGACAAGTGTACCTGTATTTTATCATTAAGGTCTTGGTTTTCCACCGCATACAGCCCCAAGACAAAGCACTGTAATAGTTAAATAAAAACAAGTTTAAATACCATTGGTAGACTGGCTGAAATCAACAAAAGCCAGGAAGTTCTAGTCAATGCTGACAATCCATCCTTAACTCATTCCTGGCTGGAAAAAATATAGTAGAGTGAGAGTTTGTCTATACATAAGAGTTGTACCACTTTAACTACATAATTACAGTTAAAGCAGTATAACCCCATCTAGTGTGGACACAGTTACAGTGGTATACATGAGTTTTTGCTGATATTCCTCTTCCTTTAAGGGAAAAGAAGCTATAACTATATGGGCACAGAATTTTTATAACAAAATAACCCTGCTCACACTAGCTTTTTACTGGTACAACTATATCAATACAACAAAATCACCGTACTACCCAAAATAGCTAGACGGGTAAAATTTTAAGTGTAACCCAGGCCTTAGTTACACTGATGTAGGGACAACCTTAGGCCCTGATCATTACACATATGAGTAAAGTTACACATATGTTTTAGTGTTCACGGGAATATGAAATTCCTGGCCTATTTAACTAAGCTTTCGCATTATTTGCCTTGATGTATGTTGTTATTCTTTATTAAAGATCAGTTAAGGGCAAGATCATCTTTCTTACTGCAAGGTCAGCCTTCTTTGCTGGGATAAACACTTGCACTATTTAAGCTTTTAGAGCTGACTGTGGCCTGTTTTTAAACGCATATTATTTATCCATTAATATAAGAGTCACTGCCAAGATGTTCAGAACCAAGTCTGAATTAGCTTTCAGCCTCCAACAATTCCTCCTCCACCCCAATTGCTGATCCCACTGAAAATTTTGCCAGCAGTATCAGCCTTACTAACCTTATACACTGGTCTTTGATGCTGTACTGTAGCAAACGGCTTCTTGAAGTCCGAGTAGATTATGTCTACTGCTTCACTCTGCTCAGTTGTCATTGTCATTTCCTTGAAGAAATTTATCAGATTTGTTCAGCGTGACCTCTATTTTAACTAGCTTTGAGCTATCTAAGTCCGTACCTGTTCAAGTGTTCTCCTATTTTGTTCCTACTCAATGAGTCTGGAATGTCTCTGAGGTCTGAAGCTAAGCTTTGATCCCATTCTAAATAGAACTATCACACTAGCTCCCCTCTATTCCCTGGCTTCTTGTCACCTCTTCCCAGCAGAGAGTTAAAAATCTGCTAATAGTTCTTTTATTTCATCTTTTAGTATGAACTGAGGCGAGGTGGCAAGTTGTATGGGCCTGTGGTGCCCAGGCTCCAGCTATATTCAGGGTCCAGGGCCTGGCTTCACCAATGTTTGGGGCCAGGTCTCTCCCCCTGCCCTGCCTGCTGCCCCTCCGCACCTTCCCTGAGTGTCCCCCAGCCCCGACTTGCTGCCCTGCGTGCCTCCCCCAGGTCCCAGAGCGTCCCTGCCTCTCCCCTGCAACTCCATGTTGACTCTGCTCTGCTGGCTCCCAGCATCAACCACTGCCACAGGGTCCTAGTGACACCTGTCCACAAGGGCAGGGCAGGCTGCCCTTACCCTGCCCTTCCGCCTCGGACCCTTCTGTTTTCCGGGAGGACCATCCACCCCCCACCCACAGCGAGGCTACGGTGAGGGGTAGCAGCAAGGGAGGAGGCCACATGTAATGGCAGCTCCCTCCCCCCGCACCCACCACAGGGGAGGCAAGGTGGCTTCTTGGGACCTGAGAGAGGCCATAGGAGTACATGCAGCGACAGTGGTGGGGGTGAGTGTGCTGTCGGGGAAAGAGGGGGGCCCCTCCCCCAGAGCTTGCTGCTGCCAGGGGGCAGAGGGCTGGGGGAAGTTCTCTCTGGCCCCAGCCCTGGGGAAGCCTGGGATGTACCCCAAACTCATCCCCAGCCCTGTCCCACCCTAGAGCCCTCACCCCCCCTGAACCCAACCCTCTGCCCTAGCTCTGAGCCCCTCCCACACCCCAAGCCCCTCATCCCCAGCCCCAGACAGAGCCCTCATCCCCCCACACCCTAACCCTCTGCCCCAGCCCGGAGTTCCCCTCCTGCATATGAATTCCTTGTCCCCAGCCCCACCCCACAGCCCTCACCCCAAACCCATCATACCCAGCCACACTCCAAACCCTCGTCCCCAGCCCCACCCCACAGCCCTCACCCCAAACCCGTCATCCCCAGCCACATTCCAAACCCTCGTCCCCAGCCCCACCCCACAGCCCTCACCCCAAACCCGTCATCCCCAGCCACACTCCAAACCCTCGTCCCCAGCCCCACCTCACAGCCCTCACCCCAAACCCGTCATCCCCAGCCACACTCCAAACCCTCGTCCCCAGCCCCAGCCCACAACCCTCACCTCTGCACCCCCTCCCTCCACCCCTCCCATCCCCAAATTCCCTCCCAGAGCCTGCACCCCTCACCCCTTTTGCACCCCTCACCCCTTGCCCCATCCCAGAGCTTGCACCCAAACTCTGCCCCAGAGCCTGGACCCCCACCCCCTTCTGCACCCCCACCCGCTGCCCCAGCACAGAGCCCCCTCCTGCACTCAAACTCCATCCCAGAGCCTGCACCCCAGACCTCCTCCCCACATCCAAAGTCCCTCCCAGAGCCTTAGGCAGGTGTGGGGGCAGAGTTGTGGTGGGGGGGTTCTAGGCATCACCAAAATTTCTACAAAACTGCCACCCCTTAACTGAGGGATAAAGTTCTTTCTGCTTTGGAGATTCCTCAGTCATTCATCTATTTTTGGATGTTCTGACCAGTTTCAGTCTCTCCCCTCCTCCAATCCTTTGAATTTGCTGCATCAATGTTCACTAGCAATCAGTAACACTCAAATATTCAGGGCTACCATTTCTAAAAGTTACTTTTATTGTGGTTTTTGATTTCTCATTTCTCTTTTGCTTTATTTATGAAAACAATTTCTTAAAAAAAAAAAGCCTTTTTAACTTGGGAAATCCTTCTTTCATTTTAAAGACTTGTCATATAATCCAGTGGTTCTCAACCTAAGATTTCCAAAGGGATCCACACCTCCATTTGAAATTTTGTAAGGGTCCACAAATGAAAAAGAGGTCAGAACCACTGGTCTAGTCACTTTCAGGCCATATTCTGAAAAGCTATTTAGGCACTTTACTCCCAATGGCCTCAATGGACATTAGATAGTGTAACAAGGTGGGGTTCCTTCACCTTGCAACTCCTTGCAGCAAACCATCATTGCACGCTCCCATAGCAAGCTGAAAACCATGTGCTTTATTTACAGCATACTATACAAGTCCTTGTTCCCCCTGGCACAAAGCTTTGCCTTCTCCCAGGTACCAGGTGAGAGGAAGGAGAGACGTCTCCTCCCTGAGATCCTGAGCTTTACTCACTTGTTGGCTTGCCCCTCTAGCTTCCCCATCTCTCTTGTAACTGTCCTCAGCTTACAAGCTGAGGCACTTGTAATTGTTTGGTCACCTGCTGCTTAATCGAGTATCTCCTCAGTTTGCCCCACATGGGAATGTTTACAAACTGCACTAGGGGTGAGTCAGCCTTAAGCTACTCACACGCTGTCACAGGTGCCTAAATATCTTTGAGGATCAGGGCCTGAAAGTTCCTGTACTAAGGTTAAAAAAAAACAAGGAGTCCGGTGGCACCTTAAAGACTAACAGATTTATTTGGGCATAAGCTTTTGTGGGTAAGAAACCTCACTTCTTCAGATGCATGGATACTTGTACTAAGGTTGTATGTACTTGTTATACACAGAACTAGTGGTGATGCTTAGAGTGAAGGTTGCCCAACACTTCCCATATAAACCATTGTTTTTAATTCTTTATACTTTTCAAAAATTTTAGCAATTCTGGCCTACATTTTCCATGCTTGGTCTCTGCCTCAAGCCGAATGGATTTTGTTGGACATTTTGAGCAAAAATGGCACAAGTATTTCCATGAATAAATTAGTGGGAAAAAATACGTATTTTTGCCAATGTTAACATTTTTCTAGTCTTGCTGTTTTTGTTGTTCTGCTCTACCACCTCCCTGGTTTGGAGTAGGAAGTTAAAATTTGCCAAGACGATGGCCCCAAATATTAGAGAGATCTTTCACAATCCCACTGCAAATTCATCCAGATTTGGCTGAGTTATAAAATATCAACTATCGCAGCGTGTGCCTGTAGTAGAACCAGTTATACACTTGATCATTTTCTGAATGTTCCAACTGCGGTGGCCCAAACTTCTGGACCCCATTCAGTCTTCTGTATCATCAACACAAACATAGTCAAAACTCCACCTAAGACACTGACAGAACTGATCCTCAGTCAACCTCCCCTTGCTTCTCCTTTCCCCATCATGACAACGTTCTATGGCAAAACGAAGATGCACTGAGCTGGGAGCCAAGAGGCCGTAATTTTCATCTTTTCCTCTGACTAGCGTAATAATCCCGTGCAATTCAAATCTGTAATTAAGCATGGTCATATCCCTATCCTAGGTCAAAGACAAGTATAATTCTCCCAGTTTTACATATGGAGCAACTAAAAATATCAGAGGTTGTACAAGGTCACACATAGTGGAGCTTGGAGTAGAACCTGGTAGAACATCCACTCATCCACCTGACCATGCTGCCTCTCACAAAGAATAGGCCAAGCCTATGTGATTTTTGCAGCAATATCATTGGCTTGTAGCACTCCAGCCTTGGAAATATTTGTCAGACCAGTGTGGGGAGCTATGGAGCAACTGCTTTCCAGGACATGCTCCCTTGCAATCCTGTAGAAATATCATAGGAGAAGCCAGTGGAAAGTAATTCTACTTGAATTTCCCTGCTGCACTTGCATCCTCTTTGGAAAGAGGACTGTCCCCAAAATGTTCCACAATCTTCTGCACTAGCTGCAGGAACAAAAGGCAGGCTATTGCAAATGGCATAAAATGTTTGAGGGAAACAGAAAACCCTAAATTGCTCACTGAAGTCAATGAGGCAGATACAGGTGCAGACATTTCTTTGGTAGGGAATGCAGAGGCAGAAACTTCCCCTGAGAGGTGCTGAACACCTGACTGAATACCTGAAATTCCACATGATTTCAATGGGAGTTGCAGGTGATAACTGAGTGCTCAGCACTTCACAGAATATGGCCTGTGGTTTCCTTGCTACGGTTTACCTGTTTACTATGACACAGCTACTCTCCTCCTCATACTGGATGACCCCCCTTCCAGCTAGACACTCTTTTGTCACATTCATCACTTAAGAAGTTTTACAGTTGAACCTTTCTCCTTAAATGCTGTGTTGGCAACTAGCCCTGAAAGTGTACAAACATGGTGCTCAGCAAAGTGGAATTCTAAACACCTGTAATCCTTTTCTGCAGCCCTCAGTAGCAAACCAGGATATTATGCATCAAGAGCCAAACCCTCCTTGCCTCAGTCATGCAAGTAGTTCCACTGATGTTACTTGTAAAGCAAGCAGGCTTCCGCTTTGGTATTGTATGTAAGATAACTCACTGTTCTCACTCAACTACAATACTTAGGTACAAGGGTTAAAGTGGCAACCTTGGCTGTGAAGTTCTCTCCCTTTGTTAGGTTAAGACTCACTTTAATTCTTATACTGTAGAATGCTTTTTGTGTGAATTCTGTAATATATTGCAAGAATAGCTACAGGGGCAGAGAAAGATGGGGCAAAAGCTATAGAGGATGTAATAGTTAGACAAGAATGTTAATTCTTACAGAGAACCTTCGAAGCTTGAATCAGTCTGTGCCACAGCGTTCAGGAGTCCAGCAATGCTCCATTCATTTGTGCAGCTAGTCTCACTATTATGAAGCCTTCTGAAAGCAATTCATTCATGGGAAGCTTTGCATACAGTTTCCCTCAGGAACAGAAATGAAACCTAGGAGATCTTAGGAAAGCAAAAGGAGCAGCAATAGAATCAAATAGGAAGGCATACAAAAATGAGCTCTTTTGTGATTTTACCTTTTCATTATCTTTGACATCTTTAAGAGTCTTAGCTGTGTTTCAGACTAGTGGCCTAAGGCAGTGAAACTGGGAGAGACAATTTCACTGCAATCCAACACACACACACACGTACGTACGTATAAAAATTGAATTGACAAGGTTGTGTTGCTAATTTACACAAGAATTGCAGCAGCCCAAATAGCCTGTTGTATTTCGATGTAGACAATTGTATATGATCCTCATTATTGCAGAATTTAACTAGACAAGTGGATGATGAGCAAGAGATATGCAATCTGATATGCTATGGAGAAGTGAAATCAAAACTCAATCTGACCAGAATTTCACTGGAGAGAGCTTCTGAAGAAAACCAGCAACAGTATTTTTGGTTAGTGGTGCTATTCACAGAATAGGTCTGAAATGACAACTATATTAATAATTATAATTTGATGATTCTCCTTGGGATTCTAAGTTTGTCTGGGAGTCTCTAGGTTTGTTTGGGAATCTCTAGGTTTGTTTGTTGGTGGTTGATTTTAAACACCATTATTGAGAAATTAAAAGACAAAAAACAAACAAACAATGTTTTGTGCTCCCTCTGCTGGCTTTGAAGCAGTAGGTGACTCCAAAACATTATTCCCAAAGCTGTGCTGTGCTGTGCAGTGTTGCTGCATAATAAACAAAAATGTGGATGTTAAAAGCTGCTGTTGTATAAAAGTTGAAATTGGTGTTAAACAACCAAACCAAAAAATAGCTAACTTAAACTGATCTCCATTCAAAATGCAGCAACTATCTACATATAGAACTTTGAGACAGGGCTGAGGGTACAGTGTTTGGAGTGGGTTGGAATGGGGTCTTGCCTTGGGTCAATGGTTAAGTTAATTTACTTTATCATGTGTAGGTGTTAAGTTGCTGGGAATGAGATTTTCAAAGGATATGTCTATGCTGCAGCTGGGAAGTGCAATTTCCAGCTTGGGAAGACATATATACACTAGCTTTGGTTGAGTTAGTGTGCTAAAAATAACAATGTAGCCATGGGGCATAGGCAGCAGAGCAGGTTAGATACCCCAAGTACAATCCTGTCCAAGACCCTAGGTCCATACGAGGACAGCTAACCTACAGCTTACTTAAAGAAGTCAATAGGAGCTAGCTTAAGTATCATTGAAAATACCATTGAGGTGGTTAGTCCAACTGGAGTGGTAAATGTAAATTATTATGACAATGCCTAGAGCATCTACATGGGCCTTCCTTTATTAAATCTCAACAAACAAGAACTGTACAAAGGACAGTAAAATGAAAATTAAAACTATACTTATTACTGTCCTTTCAAATATACCGGTATGTGGTTTCTTGCTGTCAGTGTAGCTAGTGATTTGTTAGTGAAATGAAACTTAAATGAGGAGGTTATGTGTTGGTGTTCCATTTATCCTTTCTTACAAATGCACAGTGTTTGCTATCCCACACTGTATTCAGAGGTACACATGTCACAAATAAGACAAATGGCACTTTTGCTGGTAGTTGCAGAAGTGAGAGAAAGGATGGGATCTGGACACTGAACTACACCACTTTGTCACCCCTGCAGATAACAAGTCACATTTTTTAAAAGAATTTCTTAAAATATTTTTGAGGAAGAAGTCTGAGAAGACATTGCAGGAGGGGATGCTAGATTTTACTCACCATGGATAAAAAGTTAAAGGGAACAGTCAGCCATCTTAAGAACCATTATTTCTTATACAAACAGCAGTTAAATGTTTGCAATACGTTTAGGTCTGATTCTAGTTTAAATTAAGAGCTAGCATATGCATCTTAAGTAAAGACCATAGCAAGGAGATATGTAGAGTCCCCCTCTCCCTAGAATACCATCCCTCCACAGTACCAGAAACATTGTGCCTCCCAGAGAAATCTAGCTATGTGCATGGAAATAAATTGCTACCCTCCTTTAAAGGGTAGGGCTCATCTCCCTCCCCCACCACATGGTCAGTCAAATACTCCCCCATAAGATGGGGGAGTTGGAGACATGGCTTTGCTAACTCTCCATCCCTTTCTAGCATGATGCTACTCCTGGCAGGAAAGCTCATCTGTATCATTCCCTGAGCACATTCACAATTCTGGCTGTCCCTTTTACGGGCAGCACAAGGGGATTCCTTTTTCCCTTTCCCCATGCATAGGTGTATTACAGTTAGCAACAATCTACTCCTAAATCAGTATTAATTGCATTGAAGTCAACTGAATTACAACAGTGCAACACCAGTATGATGGGTTGGAGAATCTGGTTTGTTGGTTTTAGCACCTCTCACATGTTTGTGGGCTCTTACTTTAGCTTTTTTAGTTTTGCTATTTAAAGCAGTTTTGCAAGAGTACAAAATGCCTTATACCATTCATCAAGAACTCTATAAAAAATGAAGAGAAGATGTGAGAAATTTCCGCTAGACGTTTCATTATCTTTAAGAAACAGAATGTGCTACCACAAAGAGGCATGATACATCACCATGGGAAGTTTCAAATAGCATATTTTATGGAAGGTGAATGTTTTGCATTACAGAAAAAAACAAAGGTTTAATTTTATTCCAGTATTTCCTGCCATCCTACCAGCCTAAGGGTAGAGCCACCTCCAAATGCAGTATTTGGGTAACTAGAATGTCATAGAAATGATCACTACAGCAATAACTGCTTTTTGGTGAAGAGGGAACATTACAGGGAATCAAAACCAATTCTTTGGTTGTTGGAAATGATAATTAGCTTTCCCTATATTTTGGGGGGTTTATTTTTTCTTAAGGAAATCCTCAAAACATAATTCATTCCATCTTTTTTAAAAATCTGGTTAGGAATAACATGAAAATTGAATTACATAAACCATTCACTTGGCTCAATTTTATTAGAGAAAATTGAGACTTGGGGAAACATTTTGAGCATAATTCTATGAAAATTAAATCCCCAACTCCATTTATTTTTAGTGGAACCTGTGTGCCTAATTCCTCTGGATGGGTCACATTGATAATGTAATCCTTCAAATTGGTGTGCTATTTCCCACTGTGGTAATAGCTAGATTATCCCAGAGTTAGACCTAAGCCTACAAGTTTGGATATATATTGACACATCTCAGAATTAGAGAGATCAGATCTGGCATTTCAGTTTGGGTCCATCCTTAGAACATACCAAATAGGTCTGAATTCTCATTTAAGGCTAGAGAAAAGGGTCCAGTATGTGCGCTATGCTTTTTTATCAACAGAAGATGTACTATTTGATACAATTTATAGAAAATACCCTCCTCATTTCTGAGATTCACCTGCTTTTCCCACAGCAAAATCCTGCACAAAGTAGTGTCCCAGGCTTCTGGGGCACATCTTGAATTAATGCACTAAGAACCAACTTCTCTTCCCACTGTCCAGCCTGAGTGCTGGGTAGATGCACAGCTGGAGAGAAAAGAATCTTCCCACCCAATGTGTGGAACAGCTGTGGATCCATTCTGCAGAAGTTACTGAAGCCAATGCCTAAGTATCCACCCAAAGGGTGCACAACATGTTCTGCTTTTCTCTGCACAGTACCTTCCAAATGCCTTTTCCCCAGTCTGCCCCCTAAATGATGCCTCATGCCACACCTTATTCTTCCTCTCCATTCCTTTTCTGTTGCAAAGGTCATGAAGCAGGGACCTATATTTGACTCTAAGACTCAATGTCAAAGTAAATAAAATCAGGGTAAAATCAGGAATAGATTCTTAGCGGGGTGGGGGGAATGTCTTCCTGGTTACAAAATCCAGGACAGCATGGGCCACTTGGCAAGTGTGAAAGTTCAGCAGCTGTAGAAACAGACTGATAGCTACATCGAAGTTCCCTACCTGCATGTGAAGCATCATTTGTCCATCCGCTGAACTATGTCCTTTAATTATAACACAAGGTTTTCTTTTTAAGTGTCTCATGCTACTGTTTCTTTAGTAAACACTGACAGTAACTAAAACCTTTATGTCTCCTCCAGGCAAAGAGAGCACCCATAATAAAGTTGCAAAAAATATGGCCTAGACTTTAATTGGCTAGATTTGTACTTTTACAGTACATGATGAAATGTTACTGATTGAAAAAAAGAGGTAGTAAATTCTTGTTAGTGCACAGAAAATTACTGCAGCACTTAGTTTTAAATGCAATTCAAAGTGAAATGTTATTAATAAAAAGGCTTCTGATAGGAAAAGTTTATTTTAATATGGCATAATGTACCTTCTACTTTTTTTGAATAAGCAGAGATATTTCTGCTGAGCAGGAAATAACTATGGCTGGAGAGAAAGTTGAAAATTGGGACGGTAATGTTGGAGATATGGGTTTAAATCCAGAGCTCAGTAATATCAGAATTAACTGTTGCTCTCAAAGGAGGCTCACCAATAAGCAGAGAATTGGGAAGAAAGGGGTGCGGAAAGGAAGAAGGTTTATAATACTAATGTGACTATTTCATGCTTTAAAAAAATCACTTACTTTGGAGGTATTTTGGCTTAGTTTATCAAATATCTAATTATTCATATCATTTTCGTAAATGGATAAAATGGAAAGGAACAAAAATTAAAATCTGAATCCATGTCAACTGGTGTCCAAAACAGAATAGCTTAATCTTTGATTTAGAGCCAGCCAGCAGGTTAACTGAGCAATTCCACCCTTTCAAAATGGATTTGGGATGCACTCCTAGTGGCATCTACATTGATTGTTACCATTCTGCTGGCCTAAACATTTTTTCCAATAACCTATACATTGAGAATATGATCTTGCACCTGAGATTTGTTCTTAGGTACACACACGTGCATAGGCCATGGTTAATCTTACAAATCACGCAGAGGTACATATATGTTGACATATAAAAACAGGATTGAACTAGAAGTTTTGGAGTCCTCAGAGCAATTTTCCTTCATTTGGAAACTTTTGAATCATGAGGAGAACTGAGCCTTTCAAGATATAGTTACATTCTGAGGTACCTTCTCTTTGAAAAAATATTTCTCTTGTCACGATCAAGATGATTTATACAACTGTAGACCTCACATTCTCCCACTGCTGTTTTTATAAGCCTGATATCTGGATTTCAGAGGAAGTGGCCTACAGGGTTTTTTGTTTGGTTAGGTTTATGGGTTTATATAGAGTAATTCAGGTGAGGAAGGTTTAGAATTGAAGTATCCAGAGAATATTGGTAACTGTACTCTGTGGGTTGTAAAATAATAATAAAAAAAATATTGAAAATTGTACAGCCCAGAAGAACTGGTGGGTTCATTATAACAATTAGGAAATTTTTTATAATACCACTTCCCTTGTGCCTCCCTCTGAAGGATATCTAAGTGCTTTACAAGTATTAATAAATTAGTGTGCTGAATACACTTCTTCTAAGGCACTTAGTACATCCTGGTGAAGTAAATGGATCTTCCTTTTTGTTTTGCAGAACATCTTTATACACTCCAGATTGGTCTCTGCTCTTATTTACCACAGCAGAAGTCAAACCACCCCATAGCCAAATTTTGCTCTTCCTTACATTGGTGTAAAGCTGGAGTAACCCCATTAGCACACAGTCACTTCAAACTCTATGCACTCAACCATAGTAAGAACAGAGTTTGGCCAAGTTGTCTGATTGTTCTCTGGTGCACCTGCATAACTCCACTCTCTCTCCATTTGTTTGGGAGGCAGTTGCATGTCTCTTCCTCTTACCTAATGCTTTAGTTAGTTGCATTGCTGGTAATAAACAAAACTCTTTCCCTTCAAGTCAGTACTTAGTAACAACCTATGGTGGGAGACCCATTATTTTAAGGGTTTCGGAAGCACTGTTCAAAGAATGTTAGAAGACGACATCTTTTTGTAGCTTGACCCTTTTCCCCAGCAGATACTGGACTCCTGTTGGAATATACAGTCCCACTTCCAGCCAGACACAATTTGACCCATAACATGAAGTCCTGTGAATCAGGACATTTAATAAATCATAAGTGACTATTTGGCTGTATCTGCCTCATTTTCAAGTACCATGAATTCCTCCTAAATGGACATAGATTGTCATGTTAAAAAGATTGCTTTCTCCTTTGGTACTTTATTACAGCAGATCATGAGACCCCCTCGTAATCAGATTCTTCCTGGAAAAAGAACAGTTTATTGTGTTATATTTGCTATTCACTGTGGGGCACTTATACCATTTCATTTAGACTGTATTCACTCTGAGGAATTAAGCCAGTATATTTGTGTTTCTCATTGCCAGATGTTAAAAGGATATAGGAAATAAACACTTGAAAGAAGACAGAAGCTATGTGTATCTGGTTTACTTTACCGCTGCTAAGATCTTCCTTATCCACATATCAGAAGCTTGTAAAACACATTGTCTAAGCTTCTGAGAAATAACTTTCAATGTACCTAAGTATTTTTCTAAGATTCCAGTTATTTCTGGACAGTTGACAGCTCTAGTTTTTTTGTAGTTAAGGAACAAACAAAGCAGCCTCAAGCAACATCATTTTTTTAGACAAATTACCTTTCTAGAACACCAAAGAAGTAATCTCAATCAGACACCGGATGATCTATTGTCCTCTCATCCATGTGCGCCACTTCCATTACTGCAAATCAAGAGAATACACCTCCTGGTATTTTAATCAAAAGCACCTCAAAGCTGGCCCTGTGTAGAATAGAGGGATGTTTTACATAGGTGAAAATACAATACATGAAAAGAAAGATTGGTAATGTACATGTTACTGAAAGGAAATAACCATGTATTAGCTTAGGGTGCTGATTTTAACCAGTGTTATGCTAATGTAACTCCAGTCCACTGAATTCAATGCAGTTACTCCTCCTGACTTACACCAGCATTAGCTTAGAATCATGACTTAGGTCTATAATGTCAGCATTAGAATACACAGAGTGATTACAGTTGTAGCACCAGATTTCATTGTGGAGAGTTTATCAATTAACTGGAAAAGCCATCCAGGTAATTGGGAGCATCAAATTAGGGATATCAGACACTCACCAAAGATAGCCTTATATGTACAACTTTGATTTAAAACCTTCTAGTCTCTTTATATCTGCAGAATTCCAACAGCTGTAAAATATGAACACCCTAGCCCAACAATACAGTAGACATAACTATTTGTAATAATAGTGGTTTTGTATTGAAAATACCAGTTATTTCATCTCACAAGCCCCAGATTTTCTTCATGTTTATCCATACAGCTGCTTCACGATCCCCTGTAAGGGTGAGATAATCAGAACCTCAACAGCACATCACACGAAATTGCATTGCAACACACCAGAAAAAAAAATTGAGTAAACCTAACAATTACCGTGAGAAAACATTCCCTGGAAAATAAGTCTATCACTTTCTGTATTTCCCTGTTTTCCCACCTTGGTCCTGATGGTCTATTACAACAGCTAGCTGAAAAAAATCTATTTCCTTTCTTTTTGTTTATGAAGCAAACAAAGCATATTCACTTCCCGTAGACTGACACTTGTTCTCAATGCCCTCTCCATGCACAGGTTGGTTTTTTTTGGTCCAGAGCCAGAGAAAACACTTACTATTAAGTTCATTTCTCAAAATATTTTCACATTCTTTTCCAGGATATTAAAAGAACCCAAAACAAAACACTGAGTAGTGTTCTATTAATACGATAGGTTCCTTGTTCCTGGTAGGATTGGAAGATGTCTGTGAATAAATCAAAATATAGGCTCTTTTACCTAGCCTTATGACTTGAATAAATTATTTTGCTCTATACAACTGTACATGAAGTGCATGGTGCATTACTTTTAGGTAACAACAGCACTCACAACCCTTTTTACCCCCTTGTTCTAGTGCATCATTTGAGAAGGCATAAGAGAGGGTACGTCTCCACTGGAGCTGGAGGTATAATTTCCAGCTAGAGTAGATGTTCCCAGACTAGCTCTGATTGAGCTTGTGCAGTTAAAAAAAAGTAAATAAAATAGAAGTGCAGCGGTGGTGGCACAAACGGCAGGATGGGTTAGCCACCCCAAATACAATCCCATTCAAAATCCAAGGCATGTAATTGAGGGCGCTAGACTATCCTGCTGAACATGCCCCACAGCTACACTTCTATTTTTAGTGCACTAGCTTGTTCAAACATAGAATGGGTATTTCTACCCAAACTGGAAATTACGCCTCTAGCTCCACTGTAGACATATCTTTAGGGTCAGATCTAAAGATTAGCGTAACCATCCTCTAAATTGCCTTTAGCCTCAGACCTATTGATACAACCTAATTTATGCTGGGTTGTATCTTTCAGGTTTGGTTATATCTGTTACAAAAATGATACCCTACTTTGGTAATATTGTTGCCTCTTGGCCTGAGTGGTTAGTCATTGTTCAGGGCCTTGCCAGGCTGTTTCCAGTAGATGGGAAAAATTGATTATATAAGTCAGGTGTTTCTTTGGAGCTTCAATGTTTATTAAAAAAAAACAACTTACTTCCCTGAACATAGCAGGAACAAACAACAGCAGACAGTTTCTCTGCTCACAATTTCCAAGTCTGCTTTTCCAGAGAGTCCTATGCTCCAAGGAGCTGTGTCTCTACTCCCTTTCAGGAACATCCCCATGAATGCTTCTCTCATTGTCTGCTGTTTGTCTCTCAGCTTTCTGGTTGCTTTCTGCTTTTGACACACTAACACACCAGCAGCAACCAATCAGTGTCCCAGCCTCTACATTTGCAATCAGTCCCCCTAGAAACTCCCCTGACTTAGCATCTGCTCAGGATTTGTCATACTGGCCAGTGCCTTGGGAGGTGGCTTCTGTTATTTCAACTATCAATACATAAAAGGACATTTAATTGCTCCTTCACTTAGCCTGAAATAAAGGATGCTTGGTACACCATCAACTTTACCCAACTTTATCAGGGATTGATGGCAGCCAATAACACCATCCAGCATAACAATATCATATTTGTGAAAGATACAAATCATTCATTATATTGCTTTAGCCTTTCCCCCCCAGTAATCTGTATTTAAGATGGCTAGCCATGCTAACTAAGTATGGTTTAGAATAAAAATATCTGCTGCTTATAGTCACTAAATTTTACAAATGTAACCCGTCTCAACAAAATAGCACTTTCCTCCCATCTGAACATAAAATATTCAGCAAGTATTTATTAAACGAGTTATCTAAATACAAATAGCTGGGATTATCTTGTCACCACTTCATAGAAGGTAGGAGAAAAAATAAAGACACTAAGAAGAAAGAGAAATTAAATTCCTAACTCTATAGTGTGTTCTCTAATTACTCTTTCAGGCCAACAATTGGTACATAAAATTGCCAGTATGTTGAAAAAGTACTCATCAATGACAAATGACAAACCAAATTCTCTTCTCCATTACACTGGTGTAAACCTGCAATAATTCTGTTGCCTTCATTAGAGAGTTTCTACTCATCATACAGTCTCAAAAGTGAGCAACAGTGCACTTTTCAGTCCCTTTTCATAGCTTTGCTTTAGGGATCTTCCACTGAAGTGAAAAATGTTTAAGAACCTATAGATTCACCAATTTCTTCATTTTCTCAATTGCTAAATCATCAAATATATTTCATCCAATACTAAGTGCTGTTACTACTGTGTTTTATATCAATAATTGTGCCTTCTTGTAATTATATTCCGTCTTTTAATCAAGAAAATGGTACCTTGAGTAATAAAAATTAACTTTATATGTTTTGTTTGCGGTTGAAAGAAATAAAGAATTATTTCATTGATTGATCCAAAGGAAAGAAATCTTCTATAGCTCTAAAAAGGCCCATCATTGGCATAATTTCCACTGATTTTTTATTCTTCATCATATACAGCTAGTAAGGAAAATGCAGGACACGCATTGTATTGAAGAATGCAGTGTGGAAAGTAAATTCTTCTGTTGTATGTCAGTGATGAGGATGATTGGATATTCTACAGTGATAATACTGTTGTCAACTAAGTTAGCAAATTTTTAATGTAAAGCCTTACAAATAGAAAGATGGTGAGAGTTTCAAGTGTGCCCAAGGGACTTAGGAGAATAAATCAGTGGGATTTGTGCTCCTAATCTCTTAAGTGATTTTGAAAATCTCCCTCAAATTTTACAGGATGCAAAAATTAAGAGTTAATTTTGGTGAAGTGTCCTAGTTTAAAGTCTAGTCTGCCACAGAAAAAAGTATGCTGATATAGCTATACCTACAAACCATCTGGTATAGTCACAACTTCTATGGAGAAAAATGAGCTTTTGATAGTATAGCTGATACTAGTTCCTTGAACAAAAAAAGCTATACTAATAAATGTCCTTCCCCCCCACTATAACTGCCCACTAGGGCTTCTGCCAGTATAATAGTGTCATTAAAAAAATTATACCCCTAACACTGCTATACCAGCCAAAATGTTTAAGTGTAGACCGGATGAAAGATTGGTATTGAGAGCTCATTTTTAGTGGACCTCGCAGCAGCTTTTCAAAACTGAGCGTCATTACAGAGTGGCTTTTGTGTGTTATCACTGGTGGATATTAAACACAGCAGAAATCCTGAAGGATATATCCTGTCTTTCGTTATTAATGTATATATGAGGTTTCTTGCTGAGATAAATTCAAAACATGGGGTCGAGACCAGCTGCTGGGGAGGTTTCCTCAGTGAGACAATATTCACTCTTCTTTAGCATCCTGCTCATTAAGAAACAGTGATTCAGGTTAAGAGCCCTGATGTGATACATGATCATACCCTTGGCAGGGCAAGCCACATGTTGCGACATGCTATCTTTTTTTTTCTAGTTGTGTAACGTGTAGACTGCACCTTTTATTTATCCCATTCTTGCATCATAACAATACATGTGCTGGTGACCCTGAGGTAAAATTATTGTTATTCCTCCATTTGTTACTGTGTAAATATCCTGACATTCCTTCCCATGGAGGTGGTTGTCTAAACAGCCAGGTTAGTCATAGGAGCAGAAACCAGCATTGCTATATTAGTCATAGGAGCAGAAACCAGCATTGCTATATTTGTGACACGTGTAAAGATAAGATAGGAAATGACTTGTAACCTTCAGTTGTGACTGTAACACTGCACAGGTAAGGATTCACAAGGTAATTCCATCTAGTCCTCATCAACAGAAAACATGACAGGTAAATATCAGGGATTGAAGATGGGCTGTTTAAATGGCGAAAGCTTCAGAGTGCAGCTGAGGGTGCAAACCAATAATGTATCCAAAAACCAAGAGAAGAAGTTGAGTTTGCTACTTCTGTCAAGGTTTTCCCCTCTCCTCTTCCCCTTCTGAATGGCTCATGCCAGAGCTGCAAATTAGTAATTTAAAAATCACTAAGTACAGTTCACTTTTTCCTCAGCTCACTGTACTAACCCAAATAGAATGTTCCAGAGCTAAACAGTTTCCCCTCACAATTTGCATATTTCAGCTTTATGATCCCTCCTAGTGAAGGATGCTTCAATTTGACACTTGCAAAAAGTTCCATTTACAATAGAAAACCATCCACTTGCTCTTTGGATACGTTTGCACTACCTGCTATGTTTCTGGGCTTTTAATTTATTGTAACATACTTTACCAGACTGCTTTCACATGAAAACATGTTTTTTGCCACAACATCTTTTAGATTAAAGGCAGCTGTGATTCAGAGTCAAAATAGCCCTTCCTTCCTTGTGTGGTTTGTATATATGTACAATCTATAATAAATTTGCTAATTTGGTTTAATCCAAACTCTACATACTCAGCTAGAATGCTTTGATTTCCACACTTGAAAAACCTCTTCAGATCTGTTCCCCTGCTGTCATAGTTTCCTTTGGTTACCTCCTGAAGAAAACCTCTCTGAGATTTAAAACATTTTACAGTGTGCTTTGCAATGCCTAATTCTTCATTTTATTACCAATAATATAATGCATTTGAGTGCTCTGCAGTGTTTTGATAAGATTCCATGGGGGTTTATCCTTTTCCAGCTCCACTAAAATGTTCAGAGAATGAAACACTGGGGGCTGAAATAGATGGCCTGCTGACCATTTGTACCCAAAAAGATTAGACTGTATGGATCAAGACTGTTCTACAAACATGTTTTCTGAAAGAAAGATCCCTACAGTGCTCCCTCATTAACTTCTAACCACTCCAGATTGAGCAACTGGGCAGGGGATTCAGTTCCTTGATATGACCGAAAAATACTTAAGACATAACATAACACACAGCCACAGGTATCACAAGGGGCAGAGTCTGTTGATTGGTGTTCACACTATTAATTAGGCTAGTTTTAACAGATTTATTTAAAGACATTTCTAGCTTTCTAGGTGAGTAAAACAGGAAAAAAGAAATAAAAGTGACATGAAGGAAAACTATTCAGACTAAGTTTCCTTTGGTTTCACCAAAAGGAGGCACAGAACTGCTGTAATAAGCACCAAACAAAGAGAATAAAAGGATTATTTTAAATGCATGCTGAAAATAAAACTGAGCTATGACATTTCAGCCTCCAGGAATTTGCTGTCAAGGAAAAGTTATAATTAGTGAGGTTTGCCATATGTGCTGTATTAATGACAATTGCTAAACTGGAGGATATACAGTCAGGTCAGAAGGTGCTTTAAAAGCCACCCCAAGAACAAAAAACCTCTGGAGGCTTTTCAAAATTCCAAAGTGCATTTTTTGATTATCATAGTTTTGTGACAAGCTCTGGAACTGGTTGCAAAACCTGAAATATTTTGTCAATGTTTTATTTAATCAAAAATTGACTTTGATGAAACAATCAAAAACTTGAGATTCAAAAAATGTCAACCATCTCTAATTATATATTTAGTATTTGAGGATGATGAATTAGCACTCTGTCTTGGACTCCCTCCTGATTATTAGGAGTTGGGAATCATGATTCAGGTCCTCGCAAAGGTAATTTTCCCTGGTTTTCAATGAGAACCTCCTTCATTTGACTCTATAGGAGAAATCCTGCCCATACTGATGTCAGGAGCAAAATTCCCAGTGATTTCAAAGGGGCCAGGTTTTCACCAGACTTTATATTATAAGAGGTAATGATCTTCATATGGGGAATAAATAGGCAAACTTACAGATGTTAATACAAACTTTAAAAGGATAAACTCAGTTAGGAGAGCTCAGTAATTTCCTATATTTTATTTATTTATATTGAATGTGGTTGCTACCTACTGCATAGGTGACCTAGTTATTTTATCTAACGGGAAAAAATATAAATCATAATGGTAAAGTGCTATTTTTCTGGTTTACCTCACTAGTCTTATGTTTAGCTGTATTGCCTACCCCCTTGAGAGAGGAGCATTTATTGTAACTTGAAGACATGAGAGTTTGCTTCTTGTGGAATAATACTAATACTACTATTGAGTAGGAGCCATCTATACTTCAGAAGACTATAGTGGTACAAATCAAATTTTGTTTGACACCTTGATTGTTCCTGGAGGCTACAAATCTGATGGCATTTGATTGGAACCACATCAATCAAAATTGTTGAGAGTTGTGCTTGGGAGAACAGGTTGAATATGGCAATTTCAAGCATTTCTAGGACATGGCAGGGAATAAATACACTTTGCGAACCTTGACAGGTGCTTAAAAGAGATAACTGTAATTACTTCAGTCTCAAGCACTCTTCACATATGAAAGAAAATTTGGTCATTCATTGGCATCATGACAAATTGTCAGCTCTTTTACACTATTTTCAGGGAGTCCAGTGTTCAGGAACAGCCTAGGCTTTTCACTCATTGTGCCAGTGGAGAGACTTCATGTGAGAATCAAAGTTTAGAAGGAAGGTACATGTCTTGTTAAGAGCTGACGGCTTACACAGGAACTGATCCCTCAAGATGATAAAGCATCTTCAGCTCCCACTGCAGTCAATAGGTGCTGAGGCTGTTTAGCCCAACAATGAAGGAGCTCAGCAGACATATCACATGAATAGACTCTTATAGATATAAAAATTACAGCTTCAAAGATTCATACGTTCAACTAACAGTCATGGTGCATCAGGGTCAATTGAAGGGTATCAGGAAGAGGCTCAGATCCTGCATTGCAAGGAGCTATGCTCAGTGCAATTTAGGATACAGGACTAAGCTATATAGAGGTAGTAGCAGTATTACAATCACTGTAGCAGCTCTATGTCACCCATGAATCCTTGTAAACAGGCAGAATCTGAAATTATCTAGTTAAGCCTGCTTTTGGGCTGGACTGATTTGGAGGAGTCGGGAGAATGGCAGCTGAGCTACACTAGGGTCATAGGGGGAGGAGAGAAGAGGAATGTTTATCTCAAACCAAGGAAATTCCAAGTACAGCACTTTTGTCTAAGGCTCTCCTCCCACACATAGTGAATAATCTTAAAATAAATAAAGGGAAATAAACCATAGCATGATTTACTATCACTAAGCTGAATTGCTTCTTTGGGTACTTCACCTTGTTAATTATCCCTATCTTTGAAACAGTCCAGACTGACTTATGTCCAGGTATATTAACACATTACTACCAGAAGTAACCCTTTCATGCATGTGTCCTCCAAAAATTTTAGTATATCAGGTTTGTATAAGAAAAAAAATCCCAACTTAAAGCTCCTGCTTTTCAAAAATAAATTCACTGAGAACATCTTGCTTCATAGTGTAACAAGCAAACAGTCATGAACTTCTTGTTGTTAAGCAAATAAACAAATCTGAATTTGATGCTCTGATGCCAACCTTCCTTTCCATCATTTTATACCAGTATACCTCCACTGATTTCATTGAGTGATTCTTGTCTTACACCAATGTGATACCAGAATCAGATCCTAACTCTCATTTCAATGTTTGTTTATGCATTTTTTTCTTAATTTAAAAGTGACTATTAAAATGGCCTTGCGTAGCTTTGTATCTATTTTCTCTCTCTCTCTCTCTCTCTCAGTTACTTCCATATAAAGTTTGTAAGGCAAAATAATAACATTCCTTCCTCATGTTCAGCTTGACATGGTATCTGAGAGTTAATCTGTATTCTATCAGTATGGTTTGTATAACCACTATTAATGGGACTTAGCTGACAATCTGATTGCCAATGCACAAAGCAGAAAAGAGTCCATCAGGCAGTAGTAAAAATCTACTATTTTTTGTCAAAAATGTGGGTAGACTTGAGAAAACAAGAAGCATCAAGTGTTAAGAAGAAGAAGAAGAAAGTGAATAAATCATAATGCAAACCCAAACATTAATTGCAAGTCCAAATGCCCCAAAATTTATTTTTAAAATGGGGGATTTGGGGCCTTCTGATAGTTTGAGACTTTAGAGGGAAGCTACCCACCCCCACTTTATATATGTGATTGTTTCAAGTTCAAAATTAAACCATACTAAAAAATGCAAGCCTCCCAGCTGACTTGGAGGGTATGCTGCTACACTATCCTGGTATGTGGGGAGCTGCAATTTAATCCCTCTCTATCTACCTCCTTCATTGCTGACCTGTTTCCTTCCCTCACAGTCTCCTTACCTCCATCACTCAATCTCTTTCCCTATTCATATTCTCCTTCACACTCCCCCAAAGCCATCTGTCTTTATATTTTTCCTCTTTCCTCTCACAGTCTCCTCCTGATCCCCATATATTCCTGTCTTCCCTCAGCAAACCATACTATTCCCTTTTCCCCCCGTTAGTCTACTTCACCTCCCAACAGTCCCTTGCAATTCCCCTTATTCTCTCTGCTGCTTCTCATGTTTCTTGTCCTTAGTCTTACTCCAGCACTACATCTCCTCCCTGTGCTCCACATTCCCTTATACACCCATTTTAATCTCCCTGTTCCTGCCCACATCCTTCTAATTCCTGAAGGTTTCCTATCCAGTTTCCTAAAACAGAGTTCAAGAGTTATTTTCTGAGAGCAGTCTGATTTCAGTCATGTTGAAAACAATAGGAGACGGTGACCACCTTTGCGAGGGGCAACCTCGCTTTCACAGGCAAAGGAGCAAGCAGATAGTGGCCATCTTGACAGAGGGCAGATTTGTACTTCTAGAAGTAATGGGCGATTGTAGTGAGCCGGTGTGGCTCCCCTCTTGCCCAGAGGAGGGAGAGCCCAGCCAGAGACCAGAGTGGGCGGAGCCACGGAGCGCTGGGCCCGCCCCTCAAAGGGTCAGGCGGCGACCCGGAACTATAAAAGCCGGCCCTCAGAACTCAGTCAGAGGCCAGCCGGCCGAGAGAGCGGACGTCCCTCAGGGAGCTTGAGACTGGGAGGCCCCTGCAATCCAGGCAAGCCGCCCAGACTGGCCTGAGCTTTCCCCGCGCCCGCTACTTGGAGGAGCCGCCGGAGCTTCCCCGTGCCCGCTATTTGGAGGAGCCGCCGGAGCTTCCCCGCGTCCACTACTTGGAGGAGCCGCCGGAGCTTCCCCGCGCCTGCTGCTACCCGGACGAGCTGCCGGAGCTTCCCCGCGCTTGTTACCCGGAGGAGCCGCTGGAGCTACCCTGGCCTGACTACCCCGAGGAACTGCCAGACCAGCCATCCAGCCCCGGCCGCGACGAGCCCTTGTTTGTGGACCCTCCAGAGGCCGATGTTAGGACCCAGGTAGGACCCGAGGGGGAGTTCGTAAGTAGCCCAGGGGCAGCCAACCCCAGTCAGGCTGAGGCTGTACCAGAACCCATGTCAGTGTGTTGCGGTCAGGATCCCCACTGACTGACCATCGGAGTAATAGTCACTTCTAGGGCCCCAGGCTGGGAGGCAGTGGAGTGGGAGGGCCTGCGTCCCCCCTGCCACCCCACTCCTGGGTGGCAGACTCCCCCTCTCCCTGGCCTGAAGAGGCCACTACCTTAACTGTTATTGTTGCTCAGCCCTGACCCAAAGGCCTGAGTTTCCTGACTCTGTGTTTGGTGCCCCGCCCTGACCTAGGGCCAGGCCCTAACTGTTACTGTTGCTCAGCCCTGACTAACGGGCCTGAGCTTCCTCACTCAGTGTTTGTTGCCCCGCCCTGACCTAGGGCTGAGCTCATAGCTCTTGTTACAGCTCAGCCCTGCTGAAGGGTCTGAGCCCCTCGCCCAACAGGGCAGGTGACTGCCGCAAGGACTGCCGAGGGGGACCCTGGCCCGACTATTTCCCCGGACTCCCCGGTGTGTAGTGAGCCGGTGTGGCTCCCCTCCACCCCGGAGAGGGTCGAGCCCCAGTGAACACTTCTACAGAGATGGTCACTATTCTGACTAAGGGCAAATTAACAAGTCTGATAGAACAGATCATGAGAAACACACAAACCAATCAACCCTATATCAATAGATCTATGAGAATTAGCAATTCTGATAGTGTGAAACTTAGAAAAAAGAGGATAAATTCTAACTATTTGTTATTTAATTTTCTCTATTGTATTATTCACCAAAGTTATTTAGATATTTAGTCTATAGATTGTTTGAGACAGCCTATTGTAAGCATTCAGTACTCAAAATTTTAGTAACCTTTGTTAGTTCTGAATGAACACAAGTCAGATAGTATTGTTTCTGTTCTCTTATTAGATGAACATAACATTAAGAGCTATATTGTGCAAATACTCATCATTATGGGTTCACACTTTGGTAATGAATTTATGGAAATAGGGAATATTTTCAGAAAGCAATGAACTCATTCACTAGAATATACATGACCGATGACATTTTCTCTGGCAAAAGAGGAAGCATGGTTTTGTGTTAAAACACTGGGCTGGGAAGCAGGGGATTTGGTTTCAGTTCCCAGCTCTAAAATAAACATTGTTTGATCTTGGGCAAGTTGCTTAATTTCTCTATGCCTCAATTTTCCATCTGTAAAGTAGGGAACATCCATTTGTTTGTCTTTTCTATTTAGATTGTAAATGCTTTAGAGCAAGGACTACATTCATGTTTTTGTACAGTGCTTAGCACCATGGGACGCTGATCTTTGAACCTCCAGGAAATACAGTAACACAATTAATAGTGCTGTGGGATCACATGAGGCTTTATACACCAAGATTTTGAGGATGGTGAAGCAGTTCATATATATAGGAGAGCAAAAGAATGCATCTATGCCTACATTTGTGGGATTCAAGGGTGTGTGTCTTCACAACTTCCTTGTGCATCCATTCAGGTGACATGGCTCAATGGGTTGGCTCATTTGCCTAGGATGGCAACTCTTTATTCTGCCCTTTCTGAGCAAACTATATTAAACATCCAAGATATGCACATAGTATATGTAAGGGTAGAAGACAACCCACAGTTCATGAAGCCATGCAGGTGATTATTTACAATAATTTTTAAAAGCCTAGCATGGCTTGAACTTAAACTAGTTTATTTCCTATGCTTTCTAGGACAAAGGACAGCTAGCAAGCTGAGTAGAGTTGATGAAATTTCTTGTCTACAATCTTGTCAGATAAATCAAATAAATTACACAACCAAAAGGTTACACAAATTATTTAAACATCTGAGTGAAGTCTTCCGGGACCAATAAACATTTCTCAGAGATGAAACATAACAATAACAGTTTTATTTGTGGTGGTTATTCTGAGGTTCTCTTGGATTCTTTATGTGTAAAACCAAAAATAAGGGATTCCCGTGCAATACGTATTTTTTCCTTTAGTTATAATATTTCACTAAAAACTAATGACATTACAGCTGCAAACAATATAGGGTTCTGCATATTGTGAAGTGTAGAATGTTTACAATAGCACAAAAATAAATATCTCTAGTTATATTTGCTAAAGTATTGACATGGTTGCATGAAAAAAAAGATATATACCATTAAGTATAACAGATTATAAGCTTTTTGGGGCAAAGTCTGTCTCTTTGTTGTGTATTTGTACAGCGCCCTGCACCGTAGGGTTGTCACCTCTAAGAACTACCACAATCAAATAACACTGCTCTACAGCCAAAATGCTTCTGAAATAAATGTAGTCAAACTTTACTAATTCTGGGTCACTGAGAACGAAAATGATGCTTAAAATTGTTGATTGGCTCTAGTCTTCAAGTTATGCTATTGGGTCAGTATATATGACCCTTGACTTGGGAATAGCGGAGGATAAGTGAGTTATAAAGGGAAGGGATCTCAATTTAAACCAGAAATGACTAAAATACATCTTTGACTGGATCTATGAATAAATCTATGACTGGGTTTGGACAGTACTTGCTTTTTAGGCAAAACAATGAATGATGGAATCTGAAGCTGATATTGCATCATACAGGATATGAATTGCATCATGTTATTCCTAGCAGTCATGGATGATGCAATCATAACGAAGCTTACATCACTCTGCTGAACAAATTGCCCTATATCAGCTCTAGAAATTATACAGTGTCGTGCTCTCTTATTTGTCAGTGTTTGATTTTGCAAAGGGACACATTTCTGTTTAGCCAAAGTGAGCAGAGATGCCTCGTACTTGTGTGAACAGTGCAGATAACTTCTGCTATGTTTGTGGTGAAGTGACTTTTGCATCACAAAAGCGCAGTATAATCACTATGGTTAAGAAAGCCTATCACCTTTATTTTGGCTGCAAAATTGGAGATCAGGACAAGAGGTGGGCCCCACACATATGCTACAACACTTGTGCAACAAATCTTCGCCAGTGGTTGAACAGGAAAAGGAAATCTATGCCTTTTGCAGTGCCAATCATTTGGAGAGAGCCAACACATCATACCAGCAATTGTTACTTCTGCATGGTGCCTCCAGTTGGGAAAGGTGTGTCAAAGAAGAAAGTGGACTGTGCATTATCCAAACATTCCATCAGCTATATGCCCAGTACCCCATGGAGAAGAGCTGCCAGTTCCTGATGCACCAGAATCATTCTCACTTGAGTCAGACGAGGAAGAGGATGAAACTTCTGGTCCTGAACCATCAATGTCACAGGACCCACATTTTCTCCCATCCTCCTCCTCTGAACCACACCTCATAACACAAGGTGAACTGAATGACCTTGTCAGGGATTTGGAACTACCCAAGAGTAAGGCAGAGCTGTTGGGCTCCAGACTACAGCAGTGGAATCTCCTGGCAAGTGACGTTAGGGTTTCCATGTTCCGTGACGATCAAAAGGATCTTGTCCCATTCTTCTTCATGGAAGGGGATCTTGTAGCCTGCAACAACAACATTGATGGTGTGATGGCAGTCCTTTGTTGCATCGCAGGAGAGCATGGACAGAGTCTGACAACCCATGTGATCATAAGCAGAGAGTTCTTTATTCATTTCCAGCATGCTCTTATATACAATTATGGCAAGCAATCAAACAGTTGCTAATTGGTTAATTAAATTCACACAGCCGCAGCTGTAACCCCATAGGGTAATTATCATCCTACACACCTGTTTAACTTATCATCCTATTTACAGTTAGCTGGCCGATGAGAACGGGCCCAAGGCCAGCCCTTTACACACAGTTCCCAGCGTAATCGGCTCGTCCCAGAAGCCTAAACAATCTCAGCATTTCACATTCTATTCCCACACCCCTCAACATCGTTCACGATCCAGATGAGTGGAGACTGTTCATTGATTCATCAAAGACGAGTCTTAAAGCTGTTTTACTGCATAATGGCAATGTTTTGCCATGAATTCCAGTTGGTCATGCAGTCCATATGAAGGAAACCTATGACAACATGAAACAACTTTTGAGGTGCATAAACTATGACCAACATCAGTGGTAGCTTTGTGGCGATTTGAAGGTTGTTGCTCTCTTGCTTGGTCTGCAGACTGGATACACAAAGTACTGCTGTTTTCTCTGCGAATGGGATAGTCGTGCAAGAGATTCCCACTACATCAAGAAAGATTAGCCACTCCGACAGTCATTGGAGCCTGGGAGGAAAAGTGTTCAGCATCCACCACTTGTTGAATCAAGGAAGATTTTCTTACCACCCTTACACATCAAGCTGGGTCTGATGAAGAACTTTGTCAAGGCCATTGACAAAACACAAGCAGCTTTCAAGTACCTCCGTGGAAAATTTCCAAGGTTAAGTGAAGCTAAGATAAAGGAAGGTGTCTTTGTTGGTCCTCAGATTCGTGAACTTCTTCGAGATGATGCATTTGACCATGCACTGCGTGGCAAGGAAAAGACGGCATGGAAAGCCTTCCAGTTAGTGGCAATAAATTTTCTCAGAAACAACAAGGCAGACAACTATAGGTTGTTGGTGGAAAACCTCCTCAAGGCATACAAAAGCCTTGGTTGCAACATGTCACTAAAGATACATTTTTTTGCACTCTCATCTAGATTTTTTTCCACCGAACTGCGGAGCAGTGAGCGACGAGCACGGCGAGCGATTTCACCAGGACATTGCAACAATGGAGAAACGCTATCAGGGCAAATGGAGCCCATCAATGCTTGCAGACTATTGCTGGACAAAGAGATGCTCCATTTAATGAATACAAGAGACAAGCCAAGAAGCGCCGAGTAGACACTGAATAGGACTAAACTATGTACATAATAGTTTTTTGCCTTTTGTTTCATAATAGATTTTAGTTAGATAACCCTTTTGCTGATTTTTAAAGTGTTACATAAACAGGACAGGTGAAATATTATCATGTAAAGCAACCATAAACACATGAAAAGACCTAGATTTACAATTTATGATTAAAACTCTACTATCTACACAATATACATAGACATAAAATGTAAAAACTTACATAACTTAGAAACAGTAGCCAATCAGTTGTTTTAATTGTCATATTTGAATTCAGCACATCAAAATACATAATAAATAGCACATTTTATCTCTGAAGCAGACGACTTCTCAAAAATTGTAGACCAGTGTAATATATAGAATCTGGCCCATAGAATATTGTTGAAAAAAAGGGGCCTGATTCTGCAACTTTTACACATGAAAGCATTGCCATGACTCTCAGTATGTGAAGGTTGTGCAATCAAACCCTCGAAAGAGGAAATACGAAAAAATAAATGAACAACAAAGAACAAAGCCATATAAAGCTCTACAGCATCAGCTATTCTGTTAGACATTTTCCCGTGGTCTTGGACATAAATTGGAAAAAAAATAGTATTGTGCTACTCCGTCAAAAAATTATAGATTTAAAGCCACTAAAATTCAAGATCTAGTAAATGAAACTATTTTTTCTTGTCATCCCTCAGGACCACAATGTTATTACATAAAGGAAACAGTGGAATAAGATGTATTGGCTCTACAGCTAATCCTCAAAAACTATTTATGTATTTTATAATAACCAAATCATCCAAGGATTGTTCATCTTTTAAATGTATTGTTAAACTTAGTCTCTAAAATATATTTGCAATATTCCTGTTTTGTTTAGCTCAGCAAGATCTAACTTCTGTTTTCCCTCAAACTGTATATCAATTTTTTTTCCCTTTCACTTTGTTGCTTTTTGGTTACCTTCTTGCTTAAAATGCCTCAACACAATTCTAGCATATTATAGATATAATTATTTTTATTTCTATAAATAAAAACTAAGCAAAAGGCTTTTAAGATGAGAAAAATAATCTTTTTTGGAGGCGGAAAACTTTCTCAGAGAGTTAAATGTAACAAGTAAATACACTCCTGCTAAATCATTTACAGAGCAACATAAATATACTGTTATAGTCTAAAGGCATTTTACTAGCAGCATATGTACAGTATAGTCCAAAGGCATTCACTTTTATGTTATTTTCTGACCACAACAACGTCTACACTAGGATTTAAAGGTGTGATGTTAGCCCTCACCCCACCCTCAGCTAACATGTGCTAGCTAATATGTTTTAAAAGTTGAGTGTTGACAAGGCACCCTGCCTTAAAATGTGTTAAGCTTGTCTACAGTAGATTTTTAAAATGTTAGCAATGTTAGATACCACATACTAACATCACACCTTAAATTCTATTCCAGACGAAGCCATCTTCTAAAGAGGTCACTATCCAATTTATATAATAGGTAACAAAACAGAGAGAGTAAGGACAAGACCTAATATTTCATTTAAATGTGGTTTTGTGGTCCAAACACAAGCCTAGGAATTCTAATTAGCAATGGGCCAAAAATTGTTACTCAAAATTTGTTCATTGAACAAAAAAAAAAAAAAACCCAAACAAAAAAACCATTTTACTGGAAAATTACCCCGCCTCCCATTTCTACTGAATTTTACTGGAACAAGGGAATAGCTGGGGGGTTAAAAAGTGAGATAAAATG
Source organism: Mauremys mutica (assembly GCF_020497125.1). Classification (NCBI taxonomy): domain Eukaryota; kingdom Metazoa; phylum Chordata; order Testudines; family Geoemydidae; genus Mauremys; species Mauremys mutica. The sequence continues at coordinate 185,190,284 of NC_059072.1, read as the reverse complement.
CTTTTCTCCACCAAAAAAAGTCACTGAAAAATGACAAATTCCATGGAAAATTTTGAACAAAATAAAAAATGTGCATTTCTTTAAAAAAAAATTAAGTGAAATATAATTTACCTTTTCAACCAGCTTTATTTGTAATGTTGCCTTTGGCACTGACCCCTTCTATGGCTTTGGATAAGTCACAACCTCTCTGCTTCGTTTTCTCCACCTTTAAATTGTGATAATGCTTACCCACCTCATATGGGTGTTGCTGGAGCAATTGTTTGTGAAGGACTTGGAAGATAAAAAGCACTGTGAATCTGCTAGCTAATATTTAGTTATGGACCTAAGATACAGAGTTTGGATCTGGATCCAAAGTTCTAGGAGGTTTGGGTCTGCTGTTACAGTCTGAGACCTATCAATAATGGTTATTAATTATTGTTCTTACTAGACATGATTTTGCTAGAGATGGCTAGAGGATTAATACCCATTGATCACATGTTAACAGCAAAATAAGGCTACAGAAACAGTCACTCTTTAAAGGGTTGATAAATAGGCAAATACTAACTTTGTGCATCTCTAGACCCAATTAGCTCACTTCCAGTTGCCTGCAATATCAGGATAATTGATTTTGTGCTCCTCTGATTACATCTCCACTTTGCCTTACAAAGTAGAGCCTCTTAGGGCCTGATCCTACAACCCTTATTCACTCATGTAATCCTTATTCATGAGAGTAATCCCATTGATCCAAATGGGATTATCCGCATGGGTACAGGTTGAAGGGCTGGGCCTTCAGCCCCTAGCAGGATCAACTTGTCATGTATTAATTTATACAAATATTCACAATACATTTTTTGTTTATTTATTAAGATGACTATTTAAGGCAAAGCATCTACTAAAGTCATGTTCACTGACTGTAAATTATTTTCTTGTTTGTAACATGAATTTTGCTCTCATGATAAATGCTGGATTGACAGAATTGAGCCCTGATCTTAGATCACTTAACTCAATGGATGCTGTGCCACTGAATTCAAGGGCACCCAAAGACTTATAAATAGGACAGAGGGCTTGATTCTCAGCTACAGTAAGACCCCTTTATGTAACGCTGGCTATGTCTTCTTTGGAAAAAAATGCATGAGATGTAAAATCCTAGCATAGACAAAGCTCAAGTAGCATTTACACCTCAATATAGGTAGTCAAGGTCACCCTTATTTACCTCCCTTTGAGTTTACCATGACTACCTACAGGTGAGGTTGGATAAGAGTGCCTTATCTTCACCAGGATTTTACATTAAGGTAGGTCTCTCACACTTTTTGCAGTGGAGATATAGCCTCTGGCAATGGAACAGGGCTTTAAAGCAAGCATAAATGTAATCTGCTCATACATTAAGGTCCCTTCATATGTAATGAGACCTTAGTGAAAATGAGAGCTAGGCCCTCTGTCCTCTACTTCTCCAGAACACAGGAACAAAGTAATCAGAGATGCAAGCTTTCCATATGTATCTGCCCATTTTCCTCCGCCTTGACTTGGGAGGAGAATTGTTCAAACTCCATGTCCATTCAATCCTTCGCCTATCTGACAAGACCACCAACCAGCGCTCTAGTTGTAACAACAAGTTATGTTTGTAATATGAACATCTATTCTTTAGAAATAATACTGGAATGAGTTGCTCAGTTCACAGCAGGCCACTGAACAATCAGATGCCAATTTTTGCTTACTACCAACCTGCGCCGTTTTAAAATTGGTGATAATTATGGTCAAAAGGACCCCTAACCAATTGCCTGTCCCATAAGCCCTCTGAGCCTTGGGGACATTTATTAATAGAATGGCATCATGTACATGGATAGGAAGCCCTGAATCCCAAAGTCCCACCTACAGTACAAGCATATGAATGTACAGCTTTTTAAAAAAAAACTAATTTGTTTTTTAATTGACTTGCACATGAATATTTTACTCAGTCCAGAGAGAATAGCTTTTTACCAGTCGTGATGAAAGGGAATTAATGAATATCCAAAATGTGTACATTAAGGAGAGGAGAGGGATGGAAAATAAACTATTCAGCAGCTGTACTGAACAGGTGTTTTGCTGGAACAGGGAAGAGCCTCATACAAAAAACAAACAAACAAACAAACCCAAGTGCACTACAAATATTTTTCTCACCCATGCCATGGGTAACACAATAGCCTGTAAAGAATTAATTGGGAGACCACCAATATGGCCACAGAACATTTGTGAAGAGCAGCTTTCTCCTGCCTGCCAAAATTCTTAAGCGCCACATATCTTCTGGGGGTTAAACATACCCCCATTGCCTGAGTAATGTACATGGAAAATAGCCAAACAGACGCCAAGTACACTGCTTCTTTTTGATACACTGGTTGCAAATAATGGCTTTATAGCTTTGTAGGTATAACTGTTAATTTACCTAGATTTAGGGCCTGATCCTGGGAGCTGGACTGAGCTCTTACTTTGTATGCAATGGAAAGCTTTACACCATATCTTGCCAAATAAGGGAAGAGTAATGCTCCATGTGGTTGTGCTAAAGTGTTCCAACACAGAGGTGATTAAAAGGAAGTGATGGTGATGAATATCCAGTTGACTTAAAAATCAGGATAAATTAGAAATATGAAAGGATTAGAAACCAATAAATATAAGTGCTGCTCACAAACAATGTCAAAATTATTAGCTCTTTAAAAACATTGGACTCAACCACTGTAATGGTTCAGCAATAAAAAAATTGTATTCTCCTGTTTGTTATGAAAATTGTGAATTATAATAATCAGAAGAGAATGGTGTTTCATTCACATTGCTTAGTAGATTACAGTCAAGCTCTGTAGCATGTTGATTTCAGCAAGATCCCTTGATTCCTGCAGCACTTGGCTGTTAAATTCTACAAAAACTGGGAAATTCTGCAGCAGCTCCAGAGAGAGGTTTTTTACTGAAAGAGGGGGTAAATGTTGCAATCAGTATAATGTTCAGTCCAAAATTTAATTCAGTGTTTTTACGCTGCCCCCAAACTTGCAGTTCACTCTTTACCTCACATTTTGCATTGGCAGCACATAATTTAAATGGGAAAAATTGCCAGGAAATAGATCTGATCATAATCAGGAAGAATTGAGTTAACAATGTTGGCATTTAAGCTGTTGTTGCACTTCAGTGTCTACAGTGATGTGTGTTTTTCTCAGAGCTATATTTCTAGGCTACTTAATGCAGATATCCCACCCCGCCAAGTTTTACACTTTGTTCACATTTGGAAGGTTATCTTGCAACCAATGGGCTAAAATCTGAAAGTCTAAAAAGAAACTGGTGCTTACATTCGGTTGCAAGATTCTGAAGCTGAGGTGAATTCTGCACACTCCATGATAAGAGAACTGTGCAGTACATGGAGCATTTGTGTGCATTTAAATCACCAAAAATATTTTCTTTTAGTTCTATTACTTCATGTATAGTTTTTAGATCTGATCAGGTTTACTGTAAATATTAACACATTATTTGAAAAAATCTGGTGCCTTGGAGCGTCTTGGCTCCAACTTCTGTTGCTTCATGATTGTACATTGTTATTTTGGAAGTCTATCAGTTATATTTCCCCCAAACACTATGAAGGTTCCACGTACGGGGCTATTCTTAAGCATGCACAGCATATGCGGATGCATGGGGACCACCGGGACCAGGGACAGCCTTTTTGGGGTGGGCAGCTGGGGCAGGTGGCCCGCCAAAGAGGGCGTCATGCACTGGCCCAGCCCAATGCTCCATGAGTGCCGCAGCCAATGGCTGCAGTGCTGGTTCCTCTCCGGCCCAACCCCTCCTCCCAGCTGCTCTCAGCAGGTGGGCCCAGGGCTGCCTTTTCCCTGCCCCCCTCCTTCCCACCCACCAACTTGCTCCTCTCAGCCAGACGGCCGCCAGCTGAGGGCTCCTGCCAGTAACAGGGGTGGAGAGGAGTTCTCAGCCTCTGTGGCTTCATTCTGGCCCCACCTCCTCCCCCTAGATGCTCATACCACTTGGTGGTGCGAGGAAAGGGAATGGGGAGCTTGGTAGCAGGCCTGGGGGTTTCTGGTTGCTGCACCACCGCATGCCATGGACAGCTGGGCTCCCCCATGGCATGGCCCCCACCTCCTCTCTGCACTCTCGGGCCCCTGCTGAACCTGGGACAGTACTAGTGGGAGGGTGCTGTGCATGCAGCTTCCCCCCAAGTCCCATGCACCCGCCTCAGCCCTGCCATTATTCCAATGCAGAGGACGGGCAGCATAGGGTTCCCATACTCTCAGAGGGCAGCACTGGCACCCAGTGGACGGATACCTCTACCAATGGGTGCTCCTTGTTCCAGGTAAGCCCCCTTCGTCCGGGCGCCACGGAGCAACTGGAGACCCATTTCCCCTGAACCATCCCCCACCACCACCAGCATTCCTGGGGGAGACCCAATTCCCTCTGCCCCATCCCCCCCACCAGCAAGGCAGCTCAGTATCCTTTGCTGCCTCATTCTCCCCCTCCCCCATGGGCTGTAAGCCCAGGCTATGGGCGGGGGGCACATAGTCCATCAGCATTATAATGTGCTTAATTTGTTTAAACTGGTTTTAATAAAGTGCATGAGGCAAGTTTTCCAATATTATAAGCTTATGTTTGTGTTGCTAAGAGCAAGTCGGGCATAGGGGCACCAGTTTAATAATACTGTGCAGGGCCCCATAAATCCTGAAGATAGCCCTGTCCATGTGAAAAGTAAAGCCTTCCACTTCACACACAAGGATAAAGGCAGGCCAGATTCAGCCTGGGGTTTACTTCAGAGACCACCGAGTAGCAGAACATTTGCCAGAGGGCCAGCACAAACCAAATTGAGAAGTACTTGTTGAAGGAGGGGGGTTGTGATGCCTTTAAGGGCTGAGTTTCCCAAACAGAGAGTCTGGGCAGGGTGCTCTGACACTGTTGTCATCATGCACAGTCAAGTGGAACCAGACACAGAATAAAGCAAAGCTCAGAGAAGCACCTTAATCACTAAGGGTATGTCTACACTACCAGATTGGTTCGATTTAACTTAATTCGAATTTGTGGAATTGACCTTACAAAGTCGAATTTGTGTGTCCACACTAAGGACACTAATTTGACTTTGTGAGTCCACACTAACGGGGCAAGCGTCGACATTGGAAGCGGTGCACTGTGGGAAGCTATCCCACAGTTCCCGCAGTCCCCGCTGCCCATTTGAATTCTGGGATTTCCCCACAATGCATGCTGGGGGGAAAAATGTGTCGAGGGTGGTCTTGGGTAACTGTCATCATTCAACGTGCTTTCGGACGTCTCAAGGGGAGATGGAGGAGCTTACTGACTCGCTCGGATCTCAGCGAAACCAATATCCCCATTGTTATTGCAGCTTGCTGTGTGCTCCACAATCTCTGTGAGAGCAATGGGGAGACCTTTATGGCGGGATGGGAGGGTGAGGCAAATCACCTGGCTGCTGATTATGCTCAGCCAGACAGCCGTGCAATTAGAAGAGCCCAGTGGGAAGCGCTGTGCATCCGGGAGGCTTTGAAAACTAGGTTCCACAGGGAGCAGGGTAACCTGTGACTGTTCAGTTTCTTTACAGAGAAGCTGAACCTGCCCCTGCTTCAGTTACTGTTGACTTTCTTCTGCGGTTCTGCGGTTCACCACATTTCCCCCCTTCCAACACACATTTAAAAATAAAGTTAATGGAACATTGTTAATTAACAACGTTTTCTTTATTAATGAATTCACATTAAAGGGTTGAAACAGGGACGCAGACTGTGGTGGGTAGGGTGTGCAGTGACGTTAACCCCGCTTCTACACTCGAGGAATGATAGGATCCTGCTCCTAGAGCGGTCTGCAGTGCCGGACTGCTTGTTTCAACGGAGCCTGCCATCCCTCCTTTTTGGGACTCTGTATGCAGGGGCTATGTGACCTTGTGGCGGGGGAGGACGGTTACAGATTCCCCTGCTGCGTGGCTCTGTGGTCCGGGACAAGGACCGCTGCATAAGTTCTGTACCGCGCTCCCATGCCACAAAGTCACGTACCCCCCACCCACACAGAACATGGAAAACACCTCCCAAACGGACCAGGGTGCCTACTGACTGCACTGTGTGTGTGACCTGCTGTTGATCCTGCCCCCATGTCTGTACCCTGGTAAAGGTGACTGTCGTATGCAATTAACAACCCCCTCCCCCCCCCCGCCCTTCACAGACAGTCTTCTGTAGAAAAACTTGATGGAAATAGTAATTAACAGCAAACTACTTTTAATAATCAACAACACAGTTAGGGGATGAAACTGGGATTGGGGCTTCGGTGAGCCAGGAAGGGAAGGACTTCTCAACATTTAGGGAATGAGAGCCTTCTTGTATTTGTGCACTCTGCAGGGGTGCAGTGACAGTTTTCACGGCCCCTGTCGCCCCTCCTTCTTGTTACTTTGGGTGAGGGGGGTTTGGGACTTTGTGGCGGGGGAGGGCGGTTGCAGATACAGTGCAGGGGGGCTCTGTCCTCCTGCCTGCGGTCCTGCAGAACATCCACAAGGCGCCGGAGCGTGTCAAATTTTCCCTGGGCATTTCCTGTGTGGCTGGTCAGAACATCCAAGCTCGGACTGCTGTCCAGAGCGTCAACAGAGTGGTGCACTGTGGGATAGCTCCCGGAGCTACTAAGGTCGATTTCCGTCCACACATAGCCTAATTCAACATAGCCATGTCGAATTTAGCACTACTCCCCTCGTCGGGGAGGAGTACAGAATTCGAACTAAAGAGCCCTCTAGGTCGAACTAATTAGCTTCCTGGTGTGGACGGGTGCACGGTTAAGTTGAATTAATGCTGCTAAATTCGACATTAAACTCCTAGTGTAGACCAGGCCTAAGGGTCTACACTTACCTGCCGGATCGACGGGCGGCGTTCGACTTCTCGGAGTTCAAACTATCGCGTCTAATCTAGACACGATAGTTCGAACTCCGGACGCGGTCCCGTCGACTCCGGAACTCCACCGGAGCGAGTGGCGGTGGCGGAGTTAACGGGGGAGCCGCGGACTTCGTTCCCGCAGCGTCTGGACAGGTGAGTAGCCCGAACTAAGGTACTTCGACTTCAGCTACGCTATTCGCGTAGCTGAAGTCGCGTACCTTAGTTCGACCCCACCCCCCTCCGCTTAGTGTAGACCAGGCCTAAGTAATCACTGAACACCATACAATACCAGGAGTAAAAAGCAGGGCTGCCAGAGGCTTCAAGGGGCCTGGGGCAAAGCAATTTTAGGGGCCCCTTCCATAAAAAAAATTGCAATACTATACAATACTATATTCTCGTGGGGGCCCCTGCAGGGCCCGGCACAAATTGCCCCACTTGCTCCCCACCCACGGGCAGCCCTGGGAAAAATAAACCTTCTGCATCTCGGTACAAACCCAGTTTTGGGAAAACTTCTTTACAAGGTATCACTGGTTCTCAGCATCAGCTAGTGCTAAAAGGCACTAAAGCTCATTAAAAGGGTGGGACAAATAATTTCCATCACAACTTTTTCTGGATCGAAAACTAGGGGTTTTAAAAAGCAGAAAAAAATCATGGAGAATGTCTGCTTTCCTTCAAAATTTGTTGTGGTTTTTTTAATTGAAAAGCTGAAATTAGTCTGCCAAAACCTGAACATGGTTTGGGGTTTCAGAAGCGTGTGGCCAAATATTTGCTGTTTGCTGTGTTTGATTGTTTAAAGAAACAATGAAAAAAATCTGCTTAAAAAAATCCAAAACTTTTGAACCGCCTCAGCTTGTGACCAAATGCCTGAGCCCATCCAGTCAGAGATTTTTCCAGGTTTCTGATACTCTTCTGGCTTCCTTGACTCATATCTGTCTACATAACTTTGGATTCATTTAGGATAGAACATAAGAACAGCCATACTGGGTCAAACCAAAGGTCCATCCAGCCCAGTATCCTGTCTACTGACAATGGCCAATGCCAAGTGCCGCAGAGGGAGTAAATCTAACAGGTAATGATCAAGTGATCTCTCTCCTGCCATCCATCTCCACCCTCTGACAAACAGAGACTAGGGACACCATTCCTTACCCATCCTGGCTAATAGCCATTAATGGACTTAACCTCCATGCATTTATCTGTTTCCTAGTGACTGGCTCCATGGGGTCCCTCACAAACTGGAGACGGTTACTGTGGGTTTGTCTTTAGTATAGCTTATGTACATACTCCACAAACTGAGCATTTGAGCTTGTTCCAGAAAACTGAAATGCTCAAAATAGCACATGCATGTGAATGGACACAGGGTGCCAAAATTAAATTAACCCAGGGGTTCTCAAACTGGGGGTCAGGACCCCTCAGGGGGTCATGAGTTATTACTGGGGGTCACGAGCTGTCAGCCTCCACCTCAAACCCCGCTTTGCCTCCAGCATTTATAATAGTGTTAAATATATAAAAAAGTGTTTTTAATTTATAAGGGGGGGGTCGCACTCAGAGGTTGGCTATGTGAAAGAGGTCACCAGTATAAAAGTTTGAGAACCACTGAATTGACCCTCTGAAGCCTCAGGGAATGCAGGAGAGGGGGGTCTCCCTTGGTAGGGTTGGGAAGGATATTGCTCTTATGTGATCCCTCCCCCAGTGGCTAATTTTAAATGAAGCTACGCTCCCCTGACATGAATCTCCCTATGGCACTGAAATTAAATGTAGACTATAATTTGGCATTTGAGAAGTGAAGGGGATGGTAGCCCTAATGGAAAAGCTAACAGCTTGGCTCTTCTACAAGCCTCAAACTGCTGAATGAGCTTTAGGGTAGGGAAGGCTGTGCCACCCAAACAGCCTCTCCTTGCCCCCTATCCAACCCCCACCCACTTCCTGCCCCCCGACTGCCTGCCCCCCTCAGAATCCCCAACCTATCCTGCTTCTTGCCCCCTCACCATCACCCCTGGTACCCCACCCCTGCTCCCTGACCCCTGACTTCCCCAACCCCTATCCACCCCCCCACTGAATCCTGACAGACCCCCAGAACGCCCACAATCCAACCCCCCCATTCCCTGTCCCCTGACTGCCCCCAACCTCTGCCCCCTCCCTGTGCCCTGACTGTCCCCGGGACTCCCTGCCCCCTAGCCAACCCCCCCCAGCCCTGGCCCCGGCCCCTTACTCCTGGCTCCCCCCTCACCCGGAGCCTCAGCGCATCCAGGAGTTTCGCTCAACAGCGGCAGCGTGGTTCCGGCAGGGCCTGAGCTCCTCCCCGCTCAGAGCCACGTGGTGAGGGGAGGAGCCGCTCGGCCCGGAGCTCGCAGCCCCGACCCCTTACCATGCAGCTCTGAGCGGGGCGGAGCTCAGGGGCCCCGCCGGAACCACGCTGCACCGCTGTTCACGGACTCTGCTGGATGCGCTGAGGCTCCAGAAGAGGGGCGAAGACGGGGTCGGGTGGGGCCAGGGAGGGAGCCTCAGCCATTCTCGTGGGGGCCCTTGCGGAGCCCAGGGCAAATTGCCCCACTTGCCCCCCCTCTCCTCCCGGGTGGCCCTGGTAAAAAGGAATGAAGAAAATACCATGTCAAAGAACAGGGCAGTTAAGAGCCCCACCAGAGTGGGAATTCTCTGGAAAACAACTGGGGAAGCAACTGATTCAGACCAGTTCTCCAATTTGTCAAGGTTGTTTTGAATTCTAATCATGTCTTCCAAATTGCGACTTTTTCCAGCTTGGTGTCATCCACACATTTTATAAGCATACACTCCACTCCATTGTCCAATATTTTAATAAATTACTTGACTAGTACAAGAACCAGGACTGACCTCTGCACGACTCCACTAGATATGTCCTTCCAATCTGACAGTGAATCATTGATAACTACTCTTTGTATATGGTCTTTCAACCACTTATGAACCCACCTTATAATAATTTCATCTCGATCAGTGGTTCTCAAAGCCGGTCCACCGCTTGTTCAGGGAAAGCCCCTGGTGGGCTGGACCAGTTTGTTTACCTGCCGCGTCCGCAGGTTCGGCTGATCCTGGCTCCCACTGGCCATGGTTTGCCACTCCAGACCAATGGGGGCTGCAGGAAGCAGCGCAGGCTGAGGGATGTGCTGGCCACCCTTCCCGCAGCCCCCATTGGCCTGGAGCGGCGAACCGTGGTTAGTGGGAGCCACAATCGGCCGAACCTGCGGGCACGACAGGTAAATAAACCAGCCAGGCCCGCCAGGGGCTTTCCCTGAACAAGCGGCAGACCAGCTTTGAGAACCACTGATCTAGATTGTATTTCCCTAGTTTGCTTTTGAGGATGTCACATGAGACTAATGAGGTGAGATTGTCAGACTGGCAAGGGAGATGATCCTTAGATCTGTAGTTCATAACATGTGAAGGTTTGAGAACCACTATTAGTTTTATTATAAATGCACAGCTGTTTATACCATATAGTGAAAATGCCTATGTTTCTTCCAGGCTGAGTTCACTGAATAGGCATGTTATTAAAATAAGGAACCAATTAAAAAGTTGTAAGAACCTCAAATGGGACCAAATACTGAAGAAAAATCACTGAAACTGAAAACTTCTCTATTGTAAGAGGTCAGGTATTTTGAACTCTGTTTGCCAAACCCAGCCCTGAAGACAATTTTCAAGTCACAAGCTGAAATACAAGCAAGCTGAATAATTCCTCAAAGAGCCCCTAGAGGAAGAGAAGACATTCCCTGAATATATAATATAGCTCCACGTGGGGACAAGACTAAGCTAATTTATTTGGGTTGTTCTCCAGTTTCAATGTTCTGCATCCCAGAGCTGCTTAAAATGAAGTTAGTTTAAAATAATATTGTCTGGAGAGTCAAGCTGATTTTCTGATGAAACAGCAAGCAAGTGGAGCACCTAAGTCTACACACATGTACACTGCCAACTGCAAACTCTCCAGTTTATTTACGTATAGGCAATTTTTAATTATTGATCTAGCAACTCTTAAGTATGCCTAACAGCCACTGAAGTACTTTCCTTGTGAAAGAACTGCAAGATCAGCATATAACTAAACAAATATTCTTGACATCCTAAATTGTTTTCCTTTAAAAAACATGAAAAAAGACATGTCGTCACAGCTAGAGGGGAACTGCAAAGAAATATGAACAGCTGTGTGCAGAGGCATTCACATTCCAAGATCTACAGAGCTTTTGTCATCACGAATCCCCTGCTTCTGATGCCTTACATCCGATCTTCTGCCTATGCCCCAGCTCCACAGGTTCTGTGGATTAAGGGAAAGAATATACAGCTCCAAAAGAACAGTGAAGTGAACTATTTTTGCCTATCTACATGTTTTTGCATGGGAGGGGAGTACATGGGCTGATAGAAATACAACTATTGCCATGAAAATTCACATTAATAGGTTACAAATGTTTTTAAAAAAATCTTTAATAATTTGGAACAAAGTAAGTGCATAAGAAGGTTCTCTAGGAACAAAAAAGGAAAACGCTATGCGAAGTCTGTTTTAAATATCAATGCACTACAAAGGACTGAAGCACAGGGATAAAAAATTATATATAGTGCCAAACACAGAAATGCTTACTATTCCATTCAGATTCTGAATGCTACACCTCACCACTGTGACGTCGGAGTACCTACCGACCACATCTAGGTTTTTCAAAATAGTCTACAGGCATTTCAATTTCAATGGGATTTGGGCACTTAACACCCTTAAGCCTCTTTGAAAATCTCAGCCTACAATGGAAGTTTTGTCTGAGTAATAACACAGAAAATCTGGCATAAGGATAGGACTTCTGCATTTGAGCCACACTGATTTAAACATTCAAAGAATAGGCCACATTAGATTCCTTTTAAAAGTCAGCATGAGGCTCCTTTACAGAAAACAAAAGCATGTACATGGAGGATAACTGAGTCTACAAAAAGTAGACTCCATATGGTGTAGAGGAAGCTTTTAAAAAAAAAAAGAATTGCTCCCCAGATTGAAATATGGATCATCTTTTTTTAAAAAGTCATACTGCAGATGGTAAGGCTCAGGCTAAAGAAAATCCATTTATACCAGTGGAGCACAGCATATGTCCCAGATACATACTATAAATAGTAGGAACTGGGACGTCTTATGGGATATATCTGCATACAAAAAAGCAGTGATAGAAATAAATAGCCAATATGCATGTGAAGGGAGGGATGTTTTGTTTTTTAGTTGCCTGCATCCATCTAGTGGCAGCACATTTTTCTGCTTATCGTATGTGCTAAAATCCAGTGTTTGATTCAAAATAAAGCTAATTTGCATTGGCATTGTGACTTAACTCACTAGTGTATTATTACTGTGTAAGCAGGTGTACCAGCAACTGCAAATAAGTGCTTGCTGATGGAATCCCAGCAGGGTTTCTGATGAGTTTTCCTTTTGTTGAACCTTACCCAGGAAATTACTGTGTAAAAAGCTTCGCTATTAGTTCTTTGCCTGAAACATCATTTAGCTACATCTGGCCAGATTCATGGCAATTCTATTAACTATACATATAGGACATACCAAAAATCCCATCAGCCTTTTAAAATCATCATTTCAAATCCTTCATAACAACAGTGAAAAGAAATCCAACCAGATTAGTATCCACAAGGAGATTTATGATCAAAACACTGCACACACTCTAAACTATATAAGGGAAATATCACATATAGACTTTAAGATGGAATCTAAACTACATATCAGTGTAAAATACATTAAATAAAGTATTGTATATCATAACATGCTATATAAAAGTAAAAATATTGTTATCCCTGTTGACTTGAGTTGCTAGTCTAAGTTTGGGACTCTGGGGGTTGTTTTCACTACAAGGAGCCAAGTATTCCTTTGTATGTTAACAAAATTGTATCAAAGTCCTGCTTCTATGAACATTGGAGGAGTCACAAAATCAGACACATTGCTCTTGCGCACAGGTCCAAGCTTCCTTCAAATAGTAGACCTTATCTAAAACCCCTCTCAAAGCTTCTCCCAGACCCACAACAGACTTCAAGGCTGTGTCTGTCTCTCTCTGTGCTGCTTCAGACAGACAGACACACACACGCAAAATGTGCCAAAATCATATCAAGCAAAATTCCTTCTCCCAAACCCTAAATTTCTAAGCTGACTTCCTTTGTTTTGGGCAGCAACCTATGCTTAACTATTTTACGGTTATCTTAAATGAATGGTAGAGCTTAAACCTATAACAATATCGTAAGATGGTTGTGGTAAAACAATTGAGTATGTCATTAGGACTTGTTTTGATTTTAATTATTTGTTTAAATTAAATGTTTAAAGCATCTTCAATATGTTGCAGTTTGGGAGTTTAACGTATCCTTCATATCAGTTCAGAACATTCAAGAACTGTTGCAATAGGTGGTTCATGGCCTATATTCCAGTGTCTCTAATTAAGGATTTATTCAATCCATAAACATAGATGAGAATGTCTTTCTTACCCTCTCCCAGGGGAGGGAGATAACTGATTTTGGTAAAAGGCACATAGAATCATAGAATATCAGGGTTGGAAGGGACGTCAGGAGATCATCTAGTCCAACCCCCTGCTCAAAGCAGGACCAATTCCCAACTAAATCATCCCAGCCAGGGCTTTGTCAAGCCTGATCTTAGAAACCTCTAAGGAAGGAGATTCCACCACCTCCCTAGGTAACCCATTCCAGTGCTTCACCACCCTCCTAGTGAAAAAGTTGTTCCTAATATCCAACCTAAACCTCCCTCACTGCAACTTGAGACCATTACTCCTTGTTTTGTCATCTGGTACCACTGAGAACAGTCTAGATCTATCCTCTTTGGAACCCCCTTTCATAGCTTTCTCTTCAAAATACAGTATGCAGATCCTTCTGAGATAGCTGTAGCAACCATGTCCAAGATGTATAGCTAATAATATATACCAATAACCCTGAATACACAAGTCATATTCAAGCATTATAAAGTGAGACTATTTAAAATGACCATTAAAAAAATCAAGATAAATGCAGCATTCTTGTATGTTAAAAGTGGGTGCTTGCCACAGAAACTCAATTTAAAAACAAACACTATTTTCTATTTCCTAGGGATTATCACAAATGTTTGTGGATTCTCCTAACTATATTTTATCTACATCAGGAAAAAGCTGATACAGATACTCAAAAGCAATGTGAGGACTCAGGGATCTACAGAGGTACCATTGGTTTGTCTTTAGTGAATGTATTGCTTTGCTGAATCCAAGTTATGTTACTAATATATGGAGGAAAGAAGATACATGTTAGCAACAAATTATCAAAACCTGTTTTTTAATCTAGCACCAAACACTAGTATACTGAGCACTCCATTTTCATTTGTGAGCTAAATTACAGATTTGTTTTTCTGGTTTGGCTCTGAAAGGGCCTAATACGCAAGTGCATGATTTACTCACTTGTGGGGCAAAAGTAACATGTATAGTAACTCTGTCTCACTACTAAAAGATGGAAATGTAGGCACGGGCGGCTCTAGCCATTTTGCTGCCCCAAGCACGGCAGCAGGCCGCGGGGGGCGCTCTGCCGGTCGCCGGTCCCGCGGCTCGGTGGACCTCCCGCAGACGTACCTGCGGATGCTCCACTGAAGCCGCGGGACCAGCGGACCCTCCACAGGCACGCCTGCGGGAGGTCCACCGGAGCCACCTGCCACCCTCCCGGCGACCGGCAGAGCCCTCCCCCCTCCCCCCCCCGTGGCATGCCGCCCCAAGCACGCGCTTGGCATGCTGGGGCCTGGAGCCGCCCCTGAATGTAGGTATAATATCTGTTAGTCACATGGTTATTATAAAGTGACAGCTGCCACCAGCTGAAGGGTCTGCATCTTAATATTTTTGACATGATTTATGTGGGGCACTACATCAGACTACATTCAGCTATATCAAGATAACACACAAAAAATGCAAGCCATGTACAGAGACATTTAGAGAGAACAGATTTTCCCTGCAGTAAAAAACATTTCAGAATCATCCACAAGTATTACAAGATAAGATTTCTATACCAACACATGTCCAAATTTAAAAGGTCATGAACAGACCTTCCATGTTGTAAACTCATTGCCTTTAGGTGAGAATAATCATGAAAAGAGAAAATCTCTATGGGCTAGATTTTGCAACCTGTATAGATTTTGAATAGTATTTTATTCTACTTGCTGCCCCTTCAAAAGGGACTACTCAAACAATATGGTCTATTTCAGCAAGAGTAAGAGTGACAGAATCTGGAAACAGAGCGACAGAGTAGCACATAATACCTTAGACATCAATATATTTCTAAAGGAATTAATTCCAGTGCAGAGAACTTGCTGGATAGGAGAATGTTATTAGGTATCCACAGGCAGTTATGGTGGTGGGAGAGTGTAGTGTATAATCACTTAAATATCTGTATTATAAAACTGCCCTGCGCTGAGTAGTATCTATTATTTAAAAGCTCTATCCTAAATATTTGCAGGGGGCCCACTTATTGTATAGCATCTGTCCACCACTATGTACACATTAGAAACCTAAGAGTACTATATCTTCCTCTCACCATTCCACCCTCACCCATATACATACTCTGGTTTTGAAGCTTTATTAGACACAAAGAAGGAAACATAAGCTGTGGATGTAATTCTATCCATGATTTTAAAAAAATATTAGAGGGATATATTAGAGCTAGCAGCCTTTAGTAAATTTTGCATTATTTAGAGAAGCCAACCACATCTAACTGTTTTAGGAAGGGGATTTAGATGATACTACCACCTAGTTTCCTGCCAGTATCACAGAACTGCCCGATTTCTCTAATCTTCAAACTAAAACTTTTTCTGCTCTTTTCCATTTACCACAATTAGAAAGGTCAAGTACCATTCAGATTTAGAATATTGTTTTATTTTTTTCTTTACATTATTTAAACCTCTTAAATTGACACCTTTCATTCAGAGTTTATTTCTCTTATTTAAGAATGGCCTGTGGTAGTCTCTCATGAGAGTATTATCCCAGATTTACTGTAGGCATTATAACAAAGAGTGGATAGCTACTGCCATGCTTTGCCAATGCCAAACAATCTTTGTCATTGTTCTTCCTGTATGGGTTATTTCTGTTTGGTTATGTGTTTACAATATGACCACAAGGGATGTAACATTAGTTCATCTGCAATGTCTAAACCCTTTGCAGAGTTTCTCCACATGTATGTGGAAAGCCAAAATATGCAAATCCTGTGCTGGATGACTAAGACAAATTAAATGGGTTTTTACAGTGCAGCTTTCCACAATTCTAAATATTCCTGTCATGTTGCATTTTACATAACATTGCCATTATACATGGAATACATTTAGACATTTCTGAGGTGAACATAATGGACATGATGATGAGGAATGAGAAACTGTTAGGAACACTTGCTGCCTAGGAGAGCTACCCTTCCTGAGACTGGAAATATAAATAATCAATTAATTATTCAGTCAGTCTACCATGCCGATCCTAGTAAGGCAGTTACGACTTTTTTGTCAAGATAATCATCATGTCTTCTGGGGGTTGTCCTAATAAAAATATAGTTATCCTGAAAAGCATCTACATGTCTTTTCTTAAATAGAGTTATTTTGCTTGCACAACTGCCTGTTCTTATCTTAACTGAATTTAAAAAAATCGAATATATTTCTAAATGAAAATCATTGTTGTGCTTTGTCACATTCCACACACTAAAATCCTCACCCTCTGTGAGTCATGATTAGATAAGACTATTCTAACCATTTCCCTGGGCAAAAAAGCCTGCAAGACAATGCACATAAGTCCTTCCCTTGTGGCCCTGAAGGGACTGGAATTAAATGGTGGACCAAAGAACAGTGATTTTTCAGCTGTGCTCACTGATTTTCAAAGCATTCCCATAGATTGAGAGCAGAACTCTGAGTTTCCTTTTGAATTCAACCAAAAATCCAGCTTGAAAAACTCAATACGAAATGCAATTTGAAGCCATTCATATGACAACATCTGCTCCAACCAACTCTGAGACGAGACCTGTACAACCCCTCCCACCCCAATAATAAATTCTACTAAAGAGAGACCATGAAGCTCTTTAAAAGAAGCCCCACTTTGGCTGCCAGATATTCAGGGGATACTGTGCACTAAATTTTTCTGTCAGATATTCAGTAGTATTTCCCTTGCTAAAATTTTCAAGAGCACTGAAGTGACTTAGGCTCCTAAGACCCATTTTCAAAAGTGCCTTAGGCACTTAGACATCTGCATCCTGTAGGCTCCTAATTGCATAAGGAACGTTTGAAAATGTGTATGTTTTGTCAGATATTTGTGCTTTTCGACAAATTTATTACTTGATTCACCCAAACTTACTGCTGCCATCTGCTCCAGAGATTGATGAAGCCTTCCTTATACAGTTTGATATAGTAGTGTTAAATTTGTATATTGTTTTAGGATGAAAGACACTATTATTTATACATTGCCAACAGTTTCCAAGATATGTTTTAAGACAGGCATGAAAACAGGATTCCCGATTGGGAGAGGTAGCAAACTAAACAGACTATATGCAGATGAAGGATGGGATTAAAGATAAACCAAAGTGATTGAGTATTAGAATGCATTGTGTGTTTTCTCAATTCAACATTTTGTTTAGGTTTTTTTTTCCCACCCCCATTTCCTTCCTTGTTGACACTTCTCTGCAGGGAGAATTAGGGTCTATAGGCCATTTGAAAGATTTTAAGAAAGCTTGTAGAAGAAGGATAGCATAGAGGCATTGCAGACTGAGTCCAAAAAATGAGGCCTAATAGAAGGCAATAGGAAACAAGAGAAGAACTATTACAGGCGGAGCTGTTAGCACTGCCTATGATTAAGATTACCTAATAAGACCCTGTTTTCACTTGCTTATAGCTTTGACAGACTTTAACCATTCAGGCTGAATTCTTCCATACCAGGTATCTACCTCAGGTGTGTGTGTGTGTGTGTGTGTGTGTGTGTGTGTGTGTGTGTGTGTGTGTGTGTGTGTGTGTGTGTGTGTGTGTGTGTGTGTGTGTGTGTGTGTGTGTGTGTGTGTGTGTGTGAGAGAGAGAGAGAAATTTCAGCCAAAACCTATTCAGCTATTTCTGAGAACAAAGAAAACTGTTTTTCAATGTTAAAAAAATTCGTGTGACCTTTTATTTACAAATCTCTACAGCCTCTATGTATTGGAGCAGAATCTTCAAATTTGGAAGGAAGGCAGCCTTTGCATCAGGGATGTGCCTTTTGCCATTCCTGTGAAAATCAACCCAAATTTGGCCGAGACAAGCCTTTGAAAAATCAAATCAGTTCATGTGTGCTCAGTAGAGATTTGCTAGAATTTAACAGCTAAAAATCTCTGAAGATTTCATCCTCACTGAGGATGCTTGAGCTTCCTACAGCCCCTGATGCTGATTCACTGTGCATGTGCGATCTCCACAAATCAACTGAACATTTCTTACCCCAGGGCTACAGGGGTGAAGATTGTCCTTCCCTGTAGTAGCTGCTCCAGGACAGAATGGGATTAGGCACAAGAATTAAAGAGACAGGCTTCCTGCTCTCAATGACCTCAAGCTGGCACCCAGGAGTGTGGAGAAGGAAGCTGTCTGGTTCAAATGCAGAGGGAACAAGAGTTGGACCTAGGGGGAGCTTTGGGAGGAATAGATTGAAACAAGGAACCTGGGGGGCTGAGTCTGAGACTGTCAAGAGAACAGAGAGACTGTGATTGGCTGGACAAGGAGATGAGGTCTGGGAGCTACGGGGAGAAGATAGGGAAACATGGGCGGGCAGGGGTGTGTGTGGTTGGATCTGAGGTCAGATGTGGAGCCAGGCTGAAGGGATGGAAAACATGGCAAGGAGCCTGGGTGCAGGGGAAGAACTGGGACTGTCTGGGCAAACTGACAGGGACAAGGAATCTGGGGAGGTGAGGACAGATTGGATGAAAAGCATGAGAGCCTGTGGGGACGGCAATTGTGGGTGGAGGTGAGAGGTGAGCAACAAAGAGTAAGAGTTCTGGGAGTGGGGGAGGGAAGTGGAACTGGCTGGGCAAGGAGACCAGTTTGAAATAGTGTCCATGTTCAGTGGTGAAGCAGACAGACAAAGACCAGACAGAGCAACTGTTGGGCTTTATTCCTTATTCCACATATGTGGTACTCTCTTATTCAGCCCTTCTAGAAAGTGCAGTTCTCCAAGTCCTATAATAATCATACTATAGCATCCCCTATTGGGAAGCCATTTATTGTAACAGTTAAGACTACCCTTAGAATATATATGACTGAGAAGGCTTTGCAGGTACAGGCCCTGTGCACTTACTGCAAGTTATTAAATGAATCCTATTTATATTCATGATATATTTACTGGATGACAACATTTAGCTCTTCTTTATGAAAGACAGACGCGATATATTTTCACTGAAGACCAACATCCTGCATATTTCATTGTTAATACTTGAAAGGAGAAATATGAATGGAGACATTGGAAATCTAAGTCTTTGGCTTTATCTTTTTCAAAAAAAGAAAAAAAAATAAGACCCTTGAAGTAAAAATAAGAGAAAAGAAACTTCTTACCTTTGCAAACTCCTTCTATAGAGTTAAAAAGAGATAAGCCAGAAAAAAAGATTGTCATAGCAACCAGTTAAGAATAAATTCAAGCAGGGAAAGTAATCTGATTAATTTTTTATTATTATTAAGAACCATAGTACATACTGTATCAAGTTCAGTAACAGTAATTCTTTAAGAAGGGTATTATACTAAAACTCAATTCATTAAGATACATATTTTATTCACAGGATTCTGAACTCCTTCACTGTCATGTTTTCTGCTTAAACAATCTGAATTGTAACAAACAATCATCTCAGACAGCAGATTGCTTATACAATCAGAAAGAAAGTTTCATATCACCTCTAAAGTTAGGACCAGAGCCTACTCCCATTGAAGACAATGGCAAACCCCCACAAATCTAGACCAGGATAAGAGGCCACATAATGTGTTATCTCTCTCATTCTCCCAATCTATTGGGATCCCAATGGGGAATAGGCTTTGTGGCACTGTCTTAACCTCAGTTCTACAAGGGCTCACTGAGTAAATTTTGCATTGATAGCATTACTTTACCCAATATGACCCACAGTGAAGTTAAGGGCTGCTGGTGTCGAGGAAGGAACAATCAGCGGTTAAGAGACAATGCAGAAGCATAGACACTTCCACATGGATAGCTCTTGTCTATGCATGATCTGTGCTTTTACAGGTCTGATCTCCAGCCACTACTATGACCCCATATGGATGAATTCCAAGAAAACATCACAAGTAGAATCAATTTGTAACTTTCTCCTCACTACCCCAACAGGCAAAATTCAAATGTTATGTTGATGTTTCTAGAGAAAATGTCAACTTTTCATTGAAAAAAACAAAAAGCCCAAGCATTTTCAGTCAAAAACAAGGGGGGGGGGGGAAGAAAATTTATATTTTCTACAGAAAGCAGATACTATACACAAAACATTTTGTTTAATCTAAAACCCCATTTTCTGTCAAAAACATTTCAACAAACCCTATTCTCCTGGATTTCTAGCCCTCTCTGCAGAGCTTAGGGACAAATTGTCCCATAATAATATTTCTACAAAACTTTTAGTGTTTGGAAAGGTTTGCTAGGGTAACTTTTAAAATATATGAAGTAAACAGACTGTATGAACTAAATAAAAATATGGGGCCTCTATTATTTAGTTGAACCATACAATTTATTTTCTGTGAAGCCAAAGGCTTTTAGTTATTTCAGACTGATCTAGATAAAACATACTGTGCTAACTGTGAAAAGCTGTATATTTCTGAATGCTAAAGTTTTGCCCTCAGGGCCTCCCTTCTTCAGCTGTAAGAAATCAAAATACAGTAACTTCTCATAGCAGGAAAGACAGTTATTAGCTTTGAAATCCACTCATTGAGTTCCTTTAACACTATATTAATTGATCCAAGACTTAAGGCCTAGTTCTCTTCCCTGACCCAAAGCAAAGCCAACAGTTTACTTAGACAATCTGCACAATACGATGGGGAGGGAATACTGCCGCACAAACCCAGAGCCAAGGACCAGAGCAATCATTCAGCTACTTTTCATCCAAGTTTGCTTCATAGTAGCGACTGAGTCCAATTACACCTTCTTATATATTGGGTTTTGGCAATCAGCTCCACATAATTTACAGACACACTGGCCTTATGCTAGTGACCAGGCCTCCCCTCCTCTCCTCACCGACCCACCCACCCTGCTGATATAATATAGAGCTGTAGGGAAAGTCTGACTTGATGCGTAGAGCCCCCTTGATGCATAAAGCTTTTGCTGTTTGTGACTTAACTATTACATTACTGTAGCACAGTAGTTTTCAAACTGAGGTACACATACCCCTATGGGTAAGTGAGCTCTCGTCGGCGGGCATGCAAGAAAAATCCTGTAGTGGTGGACAATGCATTTTATTTATTAAAACTTGGCAATCTACTCATAGGTATATTATGGCCCTATCTCAGAGTATGCAGTAGACTATATTATTTGGAAAGGGTTGTGCAGCCTGTGACGGGGCGGGACAGCCCCGCACTGGTACCGCAGGGGTTAACCCTTCTTTGCTAGCAGAGGAAGCCACGCCCAGGAAGCTCTGCTGGGCATGCTCCAACTGGCAGACCGGTATAAAAGCCTGCAGGTCTGCTCAGTCAAGGCTGGCCACCGGGGAAGAAGGACGCAGACCGTCAGCTCCTGCAGAAGGAGAGCCCATGAGCCTGGACCGGGGCGTCAGCCGAGCAGAGGCCGCCCCGGAGAGGGACGCCGGCCGTGAGGGACCTACGGGGGAACCGCTCCCACAACGCAGACGTCCGGCTAGACAGGGTAGGAAGTGACCCAGGGGGATTGTCGAGACTGACAGCCTTAAAGCTGCAGTACCGCTCGGCGTGTTGCGGGCGGATCCCCGCCGAGCAGGCGGCAAGGAGAGCTTGCCACAATCAGGGCCCTGGGTCGGGGCTCGGTGGAGAGGGCGGGCCCGAGTCCCCCTACCCCACCCCTTAATACCCCGCTCCGAGGGGGGGGTCTATGGACTCTGGCCGCTAGGCCGTGCTACCCCGCCCCGAAGGGGGTGGTTATGGACTCCGGCCGCTAGGCCGTGCTACCCCGCTCCGAGGAGGGGGTTGTTGGACCCTGGCCGCTAGGCCGTGCTACCCCGCCCCGAAGGGGGTGGTTATGGACTCCGGCCGCTAGGCCGTGCTACCCCGCCCCGAAGGGGGTGGTTATGGACTCCGGCCGCTAGGCCGTGCTACCCCGCTCCGAGGAGGGGGTTGTTGGACCCTGGCCGCTAGGCCGTGCTACCCCGCTCCGAGGAGGAGGTTGTTGGACTCCGGCCGCTAGGCCGTGCTACCCCGCCCCGAAGGGGGTGGTTATGGACTCTGGCCGCTAGGCCGTGCTACCCCGCGCCGAGGAGGGGGTTGTTGGACTCCGGCCGCTAGGCCGTGCTACCCCGCCCCGAAGGGGGTGGTTATGGACTCTGGCTGCTAGGCCGTGCTACCCTGCCCCGAAGGGGGTGGTTATGGACTCTGGCTGCTAGGCCGTGCTACCCCGCCCCGAAGGGGGTGTTTATGGACTCTAGCCGCTAGGCCGTGCTACCCCACCCGAAGGGGGTGTTTATGGACTCCGGCCGCTAGGCCATGCTACCCCGCCCCGAAGGGGGTGTTTATGGACTCTGGCCGGTAGGCCGTAATACGCCGGCTACCAGGGGCAGACCGAAGGACAAATGAGTGGCGCGGCGCTAGGCCCCCAGCCCGCCCCTGCCACAAGGGGGTGCTGGGGTGCCAGACCCGTCACACAGCCTAAGAAGTTTGAAAACGACTGGTGTAGCACTGCAGGTGGTATTCTGGGATCAGGGCCCTACTGTTCTAGACACACACATTTAATAAAGACAGTCTCTGCCTGAAGAAGCTTACAGTTTCACCCATCCACATATGTTTATGTTCTGAGGGTACGTCTACACTACAAGACTATTTCGAATCTACTTAATTCGAATTTGTGGAATTGACCTTATGAAGTCGAATTTGTGTATCCACACTAAATACACTAATTCGACTGTCTGAGTCCACAGTAACGGGGCCAGCGCCGACTTTGGAAGCGGTGCACTGTGGGAAGCTATCCCACAGTTCCCGCACTCCCCGCTGCCCATTGGAATGCTGGGTAGAGCCCCCAATGCCTGCTGGGGGAAAAAATGTGTCGAGGGTGGTTTTGGGTAACTGTCATCATTGAACCGTCAATCACGCCCTCCCTCCCTCCCTCCCTGAAAGCGCCTGCGGGCAATCTGTTCGTGCACTTTTCTGCTCAGTGACAGCGCGGGCGCCACAGCACTTTGAGCACGGATCCCGCTGCAGTTATGGCCGTTGTCAACTCCTCGCACCTTATCGTCCACCTCTTCCACAGTCAGCTGCTGAGAAATAGGGCTACTTTTCAATGGTGCTGCGAGCACTGGTGGACCATGGGGGACGTTTTACCAACATCAACATCGGGTGGCCAGGCAAAGTTCATGACGTGCTTGTTTTCAGGAACTCTGGTCTGTTTAGATGCCTGCAGGAAGGTAGTTTCTTCCCGGACCACAAAATAAGTCTTGGGGATGTGCAGATGCCTATAGTGATCGTCGGGGACCCAGCCTACCCGCTAATGCTCTGGCTCGTGAAGCTCTGTGCAGGCGCCTTGCACAGCGACAAGGAACTCTTCAAGTACCAGCGAGCAGTGAGCAGCGTGACCTGTGACTGTTCAGTTTCTTTACAGAGAAGCTGAACCTGCCCCTGTTTCTTTACCAAGTTACTGTTGACTAGCATCTGCAGTTACATACCCCGCCCACCCCGCTTCCCCAACTTCCAACACACGTATAAAAATAAAATACATGTTCCACTGTAACTTTATAAAGGTTTCTTTATTGATGACTTTGCGTTACAGGGTTGAAACTGGGACACGGACTGTGCTGGGTAGGGTGTGCGGTGATGTAAAGACCGCCTGTAAACTCGAGGAATGACAGGCTCCTGCTCCCAGAGCGGTCTGCAGTGCCGGACTGGATGTTTCAACGGAGCCTGCCATCCCTCCTTTTTGGCACTCTGTGTGCGTGGGCTATGTGGCCTTTTGGCGGGGGAGGACGGATACAGATTCCTCTGCTGCGTGGCTCTGTGGTCCAGGACAGGGACCGTTGCATGAGATCTGTAACCCCCCTCCCCCGCTACAAAGTCACGTACCCCCCCACCCACACAGAACCTGCAAACCACCTCCCATACCGACCAGGGTGCGTACTGACTGCAGTGTGTGTGTGACCTGCTGCTGATCCTGCCCCCATGTCTGTACCCTGGTAAAGGTGATTGTCCTGTCAAATTACCAACCCCCTTCCCCCCCTTCAAACACAGTCTCCTCTAAAAGAACATGACGGAAAAAGTAATTAACAGAAAAGTATTTTTTATTATCAACTAGACAGTTAGGGGATGAAACTGGGATGGGGGCTTGGGTGAGGCGGGAAGGAAAGGACTTCTCAAAAATTAGGCTATGAGAGCTTTTCGGTACTTGAGCACTCTGCTGGGGTGCAGTGACAGTTTACACGGCCTCTGGCGCCCCTCCTTCTGGTTATTTTTGGTGAGGGGGGTATGGGACTTTGTGGCGGGGGAGGGCGGTTGCAGATACACTGCAGGGGGGCTCTGTCCTCCTGCCTGAGGTCCTGCAGAACATGCACAAGGCTCAGGAGCATGTCCGTTTGCTCCCTCATTAGTCCAAGCAGCGTTTGAGTCGACTGCTTGTCTTCCTCACGCCACCTCTCCTCCCGTTCGCTGTGTGAGCGCTGGTACAGAGAGAGGGTCTCCCTCCACTGGCTCTGCTGGTCCGCCTCGTCTCGGGAGCACCCCATAACTTCAGCGAACATCTCGTCCCCTGTCTTTTTCTTTCGCCGCCTAATCTTTGCCAGCCTCTGTGAGGGGGATGCTGTGGCAGGTCTGGAGACAGTCGAAGCTGCGTGATGGGAAAAAGGGAGTGAATTCCTTGAAAAGATAAATTTTGGTGAACAATGAACACAGTGTAGTCTGTCTCTGTGAATTATGGGTTGAGATCCCAGTGCCTGATGGGGCAAACACCATTTTCGCGGGTGGTTCTGGGTAAATGTCGTCAGTCAGCCCTTCCTCCGGGAAAGCTACAGCAGACAATCATTTTGAGCCCGTTTTCCCTGGATTGCCCTGGCAGACGCCACAGCATGGAAACCATGGAGCCTATTTTGCCTTTTGTGCCTGTCACCGTATGTGTACTAGATGCCGCTGACAGAGGCGGTCCAGCAGCGCTACACAGCAGCATGCTTTTGCTTTTGCATGATAGCAGAGATGGTTACCAGCCATACTGTACCATCTACCATACCATAAATTGGTAATAAGATGGGCATGGTTACCAGTCCTTTTGCACTGCAACATTTGCTGCTGTCATAAGTGACCCTGGCTGCTCTTAGCCAGGGGCGCAAAAGCCAAAATTGGGAATGACTCCTTGAGTCGATCCCTCCTTTTTGGTATGTAAAAATAGAATCAGTCCTGCCTAGAATATGGGCAAGTGTACTAGAGAACCATTGTATCAGAGAACCAGAGAGCACAGCTGCTCTGTGTCAGATCCTGCATAGATTATGCTATTCACAGGGGGTGCTCCTGCAACAACCCCACCTGTTCATTCCATTCTTCCCCAGCCTTCCTGGGCTACCATAGCATTGTCCCCCCACTTGTGTGATGAAGTAATAAAGATTGCAGGAATAAGACACAGTGCCTTGTTAGTGAGAAATGAGTGTAAGGCAGCCTCCAGTTGCTATGATAGTCCAGATAGGACATTAAGGAGTGTGGAGGAGAGGAGCCCAGCATCCTGCTGCTAGTCCAGGGGCAATTGAATCTTTTCTTTACACATGAAGGGTGGGGGCTGATGAAGCTCAGCCCCCTGTTGCTATGATGAGGACGGTTACCAGCCATACTGCACCATCTACCAGGAAAAATTAGGGCCAGGTGCCCTTGATTGACCTCACTGATGCTAGTACGCATGGTTACCGGTCCTTTTGCACTGCCCCATGTGCCAATAGGCTGATGATGACGATGGATATCAGTCTTATTGTACCATCAGCCATCCATAGCGTGGGGGGAGTGAGGATGTCGGTGTTCAGTGCTGCACCATCGCAACTATCTTCAGCATTCAGTAAAGATACGGTGACATGTAAAAGAGTCAACAGAGGATTGTTTTCCCTTTCACTTCTGGGGGTGGGGCACTGCGTAAATTGCCGAGCTATGCCCTGACCCACCGCGGACACTGTGTTTGACCCTAGAAGCATTTGGAGCTCAGCCAAGAATGCAAATGCTTTTCGGAGACAGCAGGAACTGTGGGATACCTTGCGTCCTCAGTCCCCCCTCCCTCCATGAGCGTCCATTTGATTCTTTGGCTTTCTGTTACGCTCGTCACGCAGCAGCGTGCTGAGTCTGTGCTATGCCGTCTGTCCGGAGTTTTTTGAAAAATACTCTGGACCAGGCGTAACATTACAGTAATTCCCCTAATTAGATGCAGGACTCTCCGAGCGAGATCACCCTGAGGACGGTCACTGAAGGAGATAGAGAGCGCATGCTGCGTGAAAGCCAGCACAAACCAGGGCCCTATGCAGCCGTGCTCGGGGAGGCAATGCTCCCTGAGTACCTCATGAAAGCCTCGCGCAGAAAAGTGTGCTGCCACGGAGCACCCAATAAGGCAGCTCTCCCCAGGAACCTCCTGCGGAGGCTTTTCGATTACCTCCAGGAGAGCTTCGTGGAGATCTCCCAGGAGGATTTCTGTTCTATCCCCATATATAGAGAGACCTCCTTTTCACATACTTCAGATTCCTGTTATATTAAGAATAAAAGTTTACATGGTTAAAGCACTTACCGAGTGATCCTTCCCCTGATTCAGGATCCGGGTTAATGGCCGGGGAGGGTTGGTAGGGAATCTCCGTGACGGTGATGAAGAGATCCTGGCTGTCGGGGAAACCAGCGTTGTAAGCGCTGTCGCCTGCCTCGTCCTCCACAAACCCTTCCTCATCTTCCCCGTCCGCGAACATCGCCGAGGAACTGGCCGTTGACACTGTCCCATCGTCAGAGTCCATGGTCGCTGGTGGGGCAGTGGTGGCAGGCTCCGTAGCGTCCGTTTGCCGTTTTGATTTTTTGGTAGCCTTGTCTGCGGTCCTTGATTTTCACGCGGCGCTGCGTGGCATCCCGGCTGTATCCTCTGTCTCTCATGGCTTTGGAGACCTTCTCGTAGGTCTTTCCATTCCGTTTTTTGGAGCGCAGCTCCGAAAGCAGAGACTCCTCGCCCCTCACTCCGATCAGATCCAAGAGTTCCCGGTCAGTCTATGCTGGGTCCCTCTTTCTATTCAGAGATTACATGAACTCTGCATCGCTGCCGGTGCTGCTGAGCTCGCCCCGATGTCCAACCACGAAATGAGATTCTAACTGTCCAGACAGGAAAAGGAATTCAAATTTTCCCGGGTCGTTTCCTGTGTGGCTGCTCAGAGCATCGAAGCTCGGACTGCTGTCCAGAGCGTCAACAGAGTGGTGCAGTGTGGGATAGCTCCCGGAGCTAGTAAGTTCGATTTGCATCCACACCTAGCCTAATTCGAGATACCCATGTCGAATTTAGCGCTACTCCCCTCATCGGGGTGGAGTACCGAATTCAAACTAAAGAGCCCTCTAGGTCGAATTAAACGGCTTCCTAGTGTGGACGGTTGAGCGGTTAATTCGAATTAACGCTGCTAAATTCGATTTAAAGTCCTAGTGTAGACCAGGCCTGAATCATCACCACCCCCAAAAACAGGGAAAGCACTACCAAAACAGCCTAGTGAAAATAATTATATTTGCATGAATATATGCATCAGAAGTTTGATGAATTGTTTATATAGCTGCAGTGACATTCAAATGCCTCCTTGCTGTAGTGACAACATGAGATGGGAGCTGTGGATAATAATATATTTGCTCTCTTTTTACTGATAGGTTGTTTCCCACCTCCCATTCTTGATTGTCAGTGGGGGGGGGAGCAGAGAGGAAGAGTCATTTTGTGAAGTCAGATAACACCTTTAGGGCCAGATGCTGATACCCTTACATCGAACAGCACCTTATTCCACAAGAAGTCCTAGCATAAATTGCTCCTCAGTGTAAATAAGGGCATCAGAATCTGGCCCTTAGATTTTACCTGTCAGGTGACCCTAGATAATTCATAGAATACCTTGCAGAGCCTCCGTCTCCAGGGATTTCTCCCAATTCGTTTGCATTCCTAGCAATTCCTCACTACAACTACGCTCTAATTCCTTAACATGTCTCTCCTGAGACTGTCAAAAAAAGATTGTATTTAGTGTCATTGTAGTGGTAGTTATTGTGTGCTAGACTCTTCTCCATTAGCAACTGGATTAAGACTATCAATGTATTTCTTTGAAAAGCTGTCACATGGTAAATCCTGTTAGTCACTAATGAACTGGGGTGGATTAGAATCAGTGACTTGGAGATAAGAGCTCCTACAACCCTTCAACAAACCGCTGAGCCAACCAGTGACAGACTGCTCACAAACATTTATAAAATGTATTACTAATGTGCTGACAGAATGCTCTCTAGAATCCCAGTTCAACAAAATATTAAGCATATGTTTATAGCTGTTCTTATTCAGCAAAGTGTTAAAGTCCCGCTGCAGATAATCACATGCCTAAGCATTTTGCTGAATTGGGGCCTACAGCAATGGTTCTCATAATACCTAATGCACTCCAGTTACAACACTAAAGTACTTGGTACAGCCATCCTTTGCTATTCTAATCATTGTTGTCATAATGGATTTTGTGCTGAGAAGCCAACCTAGGGTAACCCCTGCTTCCAGTTCACATCCCACAGTTTGTGAATCACTGCTTTAAAGCAATCCTTTTCTCTAATCTAAACCCAAGTTAGAGAGTATTGTTACTGAGCACAAATGGTGGGTCTGGAAAAAAATATTGTGCATGTAGGAACTAAATCAACATTTTATTTAAATTAAGGGTAGAGCTCCTGACCCCCATTCCAGTCTTTTTACTCGAATAAAAGAGCTCTAGAAGCCGCAGCTCCTGCTGGGAGAGGATTCTCCTGGGACAGGAATTGAGAAAGGCAGCCTGCAGCTGTCCTTCCCAGGATCCCTTTACAAGCCCTGGCACAAGGGCCAAGCCAGGAGTAGACCAACCCAGGAAGCTACTACACCTTATTTAGGCCCTCTGACTATCTAAAATATGCATCAGGAGGCATGAAACAGCCTAGTATCAGGAGGGTGCAGACATCCCTTAGTGCCATCATCACCCCCACTCCTGCAGACTGAGGGTTCTGTGGCAGCAACAAGGACTCTCATCCGTGAAGTCTCAGCCATGAAGTGATCATTGAATTACCCACATCACTTGAAGGGGCACTCAAGAAGTTACCCTGAATTCTAAGACAGAAGTGCTTGTAATTATATATATATATATTTTAAATGTAATAGACTGTCCAACCCAAAGCAGTATGTCCATCATGTGATAGGGACATAGAGCTAAAGATTTATTGCTCATTATTCAAACTGATACACCAGTCTGCTATAAAGTGGACATGTCTCTGTGGTATTTTAAGTTCCTGACCTACATTTTCCCTATTTATATTCTCTTTTTCATGGCTAATGAAATGGCTAATTCATGACTGAAATGTGCAGCTACCAGGGATTTGTTTGTTTTGTTTTAGTATCTGCTTGAGATTTTATATCTGCAATATTCTGGTGAAAAGGTCATGCTATGCTTCTGTTACCATGGGTTGAACTTAATAAAGTGTGCTGAAAGAATAGGTTCTCTCATGTATTGTTGATTTGTATTGTTCCTACGTTTTACATTGCCTCGGTGACAGAGAAAGAGTGTTTTTATTTGTTCCTTACACAAACAGATTTCCAATAGATTTATGTTGTACTTATATGAAACCAAGGACAGTTGAGTATGTGAAAATGATTCAGTACAAGAACACTGAAGAAAAATGATACTGTACAAGTGTCAACATGACAGGATGCAATTTTAGAGAGCTTTAAGCAGTAAGATAAAAATATATTATTCAGAGGACCTTCCCTATTGATAGAATTATGTATTAACCATATAGGCACATGCACGTACATAGACACACACACAAACTGAGAATACATACCATGGAAACCTATGGAAAGCTGTTTTTGGCAAACAATCTGATTTTTACATCACATTATGGAGTTGATTTTCCATTAAATTGTGAATCAATGTTTCAAACTTACTTCAAACAACATGGTGCAAATAGAAATATGCAATACGTTTTGAAAGATTCTTCAGAAATTTCCCCCCAAAATCGGCAGAAATATATTTAAAACAATCTTAGTAAATGAGAGCCACTTTTTAATCTTAAGTACACTTAGAAATGACTAGGCACTGTACTACAGTTAAAGCTTTCAAGCAACTACCCATGGGACCAAGGGAAAAGCTGTTGCCTAGAAAAGACTGTCTGATTAAATGTCCAACAAAGTTGTAATGGAAAGTGCATGGGGTCACTTTCAAGTGGTCACTAAAGACAGGAAGCTGCCTACTGAAGATGTTTCAATGAAGCCTGCTATAAAGCGTATTTCAGACCTACATATCTAGCATTAAATAAATTAAATATTAATCTAATATCTTGATGGAGATCATTGGCTGGAGGAAAACAAACAAAATAAATAAAACCAGTATCCCAATGGATGCCAATAAAATAAATAGGTAAAATAAACCTATTTTTAATGGAACAAAGATGCTTAAATTACCCAATTTCAAGAAAAATGTGCTTCCATGAGTAATGAATTAGTTGAGTGCTTGTACATCTTTCACCTAGAGTGCAGATATTTCATGCATACTCCCCACTCATTGATGTGAATGGCAATTACCATGCGCAGAACAAGTATATAATATCTAGTGGAATAGATCTGCAGTACAGATCAGAGATGTTACGTAGATTTCAACGTATCCTAATTGGAGATGGTCAGAATATTCATTGCTAACAATTTATTTGGATTTAGCTTTTTTTCGAGACATGAAGTTTCCTGAAAAGACATTGAGTTAAAAATATTTGTCATTCATTTGAAACATACTGGATCTAATATAGTTGTTGCCCAGTTTCCATAACTGAGGGAAATAACATTTAAAACAAAACATGCAAACACCCTCATTGTCAATGGAAAACTGTGTATAAGGGCTTTCAGCTTTGAAATCATGTATATAGAGCATACTGTAAACCAAAATCAGCTCTGAAAAAGTCCATACTGCTTCAAAACACAGTTAACCAGTCACTATGGTACACATTCTTAAGAAAGTGTGTAGCATATCAATAACCAACTGCAAAAAGCATTAAATAAACCAGTCTCACTATAGCGGGGTGGGCAAACTGTTTGGCCTGAGAGTCACATCAAGGTATGGAAATTGTATGGTGGGCCATGAATGCTCACGAAATTGGGGGTAGGGGTTCAGGAGGGGGTGAGGGCTCTGGCTGGGGGTGCAGGCTCTGGGATAGGGCTAGAAATGAGAAGTTCAGGATGCAGGAGGGGGCTCCAGGTTGGTGTGCGGGGGGGCTCTGGAGTGGGGCTGGGGATGAGGGGTTTGGGGTGCAGGAAGGTGCTCTGGGTTGTGACCAATGTGTTCAGAGGGCAAGAGGCGGATCAGGGATGGGGCAGGCTGTTGGGGCATGGGGGGTGAGGGCTCTGGGGTGGGACTGGGGATGAGGGACTTGGGGTGCAGGCAGGTCTCCGGGCTGGGACCAATGTGTTCAGAGGGCGGGAGGGGGATCAGGGATGGGGCAGGCTGTTGGGACAATGGGCTGGGGGGTGAGGGCTCTGGGGTGGGGCTGGAGATAAGGGGTTTGGAGTACAAGAGGGGACTCTGGGCTGGGATTGAGGAGTTCAGAGGGCAGGAGGGGGATTAGGGCTGTGGCAAAGGATTGGGGCATGGGGCATGCTTAGGAGTGCAGGCTCCGGGTGGCGTTTACTGCAAGCAGATCCTGAAAGCATGTCCTCCCCACCAATTCCGAGGCACGACCAGATGGCTCTGCATACTGCCCCGTCTGCAGGTGCCAACCCTGCAGCTCCCATTGGCCAGGAACCATGGCCAATGGGAGCTGTGGGGGTGGTGCCTGTGGACGGGGCAGGGCGCAGAGCTGCCTGGCTATGCTTCCGTGTACTACATAGGAGCTGGAGGGGGGTCATGCTGGCTGTTTCCTGGGAGCTGTGCGGAGTGGGGCAAGCCCCGAACCCTACTCCCTAGCTGGTGCGCCGGAGCAGGGAAAAACCCCGACCCTGCTCCTGGCAGGAGCTGAGGGCCAGACTAATGGTCTGATGGGCAGGATGTGGCCCGCGGGCCATAGTTTGCCCACTCCTGCACTATAGAAACATGCATATGAGCATGCAATAAACCACTGGTTTACTCAAACAGAAAGAAAGAGCTAGTACTCAAATTACAGCAGCTAAACAGTTTAGAAACCAGCACATTTCTCATTTTCAAGCTGCTCTTCCCTAAATGGTCATTCTCAAGACTGAGCATAAGTGGGTGAAAAATAGAACGTCAGTTGCAACAATCTTTCAGTTTTTATATGTTCTCTGGCACTCCTAATCAACAGTAATCACGTGAGGCACTTGGGGTAGGATTTACAGGTCTTAGTCCAAAATGTAGATTATACAAACCCCACTCAGCTGCCATCAAACCCAAGAAATGTCTGGGACAGTATTTTTCCAGGGACATGAATTAAGGCCTTGTCTACACTACAAGACTATTTCGAATCTACTTAAGTCGAATTTGTGGATTCGACCTTATGAAGTCGAATTTGTGTATCCACAGTAAATACACTAATTCGAATTTCTGAGTCCACAGTAACGGGGCTGGCGTCGACTTTGGAAGCGGTGCACTGTGGGAAGCTATCCCACAGTTCCCGCAGTCCCCGCTGCCCATTGGAATGCTGGGTAGAACTCCCAATGCCTCCTGGGGGAAAAATGTGTCGAGGGTGCTTTTGGGTA
Organism: Mauremys mutica; assembly: GCF_020497125.1. Classification (NCBI taxonomy): domain Eukaryota; kingdom Metazoa; phylum Chordata; order Testudines; family Geoemydidae; genus Mauremys; species Mauremys mutica. The sequence continues at coordinate 185,157,427 of NC_059072.1, read as the reverse complement.
ACTGTTGTCATTGAACCGTCAATCACACCCTCCCTCCCTGAAAGCTCCGGCGGGAAATCTGTTCGCGCCCTTCTCTTGTCAGTTACAGCGCGTACGCCACAGCACTGCGAGCATGGAGCCCGCTGCGATCATCGCTGCACTTATGGCCGTTGTCAACTCCTCGCACCTTATCGTCCACCTCTTCCACAGTCAGCTGCTGAGAAATCGGGCGAGGAGGCTCCGGCAGCGCGGTGAGGACAGGAATTCACAGAGTGGCGCAGACCTCTCACAAAGCAGGGTACGCCGCGCAGTGGAGATCATGGTGGCAATGGGTCAAGTTCATGGTGTGGAACGGCGATTCTGGGCCCGGGAAACAAGCACGGACTGGTGGGACCGCATAGTGCTGCAGGTCTGGGATGAATCACAGTGGCTGCGGAACTTCAGGATGCGTAAGGGCACTTTCCTTGAACTCTGTGACTTGCTGTCCCCTGCCCTGAAGCACCAGGACACCCGGATGCGAGCAGCCCTGAGTGTGCAGAAGCGAGTGGCCATAGCCCTCTGGAAACTTGCAACGTCAGACAGCTACCGGTCAGTAGCGAACCACTTTGGCGTGGGCAAATCTACCGTGGGGGTTGCTGTGATTGAAGTAGCCCACGCAATCATTGAGCAACTTCTCTCAAAGGTAGTGACTCTCGGAAACATCCAGGACATCATAGATGGCTTCGCCGCGATGGGATTCCCAAACTGCGGTGGGGCTATAGATGGAACTCACATCCCTATCCTGGCACCAGCCCACCAGGCCAGCGAGTACATTAACCGAAAGGGCTACTTTTCAATGGTGCTGCAAGCACTGGTAGACCATAGGGGACGTTTTACCAACATCTTCGTTGGGTGGGCGGGCAAGGTTCATGACGCGCGTGTGTTCAGGAACTCTGGTCTGTTTAAACGCCTCCAGGCAGGTACTTTCTTCCCGGACCACAAAATAACGGTTGGGGATGTGCAGATGCCTACAGTGATCCTCGGGGACCCAGCCTACCCGCTAATGCCCTGGCTCATGAAGCCCTATACAGGCGCCTTGGACAGTGAGAAGGAACTCTTCAACTACCGGCTGAGCAAGTGCAGAATGGTGGTGGAGTGTGCTTTCGGACGTCTCAAGGGGAGATGGCGGAGCTTACTGACTCGCTCGGACATCAGCGAAAAGAATATCCCCGTAGTTATTGCTGCTTGCTGTGTGCTACACAATCTCTGTGAGAGCAAGGGCGAGACCTTTTTGTCCGGATGGGAGGTTGAGGCAAATCGCCTGGCTGCAGTTTACGCTCAGCCAGACACCCGTGCCGAGAGAATATCCCAGCGGGAAGCGCTGTGTATCCAGGAGGCTTTGAAAGCAAGTTTCCTCGGAGAGCAGGGTAACCTATGACTCTGCACTTGCTTTCAAGAGAAACTGACCTTGGGCCTGTGTCTGTATGTGTCGATTTCGATCTGCGGTTACATACCCCGTTCTCAAAATTTCCCCCACTTCCAAAGCACGTTTTAAAGCAAATTAATTGTTACACTCATTATTAATAAATCTTTGTTTTACTTTGCATTTCTGTTCAGGTGTTGAAACATGGACGCATACTGTGCTGGGCACGGTGTGCACTGATGTACAGACCGCTTGTTCCATAGAGGAATGACATCCTCCTGCTCCTACATAGGTCTCTGGGGTGGGGGATGGTTGCAAGTGGTTGTGCATGAAGGGGAGGGATTGCAGGAAGGGGTGGGTTTGCAGGAAGGGGCGAGTGGTGCCTTCTTTGGATAGGGGTTTGGATGACGGCATTTGGCTGCGGGTTTGGGCGTAGGAAGGGGTGAGGGGTGTGGAGGAAGGGTGAGTATCTGTCCGTGGATGAGGGCTCTTGTTGGGGCTCAGGGCAGCGGAGAGGCTCGTTGCTACGGTGGAAGTTCATGGTAAGGGCAGCGTGCCTTAACATTAAGGGGGTGGCAGGCGCTAGGACCCTGGACAAGCATACACATCACAGAATGACCCGGGGCAGCATACACCACACAGAGTGACCCTGGTGCCTACTGACTGCAGTGTGTGTGTGCCCTGCAGTTGATCATGGCCCCAAGTCTGTACCCTGGTAATGTAGGCTATACCGTGCAATTATAAATCCCCTCCCGCCCCATACACAAAAAAATCCTCTGACACGAAAGACGTGACCGAAACAGTGAATAACAGCAAACAGCTTTTAATAATCTAATACACAGTGTGGGGATGAAACTTGGATTTGGGACTGGGTGAGCCTGTAAGGGAAGCACTTCTACAAATTTATAGCGTGAGAGGTGTGTGGTACATTAGCGCTATGCAGTGGTGCAGTGACAGTTCTCATGGCCCCTACCGCCCCTCCGTCTTGTACTTTTGGGTGAGGGGGGGGCAGGACTTCTTGGCGGGGGAGGGCGGTTGCAGATACACTGCAGGGGGGCTCTGTCCTCCTGCCTGCGGTCCTGCAGAACATCAACAAGGCACCGGAGCATGTCCGTTTGCTCCCTCATTAGCCCAAGCAGCGTTTGAGTCGCCTGCTGGTCTTCCTGCCGCCACCTGTCCTCCCGTTCGATGTGTGTGCGATGCTGTTGACATAGGGTCTCCCTCCACTGTCTCTGCTCTGCCGCCTCAGCTCTGGAGCAGGCCATCAGTTCCGCGAACATCTCGTCCCTAGTATTTTTCTTTCGCCGCCTAATCTGCGCCAGCCTCTGCGAGGGGGATGCCGGGGCAGTCCGGGAAAGAGCCGCAGCTGTGTGATGGGAAAAGTAACTGATTTCCTTGAACAGATACATGTTTGTGAACAGTGAACACAGTCTAGTCAGTTTCTCTGAACAAGACCATACAGGGCAACAAGTCTCACGAGATCTCAGGACAAGTTCGAGATTTCGGAATACGCTCTCATTGGCTGCGGCATTGCACAGGAGAGCGGACAAGTGGGGAGAGACAGCTGAATCCGTCTAGCAGACAGTCCTGGTAAGCCTTACAGTACATTCTGCTTATCAGTTAATGGATAGCTGTGCCCTCCCGCTAAAGGCAATCTGGAAATCATATACTCTGACCCTTTTCCAGCCACTCCCGCCAGTGCACGGGAAAGATCAATGTATGCTTTTCCTATGTGGCCTACAACACGTGGCTGTTAAGCGAGGGTCATTGTTATGCAAAGTAAAAATCAACCATTCACAACAGTAACAATACACTAATTGCCCTAATTAGATGCAGCATTTCATGAACGAGATCACCCTGATGCGGGTCCCTCGGAGTCACAAAGAGCGGATGCTAAGGGAAGCCCTGCAGAGACCAGGACCATATGCGGCCATGCTTGTGGAGGCGATGATTCCCATCTACATAAGGATGTCCTGGCGCGGAAGAGTGTGCTTCCACGGAGCACCCAACAAGGCACCTCTCCCCAGGAACCTCCTGCGGAGGCTTTTCGAGGACCTAAATGAGACCTTTCTTGAATTGTCCCTGGAGGATTATTGTTCAATCCCTATATGTGTGGACCTACTTTTCATATAGTTTTTCATTGAAAATTTTATATATAGTATTTCTATTTTTTTATACCTGTTTTATAAAAAATAAATGTTTACATGTTTATAGCACTTACCGCCTGATCCTTCCCCTGATTCTGAGTCCGGGTTAACGGCCGGGGAGGGTTGGTAGGGGATCTCTGTGAGGGTGATGAAGAGATCCTGGCTGTCAGGGAAAGCGGTATTGTAAGCGCTGTCACCTGCGCCGTCCTCCACAGACTCTTCCTCATCTTCCCCATCGGCGAACATCGAGGAGGAACTGTCCAGGTTCACTATGCCATCCACTGAGTCCACGGTCACTGGTGGGGCAGTGGTGGCAGACCCACCTAGAATGGCATGCAGTGCCTCGTAGAAGCGGCATGTCTGGGGCAGGGCTCCGGAGCGTCCGTTTGCCGCTCTGACTTTTTGGTAGCCTTGTCTCAGGTCCTTGATTTTCACGCGGCACTGCATTGCATCCCGGCTGTATCCTTTCTCTATCATTGCTTTGGAGACCTTCTCGAAGGTCTTTGCATTCCGCTTGCTGGAGCGCAGCTCCGACAGCACAGACTCCTTGCCCCACACACCGATCAGATCCAGGACTTCCCGGTCTGTCCATGCTGGGGACCTCTTTCTATTCTTGGATTGGCCGGACTCCTCTGCTGGAGAGCTCTGCATCGTTGCAGGTGCTGCGGAGCTCGCCCCGATGTCCAGCCAGGATGTCAGGTTCAAAGTGCCCAGACAGGAAAATGAATTCAAATTTTCCCGGGTCATTTCCTGTGTGGCTGGTCAGAGAATCCAAGCTCCGACTGCTGTCCAGAGCGTCAACAGAGTGGTGCACTGTGGGATAGCTCCCGGAGCTAGTAAGTTCGATTTGCATCCACACCTAGCCTAATTCGAGCTAGCCATGTCGAATTTAGCGTTACTCCACCTGTCGGGGTGGAGTACCGAATTCGAACTAAAGAGCCCTCTAGTTCGAATTAAATGGCTTCCTGGTGTGGACGGTTGAGCGGTTAGTTCGAATTAACGCTGCTAAATTCGAATTAAAGTCCTAGTGTAGACCAGGCCTAAGAGTATAAAATAAGGGACATGAGACTACCTCTCTCCTCCTCCACCTGCTCTGAAGGCAACAAGAATGCTGAGAAGACAAAGACTTTGAACTGGGGAGATTGGTCCCAAAATGAGAAGGGAATTCGGCCCGTGTATTAAGAATTGTAACCTACTGCAACATCCAGTAAGGTGAGTCAAATCTTAATGAGTCTGATAAAGGTTAGGGTTTAGAACACGTGTTTACCTAAGAAATAAAAAGTAATGGTATCTGACCTTTATGCCTACCACTTATAAATCACTTTAACTACAGAAAGATAGATTTTAACTTATTTTAATGTTTTATCTTTACCAGTGAGCTTGTCTAAAGAGTTTGGGGAATCTGCTCAGATTACAAAGGTTCTTTTGACAAAGTGGTGAACTAATTAATGAGCTTGCATTGTTTTAGAGGGTCTTGAGCGGTTGAAGGTGGTACATTGCTGGGGTGCAAGGCTGGGGGTATTTACTGGTGTTTCCTTGTGTAGCGTGAACTGGTCTCCGGTGTTTTCACTACTGCATCATGTACCCCTCCTCAGAGCAGGCATAAACAACATGATGGTTAAAGTCATCATCAGCGACCCTTGGTCTTATATGATCTTCATCAGCAACCCTCCCATTAGTAGCGTCACTGGAGCTGTAATAATCCTACGGTAATAGCAAGAGATTTTCCAAAATAAGTCACTGTAGACAAGCCTACTATTGAGGGAAATTAAGAGAATTAGGGTCCTGGCACCATGCATGGTGATGTTTAAAGGCCCTACTCACACAAGGGTCCAAACTACACTATATGCAGGTATGTTTAAACATGTGGCTACTAACATAATTCTAGCATGACATCTCTGACCCATGTTGACTCCCAGACAAACCTTGGAATAGACTTCCTGCCTCCCTGCGTAGTCTACAGCATTGGTGAGCATTTTTAACATATCACTCTCAAAATAAAACAACAACACTGTTTACTTAGTGTGATTCCCACCCCACCTATGTATTTCTGAAAGGCTTGTCCAATGGGTAAAGAAGCTATAGCCCATTCACTAACCACCATGTTTAACAGTGGTCATAGAAAATATGGTTCTGATTTCAGTATGGTTATGGCCTCTATATTTAGGTTAGTAGAAGAAGAAGATGATTTTGTTCTTTTCAAATATTTTGAAGGTTCTAATAAAAATGGCACTGGCACTGATTTCATCCCATTCATTACACAGCACTGAAAGTCAAGTCACTCTTTTTAGCATAGTAAAAAAGAAAGAACAGAAAACCTGTTTGGTTTGAGGGGTGTTCGTTGCTTGAAAGTACTAAAGTATCTGAGCACTTAAGCAAACCAGACAACACTTTTCATTGTTCATTATGTCTTCTTTGCATTACTGTGACGGCACCGTCATATATCTTTAAGTCTGCATATAAGAAAAAAGTATATGAATTGTTTTCGCTTGAACATTCTTCAGTGTTTATGTTGTAACATAGATTTGCTAAGATGTCACTGCTGGGGAACAGCTGCAGTACCTCTGAAAGTTATGTGGACCAATGGTATGGAGCCCTGATGCTGACATAGAATGTACATGCTAGCACTGAGAATACTGCCACCAGTTTCATTTATCAGACACTAACCTGACAGCAAAATCACATATTTTCCCCTCCTTAATAAGGGAGGATATGGCAATGCAGCCAATGCTTAGGCATCACAGAGTTAATAAAACACTCCTGTTTTGAAACTTAATTTTCCTTCTGTTTTTACACTGCCCTCTCTGTTTTACTATAATTTTGGTACGATACTCCTTTCTTCTTTTCAAGCCATTGGGGTTCTACTATGGAGAGAGTCAGGGCTTTTAAAAAACATTTAAAAAAAGCAAATTGCAATATCACCTCCTGCCCCCTCAGAAAAAAACCCAAAACAAAACAAAAAACAAACCACCAGAGTCATCCAAACGAGAAAACACATCGAGAGAGGGCACTGAATCTCTTCATGGAACATTGGACTGGATATTTTGGACTCTCATAACTGGTGAGAGGTTCAGCTGGTCAAAATGCTCTCACTTCTCTGGAGCTATGCAGATTTATATCTGCCAAGTACCTAGCACAATATAGCTGCAGTGGCAACCATTTTCCTCCCTTGATAACCATATTCATAGCTTGTCAGTATAAAGTGGGGATTTACTGTGTGCTCGTGTATTTTTCTATGATGAAAGTAGATGACTGTTTTATTTTCTGAAGATCACACTATACAAATCTGCTTTATTCCATGAAGCCATACAAGTGTTGTTCAGTGTTAAAAAGAAAAAAAAATTCAGAGATACAACCTATCCGAAAATATGTTTTCCATTTTGGAAAAGTCCTATAGAATTTAAGAAAGGGGAAACCAGCAGTGTCCTGTAGAAGTTATACTGGAAAAAAAATCAACACACTATGGTAGCTTTTCTATAGTTTATTTGCGTTTTTTTAAACCACCCAACAGAATGCAGTACCATGGATCTAGTTCACCATTAAATTCTCAAGGTCACTCCAAAACAGAAAGCTACAGAAAAGCTGTGCATGTGTTAAAGGTCAAGTTCAGAAAATATCAGAACTGCACCTCTGAGACTTAATCATAAAGTATTACAACTGGAACTTCCTTATTGTTCTGAGACATTTGGGTACATTCTATTATTAATAGTTTCATTTGCCTTTGCATTTCTGGTTTCTGACCTTAGAAAGATCATCGTTGCAGTTAGGTAATAAAATAATGTAGTTTCAACTTTTTGAAAACATCTATATGTATAACTGACAAAATTGCCACAGTAATTTCCTATCAAATTGATTTTAATACACTGCTGAAATAAAAAAAATATGGTTTTGCATAATTGCCTTGTCTTTTTAAAATTCTTCATCAGAAAAAAAATATGCAGAGGTTTATATCATTTGCCAAAATACTTTATTCTCTGGATATTTTTATGCGAGAAAGAGTGCGTGCAAGAACTGCAGAATGAAGTCAGTTCAGCCATGCTCCTTGCAGTGAAAGATATGTTTAAAAAAACACTATATGTTTAAACGAATCACTTTACATACTAATAACCTGCACACTCATATTTACATGGCCCAAAACAGACAGACAATGAAATTACATACAGAACTACGGGACTACTAATGGGAGTAGTCCCACTGGCTTCAGTGAGAACACTTTACTGCGTTACTCCCACTCACTTGAATAAAGGTTGTAGGATTGGGCCCTATAGGCTAGATTTTCAAAGGTATTTAGGCACTTAAAGATGCAAATAGGCACCTACTGGGATTTTTAAAAGCACTAGATAGGTTAGTTACTGAAGTCCAACAGAAATCAGGTCAGCATTTTTTTTTAAATGGAGCCTAATGATTAGTATGAATTCAGCAGCCTGGCCTAAATACATGGCTTCAGTGAAACTACTCATCTGCATAAATTTCTGTTTGAAGAATCAGGTCCTTAATTCACTAACACACTGTAAAAAAAAATTTAAAATGCTATAAATAATTAAGGCAAAAAACCAGCACATGATACAATATTATCACCATGTTCAAGGAAGCTAAACTGATATACTTTGGATACCTGTAATTGGGTTTTACCTTTGTAGCATCACTGCTTTATTCTCCACTCTGGTACCTCCTGCAGACTGTTTCACTCTGGCTGTACGGTAATTTGTGTCCCTCTGGTTGAAGGATTTAGTCTTCCAGCTAAACCATAATGTCATCCCTCTCCAGGACAAGTAAAAAATATTAATATCACAAGACAACTCTTCATCTTTCCCCACATGTAACATTTCTTCAGTACTGTTGCATGGTTGCTTAGAAGTCTTTCAGCTTTTTCCCAGGCCACACAGTTCAGTCGACTTTTGCCCACCAGGATCTGATTTGGTCTTCCTGCTGTTGATGAAGGAGTGCTTCCTCCCACTCTCTCTGAAACCCCTGGACATGAACCCCCAAAATGAAAGCTAGTATTCAGTCCCCATCCAAAGCCTTTAATGCCATCTTTGTCCATGGCCTCTTCTTTCATCTGCTTTGCTTCTCCCCAGAGTCATCAGAACATAAGACCAAAAGAACATCCCATTCATTACACAGGACTGAAAGTCAAGGCACACCTTGGGTCAGACCAAAGGTCCATCTAGCCCAGTATCCTGTCTTCTGGCAGTGGCCAATGCCAGGTCCCCCAGAGGGAATGAACAGAACAGGTAATGATCAAGTGATCCATCACATGTTGCCCATTTCCAACTTCTGGCAAACAGAGACTAGGGACACCATCCCTGCCCATCCTGGCTAATAGCCATTGATGGACCTACCTCCATTAATTTATCTAGTTCTTTTTTGAACCCGGTTATAGTCTTGGCCCTCCCAATATCCTCTAGCAAGGAGTTCCATAAGTTGACTGTGTGTTGTGGGAAAAAGTACTTCCTTTTATTTTTTTAAAAACCTGCTGCCTATGAATTTCATTAGGTGACCCCCCTAGTTTGTGTGTTATGAGGAGTAAATAACACTTCTTTATTTACTTTCTCCACACCAGTCATGATTTTATAGATCTCTATCATATACTCTTAGTCGTCTCTTTTCCAAGCTGAAAAGTCCCAGTCTTATTAATTTCTCCTCATATGAAAGCTGTTCCATACCCCTAATCATTTTTGTTGCCCTTTTCTGAACCTTTTCCAATTCCAATACATCTTTTTTGAGATGGGGCAACCACACCTGGACACAGTATTCAAGATGTGGGCATACTATAAATTTCTATAGAAGCAATATGATATTTTTATTCTCTCTCCCCCTTTCTTAATGATTCCCAACATTCTGTTTGCTTTGTTTGACTGCCGCTGTACATTGAATGGATGTTTTAAGAGACCTATCCACAAAAACTCCAAGATCTCTTTCTTGAGTGGTAACAGCTTAAGTGGTAAAGTTCTTCTACAGTACAGAATCATAGGGTTAGAAGGGACCGGAAAGGTCAACTAGTCTAACCCCCTGCCAAGATGCAGGATTTGTTGTGTCTAAACCAGCCAAGACAAGTGGCTGTCCAGCCTCCTTTTGAAAACCTCTAGTGAAGGAGCTTCCACAACCTCCCAAGACAATCTGTTCCATTGTCCTATTGTTCTTACAGTTAGGAAGTTTTTCCTGAGATTTACTCTACGTTTGCTATGCTGTAGTTTGAACCCATTGCCTCTTATACTCCCCTCTGTGGCAATAGAGAACTCTTTATCTTTTTTATGACAGTCTTTCAAGTAGCTGAAGACTGCTACCATAACCCCACTTAATCTACTCTTTTAACTAAACATACCCAGGTCCTTCAGCTTTTGCATGTATGGCTTGCATTCCATCCCTTTGATCATCTTTGTCACTTGCCTCTCGATCATTTCCAGTTTCTCCACATCCTTTCTATACAATGGTGACCAAAATTGGACACAGTACTCCCAGCTGAGGCCTAACAATCACTGAGTAGAGTGGTATTACTATCTTGCATGACTTGCATGCTGTGCTTCTGTTAATGTAACCTAAAATTGCATTCTCTTTTTTTGGGGCAACAGCATCACATTGCTGACTCACGTTGGAGTTGATCAACCACAATTCCCAGATCCTTCTCAGCATTGTTGCTGCCAAGCCAGTTAACCCTATTCCGTATTTGTGCATTTGGTTTTTCTTCGCTAAGTGTAGCACCTTATATTTGTCTTCGGGGCCGGCGTTAAGCTGATTCCCCTGATTCACGTGAATCAGGCCCCACGCCTAAGATGGCCCGCAGCGTCCAGAAGAAGGGTCCCACAAGGTAAGGCCCTGGAAGACAACTACTGCTGAGGAAGGACCCTCCGCCGAAGTGCCACCGGAAACAGTGGCAACCGATTGAGATGCCGCCAAATTGCCGCCGCTATCTTTGGCAGCAGCTCAATCGCTACTGCTCTCTTCAGCAGCATTTCGGTGGCAGCTCTTTCAAATCGGGCCACATACATCCTAAAGCCCACCCTGTTTGTCTTTCATTGTGTTGTCTATTGCCCAGTTCTCCTATTTATCAAGATCCCTCTGAATCTTAGCTCTATCCTCCAAAGTGATGACACCCCCTTGCCCACCCCATTTTGTGTCATCTGCAAATTTGATGAGTATGCTCTCTATTCATACATCTAAGTCATTAATAAAGATGTCAAACAGTACCAGACCCAGAACAGATCCCTGTGGAACCTCACTTGAGACCTCCCTCCAATCTGACATCATTCCTTTAACAGCTACTCTTTGTCCATGGCTGTCCACCCAATTATATATCCACTTAATGGTAGTTCCGCTGAGCCCACATTACTTATCAGAATATCATGTGGGACTGTGTCAAAAGCTTACTGAAGTCCAGGTGTATTATGTCCACCACATTCCCCCCATCCACCAAACCAGTTACACTGTTAAAGAAGGAAATCAAGCCGGTTGACATGATTTGTTCCTAGCAAATCCATGCTGACTGCAAGTAATTACCCCTTCATCACCCAGATAGTCACATGTTGAATATATGCATTGCTCCAGTAGCTTCCCAAGCACTGAAGTAAGACTGACCAGTCTACAATTACTCAGGTCCCCCTTTTCAAATATGGGCACTATGCCAGCCCTTCTCCATTCCTCCAGGACCTCTTCTGTCATCCATGAGTTTGCAATTATTATTGCCAGTTGCTTTAAGATTTCTTCAGCTTATCCCTTCAGCACGCCAGGGTGAATAGCATTAGGCCCTTCTGGTTTGAATTCATTCAAAACTGGTCAGAAGATCTCTGATGTGTTCTTTACTTACCCCAATCTGCATCCCTGTCCCTTTATTGTCTATGGTAATTTCGCTAGTCGCCCAGTCACATATTTTTTGCGAGAAGAGGGAAGCAAAGTAGACATTGAGCAGCTGATCCTTCCTATCATCTTCTGTTACCAGCTCACCTTCTTCATTGAACAGTGGACCCACACTGTCTTTGATCTTTTATTTTTGTCTGACATGTTTGAAGCACCCCTTTTCGTTGTCATTCTCCCCCTTCCCTTAGGTCCGCTCTTCCTATGCTGCTTTACAGCATTCCATCTCTTGGATTAGGCCTTAAAAAAAAAATCCATCCCTAGGATTCCTTCCCCTTATCCATAGCTTGACATAGGTCACTTCCCCAGCTCTCTTGATGGTAGAGCCCCAGTCCAATTCTTACCTCATTCTGATCTCTCAGCATGCTGACAAGAGGCTGTTCCTTCTACTCACTGGCAATCCTTCCCAGTGTGCCTTGCAATAGTCTACAATTCCCAGGATTCCACTGGAAATGTCGCTTCCCAGAATTACCTTATTCTATGCTGAAATGGGATTAGGACAAGGTCCATGCTTGGCCTATAGCTGCCATTGAAGGGACTGCGGGACCTGTTACCATTCCATAATTTTGTAGTTCCTGATTTCTGTAATTTTTAGAATCTGTTTCACAGCATTGCATTAGCATGGGATTTTTATATTAATGTTAAAACATTGGAAAATCCCAGAGTATATATATGTAGTTCTTTAAAAGGAAGATTAATATTAAAGACATTCAAACCAGCTCAATAATTAAAACATTTGAGAGCGACAGATCATGTGTGTAATTATTTTCATTCTATATGCTCAATTGTACTAAGACCATTACTGATTAGTAAACTAATAAATACTGAAAAAATTGAAGTTGTTTGTTTGAAAATTCCATGGTGTTGAAGCATGATGGGAACATCAAGCCCTGATTTAATTTCACAACATAAGCCACACTGACAGCAGAGAACACTTTTATCTTTAACACAAAGCACAGAATAAATAGTCAGGCTTTTTGTATGAAAGTTCGGTCTGGACACATTGTTCACATATTACATCTAACTATATTACTGTGAACAAATTCAGCTACAAACTAACAACAAGCCTTTGTCATTCCTCAGTCATTTTCCCTTTATATCTTCCAGATTTTATGATGTCTCATCTTGAACCAACTTGCCTTGGCCTACTACTGCTCTAACAAAGCTCAGTCTAAAAGAATGTCTAACCTAATAAAAAAGGTAAAATCAGAAAATAGAATCGTATTTATATTGTTATTTCAGAAATTGAAGCTTCTTGCTATTTACTCACATATTAAAGCATGTGTTACTACCAAAAATCCTGCTGTTTGCTCTAGTGTCTTTGGGGTACTAGCGCTCATAGATCTGCACTCCCAAACAGATTTCTATAAATATTTGCAGAAAAAAATTATAGTACTGCACATCACCAACATTGCCAACCTCAAGCTCTGAAACTTTTGGGTCAGGCTACAATAAATCATGAAGTTGCCTGAAAAAAATCTTGTGGGTTTGTTTTTTTGAAAATACTGCACTTGGTTCTTTATTTGCCTGTTAGTTTCTGAACCTTTAGGATGCACATGCTTTGTGTTTTCAAGCTTTTCTCTACAAGCAAAAAGGCTAGAGGATTACTTGTTAAAAAAAAAAAGAATGCAGATCAGCTTTTATTGAAAGATTCTCATGCAATCTCAATTCCAGCAGCTGGGGCTTTAAGAAAAACAGCAACTACTACAAGACTGAATCAGATCTCAAGAGCTGGCACCAATGCATCATCTACAGTATAGCCCACTATCTCTTCTCCACTCTCACTCCTCCATTAAAGGGACCATGAAGAGATGAAGAACTCCTAGAGGACTTCATCCTACAAAGTCTTGTGCACCGCAGAGTGAATTGAAACTGTGCAAAGGCGTAACTAATGTTAACTGCTAGGCATGGTTCTTCAGAGTAATAGTAAGTTTCAAGTTCCTTGTTTAATATGTCCTTACTCATAATTGCAGAAGGTAAGAAAGGGTCAGGGAATAAGTGGTGATTGGGCGTGCACAATCATATTTTCAAATTTGGCCTTAAACTCATTCCTCTTCATGCTAATGAGACACTTAGCATTACTTCTGTTATTAGGTTGGAATAACTTGGTGGGTGCCATGCTGAGTGCTTATTAATCCAGAATTAGGCTGTGATAAAGTAAGAATATTTTGTAATCTTTTTGAGTCCTGTTTGTGCCTCAGTTTCCCCTGTAGACTGCATTGTTACCCAGTGTGGATGTAAAAGAACTGTTTGCTCTCAGAGCATGCTAAGAGACATACCTGTGGATATCACCTAGCTGTCTGAGGTTGTATCCCATTTGAAAAGACAATGGCAAATCTAATTGCCCAGACATTGACACCTAGCAACCAACACCCAAGGGGAATTGGATGTCCCTAAATCTCAGCAGGGAGGCTGAGCAACATTCCCCAGATGGCTGACAAAGGACTGGGAAGGTGTGAGGAGGGAGGATAAGAGCTGGCTGCTGGAAGGAGTTAGGGCTCTCACCTGGAGTCTAGCAAAGGTGGTCAGATGGAAAGAGACAGAGCTTGAACCACAGGATTCTCTACAGCTTTACCGGGCTCTGGGCTAACCAGAATGGACTATCCTTTAGCCTTCAGTTCTCTATACTACCCTAAGGACTTCCTATGCTGTGTTCCTGTTAATGAATAAACCCTACTGTTTTGATAACACTGTGAGAGTACTGCTGCAAATGCTTGGCGAGGTGCAATAATCCCGAAGAGCGTACAAGTTAATTTGCAAACTTGACCCCATCAAATTGGGCCCAAAGAAAGACTGGGAGTGGCTGAGTCACTATAAAAAATAATTTTCCCTCTGTTGATATTCACGCCTTCTTGTCAACTGCTGGGAATGGGCCACATCCACCCTGATTGAATTGGCCTCGTTAGCACTGACCCCCCCACTTGGTAAGACAAGTCCCATCTTTTCATGTGCTGTATATTTATAGCTGCTTACTGTATTTTCTACTCCATGCATCGGACGAAGTGGGCTGTAGCCCATGAAAGCTTATGCCCAAATAAATTTCTTAGTCTCTAAGGAGCCACAAGGACTCCTCATTGTTTTTGCTGATACAGACGAACATGGCTACCCCTCTGAAACAAGTGTCCATTGGGCATCTGTCTCAGTTGGACTAACTGAATGGAGCTCATAATGTAAAGCAGGAGTGCTGAAGGCTCAGAGCTACAGTCTAAGGATGTGGTGAAGCAACGTGGCTTACCTAGAGGGTCTGGCACACTGACGGGGTTTTTCCTACAAACTGTTCCAAAACTGGGGCCATAACACCAATCCTGTGGATCCATGACACAGGTTCCCATGTGCTCCCTGCCCTGCTTCTCACTTATTGCTTTGTTCTTGTATGTGCAAAACCTCCATATCTTTGCTGGTCAGAATAAAGCACAAAATGGAAAAAATCTCTCATAGTTATTCATGAAAGGTCTAATTCCATATCCTCCCCCTCTCCCTACCTTTCCCCATGTAGCTTCACCTGTTTATTGAGCAGTGGAGATCATTCAATAACAACTATTAGTGATAGTGAAGTCAGACTGAAGAGGAGGAGAAAATATTGCTTAAGAAATGGAATTCTCAATGAATTTGTCCTTCGCCAACAGAAGTTGGTCCAATAAAAGAGATTACCTCACCCACCCTGTCTCTAAATGAATTTAAGTAATTTAATGTCATTAAAATATACGTACAATAGATGTACAGTATAGTAGTGTTGTTTGCTGGTTTAAAAATGCATGTCCTGAGGGTCTTAGACTCAGTGTGAAATGCCAGCAAATATACTTTTGCATAACCATGCACTAGCAAGATCAAAAATAAATGATCCACATAATAGCGTGTAAGGAGGTTTGAATACTGGTGCCCATATGTAATGGCATATTTTATTTCTTTTTGTGGCAAATAATGTAATTCTGTGAGAGTATTGCTATCACAGTATGAAATACGATTTTTTTGTCCTTTTTTCCCATTTATAAAAAGAGCCCTTTAACAGTGACCTATGTAGAAAACAATCTTGTGAATATAAATAAAAAATAACATTGCAGCAAATTGCAATATACATTTGTCCCTCCCATTCTTTAAATATATTAAAGGGAGACTGATAATCAATTCAGTTGCAGACAGGAACATATACACAAGGGGGTTTATTAATTAATATATTATATGCACTTATTTACAAACCAAGATGTGCAATGGGGCATGATGATATGCTTTAACTTATAAAAGGGTTTAATGATACTACTCATGTGAACAACAGCTCACAAATGCAGGTAAGGGGCTCACAACCTGGTCTAATGTAATTATTAATGCTGTAATGGGAACAATGATTACTGTCACTGTTATCCACCTTATTCTTTCAGTTGTTACTAATGTGTGTTGACTCTTTCTTCCTATTGCCCAATATCTTGTCCATTTTAATGGAAAGTGATTGGATTATTAATCATAATTTATTTTAATATTGCAAGCATGCTTGGCTCTTTACAGACATGTATGAAGATGAGAATCTTGCCCTGAAGTGCTTAAGGCTCAGTTTCTATACTTAGTAACAATTCTGCAAATTCACTTCAAAAGGGTTGTAATGTTATAACTGACATCAGAATTTAGACCTAAACTGTTGGCAGTCTTGTGGCTTTTGATCTGTGCCTTAAACTGGGAAATACAGTGCACTAGTGATAATATGTTCTGAGGTCATTGGTTGCTGCAAATTCTCTTTTGAACTGCTGCTATGTAACCCATTATGTGAATATGAATTTCATGTTCATTAGTATAGCAACCAATATGCTTGACAGCATGGAAACCTCTAGCATAGTACTGAATAATTAACAATTCTATATTACATTAAATTATAGAATCATAGAATATTAGGGTTAGAAGAGACCTCAGGAGGTCATCTAGTCCAATCCCCTGCTAAAAGCAGGAACGGCACCAACTAAATCATCCCAGCCAAGGCTTTGTCAAGCTAGGCCTTAAAAACCTCTAAGGATGGTTATTCCGCCACCTTCCTAGGTAACCCATTCCAGTGCTTCACCACTCTCCTAGTGAAATAGTGTTTCGTAATATCCAACCTAGACCTCTCCCACAGCAACTTGAGACTATTGATTCTTATTCTGTCATCTGCCATCACTAAGAACAGCCTAGCTCCATCCCCTTTGGAACCCCCTTTCAGGTAATTGAAGGCTGCTATCAAATTCCCCCTCACTCTTCTCTTCTGCAGACTAAATAACCCCAGTTCCCTCAACCTCTCCTTGTAAGTCATGTGACCAGCCCCCTAATCATTTTCGTTGCCCCTCCGCTGAACTCTCTCCAATTTGTCCACATTCCTTCTGTAGTGTGGGGGGGGGGACCAAAACTGAACGCAATACTCACCAGTGCCAAATAGAGGGGAATAATCATTTCCCTCTATCTGCTGGCAATGCTTCTACTAATACAGCCCAATATGCCATTGGCCTTCTTGGCAGCAAGGGCACACTGCGCACTCATATACAGCTTCTCATGCACTGTAATCCCCAGGTCCTTTTCTGCAGAACTGCTGCTTAGCCAGTCAGTCCCCAGCCTGTAGCTGTGCATGGGATTCTTTCTTCCTAAGTGCAGAACTCTACAGTTGTCCTTGTTGAACCTCATCAGGTTTCTTTTGGCCCAATACTCCAATTTTTCTTGGTCATTCTGGAGCCTATCATATCTACCTCTCTCCCAGGCTTAGTGTCATCTGTGAACTTGCTGAGGTTGCAATTAATCCCATAATCCAGATCATTAATAAAGATGTTGAACAAAACTGGTCCCAGGACTGACCCCTGGGGCACTCCGCTTGATGTTTTCTTTAGTCAGGTTTGACCAGTAAAGAATTGCACAAGCTAGTCTTGTGGATATTCCATTTTCTAGATATCTTTGGTGGTTGAGGTTCTTTGGACTATGTTATGTGGAAGGTCAACTTGGATTATTTTAATGGTCCCCATCTGACCTTAAAAATCTATGGGTCCAATTCCCCATTGCCTTACATCTTGTGCAGTCATTTACACCAGCATAAAATGGCTTTTGCTACCCACTTTGCACTGGTATAAATGACTACACAAAGCGCAATGTCCTATGAATCTCTATGTGCTTGAAGGAATAGTACTGCAAATACATTAGTGTTCGTTCATCCTGGAATGGAGGAATTTGCTTGCACAAAACAGAAGGCCACCTATATATAAATATGAGACAATTTCTAATACTAAAATTATTAAATACAGTTCTGTCAGATGTGTTCACGAGACAGTGTACCCATCTCCTGAAAAATGCTTGGAAATCTAATCTCTTTGCTATACATATAGAGAAGTCTTGTGGATATTCCATTTTCTAGATATCTTTGGTGGTTGAGGTTCTTTGGACTATGTTATGTGGAAGGTCAACTTGGATTATTTTAATGGTCCCCATCTGACCTTAAAAATCTATGGGTCCAATTCCCCATTGCCTTACATCTTGTGCAGTCATTTACACCAGCATAAAATGGCTTTTGCTACCCACTTTGCACTGGTATAAATGACTACACAAAGCGCAATGTCCTATGAATCTCTATGTGCTTGAAGGAATAGTACTGCAAATACATTAGTGTTCGTTCATCCTGGAATGGAGGAATTTGCTTGCACAAAACAGAAGGCCACCTATATATAAATATGAGACAATTTCTAATACTAGAATTATTAAATACAGTTCTGTCAGATGTGTTCACGAGACAGTGTACCCATCTCCTGAAAAATGCTTGGAAATCTAATCTCTTTGCTATGCATATAGAGAAGTTCAGAATTGATCTAATTTTTATGTAAAATTTCAGTTCTTAAGTAGCCAAAGCCTCTCATGACAGGTCACAAAAAAGATTTTTCCACCTGAAATGATGAAAAATAGTTAAAAAAGAAAAGAAAAGAAAAGTTAGATGTCATCTCTAGTTTGCATACTCACTCCTACTGCTCCAGTCAGCATGAAACTTCTGGACTACCTACAAGCACATCAAAATTCTCAAAATCACTAATAGATTAAAGAACAATTTTTTGTAAATAAATACACTACCAAAAATGTGTCATTGTAAGTCAAAAACAGAAGAGGAGGCTAAAACCCACAAACATGTTTACATTATGAGCTTGGCCTTTCCGTTTCAGGCAAAAATGTTACCACTTAGTCATCTGACTACCTGGCTTGTGAGCACAGTTAGGTGCTAGATCCCTTATTAGTAACATTTGTGCTCACAATTCATTGTGCATCCTCAAAAAATGAAGTTTTTATTTTTTAAAGTATAGCTTATCATGCAAAAAACATCTGAAAAATTGGTTTCTCTTTACTTACCTGCCAAGAACTTCATCTGTGTTTCCCTGGTGTCAAATGGTGTCAAACAATTAAAACAAAAAAGGGAGCATGTACACTTACTGTGCCTTTGGGAATCTATAAGACAAGACAACATTGCAACAATCTACATCTATCCTCAAATGTGTGTGGACAATTCCCACTCATTTCAGGAAAGTAAGAAATATAAAAAAAATAATTAATTTTGTTTTCACATATATTTTTCTGCTTTGTTTTCTTTTTCATTCCAAATATATTTACAGTTTACTTTTAACTACTTATCACCAAAATACTTTGTAATTTAAAAACTCACCTTAGTCTGGCTTAGAAACACTTGCAACATTTTTTTTTTTACAAATGTTTCAATTAAATCACATACATGGGACCTAGTTCTGAATATAATATTTTGTAAGCAGTCAAGTGTCAGGTTTTTCAGAAGAGAAGACATAACATTTCTCTTCATGAGCTTCCAACTCATTCTGAGTTTCTTTAAGATTCAGGAAACATCAATACATTCTGGATGTAGTCAGAGATTTAACACAAACGTTAGTGCTTGTCGGAACATCTGCAATAAAATAGAATTTTGTCGAAGGTGAAATGTTTCTCAGCGACATTATCTTTTTTCTTGTTCAGGTTTTTGTTCTCTATCTGCCTGGGACATGGGAGATAGAGGTTGAAATCCTTCCTTTCCCTGATTCACAGAATTCTGGGATGGAAAACTTGTTCTGACTCAGGCAGAGCAAGGACTTAGACTATTAGCATAACATGAAAAGAAAAGGAAAGATCTGGTCCAAAAAACCCTCACAAATCAAAAAGCTCAGGTTTTGATCTGAAAACAGATGTTTTTGGCAAAATTCTGTTGTTGCAAAAAGTTTTTCAATGTTTTGTTTTTGTTCAAGGCAGAATAAAAACTAAATATGAAACTTCAAACGTCGTCATGAAACAGAACTGTCGACCTGTGGACAGTTCTGATTAGCACAGTCACTCTCTTACTGATTAGTTCATTTGCTTAACCACTCCCATACTAGTCATTTGATACCTACTCTTGAGTTGAAGAGTCCTCAACTCCCATTATCTTCTTGCAGAATCGAGCTAATACTCAAGAAGAAAAGAAATATAAATTAAACCAATGGTACAGATGATAATAATAAAAAAAAAAAAAAAAATACCAAAGATCAGAAGCAAGCCATTCACCCCTGCTTTACTTGAACCCCATATACTTACACAAGCGTCATCACATAATCAACTGACATTTCAACCAACAGTGCTAAGATAGCAAGATTGTTTCTGAAGAGGAAGCACAGCATTACTTTCACACTTTCTTGACTAGTTTCTCTGTCAATCTGGGATCTGATACAAAGCCAACTGGACTACTGAAAAAGCTGTGGGAACAAGAATTTTTTGTTTCACTGGCAATTCTGAAAAAAAGATCAGAAAAAAATTGGTTTCATATCAAACCAAAACTGATTTTTTTTTTGAAGTATTCAGTGAGACTTGAAAAGTCAAAAAAATTGTTTCAGCCTGAACAAAATATTTCATTTTATCCAAACTACTTCATTCAACCCAAAATATTTCTTTTAGACTTCAGGCATTTAAGGTTTTTTTATATATATTTTAAAATACATTTGAAGAAAAAGTCATTTCTAACCTGTCTGTTACAGCTCCATTTTGTTTCTTAAAGCTGTCCCCTTACTCCATTTTGTTCTTGTTCTCCTCTGTGGCCGCCCCTCCCTGGCTGTTAAGTTGTTTACCAGGGCCTCTGCCCTTCTCAAAGGGAGGGCCCCTTAAGTTGTTTAACAAGAGCCATTGCCCTTCTCAAAGGGATGGCCACTTGTGCTAAGTGGGACCACTGCCCTGTTCAAAGGGTTGGTCCTGTTATCACCTTGTTAAAACCTGGGTTTGGTGTAGGGTGGGCACTGTCCAGAGCTGCAAGACCTATTGTGTTTTTAAGATCTTGGGCATGAGTCATATCTCTGGGCTCAGGGCTAGTCCAAACATGCCTCTGTGGCTACCTGCAGTTTTTTCTCTGCCTTCTCTCCTCCCTGTAAGAGGGGGAGCCAATCAGAGTTACTGGCGGGAAGCTGCCAGGGTTTGCCTTTATAAACAGACATTTTCTGAACAGACTTCAGAAAGGTTCTTGCATTGCTGCCTGGTCTGATCAACCAGGGGTTCTGGGGGTCCTTTCTCCGCTCTCGTTTTATTTTTGAGCGTACCCCCGTTTTGAAACCCCCCCACCCACGAAGAACGAATGGCTGCCTGAGAGATCTCCTGATTATCAAGACTGTACCGAGCCTTCTGATGTTCTTGCTGCTTCTGCCTCTGTTGCTGCCTTGGGGGATGGTAAGAATCCCTCTGTGAAACTTTCTATACTTTTATTTTATTATTTTAGCTGCTGGCTCTGTCTACCCAGCACACAGACTCAAGCTAAGCCTTGGTCTGTGTCTTAAAACCTCTCTTACACACACACACCCCGTCCTGGCTGCTGGTTCTGTTTCCCCAACAGACAGACCCAAGCTAACTCCTTGGTCTGTATCTGTAATCTGTTTCTAGTTCTGCAGTGCCTTTGCTGCTAGAAATAAGCCTGCTTGCAGCCACCCCACTGCTGCAGTCACCCCCCCCCCTCTTTGGAGCTGTGTCCTGGACACACACCACTCAGCCCTCTGGAACTATCCTTAGCATAAGGTGCACCCATTAAGTTAGGTTTAGCATTATACTTTGTAAGTTAGGCTTAGAGAATTGTTGCATTGTGTTTTAATTTGTGTAGTCTTGGTTAAGTTAGATCATAGATAAGATTTTGCTGTGTTCTGTATAATTGTAATTAAGTCTGTCTTCCCACTGCTAACACCCACCCCCCCAGCTTCTCTGTGTCCTTCTACCTTGTTACACTCTCTCTGCTGCTTAAGCTTGCAGCCTGTTTGTTCTGTCTTACTAAGTTTAAATCTGTAGCATAAAACCCCATTGGTTACTTTCTTCCTCTCTGATACCCCTCACATTCT
Organism: Mauremys mutica; assembly: GCF_020497125.1. Lineage (NCBI taxonomy): Eukaryota > Metazoa > Chordata > Testudines > Geoemydidae > Mauremys > Mauremys mutica. The sequence goes on along the minus strand of NC_059072.1, from coordinate 185,135,723 downwards.
ACATTTATACCACTGTGACACATTTTTACCTAAAATTGTTTGTTATTTAACACATTTTATCCATAACTGTTAGTTGGTTATATGCTGCTGTGACACACCTTTTTACATAGAAATCGCTAGCTACCTGTTACATTTATACCTCAGTGTTAACTGATTACCCACTGTATTGTATCCTACTGTGTTGTACCCCACTATTGAAACCCCCTTACTGTTCACCAAAAAGAAACCCCTCCCCAATTGTCTACCTTAACAACCCCATACCCCTCACTATTGAATTTTCCCTGTTTTTGTATTTTCTTAATAAAGTTTATTTTGCACCCCACCCATGTGGTAATTGCTCCCCAAGATCCCATATATGTTATATCCTTGGGGCAGTGGTTTTAGCAGTGTGGCTAACTGTGAGATGAACTTTCCATAATAGTTCAGGAGTCCTAGAAACGAGCGCAGCTGGCTTACATTTCGAGGTGGGGGAGCCTCCACAATAGCTTTAACTTTTGCAGGGGCCTTATAGACCTGCAGAATCAATGATATGTCCCAAATATTCAACAGAGGGCTTGAAGAATTCACACTTGTCTTTGCGAACTCGTAGGCCATACTCTTCCAGTCTTTGTAGGGTAGCCTCTAAATTCTTTAAGTGATCCTCTTCATTTCTTCCAGTATATACCTGCAGGCAGGGACAAAACCAAGACATTAAAATGTTTAATTTCAACATTTTTAAAATAACACATTTCACCTTTTTTGGATTTTGGGGGTGGAGGGGAAGGAGGTTTCAACATGAGCAATTTGGCAAAAATGACAGTCACAAAACATTTCAGTGTCACGAAATCTGCTTTTTTTTTTTTTGCCAGAAAATTTCTCCCAGCTGTAACTGTGGATCAGACATGTCATGTAGGGCTAGATTCACAAAGGAAATTAAGCATAAAGACACTGCGCATCACCACATCTAACTTTTAGGGACCTAGAAAATCACTGGGATTCACAAATTTGGGTACCTAGTTCTTCCTGTACAATGAATGGGGAGTGATAAGTGCCTCAGAGTGGGATTCACAAAAGCCAGAACACTAGAGTGGCTCCCCACCTAAACTAGCCAATAGGAACTGCCAAGGTGAGGGGTGTGCCCTTAGCCCCACCACTGTCAGGGAGTTTGGCACCTAAGTGCAGGCTAAAGGAAGGTGCTTCTCTCTGCTTGGAATTCTCAGCTACAAATCCTCTGTGGGCGTTATGCACCTACATGGTCTCTGCAAGGGGTGGAAAAGAAGGCAGGTGACCTTTCCCCCTCATAACTTTTAGCCCAATGGTTAGTGCACTCACCTGGGATGTAGGGACTCCCAGGTTCAAGTCTCCCCTCCACCTGGAGTCAGCTACCTCTCAAGTGAGTGCCCTGAGCACTGGGCTATGTGATATTCTGATGTAGGTTTCCCTCAATTTGTCCTGTTAAAGCTGTTATGGCTACATAATGAAAAATGTCATTAGAGAAAGGCAACTGATCCTGACTCTCCTGCCTCCCGAGTGCTCTAACCAGGCTACAGAGTCTCTCTCTCTCTCTCTGGGGCCAAATGAGTCATTATTTATCCACACTAGAACAGCTTCAACAGAAGAGACTGAGGGAGCCCCACATCAAAATATCCCATAGCTCAGTGGTTAGGGCACTCACCTACAAAGTGGCAGATCCCTTCTTCCCCCTCAGACAGAAGGGGAACTTGAACCCAGGGTCTCTATTACCCCAGGTAAGTACCCTAACCACTGGGCTAAAAGTTACAAAGGGGGAGCAGTTATTGTTGTCCTCCTCCTGAGCCATTTTGGGAGAGCTTGCTCACCTATGGGGGGGCCGATCCTGTAGGCAAGCTCTGAGAACACTTACCAATTCAGACCCTGTAGGCAAGTTTGGCAGAGGAATGTCTCTCTTTCCCCGGTTTATATATCATTTGCTCTGTGGCTTAGGTGTCCACATGCCTAGAACAAGGCTGCAGTGCACAGTACTCAGAGGCAGAAATATAGGCATCTAGAGAAATTTTATTGCAAAACTTTAGGCACTGGGGAGATTAGGCAACTACAGGACTCAGAGGCAGCCAAGCAGGGGCTTGTGGATTTCAATGGGTCTTGATTCTGAGATTTAGATGCCTAACTCTTTTTGTGAATCCTTCTCATATGTCGGACAATATAATCTTTCTTCTTGCAGCCTACACTTTTTAAGCAGGAAACTGAGCTTACAGTACATTCTTTTCTATCCTAATTGATACCAAAGCTCTTATTTTGTGTGGCCATCCCTCAAAATGTAAATTCATTTATCTTATATAACCCAGGTTAAACCCTGCACCTTGGACTCCTCATCCATAAAATGAGGATGATAATACTTATTTCACTGAGGAGTAGTGAGTCTTCACTCATTAGTGCTTGTAAACAGCTTTGAGAAACTCAGATATAAGGCAGCCCAGAAATGCATTATTATCTAAAAAACTGAGCAAGGCTTCTCACTTGCACTTTCCAAGGAGCTACAAGCTGTGGCTTTTACCTAGTTTTCCAACTGCTTCCTGTGGCTACTCACAAATTTAAATAACCTATTGAAAACTTTTATGATAATCCTGATCTCCTCAGTCTGCTGCTCCAATTTCGTCAGTGAGAACAAATTGTCCCTGAAAGCACACAATTCTTCCCTCCAAATTATCCATTCTCACTATTATTTGATCAAATTGATCAGAAAATAGAAGAACTTAGCAGCAAAGATTTTTCTCTAAAGCAACTGTATTGTCTTCATTGGCTTGACAAATTTTTATTGCACCATCCAGCATGACCTCTGAGTCTCTTAATCACCTTCCTCTGATTTTTCTTAAAAAAAAAAAAAATCTTTAGCTTCAAATGCTATTTGATTCTGAATCAGTGATGCTATGTGTACTTCAAAGTTACCTAACCATGCGTTGAGCCTAAAGTCTGTGACAAAGGCATTAACATGTCTCTTTTACTGCTGTGTTCTGCAGTGAAAGACACACAGTACCTCTCATATCTTCTTTGTTAACAATATAGACCAATAGTTTTGAAAAAAGTGACATCCATTCTGTTTCTTTCTGATTATTGTGTGTTGCTTAAGACCTTGAGTTTATATGCAGGGTAGGTGCAAGCGCTGACATAAACGGCCACTGCCATGCACACTTTGGGGATTTATGGGTGATGAGACACTAAGAACTTGTCTAACCAGGCACATTCAAGAAAGTTAATCCAAATGAACTAAAAGGCATGAATTAAACTGCATTAAACCCTGTCTGGAGACATTTGTTCAGAATTAAAGTGGCCTTAATTTGTTTATTTTAATGTGAATTAAACTAAACCAAATCAATGCCACTTTAACTGTGAATGAGAGTACCCACATTCGAGTTTAATGAATTTTAACTAATTCACTGAACATTCACACCTTTAGTTATTTTGGATTAATTTTCTTGAGGATTACCACATAGACAAGCCCTTAATGAACTAAATCCTCCTGATTCTTCCTCAGGATATGTCTACACCACAATAAAACACCCACAGCTGGCCCAGGTCACCTGACTTGGACCCACTGGGCTCGGACTGCAGAACTATACAACTGGAGTGTAGACATTTGCACTCAGGCTGGAGGCTAGGCTCTGGGACCTTGTAAAGGGGGGTGGGGAGGGTCCCAGAACCTGGCCTTCAGCCTGAGTGCTTGTAGAAACAGCGTACCATTAGGGGCAGTGTTAAGCTGCACTGTCCCTGAGAGAGCTCATGGGTGAATTCTGCCTCAAAGAGGCAGAATTTACCTTTGAGCTCCTTGCCATACAGATGGTCTGTGCCCACTGTTCTATCCCTTCAGGTGCAGCTATTGCAAAGGGAAGGATGGAGCTATGGCACTGTGTGCACTGGGGAAGTAAGAAGGCAGCAGTTCCTGCACTACCTTGAGCACAGGGACTGAAATTGTGCCTGGATCCTTATTACAGGCATAGCAAGGTAGGAAGATAACTCCTTGTGCCCACCATGCCATCACATCACATGGCAACCACATAAGAGCGAAGCACAATCTGACCCTAAAATGAACCTGAAGATGAGTACATTATAGACACAGAACTAGCATGGTAATTACATTCACGCAGTCACTGCCTACCACTAGTCTCATGACTTGGGAAGAGCACTTTGTGATACCTTGATTACAAAATGTGCTGTGTAAAATTAAATTATCCCCCCTTCCTTGGCAACTGAAGAGATAAAATCATTTCTACAATACCTGCATCCATCCTTGAAAATATAGAGCTGCTAGGACTGTATCACACATGGTGAAAACAGATCAAGAAAACAGATTTATGCTTTTTAAACCATCGGTTTTATTCTGCCAAATGCACTTATTTCTCTGTCCTTTACTACCAATATTTTACCACCCCAATCCAAAAGTGTAAAGAATCAAACAATCTTGTAAAATAATATAAGCTGCATGCTAATGAGGCCACAGTTCCTAAGGGTCTGTCTCCTGCAATTTGTCAAAAAAAGACATTTCAGTTCTATGGTAAGTAACATCTATTCCTCAGAATATATTGCCACACACTAGGAAGAAACTGGAAGCCATTTAAATGCCAGTTACTCTTTGGTTGCTCTGAGACAATCTGATTACCTTCTCTAGAAAATTAAGGCCCAAATTAATTACTTAATAATAGAGATAGTATAAGGTTAACTCCATAACAAGAAATCTTACTATGAGTTAGTAGACACACCACCAAATGGACAATAAGAATTTGTCATGAATTGTAAATACTAAAACAAAATGTTGTGTTTGTGACATCTTTCTTAGCAGTTTACGTGAGTTTTAAAAAAGCTGAAACTGACAACTGACTCTGGGTTTTCAGTAGGATCTGGGCCTTAGTTTTTAAATTGTTTATTTACTCTAGATTGAAAAAAATATTAGTGTATATTATATTATTATATTATCTGTGTGCTGTGGTGTTCAGCAAAAGCCATGATCCTGAGTTGACTCTTTTAAGTTGGTCTGTGCTGTTCTGTTGGGAATAGCAGGCCTTTACCTCAATAAAATCCTATGGAGAACCCAGGGTTGTGAGGCACCTCACCTGCCCTTTGTGTGAAGCTGTCTTGTCTGTGCCTGCTGTGAATTAGCTCCCTGAAAACCACCAGTCTCCGTCAGCAAAAGCACCACCTTTCAGGCCCCTGCAGACCTCACTCTCTCTATACAGGTAGAAATATGTATACACCAATTCTAAATGCTCCCAGCGACAAAGCTACCACCCTTCATTGGAGGTGGTTTTATTTTGTCGCCAGGAGAGCTGTCTCCCAGCAACAAAGAGTGGCTACACTGCTTACCTTAGAACAGAGCGGTTGCAACAGCCCAGCCAGACTATTGTAAGGTGTGCAGTGTACACATAGCCTAAGACTGAAACTAATCAAATCACAGATAAGCAGCTATAAGTCTGGTTGTTCTATAACAACTAATTTTGTCTAAATTGTGGACTGAAAAAACTTAATAAAAGAATCCCAAGAGATGGAGGTACTGTGAAGAGGTAGTAGGAAGTATCCCAGGGACACCAGACAATAGTCTGGTTGTGTTGCCAGAATTCAGGTCAACATGTTGCAGTGGGATCCTGCTGACCCAGTGGAAGAACCTTCTGTCACTGTTAGGGCCCTGGGCTGGGACCCGATGGAGTACAATGGACCCAGGTCTCCCTATCCACTGTGGCTGACCCATCCCTAGGGTGTCCACCTACCCACCAGAGGCCAAAAGGCCTGTGTTTGTCCACTGTCTGCCTGAGCAAGGAGGCCAGATGAATGACTTCTGGTTGCTCTGCCATGCCCGGAGGGCCAGGGCCCTCAAACTGCTAATTCCCAATATAGCATTGCATTTATAGACACACAATAGTGAGGGGGCATGGCCTCACTCAGACTGATGGGGAAAGACAGCCTCAATTTTCTAAAGAGTTTTCTTGTACTCCCTCAATTTTTGGCACTGGCAGAAAACCACAAGAAAAATGCTCTTTTATAATATGTTGTCACTTTCATACACAACTGGAACCAGAAAGTTTAGAGAAGCATGACAATGGGATGGAGGGAGGAAGTTAAATGTAAAATAGTTCCATTCATGTTAGATTTCATTTTTGTTTAACCAAAAAAAGTAATGACTGATCCACAAAATGATGGATCCAAACAAAAAGACCTTTATCTGAAGATGCCTAAATTTTGGGTCAGATTCTATATGCAAACTATACTGTTCAAACTTCTCGCTAATCTGAAGTTGCTGCAACAATCCTTTTCTTTCTCAAAGATTCGCCACTTACTTGTCATTTAACACATCAGAAATTTTATCAGATTGCACATGGTAGCAGATTTGAAGCTATAGGATATGAGGGTTGAAAGATTTTTGCAGAGGGGCAAATTTTCAAAGCCACTTCAACCCCACCTGTAATGTGATATGCTGAAACATTTCTGGGTACAACAAAAACAAAAAACAAGGAAGCAAACGACAATAGGTATAATCTAATGGAAAGATTCCTATTGAATGCAGTAGGAGCTCAATCGGTCTAACAAGTACTGTATTACATGCAAAATTGTGTATGCAAATGTATAGGCAATGTTTTTAAAGTATGGTTAGAACAATCTGCTCTTTGTGGTGTAAAGTCTTGACAAAACATAATGTGATGTCCAAAGCCATCAAGTAATTGCAACATAGATATGTAAATAAATTCAGAATTATTTTGTGGTTACTAAAAATTTTAAGAGAGCTGAAAAAAAATGTATTTTTGTCCTACAGAAATTTAATACTAAGCCCTGGTCTACACACAGCCCCGGGGTCAAACTAGGGTACGTGAATTCAGCTACGTGAATAACGTAGCTGAATTTGAACTACCCTAGTTCGAATGACTTACCCGTCCAGACGCCGCGGAAGCGAACTCCGCGGCTCCAAGGTCGACTCCGCCAACTCCTCCTGCCGCGGTGGAGTACCGGAGTCGACCGCGGCGCTTCCGGAGTTCGAACTATCGCGTCTAGATCAGACGCGATAGTTCGAACTCCGAGAAGTCGAACTCGCCGCGTCGACCCGCGCGGTAAGTATAAACGTACCCTAAGAATGCATTGCCAATTTTGGCTATTTAAAGTGACATCTGTGCTTTTTGCTTTATGCTGGTGGAGACATACACTAAGTCATTTCATTGCTTGATAGGAACATCTATACAGTTTAACATCAAACGTTTTCTGCTTTTCAGACCTGCAAGGTCAACTAGCTTATGAAAATCAAGCTGTTTTCGGTCTGCTTTATACCCCATCACTAAAATTCCCAGACAGACTAGAAACTCTCAAATCCATCAAAACACCATCCATTAGACTGGAGAGAATTAGAGCTGAATACTAATTTTTTATTACTATTATATATTCATGCATGAAGCAACTACTACATGAAGCTGATATATACAACATATCTTGAAGGACTCTTGTTTATGTGCTCCTCCCAATAAAGAAGAAGAGCAACAATTTCACCTAATGAAGTGAGAAAGTGAAGGCAGTTTTGCTTTGTGAGTGACTGAGTTAATGAGGCAATATCCTCTTGCATCTTTGAGATAAACTCTAGGTCAAAAGCATACATATTAGCATAACATTCATATTAATATATTTCAGAATCAGATACAGAAGGGCCCTACGCTATGAAATCCGTGTAATCACAGACATCTAATTTTCAAAGGGATTTTGGGTGCTCATTATGGTGATGGATGACAGTACTGAAAAACATCAGCACTTTCTCGAGCTCTTCTATACTCTGTATGCTCTTTTCTTATGTATCCCATGAACGGTGTCTTAGAGGTTTCATAATTTATTTAGATCCCATAGGAAGTAGAATCAAGATGCTTTGTGGCAACATTGTAGCATATTGTTACTGTAGCATATACTACAGTAGACCTACTCTAAACATAACAGCATCATGTACAAGGAAAAATAAGTACAGATATTTGAGTATATGCAGAAAAAATGACACACACTCCTCTTTGCATGTACACACACACACACACACACACACCTATATACTTAGACACACATTACATACCCAACCACATATACACATTGTGGTTACTATTAAAGAGTTACCAATACCATTGTTTGTGAAATATTACATTATCTCCCTGTACTTAGAAGAAATAGTAATAAGTGATATCTCAGAAAACAATGCATGGTAACTGCTGATTAATACTGCTGATCTCTCTCTCAAGACAAGTAAACCAGAATAGAAGTGGTTTTTGTCTGAGTCTGAAAACATTTTATCAGTCAATGTTTTACTTCAAAACATCAAGGCCACTGAGCCACTTCCCAAAGTCATAGGTGGATTTGGTTAATTATTCTAGTTTAGGCCCATCTCAAATTTTATGATACATACTTGGATTAGTCAGAGAAAAGAGCATAATACTAGGATAAAAATCATGGCATATTTGTGATCTCAAAATTCAATGTTGCAGAAGGAAATTGTATTTAAACATTTAAAAAAAAACAGGAATAAGAACAAACAGCAGCCCTGATTCACACCATTGTAAGCACTGTTAGGGATGAATTTGACCCAGTATTTATTAAGGGACTAACCTTAAATGTGTTTTCAGCAGAATCTGAACATCTCAAAGAATGCTCAACACACATGCAGTCAATGAGAATCGATGGCTCTTGGCATCTTGTGGGTTCAGGCGCTGTTTGTTTACAGTGATGGGAATGAAAAGACTCAGGCCTCAGGCAGAGCAAATTGGTCAAGTAGGCATTTACCCCAAAATAAATGAAATCTGGAGTATGTAATGTGACTAAAGGAAGGGTACAAAGACTGATGCCTCTAGGTTACTCAAAAGCAAGCTGGATATAGGCCTGCAAGCAGGAGAGAACTGGAGACTGTGCCAAGGGAAAGGAGATCATCTTATCTAAGAAGAGAACCGACAATATATTGGCAGTATCAGTCACAATTATGATAGTTGTGAATCAGTTTATAGATTCTCTTGTCACTTCTCCATAGACAGTCTTAAGATCTCAGCTCTTCCTCTTTCTCAGCAATAGCCAAAAGCTGCATCTATGTAGTGCCAATTCTATCTACTGTGTTTATTACAATGCCTGTCTTCTAGCTCACCATTGGAATGTTGTCCTGATAGCAAAATAATAATTAGGCTATTTTGCCCTTATTCCTATTATTGTATCACTTCAAAATTCCTATACCTTTTTTAGAGTTTACACCTAACATACTTAATATGGTTACCATCTACTTCCTTATCGTCTTTTTGGTCAAGCCATTACAAAATTTCCTGATGAGTGAAATCTTTATGGCTCCTTAACCATTTGTATGACTCCTCTCTAAATTACCTTCAACTACCTGATTCTACTGAATTCCAGTACTGAGTCCAAAAATGAACATAGCTGCCCAGTATCAGATCAGCTGTGCCTGGCCCAATTCTAGAAGTAAGTGGACAAATTATTGGTGGTTTTGCAATCCTGGGGTTCACCGGTAGCTGCACTGTCCTGGGCACAAGGCAGAGCAGCTTAATTGTTGCTCTTCTGTGGGCTACCAACAGTCCAGAGACTGAGAGGGAACTGGAATAGGAACCATTATGATGGCCTACGACACATCAGGATTCTCTATGAAGAGGGAAATCCTCCTCAGTATGGATCTGCTGGCTATATCACTGCGGGCTGGATATGACTCATTTTTAATTCTGACTAAAGGCCAATGCAGTCAAGCCCTAACTCTATGAGCAGAAAATGCATTTGCCTAACTCTTACCCTCTTCTTTAGAGAGAGAGAGAGAGATAAGTTTCTCCCTAGTGTAAGGTTTCCCCAATGGCTATAATATGGGAGAACAGTTTTATATAAAAGTTAGTTTAATCGTTATTGATTAAAATTCCCTGTTTTCTAAGTGACTTTGTGTTATTGGATATTTAGTTTCATATAGGAAGATAGAGATCTCTATCAACTATCTGGAATTTGGTACTGTATTCACTAAATGAAGCAAGGCAGACCAGCTAGCAGTTTAGGCAGAAAGAATGGAAATTAATTAAAATAGCACGCACACAAAAACCCTGAAGCTGGGTGCAGAGATAGGTTACTGAAACTCCATTCATAAACTGCTTTATTTTACTCATTTGCTCTATTTAAAACAAAAATTAATACAATGCAACCATATGCATTTGATTAATCAATGGCTTCTAAATCATCGGTTCATGTAAAGAGACAAGTATAGAGATAAAACTCCTTTGTTCTGGTTCAAATAAGAAATATGTTAACATGTTCTCTCTGAAATTTCTTGATTGAAACCAATAAAGGGGGTATTCTTATGCAGATCTCAGAGAACTTTGGTGAATTGCTTGAGATAAAGACTTTTTTTTAAAAAAAGCAATACATAATAGAAACTTAAAAATTCTTCTTCAAATAAGAAGCACTTATTTCCTGAATTAAGATAGCAACCATATCATATTTTGCTGGATAGTTTTGTCACAACTGATGAAGCTCTTTTCATAAATGAAAACCTCTCATGAATATTCATTTGCATTCCAAAGAGAATCTCATTATCTAATCCAAAAAAAGAATTAATGATCCTTAATAGTCTCCTCTGACACTTTGTCTTTGTCCCTTCCTCAGCTAGGAAGGTGATTTAGCATACCGGTGCTAATGCTTCTTTGACCACAGAAGTCCATTCTCTGACCACACTGCAGACCCTCATCCTGGAGTTAGCACCTTGCTTTTAGGTTATTCTTTCATACAAGGAAGAGAAACAACTTTAATTGTTTGAGATGATTGGTGTTTTGGTTGTTAGTGGTTTTTAAGTCACTATCAATGTTTTTGATAAAGTTCTCTTATCTGCACATAGGATGAAATTCACCATGGTATTATCTTTGCAAGACGCTGCATACCATTGAAACTCCATGCAGGCAGCCCTCTGTCTGCCCTGGTGCACCAGGAGGGCAGCCTTCCCCACACCAGCTTTGCATAAACCAGCATGAAAGGCTGAAATGGGGACAGCAGCATGAGAGCTCTAGTGGCCCTGGTAACCCGTGGAAGTAGAGCAAAGGGGCTGTGCTTGGTATTTCAGATCACAGGATGGAGTAGTGGCTTTCAGGGTAAGTGGATTATGCTACACTCTCATCCCTAGTCCCGGATTACAGGAGGGATTATGCCTATCACCTATACCTCACCTGCATAAAAAGTGTGGTCACTCTGGCTTTCATCTATCGCTAATGAATGAGCAGAATATTGTCTTCTAATTAGCTTCAGAGTTTTAAACTAAAACAAATCACCAAACAATGACAACAATCATGGGCTGGACAAAGTATTTCTGGAGAATAACTCATTCAAATGCATCCCCTTTTTTCAATCAATTGCCTTCAAGTGTATCATGATTTCCACTAAAAGCATTCCTTGTTCACATTAATCCAATTAATATTTTGTGTGAATGCAGTGAGTAATCAATATTTGCACTTCATTTTTTGACCATAATATAAAACAGGAAGGGCTCACTTATTCTGATGGAGAGAGAGCAAAGGAGCATTTAGGAATTTAGGTACCAAGAGACATAGGCCTAGGGAAATCTAGGACATTTAAGACTTTTCCTTATTCTCCCAAGAGCACTATTTTTCGGGTGGGTCCCACTTTAAAAAATACAAGGGGTTCCTTATTCACTGAGCAAAAGAAACAGGCAAACTGCAGCACAAAAGATGTATTTACAGGCCATTTCCCTTCTTACATTCACACAAGGTAACTATATCTGTGCGTATATACCTTAGTCCTATTCATGCAGTCACCTAAACTTGTTTATCTCATTTGATTAATTGTCTCAGTGCTCGACTTCTAGGATACTAACTCTTATTCCACATTATTTCAGTTATATCCCATGTGCATTTATTGAAATTTACTGGTCTCCTGTGACCATATATAACCTTGTGTGAAGAGACATTCACATACATTCATATGAACAAGAGCTTACTTGCATTGCAACATCTTGGAATAAAAAAAAATGTGTACATAGGCAACTGTATTTCAGTCAAAATTTGACAGTGTTAGTGGAAATATTTTTTCACTATTCACCTAACTATCATGCACCCCAAAAAAGCAGAAATTATATATTAATTCTCTCATATAAAAGTGATAGTCAATGGGCATCTTGTCATGCAGTTGGATACTACTATTGCAGAATACCTGCTGTCTGTTAGTCACCAATTACTATTATATAGTAATACCCTTACATTTTCATATACTCAAGGTAAACTTCATTTTGTATCTTTAGGCATTATCATGATGATTATGCAAAACACTGCTAGGATAATTTGCACAATGGGGGTTCAGTATTTGATGAAAGTAACTCTTATTTTTAATTATAGCATTTAAGATCATCTTATTGTCAAGTGGAATATAGCCTGGTTTATATTCATTTTGGCTTTTAGGATTCCACTGGATTTGAGAAATATCCCACCCTCCCCACTTCCCACCATCAAGATTATTTCCTAGATTTCGAGATTATCTGAGGTATACAAACTATATACTTTGTTCATATGTTATAACAATCTGATCATAACTAATCTGTTTTGGTGTAGATAAGAGATCCGAGTGAAACTTTTCAAGAATAGGATTGAACAACAAACAGACTTGTGACATTCTTTGAAAATCTTGTTGAAAATCTTGTGAATGAATGAAGTAGGCAGTTCAATTTTAGGTACGTACTATAATATGCTTCTAACTCCTGATGTATATGGTTTCCCTCTTTGTAATTGTTTCCACCTGAAGGGAAAGTCCCACAAGGAGATTAAAACAGCTACATATTCATGTCAGCAGCAGATAATTAAATTTGAAAACTTCTAATATGTTCATCAATATCATTTCTATTGTAATTAACACTTTCTATAGGTTAAGAACACTAGAGCTGAATAAAACATCTCATCTTCTTGTGATGAAACCTGCCAAACAGAATAATAAAACCATCATTACAGAAATGTTCCAGCTTCATGTTTGTACACGAATAAGCTTGATTCCTGAGCTGTAACAAAAGGTAATTGAATCCAGATGTATATATTTCAAGACTGGAAAACAGCGCTGTGTTTAATGTTTGTATCTTGTGTTGATTTTAACCATATTTGCAATTTGCAAAAACTATTTACCTGAGGGCATTATTATACACCTATAAAATGTATATTTTGAGACGATGGAGCTGCAAACAACAATTGCATCTGGGACAAGGCATTTGAGGACACACACATCCATTATGAGGACACCTGGAAATCTGCAAAAATCTATGTAAAATAGATAAGCAGACCAACTGGGATGCCTAGTTCCCCCAAGAAGACTGATATACCTATCTTTCTTTCATGATACCAAATGCCATCTTTGTATAACTACACCTTTTGGATATAGAACTGGAGATCTCCGCCAGTATCTCTACAGTATCTTTTTTCTGAAGGCTTCCTATGCCCTATGGATGATCTGTTTCAGCAGGAATGAGAAATAATATGTAATGCTACTTAATATCTCCACATTTTAAAAACTGATTTCTCCCCCTTTATTGAACACTTCTTTATCCGTGTAAGAACATTATTAAATCAATGTTCATTGCCAATATTTATTAATAATAATGTAATTAAAATATATATTTGTGCTTCTTTGTCTCAAAATATAAAGTAAATAATAAAGAGGTAGCACTGTTTATAGAATATTATTTGATCTGTTGTATTGATTAGCCTGGCCAGAAGTCCTGAGAATCCTACAGCATGTTAACATAGCTCAAGGAGAGCAAATTTGCAATGAATGATAATTTTTACTGAAATAAATTAGTGTCTTTTCTAATTAGGAATTAGCCTTCTGTTCAGATTTCAGTAGAGTAACACATTCAGTCCTGGTTAGAGCACTAGGTGGGTTGTAAGGGTAAAAGAAAACTGGTGGACAAAGCAAAAAGAGAGGTCAGAGTGTGATCACCACACTTGTTTGATTCTCACATAATTCAAACAAAGAAATCGCCACCAAGATGTTATCCAGATACACATTTTACAATACTTTACACCGGGGTGCCCCAAATTTGCCCACCTAAAAGGACTACATTGGCATTTCTTCTGAAGTTCAAGGTCAGCCTCCCTGATCTTAGCATCTAATATCACAAACTACATTGCCACATTAAACAGTTAAGCGGGCAGGTAGAAACTTTCCCATTTTATGGACTTTGTGAACCTCTAACAAAGGATCACAGAGCACATGCCTATAGCACACATATACAGTAAGCTTTTATTTCAAAACAGTTAGTGTTATGAAAAGTATTAGATTGACAGTCTTGGCAGACAGAGGGGTAGCCCTAAAGCAGGATAAGACAACAGGTAACCCTGTTGCTCTGACTACACTCCGGGAATCACTAAATTCTGCTAGGTCAGAGCAATGGGCAAAAAACTATGCAGAGCCTAGATTTCACTTGCTCAAAAAGGAAAGCCTGGAGGCATTTCCATAAACTTCATGGTGCTAACACTCCCCAAAGCAAAGAGCCACATATCACAGCCAATGCCATTGCCATCCAATAGAGCCGGAACTCTAATGCACAAAAAGAGCAGTAATTCAATTAAAAAAAACAAACAGATTTATCAGACACATAGATTAAAATGATTTATTGGGGAAGAGTTCAGATGGGCTCTGTAAAGGAAAATCATCCCTTGTCAATCTATTAGAATTCTTTGAGGGGGTCAACAAACGTGTACAAGGGTGATCCAGTGCATATAGCATACTTGGACTTTCAGAAAGCCTTTGACAAGGTCCCTCACCAAAGACTCTTAAGTACAGTAAAGAGTCATGGGATAAGGAGGAAGGTCCTCTCATGTATCAGTAACTGGTTAAAAGAAAAGGAAACAAAGGGTAGGATTAAATTGTCAGTTTTCAGATTGAGAGAGGTAAATAGTGGTGTCCTCTAGAGACATGTACTGGGACCAACATGTTCATAAATGATCTGGAAAAGGGGAAAAAACATTGAGGTAGCAAAATTGGCAGATGATACAAAAAATCAATCAAGATAGCTAAGTCCAAAGCAGATTGTGAAGAGTTACAAAGGGATCTCACAAAGCTGGATGACTGGGCAACAAAATGGCAGATGACATTCACAATGTTGACAAATGCAAAGTAATGCACATTGAAAAACATAATTCCAAGTGTATACATAAAATGATGGGGTCAAAATTAGCTGTTACCACTCAAGAAAGATCTTGGAGTCATGGTGGACAGTTCTCTGATAACATTTGCTCAATGTGCAGCAGCAGTCAAAAAAGCTAACAATGTTAGGAATCATTAGGAAAGATATAGCTAAGGTGGCAAAAAATATCATAAGGCCACTATATAAATCCATGGTTTGCTCATACCTTGAATACTGTGTTCAGTTCTGGCCACCCCATCTCAAAAAGGGTATTAGAGTTGGAAAAGGTAGAGAGAAGGACAATAACAACTATTGAGGGTATAGAACAGACTCCATATGTGGAGAGATTTAAAAAAATTGGGGCTGTTCAGCTTGGAAAAGAGCCAACTACGGGGAGATATGATAGAGATATATAAAATCACGAATGG
Source organism: Mauremys mutica (assembly GCF_020497125.1). Classification (NCBI taxonomy): domain Eukaryota; kingdom Metazoa; phylum Chordata; order Testudines; family Geoemydidae; genus Mauremys; species Mauremys mutica. The sequence goes on along the minus strand of NC_059072.1, from coordinate 185,120,192 downwards.
TGTGGAGACAGTGAATAAGGAAATGTGAAAGAATATACAACACAAGAACCACCACTCAATGAAATTAATAGGCAGCAGGTTTAAAACAAACAAAAGAAAGTACTTTTTCCACACAACACACATTCATCCTATGGAACTTGTTCCCAGGGATGTTGTGAAGGCCAAAATGGTGTTCAAAAAAGAATTATATAAATTCATGGAGGACAGGTCCATCAAAGGCTAGTAGCCAAAATGGTCAGGGATGCAACCCCATGTTCTGGGTGTCCTTGGCCTCTAACTGACAGAAGCTGGGAATATCACTTGATGATTGCCTGTTCTGTTCATCCCCTCTGAAGCACCTGACAAGATACTGGGCTACATGGACCCAGTATGGCTGTTCTTATCACAAAAGGAAAGTGAGGGAGCAATGAAGCTATTTTTTAATCTGACTGCCGAGCAGCATCAACTATCAAAGCTATTCAGTAGAGAAGTGGACAAGGGCATAACAATCAAATTTGGCAAGGCTGCAGGCCAAGATGACATCTTTCCAGATTTTCTGAAAAATCTAGGTCTACATAACCATGACCAACATGCATGCCCTTGGCCAAACACTCAAGGTATGGCAACAGGCAAAGGTCACCACCATCCTGAAACTGGGGAAAGCAGCCAACAATCCAAAAAAACTACTACATGATGTTACTATGTGTAATGTACAAACTCTTTGAACAGACCAGCAAACGTACAAGAATCCATCTTGGCCCTATCACTCTTTAATATTTATAACAGGCAGCAAGTTAATGGGGGGAGGGATAGCTCAGTGGTTTGAGCATTGGCCTGCTAAACCCAGGGTTGTGAGTTCAATCCTTGAGGGGGCCACTTAGGGATCTGGGGCAAAAATTGGTCCTGCTAGTGAAGGTAGGGGGCTGGACTTGATGACCTTTCAAGGTCCCTTCCAGTTCTAGGAGATTGGTATATCTCCAATTATTATTATTAGATATAACAACAACATGCCATTGACCCAGTCACAGACATTTGGATATGCAGAGGTTTATCTCATGCTTACCATTCAAGGAAGCATTTTCATCCAACTAGAACGCATCCTCACAGAAGATCTGAAAAAACTGGAGGAATGCTAGTGGTTATGGTGACTTCAATCAAAACCCTGAAAAAACCAGCTGTTTCCACATTCCACCTGAGCAACCACCATGCAAAAAAGCACTTTCATGCCATCTTTTGCAACATCAAACATAGGCACGAGGATTTCCCAAAATAATTCAAAGTGGTTCTGGATTGCAACCTCAAATATTGAAAACATTTAACAAAGACCACTGCTAATATAAAGCCTAGGAATAATATAATCCACAAACTAGTGGTACCAGTTGGGGATCAAACGCTAACTCCTTGTGGACAGCCACCTTGGCCCTCATGTCTCAGCAATTGAATATTGTACACTAGTATGGGCAGATAGGGTACTTACACTATGGCCTGGTCTACACTACACAGTTAGGCAGCTTACATCGACCTAGTTATGTCAGTATAACATAGGCGGCAGGTTATATACACCTGCGGTGCCCGGGCTCCAGGAATATTCAGGGGCTGGGTGCCCTGCTCCAGCAATATTTGGAGCTGGGTCTCTCCCCTGGCCCTGCCTGGATCAGGCCCCAGCCCCCGCAGGTCTCCCTCCCCCCCGCCCCACCGCGTCCCTGCCTGGAGCAAGTCCCAGCCCCAACCTGCCACCCCCCCGCGTGTCCCCTCCCCCCGCCGTGCCGCGTCCCTGCCTGACAAAAAGCAGCCACGCCTCTCCCCTGCCTGCTCCCGGCAGAACGGCTGTCTGCTGCCCCAGGGTCCTAGTGCCTGCCCTCCACTAATGGTAAGGCAGGCTGCCCTTACCCTGAGCCTCTCCAACGCCCCAAACCCTCATCCCCAGCCAGAGCCCTCATCTCCCTGCACCCTAATCCTCATCCCCAGCCCTGAGCCCCCCCGCATCATGAACCCCTCATCCCCCCGCACCCTAATCCTCAGCCCCAACCCTGAGCCCCCCCGCATCATGAACCCTTCATCCCCCAGCCCCAGCCAGAACCCTCATCCCCTTGCACCTTAATCCTCTGCCCCAGCCCTGAGCACCCCCGCGCAACATGAACCCCTCATCCCCCTGCACCCTAATCCTCATCCCCAGCCAGAGCCCTCATCCCCCCGCACCCTAATCCTCATCCCCAACCCTGAGCCCCCCCGCATCATGAACCCTTCATCCCCCAGCCCCAGCCCTCATCCCCTTGCACCTTAATCCTCTGCCCCAGCCCTGAGCACCCCCGCGCAACATGAACCCCTCATCCCCCTGCACCCTAATCCTCATCCCCAGCCAGATCCCTCATCCCCCCGCACCCTAATCCTCATCCCCAGCCCTGAGCGCCCCTGCATCATGAACCCCTCATCCCCCTGCATGGGCAGCTGCCTGCCACTCCCAGTTGGGAGCTGAGAGCCCAGGGAGCAGCTGGGTTTCCGGTGTGGAGCTGCATACAGCTGAGAGCCCTGGCTCTCAGCCCCACACACTACCTCTCTTCAGTAGGTGGAAGCGCACTGACAGAAGGAGGGTAGTGTGGACATTACTGCAGTAATTACTGCAGTGGCTGTAAGACAACCTAACATAGGTCAACTTAAGTCTGTAGGTGGATATGCCCTACTTGTCAATGGGCAACTGAACACTATGGGAATTTTCACAGAAGTGCTGAAGTTAACACTCATAATCTGGCTCCCATCAGTTTTTACCAGCATTACAAACTGGAACACTATGAGAATACGACCAGGCAATGAACCCAGACTTACACATCTACAAAGGGCTACAAATCCCTCCCGCAAGATGCCACCTTAAGTCCAGGACCCATTCTGGTTAGCATCTTTTAAATCTTTTAAAGCATCGGGACTAACATCTAAAAGAAAAAATGGTGGAGGCTGTGAGAAATAGTTGGGTCAAGGATCAAAACCCGATCACGGATCCTACAGACCAGCCACCTGACTTCAACCTGACATATAAGATATGGATCAGAGTGAACCACATCAAAACCTCACATAGGCATTGCAATTACCCACAACACAAACGGAAAATAAAGGCCAGCCCAATATGTGAATGTGGAGAAGAAATTCAAACCATGGAACATCTAGTGAACTGCTACACTCTAAGATCCTTCTCCAGAGGGACAGCCTTAATTCATTCCATGTCACTGGAAGCCACATAGTGAAGGACAAGCTGGACGACAACCTTTAATGTTATTTTTCAAGTTGCCTTATGAAAAGAGACAATAATTGTGTGTTGAAGGTGGCATTGTGTCCTATACATTCTCTATGGTCTCATGAGTTGGGGAAGGAGGACTCTCGGGGGAAGGGTCAAAGGTGCAACCAAAAAATAGGGGGATCATTGGAGTCTTCTTTTACCCTAGAGTTTGTGCCCCTCCTCTAGCCTCTGTCATTCCCAAGTTCCCCTTTGTGTCTCTCCTACCTGTCTCCAGAGTTTTCTTCTACATGCCCCACCTTCTCCTACCCCCAATTCCCCCATTTCTATTTTTGATTTGAGGAGGGAAGTTGCTGCTAGAGCTGCTGCTGCTCCTCCTCCTCAGAGGAAAAACTGTCTTCACTTCTCAGGGCTAGTCTACACTTACCAGCCAGGTCGACACGGTGAGTTCGACTTCTCGGAGTTCGAACTATCGCGTCTAATCTGGACGCGATAGTTCGAACTCCGGAAGCGCCGCGGTCAACTCCGGTACTCCACCACTGCAAAAGGCGGTGGCGGAGTCGACCTTGGAGCCGCGGACTTCGATTCCGCGGCGTCTGGACGGGTGAGTAGTTCGAATTAGGGTACTTCGAATTCAGCTACGCTATTCACGTAGCTGAACTTGCGTACCCTAGTTCGACCCCCGTCCTTAGTGTAGACCTGCCCTCAGTGCTGGACTGAGAGCCACACTTTCAGTTCTCATCCCATTCTCAGATACAGGGAGCCAACTCACAAGAGACCAAGGCAAAAACCTCAGCAACAGTCTCCTTTCATCCCAGCACAGAGACACAGCACCAGTAGCTGCTTCCTACCCAATTGGCCAAACAAACAGTTGTTTGGCAGCTGATGGGGTGGGGGGTAGCTGAAGTTTCTGCACTTAGAAGCAACAAGCAGTGCTCTCTGCTGGGTCACAACTGTGAGGAGGAAAGGGGAAAGACATTATCATTGTCCTATGAGACTAAAAGTTGTGCAGTAGAAGTTACCCAGCTTCCACCAATGGTTGTCCATTAGGAGGCAAAGCACATGCCACCCTTTGAAGTCACAGAAAACTCCTGAATTTTTCAGAATTATTTTTGCCTTTATGTGGCAATAATCCATGCAGAGGAGAGTGATTCCTAAGTTAGGCCTTGATCCATTCCAGTCTATTTAAAGCCATTGGTAGCAGTAATACATAGTACAATGTAAAAGATACAGAAAAATAAAGCAGAAATATTTTAACCCCAGTCTACGCCTTCTAATATCCTCCCACAAGTTGTCACTCACAAGCAGGGCTGAAAGAAAGCATTTCCTAGAGCTGTATCAAAATCAGATGAAAGATGCTCCATGCTAAACTTCATCTCCACAAACTCACCCAAACTGGAAATGATTTTCCGTTAAAAAAGCTATGACACCAGTTTGTTAAACATGCAGTACAGCAAATCACACGTCTCTGCTTAAGGCCTATAGTACTCACATTAAGGAAGGAAAATAAATTATATTTTACTTATATTTATATTTTAGTTATATCCACCCTCACCAATTATAAACTACAAGTAGTAATTGTGTCAAGGCACAAAAAATGAAAACTCTTAATTTATACTTCTACCGTAAAAGAGGTTTACAACCCAGTGACTGTAACTTTGAGTGGTCTTTCGAGTGGAAAAAAAAAAAAAGCTTCTTACGACTATATTTCCCCTTTCACTCATGTTAAGTAGTAAATACAACAATAGGATTATTTCTGGAGTAAGGTATTTAAACAACTTCAATGGGAGCAGATCTGGGCATGTAAAGACAAGATATTTTTGCCTCTTCACAAAATTTTCACTGTTTCACATTGGTTTTTCAAGCAGCCCCATAGAGGATCACAGGCCAAATCTGGCAGCATGTTTTACACTAGCTCTTACCCGATTTCCTATAATTATATATACACCTCTACCCTGATATAACGCTGTCCTTGGGAGCCAAAAAATCTTACCGCGTTATAGGTGAAACCGCGTTATATCGAACTCGCTTTGATCCACCAGAGTGCGCAGCCCCGCCCCCACCCCCAGAGCGCTGCTTTACTGTGTTATATCCGAATTCGTGTTATATCAGGTAGCATTATATCAGGGTAAAGGTGTATTTTTAAAATGGACAGAAGTATAACTGAATTAATGAAAAGCAATTCATTATGTATCCTTAATAACATTCTCAACAATATCCAAGGTCTAAACTTCTAACCACCACCACCACCAAAATTATGCCTTTACTTCTACCATAGAAATAATGTGCCTTTAACAAAACAGTGAAAAGAATGAAACTTATTTTCTGAAAAGTTCACAAAACAAACATGCTTTATATTTCTAAGTTCCTTTTTCCACTCTGCACACAGGCAGAGAGGAATAATTTTGAAATGATTAAGTTCATTTTACTGTGAAGCACCATTGAATACCGTTTGTTAAGTGGAAAAAAATGCCATTGAACGCTGGACTCCAAACTCTCTAATCCAATGCTAGAGGCACATGGAAATGCACACAGATATTGTGGCATATTTATATATTTAGACATTTCAAGTTGAAAAGAGCAGTTTCACAGTAATGTGATATCCTAGCTTAAATAGCCTCATTAAAACAACTCCGTGTGTGGTTTCTGGCCTTTTTTTTTTTCCGTTAAACTGTCATAAATACACAGATCACCTTAATCCATCTGTTTTTATTCAAACACCTGCACTGGTGCATATTCATAAAGCTTTTTCTATCACATCTTGCATTCTCCAGCTTGTTCTTATTAAAGGTCTTCTGGAAGATTTTCTTCTTTCCGCTCCCTCCCCTTAGTAGTTAATTAAAATACTTCCATTGAGATGCACAACATGGACCCACTAAATAGTGTCAGGCACTGTGACACCCAGCGCCTCTGCAATTGGGTAACTGGTTATTGCAATGCTGCTCTTTTCATAATAGTTCTTGTTCATATTGTGATTCAGCAGAACTGCTGAGGCATCAATTAGTGCCTGGTTTCTAAAAGCTTTCATAATTTATGTTTAAAGTGCCATGTCCAACTACAAAGCTCTGCAGTCCCATAATCTACAAAATAAAATTTGGGGCTCAATTTCCATTTACCTAAACCACTACTGTAATGAAGATGTGTCTGCTGAAGACATCTGTTACAACTCAGTAACCTCTAATTTTAATGGCAAATAATAGAGTTCAGCACCACAAGATTAGGGGTTATGGGCTAGGTCTTCTAACTAGTTTGGCTTCCTTGTAGAAATGTTCTGCCAGCCAGCTTAATTTATGCATCTGAGAGTCCCAACGACTTGATAGTTTTTTTCCTCCCCCTGGCCGCCTCCCCAAAATAAAGCAATTCTGTCTTAACACTTTGCTCCATTGCATTGTTGAGCCTATGTCAGTGTCTTCTTTGATGGGGTTGACAATAATATTATTTCTTTTCACTAAAATACATGCTAAATGAAGGGAAATCAAGAGCTAATTACATGGTTGAATACATGAGCTCTGCCGGAGAGGAGGTGGGGTTGCAGAAATCTGTCTATTTCAGTCTGTTTTTTTTTTTTTAAATTGCATCCCTGGTTTTAAAACTTTGACCTTGCAAACTCCAGGCCTGATTCTCAGTTATGCTAAGACTCCCTTACACCACTCTGGCAGAGTAGAGGAGTCATAAAGTGCATGTAAATTACAACATGGAATACAAATATTAGAGAAGATGCCTCTGGGAAAAAAAACCTGACATCTTCATCATTTGTAATAATCATATCTTTAGGGCTTTTTAAACCACAGATCCAAATACCTGAATTCCTTTGTTAATAGTAATTATGATTCTACTGAGGTCTAAGTATTTTAGGAAAGTTTACAGATTTGAAAATACCAATGGAAATCCTGTGTTAAAAGGGATATTTTCACTTCATTCATCCTTTAACAAAAAAGCAACCCATCCAATAAATAACCAAATAGAATTACAATCTTGTAGGACATGCATGAACAAAGCTATAGAGAACTATTCGCCAGAGATTCAAATGCTATTGAATAAGCCTCCATAAAGCAGACCTACAAAATCTGGGCAGGTAGCTCCATCAACATCAGCCTGTCCCATTTGATAGACAAGTAGTGGGGTGGTTGTAGCCGCAGGAAGAAAAGAGATCAGGTAGCATACAGATTTGCTGCCTGATGGCATGGAGCTCTGAGAGGTACTTCTTGGCTTCTGTGTTTTGAAGGAGAAGAGAGGAGGGCACAGGTTAGGCATGTTGGACCCAATCCAAAGTCCACTGAAGTCAATGGAAAACTCCCATTGATACAATGGGCTTCAGATCAAGTCCTTATTACTGATAAAAAGACGGCGCGCACGGATGTGGGGGGGGGTCATGACGTTATCAGAAAATTTCTACATTTTAAAACTAGAAATATCAAAAGAACATCATCAGTGTGCCTTCTCTGGGAATCTTAACATCGCCCTCTCCGCTTTGCTTTTCCTCACCCTCAGAGGAACCCCAGTACATCCTCCTCTTTCCACAGGCCATTTGCTTTTCCATAGAACCAGGGAAGGTGGAGTCATTCAAAGAGTGATGTGAGGTAATTTCTCTCCCTGAGGGCTGAATATGCAGCATCTGGAATGCTTTCACCCCAGAAAGTGAAGGAACATGGTTAGCACAGCTAGATTCCTGTGCCTATTGCCAGTCCCGTCTAAATATTGCTTGTCCTGATCATTTAAAAAACCAATAGATCTTATTCATACTATAACGAGACAGCAAACAAACCATCTTCTACACTGATGGAAGAAAGATTAGGGAGAACATAGTAATTACATCATTTTGGTATTGCTAATAATAATAATAATAATAATAATATTTTACATATATATTGTACCTATCATCCCCAAGTGCCATGCAAACTGTCTACAGTACATACGGCAGCTCTGTAAGTCCACCAGTGCTGGGGCATAGGGTGGCAGCAAGTCAAAACAGTGACAGGGAAGGAGGGAACATATTTCATCAGAAACACTATCCTTAGCAAAAAGGAGCTATTTTTAGTGCCTACACACAAGCAGGCAGCACCCACAAAGTAAAACTACATGGTCGTAAATTCATCGGCCTCACAAAAATGAAGGGATTCAGATCAAAGGCTCAAGAGACAGCAAGTCAGAGGCTATTAAGCCGCCACCCCCCCAGCTGTCACTCAGGAATAGTGTTTTCACTATACTATGGTTCTGATTCTGCACTTGCTCACAGCTTGGATGATCATTCACATCTGTGCAAAATGAGTGGAAACTGAGCATTAAACATTCCCATTCTGCTTTAGTAGCGCTTCACTACGGCTACCGAATGTGCTATACAGGTGAGAAACAGGCCCCCTGCTTTCAAAATACTTTGGCAAATACAAGAGAGATTTAGGACCAGAGAATCACAGCCCTTATTCAGCAGTGAAGGGAAATAAGGTCCCTCACATTCACCTGCTCAGATTGAGATTCCAGCCACAGCAGAGAAAGCAGAGGCTGCTCACCTGTTACACCCTCCTGCAAGTATATGGCTGAGAGACAGAAAAGAACAAGGAGTTGGGGGGAGCTCTGGTGGTTAAGCTCCTCCTACCTTATTCATCGGTCAGAGCAGCTGGCCAGGTGCACAAAGAGTAAGGAGAGTAAACTGCTTTGCCAGAAAAGGTGAAGTAGTTCACTTCCTCTGCAGTTCAAGGGGATCTTAAGGGAGGAAATATGAGTGATTCACAGTTTGTTCTCTGGCCTGCTCCTGGGATTAAGCAACTATAAACTGTCCTTTACTCAGAATATGGTGTAAAGTTACAGCCGAGCCCCAACCTGATTTGCGGGATTATTTTTGTTTATTGTTCAATTGCTTGTATTAACTAGATCTACTGTTTTTATCTTTTCTCAAGGCCCTAATCAATCCCCACTTTGATTTTTCCATTGACTTAATGATGTTCTCAGGCTATAACAGTTGCAGAGCTTTTTATAAACATAGGAAAGATTGGTCACCAAGAAAATTTTTTTGCTCTCACAACTCAATTTATGATACACTGATTAATCAATCATCAGAGAGATTAAAGGTCATCTATATAAAATAAACTGTGTTTTGCTGCAGCAAATCATGGTTTTGAGATTTATTGGCAAAGGCTGTAAATTGTCAGTCATGTTATTACACAAATAAATCAGATAGTTACTGAAAATTGATTAGCTCATTCCAATTTTTAGGAACAAATTGTTGCTCTAACCAATTTTTCTCTCTCCTTGGACAAAATGATGGCTCTGTAGTCCAAGTGAATGATTGTATGAGTATCCAAGGCCACAGTTACTGCTTTATGTTGCTTTCATGAACATCAATGTTCTTTGAGAGCTATTCACCACAATTTGCCTTTACATGAACACTCCAGTAGTTTCGCTCCCACCTTGAGCAGATGGAAGGCTATGGTAGTTGTTATATTGAAACTAATATTTTCAGAGCATAATGACAAGCTATTTCTTCTGTTAGAATGATGGAACCATGTTAGAACAAATGCACAATTAACAGCTTAGACTGGCTTCCTAAAGATTTCATAACAAATGTAAAAAAATGTTGTAATGTAAATTCCCAGGAAAGGAAAAAAAATTCTAGTTAAAGGGTGGGTTTAATGTTGTGAATATGCATCGATAACTTAAGATGATGGGAGGGATTAAAAGAATGTTGTGGTATTAAAAAAGACAATGTCTGACAGTCAGGCCCTTCAAAGTTGAGGTTACAATTAATTCTTTTTCCTATCCAAAACAATAGTAGAATGTATGGAATTGCAAATTAAAGGCATCCCACACCCCTCTAATGTCCTCCTATTCCTGACACTGTGCACGAGACCCATAAATTCCATATCTAAGAGAAACACCCACAATGTCACAGTCAGTGGACATTGTAATCCCAAGAAACCCTATAAATTCTGCTAGGAATCCCAGTGTCAGGGATTATACACTACACGTCAGCATTTCTTACTTTTTGTTTCATATCTTTTTTAAAAATCCATTTTCATTTATTGATTTACATATATCATGCAACACTCTGTGTGTGTGTGTGTGTGTGTGTGTGTGTGTGTGTGTGTGAGTCTGAGTGAGTGAGTGAGTGGCTGAGAGAGAGAGAGAGAAACACTTGTAAGTTTACACGAGGTTAAAAATGTCTGCAGCCACAGAGGACCTAACTGCTACTGTGAGTAAAGGTATTTGTATCATTTCCATTGCTTCAATGAGGGAAAAATATTAGGAAGGTGGGATGGGAATTGGGGATATCTAGTTTTTAACATGTATTTCATATAAAAAACTGAATTTTATTAGTAGTGATAAACCCCTTCCCTGAGAAATGTAGAGTATAAGGCTCTGATCACACAAAGGGATCTGAAAGTGCAGACTCATGATCTCCCATGGCATCCTGTTGACTCAAATTATCAGTCACTTCTATAAACAAAATAATGATTAGTGAAGAGGCAGCCAAGCATAGAGTGCTGATTTCCATTTGGATGAGGTCTTCCTTATTTGTGGATCAGATGACTCTTAGCAACTTTGAATCCCGTAAAGAGCTCATTCACAATAAGAATGAAATGAAAATGAAGTTCATGGTCTTCCTCCCAGTTCAACTGCCTGATGCATGTAGGAATAAAGATGGAGGCATGCACTCATATTATCTCACATCTAGCTATTATTGTCTCTGAGGTAGCTAGGGCAGCAATGCTATGTCTATCAGTGCTCATTTTTCTGCTACCGCATCAAGCTGTGTATTGGTGAGGTGCAGTGGTATCAATATATATCATCTGAACATACACCTCAATAGCACTCCAGTCAACACAGATATGGTGGCTAGCAGAATTATTTATACTTAGGTTTGGAAGGATTAGATTTTTGTTGGTAAAATTTGGTTTCACCATACACACACAAACAAAAATATTCCCATCAAATGTACAAAGTAAGAAAAATGCTGCTTGAGAACTTTAGTAGAGTTTGATTTAAGGATATTTATTTTGTATATTAGAAGTGGGATGTTGACAATGTGTTTTAAAGGTTACAAAGCTTCAACTTTTCAAATTCAATGTCTGTCAGATAATTGTCTGATACCATCCTTCCCCAGAATGTCCAGCAACTGAAAAATTAAATTTATAAAAATTGAAAAAGATGCTTAAAAACAAACATTGATATTATCCGTCAAAATCATAAAAAAATAAAAATCAAATTCAGCAAAGACTTAATACTGTGGTAAAGCAGCTGCATTGTTAGTGTAGATTGCAGGCCTGGTTGTCAAGTCTTCTAAAGCTATGTAGACACTACAGCTTAACTCAGTATAAATTATGACACCTAGATGTGAATAAGCCACCCCCAAGCAACATAAATTACACTGACCTAAGCACCAGGATGGACAGCGCTATGTCGATGAAGAGCTTCTCCTGCTGACACAGCTACCACCACTCGTGGGGGCCAGAGTAATTAAGTCAATGGGAGAGCTCTCTCCCATCAGATTAGAGCGTTTGCACTAGCAGTGCTACAGCGGTGCAGTTGAGCCTCTATAGGTTCTGTAGCATAGCCGTAGCCTCAATCTTCTTTGCACTGATCCTTTAGTGCAAGGATTTAAACCTGGTAAAGATGAAGGGACATGATAACAGCTCCTACACCTGCCTACAGATGCTGTCCGGGTATGCCATGACTCTCCTGAATTCAGGTATGGTTCCTGTCCAGCGTGAGTAGCTGATCATAGAATAAACTAACCTGAAAACAAATGGTTAATGCAGACTCTGATCTGTCAGACCCAAGAAATAGGGAGCACAAAGATGACTAAAATGCTATGTTTTCCCCTCTGCTCTTGCACCAAACATAGTTCAGAGAAACCAGGGAATCTGGGCCATGGTGGTGGAGTCACAGTAATTTTAGAAGTGGATATACTGGGCATTGTGTGCAGCACATTGCAGCTTTTTGTAGCCATAACACATTGGTAGATCTCAGTAGTTTGTTTTTTTTAGGCAGTAATGCTTTAAGGAAGTGATAGGAGGGACCAGAATGCTGTTTTTTTCTACAAATACAGAAAGAAAGCATGAGTTGGTAGGACTCTAATATGTACTTGCCTGTTAACATCAATTATTGGAAATTAGAGGTACCAGGTGGGTTAGGCAATATCCTTTTTGACCAACTTCTGCTGATGAAAGAGAAGTTTTTGAGCTTACACAGAGCTGATTGGCAATGTTGTTTACTTGTTACAATACTTTTTTTTTCCAGTAATGTTATCCTTTGAAGAAAATAGTGCACCAGAAGTGTCAATTAATCTGTTTAGGAGCCGATCATGTAAACACTTGTACATGGGAATAACTTTACATACATAAGTAGTTCCATTGACTTTTCTTTTCTTTGCATGACTTCTCCACTCAGTACATTTATTCCCATGCACACTCTGTGCCAGATCCGCAGCTGATGTTAGTCGCCATAACTCCATTAATCTCAATAAACTCATCCAGTGCAATGGAGCTATGCTGATTTACACCAGCAGAGGATCTGGCCCTGTAAATGTTTGCAGGATCGAGCCCTTAGCTAGAAAAAGCATGTGTATGTGTAGTGGGGGTAGGGGATATTTATTGGACCCTGAATTATATCTGAAATAAAAGTTTGTCAAAAGTTTCAGTTTCAGAAATAGCATCTGAAACATCTAAAATCTTTATAAATGTTTTAAAAGCTTTCACGAAGCCAAAAAGATCTCTGTGGGTTCATCCATCCCTGTTCTGAAGTTCCCTGTGGGCACACTACTTCATAGGCACTATTTTAATGTTAAAAAGCTGTATTGTTATTAACTCTTGCACCAAACACTTGCTCTAGTTATATTATAATGAATCCTCTTTTACAGAAGCCAGCTGGGTAAAATCGCTATAGAACTGTAACAAACAAAATATGCCATCAAGTTAATTTTCAAAGTTGTTTCTTCTGATAAATCTGGTATGATCCCTATAATATTCTTTCAAGTAGCACCAAGCCGAGTTATTGGCCTCTTCTTTTCAAACTTTTTTTTCCTTCTCTTTTTCTTGTTTTGCCTTGGGGCCTCTGAATCCTGGTGAGCACACAAGAGTACTGAGAATCTGCACTATTTTGGCTTTTTCCATCTTTAGCCATCTACAGGGTTGCCACTAAAAATATTCTGAAATAAGTTTGAAAATTCAAAGCTTGGGACCAAATCCTGCTCCCGTTGAAGTCAACGGCCAATTTTCCCATTGCATAGATTCAGTGGAGAGACATTCCTCATAATAAAGTTACCAAATGAGCTCTTCATTTGAATTCAAAACCACCATATAATGATCCAAAATACTCATTCTATTGTCAGCTATGTGTTATAGCCTATCGTCTTAAAATAAGCTAAAGCCCATCTGTAATTTACCTCAAAAAAAGTTTGTCAGTTTAAAGAAAAATATTTTCATTCCTTTTGTGCTGTATGTTTCTAATACTGCATTAAGCTGTTAAAGGAGACATTACAACCTTCCTTAGAGTTTCTTCTTGGTGGCATTGCCACCACCGAGGTTTTATTATGCAAATTATTGCAATCTGGTTAGCTCCTTCCATCTCTTTTCTTAACAAAAGGGGTCTGCAAGTGCTAATCAAAATGTTGCAATTTACATATTAATGAAGTTTTCATAATGACATTTGCTTCATATGCAGTGTGAATGGAGACTTTTTACTCTTCCTGTGAGCAAGCAACCACTATTTTGAGCTGTATGAAGTAGCTGAGATACATTTTAAAACCAACCAGCAAGTGTAATATTGTTACACATTTTTAAAACCATGATAGTGATACACCGCAGCATTTGAAGTTAAAACATAACATCACTGTTGCCCATGGACTCATTGTTAGCATACACACTCCCTTCAAGCGGTTTGTTGCAATCATACTGTAAAATGCTAACAGCACATTTTCTGTTGAGGATGCTGAGCATAACTGAGTAGTTAATCATTTTCAGGTAAAGAAAAAAAACTCTATTATGAAGTGTTGAAAGGCAAATATTGTTTTATCTGTACAAATACAGTTTCACAAAAGCTGATCACTTCTTAGGTGAAATGTTTACACTTCGTGCCATTTTCCTTTTTGATACTATATTTTTAAATACAAGACAGACTGGGTACAATATCAGAAGTTCATAGATTTTAAGGCCATAAGGGATCATTGTAATCATCTATCCTGACCTCTCATGTAACACAGGTTATTGAACTTTCCTGAATTCCTGCTTCAAGTCCGATAGCTGTGGTTAAACTAGAGCACCTTTTCAGAAAAAAAAAATCCAGTCTTGATTTAAAGCTTTCCAGTGATGAAGCCGCCACTAGAATCCCTGCTAAGTTGTTCAAGTGGTTAATTGCCCTCATAATTAAAATTTTGTGCCTCATATCCAGTCTGAATTTGTCAAGCTTCCACTTCCAGCCATTAGCTCTTGTTATTCCTTTGCTGCAATTTAAGCCCATTGCTTCTTGAGGCTAGGACAAGAAGCAATGGGCTTAAATTGCCGCAAGGGCAGTTTAGGTTGGACGTTAGGAAAAACTGTGTGTCAGGGTGGTTAGGCACTGGAATATATTGCCTAGGGAGTTTGTGGAGTCTCCATCATTGGGGATTTTTAAGAACAGGTTAGACAAACACATGTCTGAGATGGTCTAGAGAATATTTAGTCCTGCCTTGAGTGCAAGGGACTGGACTTGATGACCTCCTGAGGTCCCTTCTGTTCCTACAATTCTATGATTAAAGAGTCTTCTGTTCCCCAACTATTACTTATAGTATCTGTTCAAGTCACCTCCTAACCTTCTTTTTAAATAACTAAATAGATTGAGCTCACTGATTCTCATTATAAGGCACATTTTCCAATCCTTTATTCATTCTCATTGCTCTTCTCTGACCTTCTCCAACTTATCAATACCCTTCATGAAGCATGAACACAGGGACTGAACACAGCGTTCCAGTAGAAGTAGCAACAGTGCCAGGTGTGTAAATAATATAACCTCCCTACTCCTATTCAACATTCCCCTGCCTATACATCCAAAGATCAGATTAGTCCTTTTGGACACAACTTCAGACTGGGAATTCGCGTTCAGCTGATTATCCACCATGCACCCACAGAAGAGAGTTACTGCCTCCCAGGATAAAGTCCCCCATCCTGTAAACATGGCCTACATTTTTGTTCCTAAATTAATGAGTTTACATTTGCCTGAATCAAAAGGTATATTATTTGATTGTGGCCAGTTTACTGATCGATCCAGATCACTCTGCATAAGTGACTTATCTTTACCCCTATCTTTGTGTCATCTGAAAACTTAAACCTAAAGTCATTATTCATATTCTTCCAGGTCATTGATAAAAATATTAAATAGCGCTGGCCCAAGAACCAATCCTTACAGACCCCACTAGGAATGATGATTTCTGATGATTCCCCATTTACATTTGCATTTTGAGCCCTATCCATCTAACGTGTGCCATTTAAGGTTGATTTTGTATCGTTCTAGTTCCTTAATCAAAATGCTGTGTTAAATGCCCCACAATATACTTAGACTTCTATAATCAACACTCTTATCTTTTTAGTTATGTGAACAATTCTTTATTGTCAAAATGAGGTCTAACAGAGACATCTCCCATGTTGGATTGCGCTGGGAGCTAGCAGATAGGTAGCACTCTGATCACTCTGGCACCAATTGGTTCCCCCAGAACAGTCTAATTGAGGGATAGGCTAATTAGGTAATCAGGATGGATGAGCTAAAAGATTAATTAGCCCATTAGCTGTGGGCTGGTAAAAAGACATAGAAAGGAAGTGCAGAAAGACCAGGCTTACTGAGCCCAGACTTAGATCTCAAGGAAGGGAAGCTTTTTCTTTTGGTTCCTGGGGGGAAAGGCTGATGGTATAAGAAACACCATAAATAGTATTGCCACATGGAACTGTAAAGGTGTCGGTGTAAGGATCTGAAATAAAACTGCACAGCATGCATACCTAACCAGTGGAGTTTCAGTGGTTCCTGAGAGGGTAGAAGGCAGGAGTTGAGCATGCTCTGCTACATGGGTGCAATACATTTTGCCATAGAAAAAGGTCATTTATACATTTTAGAAATTCCAAAGGTATTTTAGTACTGGCAGCACGAACTCCACAGTGTATGTCACTCGGATTGAAGTCCGCCATAATAATGCAATATTTTCCCCTGAGCAATAGATGGGCAATTCCTTAAGCACCTATCCTTTGCTTTAGTGTGAGTTGGTGGTTGATAGCAGACACCAATTAGTACCCCATTCTGTACTTTCTCTGTTAGGCTAGTGTTCCATAAGGATTCAAGATCACATACTTCCAAGTTGTCAGTGATGTGGAAACAGGCAATGCCATTTTTTTATATAGAGTTCCACTCTGCTTCCCCTTTTGCCCTCTCAGTCATAAGCCACTGGTAGAGCTCAGTGACTCAGTAACAGATAATGCCAATTTTTTTTTATTTTATTTTTTTTACACTTTAGAACAGGATCCAATAGAAGATCCTATTTGAATGGATGTTTTTACCATTATTAAAGAAGAAGGTCAGTACTTGCCAATGATGGAGATACCTTTCTTTTTGACAAAGATTTGAAAGAAGTAAACTTAGAGGATGAATAGGAATTGTTTCACAGGGAAGCAGGTGTGTTGAGGTGAAATTAAAAATAGAAAAAAATAAACTGAATATCATGAAACACCTCAAGAAGGAAATTTGGCTATGGAATAGCCTTCCAAGGGAGCCCATGTTCACCTCCTCACTTGAACTAGAACTGGAGCTGCTTTTGAGTTTTGAAGTTGAAATGGACCTGTAACGGGGTAGGACTCATCACCTGGCGCCTCCTGCTGATGACTCCGGGAATTAGCTCTGTCCAGTGGAGCACCCCCTCCTGGTGGTGTCCCGTCCGTTGTTCTGCCCTCTGTTTCTGTCTCTGGACCCACGTTGCTGCCTGCTCAGTGGCATCCTCTTCAAGGCCACTGCCCTCCGGCAGTTCCCCTTAGTCCATCTGCACCCCCTTCTGGGGGTCGGTGATCAGCAGTCCCACACCCCAGCCACCATGTCCAACTGCCCTATGAGTCTAATCCCTCCTGTCAGGGATCTGGCGTAGTATAATGGCCGCTCCCTATGGCCAATGGCTGGGTGTACTGCAAGGGAGGTAGGGGGGACCCAGGCCCACCCTCTACTCTGGGTCCCAGCCCAGGGACCCTCTGGCAGCAGCCTCGCTGTCCTCCTTCTCTCCCCTCATCTGTCTGCTTCCCTGGGCCGCTTCCCCTACAGCCCCTTGCACCCGCTAGGCCCTTCTCTTCAGGGCCTGCAGCCTGGCGGCTATGGGCTCAATCTCTCCAGCCTCCCCATGCCTGGCCAGCACTGCGCTGTCCACAGTGCTAGTCTCCCACCCCTGGAGACTGACCTTCCCCTCTTGAAGGCCTGGGACAGACTGACTGCTCCTGCTCTGGGCAGCCTTTATATATGGCTGACCCTGGCCCTGATTGGCTCCCTCCAATCTGGGCCCTGATTGGCTCCCTATACGCCCTTTTCTGATTGGCTCCCTGTCTGCGCAGGCGCCCTGGCCTGCCGCAGCCCACTCTCACAGGGAGTGGGGCAGTCCACCCCACTACAGGACCCATTCATTTTTTAGAATATAAAAACATGATCAAAATTTTTCATTTACTGAAAATTGGGGTTTTAGTGAAAATCTCAATGTTTTCAATTAAAATTCAGGGGGGGAATGTTCACAGAACACTTGGTGCCTTTTTTGAAGTGTTGACTCTTTTGCACAAGTTTTTCAAAAGCCGATTTTTGACAAAGTGTCATTTAAAAATATAAACCAGGTCTATTTAGGACTAAATTGGACAGAGGACCAATGAGACTATGCTACTCCTTCTACTGCCTCCTTACCCCATTTTCAGCATCCTGCTTTCTTGGAGGAGGAAGCAGGAATGAGCATCCATCCATTTTCTAGAGCACAGGGTTTGCAAACATGAGAGTCCCTTGCACATCTGTGGCAGGGGAAAGAAGGAAGTCTTCTTATCTGCCCCTTCGCCCCCATGCAAGAGCTTCTCAAGACCTAGCCTATAGTGAGGTCATCTTCCACAGGCCGGATCTTAGTCAGACAAAATGAGAAATTTCAGCAACAGTGTTTAGAGTTCAAAAGCAAAGAAAGCAGATATAGTCAGAATACTGTCTTTAGACTTGCTTCTGCTCCATTGAACTCAATTTCAGATTTACTTGCACCCTGTGTAATTCCTACTGTACATTGTAGTGAGACAGGACTGTAAAATTCCCCCATTTAATGGCTGATATGATCATAAGCAGTGGAAAACCAGCTGAAGAACAGAGAAAGTATGCTTTGTCAACCGAAGTGTTAGATTTCTTCTGAGAGTGAGAACAGGGTTGAACACATTACCTTACTGTCATTGATGGCTTCATTGGTCTGTTTCCACCAAACTCAGCTACTTCTTTTCTAGGCCCTCACTCACATTCTGAGCAAATGGAGTCCTCCGACCTATGTGTGGTGTATTCTCAAACACTGACTTTTGATTTCATCACGTAACTGTGCTTGTTTCTTGGCAGTATATGGAGAAAGTGCTTCCATAGATGGTTCAAAATACAGATTTGGCACTTTGCCCTTCAGGGTGGGATTTCACTTTAAGTCTTCTACCACTGAATTCAATGAGTTTTACATTGACTCCAATGGAATCAGAATTAGGCCACTCTTGAGTACCTTTAAAAAAAAACCAAAAAAAACCCTCTCACCCTTAATGCATACACACAGTATGTTGTGGTTGGCATTCATTCTAAGTGGCCTGCACTACTGGAAAATGCATGACAAAATTGTCAAAGTACCATGGAATACATCTGCTGCATCTGGTTACCTGGAGAAATAGTTTCCAATAAAATTCCTCATTCAAACACTCCTAAGGGGAACAAATTCACAGAATCACACTGACTCTGTCACTTATACAGCATCAAAATGGCCAAATGAAACTCTTTGTATAGACATTTAAAAGGGCATTTGAGACAAAACTACATGGAACCCTGCAACACTCATGAAGATTTTCTATTTTTGTTCAAATCGACACCACATTCTGCCTGTGAGAAAACTCCAGCAGAGTTATTTCTAAAGCATCAGTTACCTATTGGATTTGATCTGCTTAGAACTGATCCAGCAAAGGAAGTGGAAGGAGGGCAGCACAAAGTTTAAAGCATTCCTGGACAAATATGCTCTACAGGGCTTTCGCATGAAATTATAGGGGAGGAAGGAAATGGAGGAGAAACATAGTGGTAGGAAGGTGTTGCAACCAGAGGCATACTTGGCTGAGATATTACAGGGCACACTGAAGATCACATGCTGACAATCTGTTGTAAGAAAAAGTTTCAGATAGGAATGAAGCAGATAAACGTATTTTCAGGATTTGAGGTGCTACGAGGAAGAGAAGTAGTGGGGAAGAGCCAGACCAATGGAGAGGTGGAGCTGGATCCAGTAGGTGTCTGGAGAAGCCTGACTGGTGGATAGGAACTGGAAGGAAGAGAGACCCTAGCATAGTAGCTAGAGAACCTTTTAAACTAGGGATTAGGGGTTCTACAGTATAAGCAGAAAGTTCAGTAGAGACATTTGCTGCAGTGCGAAGCTACTCCAGCAGGGTTTGATAATTTTTTTGCTGTGTAAGGTACTTCCCCTAGTGCTGCAAGACATGCTTCATGTCAAATCCTGACTCGATTCAGGAGGTTCTAGATTCCATATAAATATATTGCCTAGCTCCATTACGTATCCTACTTATCTCACAAAAAGGACTTTTTAAAACTAGGTGTCATGTTATATGAACATCTTATATGACTTTGTTTTACTTGTGGGGAAAACAATACCATATTTCTGAAAATGATCGGAGGCCAGTCAAAAACATTTTCTGCACTGCGGTTTCATTTTCTTTTGGAGAATGCTGCTTTTAGTAACAACATTCCAACTATGGCAAGGAATGTGTGATAGGAAACATTGTCTCAGATGCAAGTCACACATGTTGATGTTCCACAGCTATTATAGGAATGTGTACAAGTGCTGGTGGCTTGTGACAGTGGTAGGATATTTTTCTCTCAGGTCAGCAGAAATCCTCATGTTCTGAGGTACTTGGATACTATCAAGGTGAAACTGGGAAATCTAATTTGAGGGTGTTGGGGAAGCTCTTTCATGAAACAAAATTTCAGTGAGGGAAGAATGGTAGTTGGGTTTGTGACTAGGATCTAGCAAAGACGCTATGCAGATGAAACTTTGAATGCAAAGGACATGGAAGATTAGAAACACTTTAAGAGAGAGCTTGCACGGTTTCCAAGTAAAAGTGAGGGATCAGCAAACACCTTACTCAGTTCTACTTTTCAAGTTTATACTTAAAGACAAGAGAAGCTGTTTGGGTCCACATCCTGCATCAGAAGTACAGATCATTGATCAAAACAATTGCTTTGCCCCTCCCACAACACTGACTTCCCAGACTGGAATTAAAATCCTATTTCAAATCACCTCTGACCCACTGTTAACAGCACCTTCATGTTTTTTTGGTGTGTTCATGTGGGAGCATCTGAGAAGTCAAACAAGTTCCAGTTTAACCTTGGCAGGAGGCCATGTGATTGACATTTCCATTGCTAGACGTTGTCCATGTCATTTCAAGAGCCAACTAAATTTCATTTTGCTTTATCTGGAGGTTATCATTCTTATAAGATTCATCTCATTCTGGTGGTATCTTGATTTAAGGCTTTAAAACTCAGCTAGGCTCAAACTGATTTTGCAAGGTCACAAGCACTGCCAATTTGTTCTATAGCACAGAATTAAAAGATTGAGTGCCCGTCCCTTCAAGGTCCTGGCAATGGTTAGATGTGTCTCGTTTTCAATTAGGTCAATTTTTAAGGCTGTCAGCAACTCTCACTTCTCTCTCATGGTTTACTTCCTAATATTTCTTCCAGGTGTACAATCCAGACAAAAGTTTGCCTTGCTCCCACTTGCAAGACCTTTGAGAGTCTCCCTAAATATTATATTCATATCCGTATAAATTCTAAGGGGGTCCATTTTTGTCAAGTCAGATCGGATTTGCCTTGCAGAAAATCCTTGCTAGTCTAAATAACCCTCTTCACATAGGAGCCTCATATAGCAGAATTTGTTCATTGGGGAAAACTTCTATTTAACTTTATGGACTAAGAAATAATGTGTGTGCTCACAAACTAAAGGCCCACACCCACAAAATGTATTGCTTACTATTAAGAGTCATTGATATGAAGCAAGCACTATTTATGGTGGTAATCCTTTACAAGATCCAGCCCAGATGGTTTTCATTAGACATAACTGAGTTTATCTTTTATCTCACGGGACCTTACACTGTACATGTTGAATACCTTGCACAGCATTCAGCACTGTACAGATTAGAAATGTGCAGTGGAGTATACAGTTTCCAAGAAATCATAAGCTTTGGACTGCTGCAGTGATCACTGAATGCCTTGAAACAGAATTGTAGTTTATTCTTATCCTTTCCATTTCCAACTGTCATAGTTATACATGCTCCACTCAACAATTACTCCCTAAGAGGTGCAACCAATTAAACTAGAATCAAAAGATATACATTGAAGTGTTTGGTTGTTTGTATTGAGGTAGCACCTCCAAGGCCCCATCATTGACCACACCTCCATTGTACTAGACATTATATAAACAGAGCAAAACAATTTGGTCCCTACTCCAAGGAATTTATAATCCCAGTAAAGTATTATTTCAATAGTTATAGCTCAACAGCATAATAATTATCAGTATTATCTATATTACAAAAGCACCCACAGTCTATAAGAAGCTGTCCACACACAATCCCTTCCCCAAAAGAGTCTAGGCCCCAATTCAGCACCACACTTTAAGAATGTATACAACTTAAAGCTTGTCAGGAGCCCCATTAAATTAATGGAATTACTCATGTGATCAGGATCCTGGATCAGGGCCTTAAATATCAAAGGATCTCTCCTTTGAAAAGTTAGATTTATTGATGTTTAACTAGCTAATGTTAAGTCTAGTGAGACATACAAAAGGAATGTACCATTAATTTTTAACTTTATTGTTTTCTACAAGAAGAAATTTCCATCAGGTAGGGCAGTCCTTTCCACAAGTCAAGGCCTCACTATTGCATCATTCATATAACTATCAGCAGTATGTGCTGGACCATCTCTAGCTGGTATTTATTATACCATACAGTACATCTTCATTCCATCACATTGAGTTATCCTGGATGCCATATACTATGCCTTCAACAATACAATAACCTCCTTTTGAAAAGGTCACTGAAACTGAACACAGTGAACTAGCTGAAGCCTAGCCAGTGACTTGTACAGAAACAATAGCATTTTCTTCTATTTGTATTTTAGTTCCTCCATTGAGGCACCCCATAACCTGCTTGGCTTTTTCAGTGCCTCCATACACAGTTGGTATAAATTAAGGATTATTCTATAAAAATCCATAAAATCCCCTTTCTGGTTGCTCAGGCCATTACTTTCTTATACATGGTTTATTTTAGTTTATTCTCACCTTATACTATAAGCTCTTTGGGGCAGGGACTGTGTTTATTCTGTTTGTATAGCACCAACCTCAATGGGATCCTAATCCATGGCTGGAGCTCCTAGATGCTACCATAATTACA
The DNA here is from genome assembly GCF_020497125.1 of Mauremys mutica. Lineage (NCBI taxonomy): Eukaryota > Metazoa > Chordata > Testudines > Geoemydidae > Mauremys > Mauremys mutica. The sequence continues at coordinate 185,097,347 of NC_059072.1, read as the reverse complement.
TATAGGCACACTTTAGACTACATGAGTTCTTGAAAAAAGTCTGCAGGGGGAAAAAGCAAGACTTTTTTTTACTATATATAGTTGTGACAGTCCATACATCTATGTTCACCCCTTTTACAAGACTGATACATTTTGTACAAAGTATGCCTTGTAAGGTATCATTTGAAAACTCAGTTTGCTGGTCATTATTGTCCTGGTAAAACGAGTGGCAACATTGCATGTAAAGTTATAAGATTCCTCGGCATGGTATTGCTAAGACATGCTCCATGTCTGGGGAGCAATCACAAACCAGTTCTTCAGAGACAAAAGTGAAGCTGACACCTTATCCAGGTGTCAAGGAAATGAAATGGACCATCACCCAGTTAAGCAGCAACTCTTTGGCAAGAAAGAGAGCGTGGATGAAAAAAAAATCTACTTCTTGACAAAGAAACAGCTTGGGATTCCCATCTACACATACTATCTCCTGAACCTCAGCTGCAGATGATTCTCAAAGAAGGGAAAGAACTAAATGAAGGGGGAGCAGACACCCTAAATTATCTCTCCCTTCTGTCTTCCCACAGCATCAGGAACACCTAAAGAACAAGGAAGCAGCATTGGACTGGGGGAGGGATCTTGAGTGAAAGAAATTCAGCCAGTAAGACTGCAGAAACATGTGGAGAAAGAGATGTTTGCTTTGAATTCACTGAATTTGTTGAGTTAGGCATTGGTTGCATTTTATTTTTTTGTAACCAATTCTAACTTTTATGCCTCATCACTGATAATCACTTAATATCTTTCTGTAGTTAAACTTGTTTTACTGATTTATCTAAACCAGTGTGTTTGGGAAGCTCAATTTGGGATAACAGGATTTGTTCAAATAATTTTCTATTAGTAAAATGATGGACTTTATGAGCTTGTATTGTCTAGGAGAGAGCTGGGCAGTACAAGATGTACATTTCTCGGGAAAGTCTAGGACTGGGAAATTGCTGGTGTTGCTTTGTAGTGTAATTGATGAGTGGCTGGTTATAACACTCATATAATAACTGGGATTAATTTACATGCTGGAGTCTGTGTGTGAGCAAGGCCAGGAATGATTGCTCTCACAGTAAAACAGTATAATAGGCACCCCAGGTTGGAAAACTGAGGCAACACAGCTGTTCATCTGTCAAGATTGTACTCTGTGTAAGGTCACAATTAGGGCTGTTGTGCGATTTTAAAAAATCGCAATTAATCACACTGTTAATAATCAAATACCATTTATTTAAATATTTTTGGATGTTTTCTACATTTTCAAATATATAGATTTCAATTACAACACAGAATACAAAGTGTACAGTGCTCACTTTATATTATTATTTTTATTACAAATATTTGCCCTGTAAAAAACAAAATAAATAGTATTTTTCAGTTCCCCCATTGCAGGTACTGTATTGCAATCTCTTTATCATGAAAGTTGAATTTACAAATCTGGAATTTTTTTTTGTTACATAACTGCACTCAAAAACAAAACAATGTCACATTTTAGAGGCTGCAAGTCCACTCAGTCCTACTTCTTGTTCAGCCAATTGCTCAGACAAACAAGTTTGTTTACAATGTCACCTGAAAATGAGAACAGGCATTCTCATGGCACTGTTGTAGCTGGTGTCACAAGATATTTATGTGCCAAATGCTCTTCATGCGTCAACCACCATTCCAGAGAATCCATGAATCCATGAATCACCATTCATGCTGATGATGGGTTCTGGCTGATAAAAATCCAAAACAGTGTGGACCAACGCATGTTCATTTTCATCATCTGAGTTAGATGCTATCAGCAGAAGGTTGATTTTCTTCTTTGATGGTTCGGGTTCTGTAGTTTACGCATCAGAGTGTTGCTCTTTTAAGACTTGTGAAAGCATGCTCCACACCTCGTCCCTCTCAGATTTTGGAAGGCACTTCAGATTTTTAAAAGCTTGGGTCGAGTGCTGTAGCTATCTTTAGAAATCTCTCATTGTTATCTTCTTTGTATCTTTCTTTGTCAAATCTGCAGTGAAAGTGTTCTTAAAACAAATAACATGTGCTGGATCATCATCCAAAAGTGCTATAACAAGAAATATATGGCAGAATGCAGGTAAAACAGAGCAGGAGACATAAAATTCTCCCCCAAGGAGTTCAGTCACAAATTTAATTAACACATTTTTTTAATGAGCGTCATCAGCATAGAAGCATGTCCTCTGGAATGGTGGCCGAAGCATGAAGAGGCATATGAATGTTTAGCCTATCTGGCATGTAAATACCTTGCAATGCCAGCTACAAAAGTGTCCTGTGAATGCCTGTTCTCACTTTCAGGTGGCATTGTAAATAATAAGCCGGCAGCATTATGTCCCGTAAATGTAAATGTAAACAAGCTTGAACAAGAAGTAGGACTGAGTGGACTTGTAGGCTCTAAAGTTTTACATTGTTTTGTTTTTGAATGCAGTTATGTAACAAAAAAAGCTACATTTGTAAATTGCACTGTCACAATAAAGAGATTTCACTACAGTACTTGTATTAGGTGGATTGAAAAATACTACTTCTTTTGTTTATCATTTTAGAGTGCAAATATTTGTAATAAAAATAATAATATAAAGTGAGCACTGTACACTTTGTATTCTGTGTTGTAACTGAAATCAATATATTTGAAAATGTAGAAAAACATCCAAAATATTTAATACATTTCACTTGGTATTCTATTGCTTAAGTGTGATTAAAACTGATTAACTGTGATAAATTGACAGTCCTAGTCACAACAGTTTTTTGCAAATATGAATTTTGCAAAGTTTATGGCATCTCAATGACTGCAATTTTCAGTGGCTATCATCATAAATGTATCTAATGCTATTTTCAGCTGACCGGTCCAATAACCTAGTTGTCAAATCCCCATAGTCTTGGTTATCAATCATTCCTTATTCATTGCTCTATTTCCGGCTTTGGAATCAGTAGCAAATTTTGATATTCACAAGGATTAGTACTAGGACTGGTCTAACCTAACATCAGTTATGTAGCCCAGGAGGTAAACATCATGCTATTGAAATCTGAATATGATGCTAACAGGGTAGGGGTTATGGATACTACATAGGAATAGAGGTGGGTGAATATTGTGAGCACTTTGAAACTATTTTAGTCGTATTCTGAACAATTTTTCTGGTGGACTGACTACATTCAAAGTTTTGTTCAGTGTATCAGTCCATAATTCATAGTGCATGGCAAAAAAAACAACAACAAAAAAACAAAAAATCCTGCTTTGAGAATTTAACAAGAGGCCTGACTGAGACTAGATACAGCCTGACAAAGTGATTTGTGAGGTGCAGTCTTCTAACTAGGTCATGAAGCATTTGAAAAGTGGCTATTTATCATCATTAAAAGGTCTCTGTATCCTCAGTGACCCATATCTCAGAACATAGGGACTCCTAGAAACCCGAGTGTGTGCGAAGATAACTGGAGAAAACTGGTTTGGAAAGTGGAGATAGCTGCTTTCAATCAGGGGAGAGGAAAGGTCTTGATAAACACACTGAGTTAAGTAAGACATACGTGTAACCCTTTCATCAGGTGCTGTTGGCAGCAACAAGGGCTAAGGGTCATCTTAAAATTAAGATGCCACTGGCTTGATCCCCAACCCAGAATTTCTGGGATCCCTGAATACCTTCCTTGGCTGCCCTTAATAGACAATACTTTGCTACTCAAGATTGGGTCTGTGTATGAAACAAGCAAAATTTTGTTAGGGAGAAAGGGAACACAGCAACAACCTATATAAATAATCAATTGAACATTTTCATGGTAACTTCAGCTGTAGCCCATTAACTCAGCTCCCCACCTACCAGCATGCAAGTGTCCTTTTACCATGTCTCTTCCCCCTCTCCCTCTTCCAATAAGCCCCACTCACAGTGTTGTGTCACTGGGTAGTGGAGGTCCAAAGTCCTAAGATGGACTCAGGCAGTCCTGTATTCAGGCCCTTAGGAAGTGCAGTCCGGTCCTGTCCTGAGGCATCACCAAACTAACCCAGCTATAGTGACTTCAACTTTATGAAGTGGCTGGGTAGGAGGGGTTCACCAGAGTTCACTCAGCTCAGCTGCAGTATCAAAGATCCTTCCCCCCGACCCCCATCAAGGAACTGCCTCCGCATTGTCTACCATCAGGAAGTTCTCCCAAGCACAGGATTCTCAGGGATGAGGAACTAATCACATATAGGGCTCTTGAATAGGGTCCTTGCCCTAAGGATGCATTCTTTGCCAAAAAGTAGGAACCCATGTCCCCCACTCCCCTCCTCACTACCCAACACATTCTGAGTCTGGGTACAGTTATGATGACTCAAAGAGTCCCTGAAGGAAAGCAACTCTGGCCATTGTCCCCTTTGTTCACCAACAGATAGGAGCGAAGAGCTCCTTACCCTCTAACACTTCAAGCCACAGTGCTTGCTTTTACACACACACACACCCATCTAAGCATAAAGCAATGGTAAACTGACAAGAAGAATGATCAGAGAGGTGATTGTTTTCATGGGATGGAAGCTATACACTTCTCTGTAAAAGAATGGAGAATGATTTATCTAGCTTAGTTTAATGGAAGTGTAAATTCAAAGTGGTATGTAAACTTTTTGTTTTACTAATTGTATTACTATTGTGTTTGAAATTTCATGTAGTTGTTCCCAAGAAGACTATGTCCTGGAGACCAAATTTAGCCTGCTTGGTCAGAGATTAAAGTCCAGGATCACCTTGGTAGCATTCTCTAAAATGCTTCCAATTCCATGTGCTGGGCCTCTTAGAACAGCAGGGTCTCAATGTGTGGATGAATGATGGTGTTGGGAGGAAGGATTTACGGTTAGTAGGAACATATACAGGAAGCTTGGGCTCCACATAAACCAGGTGTCAGCACCCTTGGTACATGGCCCATCAGGGTAATCTGCTGACGGGCCATGAGACATTTTGTTTACGTTGACCATCCGCAAGCCCCCGCCTTTTCCCCGCAGCTCCCAGTGGCTGCAGTTCGCTGTTCCTGGCCAACAGGAGCTGCGGGGGGCTGGGATTACCCTGAGGGGCCACATGCCGAAGGTTGCCGACCCCTGACCTAAACCAAAACGGATCCAGATGGCATGTAAAATTGAATGATCATAGAGGAGTTTTTAAACTCCGGCTGGGAGAAAGCCAACAGGTGCAGAGGTGGACAGACATCCTTAGGGGAGGATTTACTAAAAGGGACACTCTATATCCCCGTAAAGAGGTGGGGATATCAGTTGATCAGTACAGGTAGGAACTGAAGAGAAACTCAAAAAAACTTCCATTCAATTGCATCAATTACAAATGCAAGTCTAAATACTAAGACAGGTGGACCTGAGTGCCTGATATTAAATGAGGATATTGATATAATAGGCATGAAAGAGTCTTGGTGGAACTATGATAATATAAAGATACAAACTATATAGGAATGACAGTAGATCTGTGGCATGGTGCTGCAGGGGAAGCTCTAATCAGCTCCTGCCACTCCAACCTCAATCAGGGAAAATAGGTTGGGGCTGGGCCACTAACTAGGACTGGCCTGGAAACTGGCCACATTTGCCAGCCTTGTTAACAGAGGTAAAAGCTTGGGAGGAAGTGAGCCGGGGGTGGGGTGGGGCGGGAATGGAGACCAGGAGGGGAGAGTAGGCTCAGAAGGTGCCAGGAGCCTGCTACCCTGTTGCAACTGAGGGCTGTGCTAGGCCAAACCTGTAAATAATCTGTAAGTAGTTGGAGCTTGGTGGTGGGGATCGGACAGAGGAATAAAGAGCATGGGTGTTGCACCAGCTCAAAGTAGTCCTGATTCATTGGGGAGCGCGGCCAGGAGGCTGACCCCATCCGGGCGTGGTGAGCACCCTGCTACAAGGTCACACTAGTAGGGGAGTGGCACTATATATGAAAGAAATCAGAGTCAAATATAGTAAAAATCTTAAATGAATCAAACTGTACCATAGAATCTCTATGGATAGAAATTCCATGCTTGAATAATATGAATATAGAAGCAGGAATATGCTACCGACCAGCTGACTAGGATGATGAATGGTTGTAAAATGCTCAGGGAGATTAGAGAGGCTACAAAAATAAAAAAAAACAACAATAATGGGGGATTTCCAACTACCCCATATTGACTGGGAACGTGTCACCTCAAGTTAGGATGTAGAGATAAAGTTTCCAGATACTATTAATGAACACTTCCTGGAGAAGCTAGGCCTGGAACCCACAAGGGGAGAGGCAATTCTTGATTTAGTCCTAAGTGGTGCACATGTTCGGGTCTAAGAGGTAAATATAGCTGAACTGCTCAGCAATAGTGACCATCCTTCTGGGGAGAAGATACCAAAGAAACTCACCACAATAGCTTTTAACTTAAAAAAAGGGGAAAATACTCAAAAAGAAGAGGCTAGGTAAATGGAAACTACAAGGGACAATCACAAGAATGAAATGCCTTCAAGCTGGATGGAGACTTTTTTGAAAACACCATATAGGCACAAACTACATGTAAACCCCAAATTAAAAAAAAAACAATAAGAGGACCAAAGAATGCTACCACGGCTAAACACAATAGAAAGCGCAGTTAATGACAAAGACATCTTTTAAAAATTGGAAGTCAAATCCTAATGAGGAAAACGGAAAGGAGCATAAACTCCAGCAACTCAAAAGAATAATTAGGCAGGCCAAAAGAGAATTTGAAGAGCAACTATCTAAAGACACAAAAGCTAAAACAGCAAAGTTTTTGTTTTTTAAGTATAACCGAAGCAGGAAGCCTGCCAAACTATCAGTGGGGCCACTAGATGGTTGAGGTGCTAAAGGAGCACTCAAGGAAGACAAGTCCTTTGCAGAGAAGCTAAATGAATTCTCTTAATTGGTCTTCACAGCAGAGCATGTGAGGGAGTTTCTCAGATTTTTCACCTAAAATGGTAGGTCAGGTGTGGGAAACTCACCCATATTGAGGAGTTAGTACAACAGGTTTTTTAACAAATTGATAAATTAAACAGTAATAAGTCACCAGGACCAGATGGTATTCACCCAAAAGCTCTGAAGGAACTCAAAATGAAGTTGCAGAACTACTAACTGGTATGTAACCTATTGCTTAAATCAGTTTCTGTACCAGATGACTGACAGATAACAAATGTAACCCAAAATTTTAAAATGAGCTCCTGAGTGATCCGGCCACTTACAGGACAGTAAGCCTAACTTCAAAACCAAGCAAATTGGTTGAAACTACAGTAAATAACAGAGTTAGACACATAGATTAACATGATATGTTGTGGAAGAGGCAACACAGCTTTTGCAAAGGAAAATCATGCCTCACCCATCTATTAGGATTCCTTGAGGGGGGTCAACAAGGGTGATCGAGTGGATATAGCATACTTGGACTTTCAGAAAGTCTTTGAAGCAAAGTAAGCAGTCCTGGGATAAGAGGGAAGGTCCTTTCATGGGTAAGGAATTAGTTAAAAGACAGGAAACAAAGGATAGGAATAAGTCGTCAGTTTTCACAGTGGAGAGAGGTAAGTAGTGGGGTCCCCAAGGATCTGTACTGGAAACTGTGCTGTTAAGCACATTCATAAATGAACTGGAAAAGGGGGCAAAAAGTGAGGTGGCAAAGTTTACAGATGATACAGCTGTCTTGAGTAACTTTAAATCCAAAGCAGACTGCAGAGATTTACAAAGGGATCTCTCAAAACTGGGCAACAAAATGGCAGATGACATTCAGTGTTGCTAAATGCAAAATAATGCACATTGTATGTATAGTTGGGATTATATTTTACAAAGTGATGGGGTCTAAATCAGGTGGTACAGCTCAAGAAAGATCTTGGAGTCATTGTGGATAGTACTCGAAAAACATCTGCTCAATATGCAGCAGCAGTCAAAAAACAGACTGTTAGGAACCATTAGAAAAGGGATAGAAAATAAGACAAAATACCATAATGCTGCTACATAAATCCATGGAACACTCACATCTTGAGTAGTGTGAGCAGCTCTGATCACTCCATGTCAAAAAAGGTATTAGAATTTGAAAAAGCGCAGAGAAGGTCAATACGAGCGATTGGGGGATATAGATATTGTTCCATGAGGAGAGATTAAAGAGACTCAGCCCATTCAACCTTAGAAAAAAAGATTACTATGGGTGGACATGATAGCACTCTATTAAATCATGAATAAGGCTAAGATTATGTCACGGAGGTCAAGGAATCTGTGACTTTTGTGACATTTTACACTTCAGCTCCAGGAGGCAACAGTGGGGAACCCCGGAGCTCCATGAATTTTTGTTTATTGCCCATGACTCATTCGTGACTTTTACTAAAAATCACTGACAAAATCTTAACTTTAACTATTGGCCATACTGTCTCAAAAGATTCGTATGTACAGAGTTAGGCATTAGGTACCCCATAAACTCTAAGGAGCAGTACTGAAGGGTCAAGAATTTCTGGTGCTTAATCCCCACTCAGCACCCCTGAAAAATCTGAGTTATTTGGGTTTTGGCAATGCCCGAAGACTTGTTCAGGCACTCCTGTTTCTTATGGTTAGGTTTTCCTATCAGGGAATATAGACTGTCTCATATAACTTAGATAACCAGTCACACAGTTGGAAGAATGAATTCTGAGTATCGCATGTTGAAATTAATACTTTCTATGAACAATTCATGAGTCATCTATAGTCTGAAGTGCTCTTATAATCTGTTTCAATGATTTGAATAATGAACATATTCAGAAAAATTGTGATCTGTTTGCAGACACTTGGCAAACAAAAAGTAATGTTACATTTGACATATAAACTGTTTGCAAAAAAGTAATTCTATCAGCTCTAGTCAGAGCAGGGAAATAACACTCAGAGAATTAGAGATATTTAAAACATGGGCAGTCAATAACAAACACATTCAGCTAGGAAAAGTTCAAACTAGTCATCAGGGGAATAATAATCTTAAAGATAACCAATGGGAAGAAAACATCAGGACAACACTAAAGCCAGAAGAAAAGACCTATAGATAAAATTTAAAAAATTAAACTGAAAATTTCTAAGAGTACCTAAGTGACTTTAGGTCCCACTTTCAAAGGTGATTTAGGCATTTAGGAGCCTACGTCTCATGGGGAAAAATAAATGGGACTTTTGTACTTTTAAATATTTTACCCTGAGGCTGCTAAGTCATATAGGCTTTTTTAAAAGCAGTACTCCATCTTTTATGGCAATATGACAGGAAAAAAGGACAATGCAATTTTCAGCTGCATAACAGGCTGGTCATAGAGCCATTAAATGGTAATAATATTCGGTTACTATTGACTGCGCTGGATTCAGATTGAGGACCTAGAGAAAAGCTCCGAGTCCTGTTTCTAATTCCCTGATTCACCCAGTCCCATAGGCCCAGATTTTCAGAGATATTTAGATGCTGAGCTCAGCATTGCAACACTGAACAGATTTGGGATCCTAAATCTCATTCTCAAAAAGGATTTAGGTACTTGGGAGCCCAAATCCCAGTTCCTAAATCTTTTTGAAAACAAGATTTAGGGTCCTAAATCTGTTAGAAGTTGCAATGCTGATTGCAATGCCTAAATACCTTTTAAAAATCTGGGCCATACAATTTTGAGTTATAGAGTTAGTTATATAAGAAAAATAGTTTTACCACCAGTATCATGAATCCTTTATTAAGCTAATCATTTTCAATAAAAAAAAATAAAAGTATAAAAAAGTTTAGAAAGAAAATGTGCATTCTCTCTCTCTGTGGAGATGGAGAGAGAGATGGCCCTCTCATAGGGTCCACTCACCATTAGGGCACCTCCTCCTGACCGCTCTAGGAAGCAGCTCTTTCCAGATGTGTTGTCCCTTTCTGCCATTCACTTGCGCTCCTTCTCACCTGTCTCTCCTCAACTCAGGGTATTTTCTTTATAGCTTAGCTCTCCAGCCAGCTCACTGTGTTTTCCTTTCTGGAATATCAAAGACTGTCCTAGGCAGTCCTCTGCTCCACTTCCTGATCTGGGTCACTTCTCCAGTGGCTAGTACGGGAACCCTGGCCTGCCCACTATTCTGGGTTCCAGCCCTGGAACCCTACAACCAGCAACCAAAGTCGGCAGTGTCCCAAACCATGCTACACTTTTCCTGGGCTGCTCCTCCTTTGCCTCCATCAGACTCCTTCACCCTGTGGTTATGCCCTTCTCTCAGGGCTTCTCTTCTTCCCCCGGGTTCCTTCTCTAACACTAGAGAATGAATTCAGACATAGATGCTGGAGCAAACGGGGCCAGGGTACTGCTGCACCGCACCCCTTGCCTAGAAGTAGTTTCCATTATATACAGGGCTTACAGTTTGGTTTAATGGCTCTCAGCACCCCCACTATACAAATTGTTCCAACATCCCTGACTACAGGCCTCTACAATGGAGCCTCCTCTGTCTTATACCAGCTCTGCCTGTTCCTGTCCAGCTAGACTCCATCTTCTATTAAGGCTTGCCTAGCCAGCCTAATTCTCCCCCAGAAGCGTATCAGGTTAATTAACCCTTTTGAAACTACCTTAACCCTTTCAGGTGAGGGGTAAGATGAGCACCCTATCACAGGGCCTACAGAGCAAGAGGTGCTATTGTGAAAGAACTCCAATAACTTAGTTGGGTGAGACCTGTGACATTCTCATAATTCACATTACTTGTCGCTAAAGAAATTATGGACTACAGCATGCTCTGTCACTGAACCCACACATTTTTTCCTAATATTTTCTCATAATTGATGTCATGGCCCTATCTCTGACTAATGACATTATGTTTGCACTTTTCCAGTCCTCTCACCAGGGAACTTCAAAAATCATCACCCAAAGACTTAATCAATTTCTACTTTCATTTTCTTGAAATCTCATTACTACAGATTAAGGAAGAGAAAGTACAGGCACAGACAAAGTGTTTGAAAATCTTCCCTTAAAATCATATCTGCTGATATCTATATTATGAGGACTGAGGCCCTGATCCAATCAGGTACTTAAGCATGTGTTTAACACTAAGGGTATGTCTACACCAGCAGAGTTACAGCACCGCTCAGAGAGCAATGAAGGGAAACGGCTGTTGTATGTTCACACTGTCAGCTGCCTGAGCAATACCATGTTCACACTTCTGGCACTTGCAGCAGTATTCTGTATCTCTGAGCAGCTATCCCACAGATCATCTCTTCTTCTTCTGCCGCTAAGAGTTATGGGAACGTGGAGGGGGTTGTGGGGCATCCTGGGTCCTGTCTCAATGCCCCATGATGCATTGCTTCACATCCCAGTAATCCCTGTGTTTCTGTCTGCATTTGGTGCCATCTTTCAATGGTGTGTGTACTGCGTGTTCTGCTCTGCCTCTTCAGTGTGCAGGAATGGATCCTGCACTGTTGACCGATATGCTACTCGCTCTCATTAACATGTCCCAAGTGGTAGTGGAGTTATTCCTTAAACTACAAAGGCAAGAGCAGTTCAGCATTTATCTCGCCACGCGTAGTAGCTATGACACTATTTTGCTTGTGGCATTCACAGAGATGAAGACCATAGTGGAATGCCACTTTTGGACTTGGGAAACAAGCACTGAGCAGTGGCTGCAGAACTTTTGGATGAGGAAGACCACATTCATGGAACTGTGTGATGAGCTCGCCCTAGCCCTGTGGCACAAGGACATGAGAAGGAGAGCTCCCTGGCTATTGGAGAAGCGCTTGATGATTGCATTGTGGAAGCTGGCTATTTCAGACTGCTACTGATTGGTCGCTAACCTGTTCAGAGTGGGAAAGTCGACCATTGGACATATGTTGACAGACGTGTGCAGGGCCATTAATCACATCCTGCTCCGAAAGACTGTGACTTTGGGCAATGTGCATGACATTGTGGATGGCTTTGCACAAATGGGGTTCCCTATCTGCGGTGGGGTGATAGATGGCACATGCCAATTCTGGCACCAGACCATCTAGCCACCAAGTACATTCATTGGAAGGGGTATTTCTCAATGGTTCTCTCACCATGGGCATCTCACAGACATTAACGCAGGCTGGTCTGGAAAGGTGAATTATGCATTCATCTTTCAGAACACTGGCCTGTTCAGGAAGCTGCAAGCAGGAACTTTCTTCCCGGACCAGAATATCACCGTAGCGGAAGTTGAAATGCCCATAGTGATCCAGGCAGACCCTGCCTACCCCTTAATGCCGTGGCTTATGAAGCCATACACAAGGCAGCAAAGAGTGGTTTAACAACACACTGAGAAAGTGCAGAATGACTGTTGAGTGTGCTTTTGGCTGTTTAAAGGCCCGCTGGTGCTGCCTATATGGGAGGCTGGACTTAGGTGATGATAATATTCCTATGCTTATAGCTGCATTCTGTACTCTCCATAATATTTGTGAAGGGAAGGGTGAAAGCTTCACTCAGGGCTGGACCACTGAGGCTCAGTGCCTGGAGGCTGAATTTGAATTGCCAGAGACCAGGGCTATTAGAGGGGTGCAACGTGGGGCCATAAGGATCAGGGATGCCTTGAGACAGCAATTTGAAGCTGAAAGCCACTAGTATTTGTTGTTATGCTTGAGAGTACCGTGCTTGTAATGCTAGGAGGTGATTGTGATTTGTGCAAATGATGCACTATGAAGGTTTTAGAAAATTGCCTGTTGCTTTGCAGGGCTCTGTTTGCTTTCAATTAATGGAATAAAAGTTGCTTTCAAACCAAAACAATTTTTTATTAAAAAAAAAAACGAATGGAGGAGAGACACAAAGGAAAAACACATCAGCACTGAGGGTATGGGGCAAGGGAGGGTCCCAGGAGGAGGCGGGGTCCTGGGATGGTTAAAGATTTGTCTATGTCCAGGTATCATATCCAACCTTCTCCTTTGGAGTACAGTGCAGTGGGTACTGCACTTCAGCAGCGCTAAACTGAAGAGGGACGGGTGTTGAATGCAGTGCATACTGGGAGTGTACAGTGCTGGACTGTGATGTGGGAAGAATGGAATGCAGTGGGTACAGACTGGCGCCAGGAGGTTGATGAAAGTGTGTTGGCAGTGTCTGGGGGGCACAAAGGAAAGAGTTTGCGACAGCGGCTGCAGGGGAGGGCAGGTGGTGAGCTACTCAGTTTGTAGTGTTAGTAGCATGTGCACTTGGTGCTCCATAACATTTAAGAGCCACTCCGTGGCTTCATTCTGGTGCGCCGCGTTCTCCTTTCGGTCTCTCTTCTCGCTGTTCCGCCACTCCTTCAATTCTTGTTTTTCGGCCATGGACTGCATCATGACATCATGCAGAAAGTCCTCTTTAGTTCTTCATGGCCACTGTCTAATTCTGCGAAGCAGTTCAGCCAGTGATAACAAAGAGGGAGGCTGGGCTCCCAAAGTCATCTCTGTGATGCCAAAATGCAACATTTTACAAAAGCAGTATTGTTTGTAACACAGAGACCACTGATTCAGTGATTTAAAACTCAGCCACTATTCACATACCTATCACTAACTGGCTGACTCCAGGCAAGCACACATGAGCCACAAGATCCCCAAAATGGTGAATAACCGCAGGGGCAGGGGAAATCAGTGTTCCAGGACTGTATTGTACACGGGCATATGGAACTTGGGGAAAGCCAGCACTGTAGAGGGAGCCTTATAGTCATTATTGTCCCCACATTTTCCACAAGCTGTGTTCATTATGGAAGATATCTCTCTGCTGAGGGTAAGCAGGGAATCATGGGAGGGTCTTCTCCAAGGCTACAGCTTCCGCCCTGGCCTCTATGTGGTTCACTTGTGTGCAGCAATGGTTTCCACTCCCCTTCCCCCCGCTCCGTGACAGCAGAGTGGCACGGGAACGTTATCCTTAATGGGGCAAGAAACAAAGCTCTGCCAAAGAACCTGCGGCAGTGGATTGCCCAGTATCTCCATGAGAGTTTTGTGGAGATCTCTGAGGCAGATTCCCGTGAAGTGAGGGAGTTAATCAACACGCATCATACAGACACAGGCCTGCTTTCTGCAACCCTCCTGCCCCCAACAACTCGCTTCAGCAATTCCCAAAATCAAAGCCACTTACCAGGAGTCTCTGCTTCTGTTTCCGCTTCGCCGAGCTCTGGCAGCTGTGACTGGCTAGCCTCCTTCAGGGTAGAAAAGAGCTCCTGGCTGCATACATCTCTGACCTCCGAGTCGTCCTCTGCCTCTGGGTCCCCTCTCCCACTCCACATCCTCATCCAAGATTTCCTCCTCCTGGCTCAGTCCACTCTCGACTGGCATGTGAGCCAATGAAGTATCCACAGTGGCCTTCGCAGTGGAGGTGGGATTGGCACCGAGTATCATGTCCAGCTCTTTGTAGAACTGGCAGCTCGTGGGTGCAGCACCAGAGCGGCGGTTTGCCTCCCGCACTTTGTGGTAGACATTCTGCAGCTCCTTCACTTTGACCCTGCACTGCAGTGTGTCCCAGGTCATGGCCCCTTTCTGTCATGCATCATGAAATCTGTCGGTATGTATCGTAATTCCTAAGGCTGGAGCGCAGCTGGGACTGGACAGCCTCCTCTCCCCAAATGCTGATGAGGTTCAGCAGCTCAGCATTGCTACAAGTGGGGGATCGCCTGGTGCCTGGAGCAGGCATGGTCACCTGGAAAGAGACGCTGAGACTGCTGCACGCGTCACTGAGCAAACTTTCAAAATCCCCAAGGAACTTAAGGGGTGGGGCTCATGGTTGGTCACCTGAGGGCAGGGCAGTAGAGTTCAAACTGATGACCAGAGAGGCAAGAACAGGCATTATGAGACACTTCCTGGAGGCCATTCACAGCACTGTAATTGACCAGGGTGTCTACACTGGTACTGCAGTGCTGTAGCCCCAGCACAGAAAGCTGTACGCCTCTAGTCGGGTGGTTTTTTTACAGCACTCCAACTGCGCAATTTCTGCACACTAAGTTGCTTGGCAGTGTGTACACCTCAGGAGTTACAACACAGAAAGCTGCTTTACTGTGCAGAAACTTGCCAGTGTAGACAAGGTCTAAGCAAGTGAGTAGTCTCATTGAAATCCCATGTTTAGAGTTAGGCATGTATTTAAGCACCTCACTGGATCATGGTCTAGATCCTCCCCTGTGTTGAATGGGTGTGGTCGTGTGGCAATAGGAAAATATAGCACAAGGAGCCATTCTCCCCACCCACAAAGAAGCAGGGCAGGATGTCTCAGGACTATTGTTAAGAGGGTGGATTGGTTTCTGTAGTGGCTGGAGCTCCATAACCCAAAGTGTATGTGGTCTGTCCACTAAAGAATATAGCCAGACCCCATGCTGGCTAGTGCATATCTTGCTGTTTTTAAGCACATATTAAGTTGGGGGCTATCCTGAAAACTATTCAGTGTCTGCACCAAACCTCAATGTGACTCTGTGAGGAGTACATGGGTCTGCCTTTGTGGAACAATTTGTAGGATTAGGGCCAGAACACATACTCTTCTCTGCCTCTCTTGTCCATGCTAAACTATACTGCTACCTCTTGCTGGTTAGATCCAGAATTTGGCCTCAAGTTTCCATTTTTTTGCTAGGATAAGAAAGATAGAAGGAGGCAGTGTAAAACAGAAGAATAAGTGAAGGGTTGTCAAGCTGGAAACACTTTATTTTAATCCCAGATATGCTGTTGACCCACAGTGTGGTTTGGGGCAAGTCACATCACACCTCTGCCACATTTTCCTCCCTGATCTATAAAATGGAGACACTACTTACTTCCCTACGTCTGCTACAATTTTGTACAGAGCTTTGAACATGTTAAATGCTATATAAGTGCTAATTATTATTTTCATTAGGAAATACAATCTGTCCTGCACAGCTTGCCATTTTCTACCTCCACAGATCTGTAATTTTGTTAGACTATTTTCCAGTTCCCCACTCTCCGTTTTAAATAGATCACTTTTCCATTTTACTCTTCACTTACTGTAAATACAACTGAAGAATGCCTTGTTAGCTGAAATATTCTTCACAATTGAATATTCAGTATATCTAATTATGGTCTTAACTTGCTTATGCATATTTTTAGAGGTTTCCCAATCCTCTCCTCACTAGGTTTTGTATATATTCTTAAAGATGCTTTCTGTTTATAATTATTTTTACATTCCTACTTAAACAAATTTGCATCTGTTGCCTTTTTTTCCCTTTGGACTGGACCAGGATGGATTTTAATTGCATCTCCAACTGTTTCTAAAATATTTTCCACTGTCTGGTACTAGATTCACCCTGCATAATAAAATTCTAGTCAGAACTTATTAGAGTATTTCATATTTCCTCCAAGTCAGCTTTTCTATGGCCCAGAACATTCACTTTGCTTCCTCTAACCTCAAGAATATTTTAAACTAATGATATTATAATGTCCTGGGTGTTCCTTTACTTCAGCCTTATTAATCATATTTGGTGCATTTTCTAGGACATGGTCCAAAATAGCTTCTAACCATCTGAATGCTTCAATAAACAGTATAAGAAAGCAACCCTGAAATACCTCTCAGATTATGTTCCTGCCTCATCATTTTTGCCTTGAGTTGTATCCAGATCAACATTTGAGTAATTAAAACCCTGCCAGGATCAAAAAGCCTGCTTGGTTACTGCATTCTTCAATATATAAATCCATTTGCTGATCCTACTTTTTTATTGTTATTTCAACTGCCCCAGTTATGTAAACTATAGCAGCAGCAGCATCTTAGAATCAATTTACCACCTTTACAGTCCTTAATTTCGATCCAAGTTCGTGTCAGCCATAATATTTCTTCCCATAAAATCAATACTCTAAATAATCATCTCTTCTTCCCATCAACCCTGTGGCAAATTTTGTATCCTGATATTGTAAGGGCTGTATTTGAAAAAAAAAAAAAGAAATACACATGCAAATATTGGCTCACAAGGAGGAAGTGGGTTCAAATATGGCCTAGATACTCTCAGCATCTTCAAAAGCAAATGCTCAATTTTGCCTAACCTCCATAGAGGCATCAGGGGGATTTGTATTTAGACCGCTCTATGACAACAAGGGAAATCAATGGAAATGGTAGTGGCAGGTACAGATTTTTGTTCACCCCTATAAGTGGGTAGGTGAGAAAAGATGGACCAGAGACTAGCGTGATGAATCAAAAAACAGTAGAGCCCTGGATAATTAGCTCTATGGTGCTGATGAACAGTTGGAAAGATGAGGCACAGGGCCACGTTAATAACAAGGGAGCAGAATAATAGTTCTGAAAGGGTAACAGTAGGTGAAGATCCAGAGGTTGGAAGAGTAAAGTAGTCAAGTTACAGGGGTACAGCAGTAGCCGGGTGCAGTTAGAGGGAGCCAGAGGATGCAGAGGAGTGGAAACCGAGAGGGGTCAGACAGAAAGGCAGAGTGAGGATTCATAAGTTTATTAAAGAATGTTGGGTTAGGAGCCCAGGGATGGGGAAGACAGGCAAGTTTGTAGAGATATGACTGAAACAAGGGTAAAAGTCAATGAGCCAGTGTCTTTGTTCTCCTGGCACATTGGTGCATAAAGCAGAACAGCCATCAGAGTGATGAACAATACGAGAGACCTATCAGTCAACACAAGAGTTTGCAGCATTCACATAGGTGGAGAATGGGGAGAGAGGTTTTTTGACACACAAAAGCATGTCCCTAGTTCTGTGCATATTTGAGTGTGTGATGTATGCGCCTGTGGCTGCATGCTCACCAGCCATTGAAAACCTGCTTGATAGGCAGCTCTTCTCATTTTCATATTTACATGTTACTCCAATTCCGCATTCACACAATAGGTTCCTAGCATTCATTTCACTCTTCTCTCTGTCAACCTATTGCATCACGGTTACAGCCACGGTTGAACACTCTCTGTTGGACACTTGCCAGGCTGTTGTGTTTGGACCTAGCTGCTGGATCCAGGCACTTTAAGTTCCCCTCTGATCTGGGGAGGCTCAGAACACTGTCTTCCCTCTTTGGCTTCTAGGTTCACTCCCTGGGCAGAGACTGTGACTGTAACTACTTCTCAGAAATGAATCCCAGGGGCCCAGCTGCCCTAGCCTCCCTGCTCCCCCCCCCCAAAACCCCAAAACAAAAAACCACCCACCTCTCCAGTAACTTAAGCACTTCCTTTCCCAAAGCTCCACTCTTGTGGGTACTCTTGTTTATAATTTACTCCTTCAGGAATGCATGAATGTTGAAGCCAATGGATATCCTTTTTGCAAAGTCTGTGTCTAAAACAGTCACTCTTGCTCAGACAGTACAAAAGATGTGTAGATCTCTGCAAAATAAGAAACACTATATGCCATTCCCTGCCTGAGTTTTCTCAGCATTTCAAAACACTCTTTAGGGTTTGGTCAGAGTCCTCTGCCAAGCGCAGGATGCTTCCTCTCCCCCTTCTCCTGCACAGCCTTTGGTTCTGGTCTCTACTCCCTCTCCAAAATAGCTGGTGAGAGACCCTTCCTTTCATAGACTTCTAGTTCCCTTTGTCAGGTGATACCCTGGTCAGCCCCAAATCCCCTATCGAGTAAGAGAAGCCCACCCCATCAGGTGATCTGTGCCTTAGATCACCCACCTAGAGTGCATCATTTGCCTGGGGTGGTAGCTCTGTGTCCAAAGGTGCTTCCATTGTTAGTGGTTTGCTAGGTGCAGGAATTTCTCCTGACACCTCCTGAGTGTTCCAGCTCAATGTGGAGGCTACTAGGCCAAGGTGAAGGCACAGAACAATTTATTTTAAAAATGGAGTTTGTGGTTTGGTATAGATACACAGATTGTTCTGAATGTCAAACAATTCATAAATTACACATAGATTTGTCCCCCAGTCAGCCAGTTATCATTTCACTTTCTGGTGTGAAAATTATCCTTTTGTAGATATTCCTGGCATGATCTACTGCAAGCAGTGCACACACTAAAATCAGTTCCCAAATGTTAACAGGAAGATTTGTGCTGTGCTGTGAGATAGACTGTCTTCTTCAGGGTAATTCTGTTTCTTCCTAAAATCATTGCCAAGTAATCTTCCACATTAACAGCTAACCTATTTCTTCTTACACAGTGTAGCTGGGAAGTAGAAAATGTATTCTATACTACTAAGCAGTGATACAGAATTTAAAGAAGGCTCAGTGTATCAGAACATTGTTCTGCTCTAAGGGTACGTCTACACTACGGGACTATTCCAAATTTGCATAAACCGGTTTTGTAAAACAGATTTTATAAAATCGAGTGCGCGCGGCCACACTAAACACATTAAATCGGTGGTGTGCGTCCATGGTCCGAGGCTAGCGTCGATTTCTGGAGCGTTGCACTGTGGGTAGCTATGCCGTAGCTATCCCATAGTTCCCGCAGCCTCCCCCGCCCCTTGGCATTTCCGGGTTGAGATCCCAGTGCCTGATGGGGCAAAAATCATTGTCGCGGGTGGTTCTGGGTACAGCCTCACCCCTCCCTCCCTGAGCAGCAGACAACCGTTTCGCGCCTTTTTTTGCTTGGTGAACTGTGCAGACGCCATAGCACAGCAAGCATGGACCCTGCTCAGCTCCATACCGCAATCGTGAATGTTTTAAACACCTCGCGCACTCTCGTGCAGTCTATGGTGAACCAGGACCTTCAATCCGAGGCGAGGAGGAGGCAGATACGGCAGCGCGGCGATGACAGTGATGAGGACGTAGACACAGAATTCTCTCAAACCGCGGGCCCCTGCGCTTTGGAGATCCTGATGGTAATGGGGCAGATTCTATCCATTGAACACCGATTTTGGGCCCGGGAAACAAGCACTGACTGGTGGGACCGCATTGTGTTGCAGGTGTGGGACGATTCCCAGTGGCTGCGAAACTTTCGCATGCGTAAGGGCACTTTCATGGAACTTTGTGACTTGCTTGCCCCTGCCCTGACACGCCATAATACCAAGATGAGAGCAGCCCTCACAGTAGAGAAGCGAGTGGCGATAGCCCTGTGGAAGCTTGCAACGCCAGACAGCTACCGGTCAGTCGGGAATCAATTTGGAGTTGGAAAATCTACTGTGGGGGCTGCTGTGATGCAAGTAGCCAAAGCAATCACTAAGCTGCTGCTACGAAAGGTTGTGACTCTGGGAAACGTGCAGGCCATAGTGGATGGCTTTGCTGCAATGGGATTCCCTAACTGTGGGGGGGCGATAGATGGAACCCATATCCCTATCTTGGCACCGCAGCGCCAGGGCACCCAGTACGTAAACCGCAAGGGGTACTTTTCAATGGTGCTGCAAGCACTGGTAGATCACAAGGGACGTTTCACAAACATCCACGTGGGATGGCCAGGGAGGGTTCATGATGCTCGCGTCTTCAGAAGCACTACTCTGTTTAAACGGCTGCAGCAAGGGAATTACTTCCCAGACCAGAAAATAACAGTTGGGGATGTTGAAATGCCTGTCGTTATCCTGGGGGACCCAGCCTACCCCTTGATGCCATGGCTCATGAAGCCATACACAGGCAGCCTGGACAGTGGTCAGGATCTGTTCAATTACAGGCTGAGCAAGTGCAGAATGGTGGTGGAATGTGCATTTGGCCGTTTAAAGGCGCGCTGGCGGACATTACTGACTCGCTCAGACCTCAGCCAAACCAATGTCCCCTATGTTATTACTGCTTGCTGTATTCTCCACAATCTCTGTGAGAGTAAGGGGAAGACCTTTATGGCGGGGTGGGAGGCTGAGGCAAATCACCTGGCCGCTGATTACGCGCAGCCAGACACCAGGGAGATTAGAAGAGCACACCAGAAAGCGGTGCGCATCAGAGAAGCTTTGAAAACGAGCTTCATCAATGGCCAGGGTACAGTGTGACTGCTGTGTTTGTTGATGAACACCCAACCCCCTTGATTGACTCAGTCCCTGTAAGCAACTCCCCCACCCCCTTCGAGTACAGCTTACTTATGCAAATAAAGTCACTCTCATTTAAAAAGCATGAATTCTTTATTGATTCATTATAAAAAGAGGGAGAGAAGTAAGGGTGTGGTTTGGGAGGAGGATAGGAGGGATGGAGAAGGCCATTAAAAAAAAATTCACAGTAACGACATCCTTCTGGTTGGGCTGTCCACGGGGGTGGAGTGGGCGGGTGCACGGAGCCTCCCCCCACGTGTTCTTACACGTCTGGGTGAGGAGGATGTGGAACATGGTGAGGGTTGAGGGTGGTTATACAGGGGCTGCAGCAGCACTCTTTGATCCTGCTGCCGTTCCTGAAGCTCCACAAGACGCCGGAGCATGTCAGTTTGATCACGCAGCAGCCCCAGAGTTGCATCCCGCCACCGCTGATCTTCCTGCCGCCACCGCTGATTTTCCTGCCGGTCTTCCTGCCGCCACCTCTCATCTCGGTTGTCCCTCCTGTCCTCACGTTCATCCCTCCTGTCCTCACGTTCACTGGCCTCTTTCCTGTAATTTGAAACCACGTCCTTCCACTCATTCAGATGAGCTCTTTCATTGCGTGTAACTTCCATAATATCCGAGAACATCTCATCTCGCGTCTTCTTTTTCCTCCGCCTTATCTGTGCTAGCCTTTGGGATGGAGGAGGGATGGTTGAAAAATTTGCAGCTGCATGAGGGAGATAAATATTTAGAAAGATACATTTTACAGAACAATGGTTATACTCTTTCACAGTGAACAGCAGTATTCACCTAGCACATGTGATTTCCCTACAAGGTCGCATTTTTCATCTTAATAGTGAGTGCCTGCAGCTCTGGAGTTACAGATCTCACAGACACAGGTCCAGGCATCAGAATTCAGCTTGCATGCGGCCATGGTAAGCCACTGTCTTTCGGCTTCTGTAGTGATTTACCCCTCCCCCCCAACGCATGGCTAATACCACGCTAGCTCCCTGCTAATCAACAACCTTCCCCCCCCCCCACCCACTGCGTGTCTGGTACCTTGGGGAAGATCGCCGGTGACCAAACACAGAAAAGATCATCGGCATTTCACTCCTCCCCTCCCCCCGCTTCGCTACGTGCAGGAAAGTTTTTTTTTTAAGCTGATGCAGTCCACGAACCCAGTAGAAAAATGGCCACCCCCCTTACTTAAATTCCTGATTTTTAACCAGGTTATCCTGAACGATATCACTTTGCTGAGGATAACAGAACAAGATAAAGAACGGATGCTTCTTGAATGCCAGCAGTCACCGGGACCATACGCTGCTATGCTTTGCCACGCAATGATACCTGATTACTTGCTACATGCATGGCGTGGTAAAGTGTCCTACCACGGTGGGCGGAACAAGGCTGCCTTGCCCAGAAACCTTCTGCAAAGGCTTCTGGAGTACCTACAGGAGCGCTTCATCGAGATGTCCCTGGAGGATTTCCTCTCAATCCCCGGACATCTTAACAAACTTTTCTAAGTAACTATACTGTCTGCGAATGCATCCCAAGTCCTCAGGGCAAATCAATCATTAAAAAAGGCTTGCTTAAAAAACAATGTTTGCTATTTGCAAAGGTACACTCACCAGAGCTCCCTTCCATGGCGTCATTGTCTGGGATAGTGGCTTGTGAGGGCTGGGAGGACGGTAATTCCATCAGGGTGATAAAAAGCTCCTGGCTGCTGGGGCTCACGGAGTGCTGTGTGCTCTCTGCTAGGTCTTCCTCCTCTTCTTCATCTTCATCTTCCCCGTCTGCATAATCCTCAGCCATGGCAGAGATTACAACCCCCACCTCGGAATCCACGATCAGGGGTGGGGTACTTGTGGCGCAGCCCCCTAAAATTGCATGCAGCTCAGCATAGAAGCGGCATGTTTTTCGACCTGCCCCGGACCTTCCGTTTGCTTCTTTGGTTTTCTGGTAGCCTTGTCTGAGCTCCTTAACTTTCACTCTGCACTGCACTGAGTCCTTGCTGTGGCCTTTATCCCTCATAGCCTTAGAAATTCTTTCAAATACTTTTTCATTTCGTCTTTTGGAACGCAGTTCTGTTAGCACTGAATCCTCTCCCCAGATAGCGATCAGATCCAGTACCTCCCGTGCAGTCCATGCTGGGGCTCTTTTACGATTCTCAGGAGACTGCATTGTTAACTGTGCTGATGAGCTGTGCGTGGTCACCTGTGCTGATGAGATGAGATCTACACGCTGGGGAAGCAGGAAATGAATTTCAAAAGTTCGTGGGGCTTTTCCTGTCTACCTGGCCAGTGCATCTGAGTTCAGAATGCTGTCCAGAGCGGTCACTGGTGCACTGTGGGATAGCTCCCGGAGGCCAATGCCGTCGATCAGCGTCCACACTAACCCTAATCCGATATTTTAATACCGATACTAGCGTTACTCCTCTCGTTAGGGAGAAGTACAGAAACCGGTTTAAAGAGCCATTAAAATCGATATATGGTGCCTCCTAGTGTGGACGGTTGTGGCGTTAAATCGGTTTTACGCTCCTAAAACCGGTTTAAACGCCTAGTGTAGACCAGGCTTAAGTTTCAGCATCAAGATGTCATGATGCCATTTACAAATGTCACAGGTGAGCAACACCTCCAATTGGAGATTGTGCTTTTTAATTCTTGCTACTCGTATTTGCCTATGAAATAGCCCCAATTGTCCAACAATATATCACATTGCCTACACAAAGGCAAATATTGATGTCTCTTCCCCGCATTATAGCTCCATCACTTCACTCATCACTAGCTAATAAGAGAAAACTATTGTACATTCCCTTCCTGTTTCAAAGTTATAAGTATGAATCTACTTTTGAGTCTCATTCTTTTTAATATGCACAACAAAGTACAGCAGCCTCGCTCTCTTAAGGTCTCTTGACTAACTGATCAACACTCTCATTATTCTCTTTAAAATTTGGCCCTTGTTGAATAATCACTCTCTAATTAGCCTGGTGCTTTTTTACTTAAATTGCTGTCCACAAAGCACAGCAGTGAGTTCCATACTAGTAGAACATTTCTAGACTGCCTATATTGACTTCACTGCTTTCTTTTATTTCTCTTATGATAAGATGCAAACCTTTCCTCTGAATTACCTTCAAGTGATACCAATGCCAACAGCCAGTTGGACATTGAATACTTCATTTATTCTTTCTAGGTTTTCCCTTACTTTTATCATCTTGAAGTTCAGATGTAGTTAGGTCTTGAAACAAAACCCCTGACCTTGGAGAAATTCAGATTTGGATCTAAACTTCACAGACAGACTATGCAATCCTAGAGCCTTAATATTCCAACAGTTCTGCAAGAAGGTAGTAACTTTTTTTTTTAATATAGAAACAGAAACTCAGTGTTAGTCACTGGAATTATCCCTGTATGTCATGAAATCCCATAGCAGACAGGTGGAATTTTAAGGTGTCAGGACTACAACTTTACAATGGACCAAGCTGAAACCCTATGGGAAATTTGGATGTTAATCTAACTTTGGAGGTTGGACCCACCGTTTCTTCAAAGTCACATCTCTTTACAGTTGTGTTTATCTTGAGTTTAACTTCCAGCAAATGCATCCTGCATCTCATACACTTAGTCCTTCGCAAAAGTGATCATGCTGGAGCAGCACAGACAAGACAGAGTAGACTAGAAAATCTGGCTCCTTGTTTCTTTGCATCACAACTGACTGACAGCCTCTCCCAAAAACTATGCTATGTTTTTGTTAGGTTGGAATACATCATAACTTAGTATCAGCCTTGAGTGGGGCTCTTTACATGCAGATACATTTTCACTGCTCTTTCTTCTTATTACAAATCACCTTAAGTCCCAAATGTAACTATCCCACATGAAGAAGTGTGGCATATCAGAGAAATATAAGATAAAATACTGACTGCAATATATTTAACCCCATCCAAGTTCAATAAAATAAATGGCAGCTATTCTTCTGAGTGTTGTTCCTTCGTCACTGGTGGCTGGGCCCAATATTATCCTCTTCTGAGAAAGCAAGTATTTAAAGTAACAAAAGTTCACTTCCCCTTAGACTGTGCAAGTTTCCTATTTGTTTATCTCCACTGAGTACAACACTACACAGGGAGCTGTCCGCCCTCCTTCTGATGGGGTCCAAATATATTACTACTAGAGTCCACTGATATTTTTCTAATAAAATTATTTCCAGTGAAAAATGGCCTTTTCTCTAAAATGAAAATTACATTAAAATTTATTGTTTGAAAATTTCTGGGTTTTTTTTCTGATGAAAAGTAAACTCTTAAGGTTGGGGGGAATTCCTCTCCCCATTCCTTTTTCTCTCTTTCCTTTAATTTAATTTGTTTTTTTCAACTGGAAAAATTGACACCCTCCCCCCAAATGGTAAAAAAAAAATTGTGCAAATTTCCCCCAAAAAATCCTAAAAACTTCTAAATGGAAATGTTTTTGAATTCCTCCTCCCTCATTTTTACCACATCTAGTTATTACTCTTACTCCTAACCCTTCTGACTGGATCCAAAACTAGAAAGTAGTGGGGCTGGAAAAATTATTTCACTGCTCTGAATATCCTCTCTCTGATGGCTAGATTCATAGTGTAGCAGTTGATGGAAGGGTGTTTGCTTCTTTTGACAGAATGAAAGAGAAATGAAAGAGGGAGAAAGCTGGCTGGATTACCTTCACATTTCACAGTATTATTATTTGAAAGCCTTGGTATTCCAACAAAGCTCATTTTAGCTAATTGTCAATTTTCCTGGACTAGGACAACTCAGTCCAGCGAGGTGACACAGATACAGGAGGTCCCTTCTCATTTCCAGCCCTCTAAGTGATAAAGCTTTGCAAAACCTATTTTGAAATGATTAATGGCAGTGGAAGGTAATTATAGGGTTTGACAAGAAGTTTGAAACTTTGGGGATAAAAGTGACTGTGAAGGTTTCAGTGAGGAAGTGAATCCCTGACAGGCACAATATGCTCATTATGAAAATTCTGTGAGAGATCTCAAAACCAGGCTAGATATGGGAGAACATATTTTATACATTAACCCCATTGCTGCTGTTGGCAGTTGCAACTTCCTTGTAGTTTGAGGGCTACTATCATTCATAAATCACTAACTGTAGTCTCTCTGAGATGCCTTAGCAGACATGTTGTGATCTCTTCCCCACAGGAAGACTTGGTAGGGCAAAGACAATCAGGTAACTTATTATTCATGGCACTAAGTGTTTATGACGAATCAGAAAATTCTACCTAGAATGCACCTGGTTATATTTGCTAGTGTCATTTTTTTTGTTTCAGGTTTTGGTAGCATTATGATACATAATGAAGTGGGATACTCAGTTATGCATCCTGGAATCCTTATTTGGGGCTAAACTCTAAGAACTGGAGGAAAGCCTGATTAAAAATGTCATCCAAGGAAAAAGCTCTTAGGGACGGCAGGACTTTGGGTAGGAACCCTTAGCTCCAGTGAGTGCTTTAGGACATTCAAACCTGCATCATTCACCTACAGCTGGCCACTGTCAGGGAGGAGGCAAAGAACAGTCAGAACACTATTTCAGTTTATAAATCCACTGGCCTTGCTCCCACCACATCCCCTCCTCTGCAGAGAGTAACCAAGGAGACCTACTATGTGGTGCAAAGGGTGGAGTGCAGGGTCCTTGTGTGGGGGATGTCCACTGACTAGCTGTAGAGAAAGAAAACCCATTTCTGCTGTGTATTCGTCTTACCCCAGCACTGCCGAGCTGGGCCCTTAATGTCACTGCAGAAAATATATGCCATTCATGTGCCAATTTGTCTGTCTCACAACTTGAATTTACAGGGCCAGATTCACCAACACTCTCTAGCTGCTTTGTAACACTTTGGCAATACAAGGCAACTGTAAGCCTGCCTTGCCCAGCTGGTTGTGTTTTGCATTGCTGGGGAGAGGCACCAAGCAGCTGGAGTATTTCAGTGAATCTGGCCCACTGTTTTGGTTAAATTAACTGCAATGTGTATGCAACACAGAGAAACTAGGAAATTCAGAGTGGAAAAGTTTTCATGGGCCAGAATCATCGCTGCACTCAATCAGCAAAGCCATTTACACCAGCTGAGGGTCTGTCCCATGGTATTCTACAGACTCTGTCCTGCCATTAAAAAAAATAAAGTTACATCATCAGGCCACTGTGTCACCAATTTCCCCAAATACATAATTTCTGTTTTCTTGCCAAAATTGTTTGTGGGAAATATTGAGCAGAGAGGATGTATTCCAGTATTTACTGGCATGAATTCATACTTGGCCAGTCTAGGTAACATACGATAGTGGAAGATTATCAATGCAGGCTGGAACTCCCATGCACAGGGCCAGCACAAGACCTGTGTGCCACTTAATTGCCACTTATACTCTATTTTGAGGGCTTGAGTAAAACTGAAGTGATAGCCTTGTGCTGATCCTCTCTGCACAGGGATGAATTTCACCTTCAGAAAATAAAGTGACTGCTACAAGACAAAACTCAAGTGACCAGTGAAGCTTTATCATGTTCTCATTGATGCCAGTGGGAGTTTTTGCCACTGACTGAAATAGGATTAAGACTGTGGTATAGTTTCAGAAATTTTATATACATTATACACACATACAGATAAGTTAATTCCACCAGAATTGTATCAGTCTGTGTCATACTTAGGCCTGATCCAACCTCCATTAAAAGCAATGAAAATCTTTTCATTGACTTTAATGGAAGTTGGATAGGGCAATATTCTGTCCTCTCTTCCGTTATTGTCCTGCTCTTTTGCCTTCTATCTCCAGTTCTTTCGCTCTCCTCTCAGTTTATCCTACTAATGTACTATGCAAAATAGTCTAGTCTGGACACAGAGCCCATTGTCAATCTCTGAAAATAAGATCAGTGTGTGAACCCAAAGCAGCATTTTTTTCTAATTGACATGAAATGGGTGTCTTTCCCCAGGGTAGGAAAGACCAGAGACTGCAAGGGCATTGCCTGCAGAAGGTATATTTGGGACCAATAAAGGAGAGAGTTTCATGGATGGGCAGGGGCGGCTCTAGACATTTTGCCGCCCCAAGCACGGTGACATGCCGCGGGGGGTGCTCTGCTGGTCGCTGGTCCCGTGTCTCCGGTGGACCTCCCGCAGGCATGCCTGCGGAGGGGCCGCTGGTCCCGCGGCTCCACCAAAGCTGCGGGACCAGCGGCCCCTCCGCAGGCACGCCTGCGGGAGGTCCACCGGAGCCGCGGGACTAGCGGACCCTCCGCAGGCATGCCACCGAAGGCTGCCTGCCTGCCGCCCTCCCGGCGAGTGGCAGAGTGCCCCCCACGGCATGCCGCCCCAAGCACACGCTTGGCATGCTGGGGCCTGGAGCCACTCCTGTGGATGGGAAATATCTAGGTCTTATTTCCACTTTCACTTCCAGATATTTGGCATGCTAGACCAATAGAAGACACTAATACACGGATCAGGCAACCAATGCTTCAGAGTACACAAAGAAACAGCAATCCCAAATGGCCAGACAGACTATAAGAAGATAGCTAATTCAGTTCAAACTAGATGGAAGGATAAACAAAAATAGATCTGGGACTTGGGTTTTTTATTTCAAAAGGGCTAACTTTAAAGAATTAAGGAAATTAGTTAGGGAAGTGGATTGGACTGAAGAATTTGTGGATCTGAAGATGGAGGAGGCTTGGAATTACTTCAAGTCAAAGTTGCAGAAACTATCAGAAGCCTGCGTCCCAAGAAAGGAGAAAAAATTCATAGGCAGGGGTTGTAGACCAAGCTGGATGAGCAAGCATGTCAGAGAGGTGATTAAGAAAAAGCAGAAAACCTACAAGGAGTGGAAGATGGGAGGGATTAGCAAGGAAAGCTACCTTATTGAGGTCAGAACATGTAGGGATAAAGTGAGAAAGGCCAAAAGCCATGTAGAGTTGGACCTTGCAAAGGGAATTAAAACCAATAGTAAAAGGTTCTATAGCCATATAAATAAGAAGAAAACAACGAAAGAAGAAGTGGGACAGCTAAACACTGAGGATGGAGTGGAGGTTAAGGATAATCTAGGCATGCCCCAATATCTAAACAAATCCTTTGCCTCAGTCTTTAATGAGGCTAATGAGGATCTTAGGGATAATGGCTGGATGACAAATAGGAATTAGGATATGGAGGTAAATATTACCACATCCGAGGTAGAAGCTAAACTCGAACAGCTTAATGGGACGAAATCAAAGGGCCCAGATAATCTTCATCCAAGAATATTAAAGGAACTGGCACATGAAATTGCAAGCCCATTAGCAAGAATTTTTAATGAATCAGTAAACTCAGGGGTTGTACCGTATGACTAGAGAATTGCTAACATAGTTCCTATTTTTAAGAAAGGGAAAAAAGGTGATCCGAGTAACTATAGGCCTGTTAGTTTAACATCTGTAATATGAAAGGTTTTGGAAAAAATTTTGAAGGAGAAAGTAGTTGAGGACATTGAGGTCAATGGTAATTGGGACAAAATACAACATGGTTTTACAAAAAATAGATCGTGCCAAACCAACCTGATCTTCTTCTTTGAGACGGTAACAGATTTTTTAGACAAAGGAAACGCAGTGGATCTAATTTACCTTGATTTCAGTAAAGCATTTGATATGGTTCCACATGGGGAATTATTAGTTACATTGGAAAAGATGGGGATCAATATGAAAATTGAAAGATGGATAAGGAACTGGTTAAAGGGGAGACTACAACAGGTCATACTGAAAGGTGAACTGTCAGGCTGGAAGGAGGTTACTAGTGGAGTTCCTCAGGGATCGGTTTTGGGACCAATCTTATTTAATCTTTTTATTACTGACCTTGGCACAAAAAGTGGGAATGTGCTAATAAACTTTGCGGATGACACAAAGCTGGGAGGTATTGTTAACACAGAGAAGGACTGGGATATCATACAGGAAGATCTGGATGACCTTGTAAACTGGAGTAATAGTAATAGGATGAAATTTAATAGTGAAAAGTGCAAGGTCATGCATTTAGGGATTAATAACAAGAATTTTGGTTATAAATTGGGGACACATCAGTTGGAAGTAACAGAGGAGGAGAAGGACCTAGGAATATTGGTTGATCACAGGATGACTATGAGCCACCAATGTGATATGGCTGTTAAAAAAACTAATGCAATTTTATGATGCATCAGGCGAGGTA
Organism: Mauremys mutica; assembly: GCF_020497125.1. NCBI lineage: Eukaryota > Metazoa > Chordata > Testudines > Geoemydidae > Mauremys > Mauremys mutica. The sequence continues at coordinate 185,067,515 of NC_059072.1, read as the reverse complement.
TTTCCAGTAAAAATAAGGAGGTTTTAGTACCGTTATACAAGGCACTGGTGAGACCTCATCTGGAATACTGTGTGCAGTTCTGGTCTCCCATGTTTAAGAAGGATGAATTCAAACTGGAACAGGTTCAGAGAAGGGCTACTAGGATGATCCGAGGAATGGAAAACCTGTCTTATGAAAGGAGACTGAAAGAGCTTGGCTTGTTTAGCCTAACCAAAAGAAGGTTGAGGGGGGATATGATTGCTCTTTATAAATATATCAGAAGGATTAATATCAGGGAGGGAGAGGAATTATTTAAGCTTAGTACCAATGTGGACACAAGAACAAATGGATATAAACTGGACACTATGAAGTTTAGACTTGAAATTAGACGAAGGTTTCTAACCATTAGAGAAGTGAAGTTCTGGAACAGCCTTCCAAGGGGAGTAGTGGGGGCAAAAGACATATCTGGCTTCAAGGCTAAGCTTGATAAGTTTATGGAGGGGATGGTATGATGGGATAACCTAATTTTGGCAATTAATTGATCTTTGATTATTAGAAGGTAAATGGGGGTTTGTTACAGGAGTGGGTGGATGAGATTCTGTGGCCTGCATTGTGCAGGAGGTCAGACTAGATGACCATAACGGTCCCTTCTGACCTTAAGTCTATGAATCTATAGAGTTCTAGTGGGAATCTGAAGGTTTATTAGAGGAAAGTGTGCAAACACTTTTTTGTGAAAATATTTGTTTGAAAATTTAAAATGAATTTGTTTCAGTTGTGTCTGCAGCCCTTGGTGTTCCCTTTTCAGACTAGCCAATTCTTCTAGACAAATAGGTTCATTGAAAGCAGTTTCAATAAATTTAGTTTTTTAAATTTTTGGGTTGGCCACCAAACTGGGGGCACGGGGAAATAAATTATTTACTCAGCTCTACTCACACTGGCTTTGAATGATTTTAGATGACAGAACTCTGTTTTCAAATATTCACTGCCAAACCATAAAGTAAAACTTCAAGATATTTGTCAAATAAAACTAAAATGACAATTTCCTCAGATTTAGCCATCCATATATTTAATATTCCAATGATAGAACAAGAGATTACATTCAGAGATCTTATTCATTGAAAACTATTCACTCATCTCTTGTATTTATAAGCTCAAAAATATCATGTTTAGGAGTCAGGGCATGTCACAGAAAAAAGAATTTAAAACACTTCCCAAATTCAAGTGATCTGATTCCTCTCCTTCCTCAATAATAATTATTAAACACTTAAAAACCCCGCTGTTGCAGAAACAATATATCCAATTGACAGACCATGAGTACATCATTTATTTCTTTAAGTTATTGATGAGCTTTCATAGCACCTGGTGATGCCACTTTGCTCTGCAAGTCATGAGTTATAACATCATTAACTCATAATAAATAATGTATCTATAGTCCATTGGATAGCTAGCTCTATTCATTTAAATATATGCACATGTATATGCACTTTTTTTTTAAGGAGACAAAATGGTCGCCACATAAACTATGCTGTATTGATTTTCAGAGGTTTCAAGATTAGAGATGTAGAGTGGAAAAAATAATTGAGGGCATTACATTTTAGTCCTTTCTGTATTTGATATAATTTGAAATAATCAAAATCTTGTTTTAACAGTCCTAATATTAACAAGCAGAGTAAAGTTAAAAAGGAAATTTGTTTGACTGGTTGGGGGTGAACTCTGGGCACCAGGTAGCTTAAAGGGAATGGTCAGTAATTGAAATTGTAAGTTGTCCATGGAAAAAAAAATAATAGTTGTAGATGGTGTTGGACTCTATGCTCAAGAAAAAGTGCTAACAACATGGTCTGCTAGGGATCATCTACAAGGGTGGTTCCAAAACAATGTTGATATAACATAATTGTATATTTCAGGTACATAGTCCCTTTCTTATCCATGTCCAGTCTTTCATTCTAACTTAGAAAGACACCTGAATATTTGCAAAGCAATAAGAGATTGATTTGCCTTTCCATAAATGATCACCAAAAGATAAAGTTGAAGTTAGGGACTTTTTCTACACTCATTGGCCCAGGATGAATGATTACTCCACATTTCAAGATTCTAATCAATGGGTGTGACACCCCAGGGTACAATCCAGACTAGTGAACCCCTGTGTTACCCCTGTCTTGCAACCTCAGGTGCCTAACAATGCCTTGCTGAAGTAGCTACCACCTAGGCTGCTCACAAACAGAACAGCCCTTCCAGCATGCAAGCCACACCCTGAGTGTCTCTGTGTAACTGCAGCCTGCCAGCCACATTTGGATTACATTCTGGCTCTGACCAGCCTAGGTCATGCTGCAGGGTGGCTACAATATACCCCAAGTCTTAGATTTTCCTCCAGAAATGTATGTCCTGTACTGCCCAGCCCTCTCCTGGATAATACAAGTTATATGAAGTCTGTTATTCCTTTAAGAGAATAATGTGCACACAATTTGTCACTCCAAATGCAATTACCTAGACACTTCAATTTAAACACACTGGATTAGATAAAACAATAAAACAAGTTTATTAACTACAAAGAGATAGATTTTAAGTGAGTACAACTAATGAGACATTAAAGTCATAAATGGTTACAAGAAAAATAAAGATAAAACATTTACTATTACCTAACAAATTATATAAGATTCAAGCAAAGTTTCTCACCACATGCTTTCAGCAGTCTTACTGACCAAATCCTGTATGTTAGAACCCCTTCCCCCAGAGTTCAACAAATTCTTCTTCTGTCGTTTCAGGTGCAGTGAATGTGATTGGCAGGGAAAGAGAAGGGCATCCCCCTCAGAGTGTTTGTCTATCCTTTTTACAGTTTCAGTCCCCCCATTGAAAAATATTTCCAACTGGGCTCTAGGAAATAGGAAGTCTTTGTGGAAGGATGGTCCTTCTTGTTTATTTCTCACCATTTTGAGCTTTTTTTGTTTGTTTGTTTCTCTTCCTGGTTGATGACTCAGATTACTGCTTAAATGCAAATTAAGCAGAGCACACATTCCTTTGTTTAGGGCAGGTCTGTTTGCCATCCTCAGTCTGGGCAGGGCTGTGGGGTTTGGAACATGTGTTAACACCATACAGTGGAATCTCATAACTTCACACACAATGTTGCCACACATTTTACCAGGATGATACTAACCAGTAAAGTGTGAGTTTTCAAATGATACCTTATAAGGCATACTTTGTACAAAGATTATTACAATATTGTGTAGGCTGTGAATACTGGAGTGTGTTCTGTCACAATGGGCCTATGGAAAATAATTATACCAGATATTACGAACATCTGTATTTTATTAAATAGAAATCATTTCCCCTCCTCCCCCACTGAAATGCATTCATTTGTAGGTGATACACAGCAATCATACAATAGTACGCAACAGCTTAGGACATATGAGTAGTGATTTCTGCTTTCAAGGAAAATCAGGAAGAGATTGTTGGTAAAGATTATTATATCCTTCCAAACAACAAAAAGGTTTTTTTGTTTTTTTTTACTTATATCACATAGCAGGGGTCTACATCATGCCTCAATATTGTATGTATTGTGTTCTTGACAATATTTCACTAGGGACATTCACAAACTCTGAATAAGATTTAGAACATCTGCCCTCAGAGTAACAATATGGTCTTTGCTTCTCCCTTGCTCTAGAGGAGAAGTAGGTTGCACCAACCCATACCTGCTGCAACTTTCCCAAATCTCTATCCCTGCATACCCACTCCTCCCTCTCTATGTGAATGGGAGTAGCAGAGGCTGCTCTCCCCTCTCATGCTGAAACCACAATGTGGGAACCTTGTGCAGAGCAGTAAAGGGGTATTTGGGGGAAATGCAACACAGGTCACAAGTGTTCCTAGCTGAGATGAGTGAATTAGAATGCAGTGATGCACATTCTGCATGGAAGAATCTTCAAGTAATAAAGACTCTCACTTCTCAGTGCACAGCAGCTTGGAATTGTAAGGCAAATATCTTTTCTTATCAGATCATCCAGTGCCACCCTTGCTCCCACTGAGTCATACCTTATACCACAATTGACACCAGTCAGACTATTTGGATGACTGACTGCTCAACAGTGAGAGTAATGGTTCAAAATCTAGCCCAAAATAAGTAAGTAATAAGTATTGTGATACAGCATGGCCAGAGGGCAGCAGGAGAGGGTTAGAAGGGAGCCTTAGTCCCTGTAAGGGGAAGAAAGTTTGCTATAGATTAACTAGAGCACCTGATGCCAATTAGAGTACCTGAAGCCAATTAGAGCACCTGCAGTCAGTCACATGGTAAAAAACCCCTGCTTCAATCAGACAGTGTGGGAGTTGGAGCAGAAAGAATTGGTGTTGAAGCAGAGGACAGTTTGGAGAAGTGCTGCGGTGAGCTAAGAAGTCCTAGACCCTAGGTAAGGGGCACCTGGCTTGTGCAGAGGGAGGGCAGGAAGCCCCCCACAAACTGAAGGGCAGGAGAGGGAAGTAGCCCAGGGGAAGGAACCGTCAGTTCAAGTGGTTCACCACTATCCTCAGGGCCCCTTGGCTGGGACCTGGAATAGAGGGTGGGCCCAGGTCCCTCCGTCTCCACTCCCCTCCTCTAGGACACTAGTGGAGCAATTAATATTCCAATTTAGGGGCAAGAAATGGTGCCCTGAACCCCCCCCCAAAGAAGAGAAAGTGCGAGACCCATCATAATAGTGCTGGCAATTTGCCACAGTATGTACAGCTCCCTTTTAGAAAAGTGTCCTAGATACTTAAAAGCAAAAATAGATACAGTTTAACAATGCAAAGACAACTAAAATTAGTATTAAATCAAAAGTAAGTATATCTAGGAGATATACCAATCTCCTAGAACTGGAAGGGACCTTAGAAGGTCATTGAGTCCAGCCCCCTGCCTTCACTAGCAGGACCAATTTTTGCCCCAGATCCCTAAGTGGCCTCCTTAAGGATTAGAACTCACAACCCTGGGTTTAGCAGGCCAATGCTCAAACCACTGAGCTATTGCTCCCTCCAAAATCATAGATTGTTAGCGACCTCAAGAGATCATCTAGTCCAACCCCCTGCTCAAAGCAGGACCAATCCTTAAATGGCCTCCTCAAGGATTGAACTCACAACCCTAGGTTTAACAGGCCAATGCTCAAACCACTGAGCTATATCTCCCCTTCCATCTGATTGCCATTCTGAAAGCCCTACATTGACTTCAGCAGGAGTTTTATTAGAATAAGATGCAAGTTCATTTTGTTTTAATAAAGTTCTATATTATATAGGTTGAAAAAAATATTCAAAGGCCCCAATGTGATCTATCTTTATGTACACATGAAGCTACACTGAAGTCAAAGAAGGTCTGACTACATTGATCCATTTGCAGGATCCAGGCCTAAATTAGTCCAGCATTAGCCCCCAATCCCATTGCATGGAACTGAGGCTTTTACTTAGCACAACAGGACTGCTATTTAACAGTTCTAATTCTATAATAAACTGAAAATTGGAATTTTAAATACTTTACTTTTTACATCATTTTCTTTATATTTGAGCTTATCTAATGCAGTGTGCATCAAGCAATCAATTACAGTAGCAGACTAACAAAATCAAGCAAACATGCTTAGACATTTTCAGTATAAAACTAACAGGTTCAATCCCCAAAAGAACCCTATTCCTCTCCTTTTTAGATGTGACATCTGCCGTTATACCGAACGATTTCCAGTAGAAAGCAGAAGCCTGGCATCTCTCCAAAAATTAGATTTGAAACATTGCACTGAGACTGCAAGAAACTCACCTGAGCACCTCTGTCCATCTATCACCTGCCAGGCAACACTTGCAAATTGTTTACAGTCAACTGAGAAGAGAGATATAAACTTGCCCAAATGAGGAAGATGTTGGATTTATACAGACAATTGACAAATGAGTTTGGAATGAGAATGTATAAGAATAGCCTACAGTGTGCCATTATGTCATGACATAAATATATGGCACCTACCCTCAACTGATGCCTGAGGCAAATGAACTGTGCTACCAACACAGGAGTCATTTCTCATATGTTGCAAGCTTTTTCCTTCATCTCTCATTCTACACCAATAATATAAAAAATGTCCTTATTAGAATGAGCACTTTATATTGCGCAATATGTATTCCAATGCAATAGGCTGATTACTCTAAACATCTATATAACAATTTAACATGTACCATTTTTCATGAATCAGTTTCAGTGCTACTGGTCTTACATACTAATATACAAAACAGATATTCTTTCCTTATAATGTACTGTGTGGAAATATGCATAATCTATCACATATCACAATCTAAAGACAAATTGGAGCAGCCGCTAGACTGCTCTAACTTGCACCAGGGTTTCCACAGCCTTAAAGGGCTATCCCAACAGAAAGGAGTAGCACACCACATTTTCCTTGCCATGTTCCCTATGCTGGGGAGCTGCAAGGAAGGTGACAAAGTCTGCAGCTTCATACCACCCAGGGATCTCTCCTACACTGGAGAGGAACAGTTTAAGAGCACCTATAGGCTACAATAGTAGCACAAAGTAGACATTTTGCAACAGAAAAATTGGGCCAGATAGGGTGTATTTTCCTCTTGAGGAACCGATATAATTGCTATTATCTTATGGGAATCGGGCTTAATCATTAAGTAGAGACCACTTCACAACTAAGAGGGTTGAAATCATAACTAAATTTGAATAACTGTTGTTAATTTCCATTTGCAGAGAAGAATATCACACTGCTGAATCCAAATACTGTACACTATTCTAGTCCTTTCTCTCCCCTCTTATTGCCATAAATTGCAAGATGATGTTAACTGGAAGGTTTTGGACAGGATTTCTACACAGATCAGAACCGCATTATACCTCTTGGATCAGGAAGAATCCATCCTTGCATTAATCATTCTCTCAGTGCAATTTCTTTCCTTATTGGGTTATACAATTAACTTGAATGAAACTGAGTGTTATGCCTTGAAAACAAAACTAAATTAAAATGTAATGCAGTCCATCAATGACAATGGGACAACCAATGGCTTGAAATAGTTTGTACAAGAGTTTCTGGTTGGAATAATAATATAATTAATGTTATGTACTCACCATTATAGTAGGCAATAAAATATTGTTTTAGTTATTCTCTCATTGTCATTGTTCAGAAAGCACAGCATAAGCAAAATGAATATGCATCACAATATCTTGTAATGTGTTGCCTACATGCGGTGGTGACCATTAAAAAGTCAGGATTTGCCAGTTATTACAACAAAGTGGTTTTTGAGATTACTATAGTTCCCCCCACACACACACACACCCATTTTTAGCAATCAGATACTGTTGTGTATTTGGTTGTCATGGTTTTTGTTGCTATGGCAACTGAGTTAGATTATTATGGGTTAGCTCAGCCGGTTTCAACCAGCTGAGTGAGCTCTCTGTATATCTGTAAATAAAATGGAGGTTTTGGTTAGCTGCCTGCTCTCTGGCCTCAAGTGATTGCTTCCTACACCGGCTGCCCCAAGGATATAACACTGGCGACGAGGATGGGATTCGGTGCTGCTCCAGTAACAGAAGGAAGTAGAAGTTAAGGTAAAGAACAAACAAACAAAAAAAGCTGCTTGTTTGCACTGACTGTGAAAGTGAAACTAAAAATCATGGCTACTCTGACCAGGCCCCTGGAGCCTTTTGATGAGAATACAGAGCAGTGGCATGTGTATACTTAGCGTTTTGAGCTTTTTGGTATTGCAAATGACATTACAGAAGCGAAGAAGGTGCCAATATTCTTAACTGTTGTAGGGGCTAAAACCTACTCTCTGCTACGCAGCTTACTACACCCTGTTAAGCCTGAGACTAAATCTTACAGTGACATTGTGGAAATCCTGGGGTCTCATTTCTCCCCAAAACCACTGGTAATTGCTGAAAGATATAGGTTCCACAAAAGAGACCAAAAGGAAGATGAAACAGTTGTACAATTTGTAGCCATTTCAAAAAAGCTAGCAGAACACTGTGAATTTAAAGAGATGTTAAATGATGCCCTGCGTGACAGGTTAGTGTGTGGCCTCTGCAGTGAAGCTATACGGAAGCGCCTACTGACAGAGGCTCAGCTTACATTACAGAAGGCTGTTGATATTGCTGTCTCCATGGAACTGGCTACAAGGGAGGCACAATACATCGGTGCATCCCCTAGGGTGCAAAAAGTGTCACAAGAACTGACCCACAAAACGGTGCAGAGTCAAGAATGTTACCGCTGTGGTAAGCTGGGTCACCAGGCATCAGAATGCTGGTGTAAGGACCTGGTGTGTCGACACTGTGGCAAAAAGGGACACATTGAGTATGCCTGTAAACAAAAGAAAAAGAGGCCTGTGGTCTGGCCGACAAAAAGAGGAATCTTGCATATCCTAGAGCAGACCCAGGATGATCAAGGTGACACCTCCTCACAAGAGGAAGTGCCACTGCATGTTTTGTCTTTGGCAGCGGGCTCACATGAATACTGGGTAACCCCTTTATTGGAGGGCAAACCTATACACATGGAACGAGACACCGGTGCAGCTGTCTCGCTGGTTCCTGAGACTGTGTATAAGGAAAAGCTACAGCATCCTCTGCTTAAGGCAACAAAAACTGTTCTGAAGACGTATACAGGTGAAGCTGTGCCCATGTTGGGCACTATTGATGTTAAGGTGGAGCTCAATGGACAGGCGGCTAAATTGCCACTGTTTGTGGTGAGAGGTGACTACCCAGCCTTAATGGGTAGGTCTTGGCTTGGGAAGATTCAACTGAACTGGGCAGAAGTGCACCAGATGACTAAAGAAAAAACCAGTCTAACCCCTATTCTAAGGAAACATGCTGCTGTTTTTGGAGATGATTTGGGAAGTATGAAGGGAATCACTGTGACATTGAACATTAAACCTGACAGTCCACCAAAATATCTGAAAGCCCGAACTGTGCCATATGCCATCAGGCCAAAAGTTGAAGCAGACCTGGAGCACCTGGTCACCAATGGAGTCCTAATACCAGTTACCCATAGCTCATGGGCCACTCCTATCGTTCCAATCGTGAAGAAAGATGGCTCTCTCCGGATTTGCGGTGATTTTAAAGTCACTGTCAACCCAGTGTTGTGTGCAGAGCAATACCCGCTTCCCCGCATCGATGACCTCTTCGCAGGCCTGGCTGGGGGACAAAAGTTCAGTAAGATTGATCTGAGTCAAGCATATTTACAGATGCACGTCGATGAAAAGTCCCAAGAGCTGTTGACTATTGTGACTCATAAGGGGCTTTATCGATACTGTCGCCTACCCTTCGGAATAACATCTGCTCCCGCCCTGTTCCAGAGGGCTATGGACCAGATCTTGTGTGGCTTGTCAGGAGTTCAGTGCTATCTGGATGATATCCTGGTCACTGGAAGAAATGAAGAGGATCACTTAAAGAATTTAGAGGCTACCCTAAAAAGACTGGAAGAGTATGGCCTACGAGTTCGCAAAGACAAGTGTGAATTCTTCAAGCCCTCTGTTGAATATTTGGGACACATCATTGATTCTGCAGGTCTTCATAAGGCCCCTGCAAAAGTTAAAGCTATTGTGGAGGCTCCCCCACCTCGAAATGTAAGCCAGCTGCGCTCGTTTCTAGGACTCCTGAACTATTATGGAAAGTTCATCTCACAGTTAGCCACACTGCTAAAACCACTTCATGAGCTCCTTGGGCAGAACAAGGCCTGGAAGTGGACTGAAGCCTGTGATGTTGCGTTTAACAAAGCTAAGGATGCATTGCTAAATTCTGAAGTTCTAACGCACTTTGATCCATCCTTACCACTGCAATTGGCCTGCGATGCCTCCCCTTATGGAGTGGGAGCAGTCGTGTCACATATTATGCCTTCAGGAGAAGAGAGACCTATTGCTTTTGCTTCACGCACTCTAAGCAAAGCAGAAACTAACTACGCCCAAATCGAACGTGAGGCATTAGGAATTGTTTTTGGAATTCGGAAGTTTCATCAGTACCTGTTTGGGCGAAAATTTACTCTTCTCACAGACCATCGACCTCTGACATCAATTTTTGGACCCTACACAGGCATTCCCCCATTAGCTGCTAGTCGTATGCAACGTTGGGCATTGTTACTTTCAGCACACACATATGAAATCAAATATCGGAAATCCACTCTGCACGGCAATGCAGATGGCCTCTCAAGGTTGCCTTTGCCGGTCAAACACCAAGATAGTGCCCAAAAGAAAATCTTCTACTTTGAACAGGTAGAGAATACACCCATCACTGCTACTCAGATAAAGAAGGCAACTCGCGTTGACCCAGTATTGTCCCACGTTATGGACCTGGTGATGCATGGAAAATCTCGACAAACCTCTCCGGTCTCATCCGACCTTGTTCCCTACATGTCCAAGCGGACGGAGTTATCGGTCCAATCTGGTTGTTTGTTGTGGGGGAGACGTGTCATTATTCCACCACCACTGAGATCACAGATGTTAGAACAGCTACATTCCGGTCACTGTGGAATAGTGCGCATGAAGGAAATTGCACGAAGCTATTTTTGGTGGCCCCGACTGGACAGCGCTATTGAAGAGAAGGCAAAAGCTTGTATGTCATGTCAGGGTGTGAGGAATGCACCCCAGTGGGCACCCCTACACCCATGGGACTGGCCGGAAAACCCGTGGCAACGTATTCACGTTGACTTTGCTGGCCCCCTTGAAGGAAGCATGTTCTTGGTGGCAATAGATGCCCATTCTAAATGGCCAGAAGTCTCTATAATGCAGTCCACTTCTGCAGAGAGTACTATCCAAAAACTACGAGGACTCTTTAGTTGTTTTGGTCTGCCAGAACAACTTGTGAGCGACAACGGACCGCAGTTCGTTTCTCAGGAGTTTCAAAATTTTATGAAGGCAAATGGGATACACCACATCACGTCAGCACCATATCATCCGTCCACCAACGGATTAGCTGAAAGATTTGTGCAGACAATGAAAAACGCTTTGAAATCAGCAAGGGGACAACACTCCATTCAAAAGCGTCTGGATACCTTTTTACTTTCCTACAGAAACACACCTCATGCTACGACCCACGCATCTCCGGCCTTTCTAATGATGGGACGACAGCTGCGCACTTGCTTTGATCTGCTGAAACCTTCTGAACCCCGACAAATTGTGCAACATCAGCAGCAATATCAAGTCATCAGACGGGCACCCAGAGCAAAAGACCGAACCTTTAGCCCGGGACAGCCAGTTTTGGCTCGGAATTATACTTCCAGAGCTAAATGGGTTCCGGCCACAGTCATCACTCAAACAGGACCTGTTTCCTACACAGTCCGGACTGCAGAGAATCTTACCTGGCGGCAACATGTAGATCAGCTGTTGCCAGGTCATGCCAGTCCTCAGGACCCATCTGCAGTTGAGGGGTCTGACTTCACCTCTTCTGGTGAGGGACCGAATCACGAGTCACCTGTTTCTGACTGTTCTCCTCCATTACTGCCGGCGGCTGAGATACCCCTTTGCCCAGCACGAGCTGATACCACCTCCTCACCTGTTCGTGCTGCGGACCCTGAGCCCCTAGTGCTTTCGGGTGCAATAACACCAGAAGTTCGCCGTAATCCACCTAGAGACAGAAGGCCTCCTCATCGGCTGGATCTTTAGCTAGGGCGAACCCATGGTTATGGGGCAAAATAATCCCCAGGGTTTAGCCGGGAATGGAGGCAGTCTACCCTCCTTCTCTAGTCTAGTGTGTGTTTTATTTAGGGGATGTTCTTATTAGGGGGGGAGGAATATGTTGTGTATTTGGTTGTCATGGTTTTTGTTGCTATGGCAACTGAGTTAGATTATTATGGGTTAGCTCAGCCGGTTTCAACCAGCTGAGTGAGCTCTCTGTATATCTGTAAATAAAATGGAGGTTTTGGTTAGCTGCCTGCTCTCTGGCCTCAAGTGATTGCTTCCTACACCGGCTGCCCCAAGGATATAACAGATACCTCCTCTTTTAACTTTTCAATAGCTTCATCTGTATTAAGGAGAAAAATGGACAACTGATTTTTGAATAAATTAGATAGGTAGACAGATGTATCTGAGTGATGACACTAGCTAATATTCTCAGTAAGAAACGTAAATAATTAGTAAACATTCCACAAAGAAACGTAGCTGCCTGTCTTATGAAAATGAGGGATGTCTCGGTTTCCCTGTTTTAGGGCATGTATAGCTGTTCAGTGAATTTGGATTATACAATTTTCTTCCAATACTAGGAAACATTCAGGGACCACGCCTGCCTGATGCAAGATTCATGCATGCCATGTCCTTTACTATCAATAGGCATTCTTTCTACTGACTTGCATTAAGCTCTGAATGTATAACTTAGAAAATTATAGAGGCTTATTTAGTTTACAATTAAAACAAAATCCATTCAATCTAATGTATACACAACCCATGCAGCATTTCAGAACTCTCATCCTTGAATGAGATTCTACAGGACACATCTTTTCCACAGTTGTTCTCAAAATTTATATATAGAAGAGAGAACTAAACTCAGTAGAGAATATCATACTGATGCACAAGGCATTTGTAACTTTAAGGCCCCACAGTCCATTCTTTTAAATATCTTCATATCAGACAACTCAGCAACTAAGGCAATGATTTATCAGTTGTGTAACATTTCCTACCAATTTAAAATGTGGATACATCATGGAAACCAAAGTGTTGGTTTCATATGCTATGTGGTTTTACTTCAAGGAAGCTGGCTAGCCTATATTATGTGCTGTGGGAGAAAGGTTTAAAGTATGTTTTCTGTAACTAGAAATTGGAACAAATAAAGAAATCAAATAATAAAACTCATACATTTATACTGGCTGCTTCATTCAAAAGACCCAAATATTGCAGGGCTTGAGGGAACAGAGGTTTCCCACCTCAGTGGAGTCCGCTCATTTCTTCCCAGCATGCAGGAGAAGCTACTGGCTGCTGTACTTCTTCAGAGGAGAACAACTGCTTGCTGATGAGTAGAAAAGCTGGGCTATGGCATTAGCTCCTCTCTCTTTCACCCCACCATCTGAAGAGCACAGGAACTGCAGTTTTCTTCTGTTGCGTGTTTTCCCAGCCTCCACAGGCACACACTTGCAGATCAACAGAGCACAATTCGGTCTTATAGACATACAGCACCATAATATATAAGTCACTTCTAGAGTGAAGGCAAGAGTTTTATCCTGTGTTAGTTAAAATGGGAGGTAGGAGGAATGTTGGTCAAGAAGACAAAGGGAATTATCTTCTCTTAACATAGTATCACGGGATCTTTAAAGTGCATGGAAAGCAGACAGGACCTCTGTTTTTCAGATCTTATCAAAGAACCACGCAAGGCTCAGTTCCATTCTCACTGAAATTAAAGGAAGTTTTCCCATTGACAATAATGGGAACTAGACTGGCCCCATAGCTAGCAGCATAACACTCAATTTATTTGCCTCTGAACAGCGAGGAATGGATGAGTCAGCAATATCATGGTCACTTTGAGACTGGCCTAGCTCAAAGTGCTCCAGCAAACTGTTAACACATCAGCAGGATGCATATGGACTGTTAGATCACAGCAGGCTAGTGCACGGTATAATCACACTTTACCTTGCTGCAAACTAAATGTTCATGTAGACAAGCCCTGAGAGAAAAGATTAAAACAAAACATCTGTATAGGCCTGAGTGTCCATTTACCTTGAGTTGTCATTTAACCCAGTACAAAATGAGTGGAAAGCAATTATAGAATCATTCCAATAGGTAGTATTTTACACTCACTTAGCACTGGTATAAGTGACTGGATGCCTTCCAATCATACATTAAACAAGTTGACAAGCATTTGTGGTTACTGCTCCATTCCTTTCTCCAAGAGGAAAAGGTGCATGTAGGTTTGTTGTGAGGGTCGGGAAGCTGGTGTTGCATCTGAATCTACAGATTGCTGTAGAAACATCCAGAACAGAGAGAGTAATTATTATTGCACAAATAACTAGAAATAAGAGGATAAAATTATGAATGGGAAAAATGTAGGGTCAATATCAGGGGGAAAAAAAACCTTTTTGGAAGTGAAGTCTATTCAGGGGCAGAACTGTCTCCCCTAAAGAAGGTGCCAAAAGACCTTTGACTTGAGGTATTTAAAGTTAGGACAGTGTGGTTGAGAATGTACTATAGGGAATGTACTGCTTTATCATCCTAATTTATTATGATGGATTGCCTGCTGTCATTGTACATAGCACTATGCAAACACTGGAAGACAGTCCCTGCCCTAAGGTGCTTATCCTTTAAATCAGACACAGATAATAGAGTTCAGACACATAAAACACCAGTTGAGTCCAAAACGGAAGCTCTGCCAACATTTTTAATAAGATGGAGGTACTGTCATTAAGCCATCTGAGGATTTGGGCTTCTCTTTAGTGGACTATTATTTAGGGTCTTCACTTAAGAATTATAATAAAAGATTTAACTAAAGAGAGACTATTGATTCTACAAGAAGATAGAGCTTCAAGCATAATGAGCTCTGAGCAGAATGAAGAGCTGAGGAGTACTAAGTGTACTAAGCTAAACTGCTGTGCACTAATTTCCCCATGTAGACAAGCTTTAGAGACCAAGAACAAATGAGAACAGAATGATAGGTACTGAAGCAGGATTCTTTGTCTGTCTTGGCTATTTACATTGCAAACTCTTCGGGGCTCTTATTATATGTATGTACAATACAGCTGGTCAAAGATTTTCTGTCAAAATGATTTTAACAGAAAAATGCAATTCCCCCCAAATCAAAATTTTATCATTTGTTTTTAATTTTCAATTGAGAAAGTTGGTTCATTTTGAACCAAATCAAACTTTTCGATTCACTGAACTAAACTGAAACACGAAGCTGAATCTGCTTAAGCAGCATGGTTCCTCATGGGAGTTGTAGTTCAGGTTCCATATGTCTACATTCTTCTCTATGGGCAAGGCTCCTTGGCCAGACTACATCTCCCATGCATGATGGCCTCCCCTCTGACAGAGTTGCATGTATATCATCGGAATCAAACCTTAGGCAGATGCAATTCAATCCAGCAACCCAAAGCAAAATACTTCCTTTCAGTAATTTTGAAATTTCATTTTGTTAGAAATGTCAAAATGACACATTTCAACGCTTCCAAATGGGATTTTTTCATTCTGTGAAAAATTTCCTTACTTTGACTTGTTATCCAGATTCAAGATGAAAACAAATGTCAAAATTTCCCATGGGATTAAAAATTTGATTTTTCACTCAGCTCTAATGTACAGTGCGTACTATAATGAGTCTCTGATCATGGCTGAGTTTCTACCATAATGCAAATAAATAATAAAATTTCACCTAACTACTAACAGCCAGATTCTGGCTCTTTAGTCACAACTTGTTGTACTTTGTTCTACAATTAGTTTCACTGAAATAAATAGGACTACCTTCTCAGGGCAAGTGTAGTGAAATCTAGCCATAGCAATGTAAAAAGTGAATGTGAGGGCTGATTATCTTTTTAAAGCCCCATCTCAAATAACTATCAAGCAAAAATAATGGTAAAACAGAATGAGGCAAATCAAATTAAAAAATCAAACCTAAAATAGCCTTCAAAATTGGCTGGTCCTTCACAGAAAAATAGCATCCTCAATAGAAATCTTGTATTCATACCTTTATTTTAGGCTTAATTTTAATTGTGAGTTGCTATTTCATTTTATTTATGTGCATCACCCTGTACCCAGAGACATAGAGCACTGCATATATGGGCATACACAAAATAATATATCAATATTTTCATACAGTTATGTTATCACTACAAGATGGAATTTGATTGGCTATGGTATTCAGATTGATTACAAGATTTGTGGACTTACTGATAACTGACAGATTGATTATCGAAGAATCATTAGTGACAGTGGGGTGTACAGTACAGAGGAAAGCATCCAAGTTGGTATAAATTGTAATATTAAAAGTAAGTACATGTAGAAGTTATTTCTTAGAGTGGGCTTTTCATGCCTTTTTTTAAAAAATAGTGTTATTACATAAACTATAAATGGCCATATAATTGTTAAAAATATTTTCACAATGAC
Organism: Mauremys mutica; assembly: GCF_020497125.1. Classification (NCBI taxonomy): domain Eukaryota; kingdom Metazoa; phylum Chordata; order Testudines; family Geoemydidae; genus Mauremys; species Mauremys mutica. The sequence continues at coordinate 185,051,534 of NC_059072.1, read as the reverse complement.
TCCAAAGTCCAAATTCTGCCCTCATTTATGCAAATACAACCCATCAATGGATATGAATGGCCCTTTGGGATCAATTTTGCTTTTCTTCAAATATTTGAGTTAAGCAGGTGGATCACTCCTTGACATAGGGCAGTGGGATTTATGTCACTTTCTTGAACAGCACTATGTGCAGATATCCATATAACTGGGTTCTCTCTCTTGACAATATCATTGTTTTTCTTGACAATATAACTGTTGACCCCATACCATACAGGACATAGACCCGCACATGAATCTCTGCTCAAGCATCTTTCCTGGGAATTTTTATCATCAACACATCTCTATTTCCATTTATAAAAATATTAAATCTGGGAATTTGGAAGACATTTTTTCTAAATAAGAGGACATTGGACAATTTTTTCCAAAAATTATTTTTGATTTTCCTGTTTTGTTTCCAACTGTTTGAAAATGCTTCCTTGAAACCAGACATGTTCAATGCTATAAAACATTACTGGAAGTTATTGAAATTTTTCAAATATAGAAACATTGAATGAATTCCTCCCCTCCACACACACACAAAAGTCTTCACATTTTTCAGCCACCTCTGTTTAATGAGGTGATATTCTGATTGTAAAGATAGCATAAACATATAATCGCATCAACGTCAGTTGTTTCCATACTACTCTTCCCAGAAGGACGAGTGTCAACATAATACAGTCTCAGGGTACTAAAAGCCCAGTTTGTCACATTGTACAATTTCCAGCTGCATGCAAGATACTCATGTATATTAAAGGAACATTTTCATGGATGCAACTGGCCATTCTGTTGCCTACTATTGGGAGAAATAAAGAGAAGATTCATTTAAAAGTATCACTAAGCAGTTTTTACATCATGTTAATTCACGTGGACCATCTCTTACTCTTACAATTTCTGCTTTTACTCATGTGAGTCATAAGAAATGGCTTCACATTTTATGTAGTTTTATGTAGTAAGGGATGGAGTTTCGGATTAAAGTGAGCAAACAATTGATTTCTTGGTTCAGTGGCTGAACTGCAAACAAAAACAAAAAAAGAGGGCAGGTTCCTTTTGAACTTAAGATGAATTTTGTGGGGGTTTTTCCCCTCACTAAAACAAAAAACTGAAAACATTTTATTTATGCTGAATGAAACACTTCAAAATGTTTCAAAACAACATTTCCAACCAAATCGTTCATTTCTAAAAGGAAATCTTGACATAGTTTGTTTTGGAAAAAGTTGAACCAAATTCATGAATAGTTTTGGTTATCCTGCAACCACATTTTCAGCAAAATTACTATTTAGCTAAAAAATTCCAACAAGCTTCCCCCACCATCCAGTTTTTCTGAAGTGACATGCTATAATGGGGCGTCATCTGAGGTCTCAGAAAACCTCTCAGACTCTGTCAGCAGGTAGCAGCTTTGTGTGACTGTATTTATATTCCTATCACCAAACACCAGTATGGTTTTGTGCAGCAAAGTGCTTACAGTGTTTCTTGCCCTATAGCCCTTTCTCACAGGGCCAAAGAGGAACAGAGGTCTCCCCTTTCTTGAGATATCAGAGCATACTGGGCTCAACTATCCCAGGTCCTAGAAGGATAGATAGATGGCTCACTGCCATTGGTCCATGGTCTAGGGCAGGGGTCGGCAACCTTTCAGCAGTGGTGTGCCGAGTCTTCATTTATACACTCTAATTTAAGGATCTGCGTGCCGGTAATACATTTTAACGTTTTTTAGAAGGTCTCTCTATAAGTCTATAGTATATAACCAAACTACTGTTATATGTAAAGTAAACAAGGTTTTAAAAATGTTTCAGAAGCTTTATTTAAAATTAAATTAAAATGCAGATCTTATCAGTTTAGTGTGATCCTTGCCCTTGCTTTTCCTTGCTGAGTTTTCCAATGTCTGCCACGTATTTGGATACTTTAAGCTGTACACAGGCTTCTGAGTGATCACTCGTTAACCGGCTCCGAGAGGAACAGAGGACAGATTTCATGTGTGAAAATACCTGTTCACACAGGTATGTGGATCCAAATGCTGAAAGCATTGCAAACACAATTTTCTTCAAACAGTTAAATTTCACTGGCAGGGACATCCAGCAGGTCAGAATAGAGTCCTCGTGATCTCTCTCGGTAGCTTCAAGTGCGCTCCACAGATCTACAAACTTTGATGTCCACAATTCTGAGCTTTTTAACTGAATGAGCCGCATTTCGAAATCTTCAACATCCATTCACTGAAATACAGACAAATCCAAGTCACTTTCATTGAACTTTTCAGGTTTAATTAGAAAAGAAAGCATTGGGCCAAATCACTGGAAATCTTGAAATCTGTCAGAAAATTCTGATTTCAGTTCTTGCATGTACTTTCCAATCTCATCGACATTGACAGTGCAACGTGTCGATGGCTCTTTTATGAGTTAGAAGTAGTGGAAAGTAGAAGTTTGAATATCCCTGGAAAAAACTGCTAGTTTCACAACAAATGCTTTCCAGGCTTCATAAAGATCCAGAACTGTTTGCACTGCACCCTGGAGGCAGAGGTTGAGTTCGTTTAGGTGAGCAGTGATATCAGTTAGAAACACGAGCTTACACAGCCATTGGTCATCATCCAGTTCAGGGAAGTTTTGTTCTTTTTCCAACAAAAAGGCCTTGATTGCATCAAAACAGTTTACAAAGCACACCAAAACCTTGCCATGACTTAGCCACTGAATGTTGCTGTGAAGTGGAATGTCATTATAAGCACTGTCCATCTCTTCTAGCAGTGCTTGAAACTGTCTGTGAGTCAAAGCAGATCAAGCAACAAGGAAATTCACAATTCTCACTACTGTATTCATCATATTATTAAGCTCTGAATTAGAAATTTTAGCACACAGGTTTTCGTGATGGATGATACAGTGAAATTTGACTGTCGGATGGCCAATTTGATCTTCAAGTAACTTTACAAATCCCTTCTGTTTTCCGACCAGGGCAGGAGCACCATCTGTTGTCACACAAAATATTTTTCTGATGTCAACTCCTTGTTCTTCAAAATGGTTTACAAAACTTTCCAGTATATCTTCCCCCTTTGTTGTGCCAGGCAGGGGTTTTAGGCAACAAAGTTCCTCTTGAATTTCATCGGAAGCACAATATCTTGCAACAACTGCCAAACATGGAACATCGTTTATATCCACGCTCTCATCAACTGCAACACTAAACACTGCTGTATCTTTCAATACAGTCATCTGCTTTTCCTTAATGTTTTCTGCCATTTCACTTATGCATCTCTCAACTGTTCTGGCAGAAATGGGCAGTTCTTTTATTCTAGATATGATTGTATCTTTATTTGGCAAATCATTGAACAAAATCTCCGAACTGCCAAGAAAAACTTATTTTATATATTTCCCATCTGTAAACGGCTTTCCGTTTTTTGCAATGCACTGTGCAATCTTGTAACTTCCTTCTGTAGCTTGATTTTTACTTACACTTAAGCTTTTAAAAACACTGGTTTGCTTCTCATAGGCTGCTACTGCCTTTTTGATTGATTCAGTCTTGTCTGCTTTGTCAAGAAAGGTTTTCTCATGCTTCGTTTCAAAATGTCGTCAAACACTTGATGTGCGACAAACAACACTTTCATAACAGAAAGCACAAATAGCACGGTCCTTCTTTTCAACAAATCCAAATGCATCTGTCCAAGCAGGCTGAAATGATCGGACATCTAGCTTCGCTTTCTTAGGAGCTGCCATTTTGTCAAATGTTCCCTTCAACTCTCAGTGGGGAAAAAAATGGCGATAGAAGGCAGGCACACGGTCAAATGCAGTGTGGTCTGAGATAAGCAATTTTAAGATGGGGGTGCTGAGCTGCACCCCTCTCTTGCCTCATGTGCAATCCTCTCTGTTCCAGTCTGGGGAGGCTGCAAAGCAGTAATCCAAGGCCAGGAGCAGAGCCCAGAGCCCAGAGTGGCCTGCTGGGACTCCAGGCCAGAAAGCAGACTGAGCAAGGCTGGAGATCCAGACCTCAGCTGGCAGGAGGTCAGCAGCTGGAGCCCCAGATCGGCAGCTGAGGTGAGTGGAGCTGGCCACTGGTAGGGCTGAGCAGGGCTGGAGGCCTGGACCCTGTCTGGCAGGGGGCCTGCGCAAGGTGAGTGGGGCTGCAGCAGGGGGGGACCCTGGATGGCAAGGGGCCAGCAGCCAGAACCCCAGAGCAGCGACTGAGCAGCTCAGCCGGCCGCCTCTCTGGGGTTTCGGCCGGGGTTTCAGCCCACTGCCAGCCTGGGTTTCCTTCCCCCAGGCCAGCAGCGGGCGCTGAGTGGGACCAGCGGTGGGACCCCAGCTGACAGAAGCCAGTGGCAGAAAGCCCCAATGCAGCAGCGGACTGAGCAACTCAGCCCGTGCCACACGCCATCAAAAATCACCTTTGGCACGTGTGCCATAGGTTGCCAATCCCTGGTTTAGGAAATATGGCTTATCAGCAGTCCCAAGGCAGAAGGAAGACTCAGGAACAGACATTGGCAGGAGGTTCAGGCCTCTATGGACATTAGGACATTGCTACAGTTTATGGTGATATTGGATTCGCTGGCTGCAGTCCTCAAATGAAATACATGCAGTGGCAGTGCTTGAATTCAGGGAATATTCACTAGGTGGTTTTCCCATACTATACTCTCTCCTCTGAGTTCTGGTGACTGAAAGAAGTTGGCAAAATGTCACAGCAGATGCTCATTTTTAGGAAAGAGACCATTTTCTTTGAGTAATGCAGAATTCTATACAAATATAATCTTTTCTGAAATAAGTACCACAATAAATAAACTTGATAAGCAGTTTTTAAATATGATCAGCAACTTGATCATACATATCATACAAACCACAAATCAATTGTCCAGGAGTCTGACATTTTATTTGTAACTAGAATGAAACCAGTGTCAAATAATGTATATGCTAGTAACTACAGAACAGCTGTCATTTTGTTATGACTGTTGACATAATTTTGGAGATAAGAAGATTCAGAGATTTTGTTCATGTTTTTGAGCTAAACAGAGATGGGCTTATAGGTTTAACTATAAACATAAGCTGGATATGGCCTTAGCATAAAGTCTTATAGCAAGCATTTTCTAAAAACATTCAGAAAATTCTATTCTACTTTTAATTCATTATAGCTGTAGTATTAGCAATACTGTTGCAAAATCCTACCTCAACTCCTCAAAGTAGTGCAGCAGTGACTGGCTTTTCTGACAGCGTTTTCTGACAGTGAAGCGTTTTCTTCAGTAGGTTCAACCATGTTATTAAGGTGTCAGACTACCAATCCAGGGAAAAGACAATTGTCCTCCTTCTTGAGATTGGGTGCTAGCTAAGTTGAGGAGGTAAACGCACCACTGACAGCATAGCCAGTGAGTGGATGAAGAAATGGCTAAAACAAAATAAATAAATAGGCCCCAACTCCTTGTGTGCTCCTCAATCCATTCTACAATGGTGGTGGGGAGTTCAGTCGATGCTAGGCTGTTAAGAATCTCAGTGGCCAGAAAAAGGACTGCCCTCTCAGTGTGCACCTATAACTGCAGGACACTGATGAGAGATGATTTGATCAACTATCTAATGGAGGAGAAGGCAAGGACAGCCTACAACATTCTTGATCTCTGCGAAACAAGATGAAGAAAGGAGATGGAAGTGAAGTGGAGTGACAAAATACCATCATGTTGGGAAAAGGAGAAAGCATGAGAACCATTGGAGGAATTGGCTTCATCATCAAGGAATGGTCTCCAAAAATCATCTCCTGCAAGTTCAAGTCATCGTGCATCAGAGTGCTACACCTCCAAGTGAACAAGAACAGCACCCTCAAGATTATTCAGATCTGTGCTCTCACAAGCAAAGATGACGATGTGAAAGAATTCTACCAGGAGCTAGAGAAAACCCTCGCTCAAAAATCCACATATACAATTGCAATGGGAGATTTCAATGCCAACATTGGAAGAGGGAAAGAAGGTAAAAAGTTCTTTGGAAGATCTGGCATCAGCAAACAGAATCCATACGGAGAGTGGCTGGCAACTGTGGCAGAGACGAAAGAAATGTTCATTGGTAACATCTGGTTTAAGAAGAAGGCCAAGAGGAGATGGACATGGATCACGCCCAATGCGAAGAACGAGAACGAGATTGACTATAGTCTGATTGATAAGCGGCGCATTGCACAAAACATCTCAGTAGTACTATCATTTAACACCGCTAGTGACCATCGCTTGCTCAGACCAAGGCTCAAATTCAACAAAAAGGTGGAAAAGAAAACACTAGAGATGGCAAATCAGAGACAGCGGCCAAAAATATTCAACGAGGCAATCTTGAAAGTGATCATTTCCAAGGAAGACTGGAGTCTTACAAATAACTGCAATGAGGATTATAAAAACTTCACTGATAAATTGAGGCAATGCATGAAATTAGCTGAGAAAGAAAGACCACAAATAGTGAAGGGAAGAATCGTGGAGGAAAAGCAGAACTTGCTAGATAAGGAGGAATATGAAGTGAAATGATGGTGACAAACTTGAGTACTCCCTTCTCTGCAAGTTGATAAGAAGACTACTAAAGGTGGACTTCGAGAAATACCAAAATGAAAGGCTCTTAAAGACCACTAAAGAAGCCTGAAAGATGCAAAAGGGAATTGACAGCATACAGGTCAGCAATAATGACACTGAAGAACAGGGACAGAAAATGAGTAATTGACAGAACAGGGATGGAAGCAGTCTGCAAAGATTTCTACACTGATCTGTTCATGTCTCAGATAAGTGTCCCAGTACCAACACTTCAACAGATCAACGAGCATGTACTCCCAGTCCTTGTCAGCGAAGTTTGACATGCAGTTCACCAAATGAAGGAAGGAAAAGCCCCAGGTAAAGATGCACTAACTGTCAAAATTATAAGAGTTGGAGGCCAAGACCTCTGGGAAACCCTTGCTCAGAGGTTTAGTGGTTACTTGAAAATGCAGAAGATACCTAGCTGGAAGAAGTCCACCACCATTCTGCTGTACAAGAAGGGCAATCATGAAGATCTAAAGGTATATCTTCCAATATGCCTGCTCTCACATGTCTACAAGCTGTTCACCAAAATAAGAACAAACCAACTCTCACAGAGTCTAGATGAGCAGTAGCCAAGAGAGCAGGCAAGCTTTTGAAGGAATTTCAGCACAATGGACCATATTTTCACTATCAACCAGCTATTGGATCTCTCAAGGGAATACAAATTCCTTTATGTATTGCCTTCGTTGACTATGAAAAAGTGTTCGACAGCGTAGAGATCTATGCAATGCTGAAAGCTCTTGCAGAGCAGAGCATCGACACAAATTATATCAAACTATTAAAGGAAGCAAATTCTGACTGCACTACAAATGTAACATTATTTGATACACCCATCGCATCCCAGTTAAGAAATGTGTGGAACAAGGAGACATGGTTTCACCGAAATGCTTCACAGCCTGCCTCAAAATGGTAAAGAGGCAGATGAATCGGAAGGGTGGAATCAACATCACTGGAGAGCAGTTAAACCATACTCAGATTCACAGACAATATTGTGTTGATCACCGAAAATACTATCACACTACAGAAAATGCTGCGAGAACTCAACACAAAAAGCAGCCACATCAGACTGAAAATTAACAGCTCCAAAATAAAATGTATGCAGCCTGATACCTTGGCAAAAGCCCAAATAACAATCAAGGGAGAACAAATAGAAGAAGTTGAGCAACATGTATATTTTGCCCAAGAAATTAACATGTACCAAGATCAGGAAGGTGAACTCTTGTGAAGAAAGAAAGCAGGTTGGTGAGCATTCAGTTCTATCAGGATGTCCTCCAAGGAAAAATCAACAAGGCAACAGGTGCCAGCCTCTTCAACTCAACAGTACTGCCAGCAATGTTGTACGGCAGCATAACATGGGCACTGACAAAGAAAGAGAAGCAGCAACTGTCTGTCACAGAGAGAAGATAGAAGAATTCTGGGAATTTCAATCCTGCAATCGAGTCCCCAATGAAGTGATCAGACAGCAGAGTGTAGTGCAGGACATCGTTATTAAGAGCAGGCATAGTAAAATGCGATGGGCCAGGCATATAGCGAGGCTCATCAATGGACTGCAGCTGTTGTCGAGTGGTACTCATGGGAATGAAACAACAACTTGGCCAATCTCCAAAGAGATAGGAAGATTTTATCATGAAAAGGCATGGCCACACATGGAGAAGGAAGGCCAGGATATGAGAAGAATGGAAGAAGTGTTGTGATCGGTGCAATGTATGGGGTGAAGGACCAATTGATCAAGGTGATTAGGGATACTACAGCCAATGTTTCACCTTCACTTTCATTATTAACCTCTATTTTCACAGAATTACAAAGCAGCCAGAAAATATGACTTCAGCTTGAGAAATTTAGCATATAGAGTCTCAGAGTCAGACCAATTTTTTTTTAAATTAGATCAACCATTTTTAAGTTTAAATAAGTAGAAACTATGTCAGGTCATTTTAAACATTTAAACTCCTTTAACTAAAGGGAGGCTTTATTGTTATAAGAACATTTGGAGATCCAACATCCATAACGCACAAATCAAATGCCAATGAAGACAGCTGGTCAAATTCATTCTTGGAGTATAGGGACAACTCCACTGATGACAATGATGTTACATCTCTTTACACCAGGGCTGAGTTAGCTCACACATGAGAATCAAGCATCTTACATTTAAAGAATCATACTTGACAATTTCACAAACAGACATGAGTCCAATGTGAAAAAAATATCAAACTCCAGTGCATCCTCCCTTTCAAATATTGCATAAGATTTCTAGTTGCTGGTTAAAGTAAGCAACCATATTAAAGGACATGCTAATCATATGAACAATATACAGATCCTGTATTTCACCTTTTATTACATTTTTGCAATATAAAGCTTCTGGTTTGAAATGTGGCATTCAGCAAACAAATAAAAACATACTATGGGCCTGATCTGAAGCTCACTGGAGTCAATAGAAAGACTCCCACTGACTCTCGTGAGCTCTGGATCAGGGCCTATGGGAACTTCTAAATGCCTCTTCCTACAATTCTCCTGGAAAAAAAGAGATATAACAAACTTTCATAGGGAACCTTTTTGTAGGGTGTAAATAGAGATACCATGCACCATTGCTGTCCTCAGCTTTAGCCAATAAACAGTTTTCCCTCAGATAAGCCAAACCCTCTGCCAGATAAGATGATTATTTTGACTTTTTGGGGGCATCTGTCAATTTCTGACTCTGACCACTGAACACATAGCTACTGTTTGTTCTCAAAACAGTTTCTCTGTAGTGGCTGATACAGCTGCAGTCTGAGTCTGTTATTATTGTACCTGCTGTTTTTCCTGTGTGAGAGACTAGGTGGAGGTCAGGTTTTACTTTGGGAGAAACTGGATGCAGCCCTAGCCAAACTGGGACAGCTGCCAGTTATGTAAAAGACAGAGCAGCTGTGGGCGTGGAGTTGTTTATGATTTGCACCAGTGCAAGGGAGAGTAGTAAGTATAGTACAATATTCCATCAGATACTCTTTGGAAGTGTAAGCTGGTAGCCCAACTCACCAGGCAAGTCATCAAATATAACCCCCCAAAAGGCAAGAGTTCAGTCCCTTTCTTCATGGGGCCAGTTTATTTCCCCAAAACAGTCCAATATCAGTTAATAGATAAACCATAATGTTCTGCCTGGACCCTCCTCTGTCCTTTCTCCTGACCTGCGCCTCATTCAAGCACCTACCTGATCTCCACAGGTCTCTACAAACTCCTTGGTCCTTTACCTAAGAACCAAGTGATCTGCAAGCTATCACAGACCCATCACGTAAGAAGCTGCTAATAAGTCACAATTGGGCTAAGACTACCTCCCTAAAGGGCCATCCCACCCTGAGACAGAAGCACACTTCAATGGCTTCCACTGAAGTAACATCAACTCTCTCATTTGAGGTATATTGCTTCCCTCAGATCAGCATGAGAGATGTCAGCTCTGATTTTCTGCTAAACCCAACATGAGAGGATCTTTCACTGATGTCCAAAGGAGTTCCATACATGCAGTGAGAGCAGAATTGAGGAACAGGATAGAGATGACTTGAACTACCAGTAAAGGTTATTGTACAAAGCTAATTTGACTGTCAAGTTCTGTTTATCTAAAAAACAAAGCCAATGGAAACTTTTTTGGGAGGGGAGGGGGTCAAAAAGGTTGAAATTAGAATTTTTTCAAACAGCTCTTTTAGCTAAAAGGAGATTTCTCCTAATGTTGCCCAAATCCTGGGCAGAAGCACACAGTCCAAGTAATCTGGTCTGGGAGGGTGGAAGGAAATTTTCCCCAAAAGGCTACTGAGGTGTCTCTAATCTCCAAAAGTCCCAACATTCTCCTTGAGAAAGAGGGAACTCAGAAGAATCACACAGCAGAGATCCGTTATTTCCCCTGGCCCTTTGCACACTCCCGTAGAGCATTCTGGACTTAATTTTCAAGAAAGAGAAAAAATATTATTCTACAGAAGCCTCTAACCATCACTTTGCGTTAAGTCAGATAAACGGTTAAGTCAGAACATGGCACTATGGAATTCTTCTTAACCTGAATGATTGTAAGCTCTTTAGTGCAGGGATCATCTTTATGGTCTGTGTTCATCCGGCACCTAACACAATGGGGGCCTAGGTTTGATTGCAATACAAATAATTAACAATGGTGTAGCAGGCCATAGCTGGCAAGCTAGTTGGCAGACCAGAGCTCAAAAGTTCTCCAAGTCCTAGGATAGCCTTGTTGGGCATTCTGTGGGCTTGGTGACTGTGGGCTTGGTGACTGTGTTACAGTCCATCATTTCCCAATGCTCCACACATTCTCCCAGCCAGACAGGGGAGTGGGGGTGGGGAGAACGATAGGGAGGAAGAGAGGGGGACCCAGCCCAGGGTTCACGTGGAAGGGTCAAGGAGTGTCTCAGTCCCCTCTTGCTGATATACCAGACCAGCTTCCCCTGGGCCACTTCCTACTTCCCCATGCTCTCTTTGGGGCATGGTCTCTACCCCTCCCCTAGCAGAGAGTTCCCAATCAGTCTCAATAGTTCAAAACAGTCAATGGGTACTTCCCAGCTTACTTCTCAGAATGCTGTTATTCTCCCTTTTCAGGGAGCTGGTCAGAAAAAATGGTCCTGACCACTTGGGCCTTACCCCCAGGCTAGACCCTTCTGCTGTGGATAAATATGTCTCCTCAGAAGTTACAAACCAGCTTCATGCCTGCAGATAGACTCTCCTTCACTGTCCTGCCATTTGTCTGTCAGTCCTGTTTAAAGCGAGTCTTCCATTTGGAGGACACTCTGTAGCTGCTGATTGGCCCACTCCCTTAGGTTTTGTGGGGGGGAGTCTGTAGATCACATCACAGAGAGCGACAATTATAGTACTAATAAAATAACAACAAATACTTGAGACATCTATTTCAGATGTGCTCAGGGTATTTTTACTCCATTCTCACTGGTGGGATGTGGGTCAGTGAAATACATTTCTGCTCTGGAACACCACAAAGCTCTGTAAAATAGAAGCCTCACTGTGCTGCGCCAATGCACTATGCAGTGTAGTGATTAAACTATTACAAGGAGGTGTTTGGCATATGAAGGGTTTGCACAGGGAGAAGCCCACTTCACTTAAAGGGGCTGATCATCACCTGGTATAATTCAACCTACTGCCATTGAAGTGAATGGAGCTATGCTGATTTATAGCAACTGAGGATCTTGATTGTTTTGGTTTTAATGTTCTTTCTGGAGTGTTGGACTTTTTTGTTGTTGTTCTTTTAGTGGCATTTTTTTTTCCATTCCCCAAGAAAATTCTCTGTCCTCAATGTGATTGTACCATCCCTAAATCTGGTCTTTTGTCATGGGAACCACAGATTCCAGGATTAAATATATATATATCAATGATTTGGCTTTTGTGACTTGTGACTGAGCAGAAATATTGCACTGAAACATCACAGAGCCTTTAGAGCTTTAAATTTATAACTATGAGTTCTATTAAACGCTAATGGAGAGCAAGAGTTCAGGGACATTAGTGTGGCAACACAAAGATCAGTGGACTCTCATATAAAGAGGTCTAATTCATGTAAATAGCCACAAGGTTCCCCTTTTGCAGAAGGTTCGAACAAACAAGGACATTTCTTTGTTTAAAAGCCTGAGAGCTGAATTTGGTTTACAAAGGTTTATCTGACTGCTGCAAGGCATGAATGTGATTCTTAGAATTTTTATCCTGACTATACTCAGATCTGCATGAGAGATGTCAGCACCTTTTCTTAGAATTCAGTGAGGTACCTCCATTCCTAAGCCTTGCAGAGTGGCCAGAGGCATTAAAGCTGGGAGATCTTTTTTGGAGTGGAATTGGTTTCAGCTAGACACAATTGTGCTTATCTGAACAAATATGATTTAAGTTTAGTATGGGCCAAAATATTTATGAATTACACAAGTAAACTGTGTAAAGAAAAACAATGTGAAAGGAAAATTTTATCAACGTTCACAAAGTTAAAAAGCAATATAGTTTTCAGCTTTTGCAGTTGTTATGAGAGATCAGTTTAATAGGATCAGTATTTTTGTGCTTATGTGTTTAATGTGGCAGGAAGAAAGAGGGGAGCACATTATAGGGTTCCCAAAGTTAAAAAAGACTTTTTACCATGTGAATTAGAGCACCCTGGGAAATAAAACAAGTATCTTAGTTCCTCAAGCCTACTTTGCCCCTCCTGATTGGATAAAGCAGTATAAGGGCCCACTGTAACAGGACACTGGCCACTTAAGTCCTGAGGAGATAGCTACTCTGTTCTCTGTGCCCAGGAAAAGTGAATGAAGGCCATGAGCAGTCATCTGGAGACAGGAAGTTGGTCTCGGGGAACAGTCAGTGTCTGGAAGAGGGAAGGTGTAGGAAAAGCCCAAGCGCCTTGTAGAGTGGCTAAGACAAGGCTCCCCTCTCTCCCAGCCAAGCACAGACAAGTGTTTGGGGTTATTAGAGCCGCCTGGGAAGGATTAAGTGACTGACTAGATGACTAGGCAGGTGAATGAAAAAGAGGTTCCATGCCAGTCAGATGCAACTGTAGGGGGAAAAAGAGGTCAACCAGAACACAGCTTCAGGGAGGAGGGTTGTGCAAGCCCTAGGTTTCAGGAGTGAGTTTCAGCCTGAGGAGGCCACGACTGAAAGCAGTATACACAGCCCCAGGAATGACGGCTGTGAAATCCTGAAAGAGGGAGGAAGGCAAAAGGCCTGGAAAGGGAAAACAGAAGCCCCAAAAGGGTGGGCTGTGCAGCCCATGAAACTAAAATTGGAGATTAGTAATCTGAATAAAGTATCAGAGGGGTAGCCGTGTTAGTCTGGTTCTGTAGAAGCAGCAAAGAATCCTGTGGCACCTTATAGACTAACAGACATTTTGCAGCATGAGCTTTCGTGGGTGAATACCCACTTCTTCGGATGCAAGTAGTGGAAATTTCCAGGGGCAGGTTTATATAGGCAAGCAAGAAGCAAGTTAGAGATAACGAGGTTAGTTCAATCAGGGAGGATGAGGCCCTGTTCTAGCAGTTGAGTGAAAACCAAGGGAGGAGAAACTGGTTCTGTAGTTGGCAAGTCATTCACAGTCTTTGTTTAATCCTGAGCTGATGGTGTCAAATTTGCAGATGAACTGGAGCTCAGCAATTTCTCTTTGAAGTCTGGTCCTGAAGTTTTTTTGCTGCAGGATGGCCACCTTAAGATCTGCTATTGTGTGGCCAGGGAGGTTAAAGTGTTCTCCTACAGGTTTTTGTATATTGCCATTCCTAATATCTGATTTGTGTCCATTTTTCCTTTTCCTTAGAGACTGTCCAGTTTGGCCGATGTACATAGCAGAGGGGCATTGCTGGCATATATTACATTGGTGGATGTACACCTGCACGTCCACCAATGTAATATATGCCATCATATGCCAGCAATGCCCCTCTGCTATGTACATCGGCCAAACTGGACAGTCTCTAAGGAAAAGGAAAAATGGACAGGTGGCTTCAAGCTACCTTAGCCTCAACCTCATCCCCTGGGCTGAGTGATCTGCTCTCTGCTCCGTTTCTAATTGATGCAGCACAGACTCTCCCCCTGACCACCTACCGTCTTGACCATATTAATTACACAAATGAAAGCGTGAGCACTGATGGGATAGGTAAAACAAACATTTTCCTCACAACAGAGCACTGTATTAAAAAATTATACTCTCCTGTTCAAGTCACTGTCACTGTGATGAAATCTGTTTCTAAATATTTCTAAAACCAAAAACTAAGGAGGAAAGTTGGATCCCTTCCAGCCACCCAAGTTTAACTTCCAACCTCCACACATCACTGCACACACAGAGAGAATATGAATAGATATACAACACACCCACACGCTTCTCTACTCCGTGTTGCCCAGGAGCAGAGAACAGAGTACAGGTGGCCTCATAATAGTGTACATAAAAATGACAATCATTGTATGCTTGTAAAATAATCTGCAATGTCAGATGCACCCCCATCTGTGTCACTCATTACTACTGCTTTCTGCAGCACTGCCATCAGCACTAATCCAGTGTCTCATTGTTGGAGAAATCACAAGAGGGGGAACTTGGCTTTGCAAGAGAGAGGTTGAAACCATTCCTGCTATCAACTCTGACATAAGCCCCTAGGCTAGACTAAGGCATGGTATCCAAATGGTGTCTCCTGCTGTTATATAATTGTAGACATATCTGAAGGGAATGCTGTCAACTGTTTATTTGTCAGTGGCCAATGTGCTGAAGTAACTCTCAAGGCCAGAAAATGGTTTGTGCGGCCATGAGGGGAGAATTAAAGATCCCATTGACTCAAGCTTGCTTGAAACATTCACCTCCACAGCTGTCATTGGCTTGGTATGCCACAAAATCCTTAGAGAAAGGTTTCGCATTAATCAATCACCTAGCCAGTGAACTAACATCTACAGCACTGACAGAGAACAATTATAAATGGGTAAAATCTCAGGAGAAACAAAAAACATTTGTCACTATTTGGTGAATATTATCCCTTATGTTATAGTTATCACAGTCCATATCATAGCATAATGTATTCTGCTTACCACTGAAAGTGGATTGAATGTGTCCTGTGTAAAATTATAACTGAGTGCATTTCCTGTGACTTTGCTGAAAACAGAGAGGCACTTTTTTTTTTTTAAACACAAAACATTTCCTCACAGTAACAAGAGCTAGTGAAAAATGCTTCCTGGTAACTAAGACAGGCTCTGGCAGCTTCATTAGTAAGTGATAGACCAGGGCCCATTTTCCTTTCTTTATTGTATGCAGCTATATTTTAATTATGAAGGAAAAGTTAGAAGAAACCACTGCAGAATAACATTAACAATTATGAATGAGTTCAAATGCTGAAAGACTTAAAGGAGCTTCAATTACATTATTTTGAAATAAGAGAAAAATTTCATAAAAGTAAATACCAATAATTTGAGTAGAAAAGTTAGCTGGTTACAAATATGCTGTCAACCTTTATCCTATGCTACATGTGCATACAATACTTTGCTTGCCAGCCAGCACATCTCCATTAGCACAGTCAGATGAACAAAGAATTGGAGTAATGATTATAGACTGAGAGTGAGCTACACAGGGTGCTACCTGTCCAGTTTCATATCTGTGAGGCCCAACAAAACCTAGGGATGGCTCTGTACAAATATGGTTGTTTCAACAAATATATGAAATTTTTCAAACATAACATTCTGACATACCAATGTCATTAAAACCCTGGCGACCAAATGCCTTAATTTGTATTTAAGCAGTAAACAGAGTCATCAAGCAGGAAGGGGGAAGGGAGAAACTAATGTGGGGAAAAACAACAACAGGGAACATCCTTCCACACAGACTCTGTCTCCTGGTTCTCAGCTGGAAATGGTTTTAAAGAGGGAGACTAAAACTTGAGCAAACAAACACCCCAAGACACCTGTCCTTTCTCTCCTGAGAACACAAAAGAAGCAGCCATTAGACTCTGGGGAAGAGGCCCTGACCTGACGAATTTGGTCAGTAATGCTGTTGGAAGCATGTGACGAGAAACTTTGCTTTAAATCTAATGGTACTAGAAAGCGTTTCATCTTTATTTTTCTTTTAACCATTTCTGACTTTTATGCCTCATTAATTGTACTCAAAATCTCTCTCTTTGTAGTTAACAAACTTGTTTTATTGTTTTATCTAATCTGGTGTGTTTAAGTTGAAGTGTCTGGGTAACTCCATTTAAAAGGGTAAATTGGTGTATATTATTCCCTTAAACTTTAAGGCTTAAAGGAATAACAGACATAATATATGTGGACTGTCCAGGAGATGGCTGGGCAGTACAAGACATACATTTTGGGGAGGAACTTTGGGACTGGGATTGCGTATGGTCACGCTGCAGTATAACCTAGGCTGGCAAAAGCCAGAGTATAACCCAAGTGTGGCTGGTGGATTGCAGTTACACACAGACACTCAGAATGTGACTTGCATGCTAGAAGGGTGTTTGTGAGCAACCCAGTGGGCAGCTACTGCAGCAAGGCATTGTAAGGCACCCAAGGTTGCCAGGCAGGTGACATAGTCCTTTCACTGGTCTGGATTGTAGCTGGCATGACACAATCAGTTGAAAAGAACAAAGGAAAATGTAAAGAGATGAATGAGCTTTTTAAAAATATTATATCATGTAATTAGAGACTGCCTCAGAATGCTTACACAGCAGTAGCCAAATTCACAGGCTAATTCGAATATTTTCTAACTTTTGAGTGCTGGACTCTGCCACCTATTCATGTTATTTTGATGTACACCTCTACCCCGATACAACACTGTCCTCGGGAGCCAAAAAAATCTTACCACGTTATAGGTGAAACCGCATTATATCAAACTTGCTTTGATCCGCCGGAGTGCGCAGCCCCGCCCTCCCGGAGCACTGCTTTACCGCATTATATCCGAATTTGTGTTATATCGGGTCGTGTTATATCGAGGTAGGGGTGTCGTTTATTGTTTGCAATTTTCTATTTTTACAAAAGACAAACAGAAATTCCCTCATATGGCAACATATTGACACCCACGTGGGTTAGCAGCAGGATTTGAAACCTTTAGATCCACCATACATTCCTACCAGGCTTATAGTAGTATGGATATCATTGACCCAGAATTGAGCTAGAATAATTTGCTATTAAAATTTGTCTGTTACTGAATTATAAATATGACTGAATTTAGCAACACATTTGTGTCGGCATTACTTCTACCAGCAGTGGGTTTTCAGGAGCAGATTGACACATTGACTGAGTCCATAATTTTCACAGTTTGAGTTTCCATGATTTGTCATGCCACGCTGACTGGTTTGCCACATTGGCAAAGTGCAGAATTGTTTACATGTCACAAATTGCATCTCATGATTTTTCATGCGTATTCTGAACAATTGACAAAACACAGCACACTGCCCGAGCTCATACTCACCAATGTCTAGTCTTTGCATTAACTGCCCAGGAATGTGCTAGCAATCATCATTCAGATAGAATAATTTTGTTATGAACTTGAGGCTTTATGAATTCTCCTCTTTGTGCTACTATATTTTTGCTTCATGTATTTTTAAAAAGCTATTAACAGGTTATATTGACCCTGCAGGTAAAGTCAAGATTCCCTTTTAGATCTCAGTGTAAATGTGTTTCACATCTCCTCATACATGCCCTGGGCTATAACCTGTGAACTGCTGAGCATCCTCATGCCCACTGAAGGCACTGGAAGTTGAAGGTGCTCAGTGCCTCACAGGATCAAGTCCCTGATGTCTAAAATGGAGCTACATTTATTTTCACCAGCTGAGAATCTGAACTTCTGAGTCAAAATGACATTTTTATTGTACTGTACGTGATTCCTTGTGTAAACAGGATTTACTGTGCTCCTAGTAGAGACAAAACAGCAGAACAAAAAGAGGATTGGAAAGAAGAGAGGGGAGACAGCAGAGGAATAGGAGGAAAGAGACATAAAAGTGGGAAGAGAATGAAAGCAACAAGGCTGGTTTAAACCAGGGCTCTCACTCATACACAACCATCCTCCCTCCACTTACAACAGAATTCTAACACAGCATTCCCTCCCCTCATTTTCCCCAGGCACCCTAATTGCAGGATACTTCTGAATGCTTAGTGCAAGGCCGCCCGGGGGCCGGGGGGGGGCGAGTGGGGCAATTTGCCCCAGGCCCCGGGCGGGCCCCGCAAGCCCTGGCCCGGCGGCAGTCTGGGTCTTCAGCCAGCATTTTGGCGGCGGGGGGCCCTTCAGTGCTGCCAAAGACGTGGAGCGACTGAAGGGCCCCCCCGCTGCTGAAATGCCGCCAAAGACCCGGACCACCGCCAGACGAGTATAATCGCCACAACTCCCCCACTTTGCCCCAGGCCCCCTGAATCCTCTGGGCGGCCCTGGCTTAGTGTAATGAAATGTTGAATAATATGATACAGTTTAGACACTATGTGGCACTGTATGTAAAATATCTCATTTAAACTAACCTCAGCCATATCTGGCAGAGCATTAAGGGATCTTATACTGAACACATCTGATGTGTATATGCAAGCTCTGTAGCAAGTCCATACGTGGTACAGGAGCATGACATGGTGGCAAAAGTAAACCATGAACAGAATCAGAAGGAAAACAGCAAAAAAGTTTGCAGGATCTCAACAACATGTCATTCTTCAATGCCCCAGACAATTTCAGCAATGACAAACTTTCACAATGGACAGATTGGAAGCAATATTCTGCAAAATTTTGAACTGCAAACTCACTCTACAAATAAACTAGCGATATAAAGCTATCGGGAAACAGGCAGAGCATATTTTTAAATGATCTCACTTTACTGAAGACAGGCACAAAGATGACTCTGAAAGGGTTGTGCCTATGTTTGATACATACTTCATACCTCAGCAATATGTGGTTTATGAAAAAGCATAATTTCACAGGAGAATTCAACAACCAGGGGGAAATGTTGACTGTTTTAGAAGAGCTCTGCATACTTTGTCTGAACACTGATTTTGGGAATGCAAAACATGAAAATATTGGACACAGGCTGGCTTTGGGGTTAACAGATAAAAATATTTCACAGCAGCTACAATTGAAGAGAGAGTTAACCCTAATCACAGCTACCCGCATGGCAAAGCAGTCGGAGATAGTGAGACAGCAAAACCAAAATAACTTACCTGTGAAGGGGTCAGCTTACCACTTGGTACCTCCGCATGGTCAGGTGTAGCATCACAGCTCTGTCTCTCTCCCAGGGACTATGGCCGCTGGCTGCTCCACCTCTGTGGTGGCCTGCCTCCTTCTTGACTTGGCCCTCTGGCCAAGTCACTTCCAAGTCCATCCCCTTCCAGGGTAGTCCATAAACAAAATCAAGGGGAATTTGCACAGAGTTCGTATGAGAGAGGAGGAAATGCCTCTGTCTCAGGCTGTATCAGAGTCAAGTCTTCCCTTCCCTCAGAAAGTGGCCTTCTGGCAGTCATTGTCTTTCCTCAGCTGCTGCAAGTTACTGGTTTGTACTCTTCCCTTGTCTGCCCAGAAGTAAGCTACTCTTCTCACCTATGAACTCCTTCTCCAGTCTGTGTATGTCTTACAGGTGTGGCAGGACGGGTCTGACTCAGCCCAGAGTAGTTCCTTAACTCCTTATTGTCCAGTGTGGGGTTTGTATACCCCATCACATCACCAAACCTGAAAAACCTGAAACTAGCTTAGAATCTATAAACAGACTATTGCTGTCAAGCAATTAAAAAAATTAATTGCGATTAATCGCACTGTTAAACAATAATAGAATAGCATTTTTTAAAATATTTTGTATATTTTCTACATTTTCAAATATATTGATTTCAAGTACAACACAGAATACAAAGTGTACAGTGCTCATTTTATATTTCTTTTGGTTAGAAGTGTTTGCACTGTAAAAAGACAAAAGAAATAGTATTTTTTCAATTCACCTAATATAAGTACTGTAATGCAATCTCTTTATCATGAAAGTTGAACTTACAAATGTAGAATTATGTACAAAAATACTGCATTCAAAAATAAAACAATGTAAAATTTTGAACACTCAGTCCTACTTTTTGTTCAGCCAATCGCTCAGACAAACAAGTTTGTTTACATTTGCAGGAGATAATGCTGCCTGCTTTTTGCTTACAATGTCACCTGAAAGTGAGAACTGGTGTTCTCATGGCACTGATGTATATACTATACTATACAGTTTAGTCACTAGGTGGCACTGTGGGTATGTCTTCACTACCCGCCGGATCCACGTGTAGTGATTGATCTATTGGGAATCGATTTATCGTGTCTAGTGTAGATGCAATAAAATCAATCCCCGATCACTCTGCCGTCGACTCTGGAACTCCACCGCGACGAGAGGCGGAAGCGGAGTCGACGGGGGAGCGGCAGCGGTCAACTCGCCGCCGTCCTCATGGCCAGGTAAATCGACCTAATATACGCCGACTTCAACTACGCTATTCATGTAGCTGAAGTTGCGTATCTTAGGTCGACTCCCTCCCCTCAGTGTAGTGTAAAAGACCTTATTTAAACGAAGCTTAGCCATACCTGGCAAAGCATTAAAGTATCTGATGAGGAACATAGCCAGTATGTAGAGGTAAGTTCTATAGCCAGTCCATATATGCTACAGGAGCATGATGCTTAGTGGCAGAAAATCCAACATTTTCTAGAGGCTAATTAGGTCTCCACTCCTTCAGCCATTATTCCATCTTTTTCTTGTAACTCACTTCAATTATGTTTGTGAATACCCTTTTGTTTTCTTCTCGTTACTCATCCTTGAACATGCCCCTCTAACTTAGATTCATGTTTAGTCCATGAACCAGGAAATCCTGCAGCATCTAAAAAGGACACAGAATAGTAGCTGAGGTTATTAGTTTTCTCCTTTGACATCAAGACAGATTTTTCTATAGTAGCCCACTGCAGAGGATTTGGGAGGATAAAAAGTAAGCGAGATAAATAGCATATAAACATATGTGAGCTGAAGGTGAACGGACTCTGTGGCTGTGATAATTGATGCATCTAGGTTGTTGAAGTACCATTGGTAAGAAGGCTTGTTGTAAGTGGGGATGTGGCAGATAAGCAGTTTGCTCAGATAGAATGTAAAATAGTCTGTTTATATACACACAAATACTTTTTTATGTTTTCTCTGTGCAACCTGCTTAACACAGGGCAAGATGGTGCTTTAAGGCTCAGCTTTGTATTAGGGGTGACTCTGAGTTGTGCCACCTCAGGGGGAAAACCAGAGGCAGTCTCCAGGAGCTCTCTAGTGGCTAGGGGAGAGACCAAAAAATGATTACAGCCCTCTAAATCTGGACCATTTCTAATTTGCTTCTCAGTGATAATTTAGGGTGCTCTCTTGATTATGAGATGACTGCATCCTGAGCTAAATACATACTAAAGCCAAAGGTAAAAGCAACAATTGAAAATGTTTTTTTCTCTCACCTTTTCTCTGTTTAGCAATGAGAAATGAATCTATTCTAACTTGCTCCTGCCCTCAGAACCTACATCCATATGTCCACAATACACATGCCTGCTTCCATTTCTGACCCCATTTCCATCACGATCTGAATTTAGATCCTAACCACCCCAAATACAGAGATATATGGCTCCCAGGTGCCATTCATTTCAGGTGCAGTGAAGACATTTTGTGCTATGGTGCTGGTTACACACCCACACAATATTTTAGATTGCATTAATTAATGGAAACAAGGCTACAACTACATTGAATTCTTAGAATTTTAAATTTCTGCCTGCTGTATCTAAAAAAGCACCAGAAAACGAAAATCACCCTGCTACTGAGACTTGCACATAATCTTCCAGTTCTTTCGAACAATGTTTTCCCAGCTTCAAAGCATCCATTACTGGTTACTTTTTGGACTATCATGCAATGAGCCACAAACATTTCCAACTCCCTTATCTCCTGTATCCCTCAGAGGAAGACAGCATCTTTCAACTCTAGATGCTGGGTTGTGTTTCTGAAGTATTGCAGTGTGGTGATGGCTCCACAAAAGCCACCCATCAACACGGCCATGAAACACAAACCTCCACATAATTATTCATCAAAAATAATAAATCATCAGCATGTCAATTTTTAATGTCTCCTGCAGCACTGAATCGGAACCTCCACAAGCATTTACTCCTGTCAATCACTCTGAAAAAAATGTTGCCTGGAAGCAGAACTGATTCTGCTCAGCATGGAAGCTGCAAAATTCAGCTACAGGCACTTAGTGTTAATACACCACCAGAAATTATATTAAAATAGTGCAAAAGTTCTGACAAACA
The DNA here is from genome assembly GCF_020497125.1 of Mauremys mutica. Taxonomy (NCBI): domain Eukaryota; kingdom Metazoa; phylum Chordata; order Testudines; family Geoemydidae; genus Mauremys; species Mauremys mutica. The sequence goes on along the minus strand of NC_059072.1, from coordinate 185,029,305 downwards.
AAAGCAAAGTAATTTAAAGTTAAGGCTGTGACAAAAATATGTTGGTGAAATGGCTCAATTACTGTATGACTAACTGCAGCATGCACCCACCCACACGCCTGAAAAAAATTACATAAAGCTGTTATCCCACATTTCAAGGTACAGTGAAATACAAGTATGATGCTTAAAGTATCTCAAAAGCATGGCTGGCCTTGGAAAATCTGAACCCTTTGTGAAAGTCCTGCTTCATGGGTCTCAGAAGAAGCCACTATATTCTATCATGACAATTTGTAGCATGAATATTTATTTAATAAAAATACAAAGGCTTAGGATTTGGTCTGTTTTAAGCTTCAAGAAAATCACAGGTGGATCATAGACACAATATTTTCAGACATATTTCAACCTGTCAGAGATAAATTCACCCTTGCTGTGACTCAGACTACATCTAGGAAGTCAAAGTCCAGCCTTGCCTTAGTGAAAGACACTCTGGTGCTCTAGAAACTATGGCATGGCATGGGGTCCTCACATGGTGTGGCACTCCATGGTTCTTCCTCTGTGGCCCCATTGCCATGCCCCACACTTGGAGTGGGAGTATCAGGGGGACACATTCCCTCCCAGATTGAGCTTGGCAGCAGCATGTGACCCCTTCAGTCCCCAGGAGTGGCAGCAGGTCCTTTTCCTTTGGAAGCAGGAGTCCCTTTCTCTACCCCAGAAGAGGAAGGTATGTCAGAAAGGGCCCCCTCAGTTCAACAGCAGCTATTTAACCCAGCAATTGCAATGCATTGGCTTAAGTGGATAGATTGGACAGCATTGCACTGTTCTCCTCCTCCTCTGAGGGGGTGGCATTGGTAGGTCCCACAGAGTGATACATTTTGGACATAAGAACTCATTGGCATGTATAGAGAAATTCCTACCACTTCCTTAGTTACAGTCAGATTATGTTTTCAATTTTTACTTCACAACCATGAATGCTAGACACTCACTTTAAACAAACTTATCTTATGATGTAATCACATGACTCCAGGAGCTGGGACCTAGGCATAGCACTATAGTTTTTATGCCTTAATCCAATTTGCATCAGGGAAAAAACTGACCCAGTATGCACAAAATGGAGGCTTGACACTATATGCCAGATATTTAGTGGAACAGAAATATTTTGCAGGCTCAACTGTTAGCACATGAGAAACTCTCATTTTGTTGTGCAAAACAAGTAATTGGCAGCACAAAACTGCATGTATAGAGAGGCAGTTGGGCATTTTCCAGGTGCACATTCAGATTGCTGTATAAGAGTTAACGGAAGCTTCTTGAAAATTTGGGCCTAAACCACAGATTATTAGAAGCCAAGATTTAATTAAAAAAATATGAGCAGCCAACCAAAAGCAGTCCTTTCTCCTTCAAATACATGTATAGTTAGCTAATAAAAATGGCCAAGCCAGTTTTATTCAGAATAAATAAATAAATTCCCTCCTGGCTGAGATTTTGTACTGTATACCAAGTTTCAGCCTAGAGCAAATTTTTACAGCTGAGTCATAAACCCTTGAAAGGCAGCATTTATAATGGAAATGATGACAGAACCATTACTCTAGGTATAATACAGTCATCTCAACCATTTAAAATAATACTGCAGCAGAGAAAACATAAAATTGCCCTAGCAGATGGAAAGATCAAGTGAACAGAAGTACATGTATCCATAGCATCAAACTGAATTGCATACTCTGGGGTAAATATTTGAAGTGCTGCAAAGGGGATTTATCCACATGATGCTCAGCGACATTAATGAGAACCCATTAAATCCCGCTATACTCCTACCCCCATATTTCTGATAGGTTAATTAAGCAATAGGATATGGCAGTGTGTGAATTATGTTGTATTAATTCATGCCTAGTGTGTTAAACACAAGGACAGAGGCCAAGTACTGTCAAGACTACTAGGCTTGGATTAATAATACACAATTTTTGCACTGCTGCACCTTATTATAAGTAGAAAATGCTAATTTTTTAAAAATATATATATTTATATTGTTAATTAAGTAATGAGGTTCTGAGCTGTGACTGTAATCAGCACTATTCACTGCTTGCAAGTTCAGAGCCATGAATAGCACTGATTAGTCAGGGATTGGAATGTTCATTTGATAATCAGATCACTCAATTGCTCTTGCCCATTTTATAATTACTTAATGATGCAGTAAATGGAAATTTCACCCCAAAAATGTTCCAAATGTTTTTTTGTCTTTATTTTACTTGGTTAAATTTCTGTTTTTATATCTAGAAAATTCACAGGATCAATATCTTCCAGTGTTTTCCACTGTCTTACACTAGGGCAGAATTAAACTCAAACTCAGTAATAATGGAAACTATGTTACTTTGCTTTAAGTTTTAATCCTACCTTGAATATCTTCTGTGATGACATGTTAATTGTGGGTATTGCACTGTTTAGAAGACACCCAGTGTTTTGCAGCTACAATCTTCCTTTTTCTAGTGACCTTTATTAATCTTGTTAGTTACTATTCTATTTAACCCTATACCAGCAACACATAGGCACAGTACAAAGGCCTCCTACCTTAATACAGAGGAGTTTACGGTGTTTTCTAAAATCTAAAGCAATTATAAAGCTAACATCTAATGACAACACAGAAATTCCTCAAGCACGTTAAGAATAAAATAACCTCATTTACCTAATTGCTAAGTAGGTACTGCATATGACTTTCCCATAAGCACAGGTTAGGATGTGGTAGTGAAATGAAAGCATTGCCCTGCTAGCTTTAGAGCATTCAAAAATGCTGTTTTAACAGTAATTAATGTGCCATAATGCATAGGACTAGAGGCTTTGCAGTACAAAAGCAGGTGATTTCTCTATAAAGCCCAGAATCTTGCCTGCTCTAGGGACTGAACAAGGGAAGGTGAACAAGTCTCATAATATACCTTGTCCAGTTGTGTAATACTCTCTATATAGGGGCAAATATCCTTCCTGACCTAGGCGGCAATGACTTTACACCCAGCAGTTGAGTAAGGCAGGAATGTTCTCCTGGGAATCCAGACTTGCTGGTCTGGGGCTCAACACATAAATCAGAGAGAAACTAAGGGGGAGAGGGAACGACAGAAGGAGGGGGGATGGAGTGAACAGGGTGAGGCCTCGGAGAAGGGGTGGGGCAAGGGTGTTCGTCTTTGTGCGATTAGAAATTTGGCAACCCTATGGATGAGGCCTAATTGCATAAAGGGTGAGTCTTGTGGAAATCTGTAAACGTAGCTAAAAATCATTTGTGCACTCCCCTTATCCTGATGCTGCTGTCTGCAGAGCCATTACCCCTGTACTGTGCTAGGACACCCTATAGGCTACAATAGCCACAAGGGGCTGAAAATGATACAGAATTGGTATAGAACAGGGCCTTTGTATCCTTTTCTCCAGCAATGCTAGGGTTGCCAAATCTGGCTGAAACTATTCTGGGAGATTTTTTTTCCCCACATGACATAATGTCATTTTCTTAGAATATCCTATTAAAATCTCCCTGATTGCTTTCAATAGTTACTGGGAGATCGATGCCAATTCCGGGAGATTCCAGGCCAATCCTAGCAATGATCCCTTTTCTTTGTTACATTGGCAGCAGGGAAGTTAAATGACATGAATGAGCCCTTACATCAGCTCCTTGCCATCTTTAGGATGGGTGATCTCCCTTAGGCCAGTTAAGAGAGATTTTAAATACCAAAGAAACTGACCCCAAGATGTTAGCTAGATTGAAGGTGGATGGAGCTGGACATGACCAAGAAGTCCACTGAAGAAGAAGCATCTATCAGGGAATGGAGGAGAGAGGGTACATCTAGAGTTGACAGGGAAAGCAGCTGTTGTGGCAGTTAAAGAGAAACTACAAACGTGCTCCTAATAGTTATTTGCAACTCTAGAAACAGTTGGACTGTATACACTGCCAATATTCAAAGCATTCTACTCTCATTTCAGGTCAACAGGCAAACCTAGAGAGAAGCCAAGGAGTAAATTGGTCCATCTTCCATGAATGTAACAGGATTCATTAAGCGGATAATCCCTGTAATCCCATATTTCCTTTAAAGTAAACTACACTACACAACAGGACACATTTCCAGGTGTGCTTTCAAGTGTGAAAGAGTTATGTAGATGGGCATTAGTGTAACTGAAAACTGGGGCTTTAATCTTTGGATTGCATTAGGTTTGGTTTTTTTAAACTTATAATGATAATATAAAGGTTAGCACAATATGATATTTCACAGCCTGTAAGTAAAATTGAATAGATATTATGTAAGGAAGGTTTTTCCTCTTATATTCCTTAACGTATAGGGCTACCACAAAAATATTTTGATAAAAACCTGTTCTGAGGTGGCAAATATCCATTTTATTTATATTCATTCTTTGTTAATGGATATGGTAAAGAGTTCAGATAATTTACCTTGAATGAGGGCTATGGCAAGGCATGAAGTAAGGCCAACTGGACTCATGTTTTGCCCAGGCATTACCCAATACTAACTGGGATGTATTTCTCAAAGCGTAGTATCAATTATTTGCACTACCTGAAGGTAAGGTATCTGAATTTGAATATGGTTTCTCAAGTATTTATTAAATCTCAAGATGATATGAAATACTCAGTAATTCTGAAACATAGATTGGGATAGAAAATGTTCCAGAGAGTATAAGCCAAACAAACAAACAAACAACTAATCAACCCCAACAAGGTCATTGCAATTATGTTGCAGTTATCCTGTTAGCTCAAGTGATAGAGGTCTGTGCTGTGGATCTATAGGTCCAAACTGGAGCTGTGTGAATAAGCAACTCTGCTTGATGTGGAGTAGAGACTTTTAAGCCCCAATTATGCAAACACTTACACACGTGCTTAACTTTAAACATTTGAGTAGTCCCAATTGCTACATGAATTATGTCTGGTAGCCCTGCTTTTAGTTAAGGTTGCTTTACATTTCCCATTAAATCATATTTTCATTTGTTTATAACTTTGCCAAAGGTTTAAATATTAGAGCTGAAATTTTCCATGTCTGGTGTCTGCTGGGCTGAATTGTTTTGGAAAGTTTCAGCTAAAATGGTTTCTTCATTTCTGAAAATTAGTTTGGGGAATTACATGTTGTTTGCCATGTTAAAATAATTCTTACCACTATTTAACTGAGACATTCTAGTGTCTCTATCCTTTGGAACTGGGACTTGAAAATTGGCAGAAGAATCACCTTGGTGTCAGAGATGTGCCTTTTCCATTCACCATGAAAATCTGACCACATCTGGTCAAGTTATAGGACTTCAAAAAATCTCAGTTCACACATAGCCAGTAGAGACTTGTTCGAGTTGGCAGCTAAAAACTCTGACTGAGCATGCTCCAGTCAGGGACTGCAGAGGCTAAGCAGGCTAAGCAGGACTTTTCCTGAAATTGCTCCTACCAGCTGCTGGGGAGTGCTTTGGTGCCATGGACTAGAACTGAGAGCAAAGAGATTGTGCTCTGAATTATCTCCTGCTGGTACCCAGGCAGCAAGATGGAAAAGAACACAACCTGACATGAATGCAGTGTGTGAGGAATGGGGTAGGTAACAGAATCCAAAGAAGGGAGGGGGTAGTCAGGGGATGGTGAGGTAGGAACAAGGGGCAAGAACCGATTTGGGGATAAAGTTGGTGGGAGCAGTGGAAGAGGGAGGCATGAGCCAGGGATTGATAGTGGGGAGGGGGACAGGAGCCAGGGATTGGGGTAGATGTGGGAGGAGGGAAGCACAGATAGGCAGTGGCAGAGGGCCTATAATCACTAGAGAATACTCTCCAACATAATCTGTAATTGAACCCAGATGTTCTCAATCTCTCCTGTCAGCAAATAGATATGAAACCCCCTGGGAAAGTGTGTGTCTCCTCCCATCTCTAGAAAATGGTCTACATACAGAATAACATCCGACTACTGCTACCAGTTATCCTGTTAGCTCAAGTGATAGAGGTCTGGGCTGTGGTTCTATAGGTCCAAACTGGAGCTGTGTGAATAAGTAACTCTGCTTGATGTGGAGTAGAGACTTTTACCCAGGTCTGCCACCTCATAGATGAATGTTGTAATCACTGGCCAATGGAGTTTCCTGGGGTGGGTGTCTCTCAATATGCCCTCTTCAAGCGGTGTCACTTTGTACAAACAATTAAATCCATGATTCTCAAAAATTTTAACGGACGACCCCTTTCACACAGCAAGCCTCTGAATGAAACTCTCCCTTATAAATTAAAAATGGGGGGTTGAATTTAATGGGGGCTCAGGGATGACAGCCCCAACAGATGGCTGGGCTCACGACCCCCATGTAACCTCCTAACAACCTCCAGCTTGAGAACTGAATTAAATAGTGGAGCACAGACTGGAACCTGGGTGTTCCCCCATGTGTCCCTGAACCACCAGGCTATAGAATCATTCTCTCACACATCATCTCTCATGCTCTCTCTAAATATTCAAGTATTTCATGAAAAATGTAACGACATCAATAAGAGAGATGGAGAGACACCTGGCCTCACAATACCCTGATGGTAAGGGCACTCCACTGCTATGTGGGTGATCTTGGTTAAGTTCCTGCTCCAGAGTAGGGGTTTGAACTCCCATATCTCAGGTGAGTGCCCTAATCACTATGCTATTTGCATAAGGGAACCAATGGCACCACTTCTTTTTGTGAAAATAGCCTGATTTTTTTTTTTGGTCCAAAATTATCAGCAAGTTCAACACAAATTTGAAAATCATTTTGGGTTGACCACAACTGTATTTCATGGCAAATAAACCATTTGTCTGAAAAAAATCATCCAGTTCTAGTTTGAACATTGCTAATGAACCAAACCATGAATTTAAGTCAATGGCACTTGTGGACTGAGGTCCTTCCCAGTATGAGAAAGGGTATAACCATCTGGCACTTTGTGTCCTTCTTTTTCTTGTGTTTTCTTTTCCTCTTCCTTATAATTATATAGCTCAGTCTAATTAGTCTTGTTTGGTGCCTTGTCATGCCTCCCATTCAAAATAAATATCTTAACATTGACTTCAATGGAGCCACACCAGCTTCCACTATCTGAGAATCTGGCCCATTGTGATGGCATTCTGGAGCTGGAAAATGCTTTGCCTTGTCCTAATGTCAGTATCATGGCAGCTTCCCTTTACTGGGAACCACTATATATATATTACAACATTCATCTATGAGGTGGCAGACCTGGGTAAAAGTCTCTACTCCACATCAAGCAGAGTTACTTATTATATATATATATATATATATATATACACACACACACACACACACACACACATCCTGTTATAAATGTAATTTGCGGAGCTTTTGTGGCATCTTAAGGGAAAAGCAGATAGATTTACAGAATGCAGCTTGGAGCCCAAGGATAAATGGGGATTGAGATTATCTGATGAGTCAGTCCTTGCCCCAACAAATCTTTGGGTCAAAATTATTCCATTGATTAACATTCCTCCAGATTGTCCAGTATTCCTTAGGTACTAAGAATAAGGAATACTGTGAATCCGAGGTAACCTGATCTGGTTATCAACGTTGCAACGATTTTTAAGAGGACAACTGTACAGAGAAAAAGAGAAAGAAATAACAGAAATGGAACCTTCCTGACCAGAGTAGAAAAAGATGAAGGGAAGCTACTGATATGCTGTGATATTCGCTGTATGCTACAGGTACTCATAATGGTTAACTAAAGGTGGGTGTCATATAGATAATAAATTACATAATAACAATGATACATAGTCACAAGTGGGGGGTAATAATGCACAACCACATCACAAAAGGGCAGACGAGACCAGAAAAACAAATGGAAGAAAACAAACTCCAGAATAGTTTGTGAAGTGAGGGGATAATGGGTGCACAAGAAATGGTTAAGACACCTTTTCACAATGTACACCAGTTGCTACTGAAAATATTAGGAAATATTGAGAGGAAACTAAGGGCCGACCTTAAGTTTTGCTTGTGCAGTCTGCAGCTACAAACATTGATCCAACATGATTTGCAACCACACTGTATTACAGGTGAAAATCTTATTCTTTACACATCTAACTCTCTGATTATCGGTTCATGTAGTTATAGCTGTAATTCATTTGCAGGTTTAAAAAAAATAATATGTTTTAAAATTTGTATTATGGTAGCATCTAGAGACCCCAAGCTAGACTGAGTCCCTGCACTGTTGATTGTCATTGCTGAAATGTTGATTGCCATCATTGTGCTAAGCATTGTACAAACACATAAGAGACAGTCCTGACCCTGAAGAGTCTATCATCTGGAAGTGAAGGCATAATTTGTGACTGCGCACAAGAAAGACGCTTGACCTTGGCATGCCTGAAAATTTACTCCTTAATGGTTAAAGTAAAACAAAACCCAAGGCCAGATCAAACCTATTTTGCAGTAGTGAATCCTACTGTAGGCCACTTTTCTATTAACATCAGTTTAGATCTTCACTGCCCATAACACAGCCTCCCTCATCTCCCTTGTGACCAGTGAGACAGATCAAACATGCAGTATACATTAATATGCTGTAGATATGGAAAGATATATTGTATACATCCAAACAAAAGACTGCTGGCGATGGACATTTTATTGAACCCTTATTTCATCCCAAAAGCTGAGAGGCAAAAAGGGCAACTGCAGATCTATCAAGTCTGTCTGCATTTAATATTTACCTTAGTAATGAAGAGCAAGTGATGAAGACTCACTACTACAGGAGAAATTCAGATTGTCAGCACCAGAAAATGAAAATTTTATTGATGGGAGCTATAAGCTCCTGAAATCATATGTATTATTTTGCCAGCCCAACTGATTTATAGCTAGGACCCTACCAAATTCACTGCCATGAAAAATGAATCATGAACCATTAAATCTGATCTCCTCCCATGAAATCTGTGTGTTTTATGTTTTCTGTGCATTTACCCTATGTTGGTGCTCTGCTTTGTTCAATGTTGATATCAATTGGTGCATGCGTGTTCCCTCTGTGTGCTGCCCCGGCTCTGCGCAGATCGCTGATACAACAGACCCCAAGAGAACCCCCAATGACTACAGACTCTAGTAAGGTATGAAGGCACCTGGGCCAGGTTTATTGTTGAAGAGAAACACAGTCTCCAGTTCCCCGGCATAGAAGTTCAAGGTGCTGCTAAAGTGCTGCTAGCTAGTACTTATGTGCTCCCTGACAATAGACCAGCTCTGTCAGTGGCAGGACTTTCCACTGCCCCCTAGGCCAGACAAAGACACTGGCCCAAGGATGCATTCTTATACACAGGTAAAAACAAGTTACACATCACTCCTGATGTATTGAGGTGCAACCCCTCTACATAACAAGGTACAACCCCTCTACGTAGTAAGGTGCCACCTCTCACCTTGTACATGTTGGTTCGAACAAAACAACTCTATCCATCATATTACCCTTTTGGCCCTGTCATTGGGATGGGTCAGCTTGTTCCTTGTTATCTGTGTGGAGTGTTCAAGTATGCGAATGTTCTGATATCTAGTGTCCAATACCTTTTAGGTATGTCTCTTTTTGCAGCATCAGCCCTTTCCTTGCCAGCTTCTGTGAGCAGGGCCTGCGTCTGGCTCACAGCTTAACTTTGCTTTATGTTAGCAAAGTCTTGACTATTACTTTAGTTCAGGCCTTAGGCCTCATACTGGGCCTCTGATAAGGGTTTATGTTTCAGGGCCTCATCTTACTACACCCTATACAATATTAATTTCATGTGGGAGAACAGATTTTGTCAAATTGAGTGTCCTGACCCAAAAGGTAGTTGTGGGATGGGGTGGGGTGGGGGAGGCACAAGGTTCTTTTAGAGGAGATCATGGTATTGCTACCCTTACTTCTGAGCTGCCTTCAGAGCTGGGCAGCCAAAGAGTGGCAGCTGTTGGCTGAGAACCCAGCTCTGAAGGCAGCGCCCTGCCAGCAGCAGCTCAGAAGTAAGGGTGACAAAACCATACCATGCCACCCTTACTTCTGCGCTGCTGCCTTCAGAGCTGGGTGGCCAGAGAGTGGAGGCTGCTGACTGAGGGCCCAGCTCTGCAGGCAGCAGTGAAGAAGTAAAGGGTGGCAATACCATACCATGCCATCCTTGCTGCTGCTGGTGGTGGCTCTGACTTCAGAGTTAGGCTCTCCAGCTGCCCACTTCTGAAGGCAGCACCACTGCCTACAGTAGTGCAAAAGTAGGGGTAGCAGTACCACAACCATCCCCCACCCCCTTACAATAACCTTGTGACCCCCTCCTTCTCCTTCTTGGGTCAGAACCCCTACAATTACAACACTGTGACATTTCACATTTAAATAGCTGAAATCATGAAATTTACCATTTTCAAAATCCTATGACTGTGAAACTGACCAAAATGGACCCTGAATTTAGTAGGGCCCTATTTATAGCATACGTGAATGAATACTAAATGGTGAGAATATGTATTTTTGGAATATCTAAGAATAAGGTGCTGGCCAGAAGAAAAGAAAAAGAAGGATTTCTTTAAAAGCTAGATCTCAGAAAGTGTCAGCACCAAAAAGACATGAGGAATATGCTATAAGTATTACTGGCAGATCTTTCTTAGAGATTATTTTGTACAGCAGTAATTTATTACCTGATATATTTTGATTTTAGTAAGGTTTGCACACAGTCCCACCTGATATTCTCATAAGCAAACTAGGGACATGTGGCCTAAATGAGATCATAATAGGATGAGTGCACAACTGGCTGAAAGACCAGAGTAGTAATCAATCGTTCACTGTCAAACTTGGAGGACATATCTAGTGGGATCCCACAGAGATCAGTATGGGGTTTGGTACTACTCTATTTTCATTAGAAATTTGGATAATAGAGTGAAGAGTATGCTAATAAAATTTGCAAATAATACCTAGATGGGAGGAGTTGCTAGAACTTTGAAGGTCAGGATTAGAATTCAAAATGACCTTGACAAATTGGAGAATTGGTCTGAAATCAACAAGATGAAATTCAATAAAGACAGGTGTAAAGTAATACACTTAGGAAGAAAAAGCTGGGAAATAACTGGGTAGGCAGTAAAACCATTGAAAAGGCTCTGGGGGCTTAGTGGATCCCAAATTGCATATGAGCCAACAATGTGTTGCAGCTGAGAAACAGGCAGATATTATTCTGGGCTGTATTAACAAAACTGTCATGTGTGTAACCCTTCTGCCAGGGCGAGTTGATAGCAGCAAGGGCTGGGTTCAGTACATAGGGGTCCCCTCCCAACAACGTAACACAAAACCAGCATGAGCCCCCACCCAGTGACCTGGGAAAATCTTACACACACCCCTGGGCGCCTTGAAGAGGCAATACTTCTTCTCTCACAAGCACAGTGTCTCGGTGTAGCAGAAAATGTTTAACAACATGAGGTAAATGACATCAGCATTAAATTAGGAAAACACCACAACTAGAGTTCATAGACCAAACCATGAGTAAAGATCCACCCCAGCAAATTGGGCCATGTCCTTTCCCTTTGGTTCTTGAGTCCAGCAACCCAAAACTCACCCAAAGACCCCAAACTCCAACAGCTCAAAAGTCTCTTGAGTCCAGCAACCCAAGAATCACCAAAAGTCCCACAACCCAAAAGTCTCTGTCCCAGGTCAGTGCAGCCCCAGAGTTCAAAAGTTTACCTGCAGGGTTTTACCCCCCAGCCTAGGTGGAAAGGGGGGGGTGCGGGGTGTTAAGGGGCATCTTATGTGGTCCAAGGCCAACTGCCCAGCCTCTCCGTGGGGTTCTGCTTCCGCCTTCACCACAAACTGCTCCACTCCATTCCTCCAGCCATCTTCACAAACTGCTCAGCTCCGCTCCGCTCACTGTTCCATGGGCCGCTCCAACCGTCCCACAAACTGCTCCGCTCTGCCAGCCGCTCTGCTTCACCAACCATCCCGTGAGCCGCTCCAGCTGTCCCCGCAAGCTGCTCCGCTCACCGCTTACCAACATAACTTCAGGATCCCCCACTAGTTAACTCAGCATTCAGTGATCTCAGCTCTTAGTAACTTTAGCTCTTTAGTGATTTCAGCTTGTAGTAGGGGAGCCCCCATGCTGGTGCACCATTAGCCCAAAGTGAATTCAGCTCAGCAGCCTGTAATTAGATTCCTAATGGAATCAAAATTAGCTCTGACATTCAACAGTGGAGAGAGAAGGAGGTGCAATTGGTGTTTTAGGCTCACAAAAGGGGTCCACACCAGCAGGTACAAATACCTACCCACAGCCTCTCTCAGTTCACTGGGTTTTGGAATCCATGTCCCTTGTCTAGCGAGTGCTACTTAGTTGATGGTGAGACCCTCTGTCATAAAACAGTTTCATTGTCCTTCATTCACATAATCAAGCTAACAATACTTTATTCCTCCTGCCACAATAAAAGAGAAAATGGGGATCCCACAGCTGCCAAAATGACAATTTTGGGCTGCTGTGGGCTCATGCTAGGCGGGGTGGGTGTGCCTATGCAAACAAGATCAGCACCTGAAGTTCTTTTCCATACTCGCCACAATTCACCACCAGATGTCAGGGTAGAACTCATCCTGACTCAGATTACATGTGTAAGACTCCAGATATAATTGTCCCACTGTACTAGGCACTGGTGAGGCCTCATCTGGAGTTCTGTGTCCAGTTCTGGGTGCCACACTCTAGGAAAGGTGTGGACAAATTAGTGAGACTCCAGCAAGAGCTACAAAAATTATAAAAGGTTTAGAAAAGGTGACCCTAGGAGGAAAGTATTAAAAAGTTGGGTGAGTTTAGTCTTGAGGAAAGAAGACTGAAGGGGAGCCTGATAATGGACTTTAACTGTGTTAAGGAGTGTGATAAAGAGGACAGTGATCAATTATGCTCTATGTCCACTGAAAGTAGGTCAAGAAATAAATGGCTTAATATTCAGTGAGGGAGATTTAGGTTAGATATTAGGAAAAGCTTTCTAACAATAAGGGTACTTAAATAATGGCATAAACTTCCAAAGGAAGTTGTATAACCCATGTCATCAGAAGGTTTTAAGAACAGGTTAGAAAACATCTGTCAGGGATGATCTAGGTATACTTGTTCTTGCCTCAGCATGGACTAGAGTTGACTAGATGACCTCTCAAGGTCCCAGCCAGACTTACATTTCTATAATTCTATTATTGCTAATAGCCTGATTGAACATATAGATAGGAACAGACAGTCCCTTGCTCTGCACAGTTTTTCTGGAAATACAGAGGTGCTGAGTACCCAAAACCCAATTAATGTTAGTAGGAGCTTAAGTGTGCTCAGCACCTTTGAAAATCAGGCCATACACTCTTTTTAGTTGTACTTCACCATCAATGTACTGATCCAACGTGTACTCTCCTCATCTGTTATCCACATTGTCACTTGGGTATACCCATGATATGTGATGGATAGGTGAAACACCTGATGGCTGACAGTAGTGAATATTGTGTCTTGAGTCATCTCAGTCTCAGGATAGTTATTTAAATCATGCCGAGTTTGGTGTGGGGCAAAAAGTATTCACCATCTCCATAGAAACATATGTGAAATGTTACTTATCTCTGAATGGGTTTTAGATGATTAGACCACTGGGAACTTCTGGCTTACAATTGGCTTGGAAGAGTTAAGTATTTTCCATATGAGTAGTTGGCAATCATCGCAGATTAAAATCACTCCAATTCTGAGTCAGTTGGCTGCGTCCCATGTAGCCAGATACATGTTTGGAGGAGGACAAAGTCTTGCCTTCTCCGGTGGAATTTTAGCTACATTTACTTGCTGTGATGCTAGAATTACTGGACATGCCTGTGAATCTGCCAAGTCATGGTTGGGGGATGCTATGTGTAACAAAGACTCAAAATGAAGGATACACAAAATTATTTATGCAAGAAAATATGAGGTTCCTTCTGTTTGTGTTAATAACTCTTTTTATAGCTCAGTTTCATGATTAGTTATTTCTGATATAAATAATTTTCAGCAGTAAACGTTAACACTAAATTTATATGTAATGAAAATAACATTAAGACTAATATGAGGGACACCTGAAGAGGTATGGGGCTGTGAGCACTTTGGTCTGCAATTTATAGTTGGACCCAGATGCTTTTATCTTAGTTTAAGACAGCAAGGAGGGGAATTGGATCTATTATCAGTAGCAATAATTAGTGCGTCCTTAAGGAAGGGCAGGATACTTGCTTCACTGAAGCAAGCAGTCAATAGTTTCCTGCTCAAGAAACCATCTGAAGACATTAGTGATTTTTTTCAACGGTTTAACCTTTGCATTTACAGGGGAACAGAAATTGTTAGACTGGTGGTTAGTAACGCTGGTATAATCCTGCATCCTTGAATTTCTTTATTCCTGATCAGTTAGGTTTCGGGAATGTGTATGGGATTGAAACTGCTTTGTCTTCATTGTGATGAAAAGATATTAGGTGTGTCTGTTGTTGATTTTTTTTAGATTAGTCAGTGGCTAATACCAGATTCTTCTGAGAAAGGTGCCAAAACCAGATAGTGGATCGATATACAATAACCTGCCCATAGGTGACCAGAGCAAAATACAATATTCCAGATGAGGAGATACCATTGATTTATGTAATGACATTATAATATTAGTAGTTTTATTTTCCATCCTACTCTTTCTGGGATGACAGTTCAGAGGTATCCAAGAAGGGGCTGTTGAGTCATTAGTCAACTACCCCAACTTCTCTTTCATACTGTGTTCCCTAATGTTCTTTTCTGTAACCCCTCCTTTCCACTGTATATATAAATCCACTGTGGAAGGTAGTGAGATGCTTTGGGTTACAGTATCATTAGTGAAAAGCAGCTTGATAGCTCTTTACTCAAACCTGAACAATATCCTATTAATACTTTCCTAGTTCTTTACTGAGTTACCAACTTAGATGGAAAGAAGTTGACTCACCAATATGGTGTTGATGCTAGTTGGTTGGGGAAAGAAGTTTGAAAATATGATGGTCTGGTATCTGATCCTGCAATAGAAGAGGTCTGTCCATCCTCAGCAAATGGAATTTCCAGCTTAGAGATACTGTGAATCCCCGATTATTCCCCTGACTACCAGGTGCCATCAGTGACCAAGAATCCTTCCCATAAATCTGCGTTTACCCCATGTTTTTTCTTGGATGTGGATTTTGCCTTTGTCTAGATTGTCACACTATACTCTGCAGATGGGTCTTGCTTCCAAAGACTACTTGCAAATCCAGTTGATTCACAGTGTAGCAGCTTGTTTGCTTAGGAGTGCTGGGTCTTGGAAATACATTGTGCAAATGCACCAAAGACTGAACGGGCTTCTTTTTATACATCTGTGTGCAATTTTAGGTGTTTACTTTAATACCCTACATAGTTTAAATCACAGTTGTCTGAAAACCACCAGGACCTCCTAGATCTGTTTACAAGTGTCTAGATTTGAACACCTCTGAGGCCTTGTGCGTGGGCATTTTAATTAGAGGGGACTCAACTAAGAAATTTGCTTCCCTCATTCATCTGATGGAAGAGGCTTTGTTTACCCTCAGGCAAGCTGACCATACATCCCATTTTGGCTGGGACAGTCCCTTTTTTAAGCCCTGTCCCAGCCACTCTGACTTCTTTGGCAAAAGTGGGCATTTGTCCCATTTCCAGTTGGCAAGAGCAAATGGGACAAATGCCCACTTCTGTCAAAAAGGTGGGGTGCAGTGCAGAGGAACTGGGCAAATGGAGATGCCAGCTCTGTGCAGGGGGAGGCTGGGCTGATGGGGACAAGCGAGGAAGGGTTCCAATGTATGCAGGGCCGGCAGGGTTCCAGCGACCAGCAACAGCCTCGAGAGTGGGGAGCAGGGTTTGAGTGAGTAGTGACAAGCTTGAGCGCAGGGGCGGCTCCAGGCACCAGCACGCCAAGCGCGTGCTTGGGGCGGCAAGCCACGGGGGGTGCTCAGCCGGCGCCGCAAGGGCGGCAGGCAGGCTGCCTCCGGCGGTTTGCCTGCGGAGGGTCCGCTGGTCCCGCGGCTTCAGAGGACCTCCGGCAGGCATGCCTGTGGCAGGTCCGCCGAAGCCATGGGACCAGCGGACCCTCCGCAGGCAAACCGCCGGAGGCAGTCTGCCTGCCGTGCTTGGGGCGGCAAAATCCCTAGAGCCGCCCCTGCTTGAGCGGCGGGCGGGGGGGAGGGGCAGCAGAGTTCAAGTAACCAGTGACAGTCGGGGGCACCTTGGGTGAGTGGCTGAGGCCAGCCCCATGGGAAGGAGATTTGGGCCAGCCCCTGCATGATGTCCTATTTTCCCTTTGGGAAATATTGGTCACCCTACCTCCAGGGATATTGCAAAGTCCTACTGTTTTCCCAGATATTTGACTGATAGAGCACAGGGAATGGGCTGTTTATTTGATGAAAGGATGGAGTTCGGTGAACCCAGAGACTTTTGTAAGAGCATATTTTTTGTAAACTGAAAAATACATAAATGAATAAGAGTGAACATAGATGGCTGCAGGATGGTGATAGTTTATAATTTGTGGGAATGGTTTATCTTATACAAAACATTTTAAAAAATGAATCCTTCTCTGATTGATTGAAATGGCAAAACTCCCATTAATAATCAAAGGAAATGAGTTTGGGCTGTACGGCTCTCAACCTGCAAACTCATCTCTTGAACACTGGAGAGAGGCATGTCTGTGCACAGCACATAGCAGGAATGTAGTCTAAATGACAATTAGCAGGATTAACATTGCAAGATTTGGGTGTGTGGTGTTCAGAAACCGTTACATTGTAGAGCTGCAAATTTTTTGTAGCCATGTGGATCCCAAGCTCTTAGAGAGACAAGGTGGATGAGGTAATATCTTTTATTGGCCTTCTTCTGTGGGGTGAAAAAGAAAAGCTGGCCAAGAGGTTAATTACAGGTGGTTGAAAGTTTTTGATTAAAAAAAAAATTCAATTTAAAAAATGGCCTTGTAATGGTCACTCCCAAAATGTGTTGCTTTTGATGAAACCTTTAAAAAAAAATCCAGTTTTGTTTTTAATCGGAAAGAAAGTGGGGGGGGGGGGAGAATGTGAAACAAAGCATGAAAACTCCAGATATTTCTATAAATATTTCCAGTAAATGAAAAATTATTCTTTTTTGAAACCTGAATGATGAAAATGATTTTGACAGTTCCAGATTTTTTTGGAACAACCTTTACCATTTTTTGATCATGTATTGTAAAAACATCTTCAGCACAGTGGCTTATGTGTTTTACAGAATGTTATCTACAAGTTATTAATTTTCTTGAATGCAACATTTCTAATTCTAATGACTGGCTTTGGAGGCAAGTAAAAACCTTTCTTATGCCATTTAATCTCCCAATTTCTATTCTTTGGAACTCCCACACAATCCAACCAAAAAGAATTAAAATTCAATATACTGTGATAGACTCAGGCCAGTTGGGTACAGCAGAATAGCTGAAGGCAGATATACTGGCCACTGGATTAACAGTTTTCTGTTCCCTGACTGACCAGAGCAGGGGCTGCTCCAGGCTAATGAGAACACTTGACTCTAATTAACCTGTAAAGAGTCAGGTGAGGCCATTCAGTTAATGTGACCACCTGACTCTAATTAAGGCCCTGCTGTTACTATAAAAAGGGCTCACTCCAGTCAGGCAGGGGAGTCAGGGAGCCAGAGGAGAGGAAGTGTGGCTGAAGGGCTGGTTACTGAAGACACCCTAAAACATCGTTAAAGGAGCCCTAAGGTAAGGGTGAAGAAGGGAGAAGCAGGAGAGCTGTGGGGAAGTTGCCCAGGGAAATGTAGCAACTCTGGCAGTGAAAGGTTGGCTGCCAACAACTGCTACCATTAGGGTCCCTGGGCTGGAACCCGGAGTAGAGGGCGGGCCCGGGTTCCCCCCAACCCACCACTACAGGAACAGCTCCTGGAAGGGGAAGTCAGGTCCCTGTCAGGACAGGAGGCTGAACAGAGACTGTGGGAGTTCTCTCACCAACCTCCTTGCAGCCTATGATGAAAAGGGCTCAGTAGACTGTCACCCTGGCCCTAGAGAGAGAAGGGCTACATGGAGGGTCACAGTGAGCCACTGAGGCTAAGCATAAACCGCCTAGAAGTGCAGGACCCACAGGAGCAAGGTCAGAGCTCTGCCACAACTGGTGTCAAGGGTGCACTGGGGTTTTTGGTTGTGGGGTTTTTTTGTTGTTGTTATTTGTACCACCATGGAGGAGGTGGTGAGAGCACTGGTGCAAGCCACAGCGGCCCAGCAGGAGGCAACACGGGCTCAGGCGATGGCACAACAGGAGTCCATGAGGTTACAACAGGAAACCAACCAATTGTTAATGAGCCAGGCGACCCAAGATCGAGCCCTCCTGTGCGAGGTTGTGGACCAGCTGAAGATCCTCACCACCCAGGCCCAGGGGTCCAATGGGATGCGAACCCTGAGGGCCACCGCTTGTCTCCCAAAGATGACGGCAGACGATGACATAGAGGCGTATCTCCTCTCATTTGAAAGGACTGCACAGCGTGAGGCATGGCCCCTGGAGCAGTGGGCCAGCATTCTCGCACCTTTCTTGTGCGGAGAGGCCCAAAAGGCCTCCTTTGATCTGCCCACTCGGGATGCCGCTGACTATTACCGGCTGAGGGCAGAGATCCTAGCACGATCCGGGGTGACAGCAGCAGTACGGGCCCAGAGGTTCCAGGAGTGGAAATACAGGGAGAACAAACCTCCAAGGTCCCAACTATTCGACCTCATACACCTTGCTCGGAAGTGGTTACGGCCTGAGGCATGCAGCCTGGAGGAGATATTAGAGACTTTGGTCATGGACCATTACATGCGGGGGCTGCCGCCAGATCTCTGAAAATGTGTCTGCCAGAACGATCCGTTCACCTATGACGAAATGATCACATTGGTGGAAAGACGGATAACAGCCAGGGTATTAACCCAACTACCCAAGGAAGGCCCCTCACGAAACAAACATTTGACCCCGACCATGGAGGGTCGGCCAATTCCCCAGGAAGTCCTAGGTGGAAGAAGAGAGAGGTCGAAAACCGGTCAGGAACCCAGAAGGAAGGGAAAGGGCTGAGTGGGGGGAACCCTGGGACTAAATCTCCTAACCCACGTGATAGGGGAATGACTAAAAGCAATTATAGGTGTTATGGGTTCGGGGAGTTGGGGCACATAGCTGCCCAGTGCCCCAATATCATAGAGCCAAGGTAGTGTAACCTGGGGAACGGGGCAGACCCATGCAGCCTACTCAATATTGTAGGGGTCACAGTCACCCCACATAAATATACAAGGCAGGTAAAGTTGAATGGGGTAGTAACCATGGCACTCATAGACTCAGGGAGTGCTATCACCCTGATTTCAGGTAAATTAGTGAAGCGCAGCCAGTTAATGCAGGCCAAGTGTACAGGGGTAACCTGTGTCCATGGGACTGTTAGCTACTACCCCACCATACCAGTAAAAATTGAAATTCAGGGAAATGTCACCGGTGTGAAAGCAGGGGTAGTCCCAAACCTCCCATAGGTAGGGGACTCATAGGTAGAGATTTCCCTGGGTTTGGAAACTTGCTCCCACCAGAGGAATTAGAGGGAGAGGAGCTCCCCGAAATTCAGGGGGTTTCCGCAGCAGAATGTCACCTCCCATTTTTCGCAGAAATGTCCCAGGAGCTATTCCCTGTCCTGGGGAAAGGCAGGAAGACCAAAAGAGAAAGAAGGGTGGCCAAGGCCTTGGGTACCCGAATCCTGACACAAGGACAGAGGGTCGCCTGTGTAGGCAGATGTACACGGGCAACTGAAGGGGAGGGCCCCGAGACAGAGGAGGGGTCAGAGACCACTTCCAACCCCAACCTCACAGAGCCAGCCGAGAGGGCGGAGACAGATCCCCCAGAGTTCAGGCTGTTAAACCCAGAGAGAGAGACTTTTGGATGGGACCAGGTGGAAGACCCAAGGTACGAGAACACCAGGAAGGAGGTGGCTGAGATAGATGGGGTACCCATAGAGGGAAAGGCCCGGGGACCAGGGCCTTATTTTGTGATCAAGAGGAATCTCCTATACCGGGTCGTGCAAATGCAGGAGCAAGAGGTACACCAACTCCTAGTCCCCCGGAATCACCAGAAGGCAATATTAAGCCTTGCTCACAGTCACCTTTTTGGAGGACACTTGGGAGTGGAGAAAACCCAGGCGCGAATCTTACGCAGGTTCTTCTGGCCGAGGGTACATGAAGACGTCCAGCAGTACTGTGTCTCTTGCCCTGAATGTCAACTGCACAGCCCTCGTCCACATCTAAGAGCTCCTCTGGTAACCCTGCTGATCATCGAAGTCCCATTCGAGCGGATCGCCATGGATCTTGTGGGGCCGTTAGAGAAAACGACCCGAGGCCACCAGTATGTGCTTGTCATCCTAGACCAGGGGTCCCCAACCCCCGGTCCGCGGCCCGGTACCGGTCCGCGGCCTCTTAGAAACCGGGCCGCGAACCGACCCAGTGGAGCTTCCGCAGGCATGCCTGCGGGAGGTCCAGCTGAGCCGCGGGACGAGCGCTCCCTCCGCAGTCGTGCCTGCGGGAGGTCCGCTGCTCCCGGGGCTCAGCTGGAGCTTCCACAGGCACGCCTGCGGAAGCTCCACTGGAGCCGGTGGACCTCCCGCAGGCGTGCCTGCGGAAGCTCCAGCTGAGCCCCGGGAGCAGCGGACCTCCCGCAGGCACGACTGCGGAGGGAGCGCTCGTCCCGCGGCTCAGCTGGACCTCCCGCAGGCACGCCTGCGGAGGGTCCGGCAAACGAAACCGGTCCCTGGACCCAAAAAGGTTGGGGACCCCTGTCCTAGACTATGCAACCAGGTACCCAGAAGCTGTCCCCTTACGAAATACAGCTTCCAAGAGCATTGCCAAAGAATTAGTGGCAATCTTTGCCCGAGTAGGGCTACCAAAAGAAATCCTCACAGACCAGGGAACACCATTCATGTCCAAGTTGATGAAGGATTTGTGTTCCCTGCTCCATGTCCAGATGCTGCGGACCTCAGTTTACCATGCACAAACTGATGGTCTGGTGGAAAGATTTAACCGAACCCTCAAGGCCATGATAAGAAAGGTGGTAAGCAAGGATGGGAAAGATTGGGACAACCTACTAACCTACTACCGTACCTCATGTTTGCCATCCGTGAGGTCCCCCAAGCTTCCACTGAATTCTTCCACCCCTTTGAGCTGTTGTATGGATGCAACCCCCGAGGCATCCTGGACATAGCCAAGGAAATTTGGGAGGAGGAACCCAGTGAGGGGAAGAACGTAATAGAACATGTACTACAGATGAGGGAGCGGATAGCCCGGGTCACTCCCATAGTGAGGGAACACCTAGAGAAGGCCCAAGAGACCCAGAGAACCTACTACGACTGCCAAGCCAAGCTTCGTCAGTTTCAACCTGGTGACCGAATAATGGTACTGGTACCCACGGCCGAAAGTACGCTGTTGGCCCAGTGGCAAGGGCCCTTTGAAATAGTTGAACCCGTAGGGAAAGTAAATTACAAGGTGCGACAACCAGGACGTTGAAAAGTAGAGCAGATATATCATGTCAACCTTCTGAAACCATGGCATGTGCGAGAGGCATGCACAGTGATTCGAGAAGGGCTGCATCCAGGGAACAAAAATCCTGAACAAGTGAGGGTGTCTCCTGATCTAGCAACAGCACAGAAGAAAGAGGTAACTGAGATGATTGCCCAATATCACGATGTATTCTCGACAAAGCCAGGTCACACAACCGGGACATATCACCACATCATCACAAACCCTGGGGCCAGAGTAACTATGAGGCCCTACCGGGTGCCAGCAGCCAAAAGGGAGGAAATAAAAGCGGAAGTCAGGAAAATGCTGGAGATGGGGGTCATCGAAGAATCCCACAGTCAGTGGTCCAGCCCAATAGTGTTGGTGCCCAAACCTGATGGCACCACAAGGTTCTGCAACGACTTCCGTCGACTAAATGAGATATCCCAGTTTGATGCCTACCCTATACCCCGCATAGACGAACTAGTGGACCGTCTGGGGAATGCCTGGTACTTGACAACCTTAGACTTGACAAAGGGGTACTGGCAGATTCCCCTAGCCAAAGATGCAAAGGAAAAGACGGCATTTTCTACACCAGAGGGGCTCTTCCAATATACGGTCCTTCCTTTTGGACTACATGGGGCTCCAGCTACCTTTCAGCGCCTCATGGACAAGTTATTATGCCCCCATACCAGTTATGCTGCGGCCTACTTGGATGATGTGGTGATTCATACCCCAGACTGGGAGACCCACTTGGAAAAAGTGGGGGCTGTCCTTGATACCTTCCGGCGAGCTGGCCTTACAGCGAACCCTGTTAAGTGTGGGTTCACGGAGGCCAAATATCTTGGCTACGTGGTAGGAAAAGGTCTGGTAAAACCCCAACTGAATAAGTTAGAGGCCATCCAAAATTGGCCTCGGCCAAGTCGTAAGAAGCAGGTCCGAGCATTTCTAGCGGTGGTGGGGTATTACCGGCGTTTCATCCCCCATTTTGCTACAAGGGCGAGTCCCCTAACGGACTTAGTGAAGGCCCGTGGTCCTGATCCAGTCAGATGGTCCGATGCAGCAGAAAGGGCATTCGCAGACTTACGGACTGCCCTCTGCAGTAACCCCGTATTGATAGCCCCAGATTTCAACAAGGACTTTATCTTACAGGCAGATGCATCCGAGGTAGGGTTAGGGGCCGTCCTGTCGCAGATGGTTGGGGAGGAGGAACACCCAGTTCTCTACCTCAGTAGGAAACTCCTTCCGAGGGAACAAAAATATGCAGTTGTAGAGAGAGAATGCCTCGCTGTAAAATGGGCCATGGAAACGTTGCGTTACTACCTGCTGGGGCGCAGATTTGTCCTTGTGACTGACCATGCCCCTCTTCAATGGATGCAACGGAACAAGGAAAAGAACACAAGGGTAACCAGGTGGTTCTTATCCCTCCAACCTTTCCAGTTCCGCATAGAGCACAGAGCAGGGAGTCGCCATGGCAATGCCGATGGCTTATCACGCGTACACTGTCTGGCGTCCCAAGCTGCCCAACCCCTTGCTGTTGAGCAGAGGGGAGGGATATGTGATAGACTCAGGCCAGTTGGGTACAGCAGAATAGCTGAAGGCAGATATACTGGCCACTGGATTAACAGTTTTCTGTTCCCTGACTGACCAGAGCAGGGGCTGCTCCAGGCTAATGAGAACACCTGACTCTAATTAACCTGTAAAGAGTCAGGTGAGGCCATTCAGTTAATGTGACCACCTGACTCTAATTAAGGCCTTGCTGTTACTATAAAAAGGGCTCACTCCAGTCAGGCAGGGGAGTCAGGGAGCCAGAGGAGAGGAAGTGTGGCTGAAGGGCTGGTTACTGAAGACACCCTAAAACATCGTTAAAGGAGCCCTAAGGTAAGGGTGAAGAAGGGAGAAGCAGGAGAGCTGTGGGGAAGTGGCCCAGGGAAATGTAGCAACTCTGGCAGTGAAAGGTTGGCTGCCAACAACTGCTACCATTAGGGTCCCTGGGCTGGAACCCGGAGTAGAGGGCGGGCCCGGGTTCCCCCCAACCCACCACTACAGGAACAGCTCCTGGGAGGGGAAGTCAGGTCCCTGTCAGGACAGGAGGCTGAACAGAGACTGTGGGAGTTCTCTCACCAACCTCCTTGCAGCCTATGATGAAAAGGGCTCAGTAGACTGTAACCCTGGCCCTAGAGAGAGAAGGGCTACGTGGAGGGTCACAGTGAGCCACTGAGGCTAAGCATAAACCACCTAGAAGCGCAGAACCCACAGGAGCAAGGTCAGAGCTCTGCCACAATACATATAATAGTGAGAGATATTAACAGCTACTTTGCATTTCTCTTATAATCAGATTCAAAGTAAACTTGCAATAAAAGTGCTGTAAATATTTATCAAGGGTTCCAAAGACTGCTACTGATAATTTAGTGGCAAATAATCTATTTTTGATGTTAGACTTAAGCATTAAATTTTATATGCTAGTGAAGATTAACAACTACAGACAGATGCAGCTGCAATGGGAAAGTGTTCCACTGAACAATGAAATAGTCGTTTCAGTATTCTGTGTCAAATGCCTCTTTTAATTAGCTACATTAAGACTGTAAGCAAAAAGCACCAACTAATCCTTCAACTGTCAAGTATAATAAGGAATTAGTGGGACACAGAACTACAGTATGTAGGCAGGGAGGCAGCAGCAAGAAGAAACACATACTTTAAAAATGTGAGTGATCGTAAGTAGTGCTGTGGTAGATTAGATGAGAATAGAGTATCAGGGTATTTATTAGTACATTTCCTTTCAGAGACCAAAAGATCAACCCTCAGCTTGGTAATGCTGAGTTACGGAAAAAGTAAAGACACCTTTCCCCCTGTTTGATCCTGGAGACTCAAGTTAGTGCAGAAGAACTACTCTAAATTACACCAGGTAACAATAGCCCTTGGAGCCACTGCACCAGCAAGGATTAGATGGAACGCAGAGTACTGCCTTCACCTCCATCCTGTACCAATACCTCCCCTTCAACAGGAAGTGGGGTAGCTAGCAGTGTAAGCCTTGTTAATGCCACCAGAGGATTTCCCTATGTTAGTGAAATCCACAGCTGTCCATAGGTGCTGGAACTATCCATAGGTGCTGGCTTGAAGTGATTTCCATTATATTCAGGATTTACAGTTTGGTTCAATGATTCTCAGCACCCCCCACTACAAAAATTGTTCCATAACCTCTGTAGCTGTCTGTTTGTGGCAGCATTCTGGCTGCTATGCATTACCTGAGCAGGGTAAAGGAGCTGAAAGCTGGGTTAAGAAACTGGTCAAAAATGCTTATGAATATAATTCCACTTTAATAATTAGCCCTTAATTAGAACATACCCTAAAAGTCAGGAATGGCATAAAGAAATGTTTAAGAAATTAGGCTCTAAAACTCATTTTGGATTATCCAAAAAGTTGTACCTTAAAATTGCCAAGTTTACACCAACTCTTAAGAAAACCACATCCAAATATTTCTTAGAAAAGAAAGTTTTATTTATGTTAAAATTTACACTCAAAACCAAGTAGATGTTAAAAGCCAGTTGTCATGTTACCTTTCATCAGAAAGTTAGCTACTCCAACATTTTGCCAATGCAAATCTCTGCTTCTCTGCTGTCTGTCCACAGCGTCTTTGATTGTTGGATGATCATGCATTACAAAAATGGAGTAGAATAAAATACTGCATTAGTGCATCAACAGTTACAGAAAAAGTTCAGTTCAATTTGAAGGGTACTTCCTCGAAGCTTGAAATATTGTCATCCTGGTCTCAATAGGTCTTTGTCTGGCCATGCTGGAAGAAAGACGGGAGGCAATGGCTGTGATTTAATTAGGCTGCAACTTTATTTACCTAAAATATCTGGGTGTACCCAGCAATAACTTGTACAATGCAGGCCATTATTATCCTTAATTGTTTACACCTGTTGGTGGGGGGGAGGTGGCATCAGCCCTCTCCCTTTCCAAGCTGTTCCAAGCCAGCCCAGTGCTGGGACCTTGCCACTCTCTCCTTGTATAAGGATTAAGAGGGAAGGTAGGGTTGGCTTCCCATGGTACCAGACATTAGAAGTCCCAAACCTCCCTTCCCCAACTTCCTCAAGGGATGCTGGAATGAGACTCTGCAGCTGCACCTGTTCTGTACTCCTGACACCCTAATTCATCAGCTAGACTGCCTGCCGTACGGCCCTTCCTGATTGGCTGAGAAAGCTAGCAGGCCAGTTCTTAAGCCCAGCTGCAGCAGTAGCTCATTGTCTGCTCAATGCTCATGCCAATGGATTCTATACCTCCCTGTGCTCATCTTTACAAGCCCTGCTCCTGCTTTACTCCTCCATAGCTTCAGTCCATATCTTGCCTTGCACCCAGCCTGACTCCTGTCTCAGAACCAGCCTTGATCCTGCCTCCCCTGACTCCTTGTAATCCAGTTCCAACCCTCAGCTCTGACTCTGACTCTGTCTCACCGTGGTGTCTGGCACTCAGATTCTGAACATGAGGCCTTATTCCCACTCCGAACCAGTCCACTGACCACTAAATCCCCTGCCAGTCCATTTTTATCCAATCACCATGTCCCTTCTGTAACGAGTACCTGCACTACACATCTGCCATGGTTTTCATTTTAACCTAATCTCCCTGCCCATCCCACTGAGTGCTTGAACCACTGTGCAAGTGCAAGAGGCAAAAAAACCCACCCTGCCTCTCCCAGTCACTGTGAGGAAAAAATTCCTTCCCAGCCCCCAAGGAAAATGTGCAACTGTGTAATGCCCACAGCAGATCATGAAGAAACCAGTTCTACTCTGATTACATGGGGTGGAGCACGGGTGTGTGTGTTACCAGCCCAATCACAGTGAGACAGGGCTTCTCTAATACTACTCAGGGTATAAATACACCCTCTTCCAGTTACCTGTAAGGTCAGTGCCTTTCCTTTCCCTGCCCCACATCCATCCCCCGGCCTCCTGGTCTGGCCACTTCCTGTTCCTTCTTGCCCTCTCCAAGGAAACTTTCCCCTCCTTTCCATTCTGCCACCAGTTGCAGAGGGAACCCTTGTTGTAATGATAACCCCAGGCAGCCAGACAAAGGTCCCACTGCATACAGTTGCTGCGAGCATATTACATAACTAGACTTTGCAGTTAAGTAGTTCTGGGCCTACAACTAAAAACTGTGCTATCAAACTTCCAAAAAGGGACCAGATTCTGCTCATACTGACACTTGTGGCAATCCAGAAGAGTTCCATTGAATTCATGGTCAGCACTTTAATTCTAAGCCAGCATTTTCAAACTTGGGTTTCTAAATAAAAACTAGAAAGACTAGAATTTTTGTTCCATTTCTTTTTGTTCTGTTTCAAAATTTCTGGTGAAATGGAAATTCTGAAAACATTTTGTTTTAATAATGTCAAAACGATATATACACACACATTATAATATAATGCTTATTACAGCTATAATATATCATATTCAAATTAATATTTAGCATAAAATAAGTCACAGCTAAATGAATCACAATGTGAAATCAAAGCCATTTGTTTTGATATTTTGCCAACTAAAACTTCATCAAAATTGACATAAATGTTTCAATTTTGACAAAATTGCATTTTCCAATAGAAAACTGTTCAGTCAACAATTTTCAGCTAATTCTAATATAAATGAAGATAAATGTGAGTAACACATGACGATAAACTTTGTAAATTAGGCCATTTTCACGAAGCCTAGATATGAATTTAAATGTAGAACTTTAGATGCTCAAGAATAAAAGTTGGGGCCACAGATGTGATATACCACCTCAACATTAATAATAATTTTGCTATTCTAACCCTATAATCCCTTCCTGTATATCAATTTTTATCATATATGGACCACAACAACATAACATAGAAACATATCTTTGTTCTAACTAAAAAGTAGACATCCATACCCATAAAGCACTGATTCATTTATGCCAATGGAAGAAAGAGTCTTTCATGATATATATGCCCAATACACACTGCAGTTAGTTGCTTAAACAGAGCAGCTGGAACGAATAATTCTTTTAGACAAGTTTGTGTTCTATTTTTTCTTATCCTGAAGGACAACAGAAGATGTAACTTTGCAATTTCATTAAATATGGCACATGTTGCTACAAGCTATGCTCTTGCAAGTACTATATTTATGCCAAGTATGAACAAGAGTAGACTAATTAGGGCTTACTTTTTACATGGGGCATGTCAGGCAGCAGACGAGTTTCACAAAGGGACTGAGAGCAAGAAATGTTGAAAAAAAGAAAAGGAAAACATGGGCCAGAGGCTTTACAGCTCACAGTTGGCTAAATTGAAACTGGGAAGTCTTTTAATGACAGTGGGGTAGATATGTCAAGTAAAACAAGGTTACAGTTTCAGGCCATGCTGCCAAACCTGGCAACGTTATCATGTTGCTGCAAGGCCACTACTCCAAGGCTTGATAAGAGAAGTCTTCTTCCAAAAATCTGTGTCTGGGCCCCTTGGGTGATGGTTTCTTTTGCAGAATGAATCAGACTCTAAGTCCCATGTGAGCAGGGACATGAGGGTCTGGAAGCTCATTAGCCTGGTGGAGTTGCTATCTAAAAGAGCTTTACATCTTTCATTCTACAGCGCTTATGACACTGTTGACAAAAGACATGGGAAAAGAAAGAAAACACAAATGAGCACATTTTGATAGTATACAATTTCGAAAAGTGCCTAAATAATTCAGGCCTGATCTACTCACCGTTTTTGTACCAGTGTATCTATTTCAGTTATTTTTACCAGAATACTTACACGGCCACACCCCTACTGTGGATGCAGTTATACTGGTATCAAAGTACCTTATATTGGTATAACTTCTTCCCTTTCCCATAAAGGAATAAGCTATATTGCTATAAGTACCTAAGCATCTTTATACTGGTATAACCAGCTTTAACTATACTGATATAGTTGAAGCAATACAGCCTATATGTGTAGACAAGGTGTCAGGAGCCTAAGTCCCATTGAAAGCATTTAAGTGATTTAGGAGCCTATAGCCCATTGACTAAGTTACTTAAGT
Organism: Mauremys mutica; assembly: GCF_020497125.1. Lineage (NCBI taxonomy): Eukaryota > Metazoa > Chordata > Testudines > Geoemydidae > Mauremys > Mauremys mutica. Next base: position 185,000,900 of record NC_059072.1, on the reverse strand, counting down.
GCTTTTGAAAAGGTTACCCATTATTCTTTTATAGCTATATTTACCATCATATGTGGAAATTGTAAAACCTCAGAGTATTGAACCATAATCAAATTGAATCAAAGCAATTTGTACCTTTCTCTTAATACAGTTCAAAGCCTTAAGATAACAAAATTGGAGGATAAGCTCAGTTGCCTTGAATCAGTGCATTGGACTGCAATGTGAGGAATCTGGGTTCAAGTTCTAGTCTTAGGTTGTGATTTTTAAAAATGAATTGCCCACAGTACAGTTAGGTTCCTAATTCCTTATTTAGTCACTTAAATAAAATGGCCTCACTTTCTAAAGTGCTACCCATGCAGCAGCTCCCATTAGGGTGAGGTCTGTTCTCTTCTATTATTGTACTGAGGTCAGTAGGAATCTGTTAGGTGCCCTGTGCTTTTGAAATTCTGGTCTCCTCTTTAGGTGCCCAAATATGGACATAGGAGCAAAACTACAGACCTCCATTTTTGAAAATATCAGACTCAATATATTCCTTTCCAAGTTGTTAGAAGGTGGGAGTTTTGTTGCAAAATGTTTTTAAACAAAATACAACTATTTAGCATTTGTTCAAGTGTGTAACACAGTGATCTTCTGAATTTAATTAATAAAGTAGTCTATTACCTCTAAAGACCAGGGTTGAAAAGAATCATGCATGTCACAAGTGAAAGTAAACTACTGACACTGCTACAAAGCAAGAAGGAAATGGTGAACAATAGTTACAAAAGGGTATTGGGTGCTAGACCTTCTGGATTCCACTACCAGTTCTGACACCAACTCAAGTTTTTTTTCCTTGAGCAAGTCAATTGACCTTTCTGTTTCATCATCGTCATCTTCCAGTTCCTTCATCTACACAATGGAGATAATATCATCTGTCATGGCTGATGGGATGTTCTGATGGGAGGTTAACTTAATAATTTAATTAATATTATTTACTCAATCCTCACCTGCCTCTCCAACTACTGCTATCTCTTCCTTCATCTCTAAATTCATCCAAGAGGTTATTTACAACCATTGACTCAATTTTTCCTCATGATACTCCATACTGGATCCTCTACTGTATGGCTAATGACCTCTCTGCTCCATCAAAATTGCTACCAGTAAGCATGATGGTCTTTGCTCTTGAGGAGCATTGCCTAGTGGTTGGGGCTTAGGTTCTTCAACATACAGAGAGGAGTTTTCATTAGGGAAGTCCAGGCCCTCCCATTCCACTAGACTTCAGACCAAGACCCTGTGAGGACAACACAAGTGTCTTCCACCCAAATGCACAATAAGGCTGCCTTACCTGGGTCACTTCCTACCACCCCTCTATTATCCATAGTTCACAATCTCTCACAGGAAAGGATGAAGCAGGTAAGCTCACCACTTGGCACCTCTTCACAGCCAGACATGGCATGGTAGCTCTCTCCCCCTTTTGGTGCAGTGGCTGCCTCCTCTCATGCCTTGGCCCTCCGGTCAGGTCACTTCCAAGTCTCCTGTTCAGGGGTAGTCCATAAACAAAACACAGGGAATCATCACAAATAAGCTGAATTAGTATGTGAGAGGGGAAATGCCTCCCTCTCAGAGTCTATCAGAAACAGGTCCTCCCTTACTTCAGGGAGGAACTGTCAAGCAATTGTGGATGGAAGAGATCCTGCCTTCCCTCAGCCATTTCCCCTGGAGCTGCAAGGTAAAAGTCCTTTCTCTTCCCTAGTTTGCCCACTGGTAAGCTGTTCTGCTCCCTTTTTAACTCCTCCTCCAGCCTGTGCATCTCTTGCAGGTATGGTGGGGCAGGGCTGGCTAAGCCTAGAGCAGCTCATTAGCCCCTTGTTTCTCAGTGTGTGGTTTGTATACTCCATTACACTAATGTTACAAATGACCTTTTGCTAACTAAATCGCAGGGCCTACATTCCATCTAATTCTACTCAGTCTCTGAACATACTTCTGGAGATCTTGGCCTCCCTCAGCCTTCAGGATTCTCCCCTCTCCTGATTCTCCTCTTACCGCTCCAACTTCTTCAGCATCTCTTTAGGTGTGTTCCTCTCCTCCCAACTCCCACTCTACAGTGGATCCCCATAGATCTCTGTATTTTGCTCCATTTCCTTCTTTACATTCTCTTTCTGGACGACCATCTGGACGACCACCAATAGTTCACAGATGAGTCTCTCTATTCCTAACTTGTCTCCTTCCATCCAGTCCAGCATTTCAGCCTCTCTCTCTGTCATCTCCTCCTGGCTGTCTAGCTATTAGCTTAAACTTAATATGGCCAAAACAGTACTCCTACTCTTTCCTCCTGTACCCCTATTTTCTGTCACTGTTATAAACCTCACCAGTCACTGAGGGCCATCAGATCTGGGTAATCTTCAAGTTTCCCTCCCTCCTGCCCCACAAATCAAGGCTGTGTTCAAATCTTGCTACTTCTTTCTCTATAACATTTCCAAGATATATCTTTCTTTTGGTCCAAAAAGTCAGAAGTCTTGTCAAGACCCTCAGCGCCATTCTTGATTACCATAACCTCCTCCTCTTTAGCCTTCCTCATATCTAGTCAATTAATGCTAGCTTGGATGAGGGGCGGAGGCGGTATTAGTTTGAATTTGATTTGTTTACAATATTTTTTAAAATTGCAAATGCATTGCATGTGTAAATATTGTTTATATTTGATTGTATCCATCTAGGCACACCCTTTGTATGGCACATGTCTTAGAGCCAGATTGCTGTATAGTGACTCACATTGAATAATACCTTTCACCATGTATAGTCCCACCAAACTCAATGAAGCTACACTATGGATAAGGTCCATGATTAAGGGTATCATAAGTTGGGCTTTAGATTTTAAACTCTTCAGACCAGCACTGCGTCTGTATATATAGATATTTGTGCATCACCTAGCTCAAAAGCACCCCAATCCTGATTGGAACATCACTAATACAGATAGTAAATCACAGTAATTGTTACAAGAGTACTGTATATATGTAGCTGCTTAAAAGATAAGATGCTGGTAAGTGGTGCTGAAGAATATATTGCATAGTTCCTATATTTTGTAGGATGCATAAAAATTGTCATGGAAAATGTTTTTGTTTGTGCAGTTCTTTACATTAGCTCTTAATAGTAAGAAATGTCTGTAAACTGTTTTGAGACGATGTGACAGAATGCAGTGTAGAAATGCAAAGTGTTTATCATTGTTGTTATGTTCTAACTTCCAAAACTTGGAACTGAACTTAGCTTTGGTAGCAAGTGATTTGATTCAAGCTAGGAGCATTGTTGTTTTACTTGCTGTACACACTTTTCTCATGATAACCAGTACTTGGACAAATACTTCAATTTTTCTAGCTTTCAGTGATTCATTAATGGAAATTCTCTTTTCAGTCAAACATGGTATGAATAATTCTTCACAGTTTGACTAGCTGGGGACAAGTTATCTTCAAAATGATCTTTGGGAAGGACAAGGTGTATTTGTAAGAATATTATAGATATATATATATCTTTGCTGGTTTCAGAAACACTTGTCCCTTCTTCAGCCCGTTTTATATTAATTTCTCTCATGGATAGGCTTAGATTTCCCAAATGACTTATTTATATATTTAATTAAAATCTCAGCTCTATTGCTTATATCCAGACATACTGTGAGAGGTGCCTCAAATATTATCTCACATGCCTTGTATGATGACCTTTTTCAGAACTTCAGGCATCTGAGATGGCAGACAAAAGACATCAATCCATATTAGAACCTTTCAACTGAAAGCTTTAAAATTTCAATGGATTCTTGTTCAAGATTTTTGTGTGTGACAAATCTGAGAATGTACAGTACATTGCTATCAAAAGAGTTCTTGCCAGTAATATGTATAGATATAAGACCTTAGATCCTTCAGATGTTTTCTCCCTGGCACGGCTTTTGTATATCACACCTGCAAACGATCTAAGATACAACTGTGACCAGTTAGCAAAATGGAGGATTATTTTTCCTTTAATTCAGGCAGCCTTTATTCAACTTTGCAGTGTTTGTGGAGGTTGGGGCGGGGGAACCTGGCACAAGCTTGTCCAGTAAAGAATTGGAATGGCAGCATTAGCCAGAGTATGAAAGATCATTTGTACTGATGGGAAGATAATTTAAAGGCACACCAATTGTCTGCCACCTGAGGTCCATTTCCACATGAAGTGAGGCAGGAAGTTCTGGTACAGCCACCTTCATCTGATCATGAAGGGATTCAGAAACCAGGAAAGGCACCATGGGTTTATAACATCACCCTGAGTAGATAAAGACAGGTGGGAGTATTATTGTACTCTGGATGTATAGACACTTCCAGACTATCTAGTGCGCTAATATCATCCTCGCTGACTGGAAGAAGGATGTTATTCTGCCTCTGCTCAAAAAAGGGGCCAAAGCCAAGCGTAGCAGCTACAGAGGTATTACACTATTGCTGGTCCAAGGGAAGGTCTTTGTCTCTGTTACTGTCGCAAATTAGGGATGTATTTTTGTGGCTGGGATGGTCAGTGCAATTCAGACCTGATCATTTCACCAGCGACCAGATCTTTAATTTGAGACAGATTTTTTTTGAGACAATGGCTTAATTTAATAAGCCATGGACAGCCCTTTTTATAGACTTCTGTCAGGGCTCTGATTAGTGCCTCAAGCAAACTTGTGGCATCTGATGAGGTGACTCGACAGCCTTGGGATGATAATGTCATAGATAGAAGTGCTCCAGAATGGAACAGAAAGCTGTGTTTAAATTAATGGTAGATACGTGGCATGGTTTCCTGTTTCCAAGGGAGGTGGCACGGCTGCATTCTGGTGCTATTGTTGTTCAATATTGGCATTCATTGGCCAGTGGATAAGCTTGAAGAGGCAGCTGTTGGTGGAACACCAATCTGGTCAGGCAAGACGCAGTGCACATTGGTCTGATTATTAATCTGACCAAAACTAAGTCCCTAGCCATTGCCATCTAGGAGCCTCTAACATCAGATTACAGCCCGCTCAGTATTAACCTGCCTGGATGGAATATTGAGCAGATGACAACTGTCAAACACTTGGATGTTTGAAAGAGGTGGATGCTTGTTTAGCAGCAGCCATCCCCATGTTATAGGTCATTCAGTGGCCTCTATGGAGATGTTGGGATATCAAGCTTACTATACCTGCACACATATAGAGCTACAGTTATACCAACTCTACTGTATGGCAGTGAAATGCGGGCTCTGAGGCAGCTGAAGTGTGACAGATTGATGTTTGCAATTCTCATCTTTGTCAGTTGCTCCATATTAAGTGGCAGGACAAGATCAGCAGTTCAGGTATTCATAGCTGAACCAACCACCACCCCTCCATCAATACTGGTTTGGTTTCAGTGGCTTTCTTGGTATGGAACATATTATTAGGATGGAAGAGCAACATATAATGAAGCTCATTTACCGAGTAATGTTCCTATACATTTGACCACCAAAAGATTCAGTGATGTTTATAAACTGAACATCAAGTCAGAATGTCTTAGGAGCCTATCTACAAATTGATCCAGATGATGTTCCAGGAGGCCATGTCCCTTTGGGTCTTACTTTCATGATTCTTCTTTTAAATAAGATTTACTTACTGCATTTTGTAAATCTAATTTTGCAGGCCTTAGAATATGTTTATCCTTTTGACCATGGGCTACAGTTACTTTTTTTCTAGTTTATTTTGAACAATATGAGAGTCCTTCTTGATTCTTTTTTCTGAATCAAACAAGTGGGTTTTTGAAAGTGTTTGACTGAGCTGTTACACTCTGAAAGAGATCCAAATGTTGGGAGCGATCACTTCCACTGCACATTTCTGGTATGTATTAAAAATTGACATACCTCCCCCACCAGATTGCTCCATCACCGAGTAAAGTAGTAGCCATTAAGAATTCTGATTCTACAGGAATTTTTCTCTGAAATGTTTTGTTTATGATAGAGTTAGAGCTGGTAGAAAAATAGGAAACCTTGTCACAATTTTTTGTTTTGTTGTGAAATACTCATCCAGTTCACTGAATTTCAAAATTTTGTCTTTTGTTGTTGAAAAATTGTAATTTTGATCAGCTCTAGGTAGAGTATCATAATTTCGTAATTTTCTCCAGTATCAAGGGCCAATTCTGTTTGCAACAACACACACACACACACACACACACACACACACACACACACACACACAGAAAATGTTCAATTACATGAGCACAGTCAGGGGTGCTGGAACAATTTTTATAGTGGGGGTGCTGAGAGCCATTGAACCAAACTGTAAACCCTGTATCTAATGGAAACTACTTCAAGCCAGGGGGTGCTGCAGCATCCCCCCCCCAACCCATAGTTCCAGCACCTATGATCACAGTAAATCTGTCTCTCCCCCTTTTTTCCTGAAAACATGCTTGAAACATCCAGTCTACTGAATATGCCTTTCCCTGATGCTAGTCCTAAAGAAACAGTTGGCAATTTCATAAATTAAATAGGTTTCAATTAACAAAATAATGGATGAAATGCTGTTTTAAATCTGATGCTCTCGCTCTGCCAGACACTAGTTGTTAGCTATTTTCTTCTGTCAGAAATAGAAGCAGGCTAAAAGCTGGCTGATGCAGCTTCAATATGTAAGGCTTGTTCATTTCCCTTGCCCCCAATTCAGCTGGGGTGGGAGAGATACAATTGCTTCATTTTTAAATACTCACTTCCCTTATTGTTAGTGGTAATCAGGTTGGAGGAAAGGGCAGCTGCATAGCTAGATTTCTCTCTCTCTCTCTTTCAAGACATTCATTCTCCTGTTTCAGCAGAAGCAATCACTGGACGGGGCACAGCTTCCTAAAGATCTGTTCCTGTGAGTTCTTGTGCTCAGCATTTCATCAGATTTAACTTTTCATTTTAATACTAATTATTTTGCTTTATTTGTATTACTGTAGCAGCTGCAACTGAGCTTAGGGACCCATTGTATTAGGCACTGTTCAAACAAATTGTAAGTGACAATACCTACCCAAAAGAGCTTACAATCTAAATAGAAAAGTCAAAGGGTGAAAGGAAGAAAGTGTTGTTTAGAGAAACTGAGGCTCATAGACATTAAGGCCAGAAGGGACCATCATGAGGCATAGAGGGAGATTAAGAAACTTGCCCAGGATCACGTAGGAAGTATGTAGCAAATCCAGGAATTCAACTCAGATTTTCTGTGTCCCAGTCCAGTATTTTAATCCCATGACCATCTTTCCTCTTTAATTTTAAATTGTTCTCCATCCCCTTTATCAACAGAAAGACACTGCAGCACATCAGCAATTTTTGAAGCCGCTCCAGCAGCCTCTCGACCCTGGAGAAACAAGGATAAAGTAATTTTATTAACATTTTAAAGGATTTTAAGTTAACACATTTCTTCTGTTTTTATTATGATGTTAAATATGTATGAAGTGACATAGCTATACAAGTACTTAGATAACTTATCTATATAGCTTTGGCACACATTACAAATTATTTAGCGTCTTGTAATGTTTTACACATTGAAATAATGTCAAGCAAATTAACTAGAGTTACATTACTTAAATCAGGTAAAGCTCACTCCAGTTTTTGTCTATCAGTTGCCTCAGCTTCTTTTATTATTTTAACAAACATCTCCTCTTGTTGGGGAATAGGGAATGTCATGGCTTCCTCAAATGACTTGACAATATAGGTATGACCTTTATTTCAAATATAATCTGAGTTCAAAACTACCACTGGTATTCACAAAACATAGCTACTCTCTTTAGTTTCAGGGAAGCATGGTCTTCTCTCAAGTACTGTTGGTCTGTAATCTGTGTATTCCAACATGGGAGCTCCAGGAGTCAATACTTTGTGAGAACTTGATAGTGCTTAAGATTTTGTTTTTTCTTTCTATATCTGAACACATAATGTAGATTGTTCTGGCTGGTAGAAGTAGCTTTTCCTGCAGTTGAAAGGAAAGCTGATGCTGCTGAAAAATGAAGAGATAGTAAATTGCTTTGTGATGTCTCAAAAACCCTTTCAATATATTCTTCAGTGTTCTCTGGGAGCAGGCACAAGTTTGTAATTCTCATTTTATTCTTTAGAATGTTCAACTTTTCAAAGCATTATTTTCAACCATCAAACTAGAAGAAATTATCTTCTTACCCTGAAGTCATGGTCTCAAGATCTGTGACATGAGACTCCTAGTAATTTAGAAGAAATATTTTCTACATTACCTTCAGTATTATTGGGAGAAAGGCCTTTACCCCCTCTAATGGTTCTCTCTGACACAATTATTTAGACAGTAATAACAGTCACTGGTCCGAGTCAAAATTTAACCCTTTGTTTCGGATTGGCAAAATATAATACATAGAGTACAATTAAGAAGAACATCTGTCTTATTTTTCCCCAATCTTCCTTTGATTCTCTTTCTAAATTCCACAATAAAATTTGAATTGACCTCTTTAAATAGTGATTGTTTGCTTGAATTATTCTTTTTTGAGTTAGTAAATATATCACCTATCTCTTGTAGTTAATAATATTTGCTTATTGCCAACTAGACTAACACTTGGCATTTATTTTTTCCCTTTAAAAAGGAGGAAAAAGGAACTTTTTTAATGCATTTTTTCCTGGAACATGGAAGTGTGCATTTCCACAATATGGGCATGATGTCAAAATGTAGTGACAGTGTGCATGCATCCAAGAAAAGAAGCCTACAAGCAGTGAGAGGGGAAAAAAATAATCTACATAAAATCTTTTTGTTGTTGTTTTCGCTTTTGTAACACAGATTTATTTCACTTCAATGATCTGCTTCACTGACTAAATAAAAGCTCTCCAAAAGTTACTGAGAAGCCATCTTGACTATGATCACAAAACAAAATTGTCAGAAATACTGCTGCCATTTATGGCTTATATAGACATTTTCATATTCAGAGTGCTTGACAGATATTAAATTAATTGCACTGTATCTTAATTCTAATGGTCACAGATTCAGAATGTTGTGATGCATATCTACTGACAAAGATACGTGTCTACAGCATCTTTTTGTCACAGGAATAGCAGAGTTAAGATTCAATTTGTCATTTTAGCTAGAGACTAGTTGTGTCAAGAATGTTGTGCCACTTTTCAAAAAGTGAAACATAAACACCTATGTGCTAACAATTGTGTTGGCTCACTTCCACTAAGAACCCACTCCTGTAAACCACCAAGCAAGAGGTGAAAGAGATGGAAGGTTAGCTAGCTCCTTATCGAACAGCTTTTATGAAGCACCAGGAGTGGAGCTCAGCATTGTGCAAGACATAAAGGAAAATAAGAAGCCTGCAGTCAGCAGGTTGAACTCTGAAACCCTGACTCACACTGCTAAGCACTTATTCATAGAGGTAGAACCACACCCTTGAATGAGGAAGGATGGTCCAATGATTATGGTGTCAGTCAGAGACTCAGGTTCAATGCCCTGCTTTGCCACAGAGTTTGTCTCTTAATCTTGTCTGTTACAGCTCCATTTTGTTTCTTAAAGCTGTCCCCTTACTCCATTTTGTTCTTGTTCTCCTCTGTGGCCGCCCTTCCCTGGCTGTTAAGTTGTTACCAGGGCCTCTGCCCTTCTCAAAGGGAGGGCCCCTTAAGTTGTTTAACAAGAGCCATTGCCCTTCTCAAAGGAATGGCCACTTATGCTAAGTGGGACCACTGCCCTGTTCAAAGGGTTAGTCCTGTTATCACCTTGTTAAAACCTGGGCTGGGTGTAGGGTAGGCTCTATCCAGAGCTGCAAGACTATTGTGTTTTTAAGATCCTGGGCATGAGTCATACCTCTGGGCTCAGGACTAGTCCTAACATGCCTCTGTGGCTACCTGCAGTTTTTCCCTGCTTGCTCTCTCCTCCCTGTGAGAAGGGGAACCAATCAGAGTTACTGGCGGGAAGCTGCCAGGGTTTGCCTTTAAAAACAGACATTTTGAACAGACTTCAGAAAGGTTCTTGCATTGCTGCCTGGTCTGATCAGCCAGGGGTTCTGGGGGTCCTTTCTCCGCTCTCGTTTTATTTTTGAGCGTACCCCCGTTTTTGAACCCCCCCCACGAAGAACGAATTGCTGCCTGAGAGATCTCCTGATTATCAAGACTGTACCGAGCCTTCTGATGTTCATGCTGCTTCTGCCTCTGTTGCTGCCTTGGGGGATGGTAAGAATCCCTCTGTGAAACTTTCTATACTTTTATTTTATTATTTTAGCTGCTGGCTCTGTCTCCCCAGCACACAGACTCAAGCTAAACCTTGGTCTGTGTTTTAAAACCTCTCTCTCAAACCCCGTGGCACTCTGCCACTGAAAGTAAGTTGGTGCTGCTGCTAAGCTCTGCTCCTGTGGGCTTTGCCTTGGGCTCACTGTTTTCAGCTGTATCCACTGCTGCAGCCACCTCCCTTGGCTTCCTTGGGGGCTGCCTTGGGAGCTGTATTCTGGGGCACATACCACTCTGTGCCCTCTGTAACTTCCCCATAGCATAAGGTGCACCATAGATTTGTTTCTTTAGTTTTAATAAGTCATAGTTTGTTAAGATTGTAAAGCTTGTAAGTCTCACCTGCCTTGCTATAGTTCATGGTTTTGTTGCTCCATATAGCTGCTTGTTGCAGTTTGCTTAGAATTGTGATATTTGTTGTTTTGCCTAGTCATGGTTAAGATAGATTTAAAAAGTCATTGCCTGATTGTATTCTGTACCTGTTTTGTTACTTTGTAGAAGCTGCTTGTCATTTTATATAAGTTTGATTAAGTTAGAGGATAGATAAGGTTCTTGCTGTTCCAATCTTCCCCTCTGAACTTCCCAAACCCCTTGCTGCTTTTTTCCCCTGTGCCTGCATCACCTCTGAACTTCCCAAACCCCTTGCTGCTTTTTTCCCCTGTGCCTGCATCACCTCTGAACTTCCCAAACCCCTTGCTGCTTTTTTCTCCTGTGTCTGCATCACCATCTGAACTTCCCAACCCCCCCACACACACTGCTCTGTTGTCCTTACCTCGCAGGGCTTCAGAGTCTCTCGCTGCTTGCAGCTGCATCTCTCATCAGTTGCCACTATCATTCCCCCCCCCTCCTGTTTCTTGACCCAGCCTTTGGGTACACTCTTGCTATCACAGCCTCACAAATTAAGTCTACACTGCATAATTTCACTTATCACCCATATTGTATTATTGCACTGTGATTCACATATTACTTCCACCTTTCTGTTATACTTTGTATTTGCATTAATACTATTGTGTTACAGAGTGTATAAGGCCACCTCCCACTTGAGACGGTCCATCTAAGATTGTTGACCATTCTATATAGAAGCTTACTATTTTATTTTGCATTTCCTTTTGGTATGTTTTACATTCCACATTGTATCTAGAGCTGTTCCTATATAAAGTTGAGTTGCTTATTAACTGTACTGTATCCCATTGTGCTAAACCCCACTTACTGTACCCCACTGTTAGAACTCCCTACACTGTTCAATAAGAACCCCCCCCACACCATCATTGTCTATTGTAAACACCCTATACACCCCATTCCATCGTATTTCATTGTTAAATTCTCACCACTCCCTTTTTCCTTTAATAAAGTTTATTTTGCACCCCACCCGTGTGGTAATTGCTCCCCAAGATCCCATATACCTGCTGGCAGGGACAAATCTCTCTACATTTCAGGTCTCATTTGGAAAAAATTGCAATAATAGTATTTCCCTACATCACTCATGTGTAGTGAGGATAAATACAATTAAAGATTATGAAGGAATCAGCTACAATGGGGAAGGGTGCCATGTAAATATAATGACAGAGAGAATGCTCACCAATGTGTGTCAGGTGTTTTACAGTCTGGCTATCTGATATGAGCCAGATAAAGAAGCAAACGAAGATAATTGGAAACAAGTTATTAACAAGGCAGAGGTGATTATTCCACAATATGTCATTTTAAACTCTTGCTTACAAGCTTCTGGACTCAAATTATATACCCAATGACAGCATGTTTATATATGTACTTAGGTCTAGAGTCTGCTGCCCTTATTCATGAATAGCTTGATTAAAATGAATAGGTCTACTTATGGAATAAAGTGCTATTCAGGTGTACTAATTCGTTATTGAAATTTATATACAAGGAGCTTATCATAGATGCTTTTGCTATAGAAGACAAGACTGGATGTAAGGAAATCTAAACAAGGAATATAAGAAAAGAAAGAAATAGCAGCAAGAAACACTTCGATGGTAACTATAGGAGGCATATGTAGCAATGCCAGGCACAGAACAGGCACAGAGCTAGGGCAGAGGGTTGGGAAGGTTGCAGGGACAGAAGGCTTAGTAAGCAAACCAGTCCAGTCCATTCAGAATTTGGAATAGAACCCAGGCATCCTAGTTTCTGCATTCCTCTGCTGTCAGCGAATAGCTGTGAAACCCATTGGCAAAATGTGTGACTTTTCCCCCTCTAGAAGTGGCTGACACACAAAGAAGATAAGAACCAGTACTGCTAACTGTTAGCTCAAGGGTCCCCAGTGACAACCCATGTGGTGATCAATAGGGTTCCACATGATGATTTTGCAGGGTTTTTTTATTTAAAAAAACCTAGGAAATTATGTACAATAATACATTTAAAAGAACATTTAATGTTGCAAAGTCAAGAGTTAGGAAATGCCAGAATCGACATTGCAACTTTAATTCATCCCCTTTGTGCATATTAGTGCATATTAATTTTTCCAGAGGACTCTACCTCATTCAATGCATAAGATGGACTAGGGTCAAGAAGGCTGTTGTCTGTAGGACCCCTCCCTCCCCCAACCTCATTTGATACAAAAACTGAAAGGTGTATAGTGACTGAGGCAGGGACTCGCAAGGAGAAAAAAGATGGTCTTATGGTTACGGCAGTTGAATGCCAACCTGAAGAGCTGGATTCTATTGCTGCCTCAGAGTTTCTGTCTGATGTTGGGCAAAGCACTTAAACCACAGCGGGCATTTTCTGGGTGCCTGATGGCCTATTTGCAGAAGTCCTGAGCACTCACAGCTGCAACTGAAGTCAATGAGAGCTGAGCTGAACAAATAAAGTGCCATATAATGCTAAGGTCTCTGAAAATCTCACATCAGGCACCCAAAATTAGTGTATTTTTTATATTAATGTCTCTCACTCCTTCCCCATCTGTAATATTACCACCTTCACCTGACCTGGGTATTGTGAAGATAAATTCATTAAGGTTTGTGAAGCACTTAGGTAGATGATCGTGATGTGCACCATAGAAAAGCCAATATGGAAATTATTAGTTCTGTTTTCAGAGCAAGGGTTGAACAGTGTGCAGTACACATGGAACAATAAAGATAAGAAAAAATATTGAATAGGTTCTCAGTATGTGAGCACTGTCCATTCTGTGCACTGAATAAGGCAGGAGTTTTGTGGGAAAAAAGTATGTGATCATGTTATTAAAGACTGATAATGCAGACTCATAAGGGGGCCAAATTAATGTTGCATAGACAAATTTATTCTGGTATTTCCTAAGTTTTGAGTGCTTGACTTGCAACCTTAACATTCTTTTAGTTTAGTTATTTTTAATTCATAAGGCTAATGGCAGCAGAGAATCCTATTGAGATATTGCAAAGACAATACTACTCTGACAGAAGCAGTACGGTTTACATGTCTCTCCCAGATGCATTCTTTAAGACTGTATTTTGCTTGAGGAACAGAAGGGACATAGTTAAAGCCATTTGGAACTCTTGTATTGATTACATGCATCAGGTAGAGGCTGTCCCCTATATGCTTGGAATTCATTGACATCTTCCATTTCATTTTTGCAAATTGGTTAGTGAGTTGGGTTTTGGCAGTTGACTCTTTCGACATAGTTAAAATTGCTGGGTGTGAAGATGAACTCCTAGTTCTTCATCCCCACAAACCTTGACAACAACCAGCTGTTGCTATATCTGCCACTGCATTTTACCATGATGGCTAAGTATAATAATGTTTGTTACACTTAAATCTATTCGAGTGGAAGAGTTATGATGATCTTTTAAATATCATTACTAGGATTCAAAGTAAACACACAGTTGAGACAAATGGGACTGTGCACCCCTCTCAGAGCTATTGTTTCAGGCAGATACAGACAGCTCTGTATGGCTTTGCACTCATTTTGAGTTGGGAGGTTGTCTTTGCAACCATATGGGTTAGAAATGTAAAGTAATATCTGTAAAAGCCTGGATTCTTTGGTGCTGGAATTGCAGACTTGCAGGGGCTTGGACATTATTTTCACAATGCCCAGATGTTTTTAGGAAGCCCTGTTGCTTACTGGTTGTTGAAAGGGCTTTTTTGGTTTTGTCCTCCTATTTTTTATTCTTCTCGCAAGCTTGAATGGGCTTCCTGAAACAGTGAAGCCCTTTGCTGTTGACTTCGTAACGTAAGTATCTGTTTTAAAACTGGTAGAGAAACCAGAGAATAAAAAAGTCAATACAAAATATATTTATTTTATATTTCATGATGCTGCTGTTGCTAAAAACATCTTAGATCAGAAAAATAATTCAATAAATACAATTATCATCATGACTGATTGTCATGCTCCAAAAAATCTTAAAAGCAATTGGTTCCACTTTCATGTCATATATAGAGACTAGTGCTGAGTAGGCACAATCTTTATTTTCTGATGTGACAAGAATACTGAGTGGCATGGTGAGTTAAAATACCACCTTCCACTACTGCCAACTGAAAACAGCCCATTTGATGATGTCTGTTTAAGAAAGAGATAGGGCAATAGATGCATGCAACAAGGATTCAGTTCACTTTGGCAGTATTTATCCTACAGTGATGTCTATTTTGTTTACCAGTATTGGAGATGTAATTAACTCTTGGAATCAATGGGAGTTTTGCCATTTTCAGTGGGGCCAGGATTTCAGTCTTATTTACTTGTTCTCTGATCCATTAATTTTTCTTAATTTCCCCTTTTAATACTCCGATCAATTTCACCCTTCTCCCACTCTGTTCCCCAGATTTTCATAAATCATGTTCCTTGCACACACACTCTCTCTCTCATCTTTCTGCACTTAAGTCTGTAATTTTTTTTCTCATCTGTGTCTGATGACACAACACACATTATAGAATTTAAGGAGACCCTGTAGATATAGTGTCATCTTGAATCTCATTTTCCTCTATCTTTTAAACAATATTTTAAATGATTTCTGGTTGCCAACACATAGTGACTGAGGAGAATTTGTTTAGAAATACATTGTTTCAGAACTAGGGTAATCAATCTTTGTATGCCTGTGTTATTACATTTGCATGGATAATAAACATCTTCTGGGCCTGGAGTTTGCTATCTTAAAGACTGGGTTTTGAAGAAAAAAAAAGACACTACAGTGACTTTCAATTTTTTTAACCTGAATAAAGATTGTAGCCATGGGAGCATAGTCATCAGCAATTTTAAGGACCTACCAGTCATTCCCATTATTTTAGTTAGGTAATGTCCAATCTCATGCATTTTTATAAAAAAACCTAATTTTTTGAAATAAGTGAAAGACCCTTCTTATAATGGAAGCTGAAGTCCGTGGTGAGACTGAACATTACATAAGAAGTTACTCACCTTGTGCAGCAGCAACAGTTCTTCGAGTTGTGTGTCCCTATAGGTACTCCACTGTTGGAGTGCTTGCATCCCTGCACTGCCTATCGGTCTGGTCTACACTGGGTCGATCTAAGGTATGCAACTTCAGCTACGTGAATAGCGTAGCTGAAGTCGAAGTACCTTAGCTCGAATTACTTACCGTCCTCACGGCACGGGATCGACGTCTGCGGCTCCCCATGTCGACTCCGTACCGCCATTCGCGTTGGTGGAGTTCCGGAGTCGACAGGACCATGTTCGGGGTTCGATATATCACGTCTAGATGAGATGCGATATATTGAACTCCAAGAAATCGATTGCTACCCGCCGATCCGGCGGGTAGTGAAGACGTACCCTCAGAGAACTTCAGTAGCAGTGTCCATAGGCCTGCACATACACTGTCTCTCCTCGTACCCTCCCATGAAGCTAGTCAGCGCTAGGATAATCCCCCTCAGTTCCTTCTGTACCACAGAGTCATTGACAGGAGCTCCAAAGTAGAGGGAAGGAGGGCAGGTTGTGGAACAGCCATAGGGACACACATCTTGAAGAAACATTGTTACTGCACAAGGTGAGTAACTACTTCTTCAAGTACTGTCTGTATGGGTGCTCCACTGTAGGTGACTCGCAAACAGCATCCCCACTGGATAGGCAGGGCTTTGGGGTCGCGTCAGTTACAAATGATAGTACTGTGGAGGAAAAGAGTGCATCGGAGGCAGAGTCCCCAGTGACTACATAATGTTCTGTGGAAGTGTGGACTGATGTCCATGTCACCACTCTACAGATCTCTGAGAGAGGGACATTCTTGAAGGCGGCGACAGATGAGATCGTGAAGTGTGTATGAATAGTATCTGGAGGGGTCATAGTGTGAACTTGGTAACATTGTCTGATGCAGTTCGAGACCCACTTGGAGAGTCTTTGGGCTGATATTGCTGAGCCCTTGACTCTTTCCACTATGGAGAGGAAAAGCCTAAGAGACTTCATGAAATCCTTCATCCTGTCCAGGTAGAAGACTGGGGCTCTCCTTACATCTATAGTGTGTAATATAGCTTCCCTTTTGTGTCACTGAGGCTTGGGGTAGAAGGTTGGAAAATGGATCAGTTGGTTCATGTGAAAAGGGGAGGTTACCTTAGAAATGAATTTTGGATGTGGCCTGAGCATAACCTTGTCCCGCCTCCTGTCCAGCCTCTTCCCTGAGGCCCCACCCCCACTCACTTCATTCCCCCTCCCTCTGTTTCTCATTCTTCCCTACCCTCACTCACTTGCTCATTTTCACTGGCCTGGGGAAGGAGGGTGGGGTACAGGAGGAGGTGAAGGGGGGCTCCAGCTGAGGGTGCAGGATCTTGGGTAGGGTCAGAAATTAGAGGTTCAGGGTGCAGGAGGGGGCTCGGGGCTAGGGCAGGGGGTTGGGGTGTGGGAGGGGGTGCAGGCTCCAGGCAGCACTCACCTCAAGGGGCTCCCAGAAGTGGCGATGTGTCCCTCAGACTCCTAGGTGGAAGCGCTGCCCCTGTCCACAGGTGCCACCCTCGCAGCTCCCATTGGCCATGGTTCCCAGCCAATGGGAGCTGCGGAGCCAGCACTTGGGGCCGAGGCAGTGTGCTCAGAGCCCCTCTGGCTGCGCCTCCACCTAGGAGCCACAAGGACACATCGTCACTTCCAGGGAACCGCATGGAGCTGGGTAGGGAGCCTGCCAGCCCCGTGCCAACTGGACTTTTAACCGTCCAGTCAGCAGTGCTGACCAGAGCTGCCAGGGTCCCTTTTCAACCTGTTCTGGTGGAAAACCGGGCACCTGGCAATCTTAGTCTTCATACCTACTCAGACAAATCAAACACCCCTGTGCAGATATGCATTAGAATTTGTAGGCAACAAACAAAAGGTTTGCACCTGTAAACCACTGGCATAAACAATAGCAAGATGTTTTTTCCTGCTACTAGAATCTTTTTTAAATTGTTCAGAATAGGAAGTTTAATATACTCAACTCAGTGGTTTTATTTTTCTTAGGTGATTGTAAAGCTGATGATATGCAACTCTCTTGGCAGCCCGAGGTGATGGCAATGCTATGTGTACAGATCCTGTTAAATGAGAGTACTTTCATCTCCAACCTTCCCCAAGTCATATCCTATCTGTTATTCTCTGTTGCCCTCCATGTATTACAGTGATTATCTCAGTTCTCCCAAAACAATTCATGAATTCACAACTGAGAATTCAATGCTGACATTGACTACACTAATATAACTACACTGGTTTGTTAGCACAGTGATCCTGGACTGAAATTTGAGTAGTTCACTACACCAGAAAATAAACTTTGTAATTTTAAGTTAAGAATAGTCTTGAATTCTGAAATCTTGGCATTCTGCTTGCTATGTAAAATCTCGGTCCCCTTTTACTTTATTCATGGCAACCTATGGCATTGTATTTGGTGGTAAAAAATTGTGATGACAACACTCCATGTAAAATATCTTCCTGTGCTTAATTTAAACAAATAAATAATTAAGAAATTCATGCCACTACTATTTTGACTGTAAAGTTTCAATTAACTAGTTAGCTATTTTATCACTTAAATTGTGGTTGATGGAAAATAAGAGTCAAGGTTCTAAACAGTGCGAATATATTTACATTTGATAAAGAAATGCATAATTTTAGATTTAATTAACAGTCTAAAATCACCTGGTACAATTAACTCAGGAGTGGAATAAAACCTTTCAAATACATGTAAGGGATTCTCTCTAAGAACCATGTTTATGTACTATTGCTTTAGTATACCCTCCCTTATTTTTCTAATAGTTAAATATATTCAGAAATGGGCAGTCATGGGAAAATGAATAGAAATCTGAGGCTAAACATTGTAGCAATGCATCTTTTAAAATTCTTATGATAGCTTCAGTGTTTTAGACAATTTTTCATATCACATTCATGTCTCCATTGGAATATTATTTTTCTGATAATTTGACGTTTTATTCTCATTACAGAATTTCATAGAAAACATCTTAGGGTTAGTCAAACTTCTATATATAAAGCATTCACTCTAAATACTACCATTAAGGATTTTTTTCTGACATTTATGCACTATTTCTTCTTATTGGGAATGAATTTGGAACACAAGGAAATATTCCAAAACCTTTGAAGAATGTTTTTTTTCTTGCTATGCTGACTTCCCAGCCAATGAACAATTGTTAATTTATGTTAGCAATGCAAGGGTGACCTTGTTTTAGTACAGATGAATTCTGAAAGATGAGATCAATTATCTTTCAACATGGATCAACAGCAGTAACCATTTTTGAAACTCAGATTGCAATATACATCTCTTCACTTCACTGTTTTGTGCATTTTAATGTTACTGAAACCCATAATGTATTGGAAAAGCAGTGCAGACAGAAGAAATCTTTGCATTTACATTGTTTTTGCCTTTAAACTAATCAAAAAATCTTACCATACTATTACATTGCTTCTAGATGTGCCCATATAAAACAACAAATGACATTTTTATGGACAATGGCTAAACTAGTTTAGCTATTGCTAACCAAAATAATTAAATGGGGAAAGTTTTCCTACCTCACTTACACATTTGGGGCCAGAACTTCAGCTGGTGGTTGACTTCAATAGATCTGCACAGATTTATATCAATTGAAGATCTGGTCCTTGGTTTCTTGTATTTCTCTGTACCAATGAGGAATGAAGTAAGCTCCAATTACATCTGGTACTAATGTCCAATCAAAGATGTGCCCTCCAACTCTTAGCTTTGCCAGCCCATTCTTCAGTTCCCAAAAGCTCCAGTTTCTCCAGTTCTAGAAAAGTCTTTTAATGTTATTGGTGTGAACCAGGCTTAGTGCTGAACCATGCAGAAAAAAAGAAAGACACCTCAAACACTGTCCTAGCAGATGCTTTTTTTTTTAAGCTAGCAGGATAGTGATGGTGTTGTGTGTAGAGAATATGATTCTTTATTTCACTTGGATAAATTTTCAGGGAGGAAATTTTAGGAGACAGGGAGATACCATACAAGACAATAAATATGGTGGAGAATTGGCATAGCTTTAATTAGTTACAGGGTTTTTTGGTTTTGATTTTTCATATTTTTAAATTGAGGTAAAGGAGACAGGGTGAGGAATGGCAAGAATGGGGTAATCAGAGTAAAGGAGCAGAAAAAGGGAAGACGAAGAAAAAGGATGGTCACAGCTCAATTACTGTCCAACTATCATCCACAGACAGGATTTTATAGACATCACAATAGCCCAGGGATAACTCAGGGTATGTCTACATTTGAGCTGGGAGGTGTAATTCCCTGTGCTAGCGCTGCTCAAGCCAGCCTGCTAACAATAGCAGTGTGGCCAGGGTAGCACAGGGAGCAGCTAAGGCTAGCTGCCTGAGTACATACCCGTCGAGACCCCTGGCTATGCACTTGGGAAGCTAGCTTGAGCCACTGCCTGTGCTACCCTGGATACTATTTTTAGTGCACTAATTTGAGCAGAGCTAGTGCATGTATGTCTACATGAGTTGGAAACCACACCTCCCAGCTCAAATGTAGACGTACCCTCAGAGTGAAGGGGCCAGCAGTAGGCACTCAGACACCCCTATACTATGTGCAGTCTCCAGCAAACAAATTCCTTGGCAAGGCTGGGAAGTAGATTAGCAAAGAAATTCCCTAGCATTGAATTTGGAGTCTCTTACATTTGTTGTGGGAGGAAATGGGTGTATCACCTCTCTGGTCTATAGTGTTATATGTGCATTGGTTAGGGACTGGACTTCTGTCTTCAGCTCATTTTGGAAGTTAGCATGCTTTCAGAGATGTGATGGTTTACCCCATTACAGCTGCTAAAATATTCACGAAGCACTCAGTATTTCTGTCTTTATGATCATCAGAAGTTATTATGCAAAAGTCTAAGGGCCTGATCCTGTTGCCTTCAGTGGAGTAATCAAGTATATTGATATAAATTATATCATAATCAGATTCTAAACATGAGTTTTGAGAAAAACAAGAAACCTTACAAGACAAGATGTTGTATTTGAGAACATTTTTAATAAATAATGTGACAAAAATTACTTTTCTGATTATTGGATCCTCAGTATGCAAAATTATGGCTAAAATATGAGGTTTCTTACATGAGCATAATGAAAACATTAATCACATAGATTGTTCCCTTAGTACTGCACATCCTTTCTATGTAACCATTTTTTAAAAAATTAACTAAATGAAAAATTTCAGTCCTCAGTAAACACCAAAACACTCTTTTTTTCTTCCATTGGGGCTAGTCCTGATAGCTGTCCATAAACAAACACACAATTTTCCATTAGCACCAATGACAAAGAAATCATATAATTACAGAAAAGATAATAAAATCTACAGAGAGAGGACATCATTTGGCAAAATTCAACACAACTAATGCCTCTATTTCAGCTTTTATGAAAATCCACTGTTGAGATAGGCCACAGTAAACTTGAGAATGTTCCACAAGTCCAGGAAAAGTGAGAACTGTTCTGTTTATGGCCCACGTGTAAGTATGTTACTTTACCATCTGTCATCATTCAAATATTCCAAATACAAACATAAAGCATTAACAAAAAGATGAAAACAAGTCCCAAACAAACTTTTTAACATTTTTCAATAAGACAAAAAAGGTTAATAGTTACAATGGTTTACAAATAAAGTTTAGTGATTGTGCTTTTAAAACCAAAAAAAAAAAAAAAAAGCAGTGCATTACAAAACAAAACAAAACAAACCCCAAGATCAAACAAAACATCTTTAAGTGGCACTTCTTTAAGGTGAATTGATACTACAAGTAGAGGTCTGAGATTTGGGCCAGTCGCAATAACGATGTCCTTACCCAATTATTATTAAAAATGTCCATTATTTTCCTTGCTTATTTTTATGTATCATTTAAGTTGAAAATTAGAACAAGTTTCTAATAGGCTTATTCATGCCATGACTAGGCCACCAGAGTTCCTACTGGCTTGGCTCCTGCCTATCCCAAAGGACATTTTCAATAAGAATGTACCTGAATGACGAAAATGGGGAAGACAAATTAAAGTACCACAGGGGCTTTAAAATGAGTATATATTTACAATATGAGCTACCCCGCCCCAAATTGCTTCTAGTTGCATTTTACAAAGTAATTCTTTTGCTGCTGCAAAGGGTAATTGAGAAACTGGCAGGAAATAAAAGGAACAGTCTATTTTGAAAATGCAAGTTACCCTTTGCACTAACTGCAGGCTAGAGTAAAGCCACTACATTAGAAGAACCCTTTGCATAAATTTCACTTTATGCAACTTAGTATTTTTAATCAATGCTATATTACATGGAAGATTATCAACTGGCTTGGTGCCGCCTGCAGGGTGAAAACTAGGAATCCCAGGTTTTGGCACCCTCTTCTGTCCAAATCCTGAAGTGCCAGTTGGCATCCACACAAGGAAGAACAGGTTACCTGCCTTTTGGGCAGAAAGAAGGTGATACACTTAGCGTTATGCAATAGTCAGGGGCTGTTCATAATGAAAAGGGGTTAAAAAGAAATAGTAAAATAAAGACTAGCGTTCTGATGGCATGAATAAAAATGAAAGTTTGTACACTCTGATTGCACTGAACATTATTTCTGGCGTCAAACATCATCAGACTCGAGGCATCTTAAGTGATATTTTTCTGATTAGATTTCAAAGCATGTTACAGTACATCTCTTGTCCTCTTCAGCTTTCGGTTTCCTGTAAGAAATCAAAAAAATGGCTAGGAGTTAGCTTGATTTTATTGTTTAAAGTATTTTCATTCTAGCCTTAGAGATTTTTACTCACAAACAACATATAATCATGCTATTATGCATGAATTTTAAGACAAAGGCTGAATTTGGTTGACACTAGAGGAAAACAACAAAATACACATAATAAGTCTTTAAATATCTATTCAGTCTAATCTAGCACCACAGACTCTAAGATATGTCATGAGAGGGTAGAGTTAAGGTTGTTTTGGGTGCCCTAACTCT
Organism: Mauremys mutica; assembly: GCF_020497125.1. Taxonomy (NCBI): domain Eukaryota; kingdom Metazoa; phylum Chordata; order Testudines; family Geoemydidae; genus Mauremys; species Mauremys mutica. Next base: position 184,978,451 of record NC_059072.1, on the reverse strand, counting down.
GTATTTCTATATCTGAACATGTTTGTAATATTTTAAATTTAATCTTTATTTTGAATTTCCTGTGCTTATAATGCTTGGTTTTGTGAATAACCACAACATCCTTATATGTATTCTCAACCATATGTCTAATTTAACATAGCTTTTGTTTGGGAATAACAAACAACAACAATGTATAGAGAAGAGCAACAAAAATGATTAAGGGTATGGAACAGCTTCCAAATGAAGAGAGATTAAAAAGACTGGGACTGTTCAGCTTTGAAAAGAGACAACAAAGGGGGAGCATGGTAGAGGTCTATACAATCATGAATGGTATGAAGAAACTAAGTGTTATTTTTTACCCCTTCACATAACGTAAGAACCAGGGGTCATCCAATGAAATGAATAGGCAGCACATTTAAAACAAACAAAAAGAAGTACTTCTTCACACAACATACAGCCAGTCTCTGGAACTCATTGCTGGGGATGTTGTGAAGGCCATAACTATAACTGGGTTAAAAAAAAGAACTAGATAAGTTCATGGAGGATAGGTCCATCAATGGCTATTAGTCAAGATAGTCAGGGAGGCAACCCCATGACCCGGGTGTCCCTGAGCCTCTTACTGCCAGATGCTGCGACTTGACAACAGGAGATGGATCACTTGATGTTCATTCCCTCTGAAGCATCTGGCATTGGCAGAAGACAGGATATTGGGCTAGATGGACCATTGGTCTGACCAGTATGGCCATTCTTATGTGCTTATGTTTAATGAACAATTAAAATAATTAAAATAATTTTCCTAGGTTAAATATTTCCACTTTTGAAACATGCTTTCCCCTTGCTATCTATCTAGGTCTGCAAATCATTTGCCAGTGACAAGGGTCTACCCTATGCATTGCAATTAGTGCCATTGCAGTTACCTCTAATTCTTCTTCTTCTTCTCCTTGTTCATATGCTCCCAGTATTTGCATTTCTGCAGCATTTCTTCGGCCTATATTGGTTTGATCTGCCCTTTGTCTACCTCCCGATCCTCTTGATGACATAGAGCTGGAGGAACTGGGATCTCTTGGATTATTTGATGTTGGAAACGTAGGCCTACAATATGGTAAGATGTCCTCTGTGTAATGAAATATATACATTGTTATATACATTTATATGTGCTGATATAATGTGCATCTGCAAAGTCTGCATACATACTTGATGTGTGCAATTTTCAAATGGCCACTCAGAGATTTAGAGTGATGGCTGATAGCAATATGAACTGCTTCACAATTGTTTCCGTAACCGAGTAAAAATGTTATTGAAGAAAAGGTAATAGTGAGGTTAGAAATATGGAAATGAAGAGAAAGAAGCAACTGAAAGAATGATCCATGATTCGTGTCCACTTATGACATGAAACTTATGATCCCTGCTCTATATTCCAGCAGAAACTGGAGAAATAAAGAAAACCTTTGCAGCATATTTGTCAGGTATGACCTTGGAGGTGGAGGGGACAATTCATCCTTGATCTCTACTGGAGTTGTGGGTGCTCAGCACCTCTGAAAATTAGGCCCAGCATATCTCAAGCTGAACATTCAAAAATGTAGGCACTCAAATTTAGTGGAAACTTTTGTAAATCTGGGCCTATGTCACTTGGCCAGGATCTTACAAACAGTAGCAGACTCAGTAATGCACTTCAGGTCTCCTGTCTCCATATGCACTAGACCATTGTTTCCCAAACGGTGTGTCCTGTCCCACCAGTGGATTGCGGAAAGGTACTAGAGGAGTCTCAATGTCCAGGGTCAGATTAACCCATCATTGGGCCCTGGCCAAGGCAAATATACACTTCTCTTGGCCTGATGAGGACGGGAGGCCACAAGAGTTGGATAGCGGGATTGCCTTGCACTCACCCTGCAGGACTGGGCCTAGCTCTGGGCATTGTAACCTGGTGCACAGGGTTTCACCACAACTCAGGAGGCCAAGGCTGTGACCCCAGGCACTAGGTCACAACGCCTGGAGCAGGGAGTTGATCCCAGCCCCATGAGACAGGAGCCACTGCTATTGGGTGACTGTGGGGCAGACTCTCTCTCCAACCTCTCCTGCTCACACACTGTGTCCTCCCTTCCCCTCTGCTGTGGTGGAGCGTACATCTGTGAATGGTGGCTTGCAAAAAAAGAAAAATTCAGTGAGTGGGGTGCCTTAATAAACACCTTGGGAAAAGTTGGGCACAGAAAAACAGACACCCAAAATCAGCTGACACTTTGGAAAACTTTGGCCTTAAAATTCCTTATCTCTCATTTTTTATGTTGTTTTGAGATATATGGATGAAAAGCAGTATACCAGAGCTAAGTATTTTTATTAAGTAAATAATAATAAGACTCAGTAATAGATACCGCAAACCTGAATGCTTCCATTCCTTTTATTGTCAGTAAATTGCATTTCCTTACCCAGTCACATGTAGGCTGCCTCATGATTTTAGAGTTCAAGTGCATATCTATAAATCAACACACAGACATCGGCCCTAACATTTTAACTGTTTCTGAAGGTGAGATGCCCCTTAAATATTAACATTGTTTCCAATTTTACTGTCATCAGCAAATTTTGCCACCTGCTCTAAGCCATTAATACATAAATTGAAAAGCAACAGCCCCAGAACCAACCCCTGAAGTAACCCTCTAATGACTTCTCTTTATTGTGACCCACTGCCATTTACAGTGACCTCTTGCTTATGCGCCCATTTAACCAATTTACTGTCCAATTTCTATTCCCCTGTTTTGTATCCAGGCTAGCTAGCCTAAGAAAGAATCAAGCATTCGCTTGCTACTTTGCCCAAAGCTTTACTGAGGGCCAGACAGATACTGTCATATGAACTCCCTTTATCAATAGCCTTACTGACCTCCATAAAATAAGAGATTACGTTGGTCTGGCATGATCCATTTTTTGTAACATCATTATGGTTACTATTTGTAACCTGTGCATCTCCAACCCATTCTATTGGTCTAATCTTCATTATAGTGTTCTACTTTTTAAAGGGGACCGAAGCAAGACTAAGTGGTCTTTGAAATCTGGGTTGCACCTTTTTCCTTTATAAATGTGAGGTAAAAATGAGTCAATTTTCAATTCACCAGTACTGTTGCTAAATATGTGGGTTACCTGAGTCTCACTGAACTCCCTTAATAGCCTGGAGTACAGGCAGGAGGAGCTCATACAAGTTACAAATGTCCATAAGGCATTCCAAGAATGTCTCTCCAGGTGTGGCTGCAACATGTAAGGTATGCACATACAGGCCTGTGCATATAAGGACCATACAGTAGTGAAAGGAATGTATTATTTTCACAAGATTGAGTTCACAATATTGCCTACTTGATGTATAGCAATGTGACCTGTTTTCACTTTGTAATGCAGTATAATTTAAGGCCTTTCATTTTCAGTTTTATTTTTTTTTATCAAAACTTTCCCAATTTTTACGAAAGTCATTATCTGAGGGGTGGGGGGTGAGTGGGGGAGGGGAAAGGTTGGGGTTTTTTTTGTATCTGTGTGGGGGTTGTTTTATTTTTGTTTTACTGATTTTCTCACCTACATTTTGGAAGCACCTGGTTCTCCACTCCAGAAGAAGAGATGGTGGCCCAGTAACCAGGGCCTTCCACCCTCCAACATTAACCCCAGTAATCACCAAGGGTTTTTTGCAACTATATTCAGCCACCACAGTTATTAAATTGCTTGTGTATGCATGCATAGCTCCTTGTGTCTCCAGTGCACATCCTCACCAGGAACACTTGTATTGATCCTACTGTAAGTGTGGGGCATTGTAGGATGAAGGGTGACCAGATGTCCCGATTTTATAGGGACAGTCCCGATTTTTGGGTCTTTTTCTTATATAGGCTCCTATTATTCCCCTGTCCTGTCCTGATTTTTCACCCCCTGTCCTGATTTTTCACATTTGCTGTCTGGTCACCCTAGGAAGACGGCTCCTGATAGACAGTAACAGTCAATGTAAGCAACACAGTGTCTACACTGATACTGCATAAACCTAATTACATCAACCATGACTCTATGTCATGCAGGGAGGTGGTGTTACAACACTGGCATAGAGAGGCACTTATGTCAGCAGGAGCCACATTTAAGTGAAGACACTTCCAAAGATAGTAAGATGCAAGACAAGTTGCGTCAACCTAACCCCGTAGTGTAGCATGGGTGCTAGAACAATTTGTATAGTGGGGGTGCTGGGAGCCATTAAACCAAACTGCAAACCCTGTATATGATGGAAACCACTTCAAGTCAGGGGGTGTGGCAGCACCCCCCCCCAAGTTCCAGCACCTATATAGTGTAGACCGGGCCTAACTTCTCCAGCCTGCTGTGAATTTGATCGGGAGATCTGTGGACCAGATCCTCCTGCTTAGCTATGGTATATATTTCATTAAACTCAATGCATGTCAAAATCACCTTGGAGAAGATGAGTTTTTGCTGGTGTGCCTTCTCGCTTTGCAGCTTTGTTTCCTCGCAGTTTCCCATCATTTTGCTGTTCCTGCAATTCTCTGCGCTCTCCTGAATTTGTCCGCACATCAGAATGCTGTCTGCCATCTGCCCCTTCCCTCCCTTTGTAGCTTGCTCCTTTTCTTTCCGAGGACCTGTCTGTTCTCGGTTCTATAGAGGCGAGTTTTGGCAACATGACAGGTCGCACCTCCAGCTGTGACTTGGACTGGGCAGTAGGAGATTTAATAGCAGGAGGTGGCACTGGAGGGGGTGGCAGGTCTACAAAGTAAAAAAAAAAAAGACATCAGGCATTAACAAAATTAAGGAATAATATTTTACTTCCACTGTGGTAACTCATTATATTTTTATGTCAATTTCCTCACAAAAGAAAAGCATTCACTTAGAACTAAGGCTGCTCAAGTGTACAGCCAACCCAATCATTAAAACATCAAGAGTTAGACTTTCCCCCTCCAATCACAAGATGAACTTAGAAATCATTATTTAAAAAACAACACATTTATTGTGTTAAAATGTTGCCTTCTGCTTTTTGAGTCTGTAGGAGGAAATGGCCACCCTGTGATAATTTCCAGTTCTAAATTCAATCCTAAATGTAGCAAAAATGAAGGCTTCCCAACTGGCTGCTCAGAGAGAGGCTTCACCTATTCTTTCCTATCCCCGGGGTGAGAGAGCTCATTCTCATTCCTCTCCTTTGGCTTCTTTATCACCATCTGCTGTGTCCCTATTTCCCTTAATCCTCGTAGCCCCTGAACTCGTCAGCCTCCCTCTTGCACACCATACGTCTCTCCTTCTCAGTTTTCAGTGCAGCCCCACACATCCCTGTCTTCCCCTTCAGTCTCCTCCAACTCCCTCTCTGCATCCTCCTGCTCCACAATCCTCAGCATCCCTCTGAGTCTGCCTTGCTCCCACATCTCCATACAGCTCCTCCTGCCTATCTCTGTATCTCCTCCTTAGTTCTACCCCTTCTCAGTCGCTCTTCTGCTTCTTATCTTCTCCTGTCTCCTCACACTTTTCTATAAGGCTCCCTAACCATAGGACTGCAGCCATTTTCCTTGATGGCAGCTTGGCTTCAATCCTACGGAAAACAGTGAGTGCTGGTGGCCATCCTTAGTAGGGGCTTGTCTACACAATTAGTTCATGGCATGCTGGGGTGTGAGTCTACTTTGCAATAGCCTGTCATGGAGTAACAATTCACATGGACCCTGCTGATGTGCATTAACAATTTGTTAATGAACTTTAATTTAGTCCTCTTTGAAATGAGACCAATCAAAATGCATTAATAAATTGTTAATACACATCAGCAGGGTCCATGTGAAGAGTTACTATATAGCAAGATAATTCACACTCCAGCTTGCTGCAAACTAAATGTTTGTGTAGAAAAGCTACAGGGGCAGTCTCACTTTCACATGTAGACACTGTTAACATAGTTGCCAATTTGCCTTATTTCAGCCCTATTCAAAGTCATGGGTGGCCATTTTGAATAAGGGAAAACCTGCAAAATGGAAGGCAGCAATAGAGAGCATGTGAAAGTTAAAAAAATCAGAATATTGTGAGCAAAGCAAAATAGTGAATAAAGGCAACACTCACCCATCAGAGTCTCCATCTCCCTATCCTACCAACACATTCAAACCCTCATTCACAAACTCACTTTCAGATTAACAATACTATTGCTCTCAAATATATTTCATGCATAGCAAAGTATTACAATCACTGCTCTTGACTGTATGCTAGTATAAAATACTACTTACATTCCAAGGGGCTGAACTACATTTTCTGTGGAAATAATAACTGTGAATGTCATGTAATAGCAGACATCTCTCAGAAAAAGAGACTAAATTTGCTAAATTATTGACTTCTAAAAGAGACCTTATAGCTTCTGAGGGAGTTCCATGTTGAATTATTGTAATGAATATTGGTAATGTCATTAGATTTTATGAAAACAACACAGGCCAAAATGTTCAGTAGTTGGTGTTTAATAATAGAGTCCAAAGTCCATGTACACCACACCCCCCTAAACATTCCGAGCTTCCACAAATCCTACTGATTTTAGTGGGAGCTAGAAGTGCTTGCCACCTCTGAAAATCAGTCTACTTTTATTTTGGTTCCCAATCGTGGATTTAGGAGCCTGACTATCATCACCCAATTTTTAAAAGTTTGGATATGCTCCTTGTGGATATTTATCTTCCTTGCTGAGGTCCATCCAAGAGAAGAGCAGGCTTTTGCTACAGTTGTTCAGGACCTGAAATGTACTCAGTTCTTCAGGAGGGATATGGCTATTATAAGAGAAATGCTGCTGATGGCTACGCCCAAAGGGTAATCTATAAGTACTAATTGTTCTGTTATTTTTCAGAATTACAGAATGGCGCATCCAACGTCTAGTAAAGGAAATATATTCAGTCCTAGTCTTTGTGGGCACGCCATATGTCACCTTTTGCAACCTCCTTATGTTGAAATGTTCCCAATTAATATCAATATAAAGATAAGGGTGCAAACAAACCAACTTAGTTTTTAGGTTCAAAACTCTAGGTCGGTTACAGAAAATTTATTTAGTAGAGGACTGCTAGATGATACTTTGAATGATACAATTAAACTTTATTCAAAAGACAAATGATTACTTTAGCAAATAGGCATACAATTATCTCTTACACTACAATTATACATACACTCAAAGATAAAATAGTGTATTAATGGATGATCAGTCCACGGACAATAGAATGAAGTATAGCCTTATAATCGTGGAAGCTAACTGTACCCTTCTGATGTTAATTAGAACTCTTCTGCAATTTATCAAGGCTACTCCTTTTCTAATCTATTATAATGCTAGTTAACATTAAACTGCACCTTATCATAATAATATTTCCACTCCTTCCTTACTCGTTCTTTACATTACACTTTATTTAAATAAACATCTGCACTAATGTCCTTCCCAGGCTATCAATATAGATAGTATTTTAATCAAACATTCACAATCTTCAAAAACACTCATTAAAAACCTTGCTCAAACCAGTTATAATCAAAATATAACAGCAACATAACCTTGGGTCATGTCTTTGCTAACTTTAATTTTTCCACTTTACTGACTCCAACTTATCTCAGACTTTCTCATATTAGCAACTTCAATTTTCCATACTCCTGGACAATTAGGCTAACTTAGGCCCAAAACCTAATTTCTGCTTATTTCTTAACCTAAACCATCCAACAGGCTACACACAGCCTGTAATATATACAATTAATACATACAAGGAAACATGATGCTAACCTGAAAGACGTGGGTATGTAAAACAGGTTTTGCATTAAAGATGGCTTTCTGTACTATTTCAGTAGGTTGCATTATAGAACCATATGGTTAGAAGGGACCACAATGGTCGTCTAGTCTAACCCCAGGCCAAGATGCAGGGTTTGTTGTTTCTAAACCATGCAAGACAGGTGGCTGTCCAACCTCCTTTGAAAACCTCCTGTGAAGGGGATTCCATGACTGCCCTAGGCAGTCTGTTCCATTGTCCTACTGTTCTTATTTTTCTAAAGTTTTTGCCTGAGATTTAAACTAAATCTATTATGATGTAGTTTGAACCCATTTATTCTTGTCCTGCTCTCTGTGGCAAGAAAGAACAACTTTTCTCCATCTTTTTTATGGCATCCTTTCGAGTATTTGAAGACCGCTATCATGCCCCCCCACATCTGCTCTTTTCCAGACTAAGCATACTCAGCAATTCCTTCAGCCTTTGCTCATATGGCTTGCATTCCATCCCTTTGATCATCTTTGTCGCTTTCCTCTTGATCCTTTCCAGTTTCTCTACATCCTTTCTATACATTGGTAACCAAAATTAGACACATTACTACAGCTGAGGCCTAAGAAGTCCTGAGTAAAGCAGTACTATCCCCTCCCATGACTTGCATGCTATGCCTCTGTTAATGCAGCCTAAAATTGCATTTGCTTTTTTTGCAACAGCACTGCATTGCTGATTCATGTTGAGTTTGTGATCCACTACAACTACCAGAGCCTTCTCAGCGATGCTGCTGCCAAGCCAGTTGTCCCCAATTTTCTATTTGTTGCCTTTTGTTTTTCTTCCCTAAATGTAGTACTTTACATTTGTCTTTGTTGAATTTCATTTTGTTGTGTATAGCCTAGTTCACCAGTTTATCAAGATCCCTCTGAATTTTAGCTCTATCCTCCAACTCCTCCTAGCTTTGTGGCATCTGCATTTTTGATCAGATCTTCTTCTGGTAGGTATGCATTATGTAAATATGAAACAAAGTACTGAAGAAGTCGGTAACAACTGAGGCTGCTCGGCACAGTCACAGAATTGAAGCCCCAAAACCTAACATAAAGACTAATGAGACTGGCCCATTGAAAATAGTTTTATAACTTTTCTCTTTCATTTAGCTTGTGCTGCAAAATCAAATGTATACCAACACGGCAACAATAACTATTTATAAGGTGCATATATGCTATTTTTTTCTGTTCCGCATTAATATTTAACATTTTTAAAAACAGAAGGGGAAAGCTATCAGTCAGTTATAACAGCACACAACTGTATTATAAAAGGTGAAGGAAAATTTTAAAAAGCTCACATATGGTAACTAAGATACAAGGCTGCTTTGGATCAAGGCTACAGGAAACAAACCTTAGGCATAAATTAAGTAAACAGGTGAAGAAAATGTGCATGTGAGAGGTGTAAATGATAGTCCTGAGTCAGTAATGCATTCATCCCAAGTGCATCTATTATAGAATGAAGACCACTGAACATTTTAAAATCCCTGCTTCAGCAATTTGCAATGAAATGCATTCATTCTCACTATTTCCTCTGAGATGAGCTGAGAGAGCTTTCAAAATCTCAGAGCAGCTGCACTTTTCAGCTATTACCACTGTACATTCAGATAGTTCAAGGTATATTTGTGCAGGTGTACATTTGAACTGAAAACTGACTAAATTGGTACAACAAAAGTAAGGAGATGAGTTCAAAATGAGTAATAACTGGAATATAAGTAGGGCTTAAATTCATCCGGAGCTGTCTGGAAAGGAGCTCTGGTAAATATTTTCAAATCCGCAGTAGCCCCGGCGTGCCCCACAGGGCAGAAACCGTGAGCTCCAGCACGCCACAGTGAAGCCCAGAGCTGAAGGGGGTGGGGGACTTCGGGAAATAATTTCTTAGAATTTAAGCCCTGTGTATAAGTAAATGGAATGATGGAATATATTCCTGGCGTTAGCAACCAGAACGCTGTCCTACGGGGGCTGCTGAAGATTCCCTCTCAGGAGCATTGCAGGGGTGTGCCATTCTGAGGGAAAGGGTGGAATGGTGCATGAAGCTCTACTTGAGCCTTAGCTGGCATAGTGGTCCATGTGGAATCACTGCAGCAGGGCTAACATACAGCAGTCCTTCACCTGCTTTAAGTTATGCTCGGGTTCATTTCAGTCATCAGCTGGCCCGGAATCAAGAGAGTAGAAAGGGGTTCAAGCTACATTTCCTAATTTTGGAAAACTGAGTACTTCAGGTAAAAGAAACCAATAATGCCCATCAGCCTTGCCATCACGGGTGGTAAAGACCTGTCCATCTTAATTTATACATCTTTCAAGCACCCTCCAGGGGTAAGTCTCACACTTTGGGAAATCTTTCCCTCTCTTCCCCTTATTTGCATCAACTATAAACTAGGAATCTTTGTAAATTCAATCTTTTTTTCTTCTCCCTGCCATAACATTGGGAATTTTGTGGGCATCAGGTTTGGAAAGTAGTTGGAATTATTTGAATACGGGCTGCTCTTGTCTTCTGACCTCTCAACCATTTTTAGACATGTCTTATGAGATAACACTACTTCTCTCAGACTGAAAGAGTACCCTGTCAAATAACCTGAATTCTTACATGGTCTGGAAACAGGAATATACTAGTAAGTAGCTGCATCAAAGTCTCTTTACTTAATGAGAGAGAGCCCATTTATTAGACAAAAGGGTAAAGAAAAAAGATGATCTTATGGCAGTGAATCTGATTTATCTTTCTGAGGGGATTGTAAATATAGAAAAGTCTTTTTGGTAGCCCAGACAAGAGGCAGATTAAGGTTTCATGGGGCCCTGAGCCAGAGCAAGTGTGTGTGTGTGGGGGGGTGTCCCCTCCCCACCCCTTCTGCCTGCGGCCCTGCCCCCACAGCCCCATCCTTTCCCTGGGGCCCACCCTTGTTCCACCCAGGATACCCCACTTCTTTGCCCCCACTGTAGCCCCGCAACCCCTTTTGCTCCTTTCTGCCCCCCTCCCCCAATGCAACCGCAAGACTGGATCGAGAAACTCTATCCCCCCACCATGGCCTCGGGGCCACAGCAGGGAGTGAAAGCTCCTCCAGTCCCAGGGCTGCAGCGGGGGTATGGGTGCTGGGGCTTCTCCTGCAACCCCATGCGCTTCTGTGGGGGACCAGGGTCAGAGCACTGGGGCTTCTCCTGCCCCACCTGCCTGGCGCTTCTGCCAGAGAGTGAGTTGAATGTGGGGGCTTCTCCTGCCATACTGCAGCTTCTGCTGGAAATGTGGGCTGCTGGGCGGGCTTCTACCATCTCACGGCTGCTGCCGGGATCAGGGGCTGCTACCACAGACCGGGTCTGGGGCTCTGAGCAGCCACTGGCGGCAGTGGATTTTTTCTGGGGACCCCCCAGTTGGGCAGAGGTCGTGTCGGGCCAGTGGATAATCTGCCACTGGCCGAGACGGTGCAATTTTTCCTGGAAAGCAATTACAATGGTTTTTGCCAACCAATCAAGGAACTAGTCTTGATAATCCAACAGAAATATTCCCTTGATAACCTTACATCTTTGAAGATTGTTAGCTTTTCTATCTTTTGTCTAATCTCAAAACAACCCTACTCCCTACACAAAATCATCGGTAATTTCAGAAATCAGTCAGTGAAACATAACTTTAAATAAACTTTTCTCCCCCAAAAACCTAACCATTTACAAGTTAGAGTGGGCAATGATTAAAATGATTATTTAGGTAGCATTAAGGCATGATAATGGAAGAGAAAACACATTCTTATGAAAAACTTTTGTAAAATTGCATTAATACAACAATAACTACAGAAAAAGTGATAGTCTCTTCAGAGAGAGCTTTGTCATACCCTGCAGGGAAACTATAAAAATCTTCATTATAACATAGTGTTCCTTGCTGAGAAGGATCCTTTAAAAAGGAAAAAGGAAACTTTTCAGAGGTCAACACTATTACACTCCTGTGGTGTTTATTTAACAGCTCAAATCACAGAGAAAATCAAAACTTAATCTACCTCCTCTAGTACAAACTGTTATGTTTCGTTATTAAAAAGAAAATGGAGGCCTCCATAGCAAGAAATAAAAAAAATTAACAACAGAGTGACATCAGACCAATATAAGGAATTCAGAGGCACCTAGTAAAGGTGAGCTGCTCTCAACTGTTTCATTTGTGTCTGCATATCAGTGTTGTATTGTGGCCCACTTAAGACAAACAATTAACAGATGCCATTTTATAACATATTCTACTGGGGAAATCTTCCATATGTGCCTTTTGAAAAGGGTGATTATAATTTTCAATAAGAATATAAATGAGAGTATATATAACAATCACCGGAAAAACAATTGCTGGGAAAATAATCAATCCACGAAGCCAGTTTTGTACTAAAATGGAGAAACTGAAAATAAACATAAAAAAGATCAATCGTAAGTAACGATGAATAAAATATTATTAGGAATCATCTCTAAAAAAATTTAACATATAAAGTCTAAGTTATTTACTATCGTATCTCAGAAAAAAACAGTTGACAGTTAAAGATCGTGATGTGTGTTTTCTCTAAAATATACCAGGCCAGATTTTCTTAACTGCACATACAAATATGCATACAAAACTGCAGACTTAGGCCTTGCTTCTGAAAAGTTTGAAGCGCATGAGTAATTTTATGTATGTGAGCAACCCAATTCCAGGTATTACTCATGTAAGTAAAGTTCCTCACCTGCTTAACTCTTTTCAGATACAGCTTCTAAATTGCATGAACAATAATTGAGTGAAGGCATTTACAAAACCCCAGTACAATATATAAAGAAGTTTTTTTTCCCCCAGTGTGCGTGTTTATATAATTATAACTTACACATAGTAAAAGCTTTTCATCTCACAAAAAATGTCTCAGTTTTAAGGTCAGTATCCCCAGATGCCTCAGGATAGAAGCAGATGCTGTGTCCTGTTGCAAAGATGCTTTATCCTGGAATGTCACAGGAAACTGGATGTTCAAATCATAACATCATTTTATAGAAAAAAGGATTTTTGGTAATTTGTAGAAGATGCAAAAAATGTATTTAGTTGTAATTTTTCTTTCTTTCTGAAATTGCACAGTTTAGACATTTTGTACCATCAAGGCAGAGACAACAATACAGATGGGGCTACAGTGGGGAGAGTCAGAAACATTTTGGAATTGTTTTTCATGTCAATATTTGGCAGAGCCACCTTTCCACTTGTGAGAAATATTGCTTTAATAACCTCATCATTTATTGTGGGTGCAAATGATAACACTGAGCTATTGACCTGTGTTTCGGGTAGTTAGCTCGCTACCATTTGTGCCTACATCAAATGTGGGAGCAACAATGGAGGCTAGATTTAAAAATCAGGCACCATATGTTGATACTGTCAATGCCATAATCTGTATGGAAAATCCCAAAGACTATAACTCACTTCAGAAGATTTTCACTTTGTTTACCTAAATGCTTAGAAGTCTGAGGGCTTCTAATTAGTGCTAAATCAAATCAAAACAACGATTCAAAAGAGGCTTGCAAATGTATAATTTATGACAACTAAGGCGCAAAAAATATTTTTAGACTTGATTTCTTAAATAAAGTATGTAAATAGGTCAGAGGAGGTTGGGTAGGGAAGAAATGCATTTGTTAGTAGGTTTTAGTAATGCGCTTGCTTGTATTTAACTCTCTGAAAGACTAGACAAAGAACAATTAAATATTCATACATGTACTCCTTACCCTCCTCTCTCAGCAAAAGATTTTTAGCAACAAATATGGAGAACATTTCACAGTCTGGACGACTGTCAATGAACAGAACAACAGAGCTGAAAGCCTGTTCTACATTCAGCAGAAACTGATCTGAACTAGTATCAGCCAAGGATATAATATTGTCATTACATTACCATGGGTTTGTGCAATCTTATACAATGCACAGTAAACTAAAAAAATAAAAATCCTGTATTTAAAAATAAGCAATGGAAAGCAAACATCTCCTTTCATTGCTGCATTACGAATAAAAGCTCTCTGAAATAACAATAATCTACTTCATAAACCGTGCCATAAGAAAGAAAACAAAACCAGAATTTTTACAGCATATGCATATAATGCTGCTGACAACATTCTTGGCAATGTCAACCAATCATTTGGTGCTTGAATTTGCTTCCATATTTTTTATCATCCAGCTGTGTAAATCCTTCATATCACAGATATTTCATAAAACTGCTAGCAAATATTTATTGAGCTAATGTAGTCAAGTAATTTGGGAATAGTGAGAAATGCTTCTATGCTACATAAGAAATAGCTGTTGTTTAGCTATGTGAATGTGCGTTTATTGAAAAGATAGAGAAACTGATGAAATAATTAATCTCTTCTCCCTTTTAGTATTTAACAACTCCAACCAGTGATAAAAGTCCAGGTTCAGACCATTAGTTTTCTTCCACTGTAAACTAGGCTGCTCACTGATTATGGGAATAACTAGAAGCTTCTCTAGTAGTAAGCACTGCTTTATAAAAGAAATAAATCACACTATGACACCAAACCAATAGAAGAAACTAAGAGGTACCTTGAAAGGTCAACTGTGCTCAATTGTTTCTTTCATGTCCACATATCACTGTTCTCCACTTAAGGAAAATAATTAGTAGATATTATTTTATAGCTTATTTTAAAGGACCAGCTTCTATATGTGCCTATTAAAATGAGTGATTATAATTTATGTAAGGCTTCAAATATAGCTATGCAAATAGTTTGGGGTAAAAAATAATAATAAAACACAACTGAACTGGGTTTTATTAGCACTGCAGAAAATAGAACAACTCCCTACTGTATGACCAACCACAATGTATAGCAAATTAATTATAACACATAGGTTACCAGAAAATCATGTCTAATTAGAAAACATGCTGAAATAAGCATCTGCTGTAGCATACAAAACAAATATTGATCACAACTGGCAAATCTGTTAAAATTTTTAGCCACAGTGCTGTATGGTCTAACTTGGTATAATTACTTTTACAAAATACACCAAATACAGATCCCTCACTTTTTTATTCCTGTGCTAGAGGGAAAGAAATGGTGACATAAAACTCCAGTCCAGATTTTCTTTCTGATGTTCTAGCTACTGTAGATGTGATTATATCAAGGTTTGATGTTTAGCCAATTTTTCAGTTAAGAGCATTGTCTTCAAGATAATAAAAGCTGATAAAATGTCCATAAAATCTTGTAAAATGCCATTACAGAGGTCCCATAAATGTAAAATTGCTAGTATAGTTTTGGGATTTACACCCTGTGTTGTCCCTTTCACAGAAGCAAACGCACAAAACCACTGTAAATAACCTCTTGAAATCAGATAATATTCTGACAGCTCAGTTTCACTGACAAAAGGGACCTGGGCAGAAGCCAAGAGGCCCAGGTGCACTGTGTCATGCCAGTATTTAATGCAGTCTAATATCAGATGGATGCTAGTGAGAGAAAATACTCAGAATAAAGTCAGATAATAGCACGGACAACCACTCATTGCAAAATTACTTCTGCTCATCATGCTGTGAGCTTTGTATTAAATTTTTCTGTCAAGTGGTAGGAATCACAGGGAGAAGTGGCTCAAAAACCCCTTCTTGTAACCCTGGATAAGGTTCTACAATATTAGGCTTTCATATGATAATGGCAAATGATGCCCCTCTTTGAAAAATTTCTGACTGGTAATGAAAGTCCTAATCAGATTGTTGTTGCTGAGAACCAGGAGGTGGGGAATGATGCCTCTGACACTCCTTCGTTCCCCTCCTCCTTTAGCAAATTTAGCAAACTTGACAAGATGGGTAAGTCTTCAAGAATTTATCTTACATGAATTTCCACAAAGCCCTTGAGTTGTTTATAAAAACTGGAAGGCGGTGGTTTAATAAAAGCTGGGCCACCTGAGGCATTTTCATTAAAGGCTTTCTCTAGACAACATCACAATGTTTGCATTATCCTCCTATACTCTCCAGAGAATACAAGCATTACCTTTTCAGCAGGAGTCGATATTGTGTGTGAAGGCATGAGAGAAGATGATTACATTTTGCCTTTTGGTGCACAAAGTAACTAACAATACTCGCATTCGGATTAAAATTTGGCTATTTTGTTGGTTACCATCTGAATGCTAAATTGTTTCTGTGCGAAAAAACTGACACTTTGGAGGAGTTATTGTTCCATTATTTTAATGAAAATTTTAATCCCAGGCACACATTATTTTCAACTACTGTACCTATATGTGCTACCTTTTCTCTTAAATAATGGCAGCAATTAGCCAATTAGGACACTACAGAAAGCAGGTGCAGGGGAGGCATCCATAAAGACTACCAAGTATGGAAATTTAAAATGATTAATTTGCTCAACATATTTAGCAATAGCAAACACAAATCACTATTTTTTTTAAAAAACATAATGTTATCTCTGAGGAAAACCTTTACACACTCAGCATACATCTAGAGCGGTTCATTTCACCTGTTTCAGTGGACTTACCATCTGTGTAGACTTCTCTGCGCAGATGTCCTGGCTGGTGTTTTTGCTTTTTGGCAGGTCGGACCTTTTGTATTACAACAGCACTCATGTTGCTGTCAGTAGACACAGGGCTCGTGGGTCTAGGGCAGTGTGATGCATGAAAATGTTTTCGGCCTGAAAAAATAATTACAGACAACTGAATGTTGTTATTTTTCTCTCCAAAATAAGATATTATATTCCCTCTCTTTTTAAAACAAGACTCACGTGCAGCCATTCTAAAACTGAAGTTATTTAATTATAATATTACATTAATCTAAATCTTGTAATATCCTTATTGGTGATATGGTTTACAGCATATTTTTAACAATTGAAGAGATACATTAATTTTCAAATCAACAAACAGGCTGACTTAGTTTCCCAGAAATTATGCAACTGGTTTGTTTCTAGTAGGTCTCCCTGCAGGAATCTGAACTCTGTGACCAAGCAGGAACAGAATACTTTATCCGCCCAATAGCTTGCAATGTCCATCAACAACAAAATGCATCACTTTCACAATAGGCTTCATTTGATTCTATGATTCTAAGTCTGAGAAGGAATTTTGTGGCCAAATTCAGTGCTTCTCAAAGTGGGGAAGCCACTTGTTCAGGGAAAGCCCCTGGCGGTCCCGGCTGGTTTGTTTACCTGCCGCGTCCGCAGGTTCGTCCAATCGCGGCTCCCACTGGCTGCGGTTCACCGCTCCAGGCCAATGGGGGCTGCGGGAAGCAGCGGCCAGCACATCCCTCAGCCTGGAGTGGCGAACTGCAGCAAGTGGGAGCGCCAGGGGCTTTCCTTGAACAAGCGGCTTCTCGACTTTGAGAAGCACTGAATTAGGCCACAAAATTCCTTCTCAGCCTTCTTAACCCTTCCAGGCTGGTGTGGGGATTTGCCAGGAAGAGAAGGCAGGGCACATGGTAGGAGGTGGAAAGGAGGCATCAGACCTGAAATCAGCTAATCCTCAAACCAACCAGGAGGTGACTCATCAGAAGTCCCTGTGATACCCTGATTTGCATTTCCCAATACTTTGTTTGTACATGAGCAGTGTCACATCTCTAGTGTTTGTATTCAGAAAAATGCAAAAAAAAACCAAACCCCAATTCATAATACTCTTTTGAACATTGCTAAGTTTAATTTTTTTACGTCAGTAGTATGTAAAAATGTCCATTCCAAATAGTTATACAAAAGGATGAAATTGTGGCCCCATTTAAGTCAATGCGAGTTTTACCAATGACTGCAATGGGGCCATGATTTCACTCAAAATAACTAAACTACCTCCCCTTCTCTTTCTTCATGATGAACAGCCATGTTGAAATAAAGGAATGCTAAAAGTTTGAGTGGAAATTAGAAATGAGAAAGGAATCTTGCAGCTCTGTAGAGTTGGTGAGGACAAAACTACAGTAATAGAATCCCAGTGTTCTGGCTCTAGTGGCTATACAGGGTTGGCAAGATAGTCACAGATCTCTTTGAACTGTGGCAGACCTATTTATCAGCTGACACTAACCCCTTTGGTAACCACAAAGCCTACTTAGATCACTGATTATTCATATTCAATTAATCCTGGTAGCTAATAGTGCTTGTGCTCCAATATGAAATATTTATTACATATCGAGTGTTGACCAGCAGAAAAGCCAAGTGTAGTTTGTTTGTAATCTAATAGAAGTTTCTGAAATGATAGGTTATAAATTATGATGCCAAGCCAAGGGCAGTTCATCTCAATTATGCTCCAAACAGAGACTGATGATATTCCCCAGTATAGTAAATGGCAAATAATTATTTTAAAATGTGATTAAATGTATTCTTAAACATATAACACCTAGAAAATAAAGTGTTAAAGGTGAAACACTCTACTTTTCACATTCCAGTAGACATGGATAAACTAAAACTCTCATATGAAGAGAACAAAAAAACCTGGGATCGTGTACTTTACAGGGAGGACATGAAAAGTATACAAAATAATGCATTTTAGAGAAAGGGCCAACTGGAAACTTCTGTTCACCCTCTCTCATAATATAAGAAAAAAAGGCATTTAATTAAACTAAAAGGTAGCAAAATTTCAAAATCAGTAAGAGGAAAGAACAGTTTTATGTAACCTACAATTAGATTGTAAACCTCCTCGCCACAAGGTGTCATTGAGGCTAAAAGCTTAACAAGCATAAAAAAGAAACTGGATGTTTATATGGATAACAAGAATATCCAGAGTTATAATAGCAAATTCTAAACAAACAAGAGTTTTTGAAAGGGTCTAAACCACCATGCTTCAGGAAATAAACCAATTGTAAGAAACTTCCCTCAGGACATGTTATCCCAAACTGCCTGCTTCTTCTGGACTTCTTGTGCCTTCTCCTGAAGCATTTGGTATTTGGCCACTGTAGGAGACAGGATACTGGACTAATGCAGTATGATAATTCCTGTGTCCTATACATATGATGTGCATACGGGTGATTTTGCACAACAGAGAAATTTAAGATTGAGCTTTCTATGTTTGATTTCTTTTCTTAGGTATACACTATACCCTTACATCCTTATACTGCAAGAGTAGGCAACCTATGGCACACGTGCCAAAGGCGGCACGTGAGCTGATTTTTAGTGGCACTCACACTGCCCGGGTCCTGGCCACTGGTCCGGGGGGCTCTGCATTTTAATTTAATTTTAAATGAAGCTTCTTAAACATTTTTAAAACCTTATTTACTTTACAGACAACAATAGTTCAGTTACATATTATAGACTTATAGAAAGAGACCTTCTAAAAACGTTAAAGCGTATTACTGGCACGCGAAACCTTAAATTAGAGTGAATAAATGAAAACTCAGCACAGCACTTCTGAAAGGTTGCTGTCCCCTGTTATACTGTAACATTTAAAAACAAAGACAAAACTGTTCAACCATTTTAAAGTTTGCAAATGGCTCCCAAATGGAGTTCATGTAACTGCATGTATTTTCAGTTCAGAGCACATTAGCATGCCTGAGTTATAACAGTCAAAGAATATGGATGACGATGTTGTTTTTATTCTTGTTTTTTCTTCTCCTCTGACAGACCATTGTCCACACAAGCCTTTATCCTTATCACTGACCTGCCCCCCACCCCCTTCACCAAACTCTAAGGGCATGTCTACATAGTCCTGTTTGAAGAGGACTACATTAATGCAAACTAGGAGCCTTTTAGTTCGTGCCTGCAGCATCCACATGGGGAAGTTAGACATGACCTAAGGGAATAATAATTTCAGCGGCATTTGAATTTTAAATCAATTAGAGTTTTTTTTCCCCATGATTTAGCACACAGGTTTCAGTTTTACAGCCACATCTCTGACAACTGATTTTATGTAAAACAATGTTTAGCAGCAATTAAATTTAATATAGTGAATTGGACTGTTTCATTTAAAGTCCTTCCCCACCCCGCAACCTGGAGATCTTAAGCAAGAGTTAACTGCCTCCCATTTCACTTCAACAAATAATACATTACCTGCTGGAAGAGCCATAGCGTAGGAGATAATTATGTAGGCATGCAAGTCAATTTTCTGAGCATGCTGAATTTGTATGAATTGGAACAATAGACTGTGATTCATTGTTAAGTTATTTAAGAAATTCAGGGACAACCTTTGAATAAAAGACATGGTATGGTGGCAGTTTTTCTTTCTTTTTTAATTCCCAACCAAGCACACCGTGCCTTTATGAGACCTCACCTCCTGCTGCATCCTGCACTTGACGTCTTGCTACTTTAAGACCAGCATATTCTGCTGCTGCAGCAACAGCTTGTGCAAAATCTGCATCAGTAAAAAATGATCCATCAGAAGAGCTAACACTGGACCGGCCACTTGAGATGTTGTCTTCTTCTGAGGCTGAGCCCCAGCCATTAATCATGGACCCTGTTACAGAGCTTTCCAAATCACCAACACTCGAGGCAGGTGTCTGCTCAAGGCCACGCAAAAGGAGCCTTCTGTTCTGCATCTTGGCAACCTCTATTTCTGCCTCATCCTCTTCCTCTTCTGGTGCATCAGTATCCATATCTGAGACAAGGGGTCCTGAAATGTAACCATAGGTGTGCGGTGGAGAAATAGGCCTTGGAGGGGGTGGAGGACTCACAGGCTGACGTCTGCATGTAAACACAATGTTAGAAATTGTTATTTCATTTTCACAAAATAACCAGACCAAAACAAAATATCCTGGTAGAATCAGTGGAATATTTCTCTTACATGCCAACCAATTTGTTTTGCCATTTAAAATTCCCAGGATTTAGATTTGAAAGTAGCAGGATTTTACTTTTTTGCTGTACTTTTCACTCCCAGTCTAATGAAATTGTGCTCGCTTATGTATAAATCTCCTTATGTTTCATAATTTAGTTCATGTTCAGTTAGGAAAGGGAAGCTGACAGTTTAGGACACAGTTAAAAAAATTACATTAGGAAGTGCACATCTGTGAATGTGAGCAAAAAGTGTGATTGTATATTACTTTTGAAGCTTGCTATTACCAGGGACAATAGGCATCTACAACCAAGGAGACTACTCCATAAACTACACTTCTTGGGATTTGTTCCCCACTTATTCCAAACATAGGATTGAAACTGGTCTGGAAGAGAGAATTATTCAATATCATCTATATCTAACTTTTGGGAGCAGCCAAATATTTCTATATTGTTCTTGTTCCTAAATAATCAGTAACAGAGCTGCTAGATTCAAAAGTTAAAGGACTCTGGGCATTATGGGATCAATGTTCGGTTCATTTAATATTTTGATCTGCAGAACATTTATCTTAATGTTGCTGATATTGTCATCAGTTTAGCCCCAGTGCTTTTTAGTTGCCATTTACCCAAAAGGAAGATATGCTTAGGGAGGGAATGACCAGACTTTTGGCTTCTTTCGTCACTAAGGGTATCTGCTGTTCGCTCTTGACCAGAATCTGGTCTGCAAGATTTCCCAATGTTTTCTATTTCTCATGGTTTCCAACCCATCAAATTTTGCTTTATCCTTACTTCAGCAAAATGGCTCTCTTTACAAAAATATTAATTTTCATATTTTTGGCTAGCTGAGTTTTGCCTACCCACTCTTGAAAATGGCCAGGTTTTGCTTTTAAGAAATTATGTATCTACACAAATGTTTCCTTTAAAAAAAAATAAAAAAGCAAGTTCTCATCTTTCACAACAAAATGCAGAACTGAATAATTAGCATTTCCTTTATAATATTTTACATACACTTCTACTTGTTGCCTTAATTACAGAAGGCAACAGAAGCAGTGACAATTAGATATATTTTAACCAAATAATCATTTAATAGAAATAACAGAGGCCATAGCTGAGTTAAAAGAAGCTTTATTCGCCTTTGTATACCGTCTCATCTTGTCTAAATTATATTGGTTTAATGTGGGGTCTTGGCAAGATGGGTCCTTGTAGTATATTTGTCTACCAGCCTTCCTGTTATCTGGGTTTTGTTACCAAGACACAGGCAACTATTTACAAACAGAGAGGGTTCCTGGAAAATCAGCTTCCTCACTAGCCCATAAAGATAGGATAACTGAGAATACGGGCATATTCATGGACATATAGCAGCATTTCTTTCCTTTATCCAGCACTGCCCTAGATTACAGTGACTCTGGCTTTAACATTCACGATGTCTCCTATCTCACTATGCTTGGCCATTCTTCCAGAGCAGAGATTTCTATTTCAATCTGCTGTAACTGTGGAAAGCTGACCAGACAGACAACATTACTGCACACAATCATCATCACAGAGAGAAATGTTCCAGCTGCCTGATTCCTGTGGCCCACAACACACAGCGTGGCTGTAGAATCATTACAGAAAGTATTAAAGACTGGAGACGAGGGAAGCGGGGAGAACAGGAGATGGCCCCCTCTGTTAAGTAACCTTTCCAAAATAGACTGGAATTCAGAGACTAAAGCTACACCAACCTTATAGATACATAGTATTTTAGATATAATCTTCACTACAAAGCTACATGCTCAACTTATTTCCCTGTCAGATACTTTTATTATTTGCAATGATGAATATTTTCAGTTAATCAAAAAATCTTAGTACTTAATACAGAAGCGTGTGTGAGATAAATGTAGGGGGGGGAGATCCCTTTTATAGGCACCCAGCCAGCCAATAGCTATAAAATCCCTCTTAGTAGCTGTTCTCTAATTCCCAAGTGCACCTTCCTGGGCTCTCAAACTGGTTCTACACTTGTGGTGGCAGCATCTACAAATCCAAGGTCAGAGAAAAGCTGTAACCTTGGGAGTTTAATACAAGCCTGGAGTGGCCACTATTAATTTTTAGAATCCTTGCGGGCCCCCACCTTCTGCACTCAAAGTGCCAAGTGGGGAATTAGCCTTGACACTGTGCAATTTGAAATAAGTGTTCTCAATTAGAAAGCCTTGTCACTCTCCATGTTCCAAGTGTAAACTTCCTTCCAGTACATACTTGAAGTGCTGAGCACACAAAAGCCAACTTCTCAATGTAAGAGGTCATAACTATGCCAGTAGAGTGGAAGATGCAGACAGGCAAGTCTTGCTGATCATGCAAGAGAAGTTATACAATACAGTGTCTTTATTTTAATAAAATAAATTAACATATCAAGTAGATAAGAGAACATTGGAAAAGCTAAAGACACATAACCAAGATAGCCCAACTGCATTGTGTTTCTTATAAGGCTGAGTCACTAGCAGCTTTGCAAAGAATAGAGGCAATGGCATTTATCCTCTAGTGATGTTTATCTAACCACCTTTAATAACAGCAAAAAGATGTGTAGGATATTTCTTCCATCCATTACATAGCAAATCCTTATACCCTAGCAGTTCAGTGGTGCATCCTTATAGGCACATCTCAATCATATTTCCTTAAGTTTTGTGATACATCCGTGGTGGCCACCTCCCACCCCTTGTGCTGAGGGAAACATTCTAGTTTCCAGGCTGTTGCCCACTGGATCCTCTTCTTTGCACAGAAGTGCACCACACTATTTAAAACAGAGAAACTGAGGGTCTGGGACGTGCTACCCAAAGGAAGATTGAGCTGACATCCCCCCTTCTCCAATGGCATACATGGAAGGGAAAGAAGGAATGAAAGACACGAGGAGGAAGAAAGAACAAGATGCAGAACTTGACAGAGGGTAAAAGTTACAGGACACTAGAGTAGAGAGAAAGAAACAGGAACACTGAGGAAACATGGGGGGGATAAAATTAAAGGCAGATTTGAAGCCATTTTCAAAAAGCAAGGGTAAAGTACCAGGCTTGGCTTTATAATACAAAGGGGCAAACTTAAAAAAAAAAGCTAGTAGACATTCTTTTTCTGGGAAACACACTATAAAAAGCTACATTAACAAAATCAAATTCATCAAGATGACACTTTAGAAAAATATTGAGAAAATATTAAGAAATACGAAAAATTAAGAAGTGCTAAACTGATCTTTGGAAAATAAGCCTAGAAATT
Organism: Mauremys mutica; assembly: GCF_020497125.1. Classification (NCBI taxonomy): domain Eukaryota; kingdom Metazoa; phylum Chordata; order Testudines; family Geoemydidae; genus Mauremys; species Mauremys mutica. The sequence goes on along the minus strand of NC_059072.1, from coordinate 184,954,861 downwards.
CTTGAAGATAATCAAAAATGAAATAAAAATGACTGGAATATTAAAAGTCTAATGGTTTATCATAAATTTAATATATATAAGCTAATGTGTGTGTGTGGGGGGGGGGCGGGACTCTACAAAGAATATGTTCCTGGGTACAAAAGCTCTATTATCTCAACAAAACAGCAAGCTAAACAAGTGTCACATTCAGTCAGAATTCACTTTTTTTTTCATAGAACAGAAGCTGCAAGGGTGCAGTAAACTGAGAAAGGAAGCAAAATTTCCCTGGAACAAATATAGATCTTATTAATGTCCATCTTTCTTGAAAAAATGAGGGAAGGTGGGAACATGAAGGACATTTCACAAGCAGTAATTTACTGCAGTAGGATTTATGAAAGGAGGAAAACCTATAGGTTATATAAATTATATATTTATATATATTCATACACATTGGTGACAAGTTAATTGCACAGTTACTGTGAAATAATGCAAGCTATTTTATGGTAATAATGCAGTAAATCTATTGGAAACAATGGAACTGTAATTATATGGTAAATTGTGTTAACGATACCACTTTAGTATCCTGATGACTGTGCATTTAACTTGTGCCAGCACTGTATGTAACATAAGATGATATACTGCATTTCCTTTCATGTTACAATATTAAAGCAACTTAATTACCTTGCTCTAAGAATATACATAGTCAAATCTTCCCAATTTGTAAATTATATATAAGCAGAGTAAATATGTTGGGTGAAATCCTGGCCCCTTGAATTCAATGGGAGTTTTGTCATTGGCTTCAGTGGGAGTGGAATTTCATCTGTCACCTCTGCATGTTTGCAGCAACATACCTCCGGTCAGGTTGGTGTTGCATGTGGCCTATTTCTTCATGACAATCCTGTAACATGGGCTGTAGTTCTTCTTGGGGTGAGGGTGTTAGAGTGGCAGTGGACTGGTGGCTGTAGGAGACAGCTGCGGGAGAGGAAGCTGCTCCTCGGACTGGAGGTGTAGGACCTCGCTCTTCATCTTCTTCTTCCTCTAGCTCATCCTGCTGTAGATACATCCTTGCAGGCGGCACTGGACATGGAATTTCTTGGTCATAACTAAGAAACAGGTTTTTTTTTTAAAAATGAGGACTATAGCTTAAATTAAACTTGTTTGATGCAATAAAAATAGATCTTATATACATATACATAGCCAGACAAAAATCACACTTCTTATGAGTCCTCTTCTCATAAAGGGCTAGGGGAAAGATCCTGATCCCACTGAAGTCAAAAGGGCTTTGCCATTGATTTTAGTGTGGCCAGGATTTCATTTCCCAATTATCCCATGAGACCTGTAGGTGTCCAAATTAGCTGCTAGGTTACTAATATGAGTATTAGGGCCAATCAAAGAACAGACAAATAATATTTGGTAAATATATTATTCAGTGAATATTATTGTGTGTCAATTTATTTGACAAACAGTAGTCAAGTTATAGAACTGGTTGGATGCTACTAAACATAATTAAATGGATACATTATTTAACAAATGACTCCAATATTTGTTAAATAAAGTATTAGATGGAAAATATTCCACCAAATGTATTAAATGTAGATTTAATAAACATGAAGCTCTGGTCCACAGAATCTACTATACATTATTCTAGCTCAAATGGTCAGAGATTTTCAAATTGTTAAAACTGTGGAACTATTTGCTTTCTGGATCTTATAATTACAGGCAAAATGTCAAGAACGAGGCCATGTCATTTCAAGGAAACAACAACTTAACCACTGGAATATTTGTATTTAATTTTAATTCTTTTAAAAATATTGAGTACGTTTAGTTAAATCCAAGGGATAAAATCCTGGCCCTATTATCTCAATGGCAAAACTCCCATTGACTTCATAAGGAGCCAGGATTTCATCACAGATCTCTAGCTGTCTACAAATATTGAACTGGTCTAATCTAATCTAAGATTACTGTGCTGCAGAATTTATTCAACAGGTTGTGTATTATATTGCTAAATATGGCCCCTCATTGCATACAATGCAAACCTTTGTGGTCACTTCATTCCCCCATGGAAAAAAAGAAAAAACATGCTAAAATCCAAACAACACAGAGCATCAATTAATAAAGATGCATTGACAAAGGCACAATACCCTCAAAAGCCTTTTTTGTATTTTATGTAGCTCAGGAACATCCAAAGTGGACTGAAGGAAAACTTCATTACCACGTTGGCAGAACACAAATTAAATTAAATCAATTTGAGCTATCTCATCAGCAAAATGATAAAAGGATGACTTGTTCATTTTTCTTACCTTTCATCCACAGAAAGACTGTACTCTTCACTATTGCTGTGGGGAGGAGGGTGTGCTGGGGGAGGTGGAAGTAGATCTGCCCAGTTCATGCCAGCCTGTTTGGGTACCTTAGGGGTGCGGGCACCCTTTTTGTGTCCTTGACTCCCTAAGAATAAACAATAATATATTTTAAAAAATGCTTTTAATTATCTCCTTTCCCCTAATTACTTTGCTATCTCCCCTGCGGGTGGGGGGGTGGGGTAGGAATCAGGAATCATTCCAGCTCCTATTGAAGTCAATGTGGATTTTACCATTGACTTGACTGGGAGCAAGTTCTGGTCCTCTCTGTATACATAACCTCATAATTTCAGTTTCATCGTAAAACCAATTATTCCACATTTTGCTGCAGTTAATTTTAACCAGAAACTTTAATACAACAAGGACAAAACACAGTATTCATAACTTAATAAATAGCTAAAATGCAATAAAACCATAAATGAATTTTACAAGCAATATCATTAAGAATGATCTTCCCACAGCTATTAATTACATTATAGATTATGATCTAAAACAAATGAGCTGTAGACATATTTTCTAAAGTGCCTTTCTGTTATTTAATTGCTGGAACCTAAAATACAATAGGATACAGATATGATCTATTAAAGTTCCACTGTTGCATTAAGTCACTGAATATATGCAATTTGTATATGTTCACTGAAATGTTTTAGGCACAATGAAATTACTAATTTTAGTCTGAATGGCAGGTGGAGTTGAAAATAATTGCTGGAAGAACTAAAATAACTAAAAAAAAAAACCCTGATGAAGTATGGTGTGAATGTTTTCAGATATTGTTAATGAGAAATTATGGCTTATAGTAGAATGATGTAGCTTTAACAATCCAGCTTTACCAGCAATCCAGCTTTACTCACCAATTATTCAGGTGCTGCATTTTGACTAGAATACTATCTGTAATCAAAATTAACTCTACATTTTCTCTGTGTTAATTTGTATACTTTGTCATTTTATTATTAACTCTTTGAAAACAGTTATTAGTTTAATTTCTTTTTTTTAAAAATGATAGAAATTTTGAAATGATTCTTCTTCATATTAACTTCCTTAGGTAAGCAGAAGTTTTTCTTTCAATATCTAGCATAGTTTACCCTAGCCACATAATTAACGATGTTGAAGTTATTGTGTAATTGTGCCACTGTCTTCTAGATTGTGTTCCTATGGACAATATTTCAGCTCATTATTGCTCCACATTGACGGCTATGTACCAGTATGTTTTAGCTGTTCACTATTGTTTTACTGGTACATCAGTACCATATTGTGTCAAGCAGGACCCTAATTGTCCCAAGGAGACCATAATCTGCATTTTGTTCCTTATCCTCCAGTGTGTGTGTGTGAGTGTGTGTGTGAGTGTGTGTGTGTGTGTGTGTGTGTGTGTGTGTGTGTGTGTGTGTGTGTGTGTGTGTGAGAGAGAGAGAGAGAGAGAGAGAGAGAGAGAGAGAGAGAGAGAGAGAGAGAGAGAGATACATTAGATTCAGCACAATTAATTTATTGCTCTGGTCACGTTGTTTCATTCCTGCTGGAGTCCTTGGTGTAGGGCTATAATTTGTCATTGTTATGAATAAACATATTAAGTGTCAGCACGGTAAATAATATGCCCCCCACTCTTAATTCACATGGGTTCGTATCCCCTGAGAGGTATTGCTTTGTGTTTCTAGTCTGAATGCTGTAGAACTGGGATTCAGAAAATCCTGCTGCTATAGAATTGGGCAAGCTGCCCACTGCCAGAAGGTTCTTTCTGGGAATTCTGGAGGTTTAAGAGGCTTGCTATTATTTGGGGATATCACTATACCCCAAATAAACAGTAGAGAGTACCAGGCAGACCACCTGAAGACAGAAAATACTGGGCCCCATTTACACTAAAACACATTTACATTGCCAGAGTAGTGTTAGTTAGTGTTTGACTAGTTAGTAGAGTTAGTGTTTGATCTTAATCTGTGTTAGATTAAGATCAAACACAGGTTAAGAAAAAGGCAATTGGGCCACTCCAGGTGAAAGCAAAAGGTAAGGAAGAACAAGGTTTCTTTGCAAGGAAGTCTTTTGCAAAGGGCTCTTTGATACTCTGCATATGAAAGGCACTGTGAGAAACAAAATTCTTCATTAATTCTCTACTGTCTAAATCTGAATTATCAGTAAAATTAATTTTGATAAATAGTCACTGAGTCGGTGTAAATAAAAACAGGATTTTTTTCAGTTCTTTCAACCAAATTGTATGGTATCAGAGTTAAAAAATTACAGATGCAAAATTTACTGAAATTAGTTTTGATATGCATAAAACAAATGTTCTGGTGTTTTCAGTAAGTGCAATATACACTAACAAAGTAGTTTTTTGGTTGGTGCCTAGGGATGGGAAGAGAAAGGGAAGTATGTGGGTTTATATCCAGCTTTCTTTGAAATTCTGAGAAGGACTTTTGTACAGAATTGGCTATTGGGAGGCCAAGATGTCAAACGGTGGAGGACCCAAGATAGGAAATCCAAAGTATACTGCAGTATATGGCTTTCACAATTCTAGATGGCATTAATCAACCAGCCGATACTTTATTTTAAGTAGTAAAAAGGAGGCAACCATAGATTATGGAAGTTAATTCTGACCCAACAGAGTTGCTGTTGTATTTCCTCCAATGGGAGATGTGGATGCTCAGCAGTTCCGTAAATCAGGCCATTAATACTGACTACATATACAGTTCCATCAAATATGGTAACAGTAATAGAATCATATTTTATTTTAGCAGACTGTAGCTTGGTATGGATATACTCACCAGATGTACTACTCCCCCGATCTGAACTGTTGTAGGACCCTCCTGTATTCTGGTCATAGGACTGGTTGTATGGAATAGTTGGAGCATTATTGTCATTTACTCTGTAATCTGTAGGTTTAATAATACAGTTAATATTCCCTTCACATAAACTATTTCCTGTATATTTCTGCTTCATAACACACAAAAAGACCCACTGAACATGTTGATGAGGAAGCATGGGCGGGGGAGAAATCTTTTAACCCTCCCCATATTTGTTTTGCTCCTATCTTTTCCTTTAATTTCTATTACTCACAGGTTTCCAGAGTTTTAGGGCAACTCAGTAGCTACACCAAGAAAAGGTCCATGGTCATTAAGGATATGTCTGCACTGCACCTGGACACATTGTGGTTGGCCTCTGCAAGCTGAGTTGAGCTTGTAGTGCTCGTGGCTAAGGGACTGTTTAATTGCAGTGTAGATGTTTGTGCTCAAGCCTGGGCTCTAGGACCCTGCGACGCAGGAGGATGCCAGAGCTCAGGCTACAGCCCCTTAGCCCAAGCCCTGTGAGCCCAAATCAACTGGCATGGGCCAGCTGCAGTTGTCCAATTGCAGGGTGGACATACACTTAGGGTGAAATTCAACCCTAGGCACAGTGCCTGTGGCATGCTCAAGTCCCAAATTCCACTGAAGTCAGTTTACACCAGCAGAGAACTTGGTCCAATGTCTCTATAGTATCCAGGAAGACTGCCAGATAGTGCTGACACAGTTTTTACTATTAACAGCTACAATAACTGGCCTATCCAATTCTGAAGCTTTGGATGAACATTTAATTACAGGGATTTTATTTTTAAATGCTAGATTTGGCAATCAGAGCTACGAAAATTTCTCAAGGATAAAATGTTCATCAGACAATACAATGTTTTCTTGCTTAAGAAGTGTGTATAATTTACAGAAGACTTGCAAGGAGATGAGTTGCTTTTCATAGACCAAATAAAATAAAGACATAAACAGAACCATTGGACATATAGTACTGACAATGAAGCACAGCATGGAACTCACCAGAATGGTTATTTCTCATTATAAAAGCTATAGGTAAAATTGTCAGCAAGATGGTTTTGACTTAGGAAATAAGAAATCCAAGATCAGACTATTGACTCATAAAAAACCCCTATACAAAGTAGCTAAGAATCCAGTCCCCATCTGCTGCAGACATGCTTTTGATAATGTAAGCATGGGGAGAAAAAAAAGGAGCAAAATGGTAAATCCCACACCAGAATGTATTCTGTAATAGTTTCTCAGTCTAGCTGAATTCCACACTTCATGCTGAAGCCCTGCATTCCATGTCTATTTACACAGAGGATAAACAATAATTCAACACTGAAATATGTATATATGACTGTCAGCAGACAATGCTTTAATGGGGTCTTTTCATAGCACAATATGCTAGAAAATGTGCAGCTGTAATATATACCATCTGAAAGAGACAATGTCTTCTTGGTCATAAAATCCAAACATTTTAATTCTGAAACTGAAATGGAATACATAAGGTCATCACAGAAAAGTGAGTGCATAAGCATAATTACAAAAAGATAAACCCCTCACACTACAGCTTGGAGCCAGACAAAAATGAATTTTCCCTTTGACTTGGTTGTATCAAAAGGCGGTGTCACATTTTATATGGCCCTCTCAACTACTCTGTGGGTAAAAAGGTCTGGTAGGAAATAGATGAAATCAACCTTCCGTAATGAAACGTCTTTTTGCTGGACACATTTTCAATATCACTATGTGATCATACAAGTTACAATGATCTGTTCAAAAAGTTCACAGGTAGAATGGATCCAATTCTTAGAGGCACTGCTTTGCAAATCAGGTTATTAAAGCAGGTTGCACGGTAGCCTGAAGACTAGCAAGAAATCACATACCTATTTCTTCCAAGTCACACATATCACATTGGAGTAACGTGCCCCTAAGGCCATAAAAGTACATTCTGATGTTTCAAGTTTACACTGAAATCAATTTATTTTTAGCTTCTGAACCCATAAACTGCAGTCAGAACAAAGGAAAAAAAATTTCCACAGCATCCCCTCTCAATATGAATTGGAGGCTTGCTAGGTATAAAGCTAAAATTAATTGGATTGGTCCATTTCTGTCCCCAGTGTACAATACAATATAATTTTACACAGTTTGATGTGCAAAAATTCCATTTGTTTACATGAAGATGTAGATTTAATTAGCCTGCCTCTATTCACGACTGATAAGGGGATGTTGATCTATTTAAAATTTAAGGTAGAGTATAATGTGACTACCATGCATTGATCTTATGAATAAAAGATCTTGTCTCTGTCCTAACCAATTAAGTACCTACTATTAAATTTAAATTAATCACAAACTCATATGAAAATATATTTTATTTAATTCTCTTTAAAGTTGCAGCTAGTTATTTGTTATAATAAATTCAATCTTCGAAGGTTATTGGAGTGCTAATTAACTCTTTGACACAGTTTACTGGGAATTTCTAAATCTACAAAGGAATAAGCAAGAAGCACCAGAGAGGTTTACGTTTACTAGTCCTGACAAGCTTTGGACTCCCAGCACCAGAAGGCTGACGATCATCTGATGAATAAACAAGAGTTAAAAAGCAAAAAGCTCTTCACCTTTGTTTAATTTGTTTTGCTCCATAATGTTGTACTGTATGGGTGCAACCTCTTGTTTTTGCTGAACAGAGGGTTTCCAGTGTTTCTCATTTGTATCCCCACTGCCGCTGTTAACATTATTGCTGATGCTTGATTGGATGAGCTGAGTGGTTGCATAAGGAGTGGGCTGCCCAGGTTGGTTGACAAATCTTCCATCCTTTAGATTTGGGCTATTGAAGGTTTTCATCTCATTGATTTTGTTGCTCAAGTCCACATCACCATAAACAGTTGACTCAGGCAGCATCAGGTTTGTTTGCTTGCTTTCCAGCTGGTTGTTGTAATTTGCTATACAATCAGCTAACCACAGGGGGAAGGAAAAAGAAAAGGTCATTCTGTTCAGTTACTCGCTATATCTTCATGTGCAATACACTTTACAAATATTTTTGTGCACAACTATATGACCTGATTCTATGCAGCAGAAATGTGGCTGTAATAATATAACTTATAAATAAATAACCCATTGAAGTTTATTTACCTTTTAGGTTACTATACAAAAAACATGGGTTCAGAGAATTTTGTTAGTTCTCATTTATTTCTCCATGTTATACAATTCTCCAGATCCAAAGTAAACTCCTCTGTTTGGCTCCCCTGCAAATTCAATTCTGCTAAATTTGTCCCTACAATAATGTTTATGTCTTTTCTGTTGCTCTTAGGTTGGCAATATGAACATTTTAATTTTTGGGCACTATCCTCAAAACAATTTTGGCATCTTAATAATTAAAAACACAATTGAGCATACTTAAAACAATTTGTGTGAGTAAATAAAAAACACTTGTGAGTTGGAGCAAAAATACAAAACAACTATCTCATGTCCACATTCAACACACGACATTTTAAATCCTGTAAGACTTCAGACAAATAAAAAGAGGTCTTTATGGAAAGAAAAAACGATGGTTATACAGAGGTAGAAATCATTAATGAAGAGATATAGTACATTATGAAAGGGGTCTCAGAACCTGTTTAACAAGACTTCAATAGAACACTGCATTCTAGCACAAAAACATGTATGAGCTTCAAAGAAAAAGACAAGAAAGCATTCTTGGAAGGGTTGCACCACATGCTAATCATAATTACTTTGGGTCTTCTTAGTCATACATACTATTGCCTCTGGCACTTTATTCAGTATAAATAGAAGTGAATTCACCCTCCTAGTAGTTACCTTGCCACGAAGTTAGCACTCAGTGACAGCCTCACAGTAATCAGGCTTGTGCTGACATTGTAACCACAATTCTAGAACTCAGCCCTGGTATTAAATGCTGGATCGGCATTCTTGTCCTTCAGGAACCCCATGTGCTTCCCTGTGACCAGCATAGACGTTACTTTCACAGCATTTGTTTCCCTTCTATATCCAATCCACCGGAAGGGTGGTGAGTACTAGTAACAGGGTTAGCAGATCTGTATATATGAGGTTATTAGGAAACCAGCACAGAATGACCGTTAAATGTGTGTTATCATTTACCAATTTGTATATGTAATGGTAATTACATAATTACCAAGAAGATAGTTGCTCTTTTAACAAAATGTAACTGCTGTGTGTTAACCTAGGGACAAATCCCAAAGTCCTTAGTCAGGGCAAACTCCAGCGAAAATAGTGAGTAAAATTAAGGAAGCATTTTTGGATTTAGCTTCTACATTCTATGAAATGCACATGTACATTTCCAAAACATTCTCTAACATTCACACTTCTTTCAGGAAAAAAATTTCTGTGTAAAAGCAGTAAAATACAAAAATAAAATAATTCATCCCCACTGTAATGGTTAAGGGATGTGAGCAGTACATGCCATTACATACAACTTATTCACTGCAAACTTCATGCCCTTCAGCTTCAATTTTAAAAAAAAGATTTTACCCTTTGATTTATTTTTCTTTCATATGTGAGCTGTTATTTATTTATCCCTCTACATACTCTTCAACTTCTTGACTTGTTACTTTTTTTTTTTTCATTTTTGCCTCTCCCTTTACTTTTTTTCATGATCACCTACAGCAATGCTGCTATTCTTTCCTCCTCCTCTTCATGCAACTTCTGCCTTTTTATGCCTCCTTTGTTACCTTCCAGTATATCTGTTATTACTCATGCCTCCTGATCTATTTTGATTTTCTTTTAAGGTCATTCTAAAAATATTTGTATTTGCTTTCTTCTTCTGCTGGATCTGATTTTTTTTTTGTGAAGGGCAATAATCAATATAGTACATACTACTGTAGGCCCATTCATAAGCTATACCTATAAGGATGTCTTCCTAGAAAGTATCTATCTGTACAAATGTTTGCTTACCTATATAACAGAAAATGTATTTTATCAAATGGGAATTTTATATTCCCCACTACTTTTACAAAGAAGCTGTTCCTATAAAGTAGGTTTCCTATTCAGTACAATACTTATAAGATTATATTAGAAATATACATGGGTAATTAGTTACATTTTTATATAAGAGGGATATAAGCCTTTGTGCTTCAGGGCATAAGACAACTACAAACTGAAGGGGTTAAGAAGATTCATAGATATTAAGCCCAGAAGGGATCGTTATGATAATCAATTCTGACCTCCTGTATAACCAAGACCATAGAATTTTGCCAAATGATTCCTGCATCAAACCCATAACTTCCAGTTGAGCTACAGCATATATTTTAGAAAGATTTAGATTTAGAGAGAGAGTTGGGATTTAACGATAAAGTGATAGAGAATCCACCACATTCCTCAGTAAATTGTTCGTGATTATTACCCTCACTATTAAAAATGTGTGCCTTATTTCTAGTCTGAATTAGTCTGGCTTCATCTTCCAGCCAATGGACCTTGGTATGACTTTGTCTGCTAGATTAAAGAGCCCTTTATTATCAGAAATCCCCTTCCTATCTAGGTACTTGTAATAATGTAATCCACGTGCACATTATTTCACAAGTCTCTTATTAGAAATCTCATACCTTCCTTTGAAGCAACTGGTACCGGTCACTGTCAAACAAGATACTGGACTAAGCGAGTGACCATCATCAGTTTATGGCTGGCCTTGCAGTAATTACATTAGACTTAGAGGGAACACCATATCTCTCCAATGCTTCCACATTGCAGGCAGTCAAAACTTGACTGCAAAGTGATGGGAAATGCAAACAGTGAAGGCCAACCAGTGTTACTGGCAGTGCTCCATGCCCAAGAAGGGATGCGTCTGATTGGGTAGGGAAGTGGACAAAGATTCCCACTCCCGACTCTCTGGCAATTCGGTCAGAGTAAAGAGAATATCAGTTCTATTTTTTTTTAAATGTGTAGCAAGTGCGGCTTCCTGGTCTATTCCAACCAGCGTGCACCACCGGAAAGCAGGAGGCATTATTCACCCATAATGTCTCCCTCTAAAGTGTTCAGCCATTGACATGCTTTTGTTGCCCTCCTTGTGCTGCCCTTGCTCCCAAGAGCCTCGATTTATCCCTACATTTTATATTTTGCTTTCCAGAGTCAACATAATTAGTTGTTCTCTATAATATAATCTTCACAGACAAACAAACAAACAAACAATACAACACCCAGTCACCCAAATGAAAGAGTTTGGCATAGCAATGAGTGAACAACAAAAGGTGTGATTGTGCAAAACTAGACTAGAAATCTCATATGAGCAGACTTTGATATGATAAGGCATTTCTTGTTTCTGGTCATCCCAGGAATAGGCATGAAAAGCTCTCCAGTAACATGTTGGCGTTTCTAATTCTGGTCCTAGTCAATATTAGGAAGTGCAGATCTGCGACAAAAATAAAATTTATTTGGACTTTTCAAACTCAAGAAATTTTGAGTTCAGTTTGACTTTTGGGAGCCAATTCAGGTTGTTTCTTATTTGATTAGAATGAGTTCATTCAGACCTAGTTTTGCAGTAAGTTTAGGTCTTCCACGGACTAAACCAGGTTTGTATCAATTAACAGACCCATTTAGCTTGTGTTTAAGGTGCAGTGATTTTGGGGGCACCGTAATGGAGAGACACCTTGGTGGGCAAACGTGGCAGTAGCAGCAAGAGGAACTGGGCTAATAAAACCATCTGGAGAATCAGTCAACCCAGGTTTAGCAGCTGCAGCTGTACAGAATGAAGTGGGAGCTCTGAACTATGCTGGCACATAAAACAAAGTTTAAAATTACATGTGGTATTGTAATCTACTGGTGGAAACAGGTCCTCCTCCATGCCAATACAAGTAGTTACTGCCTCTAGGTACACAGTCTTGGCTCTTTAGCTCAAAGTGTAGCACCTCATGATTTTATCTCTAGAGGTCCCCAGTACCAACCTCTGGGCCAAATACTATAGCTGTCAAACCAACACATAATATTTTATGGCCTATCTTCAGTCTGATGAAATTCTGGACACAGTCTGCTACAACATGCATGATAAGGGACTAAAACTAACTCTGCAGAAGTATGAATGAGACTGGTTGTAAGAATACAGTGTAAAACAGGCCTCTTGTTAACTAGTAAAAGTATCTAACCTGGTCGACTGTACGTTGTGAGGTTGCTATCACTGTTTCCATTGGCTGAGGTGCAGCAGTTGATGGAGCAGTCATTGTGATTGTTACCAGTGTTGGGCCATGTATCTGCTAGCCATGGTTGAGGGGCAGGTTCACTGATGTTTAGAAGTCCTGGTCTTTTTAAAAAAAAAAAAAAAAGTATGGTAATTTCATAAATTAAGCAACAGTGTTATTAAACTGATTCCTATGCTCTTCTCAAAAGGCTGTCTAACATTAAAAAGTTTTCACTATAAGTAGTAAAGGTTTAGGCAATTCATACTTATCACATCTCTTATAAAATATATTTTAATTGGTATCTATCCACTAATCTGGACTTAGTTCTTTGAACACTGCTATTCACTTGTCTTGCCATACAAAAGAAGAAGAAGAATTGGTATATGTAATGACTCCCAGACATCTCCATAAAATGTTGTTATTCTTTGGTAAATTATGGTAGAGAGAAACCAACACAATGTTTTGATCATCATATGGGTATTAACAAACAGTAGGCCTTGTTGAGAAAGGGTAAGAATGTTTCCATGGAAAATTTAGAATTTTATTAAATTTTCTGATTTTTCATCAACAATCTGAAAACTGAACTTTAGTGTTTTTCAATTTTTCCCCAATTTTCAGTGGCAACATGGAAAAAATGGGGGGGGGGACACAAAAACAAGTGGGGGTTGTTGAAGGTAAAAAAGGAAGAGGAAGGAGGGAAAACAACAAAGACAAAAATAGGGGGGTTCTGATGGAAAAATTGGAAATTTTTAAAAAACTAAACTTTTTTAACAAAAATTGTGGAACACAAGCAGCTCCTACTGAAGTCCACAGGAATTGTGAATGCTCAGCACCTTTGAAAATCACAAGTCTGCAATGCTGTATGTTGGCTGAATATTGGACGATATATCATGTCATCAGCTAAAAGATTTGTAATCCAGCTGCATGGTTTCCAAGTTATTGCAGGTTTTCTAGTGAGCACTAAATAAACTTTGATGAATGTTTTGTTGAAACTCCAGCCCACATACTGTTTTTTCCACTGACAACATTGTGCATATTACAAAGCTTCACATACAGCAGTGACCCTTAAAAACCTGACAATTGCTTCTGATAACTAAATAAGTATTTGAAGTTAGATAATCTCAGCCATTGCTGCGTTTGAATGATTTCCTACAGTAATACAGGTAGGTATACGGAACTAGAGGGGAAGGCTTCAGAAACAAAAGGAACATAACTATTTAACACGGGCATAATGGGCAAATTTTAAGGGCTACCATTGTAAACAGCATAAAAGTTAGTCACTGAGTCCAGAAAAAATAGGTATCTATTGTGAAAATAGTGGATATAATGCTTTTTCAAGTAAAATATGTTAATCCCTTTAAACTGGAAATTGAGACTGCAAACTGCACCAGCAGTTAGTTATGGGGTATCCAGTCTGCCAGTGCCATGGGCTTACGTCTGATTCCTAGAACAGCATTAAAATATGTATCTGCTGTATATATATTTCTATGCTGTATGCACCATCTGACAATTTAGCATATGAGTTGATGAGGCATGACTTACTATCAGACAAACCAGTGAACATGTACTAGGCAAACATATTTTTACGGATTTATTTTCTTTGTAAATATGAAATAAATGTGCTGTTGTTTAGTTTTTTGGGCAGTGCAGCTGATTTGTCATTCCTGTCCATGGCTTGCCTAGAGCTCTGCATATAGACTGAAAATCACCTCGGGTACACAAGGATGGGATAAGCCTCTCTGCACCTTTCAAGTCCTAAGAAGGGTCTCTGTACGGGAGCTGGGGTTGGAGCAGCCAAAAAGGCCTCTCCTTTTGTCTCTGCACTTTCTGAATACTGCAGAGGGGAAGTCTACACTTCACTCATGCCAACCGGGAGGAAAGTGGGTGGAGCGATTGTAATGTCAATCCAGGTTTCAGAAATACCGTGTAACAAGGTATATGGTAATAGAAGCTGCTACTCCAGCCCACTGGCTGGAATAGTGACCAGGAAAAGTTTGAGCGTCAGCCCCACAGCTTGCCCACCGCTTGGGTGGATGAATTCCATACTCCTCAACCTTTGCAGAGAAACAATTACTTGAGCTTTGTGCAAGGACAGTGAATATTATCCACAGCATTACCAGATCCACAGAAGTGGATGCTATTTTGAAATACTTCACATTTCTGAATGTTAGAAGACAGCACCTTTTATATACTATGTAGGATGGGGGCGGATGCTGAGCCTCTCAAAAGCCTTACAAATATATTTTATGCAGGGAAAGTGGGAGTCTGAGCTTGAGGGTTTGGAACTCAGCGTAAAGATTTTATGCCAGAAACTACACTGCTTCAAAAATCGATCAAATGTGTTTCCTGTGCGCCAAAGTATTGTGCAATATACTATATGCTCAGGTGAGCAAAGAAATGAACATATGCCACAGGCAATATTTCCTGGCTTGATCACTTGTAAAATCTGAACTGATGAGATGAAAATATATTTATCAAAATAAGTATGATGCATCTCTAGCCCTAAAAGGGGAGAGGTTTTATGAGGGAGATTTTAGGTTAAGGCATTTAGCTACAAAACTGGGGCAGCACAGAGCCACACTGCTCCAGCAGGAGCATCAGGGAGACTGTACATGGTACAGAAACACAGCTCTTCAGTGCCGCTTGTGCAGAATAGTCTCTGATGTGCCAGGCCAGCTCTGCAGGCCATTACAGAAGGGAGAAGAGTCATTGCCTTGCCTCTTCCCCACTGCTCTTTAGCTACCTTGCTCTACAGAGGCAATAACATTTATTAGCATAGGGAGGGGAAGGACTGCTATTGTGTTAAACAGTCATGCAAAGGAAAAGAGAGGACCCCTCTGCCCCTGTGCAAGGGCAGCAAACAAACTATAGTGGCCTATAGTTATTTACAGGCTTGTCAATTAAAAAATATTAGAAAACTGAATGTTAATCTTCATGTCTTCATATGTCTAATCTTTATCTCTATCAGATTTTGGTATATTCTTGCAAGGTAAGGACTACAGGGCAGTGCCAAGAGCAGAAGGGAGGGGAAGGGTAGGAATTTATTTATCTAGATGTTTGCTGAGATTTAAAGGCTTGCTACCATACTGTGCCAATACCTTAACCTCTAATGCTGAAAAAAAGGTGTGCTTGAGCGTGATTTAGAAAACAAGCTGTGCTATTGAAGTCACACATGCATGATGTGCCTCCCTGTCATCACTGCTGCTCTATCCTCTGAAGAAACATAGCAGGAAATTGGGGTTATTGTGTGTTCCATTGACATTCATTAGGCAATAAACTAAAACGGGCAAACACGTTACAGTTGTGTCCTCAATCTGGAACTAAACTAGGTTCTGAGAGCAAAGAACTATTTATTAATAAGCTGCCCATTTCTCTTTATTTCTTCAATATAATTCTCTCTCTCTCTCGCAAGTGATGATTTAACCGTTTTGCAATTCACTGCAAGATTAAATACAATCACCTTGTGTGCTGCTGTCTTCAGCAAGTTTCTCCCCATGAATGTTTTTTTTTCTTTTGTAGTATCTGTGAACCAGCTATATTTCTTAATCTTCATAAATGCCACAGTTTAATTACTTTAACTCCCTTAATCATCTGCTAAATCAGTAAACCTTGTATTCTGAAGTCAAAGTGCTCCCTCTGCTGTTTGTTTTCGGGTGCATTTTTCTACAGATCAACAAAGCAACTCAGCTGAAAATGTTAAGATTCAATCATGAAAATGAACCAAAAGCTACATTTCAAAAGCCATATATTTTCTCAGTGAAATCTGCAAAATCAGTGACCTATATGCCTAAAATGTATGTCATTATACCACCACTTATAAATGTATTTACATCCAACTTATAGTCTGCAAAATAAACCATGTCATTACCTGCCTCCACTGCTTACAGCCTCTCCTCCTCTCTGATAGGTTACTAAAATATGAAGAGATAAAAACAGAAAATAATGTAATAGTCATTTTGGACTTTTTAAATAGCACTGTAAAATCTCTTTTTGTTTCCTTCTAACGAATCTCTAAATTTTGATCGGTTAAGTTTGAATACTGAGTCTTACTCTTTCAGCAGTCATTCCTTCATTTAGAAATCCATACACTATAGATGGGTCACCTGACTGGTGTTACTTTAAGTCCCCCAGAAGCTTTATATCACACACACACACACACACACACACACACACACACACAAGAATGGAGTAATGCATGAGGCTAAATTCATCCCTGATGTAACTACTGACCTCAAATAGGTTACTCTAGGGAAGAATTTATGTCACTGTTTATTTCATGAATGAGTTGATGCTAAAGATGTTAAAGCTTTATTGTACATTATCATCATCTTGATAACATTAAACAGGTACCTTGATTTTGCAATACAGCTATTATTTCCAGTGTAAATGATGGTTCATTCTATCACAACCTACTGCAAAATCTTATGTTGTATTTACACATTAATAGTATACTAAAGCTCTGTGTGATTTTCAGATGTCCATCCTTATAAAAAAAACAAACTGAGTGTGATGTTTTACTGATGGGCACCGTATTCTACTTATGCATCGTGCATATTTAAAAAGTCCTTATAAATGTATTATTTTCTAAAAATTTATAATTGGATTTTTTCTAATACTTTTTTAGATCTCAAATTTTAATTTATTCATTGTAATAAATAAATCAGTTTGTCTGACTGGTTTGAAATTAGCAGGAAATTTTTGTGCTAACACTTCCTAAGAATAAACAGGAATACAGACGGCACGCATACAGATTCAAATTTTAAAATGTGTGTTGATATGAATAGCATGCTTTTTTCCAGAAAGCATCATGGTTAAAAGTTAGTTTTTAAGAGGCATAAACCAATAGTTTGAAGAGCTATAAATTTGCTATTTTTAAGTTTGCAGTGGGTTAGGCAAAGGGTTAAGGAGATTAGCTTCACTGCAAATGCTGATGGATTCTACGGCTATGCATTTCTTAACTAGGAATGTGTTTAAAAAAGCAGCCAAATTCTGCTCTTTAAAAGAACTCCAAGCTGGGAATCTGCAAGGGAGAGATAAATGCTTGCAGTGATTACAATAACAGGATTAAAACCTTAGCAGGCAATGCTACAGGTAAGTCTTTTACTAAAGGTAATGTTACAGAAAAAGGCCTGTTACCATTTAAACTGAATAGAACTAACTATTGGGAGTCTAATGTATGGAAAAAAGAAAGATTTTTTAAAATCTTTTACATTGTGTATTTCAGATTTTTTCTTCTAAATTCCTTATGTTGTTGAATTTGCAGCTATGACTTGCAACACCCATATGTTCTAATATTTTCTTTTAATGTCTAGATTTCTAACTGCAAAAATGTCTATCAATTAATCTAAAACACACCATAGAGTTTCAGTAGCATGTTGCACTGTGATTGTGCTAGAAATTGTATGTAAAGCTAATTAAATAATAATAATAGTTTGCATGTGTTTCCACTCTGGATGTCCAAGGACTGCACAAACATCGAGGGCCAGGTTCTAACCTCGCGTTGAGTAGTGAGCGAAATCAGTGGGACTAGTCGTGATGTAAGATACTACTCAATGTGACTAAGGGTACGTCTACACTGGCAGAGTTACGGCGCTGCTCAGAGAGCGCTGAAGGGAAACCGCTGTTGTGCATTCACACTGTCAGCTGCCTGAACAATACCATGTTCACACTTGTGGCACTTGCAGTGTATTCGGAGCAGTGCAGTCTGGGCAGCTATCCCACAGAGCATCTCTTCCTCTTCTGCCGCTAAGAGTTGTGGGAAGGTGGAGGGGATCATGGGGCATCCTGGGCCCCGTCCCAATGCCCCATGATGAATTGCTTCACATCCCAGCAATCCCTGTACTTCCGTCCGCATTTGGCACCATCTTTCTATGTTTTTTGTACTGCGTGCTCTGCCTCTTCGGTCTGCAGGAATGGATCTCGCACTGTTGACCAATATGCTGCTCGCTATCACTAATACATCACGAGTGGCAGTAGAGTTATTCCTTAAACTACAAAGGTAATAGCAGATCGACATTGATCTCGCCATGCGTAGAAGCTATGACATGAGATTGCTTGTGGTATTCACAGAGGTGCTGACAACAGTGGAATGCAGCTTTCAGGCTAGGGAAACAAGCACTGAGTGGTGGGATCACATCGTCATGCACATCTGGGAGGATGAGCAGTCGCTGCAGAACTTTTGGATGAGGAAAGCCACATTCATGGGACTGCATGATGAGCTTGCCCCAGCCCTGAGGTGCAAGGACATGAGAATGAGAGCTGCCCTGCCACTGGAGAAGGGCGGGGCGATTGGAAGCTTGTTACTCCAGACTGCTACTGGTCGGTCGCTAACCAGTTGGGAGTGGGAAAGTAGACCACTGGACTCGTGTTGACAGAAGTGTGCAGGGCCATTAATCACATCCTGCCAGGGCCAGCTCCAGGATTTTTGCCGCCCCAAGCAGCAAAAAAAAAAAACCCGCCACAATCGCGATCTGTGGGAGCTCTACCGCCGCCACTTCAGTCTTTGGCAGCAATTTGGCAGCAAGACCTTCGCTCCAAGACGGACCGAGTGACCTGCCACCGAATTGCCGCTGAAGAGCCGGATATGCCACCCCTTCCCCGTGGCCGCCCCAAGCACCTGCTTGCTGGGCTGGTGCCGGCCCTGCATCCTGCTCTGAAAGATCGTGACTCTGGGCAACATGCGTGACATTGTGGATGACTTTGCACAAATGGGCTTCCCTAACTACGGAGGGGCGATAGATGGCACGCATATTCCAATTCTGGAACCAGACTACCTAGCCACCGAGTACATTCATCTGAAGGGGTATTTCTTAATGGTTTGCCAGGCACTTGTGGATCACTGTGGATGTTTCACGGACATTAACGCAGGCTGGTCCGGAAAGGTGCATGAAGAACGCATCTTTCAGAACACTGACCTGTTCAGGAAGCTGCAAGCAGGGACTTTCTTCCCAGACCAGAAGATCACCGTAGGGGAAGTTTAAATGCCCATTGTGATCCTGGAAGACTCTGCTTACCCCTTAATGACATGGCTTATGAAGCCATATTTGGAGCACCTTAACAGCAGCAGCAATGAGCGGTTCAACAACAGGCTGAGCAAGTGCAGAATGACTGTTGAGTGTGCTTTTGGCCATTTAAAGGCCCGCTGGTGCTGCTTATATGGGAGGCTGGACTGGGCTAATGACAATATTCCTATGCTTGTAGATGCATGCTATAGGCTCCATAATATTTGTGAAGGGAAGGGTGAAAGCTTCACTCAGGGCTGGACCACTGAGGCTCAGTGCCTGGAGGCTGAATTTGAGAGAGACTAGGGCTATTAGAGGGGTGCAGCATGGGTCCATAAGGATCAGGGATGCCTTGAGGCAGTGATTTGAAGCTGAAAGCTACTAATATTTGTTGCTATGCTCGGGAGTGCAGTGCTTGTAATGCTAGGAGGTGATTGTGACTAGTGCAGACAATGCACTATGGAGGTTTAAGAAAAATGCCTGTTGCTTTGTAGGGCTCTGTTTGCTTTCAATTAATGGAATATAGATTGCTTTCAAATCAAAACAATTATTTTATTTAAAAGCAACAACCGGAGAAGAGAGACAAAGAAAAAAACACATCAGCACCGAGGGAAATGGGGGAAGGGAGGGTCCAGGAGGATGTGGGGTCCTGGGATGGTTAAAGATTTGTGTATGTCCAGGTATCATACCCAACCTTCTCCTTTCGAATACAGTGCAGTGGGTACTGTACTTCAGCAGGGCTAAACTGCAGAGTTTAGTGTTGAGTGCAGTGGATACTGGGAGTGCGCAGTGCTAGACTGTAACGGAGGAGGAGTGGAATGCAGTGGGTACAGACTGGAGCCAGGAGATTGATAAGAGTGTTTGGCGGTGTCTGGCGGGAGCATGGGAAAGATTTTTGTGACAGTGGCTGCAGGGGAGGAAGGGTGCGGAGCTGCTCCGTTTTCAGTGCTAGTAACGCCTGGAGCATGTCCGCTTGGTGCTCCATAACATTTAAGAGCCGCTCCGTGGCTTCATTCTGGCACGCCACGTTCTCCTTTCAGTCCTTCTTCTCACTGTCCCCCCACTCCTTCAATTCTTGTTTTTCAGCCACAGAGTGCATAATGACATTACGCAGGAAGTCCTCTTTAGTTCTTCGTGGCTGCTCTCTAATTCTGCGCAGCCATTCAATCGGCGATAAAGAGGGAGGCTGGGCTCCCAAGATCATATCAGTGAAGCCAAAATGCAACATTTTACGAAAGCAGTATTGTTTGCAACACACAGACCACTGAATCAGTGATTTAAAACACAGCCGCTATTCACGTATCTATCACTGACTGACTGACTCCAGGCAAGCACACATGAGCCACAAGACCCCCAAAATGGTGAGTAACCGCAGGGTCAGGGGAAATCAGTGTTCCAGGACCGTACTGTATACTGGGCACGTGGCTCTTGGGGAGAGCCAGCACTGTAGTGGGGGCTTTATAATCATTCCTGTCCCCACCTTTCCACAGGCTGTGTTCATTATGGAAGATACCTTGCTGCTGAGGGTGAACAGGGAATCAGCGGAGGGTCTTCACCAAAACTGCAGCTTCTGCCTGGTCCTTATGCAGCTCGCCTGTGTGCAGCAATGGTTCCCCGCCCCCCACCAATGGCAGACTGGCACAGGAAAGTTATCCTTAATGGGGCAAGAAACAAAGCAGCTCTGCTGAAGAACCTGTGGCAATGGATTGCCCAGTATCTCCATGAGAGTTTTGTGGAGATCTCGGAGGCAGATTCCCGTGAAGTGAAGTCAATCCACTGCTCAGACTAGGCATGCGGTGGTACACGCATCATACAGACACAGGCCTGCTTTCTGCAACCCTCCTGCCCCCAACAACTCGCTTCAGCAATTCCCAAAATCAAAGCCACTTACCAGGAGCCTCCGCTTCTGTTTCCGCTTCGCCAAGCTCTGGCAGCTGTGACTGGCTAGCCTCCTTCGGGGTAGAAAAGAGCTCCTGGCTGCATGTATCTCTGACCTCCGAGTCGTCCTCTGCCTCTGGGTCCCCTCTCCCACTCCACATCCTCATCCAAGATTTCCTCCTCCTGGCTCAGTCCACTCTCAACTGGCACGCGAGCTACCGAAGTATCCACAGTGGCCTTCGCAGTGGAGGTGGGGTTGCCAACGAGTATTACATCCAGCTCTTTGTAGAACTGGCAGCTCGCGGGAGCACCATCGGAGCGGCGGTTTGCCTCCCGCACCTTGTGGTAGGTCTTCCGCAGCTCCCTCACTTTAACCCTACACTGCAGTGT
The DNA here is from genome assembly GCF_020497125.1 of Mauremys mutica. Lineage (NCBI taxonomy): Eukaryota > Metazoa > Chordata > Testudines > Geoemydidae > Mauremys > Mauremys mutica. Next base: position 184,933,352 of record NC_059072.1, on the reverse strand, counting down.
GCCCCGGTCATGGCCCCTTTCTGTCATGCATCATGAAATCTGTCGGTATGTATCATAATTCCTACAGCTTGAGCGCAGCTGGGACTGGACAGCCTCTCCCCAAATGCTGATGAAGTCCAGCAGTTTCGCATTGCTCCAAGTGTGGGATTGCCTGTAGCCAGCATGATCACCTGGAAAGATGCGCTGAGACCACTGCATGCATCACCGAGCAAACAGGAAGGGGACTTTCAAAATTCACAGGGAATTTAAGGTTCGTCACCTCAGTGCAGAGCAGTAGAGTTCAAACCAATGACCAGAGAGGAAAGAACAGGCATTGTGGGACACCTCCTGGAGGCCAATCGCAGTGCTGTAATCAACCAGGGTATCTATACTGGCACTGCGGCGCTGTACCCCCAGTGCAGAAAACTGTACACCTCTCGTCGGGGTAGTTTTTTTTGCAATTGCGCAGTTTCTGCACACTAAGTTGCTTGGCAGTGTGTACACCTCAGGAGTTACAACGCAGAAAGCTGCTTTACTGCACAGAAACTTGCCAGTGTAGACAAAGCCTAAGAATGTAGCCCTAACTCATTAAGTCTCAGAACACACCTCTCATGTAAGTCATAGTATAAGGCCTGTGTACTCAGCCAGTTCTTTGTCTGAGGGAGATGGCTGAGGGGAGTATACAGAGTTTAATGGCTGGCTGTGTGTCTATTCAATACCAGTTATTAAATTGAATGCTTTGTTGTAAACATGGCACTTGCCCTTAAAGACTATGGGATTCATCTATGGCACATTGTAGTCAGTGGAAAGATTCCCATTGACTTTAATGGGCTTTGGATCAGGGCCTGTGTGATGGGCACGTTTTATAAATTCCAAAAGAGAGAGAGAGAACAAAAGAAAGAAAAATTACTTCAAATCCTTCCTTATTCCCCACATGAAATGCAACCTCTTTTAAGGATCAGTGTTAACATTGTACAGCTGACACTACAGTTCAGGGCAGGAGGCAAAGAAAGGCATATCCAGTTGATACTGGGAGGTTGGGATATTTAGGGAGGCAAAACGTAATTATCCAGGCTGAAGTTTGGCTAGGAAACCAGAATTAAGTAAATATGAGTATTAACAAAATGTTCTGAGCTCTTTAATGACCATGGTCAAACACTGCTTTTACACCTCTTCCAAAAATTTGGCAACTCCTACAACATAATGCTTTCTAATATCATGCTGGAGCATTGGTTTCACACTGATTTAGAGGAAAGAGTATCACCGATTCATTCACCGACATTGCTCCCTGCAGCATGTACAATAGATGCCGTTCAGAGGTTTCCTTCCACGTAGTGACCAGGGCCCTGATACTGCGTCAGGATCCGCTGGTGTGGAATTCTTCCTCCTCTTTCCCGATAAGTAGCTCCTTTAACATTAATGGGAGACTTTCTAAGTGCGGGAGTCAACACTACTGGATCCCTGTAGAAGATGGGGGCCCATGTTATCATGTGAGAACTGAAAGGATCACACCACAAAGTTTATGGGTGGGCTTATATACACAGTCAAATTGCAGGATATGGAATGACATCCACAAAGGGACAAAACCTCAGCTACACATAGCAGTAATAATCTCTAAAATATGTGGAAGAAAAATAATAAGGAAACTACTTCATCTTAAAGAATACTACAATGATACCTGTCACTAGAAATAATTCATTTTAATGTTTTGTTTTCAGAACAGCTGGGCTGGTTATATCAGAAAAACAGAAACAGTACCACACATACATGCCAAACAAACAAAGGAGGGGGGGAAAAGTGCAAATATATACCTGTTGGTGTGAAGGTAAAAGACGGGACTGAAAAATCAAAACAAAATACAAATTGGTTATTAAGCTGAAGAGAGAAAGGGAAACATACACATTAGTATAAATCAAGCAGACAGCTGAACTTAAAACAAATAACTAACCCAGTAGTTCAGTCATACTGACATAAGAATAAAACCAAATTTCAGAAAGAAGTTTGTCTTCACAGGTACCATTTTGGAAAACTATAACATTTTACTACACTCACGAGGGGAACAGAATGTGGTTTAGCCTCTGAATGACCCTCAGTTTAGTATCTTATGTTTTGCTGCAAATCCTAATATAAACAAATGTCCTACACTATTAATCATTTCAAAACACAGAATGATAAATTCTTTAGTAAGCCTTATCAGGATCTTACTTGAATCTTATCTACAGTTCAGTAAGTAGATGCTCATTACACTGAACTAATAGGAACACTTAAGTATTCAATAAAGGAACAATAGCCCTTTAAAGAAACAAAGAGAACTACAAAATAACTGTTTTAGTGTATGTTCACCAAATAATGCCCCACACTTCATCATAACAACTACACTACAATATATTACAGCTGTAATATAATATTGTTTTGCTATTGTGGAAAAGGAAGAAATACATAAAATCAGACTGTATTCCTTCTCCCCCACACACTTTATTTACATGAGCTAGCCCTTCCATTGTAACTCCTCTCTACCTTTCAACCCATGACTTTAACAGGAAAGGTTAACAATGGAACAATAACACTCTTTGAAAACCTTCACTCTCACTGCCACTATAAATCTTAATTGAATCAATAAGGCTTCTAATTCAAGTGTAGTGCACTAGCATCTACTCCCCCTTCTGTTGAATTCTGGCGTATTGTTTCTGTACGCTTGATGGGTAGAGAAAAGCTAAGATTTTCCTCGATTCCAAGTAAAACAAAGAAAAACATGAGAGATGCAATAGAATTTTCACTAAAAGACACCTTAGGATGGGAATTTGGTGATCAGACCTGCCATACGAAGACAATGTGCTGGCTAAGAGATTTAGGTGCTCAAACAGCTTAATATAATTTTTACATTGCAGACAGTTCTGATGTCTTTTTTGAATTCTCTTTTTAGAATTTGCAGAGTTTCTTTGGGACCCAAAAGTATTAGTTAGAGTATGCTGTATGTTTGTCGCTTCTTTTTAAGCCAATTTATTTCCAAGTATGTGACATTGTATAAAACCGGAAAACTTCTGAGCATTTTTGCCCATTGCAGGCTTCATTTGTAGCACAGCTGTCTTTATCTCAGGAATTCTATTGTGTTTTCTTTCAGCTAGGCCTTTTCACATAGTCAGTGTAATTTAGCTACATTCAAAAATACAGAGCCATAGTAACAAGCTTTCATTTAAAAAAAAAGGTGCATTTAAAACCAGAGCTATTCAAGGAAGAATGAAATGTTTCCACATTAATTTGCAATCACAGGGACAAGAGAAAAAGATGAATAGTCCTTGTCATCACTTTTCTGTGAGCTAACTACTAAATCTAGCTTAGTTTTTAAGGAATTGAGGAACAGATGAAAAGAGGTCAAACTAAATGAAATCTTTACACTTAGCAAACCGAAGAACAACTTAATTCTTAGAGCTTCCATTAATAAACTGTTCCGGGTGCCTAGCGGTGCTTGTGTAATAAGTAAATGTGTGGGTACTGAAGTATTTGAACAGATGTCAAGCCTGAAGCTAAATGTTAAAAAAAAAAAAAAAAAGTTAATAAAGTTCACTATTACTCAGCGTGCACATTCAACATTTATGACAATATACTGCAGAGTGGTAGATTATTTCATGATTTCTATTTCTCCAAAGATGCTGGTTTTACTTCAAGTGCAGTTGGTAACACAGACTTTCTAAATGTTTCTATCAAAGGTTTTTTCCCCTCTGCGAAATACTGAGAACTACACATGTGGTATTTCTACAGAAATTCATAATCCACAACAGACTAGAACATCACCAAATGCCAATATTATTATTTTAAAAACTATATTTTTATGGTTTTTCCTTAACCTAAATTCAGCCAACAGCATAGTGATATTAGTTTGAAAGCATCTGTGGAAAGACCGTATGGCAGCATGCAATTAGTAAAACAAAAAAGTGCAGGTTAATGCAGTGGGGCATACAGTTCTCTCACATCTTAACATTCTCAGAGAAATAAAATCAAAGATGAAATTCAACCCTCATTTCCATGGCTACATCTCCATTGAGATTACCAAGCCTAAATTTTGCCAACCAATCTATTGCTTTAATAGCATGGAAGCCCTCGAAGACACTGTCATCGAAAACACTGCATTCTTCTCTAAAGCCATTTCGAAAAAGATAGTGGTCAATCTTTTGTCAAAGACAGTAAGAAACAGGTGTTTAAAAAAAGATCATGTTTGTATTTAGGCTAGAGACCGCACTGCCTGTGTTTAGATATGATTTCTCCCACCCCCAAACCATTTCCATATGTCTCCAATCATCTCAATCGATATTTTTTCATAGCAATAGCTTATTTACCATCTTTCAAAAATATGTTTGTGTTATCTGCCTCCCTGCCCATTCCCAGCATACATTCACATCTACGATGACTGAAGAGGCAATCTTGTGCCTACCTTTAACAATATATTAAATGTGCCACTTTCATGCCACCATTTAGGCCTGGCTCAGTCTTTTAATTATCTAACATCCAGCGTTCTCCTTCTCTTCCATTAAAAAGCTACCGGAAGCTCAACTATTCTGTGAAGCATTCCAACTTTTATGATCTTCAGACTCTAATTGCCTAAATGGCACTGCTTTGAGTTGTGATGCATTGCACTGTATCGTACCCACTTGTAACTTTAGGGTCCAATCAATCCAAAGCCTATTGCGGTCAATGGAAATCATGCTCCTAGGCCAGAAGATCTTCTGGACAGAGATTCTGTTTATCATCTATCACAGTGACCAGCTGTAAAGCACTGTGCCCACCTAATGATGCTACATAAATGATAACAACAACATGGAAGTGAACATGGCTAGAAGCTGGAGCCAATACTACCATTTTGGATGTACAGCAGGTTTGAATACAGACTGCGGGCAGTTCCCCTAGGAACCTGAGAGCTAATAGGACAGTCTCACAACAACATTGATGAAAGTGCCCTTGAAAATATATTTCCATCAATTCTGCTTCTCCGAACAGCCACCTTACCTCTCCCCCACAATATGTAGGAATATGCACGCACAAAAGCACTCTATAACTGACACCTAGAGCTGATGGTAGTATTCTCAGCCAAGGGCAACTGACTGACTAGAATGAAAAAATGGTTTCCTACCTTTCGTAACTGTTCTTCGAGCTGTGTTGCTCTTGTCCATTCCATTCTAGGTGTGCACATGCCCACATGCACAGCCGTCGGAGATTTTATCTGTCAGGACTTGCATCACCTTGCCCTTCACATGAGGCAGGAAAGCCTGGCAGGCCAGGCAAACTGCTTTGAGCTCCCTGATGTTTATGTGGAGGGACAGATCATCCTATGACCAGTGGCCTTGCGTGCTGAGCTCTCCCAGGTGAGCTCCCTAGCCCAGGTCTGAGGCATTGGAAACCAGGGTCAGCCATGGGGCCGGGGCTTTGAAGGGAACTTCCTCCAACACAGATTCGGGGCTCAACCACCAATCCAGGGACGACTGGATGTGAACTGGCACCCTGACCACCCAGTCTAGATTGTGTCTGTTGGAGATGTAGACCAACGCCAACTGCATTTGCACTGGCTGGAGATGGAGCTGGGCATGCTGGACCATGTACGTACATGCGTCCATCTGGCCCAACAACTGCAGGCAGGTATGAACAGTGGTGAGCAGCTAGTTTTTCACATGGGCGATCAGGTCTGATATGGCCTGGAAACGCACCTCTGGAAGGAAAGCTCTGGCTCCTGTGGAGTCAAGAACCGCCCCAATGAACTCTATTCATTGCACTGGCCTTCAGACGATTTCTTTTCATTTACCAACAGGCCCAGGTCACGGCAGGTGGAACGAACCAGATTGAGGCTCCTTAGCACCTGTTCCCAAGATCTGCCCTTTATGAGCCAATTGTCGTGATTTGGGTAGACCTGAACCACTCAACGCCTGAGGTAAGCAGCGACTGGTGGGATACCTTTTGTAAACACCCTCAGGGCAGACGAGAGGCCATGAACTGGAAATGGTGCCCACCCATCACAAAACGGACCTTGGAAGACAGATATATGGAAATAGGCGTCCTTCAGATCGAGGGCAGGGTGTAGCCCCAAGATACAACCTCTAGCACCCAGCGGTCTGAGGTGACCTGCGACCAGGCAGCACAGTAGGGATGAAGATGGTTGAGGAAAGAACGAGGCAGATCTGGGGAGTTGACTGGGACATCACTTTCGAGTGCACCCTCAGAATGAGTGCTTCTGGCCCTCGTGAGGCTTTGACGGGCTGGGCTGCACAGGGGAGTGGGAGGAGGAAGGGCAGTGATGACAAAAACTCGTGTCTCTATCCCTTCTCCTTGCCTGCCCTGGTTGACGCTGTGAAGGTCTCGGCGGCGGGGGTGGCCAGAACTGCTTCCTCGCTGACTGCAGCGTGTGCAGACCCAGTGAGCGAAGTGACTCAAGTGTCAGTCTGTGCAGCCTCATGTCAATTTGTCCTATGAAGAGACCATTCCCATCTAAGGGAAGATCCTGGATTGAGGCCTGCATCTCCTGGGACAGGCCAGCTGTCTGAAGCCATGAGCTGCACTTCATGACCACCACTGATGAGAGCACCCTAGCTCCTGAATCAGCTGCATCCCACGCCATCTGGAGGGAGTACCTTGCAACCATCATACCCCCCTGCACCGGGGCCCCGAATTTCTGGGCCAAGTCCTGGGGCAGCGAGTCCTTGAACTTGCGGAGGGAATCCCATAAGTTGAAGTGGTACCTCCCCAAGAGAGCCTGGTGGTTGGCCACCTGGAACTGAAGGCTGGCCATTGAATAAATCTTTCTCCCAAGAAGTCCAGCCTCTTGGCCTCTTTATTCTTGGGGGTTGAACTGGTTTGCCCATCTGTCCTTCTTGTTGGCGACCGAGATGACCAGCGAGCCCAAAGGAGGGTGAGTATACAAATATTCATACCCTTTGGCTGGGACAAAATACTTTTTCTCAGCCCTCTTGGAGGTGGGAGGGATGGAAAAAGTTTGCCAAAGGGCTTTTGCTATTTTTAGGACCCCATTGTGTACTATAGCACAACACAGTTGGGAGTAGAGGCCAAGAGCACATTGAACAGGGTGTCTGCTTTTTTGGCCATCTCCTCCACTTCCAAGCCCAATTTCGTAGTCAACCTACGAAGCAGGGCCTGATGTTCTTTGAAATCGTCTAGTGTGCTGGTGCGGAAGGGGCACGCCACTCCCTCAGCTCAGGACTATGACTGGTTCACCGGGGAAGCCCCTGAGGGGTCATCTCTCATGGCAAAAGAGGGTTTCAGGGTGAGCACCTGCTCCTCTACCCTGGCCTCCGAGTGTGCCACCCGCACCGAGCTTGGTGCCCCCAGTGCTGTTGGTTGCTGCTCTGAGGTGGCCAAGGAATGGACTGACGGAGGCATCGGCATCACAGGCATGCCCCATGAGCTCCAGTAGGGCCATTGTGCCGGCCACTGGCCTTACTGCCACGATGGCATCGCAGAGGTTGACGCAGCCTCAGGTGCCCACTCACGCCAGTGCTGTTGTGGTGAAGGGCTGAATTCCCTTTCTGAACCAGAGGAAACACCTTCCGGTGGCCACGGAGGGGCTGTTGAAGCTTGCGTCTCACGGCTAACCATTGCTGCATGAGATCAGTGCCTCAAGTAAGGGGACCGGTGCTGGGGCAGAATGATCAGTACCATGATCGAGACCGCTCCCACCGCAGGGACCTACACTGAGGAAGCAGCTGGTGGGAGGATGATCGGTGCCAGTGATATGGTGACTGGTGACAGTGACTGGTGCCTTCCTCTAGGTGACCCATGTCAAGAGAGTGGAGACGGAAACCTGGTGCTCATGATGTAGGATGTCCCACAGAAGACAGAGACCTGGGGCGTGGAGACGGAAATCGCTGTCTCATCTATGGAGACCAGCGTCGTTCGCCTGCCCTCTGGGGGGTCTTTATGGCTGGCTTGCCCTCAACGAGAGCCTTTGTCATGACCTGTGACACACTTGGTGCTGGTGGCACTGGTAGAGGCCTCTGCTCTCTATGCACCAGGAGAGCCTGGGAAGGCATTAGCACTGCCACCAGTCTGGGTCCCCTACCACTTCCTGGAGTCGGTGGTGGATCCCTCAGGGGACTAGGAGGCCCCATCGAGGGGGTGTCCCCATGTGGCTCCGGTGCTGGCTGTCAGCCCAAACTGGGTTCTTAGTCCTTCTTGTTCGGTGCTGAGGAGTCACTCTTCTTCGGCACTGGTGACCGGGGGAGGTGTTGGGTGGAGCCTGGTGGTGAGGGTGTGCTGTGCACCGAGGCCAAGGTGCTCGGGGCAGAGTCTGGCCGGGAAGGCATGGACGCCGGGTGGACAGCAGCCTCCATGAGGAGGGCTCTCAAACGGGTGTCTCACTCTTTCTGTGTTCTCGGCTGAAAGTTCTTACAGACGCAACACTTCTCCTTCACAGCTACTATGGGGGTCACTAACAAGCATAGGCCTGTTACAGTCAGAGCACGGCGTAAAACCCAGAGACAGTGGCATGCCCCGCCTGGGACGAAGTGGGGAATCTATCTCTAACTACATTACTTAACAACTACATATTAACTAACTACTGTAAACAAACTATTTACAAAGCCTTAAGGCTAAAGGGTAAAGTAGAAAAACCGTTAGCCCTTGTGAGAGAAGGGAAAGGTTCTCCAACTAATCACCACTGGTGGTAAGAAGGAACTAAGAGGGCACAGGGCCGGCAGCACCTAATACACCGACACATGGGCATGGCACTTAAGAAGGTGCTACCGACTCAAGAAGGTGCTACGGATATCTCTAAGGCTATCTCCGATGGCCGTGCATGTGGGCACGTGCACACCTAGAATGGAACTGATATGAGCAAGCACTCAAAGAAGAATACTGAACTATCACCCAGTTGAATCTTTTTTCAGGTCAGCCATGTGGCACAGTGGCAGGGCAGCAAGAGAAAACTTGCCCTGCTGCTACCCTATTCTGTAAACATATGGACAGCTGTCAGCACTAAATTCACCTATATATATTTAAAATGAAAAGCAAGCCTGGGTATTTTGATTAAGGGTCTTAATAAAAAGTCACAAGTACTAAATTATCAATATTTTCATGTGTTCTCTATTGGGGTATCTGATGCAAAGTCCACCTGGTTATTCAATGGACAGACCCCAAGTATTCAATGGGCCTGAGATGAGCAAGATCTTTCCAATTAAAAAGCTGTAAAGGACAGTAAAGCAATTAACAAATCAAGAGTTGTAATACGGCACCTTTTCTGATACCAGCGTAAGTACTAGTGAGTCCATTTCGCTTCTTTCGGTGGCGGTATAACCAGATGCTGAAGACCATAAGAATAATCCAACAGGCTGCACCAATGCCAGCAATGAAAGCTGGCTGCTTTACAACATCTGAAATCTGCTGGGCTAAGCTGACTTGGTCTTCTGGTGACACAGGGTTTCCATGGGAATCTAAAAAAGGAACCAAAAATCTGATTAATTTGGATGTGCAGTTGTAAAAACCAAAATGTACTACTATTATTACTGAGTAATAATAATTGTAGACAGTGATTTAAAAATAGTATGGCACAGATTTTCAAACCTGGGCACCCAAAGTTGGCCTCATCAATCCATATTTAGACACTAAATAAAATTGGCCTGATTTTCAGAGGTACTAAACTACTATTATTATTACTTATTATTTGTACTATTGTAGCACCTAGCAGACTTAGGCATGGACCAGGAACCCATTGTGTTAGGTGCTTTATAAAAACAGAAGAAAAAGATGCTCCCTGCCCCAACTCCCGTTGACTTCAGCAGGATAGTGGGTTCTTAACGCTTCTGAAAATTAGGCCCCTTTTATTTAGGTGAGTAAATATGGATTAAGACGGCTGACTAAATCCATGGTTTAAAATTTTTGGCCTATAATTTTTCATCATTTCTGCAATATACCGTAAATCAAATTATTTCAGATTAAATTTAAAAATAAAAGCCAACAAAACATTCACAAAAAAACTATGAAGGAATGCGTTGGAGCAGTCTGTTCCCAGAATTCTACTAAAGCTTAGAAACAAGCTACAGGAACACACACATACTTCCCCAGAAGTGAAAATCATAGAAGCATTACAAATTCAAAACACATTTATAGAAGGTGGATACTGAAGAGATGTTTTTTAAATTCAGCAGTTTCTGACAGGCGACTTGTATCTCATGTTACACAGTCTGTTTTTTTTCCTCAGAGTCTTATTTTGACCTCAGTTCAAGAAGACTGAAAATTCAAGACTAGCTAATGGAGTGAGTGAATAAAGTAACTTGATTCTACCAACTTAGCATGGCTAGACAAGCTAGTCTTTAAAATTATAGCTATGAGAAGGCAAAAAGAACTGTAGGAAAGGGAGATTAACTATCCCAAGAAAAGGTATAATAAATAAAATAAAATAATCAAATAGGCCTTCCTAGTAGTGGAAAAAGCAGAACCCCACCCCCCATCAACTACTCCAATTTAGAACTAAGAATGGAAACAAAGGACAGCTGAAAATGTTTTCATTAATTGTTAAATGTATAAGAGTTTTATTTTTCAATATACAGGGTATTTATTATTTTAACCTAAAACTTCATTTTTCTTTCCATATAGTATGTCAGTAAATACTTTCTAGTAACACTATTTCAGACTATTCTACCCACCAATATCCTATAATTGCATTGAGGTTGCTCAAAGAGAAGACATTTTGCTAGATTTTTATCATCTGGGTACATTGATTTTTAACAGTAAGAGGTGCTCTTTGCAAATTTGTGAGGTGAGAGATCTGTATTATTGCTCCCCAAATTGAGGGCAAGATTCTGAAACCCTCATTCACAATGAATAATACCTTACATCACTCAAACTCTGTAATACCTAACCCTTGATCAGTCCTGTTGATTTCAGAGTAAATAGTCAAAGAGTTAGGTACTACCCAATGTGAGTAAGATAGTAGAATCTGGTCCTGAGATTGGTCCTTTTAGGAGAGAAATGTTGTTTGCTCAGGTGGCCTGTTAATTCAAATTCTGTTAATGCATGCTAGCTAAGCAATGGAATCCAGTTCACTTAAAACACAATAGCATTAATGCTCTAAGCACTAATCAGTGAACATGTTAATACTCTTAATCATGACACCACACATTTCTGCCCCCCTCCCAAATAGGAACATAAGGAACATAAGTGTGTTTTATATATATATATATATATATACACACACACTTATTTGGGAGGGGGCAGTGTTTATATTTATATATATATAAAATAAACACTGGCACTATAGACTACAGGGAAAACAAGCCATATTGAAAAAAGAAAAAAAAACAATTGCTCTGGGAAAGGGACACCTTTATAGATGGGAAATGGTTAAATTATTAATAGTTTTTTCCTTGGCTTTTTCTTCCACAGAATTTCAGATTTCATTCTACATGGCATCCAGGCTGAATACCTATTTTCACAAGCAATCACTGCTTTTGACTGTTTGTTGACTGGAAGTTGTAACAAGCCCTTTTATCTTCTGTGATCCTAAGAGCACTCATAGTCTGAAAGTTCACCAGGCAGACCTACCCTTTGTGTCTGCTAGGTTTATAGATTTCATGGCTATTTGTGCAAGGTTAAATTGGGTTGCTTCAGATTTTATGGAGACAGCCAAGTGAGGTTCCATGCAAGTGGCCAGATGGGCTTCACTGTATAAAGTGTACTGTGACTAATGAATTAAAATTGCCCTTCTATATCTCATCTTTTGTCTCACAGCAGCTGAGGCTGTATTAAGATATTGGAAATTGCAATATCATTCTAATTTCAAAACAACTAAATGTGCTTTTTAAAAAATGCTGTTATTATTTGAAAATGTTTTCCTTGACAGAAAAGTGAATTTTCATTGGAAACACTGTTCACCTATTGTTCAGCGGATGTGAACATTTATTTATTGTTTAAATATTTCTTTCGTACTTCTGATGAAGTATTTACAATAGGGAAAAAGTTACCTTATTCCCCCTTTCCCCCCCAAAAAAAGAGTATTACAACATAGAATCAATAAAATGTATGAAGCCCTAAGCTGTGCATAAGGAGTCAGCAATGTAAATGATTCTGTAACTCAAACAACCATAGTGGTAATATTTTTATATATATATGTACAAATGTCAAGTGCATTATTCACACAGTGCATGTCTCGTGTACAAAATACTCCATGAACCTTTATTTTTCTAATCACTCACATTATGATATGCGATTTGAGAACTAATTAGCATGCCTTTAGTAATACTATTCTGTTAGCCACTGGAAATATCTGTATATCATTATAATAAATTGTTGTATTTAAAGCACCAAGGCTGAAATACATTATGCATGTGTGGACTGCTATACTTGCACAAAGCTTCATTTTTCATATATATATTTTACACATACACACAGACACTTTCTTTCTCTCTTACTGTTTAGCTTCAGTCATTAAACTGACTGACATACATCATATATATCTGTGTACACACACATATATGCTATGTATACATGCATATTTAATAATATAATTTAATAATAATTTAATAATAGAAGCTAAGCTAACCACTAAGCTAAGCTAACCTTTAATTTAATAACAGAAGCTAAGCTAACCACTAATTTTAAGGGAAGCTGGTAGTGACCCATGTGTATATGTTGCTAACATTTTCCATTATTAAAGATTCTTGCAGCCTTTTTTTGTTCTATCACTTTGTTGTTTGTGTCAGGCCTTTGAAATTAGGGGAAAAGGGAGAAAGCCTTTGGGCTAGAAAAATGCCTTTTCTTTGTGCCATGAAAATCCATTCAGGTTTAGTCGAGTCATAAACTGCTGAAAATCACCATATCATTGCTGTTGTTTCTGGTTCCTCCAGGTAAATGTTGGCAGCACGACAAAATAATAAGGAATTGTGAACATTCTAAGGCCAGGCTCACAATGCTGACAAAGCTGCAGAAGCACACAGTGCACTGAGAATACCTAGGAGCTGCTGGAGAAGGCTGACTACATCACTCCCTGGAACTGGCATATTTCCTGGCCCCAAGATAACAGACTTTCCATGCTGACAGTTACCGTATTTATCGGCGTATAACACGCACTTTTTTCCCCTGAAAATAGGGGGCAAATGATGTGTGCGTGTTATACGCCGATATAACCGGGCCGGCTCTAGGATTTCTGCCCCAGGCAGAAAAGAAAAGCGCCGCCCCCCCCCCCCGCGGCGCGGAGCGGCGCCCTAGCCCCTGCCCCACTCCCGAGCAGCGCGGCCCTAGCGCCCCCCCCCCCAGCGGCCCGAGCCCCCGCCCTCTCCCCCCCCCCAGCGGCGGGGCCTGAGCCCCGAGCCCCGGCCTGCGCGAGCCCCCACCTCCCGAGCGGCGCGGCCCGGCCCTAGCCCCCTCCCGAGCGGCCCGGCCCGAGCTGCCTTAGCCCCCGCGCCCCTCCAGAGCGGCCCGAGACCCCGTCCTCCCTCCCTCCCCCGAGCGGCCCTGGCCCTAGCCCCCGCCCCCCTCCCGAGCGGCCCGGCCAGAGACGCCTTAGCCCCCGCCCCCCTCACGAGCGGCCCGCGACCCCGGCCCCTTCCCCCCCCCCCCGAGCGGCCCTAACCCGCGGAGCACCGCCCTAGTCCCCGCCCCCCTCCCGAGCGGCGCGGCCCGACCCGGCCCGAGCCCCCGGCCCCCTCCCGAGCGGCCCGGCCCGAGCCCCCCTCCCCGCGAACGGCCAATCACGCAGCCTGCCTGCTCCTGCACGCTTCGCGGCGCCTTCCAGGGCTCATAGATGTACTCAGCGGGGAACTTCCGGAGGAAAGGGAGGTACTTCCTGCAGGAGGGTCAGGCCCCAAAGGAACAGGCAGGGTGGGTCAGTCAGCCCCAAAAGAAACAAGCCGACATGGGAATTCAGGGCCGAGCCACAGGTCCCTCAGGGCCAACCGCCTTCGCCAGTGTGTCCTAGCCAGCCCAGGCTGAGGGGGCTGGAGCATGGTACGGGATCTTTGGCCCACTCATTTCCTTATAAGTGGTAATAATATTAATAAAACAAGTTCTGAGCTACCCTTATTTTGCTTCAAAGTCCTTTATTTGAAATTTAAGTTTTTTTCCTGAAATTTCCCCCTTAAAATGAAGGTGTATGTTATACGCCTGTGCGTGTTATACGTCGATAAATACGGTAATGTAGTTAGGTCTGTTGTTTAAGTACTAGCAGTCTGTGGTGTTGTGTGGAAGGTTCAGGGTTTAAACGCTGACGATATAAGATACGAGGTTGTTACAATTGTACATAACAATTGCTTTCTATCTTTATCCTTTTCAAAATAGACTAGTAAATTACATACAAAAATACTATGTTAAAATAAAATTATTTAGGTTGCAAATTCAAGAGTTACAAAATACCAGAATCACAGTGACCCGTGCAAATGCCTCCATGTGTATGCATCAAGATACAGTAACGGTACAATGAGGTACTATTCCACAGGACTCCTGCCTCATTCAGTGCATCAGATAGCTGGTCAAAGGGAAGTGAGAATTAAGGTTGCACGAGCAACCATAAATCTGGCATTTCCTAATTTCTGAGGGCTTGAATTTGCAATAACTCTGCCCCCCCCCCCGACTGTGGGTATCTATAATGCGGAAAGACAGTTCTTTGGTCAGAAATCAACTTATGAATAGCCTCTTTTGCCTTCTTTCTAGTTATATAAAATGTCATAAATGGAGAAGTGCCACTTTTAGGCTACAACTGTATAGTGTACTGCATGTAAGTGGAGTGCATCGCCCATGTGGAGCCTCCCTGACATCAGTAGGGATTTGGGTGGGCAAAGCAGGCCACCTTTGAAAGTCTACTGCAGGCCTGAAAAAGACAGTATATTATGTTGGGCAGATTACTTGCAGTGGCTGACAGAATAATATCCCTAAAGGCACCCTAATTAGTTCACAAATCACATCTCTTAATGTGAGTGATTAGAGTAATAAAGGTGCAATAAGAGTTTCTTGTATTTTGTACCCTTGAGACATCCACTGGTTGAAAAAAGCACTTAACATTTATAATTATTTTACAGAAACCTCTTAAGAAATAAGTGCATAAAATGTATTCACACAGGTTAATATGTTTATTATGAGTAATATTAACTGCATCTGAGATGCCTCATGTGAATAATATGCTGGACAGAATGTGCTGCAGGATATACCACGTAATTTGCTATTGAAGCATCAGCAAACCAATGGAGTGTCAACATTTCAAAGCTGCCATCCATGGCACTCCATCACTGCACAGAAGCTACGGTGGAGATCAGTATCAAAGGGATTAATAGTTCTCTGGGGTAATGTTCTGTAGTGCAACTTACTTTTACCCCCATGCCCAGCCGAAGGTCCACATACTCATTTTTGGCACGAGAGCATTCAGAGCTCTGGTATGAAACTGCAGAAAAACCTGAGAGTCTCTGGAGAAGTGTGAGGAACAAGGGTGATGTTGTGGTGGGAGTCTGCTATAGACCACCAGACCAGAGGGATGAGGTGGACGAGGCTTTCTTCCAGCAACTAGCAGAAGTTACTAGATCGCAGGCCCTGGTTCTCATGGGAGACTTTAATCTCCCTGATATCTGCTGGGAGAGCAATACAGTGGTTCACAGACAATCCAGGATATGAGTCGACAGTGTGCCCTTGTTGCCAAGAAGGCTAACGACATTTTGGGCTGTATAAGTAGGGGCATTGCCAGCAGATCGAGGGATGTGATCATTCCCCTCTATTTGACATTGGTGAGGCCTCACCTGGAGTACTGTGTCCAGTTTTGGGCCCCACACTACAAGAAGGATGTGGAAAAATTGGAAAGAGTCCAGCGGAGGGCAACAAAAATGATTAGGGAGCACATGACTTATGAGGAGAGGCTGAGGGAACTGGGATTGTTTAGTCTGCAGAAGAGAAGAATGAGGGGGGATTTGATAGCTGCTTTCAACTACCTGAAAGGAGGTTCCAAAGAGGATGGATCTAGACTGTTCTCAGTGGTACCTGATGACAGAACAAGGAGTAATGGTCTCAAGTTGCAGTGGGGGAGGTTTAGGTTGGATATTAGGAAAAACTTTTTCACTAGGAGGGTGGTGAAGCACTGGAATGGGTTACCTAGGGAGGTGGTGGAATCTCCTTCCTTGGAGGTGTTTAAGGTCAGGCTTGACAAAGCCCTGGCTGGGATGATTTAGTTGGGAATTGGTTCTGCTTTGAGCAGGGGGTTGGACTAGATGACCTCCTGACGTCCCTTCCAACCCTGATATTCTATGATTCTATGAAAATCTGAGTAGCCCTATCTGTGCAGGGGAGAGGTGTGGTGTGTGGGAACGTACTCAAACTAAGTCCTAAGGGGGAAGTTTTAGGGTTAGTCACAATCTAGCCCTCAATTTTTAATCAAGAATTGTTCAGAGTAAGATCTAAATCTGATTTAATTGTGAGAGACATTCCAAAATTTAAATGAAAATACAAATCATACAGTATATATAATATGCACACAGGGAATTTGTAATCAGTTTAATAAAGGTAACAGCATACTAATTCAGAAATCAACATCAAAGCAAAATATTTAAGCTTTCTGACTCTAAGAAGGAAATACAGATTTCTCAAACTGGTGATTGCAGGAATGCAGTTCATCTAGCATATAGATACAGGAACTAGCAATCCCCCCCAAACATTCCATGAACAGCATCCTTACCCACCACTACATGCAGCTCCCCTCCCCAAAATACAAAAAGAAAAAAAAAAGCCCTCTCCATCTAAATGAATGTATTGGTTTTGAAAGGTGCTAGACTGATGGCATTAGCAAATTAAGTTTTGTATCCTCAGAACAGCTTCTGGAAAACAATGGTGCCATCTGTCCCTCACTGCTTCACTCCTTCTCTGGGAGCACATCCAAGAACCAAGGATGAGATTCTATGGTGAGCCTCTAAGAGGCACAAGCACAGAACTCAGGGTAAGATGAGGAAATTTTAAGCCACTTTACCACTCTCACAACCCTAGACTACTCTGGCTGAAGAGTCTCCTTCGGGTAACTTATAGCCCTAGGGGCCTGTTTGAGTTATGGCAGCCCCTCCAGGATGCCCTATGGGCCACTGTACTGCTCAGAATCTCCACAGTGTGGTCCCCACATATGCTTTCTGCTCCCAGGGCTTGCAAAGGAGTCCTCAGATGATAGCCATACAGCTATTTTACACTGCATCTGTGCCAAGGGAATCCTTCCAACAGCTAGTTACAAGGCTGTTAAGGCCCTTTACATTGTTCTGGTCCATTGACCTGGTGTAAAGTGGCAGTAGAGGGGCTGAGGATCTCACCACAGATTATATCTGACCCTGTATCGGGACAAAAAGGGGAGAGGGAGCTGAAGAAGGCACATCTCCTCAGGTACCAGAAAAATCCTTTCTTTTAGAGAGCACAAAGTTTGCTTGAGTCCTGTACTTATAAGAGTGCTAACCTCCCCAAAAGGAGGCAAATGAGAAAGAGGCTTTGTGCCACTTTCTTCATCACCAGCCAGCACAGTTTGTCAAGAGATGGGCGCCTGGTGTGCATTGTTAAAGGTCACAGCAAGGGATTCTCTGGTCAACACTTCTTCAGTGTCCCTAAAGGCAATGTGCTTACATCAGGCACAGTGTTTCTGAGACCTCCCACAGAGGGTGTGTACTACCACACCCTATGTGGCACAGGGCTGTGCCTTCAATGTACATTTTAGCCCTAGGGGGTGAGATGGTAGGGTTTTTTAGAATTCTCATGCAGTGTAATTATTTCTTTCCAAAATGCCATAATGCTCAAATCCCTGGCTTCCGCTGAGAATGTCATTAAGGATATTAACTGTAATGTTACCATCTGTCCACTAGGGATTGGACTAAGGTCACCAAATACTGAGGCCACTAAACAGCAAATGGTAACTTTTGTTTACCGTAGGTCTCAGATGAATCAGAAACAATGATCTGGAGGAAAGAGGCTTTGGGCAACATTTTCAAAAATACCTAAGTGATTTAGGAGCTTAAGTCCCATCTTCAAACATGATTTAGGCACTTAGGAGCCTAAGTTCCATTTATTTTGTGCAGCACTAATCAATAGCCTTAGGAGAGGATTGTCAAAGACTCGGTACCTGACTCCTATTGACTTTCAATAGGACATAGGCATCTAACAGCCCTTCCCCTTCTAGTGAAGTGTCCATACATGCCATTGCTGGAAGCAGGCTAGTGGCCCTGCTCAGTCCTAGTAAGGCAAATTGTCGACTATGTTCCTTTTCCAAATAAGCTAACTGGAAAGGCAAAGAAGGGAAGCTAAATAAATCATGTTCTTGTAAAACTGGTGTTTATTTAGGATTAATTTACTAGCAGATGGATTAAAGAAAAATGTCACTATCAAGCCTGCAGTTTCAGACATCAAGGCCTCTTCATTAAGCTGGTATCTATAACCCTTAAAGTTTCAAGGTTTTCAAAATAGAAGCAGTGAAACAGAAACCCCGATTCTTGAGAATCGAAAATGAGCACAGAAAACAACATGACAATGAGCACTTATAGGTACTACATTAATGAGTCATTTTTAAAAGTTCTACTATGCAATTTCTATTATAATCAATGGGTGTCACAAGCCCAAATTATAAGCAATTCTTTGACAGTTCCCTTAATTTCAATGTCCACACGTAATTTTTTGGCATTGCAGCAATTGTTCACTCAGAATAGGGTCCTTTTTTCATCTTCAGTAACTACCTATTTTTAACTGTAAAATCACATAACTGGACAGGTCTTTTAATGATGCGGACAGAGAAGGGTAGAAGGCCAAAAGAAATATGGCGAGGTTCTATTTCGGTCTGATGGGACAGAATACTGACCCTAATGACAGCATGTTTTGATTTCATCATGCTAACAAAGAGAAGCATCACTATATTGCAAGGCATTTTAAGTATTGTTCTGTAAACCAGCAGTAATCCCACATCACTTCCAGACATATCCATCTCCTATGGCCCCCAGTCTTAAGCCGGGTCAGAGGAATGCTTGGTGCAGTTGACATCACTGTTGCATCCCTTGCCCTGATACTGGTAGGCCAGAATATGAATGTAGCAAACTTGGTGGCTCAGGCCTATCTTAAACTGATGTGTTTTTCCTATGCCAATCTTAAGTATCAACCACTTCGCAAAAATCAACAGCCAAAACCAATAATGAATTGAGACTTTTTGTTTAAAAAAAAAAAAATGCAGCAGCCATTATACAGCAAACCTATGAGAGATGCTGTCTTTAGAATCCAGTTCCAATACATGTCCAAAACCACAAATATTAATCTCATTATTTTAAAATGCAAATAACACTCTGCATTCTGCCTGACTTGTAAATATTTCTGGATCCATAAAAGGCAAAATAAACACAGCAGTGAATTTATAGGCAGATTTACCAGAAGGCTTACCTAACTGGATAAACTGTGGCTCACTTTTCACTCCAGGTCCTGCCCCAGTACTTGCTGCTACTTCCACACTGTATCGAATACCAGGAACTAAGGAAAGGATGACTACAGAAAAGGTGGAACCATCTACTGTCTTGTTTATGTGGTATCTGCTTTCATTGCCCAGGCACCAAACCTGTAGGTAAATAAAGGACATAGCACATGTGGGTGTTAAAAGTTAAAGCTAAAAGGATAGTTACATGATATGATATGGTCCTTTCTGCTGCATCAAGGGAGCGGAACTAGATTATTACTGTTATTTATTATTTGTATTGCAGTACCACCTAGTAACGCCAGTCACAGGCTAGAGCCCCATGATGCTAGGTGCTGTACAAACACAGAGCAAAAAGATGGTTCCTGCCCCAAAGAGTTTGCAATGTAAGATAATTTGATAGATCCCTTCTAACCCGCTAACTTATCAATCCAGGACATAAGCACTAATAATGCACTAGTGAGCATTTGTTGCACTCCACAAATAATATGAGAGAGAGAGAGAGAGAGAGAGAACCCTCAATCATTCAGTATGACTAAAACAAATGAATTAAATTTGATGGTATTTCCAACTCTCTTTTTCATGAATAATCGGTCAGGCTAGGTTTTGTTCACAGACATGTTTGGGGAAATTTGTATTCACGTGAATTCATACTTTTCCCTGAGGCCTGGTATTCATGCAGGAAGCAGTAAAAGTTATAGTAAACCAAACAGGGATTGGGTGCAGGTCTGGGGCTGGTGCAGTGACATGCAATTTTAAACTAAGAGTTAGGTCACAATCGTTGGATGAGAACGTGGCACGGGTAAAAGCTAGGGGGCTTAGGCTCAATCTGGAGAAGACTCGGGTGATATTGGCTAGTTAGGGGGAAACGACTGGATGAGACGGGATATAATGTTGCCCCCTCTGATTCAAGGGGCTCGCCCACCATTTGTGAGTAGATGCACAACCGAGGAGGCTGGATGGACTCACAACTGGTATTTTAAAAGCAGGTAGTGAGTAGTGCCTACTGTTCGATCACCTATTTCTCAATCTGTATTGCCAGGAGGTTGCAATAATTACTTTTGTAATCTGAACTTGCAACTGTCTTTGTCACCTCCAGATCAAGCTATTGCAATGAGCTCTACATGCAGCTACACTTTCAATCTACCTCAAAATCAAAAATGGTGCAGAATTCAACAGTTTGTTTGTTATGAGGTAGGTCCTCCTAGGAACACGTGACACCAGTACTTTTGGATCCACACTGGCTACCTATTAAATACAGGTATAATTTAAGGTTATAGGTCTTGACCTATAAATGGTCTAAAACCTTGTTATCTGAAAGACCGCTTCACTCTCCCTGTGCCATTCTTATGCATTTGAGATCAGCCTGAGCTGGAACGCCAACCATAAGGGAGATCGGATCAACTAGCACAGCACTTTCTGCGAGGGGGACACCTCTTAGCTTTGAACTCACAAATATTCCTAGTACACTGGCCCTGTGGGCATGCTGCAAGGCACATTTCTTCGCCCTAGATGTAAGGGGTTCAGAAGACTCTTGTGGGGAATTATAAAGAACTGGAAGATATTTTCAGTTGCTGGATTATTAAATATGATTATTGTGGGAAGGGGTCAATGGAGTAATCCATTTTAATAAACACAACTGTGAAATGGGTCAAGGAATGTTCAGAGCATAGGATAAGCACTCATTTTTACAAATGAATACTAAATAAATGATATAATTTTTATTAGTGCCATTAAATTCTAGCCAATGATCCATAAAACCTGCAGAAAAGTTATAGAATGATCTTATTAAAATGATAACAGTGCATGTTTTAAAAAGCTATTAAGTCAATATAGGGATTTGGAAAGGGAACAGTTATGCAGCCTTCACAAGAGCAGTTGCAACCCTTTGTGCCACAACACACACACACACACAATATATATATCTATATAGCTTAACACCTCCCCCCAACCCACAAACAACCTGTATTTAACTAGCAAGAAGGAAGTGACACTAATGAATGAAAACTATGCTAGGCAATGGATAGTTATGGTATAAATTTGTTTTCTGCTTAATTTCTCACAATCTTTACATAGAAGTGATACAGTATATTATAATGATCCATTATATAATCTACACAGGGAAGTTTGAACAGATAAAAGATGTTTGTTAAGGAAACAAAAGGGAAGCTACTCCTGAACAGATGCATCATGGAAGAAGAAAATGAAAAGCGTTGTAAGCAGCCTTGTAACTTTATGCCAGAGATGTGACAGAATGAACTCTAGCCTCATTTGAATGGTGTTGTTTTTTGTAAAGTGCTATTCATACTTCTGTAGCTGTGGCTGTGTCATCCTTTCCATTATAACCTATTAATACATTAAGATTTGCTCCATTCTAAAATGTAATGTGCAAGGTGTCAGCCAGCCCGGGTTTGAATTGTTTTGAAAAAATAAAGAGAATCCACTTGTTGAGAAAATAACGACAGAATAATCATTAACTCCTTTTTGTATTAAAAAAGGGGGGTGGGGAATTTGAATTTCAGGGTTTTTTTCCAGGTTATTTGTTCCTAACATTGAATAGTTCCTTTTGTTTTTTAAACAGAAAATATAATTATGCATGTTTTCATGATGCCTGTTTTCTATCCATAGGGAAAATTATCCACCAACCCACATTAAAAAACAGTGGCAGCCCCACAGCTGCATAGGCACTAAGATATGCCTACTCATAGCTCACTGCAAGCTATTGTCCCCAGATGCTAGCAGACACAGTATAGCATATTCCACGCTCAAATGTGAATTTCCTCTCTTTTATTGTTTTGTCCTCACAACCCTAACATTCTTTTAATGCAGTTTCTGGTGGGTGAATCATTCCATCTCTTTAGTTCAAGGTCTAACTGCCTTTAAATAAAACTTCCTTTGTGAATATTTTTTCAATTACATCTGAAACTAAGCCACAAAATGATTTTGTACCAGTCAATCAGGTTCTGAAAGGCATTTTATTATTTTAAATTGACCATGAAGCTAAGTGATCTCCACTCTTTTCTTTTCTACAGGGAAAAAAAAGAAATGAGTGGAATGAGTTTTGATGCTTAGGAATAAATGCCTCCACTATGGTATTTTATCTTTTTTTTTTTTTTTTAAAGGCTAAGACATTCTGATTTAAAAATCTCTCTCAACAATGCCAATTTGCTACAGACTAGAGCAAACCATCCTGCCACTAGTGGCTATAAAACAACCTTGAAATCCATGACTAGACACTTACAACATCTCAGCCTTGCTTAGGCAATTTTAGCTTCATTTCTTTTATATGTAATTTATTCACAATTTAAATTACTCTAAGATAAAAACAGTATGTTGCTACAGAGGCCTTAAATAATAAAAACTGAATACTGAACTTTAATATGTTAAAAATATATATAGTATAATAAAAGCTAGAATGCAAAGATAGATTTGTGAAAAAACAAAGAAAAATTGCTATAAATATATTTAATCATACACTAACACTCTTTAGATGGAAAGCTTTTCCATGTTTCTAACCATCTCAGATGAACAGAATAGTACAATTTACTCAGAATGTTACATAATAAATTATGTTTAAGCCTTTCAAATTATTAGACCAATTTATCTCCTCAAATACCCTGTTTTGATCACAAAATGGTTCTTAAACTGGTACATTTCTCTTTGTGTTTGTGTATGCAATTCTCATATTATAGCATAGACAAGATGTTGCTTATTTTAATTATGAATTTTGACCTTTCCTGTCATTTTCTGCACTACCATCTTCCCATTCAAATTAATAGGCAGTTTTAATTCCTTTTGTAGATGTAAAGATGCCACAGACTAGATAGAATTCCTAAATATATACAAAATATAAACAGATAAATATTTTTTGATTCCACCGGCTTTGATTTTACCAGTAGATGGAGCCAAGTATCCATGAACAACTTATCCATCAATAGCATTCCAATACTTTGCAGTGAATAAGAACTCTGCATGTTACCTTATATTCCTGGACCATTCCATTCTGGGTATCCTCAGGGGGTGGCTGCCAGGTAACCACAATTGCAGTCCCATTTCCATCATTCTTAGTCACTGAAACACTTTGAGGTGGAGCACTAGGAGCTGTTTGCGGGAAGAACCAGATCGTTAATTTGTTGTAATTCCAATACAATGTTGCCAAATGCTTTTTAACAAGCTGTAGCTAGTGCTTGATATATAAATGGCCCATTCTGCACGACACAAATGTAATCATAATTTCTTGTTTCGCCATTAAGGATGTACCTATCTGTCAAGGTAAATGGACATGAGAGAGAAAATATGGTCTAGTGATGTGAACAGGTGTTGGGACCCTGGGTTCCATTGCTGGCTCTGCCACAGACTCACTTTGTCACCTTGACCCAATACTGAGATCAAAACGTTAAAAAGATTCTACTAATTTTTTATGCCTAACCTGAGACATTTAGGTCTTTCCTTTCAGAACTTCTGAGCACTCAAATTAACCTCACATAGACCTTTGGGTGCTCATCACTTTAGAAAAATCAAGCTGTTGGTGTGCCAAGTTGGACACTCAAAATATAGGCACCAAAAAGTGGATGTTTTCAAAAATGTTGGCTTTTCTTTTCTCTGAGCTTCAGTTTTTCCTTTTTTATAAAATAAAATAAAATATGTACTTCTTAAACTCCAGTTATTTGTTAGGTAGTTTCAGTGCAAAGATTCCTATTTTTTTGGTCCATTAGAATCATCCTAAGATATTCTGGGCTCAGGTGCTGCTCTTTTGAGGCTGCTCTAGAGGCCTACATGGAAGGCACTGACGGTCATCTGTTCAACTAGTGCAGCCAAAATGTATGGTGCAGGTCTAGGCCCCACCAATGCACTGAAATGTCTACTCTGAGGCATTACCCATCTCCATTTTGATTATGTTTGGCCTGAAAGTAAAAATGCTATGGTGAGGGAAATGGCTTTGGCTCCTCTTTATAGCACATCACTGGTACAAAATGAAAAGATGATGAGTGAGAGCAACAAATAGGGAGGGCTAAATTATGCATCCTCTTCTGAAGAGGATAAGAGGATGCATAATTTAGCCCTCCCTATTTGTTGCTCTCACTCATCATCTTTTCATTTTGTACCAGTGATGGATCCAGATATACAGGCACTCTAAAAAATTTAGTTTCCGTTCCTTCAGCTACAATACTTTGATGATTTCTGCAGTATCTGCTATTTACTTTAGATAGTGGTAAGTATGTGTTTGAATTTGATACAAGTCACTTGTGACCAGACCATGAACTCAGCAGGGAGGAGAACACGCTGCACTGGAGATAAAAAAAAGCACATATCCCTTCTAAGTGCTGGAGGGGATTTCTGCACATGCCTCTCTCACACGCAAAGTTTTAAATATTGACTTCTGTACCACCAAGCAAGTCACATACTGATCAGTCCAACTTGATGACAGTCTCCTCAGCTGCGCATTGCTGTGTTCTCATATAGTATGCACTTCAAACAAAATCAAATAATGCAAGTATCAGAGAGAAACCGACCAGAATACTCCTTCAAAAAGAAAAGGTGAAGACAGACTTGCTGCTACTTGCCTTCTTCTAGGGTTTTTGCAAATTTCACTTCGCTATCTGCTCCTTGAAACTCGTTAAAAAAAGGGCGGGCCTTGATTTCATAGTTTACACCTTTCTTCAGCTCTGGAATGACGACACTATTTTTGGTTGGTGTTCTCACTTCAAAAATTAACCATTCAGATTCGCCGTGGGATGCTGTGGCAGGCCTATAGAGAATTTTATATCCCTGAATGTACTGGGATTGCTGGTCCACCTAGGAAAGCAGTAGAAACACACATTAGTGAATGCCTAATGGACTGTTTAATAAATACAAATCGTAACATTGCCTGTGGTATTATGCAAAATACTAAGAACTATCCATTTTATCCAAAGTAAACAATGCTACTGAACCAGATAAAAATTCCTGGGAATTACAGCAAATGATGGGCCTTATTCACTACTGCATTAATAAAGTTTTAAGCTAGTAGAACTGCACAGACATCAACGAAGGGATAACAAAATGGTGAATCACGTTCTATACAGGGCCGGTGCAACCCATTAGGCAACCGTGCTAGCATTTGGGGGGCGGCATTTTGGGTCCTTCAGCAGTGACCGGCCGCCCCGGTTCTCGTCGGCATTTAAGTGGAAGGACCTGGGGCAGAGGGGCACGGGGAGCCGCCTGCAACAAGTAAGGGGGGGGGCACGGCGCAGAGGGGAACCGCTCCACACCCCAGCTCACCTCTGCTCCGCCTCCTCCCCTGAGCATGCCGCCCTGCTCGGCTTCTCTCCCTCCCAGGCTTGCGGCGCCAAACAGCTGATTGGCGCTGCAAGCCTGGGAGGTGGGAGAAGTGGAGTGGTGACGGCGTGCTCAGGGAAGAGGCAGAGCAGAGGTGAGCTGGGACGGGGAGCTGCCGCACGGCTCTCTAGGCCGGGGGGAGCTGCCGGGGGGGGGCGCCTCAGGGCGGAGGGGGGAAGCTGCCTTGGGGGGGAGGAGGGGAGCTGTCACAGGGGGGATTCCTTAGGCCGGAGGGCTGCCACAGGGTTTGGGGGGTGAGGAGGCACAAGGTGGAAGTTTCGCCTAGGGCGCAAAACATCTTTGCACCCGCCCTGGTTCTATATGTTTTTAAATGAATAATCCTGATGCCATGGGGCTCCAAGCAGGGCAGGGGTTTGCCTAGGTGGATATGTTTTCAGGATTGGGGTGTATATTTTAATAGTTCAGATGATGAATATAGAAATTAAACAAAGAAACAGGTCAACCTTCCTGAGGGCTGGAAACCTCTCAGATTGCATAAAATGACCCTTGCTTCCTGCCTGCTTCACTCTGGACAAAGTGGATTTTAAAGGGCAGCCAACTGGCACTATCTACATTCTGATGATTATGCTTGACTCAGTCAAAGGCCAGATAAATCCAAGCACTTCCTCCATTCTCAGTGACTCAGCAGGGGGCTACTGTGCTGTAGGACTGGTGCTGTTTTAAGCAGTCAGTAACAGGGCCAATAAAAATTAGCTTTTTAATGGAAGAAAGCTACTAATAAAGATGGATCAAAACTAGACTCAGCTGGATTGTCATTTGCAGTAAGGCCACTTTATGTCACTTGGCAGGGTACAGAGGCCTTAGTGTACATCAGAATCCAGGTCAATATATTTGGGGATACTTGAGACAGGAGGTTACCTAATAGAATTGGAGTCTTGTGCAGCTTACGTATGTTTTAGTCACTGATTTTGATAAATGATTTCTGATGTATAGGCAAATTCAAAAATAAAAATGTCTACTTAAAAACATTCAGATTTGTCCCATTTAAACTACTTCATCTGGCGACATAAGAGAACTGTTTGTTTGCAATATAATACCCAAGCATCATATTTCATTTTAAACAACCGAGTGATGAATATCTGCTAGCTAAAATTGAGGTAATGCTTAATCTTTTTGCAGTCAGAGACCACCCAAGAGAGCAACAAAAATTGGCTGCCTGGAAAAGGTTGTTCTGTAACTAAAGGTCAAACAAAATTATGCTTGGAAGCTTGGTGATGTTTTTAAGTGGTCAGTTAAAACAGGAGATTGCCTGCTGAAGGTGGTCCTTAGTGCAAGTTTCACTGTAATTACTGTGCATCACAGCAGTCAGTTCCTCTATAGCTCTTGACAAAGTAAAATGCTTTCCTTACGAAGTTACGCCATGCTAGCTGCAGCATCTTGTGATCGCTTTTTTATCATGCCTGCCAATATTTTGACTTGATCAGAAGGGAGCCCAGATGACAGTTTAAAGCTCCATTCCATTGGGATTGTCCCAATGGTGGAGTTGACCCTCTCTTTTCCTGACCACCTAGTCAATATTGCTTAAAACAGCTGTTCGTTCATTTACATTGTCTCAGGTCTTTCCTTGGATAGACTTATCCCTTCCTCATACTGTACTCTCTTTCTTTCTTTTTCCTTTCTCCTCATCCATCCCCTTCATGCCACAATTTATTTCCCTGTATTCTTTCAATTTTTCTAAGCCCCCAGTCTTCTCATTCTCTCTCTTTGTCCCTCCTCTGTATCGCTTCCTACCCCTCTCCCTTGGGGACTCCTATAGTATCTTTTTCTTTTCTTGCCCTGCTTTTCCCCCTCTTCCACTATGGCCTCCATACATCTGACCTAACTGCTACCAATATGATGGTCAATAAAACAATCCCTGATTGTTTCTCATTGTGTTTTTCTCTCCCACAGCATCTGTGTTCACTTTTAACCTAGTAATTGCTGTGCTGTGGGAGGAAATGTATTTCTCAATATCTGATCTGGGATGGGTGGACATGGCAACTGCCACATCATAGGGTCTATTTTATGCAGGACTTCCCCCAACTCTGGTCGATAGACTGAGGAGCTATTGTATTATCTCAGACATGACTTAGGGCCTGATACACCTCTCACTGAATGCAGTGGAATGGCTCTCATGAACTTGAGTGGACTTTGGATCAGTCCCTTCGCCTCCTGACAAAGGAAGCTGATCACTCTTCATACGGCGTAGCACTCTCTGTAGAGTGAGAAGATAGTCTAGCTTCTGATTAAGACAGGCAGTCAGGGGAGTGTAGATAGCGCCAATACACACAGAATGATTTTCATGTACAACAGCAAACTATTTTCATAGTTTCTTTACATAGTTTAACTCCACCATCAACACTGTGGTGTAGTATTGGGATCAAAATAAAAAGTTCCCTTTATCCCTACCCAAAACCCACCTCCCATTTTATAATATTTACTTACTGTCCAATGAACTTCAATTGAGGAAGAAGAAAGGATAGTGGGGTTGTGAAGATGCAGAACCACATCCCCGAGCTCTCTCTGGACCTGTTTGTGATCCACACCCTGGCTTGTAGGTGGAACATCTGGAACAATGTAAGAACCCATTCTTATACATGAATTTGTCAGTCAAGTTATGTACTTGGAAGACTAAATCGACTTATTCACAGTACCCACTAGAAGAGCCCAAATGTGCAGGAAACAGAACTATGTGAAGCATTTTCACAGCAAACTGGCCAAAAACAATCAGCCTTTTCAGTGGAAGCAATGTGGGGAGAGGAGAGAAATGGGCGGGTGGGTGGGAAGCAAGGAGTAAAAAGAAAGAACAAGGTCATGGATAACTATGGTAAATTACAGCAGTAGCATCACCTCTCATCATGCAACTATCTCTTTCCTGCAGGGAGGGGGAATCTCCAAAGCACACTCCAAACACCACAGAAACCAGGAAACAATCAAGGAGGGGCAGAAGAGCAGGTGTGTCTAAAAATAAATTCAGTAACACTCTAGCAAGTGTTATTGTTGGGTTTTAATGACCTATTAACTGCAGTACAGTAATTAAATGAGGGGAAATGAACCACACAGATGCCAGGTCTTTCAAATACAGGAGACTTCAGTGAGCGCAGTTGCCCTCTGTCTCCCTTGATATTTGCAAATCCAATACTGGTCTCTTATTGTTGAAAGAATTGTTCAGACATATGAAAAGAGGAATTCCATTTGATGTGTTCTATCATTTGAGCTGGTACAATGGGGTAAGGATGTTTTCTATGTACAGCTCTCAAAAAGCATCTTGGGCTGAAAAGAAACGACTCTCCCCATATATATACACATTTATAGTGAACTCATCATCATGATATCTGAAGTGTATGTGTAGCATGGATAGCAGAGTACAGTATTTTTATATTCATTTAATAATTCCCCCTTTTTCCACCTCATTATATACAAAAACTACGTTGGCAACAGAGATAAAAATCTCAGGCTCGGAAATTCACATGAAATGAAAAGTGCTGATTTTTTTTAAACAATCACAGATATTTGTGAACATGTTACATTCACTTCACTCCATGATGCTACTCTCTCAGTCTAATATTTCCTAGTGTTTAGGCAAGGTTTTGAAATCTACCAGCATTCTTCATTCTGAAACATTCAGTAATATTCTTAGCAATTTCAACACCTGCCTGTTCACAACAGGGCTGGCTCCAGGCACCAGCCCAGCAAGCAGCTGCTTGGGGCGGCCAACCGTGAGAGGCGGCACGTCCGGGTCTTCAGCGGCAGGTCCTTCACTCCCTCTCAGAGCAAAGGACCAGCTGCCGAATTGCTGCCGAAGACTGAAGCGGCGGTGGTAGAGCTGCAGATTGCAATCACGTTTTTTTTTCTTTTTGCTGCTTCGGGCGGCAAAAACCCTGGAGCTGGCCCTGGTTCACAAGAATGGCCAGAGAGGGAACACAGAGGAAAGGTGTATGTGCATATTCATGCCTGCAACAAAGCCATCTCCATGAGTTTGTTGCAGGTGGGTAGTCCATCTGAGGAGTGAAAGCACTAGGATGTCCATCTCCCTATAGAAAATGCTTATATAAAATATGAAGGGGACACATGAAAAAGTGCAACTTTTGAGGGGATGGTTACATTTCCAGCCCATTACCCAGTGTATCTTTAAATAAATCACTGACCATCAAATTAACAAATTATCTATCTATATATGTATGAAGTTATTGGCATGTGAACAAATTCTTTATCCAGCAACACAGTCCACATTTGAGACTGTAAGAGTTATGCCACCTGGCAATTTGTCATACAGCTTCTCCAACATATTCACAAGAGTGTGGGATTATTTCAAAACTAAATCAGCGTGTGGCCTTTGTGCAACCAGTGGGTGACAAATCTGTCTGTTTAGCCATGAAGACTGATTAAAATAAATACACCATTGAGCAGCTACTGTATCCACATGTAAAACATTCTGCCAAATGGTCCACAAATCCACGCATCTTTTCCTCCTTCTGATACTGTCTTTGAGAGTAACTTCTGCAACTTGGATTTGTGTAATCTCTGACCATCCTTTTGCCTGGAGCTTAAAGGGAGAGTCACCTTAATAAGTAGCAGCTTAAACAGAAGATGGCACAATGGATGAGTCACCATAAATATAATAAACGGTTAACAAACCTTGTCATTCATACCTCTGAACTACTCAGTACAGCTTATCTACTCTATGGCTTTCTCGTTTTGACTTTCAGCTTTCCAGAGCAAAGACTGTCAATATTCTGTATCTGAACAGATCCCAGCACATTGTTTACAAGATTTTACTAATACTAAAACAGCAATGGCCGAGTGAGTGGGGGAGAAGGGGATTGCCACATTTGAACTGTATTTAGCCCAAAATCTCTAAAACAATCAGCCTCTATGACCAGAAGTCAATTTTGACCTATTTTGGCTTGAAGGGAATTCCTGTGAGACTGAGGTGATACTGGGAGGAAGAGGGAAATGCTTTCAAGAACTAACCTCTTGTATAACATTTCCCACTACTGAGGATATATGACCTGAGATTGTTAATTTGGCACACAAGCTTAATGCCATTTTGATCTCCTCAGTTCTACTAGAAATCCAAATAGCCATGAAAGCAAAAAACATCCACTTCCATCTTCAGTTTGTTCATCTTCTAAGAAGTACACTAGGCCACAGTGATATATGCATTTGGGAGTTTCAGGCTTGATATAACAACTCAGATTTAGGATTGAAGCCACAAATCCTGAAAAACTTCAACTGGTATAGAATACAGCAGCCTGTCTGCATAGCAACACAGGTTGCCATATCAACGAAACTCCAGTGAATTGCCCGTACATTGACTTCCCATAGAACACAGAAATCCCTTCAAGCTCTCGGTCTTGTTATTTACACCCATCCATAGGATTAGCCCTAGCTACCTGAGAGATCATCCCACCCTCTGTGACCATGGTCTCCCGTAATGGCTATGTTCTACTGGAACAATGAAACTGTCAACCAGTGGAGGAGCTTGTGGGTACAGAGGATGGAACTTTCGCAGGAGCTTGAGCCAAATTGTGTAATTAATTCTCACAAGAGAATGACCAAAACCCAATCTATCTTAATTAAATGTAAAACTCGTTTCTTTGATTTGCTTTCCCTCGAGAACTTCTTCACACAGGGTATGTCTACACTGCAATCAGAGGTGTGACTGCAGCACATGTAGCAGCTTCGATCTAGCTGCTCAAATAACAATAGAAGCAAACTCGTGGCAGTATTGTCAGTAGCTTGGGCTGTATAAAACTTACTGGGACCCGGGATGTGCACTCCAGCAGCTAGCTCATGCTGCTGCAGCTTAACAGCTATTATCTGAGCTAGCTATATCAAAGCTAGCTCAGGTACGTCTTTGCATGCTGCAGTCACACCTCTAAATTCAGTGTAGATATACTCACAGACAACAACGCATCGCACATACTAAACTAATTCTCCTGTAGACTGGTTAGGAAGAAATTGAGAGTTTATCATTGTTACTTCTCTTCTGAAATACTTACTCCTGGGGGGGGGGGGGATTCTGCGCCGATGCAGGGGTGAAGAATTTATATGGCCCGCATTTTTCTGTGCCCTCCGCACAGAAAAATGCAAAAAAAATCTGCCAGGAGACATGCAACTCATCCCTGGCAGCCCAGGCAGTGTGTCTGTTCCAGTGTGCATGGAGCAGTCTCTGAGACGGGGAAGGGGGCTGGACGTGAGTGCCTGCGTGCTCATCATGGGGGTGGGGGAGAGAGAAGAGCTGAGTATGTGTGCGCCAACAAAAGAGAGAGACTCTCCCCCCCCCCCCCGCTACTGTAGCTCACTAGGGTGTAAGGATAGGGCTTTTTATTATGTACGAGGCAAGCTAGATGCACACATTTTTACTCCTGGGGAGATTCTGCAGGACTGCATGCCTGCAGAAAGCGGTCCCCCTGCACATTTCCTGCTTTTCCCTGCAGAAAACAGCAGGGAAGCAAAGGGAAGCCGGGCCGGGAGGGTTTGGGGGGCGGCGACCATGTGTGCAGTTTTTTGGGGGGGATTGCTCCCCAAACAGAGGTGAGGCATGGGGGAGGCACACAGGGTTAGCAGGGATGGCAACTTGTATGGGCCCGTTTTGCCCGGGCTCCAGCAAATTCAGGGCCCCCTCCTCCACCCCGTCGTACACCCCAACCCCCTGCCCCAGCCCAGAGCCCACACCCCACACCCCCTCCTACACCCAGCACCCCAAACCCCCTCCTGCACCAGCCCAGAGTTCACAGCCAGTACCCAAACTCCCTCCCAGAGCCCACACCCCTCCCTCACCCAAACTCTCTCCAAGAGCCTGCACCGCAAACCCTTTCCTGCACCCAACCCCCCATCCAGAGCCCACACCCAGCATCCAAACTCTGTCCTAGAGCCTTTACCCCAAGCCCCCTCCTACACCCAAGCTCCCTCCCAGAGCCTTAGGAAGGCGTGGGGGTGGGGTGGGGGTGGCAGCACTTTGATCCATTCTTGGCACCACCAAAAATTATACAAATCTGTCACCCCTGGGGGTTATGTACCACAGCCTCCCCCCCACCCTCATTTCTGCAAGCGGTGAGTTCCCGGGGTAGGGCTGGGTAAGTGGGGGTGGGGAAAATGAGGGAGGGGGTAAGGGAGTGGGGGAAGAGGCAGTGGGGAAGGGAGGGGGTGGAATAGGGCAGGGGGAGGGGAATGTGGAAGCAAGGGGAGGGGGATGGATAAGAAAAGGGGAGAGGGGAATCACGGGGAGAAGCGGGAGCCTGGTATGCAGCATCCCCCCAGCAGCAGCTGGGGCTCCCCCATTCAGTAGGCTCATTGAACCCTCATTGAACCCTACCCCCCTACACCTGTACTCCTCTGACAAGCCCCCACACCCAGAACTCCACCCCATCAAGCTCCACTCCCCCAGCACCCAGACCCCTCCACTGAGCCCCCACATCCAGACATCCCCCTCCCCCGCCATGCCCCATCTCCCTACACCCAGATACTCCCCCTCACTGAGCCCAACCACTATCCTCTGGATCCCCTGCAGAGTCCCACCGCTCCTGCATCCGGACCCCCCTAACGAGTCCCTGTGCATCCAGATCTCCCACTGAGCTGCCAGCACCCGGATTGCCTCACACAGAAACCTCTCACCTCACACCTGGATCCCCCGACACTAAGCTCCCCCAGACTTGGATCCTGCTGGGCTGAGCCTGCCTACCCACACCTGGTGTGCCTGGCACAGAGGGGCAGGGCCCCGGGGCGTTTCTGGGGCAGGCCCAGCCCTTGCACTGTGTCAGCGTCAGGTGCAACCTCACCACCAAGTCTCTGTACTGGGGGAACAGGGGGCTCCAGGGTGATCTCCCAGCTCAATGCAGCCAGTGGCCTGTGCTCTCCACTGCCATGCTAGAGCCACATTTATTTAATGACAAATAAAATTTGCAGAATTGGAAATTATTGTGTGCATAATTTTTAATTTTTTGGCACAGAATTCCCTCAGGAGTAAATACTTGAAAGGCACTCAGATAATATGGTGATGAAGAGAGAGAATTTTGCTTTTAGCATAAATGTCATATTGTGTTAGATTTATGTATGTGCATTTTCTCAGGAGTGTTCTAACACATCTGATGGCAAATGGGTAATTTGCCTATCTGACAACTAGTGTTGTGAGTTTAGAGGTAGACTGGCCATCAAATTAATAACTCTCCCGTCTGCATTGGCTCACCTTCAGAAGTTTTTCACATCTGTGTTATTTTCTCAATCTTTAGTTCTCATGACTCCAATAAAGTTATTGGATTGGAAACACATGAATGCACAGTTCTGACTGCACAGTGCCTAAGTGCTGTGGCACAACTTCATTTGTTTTCTATATTAATCTAAATTTATTACAATTTATTATAATTATATTACTGGGCTCATGACTTCTATCTGCCCGAGGAATAGTGATTGTATTTCAGTTGATTCCTTTCTCATATTTATGCAATGTTATTGTAGTAGTGTGGGGACACTAATTCCATCTGCTTCACTGTAGGGGTTGTGGCGTTACTGAAGTCTCTCTTCCCCCATTGGACTTACCTTTAATAGTAAGCATTTTGCTGAGGATTACGCTTTACTTATGAAGTGGTATCCTGAATCCTACAAATTTTTAATTTCTCTGCTTCCCCAATACAACAAACAGCACATAATACTACATGCTCTCTCTCACTGAATCATAACCACAGCTTGATTCTCTGCTTAAATTGATAATATTTAAGCACAACTATGTCATTTCCACAGAATTTGGGGGGGGTTGTGTGAAAACTTCACAAAGCCAAAGGACTAATAGTGCTGCTAAGATGGGTCACTCAATTAGGTGTAACTATATTTGGATAAAAACGATTAGGGTTCTCTTATGACAATGTGATAAGCTTTTCAAGTAGCTTTTAAATAAAATGCAGCTTCTGAGCAATGTAAGTTTACCATCTAGTATATACAGTGACTTTTAGACATCATTTTAAAGTTAGGATAAATATGATCACCACATCTAACACTGTTCTGTAATATATCATTACAGACATTGTGGGGCCTAAATGCTTCAGTAAATAGGTTTACCTTGAGTTTTCACTGGGTCAGATATCTGGCTAGGATCACTAAGTCCATATGCATTAGCTGCCCTCACAAGGAAGAGGTAAATTGCATTAGGTTTCAGCCCTTTAACTGCAAAACTTTCAGTTTTCACATTTTCTGCTACAGTTTGCCAACTGCTACCAGATGCATGGCTAAAGATAAAACACACAGAACAGCAGGTTAGAGTATGCTAATTGAACCATATATAAACTGTAAGTACAACCAGATCACATGAGAATCGTAATACCTGAAGGCCTCTATTATATAAGACGTTGGAGTTGCACCTGAATTCAAATTAGGTTGCCATGACAGTGTTACTGTATTTCTGCTGACATCTGTAACTTCAGGTTTTGAGGGTGCACTAGGAATCAAGTTTGGGTCAGTGGGTCTTGGTGGTTGCACTGGAACTCCAAATTCTAACAAAAAGGGAGAAATAGCTAAGTGTGGACAGAAAGTGGGTGGGGGTTCAATGATGTTCACATCTGCATTATCAATTTATTACAAAGTTAGATAACATTTGCATGTTAATTTTTGATGTTCATCAAGCAGAGAAAACCTGATTGATTTACCTTGGACCTCAACATAAGCACTCCAGGTAGCTTCGCCACTTGGAGTTGAGGCAATGCAGGTGTACCGACCAGTGTCACCCAGCTGAGTGGGGAGAGAGGAAAATAAATATTTGGAACAATCAGGCACTCAGTGGGCTGGAAAAGTAATTACAAAACTGTACATCACCCATGAATATGGATAAATACATTAGAATTTCCCTACCAGAAACTTCTCACTGCTAAGTGAGAATCTGTACATACTTATTCCATTCGATTTAAAAGGCACAGAAAAATACCAACACTTTTTAATGTATTAGTTCTCATTCTGTAATGAACTAAACCACCAGCCAAAAACTATATTTCTCATTCACTCCTTATGCTGCCAAACTCCCACTGAAATCCATGGGGAGAAATGAACTCAGAAAGCCCCACACAAGGGCCTATGCGCTACTTAAAACTCACACTTAAGTGGTGCTTAGGGATTTATGCAGAGCCTCAAGGAGTAAATTTCAACTTTAAAACAGGGCTTACGTAGTTCACAGGGCCATGTGCAGGTTGGGCTCTCTGAACTAGGGTAAATTTTACTCTGTGACAGACAGGACCGCCTAGAGAGGGGGGCAAGTGGGGCAATTTGCTCCGGGCCCTGCAGGGGCCCCGCGGGCCCTGGCTTGGCGGTGGTCCGGATCTTTGGTGGCATTTCAGCAGCGGGGAGCCCTTCAGTGGCTCTGGGTCTTAGGCAGCATTTTCGTGGCGGGGGGCCCTTCGGTGCTGCCGAAGACGCGGAGTGACTGAAGGGGCGCCTGCTGCCGAAATGCCGCCGAAGACCCAGACCACCGCCGGGTGAGTACAAGCGCTGCAGCTCCCCCACTTTGCCCCAGGCCCCCTGAACCCTCTGGGCGGCTCTGGTCACAGACCAAATACAAGGATCCCCATATACCATTATAATCCAAATCTAAACAGTGGATTATTTGTCCACTTGTGACTTAATCACAATTCAAAAGAGTTATGATCAAAGAAATGCAACTATACTCAAGTATCAGCACCAAAGGAAAAAACAAAAAAACACACACAATACTCAGAAATGAAAGGTCAGAGGTTCAAATTCTGCATTGGCACAGTGGTGTATCCTGTGACCGGGTAATCACAACATCATCAGGTAGCACAGTGTTGGCTGAGAAGTCTTACAAATGACCTAATTTTATTACGTTGATGTACCAAGGCACAAAGAGCCCGCAGGTAACCACAGATGTGCTAGAGCAGTACAATATTTTAACACATCATACAACTTGTCTGGAATGAACAGAAATATTGACCAGGTATCCTGCTCCAATTCCCCAAGAAAGTCACCCACACAGAGCTGCTTAACCACTTTAAATATATAATATAATATAATATAATATAATATAATATAATATAATCAAGATCTACCTTCCATATACTTTGTACCACATATGCATGTGTAATCTTGAACCAAAAAAGGCACAAGAACAGGTACTATATAGGGACAGGAAATGAAACCCTGGATTGTACCTGTAAAGCTGGAAGAAAAAGTTTTCATCTTTTAACACTGTAACTATGAATGTATATGGTGTAAGGGCATTAACATCATTGCTTTTTTTTTTTTTTTTGCTGTATACACTACTTTACAACTGTGAAATCCTGAACTAAGGTGGCATATACATGTGTGGAGTTTTAGATTATTTTCACATATTACAGAGCTGAAGCTTATGCTCCTTCACAAACGGTGTAAAGATTCATTGTCATTTCAAGCTACCTTGGCGTATCGGATCTGTAAAGCTCCTGTCTCCAGCTGCTTGATGCGAGAGTCCTGGGTAGAGATGAGGACCCCATCCTTTCTCCAGAGGATTGTGGGCACTAGAATGCCTGTGGCCACACAGCTGAGTACTAACGTACCATCCACAGCTACAGTCTGATTCACAGGACCCTGTCGAATGACTGGGGGAGGCCGGTCTGCAATCACTGCCAGAAGAAACAACAGGAAATAGATTTTTGCAACTGAAAGCAATTTTCTAATCAACTAAGCAACAGCAGTTGCTTGAGGCTTTGAAACAAACTGAATATAATTAAACAAGTAATTAAAGTATGAGACATGCATTATTTTGGGTATATTAATATGATGCACGGCTACAGAATATTAACATGATATACAATACACTATTTTCAGAGGTGAAGGAGTGTTAGAGGTTTTGAGTTGGCATCTTCTAGGCACACTGAGTTCCATAGTCTTTAGATGTGATAATGAAACAAGCAAGGATTTCTCAGTTTCTTTAAATAGGCACACTCTTCACTTTATATATACACCTTACCATGTGATGGGTCGGTATAATTAGGGATTTAGAATTTGAACATTCATTTACAGATAACTAAGAGGGCGGATGAGAAGGGAATAATTCAGCAAATATGCAGACACACTTTTTCCTAGAATGAAGCTGACCAATGGTAGGGTGGAATAAGTACAAAGCTAATGTCTGGGAAAATATCAGCTTTTTCAATTAAAAAAAATGTTTTGCAAGCATTTCCTTATACTCAGTTCTGTGAAAATTTATCTGACAGTACTGATTTGAAATCATAGTAAGAATCTTTTACAGTATTTCTAATAATTTTATTGTATCTTACACTCAACATAAATTAACTATCTGTGATGAGTCATTTAAACACTGAATTTACATAATGGCACAAAGTACTTTTAAGTACTCATGCAAACAAGAAACTATTGTGTGCACCAGGAGATTAGCAATTTTCCCAGAAGTAAAAGTTATAGTACTGTACTTCAGTAGCTTCTCCTCCTAGCTCATAATATCCTGAGATGTGCTGGCACTATAAAATAACTGCAGCTTAAAACAATATCCATTCAACAGCCTAACGGGAGCTGATGTGACTTGAAACCTGGTTTGTTAGCATGAAAAATAAAACTGAAGTCCCAATAATTTGTGATCATTAAACATCTCATGACACTTTTCACAACCGAAGTGTGATAACAGTGATGTTTTGGCCAAATTCCAAGTCAGGTAATTACATTTGCATACCTAAATGCCACCCTGCATTTTCAATTGCATGATTTATACTTTACTTCCTGTCCTACTCTGTTCTGATGTGTTGCAGTACACAGTTAAATCTCTCACTCCAGTGATGGCTGAAATGATCCCCAGTGTAGTTGGAAGTTCAGTTTGTTAGGTGTGTAAAGTGTTTTGAGGACCTTATGGAGAAAAGATGCTACATAAATGTAGGCTATTATATTTGGTTTGGCGGTAATTTTCTGTATAATGTATATATCTATAGGCTTTATATTTAGGTGTTACCTTACTTGCTATTTAATTTTAAATTCATTATAAAATTGGCTTTTGCATAGTTAACAGCTGTGGCAATATCCTGACATGACACCATGAATGAAAAATACTTTAAAAACCTCTATATCACAGATAATATCAATATGGCTCTATTAATTTCAGCTATTGTCCAATCAGGATTTTCTAATGATATATTTTTTCATATAGCCATTCAGTCAGTTTGTTAGTTGACCCAGACACTATGGGTAAAATCTTAGCCCATCTGATGTCAGTGGCAAAACTTCCGCTGACTTCAGGTGGGCCAGGATTTCATCTTATCTGTCCTGTCACTCAGGATATATCCAAATAGCAGCTGGGAGAACGTTTCCCTAAGTGGGTATACAGACAAGCTCTAGCTCTGTTTGAGCTATCACACTAACAATAGCCGTGTGGACGCAGCAGCATGCGGAGCAGCTCAGGCTAGCCACTTAAATACAATCCCTCCACGAGCCCCTAGGTAACCAGCACAAGCAACCTGCCAATGTTGAAGTCATGCTCTTCTACTGCTGAAGTTGTGGTTTTAAATAAAATTGGTCATTGTAAAATAAAAGTATCTTCACTTTACCATCAGTAACTTCCAAGTACGCTTTTGTCGTGATACTTCCTGCAACGTTTAAAGTCTGACAGATATAGTACCCAACGTCAGACCTCTGGACGCTTGTGATTGTGAGGTCACCAGTCTGGGAGACTGAAAAGCGGCTGGATGACTGTGGCGGCTGGTATGAGAAAAGCAGATTCTAAGGAGAGAAAGAAATGGGTTAGATAGATTATAACACATCTGCAATGTTCATCTTAATATTCCTAAACACGTGTGAGTTATAATGTGCTATATATTCACATTAAACACAAAATATCTCTGTTATATATACACACCACTACCTCGATATAACACCACCTGATATAACACGAATTCAGATATAATGTGGTAAAACAGTGCTCTGGGGGAGCGGGGCTGTGCACTCCAGTGGAACAAATCAAGTTCAATATAACACAGTTTCACCTATAACGCGGTAAGATTTTTTGGTTCCTAAGGACAGCATTATATCGAGGTAGAGGTGTATATATAAAGCATTTAATTATTGTATACTAATTATGGGCCCGTTTTTTAAAAAGGTATGGAAAGGTGCCATAACTGTGCAAACAATTGTGGTTTTTCTGCACACTGTATAAGTAATGTCCATGCAAATGTTCACACAATCATCTTTCAAAATCAAGGTTGCAGCATTTCTTGTAGTGAAATAGATTTTATTTAAAACATTTATAAAAAGATGCCAGTTTACTTATTTGTGTTTAAACTTTGGACTGCTAAAGAATAGAGACAGAAAGTGACATGAATGATTTATAGGTTTCTTTTTAAACTGATGTTTAGTCTCACTAATCATAGTTTCTGTTCTATAACCAGTACTACATTGTATAATAAAGTCCTACGCAAGTTTCCCTTTACATAGTTTTGGTTTGAAGTTAGATACTATGGTGCCAACAGTAGTCATGACAGTCAGAGCTGAAACCAAAATAACACACATGCGTTACATCAAATACTGGTTTCAGATTTTTATTTATGGTTTAGCATTTTGAAGGGAAAATATCTGAAGTTCTCTATACTTTATGGACACTATTTTTATTGCTGTCTCTTGTCTGACTACATTTTGCTTTTCCTAAGAATGCCCAAACAAAGAGGATGCATCCGACGAAGTGGGTATTCACCGATGAAAGCTCATGCTCCAAAACATCTGTTAGTCTATAAGGTGCCACAGGACTCTTTGCTGCTTTTAAAGAGGATAGAGAATCTTCAGTTACAATATAAGTACAGAAACTTGCCAATAATCTTGTCTCTCTCCATTTCCAGCTACATACTGTTAGCCACTTAGTAAAGACAAAAAGGGCCCAGTGAAACCAAGATGTTTTGCATTAAAACAAACATCCCTACTAAACACGTCCCCCCACCAAAACAAATAAATAAAAATGTACATAATGTAGCAGCCTAACTATATCATGAACTAACACTAGAGATAACCAGCTCAATTTTTGTCTAGTCAGATCATTTATTTTATTTAGACAGATGTTTAACAAATAGAAAAAAAGGAGCCAATCCCAAGCTCTGTTTGACTATTGTTTAGAAAAGGTTAACTACCCACCAAGCTCAATAGCAAGCAATCAGTACTCTCAGTAACAGAAAAATGAGAACTTCCCTATCTTCACTGAAAATGATCCCTTATGCAACTTGTCCCCTTCAAAAGTTCCTCCCTAAAAGTGATATGTTACAGTGTTAAACAACAACAACAACTAGATTTTATATTGTGCTTTTCTTCATCTCAAAGGATTTTACAGAGTAGGTCAGTATCTTTACTCCCCATTTTACAGACAGGGAAACTGAAGCACAGGGAGGGGAAGCAACTTGCAGTACTGTACACATCTGAGTTAGCCACATAAACACCGCAGATTATTTTTCTGGGTGAGCGCAAGCCACAAAGCCCAGATCTAATTTTTTTTTCCAAAATGTGCTAGTGTTTGGACATGATGTTGTAGTTCAGCCAATTACAGTGCTAGGCCAGGATCCAAACTCTTGGGACTTTTGGATGCAGGATTTTGGTTTTGTCCCATCTCTAATTATTATATAGATATTACATCCATTTTTCTCAAAAATATTTAATGAAAATTGTGCATCTAACAGCACACTAAGAATGTACTCATCCTTTCCAGCTTGTTACTATACTGACCTTTACATTTTAGGAAAAAGACAAGCCCAGTAATCAGAACACAGTTTTCCTTTCCATTTAGTACACAAAATACAATATTTTTAAACTCACATGATGTATCACAATAATAATGCAGATGGGGTCCAGCATTTGCAGGCTTAGCAGTTATCTTCAGTGGGTAAATAACTGCAGGAACTGCCATCCTCTATTTGGCACTATTGCTTAAAGAAACTGGCATGAAACAAGAAGAGAAAGTTGGCTTTACCTGACTTCCCTCCCTCCGCCAAAAGATGGCTGGTTGAGGGTTTCCAGTTGCTTCGCACTGGAAAGTCACTGTCCGTCCCAATGCAGCCACCTGGTCACGAGGTTTCACAACAAAATGAGGAGGTTCTGTAGGAAATAAAAATACACTAAAATCTGCAGTCCAAAGTTCACCCCACTGAAAGCCAAATGGCAACTTGCCAGGTGCCTGAGCACCACATTGTATTTGTTTTAAAGGTAGTGTGTTATAAACAACCTTTAATATGGAGCTGCGGCACAAAGACTGCAGCTCCCAACATTCAGTGCTTCATCTTGACCCAAGATTGTTGGTTCTTGTGCTGCTCTTCCCTATTAAGATCCTGATTGCGCATTCCTTATTCAAGTTTGTGAACTTTTAGCCAAGCGAGATTTAAGTCCCATTGACTTCAATAAGTTGAGTTGCACTAATAAGCATTCACCAGCGTGATCACAGGGGTCACAATCAGGTCTTAAAAGAAGAGGGGGCCACAGATCACAACGGAGAAATCTCTGGGCTGCATCTGGCTCACAGGCCACACTTTGTTCACTTCTGTACTAAATGCTATGGAGTAATTGCACATTCAAGTTTACATACACAAAAGTCACCCACTTTGATTTAGGAAAGCTCAGGAGAAATAAACGACTTTTAGTTGCTTTTATAAGAACGATCT
Organism: Mauremys mutica; assembly: GCF_020497125.1. Lineage (NCBI taxonomy): Eukaryota > Metazoa > Chordata > Testudines > Geoemydidae > Mauremys > Mauremys mutica. The sequence continues at coordinate 184,891,061 of NC_059072.1, read as the reverse complement.
GATGAAGTCAGGGTCTCAAAAATTTTCCATTTAACTGAAAAGCCCCAGAAATGCTACTGTGCAAATGATAACCATTTAAAATCTTCAATCCAATTAGTAAAAAGGAATGAATTTAAAGTAACAGTGGGGCTGAATTCCTCCTTCATTTACAGAGGCAAGGGCATGTTCAAATAAAATATATATGTAAATGAAGGCAAATTTGAAACATCTGCTCATCCTAACATTATAAATCCTGCCAGCATTGTCCAAACTGTTTGATTTACATCGACTTAAATGACCATTTCATCTAGCAGTAAACAGAATGTCAAAAATTATGTCAGCTACATTAAAAATAAGTTAGAGCACTTGACAGCATTAGATACACTGATGGGGCTAGCCCAGAAAAAATAGAACATAAAGTCTGTTAGGTGGTATCTTCTTACAGTTGGAAAAATTTGCATTAAATGAAAAGTCCTTTTACTTACTGTTTACATTTTTCAAATTCATTTCTTATCAGCTGTCCAAAGTATTAATTATTCTCCCCTCTTGTCTGAGTTCAGAGTGAAGTGAATACTTTGAATCAGTCATTTTAACAATTTTATGTTCTTTTCTTTTTTTGAGGGTTTTTCCTTCACTTTAAACACCTTAAATTACTCATGTCACTTAGGTGGTGCAGCTTAAAATATATTCTATGACTCAAACAACTGTGACCTATCTAGGTGAAACCCCTGGATACCAAACGTCCCTTCTGCCAGGGCCGCCCAGAGGATTCTGGGGGGCTGGGGTCTTCGGCGGCGGGGGGCCCCCGCTTCGGCGGTAGTTCGTCAGCAGGGGGCTCCTTCCGTTCCGGGACCCGCCACCAAAGTGCCCCAAAGACCCGCGGCAGGGGCCCCCCGCCGCCGAAGTGCAGCCGGGTCTTCGGCAGTAATTCGGCGGCAGGGGGCCCCCGCCGCGGGTCTTCGGGGCACTTCGGCGGCAGGTCCCGGAACAGAAGGGCCCCCCGCCGCCGAATTACCACCGAAGACCTGGCTGCATTTCGGCAGCGGGTCCCACTTCGGCGGTAATTCGCCGGCGGGGGGTCCTTCCGCCCCGGAGCGGAAGGACCCCCCGCCGGCGAAGACCGGGAGTGGAAGAAGCTCCGGGGGCCCGGGCCCCGCAAGAGTTTTCTGGGCCCCCCAGAGTGAGTGAAGGACCCCACTCCAGGGCCCCCGAAAAACTCTCGTGGGGGCCCCGGCGGGACCCGGGGCCTGGGGCAAATTGCCCCTCTTGCCCCCCCCCGGGCGGCCCTGCCTTCTGCACAGTTTGTTTTCTTTGTTAATCCACGTCAATATTTTCAGTTATCCATTTATCTATTCTATGACTATGCTCCCTATTTAGATCAGAATAAAATACACCAAATGTTCCTTTTCAGAATTTATAAGCAAAATGTTGGGGTGATTTATACCTGGACACAAATGTTGACATTTCGTTGAATGACTTAACTAAGAAACTATGCAAAGTAAAGTCCCACATAGATGTTCCAGTAATAGAAATAATAATAGACCCATTGTGATCACCATACCTTTAAAACAGAAAACCTGGATACATTTAATATCATGAAGGGCAGGGGGTGGGGGTGGTACTGGACGATTTCTGACATCTACAGAAGGGATTTAATTTAGTATTGCAAGCAGATTGGTAAACTGAGTGGTGTTTGCCACTGGGCTGTGGGGAAAGATTAGGAAACTAGGATTAGGGGTGCTTGTTTATAATTTTTCAGTCTCCCTATACTGCCTTTGCACTGACCCTCTTTACTTTAAAGGTATATTTAGGGCCTCACTGCCTCTTTAATGGCTGTTGGGATAATGCCACACAGAGTAGAGCCCAGGGTTTCTAAATTATATTCTGCTGCACTAGGATACATAGCACCTGCTGTCACTGTGTTTGAGAGCTTACATAATTATGAAGGAAGGACAACAATAGTGCCCAGCAGAGAGGCAGTGGGGTCCTTGTATTTCAACTTATGAGGAGGGTTGCTCAGGGAGTACTGTGCAGATGAAGGGAAGAGAAGGGAAAAGTCAATTGGTCAGTCATTTAGAGTGTGATTTAGAAAAGCACACGGGGTGTTGTTCCAATTCTACTCCCATTAAAGTAAATAGTAAAACTCCTAATGCCTTCAATGGTAACAGAGTTGGAGTGCAGCTGAGTGCTTTTGGAAATCCCACTCGCAGTGGTCACTGCACCAGAAAAAAAAATTAAAACACTTTACAAAATATTAATTTAAGTTTGCTTTCTTAACTAGGGTCAAATGTACACGTGCAGCTTGTCATGAATATTTATCTACATAGGACGCTGCAGCTGTTAGCTACTAAGGAAAAATAACTTCTACTGTCCTTGGAATCTTTAAAATAAATTGAATTGATTATACAGGAAAACGTTAAGTATGACTTGTGTGGTAACAGGGGGGAAATGAAATCAGGAATCAGCTTGTACATTATTTAAAAACAGACAAAAGTTAGCAACCCATTACCTTTGCTCTTTGCCAAAAAGTTACCCATACTTCATGCAGAATCTATTCTGTGCAGTCTGTCTTGTCAATAATAAGTGAAACATGGAAGTTGATTGGTTGAAGGACATGGAAGGGTATGGATGGAAAGGGGAAGAGAAGTTCCAGTCACAGTGATACGGTGATTAGAAGATGGCCAATAAAATTTCAACTTACCAGACACAACTAAAAACAAAACAAAACAGAAAGAAAACATGGAATAAATAAAATTAAACAAACAAAACTAAACAAAAAGTAAAACAAAAGAAAAGTAACAGGATCCTTTGTAAGGACCTTAGAAAGCACAAATATATTCTGATATATTAAAAATATGCAAAAAACCATCTCAGAAATATGTTATCCCATTGATTTTTAAGCAGGATTCCCCATCAACTTTTTAAGGGGAGGCTGCCTGGTAAAATGGATAGGAAACTAAACTAAACTATGAATCAGGAGACATAGGTTCTACTCTGAGCTCTGCCACTAAACTGCTGCACGGCCTTGAATAGGTTGGTTCGATTCTCAATTTCCCTATCTGCAAAAACGCAAATCCAGATACTTACCCTTCTTTATACAGCACATTGAGATCTACAGCTGGGAAAGGCTTTTTTAAACCTAATGTCTATTAATAGGGAGTTTTGCTTAAAAATCAGTGGCATGGTTTGTCCCAATTTGCAGCTTAGATATAATGACTGCATGCATCAGAATCATAATTCTCAGTCTAAAATTCTGCAAGTGAACTAAATGGCACATAATTTGATAATCAAAACAGATACAACAAAGCCCACTTGTTACTCTTTTTCCTTCATTTTATCAACATATTCAAAGCACAGAGTTAATGTAAAGTAATATAGATTGTGAAAAACATACATGCATCTTTTGTTCATATTTGAAAATTATCATAATCCTAGAAATTGTATAGTCTCTGGCTGGTTAGTTTTACTTATTAAAGAGTAAGCATGTTATGAGGAACTCCAATACCAAGTCATTGATTTGCTGATGTATTTTAAAAGAAAAAAATGGGCATTTCCAAAGCCCACAAAAACAACAAAACAACAACAAAAGACTCAAATCAAATAATGTCATTGTTATAAAATGAATAATTACATTATCTTCAATACATGTCAATACATTTTTAATACATATCCTTTTTAAAAAATATTAAATATATATCATCACAAATCACATTTCCTTCAACACCCTCATCTGGTTTTACCCTTTTATATAGAGAGTAAAAAGAACTGTTAAGCATGAGTACACTTTCATAATGAGCTAGTAAACACCTGCAATATGCTATCCTCCGATGAAACATACTGAAGAAACTAATAATATTCAGCCTGTCAAAATTCATTAGGCATGGCAAACATGGGCTTACTGTTCAAATAAGTGGAACATATTGTGGGTTGCAGGTGTGCTACGAAAAATAAGTAGACATAAGATGCCATATTCAAACAGTATCTCTTTTGGATCAGGGTATAGCCAGGAAGCTGTAACTGGATATAACAAAACTGGATGAAATACAGCATACATTGCAAATAAGTAGGAATATTCATTTTAGGAGGGGGTGTAGAGGTGTGTGAAGTGAAGTTTTCAAGTTTTTATTTTCAATTTTGCAAAAGTAATCTGAATTGTCGTTTTCATGTTAATATTTGGGTTCACTACTTCTTTAAAGGAAAACAACATAATCCTGTTCACATTATACAGGCAAATAAATGGTTCGCCTGCTTATACCAGGAGGAAAACAAGAGACACTAGATGTGATTTAATTAGGTTGCAACTTTATTAACAACTGTAAGAGAGTAAGCACCCAGCAGATAAAAGTGTACAATGCAGGTAATTCCATGATCATTTCAATATATACCCAGGGGGCTTCAGTCAACCCTCCTCCTTTCCCATCCTGCTGCCAGGATATTACAACTCCCCCCCTCAAATTACAGCTAAGGTGGGCTGAAATAAGGGGGGTGAGAGAGTGGCTCGCTGCTATACCAATCACATAAGAGCACCAACCTCCTCCCCCCATTTCCACTCCTTTAAAAAATAACTCCTTTAAATCCTCTACAGTCCGTGCATCTGATCACTGTATCCCTTTCCTATGGAGTACTTGCACTGATTATCTTCCCCATATATTGAGTTGCAACATCATAGCCTAACTCCCCTTCCATGTTTGCTTCCAACTAAACCACCTCTGATACTGCTGTGGGGAAGGTGAAAAAACACCCACTTTTTTCACTCACTGCCAGATTGGCCTAAGCAAAAACTTCCTTCCCAGGCCCCATGAGAAAGGAATGACTAGTGCAGTGCCCACAGGGGATCCTGACCAAATCTGGTATTTCACCACTTCCATGGGTGGGAAGGTGGATGCTGTTCCACTTGGTCCAGGTAAAAGAGAGCTGTTCCTGCCTGGCATGTACTTATATCAACTCCCCTCTATTCCGGTCAGCTGGGTGGATGGGTCAGCATCCTCACGCTGACTTGCTCTGTGTCTGCTGCAAACTCACTCCGTGCCTCTGTATCCCTTAAAGAGGTACATACCTTCCTACCGCCCCGTTTCCCGGAAACCCAATAGATACAGCAAGCCAGACAATGCATCCCCCAACCCCCGCACCAGCTTCAGGTGTGGTGCGGTCATTATGGGAGAAGTGGCCAACTGATGGCCTATTGGGTTTGGGATGCAGTTCCACTCCTCAGCTCAAAAGCTGAATTTCAGGTTACTCTTTGGTTGTACTAGGATACACTACACAGCATCACCCTTTTTGAACAGAACAGCTCTCTGCCCAAAGCATGCAAAAATACAATCAGACACATTCTGGAATTTTCAGAGGATCTCCAGTAAAAAAAAAACAAAAAACCAACAACTTGCATCCCACATCAGAAGACCCCAATAAGAAAAATTAACAGTGTTCAAATTAATGTTCTTTAAATTCTTGCACTTTGGAATTCACTCCGAAGTACCACTTTTCTGTTTCTTTAGAAATACCAAAAAGGAGAAAAGGAAGAGGAGTTGGATTGGGACTAAAACCAAGCAGTGAGGTGTATAAGGTAAAGGCAGCATGGCCTGTCCCTTGCCAGGCCCAGTGCCTGCTCAGCCATCAAGCTCTCCACAGTAAAGTTCATCTGAAACCTCCAATAGATACACATCTGTCTTGGTTGGTCAATTACATTCCCACAAATCAAGTTAATTTATAAGTGCTGAAATTCCAACTTTTTTTTTTTAAAAAGAGGATTTTGTTATCGTATGTCAAATATAACTCCATTGAGCAAATGAAGTTTTTTGCCCACCTGTAAAAACACTGGGGATACTAATGTATGAAAATAAATCCCTCTAGAAACAGGGCATCATGTCAGCTACAGATTTGTGGTGAGGGCAAAGGGTGAGTTTCATATCAAAATGTAAGCAAGTCTGTTAAAGAGGCATCATGTGCTTAAAAAAAATTGGACTCCTGAGTTTTATTAGTCTTCTATTGATAGTTAAAGTTATTATAACTGAAGAGAAGTCAGAAAAGTCTCTTTATTATTACAGCTTTGCATTTGACAGCACTTTGCGTACAGCTTTTAGTGATTCGGTTTCCACTATGTCTGTGATGGTTTTTCTTATAGCAACAAGAGTAAGAAAACACTAGTTTTTAAATAGGAAAAATGCTACTGCAAAACCACAAAAACTGGCAAAGAGACTAAGGAAGAGGTGTAGTACCTGAATCTATTTTTAACATTTTTAAACTAACTCACTTTTAAGTAAACAACTGCCTTTTAAGCATTAGTTTTACATTGCAATAGAGTTGTGCATTTAAAAATTAAATACAAAGAGCAAAATTATTGCTGTTAAAATTGTTTTCTTATAGTGAGAAAAATGAACAAAAATAGTGAACAAAGTGATTTACTGATTAATGACAATCTTTTAATACTTTATTCATGCCAATCCTATCTGTCTCACTGGGACTACTGATGTCAATAAGTCTACTCACTAGAACAGGAGTTTGCTAGTTCTGGCCCCAATGCTAAATACAAGTACAGTTGTGGATGTCAGTGAAACAACTATTGTAGTCGACAGATGTATAGATGTGATCAAGAATAGCTTCAAACACACAGTATGCAATGTCTGCATTTCTAAATAGCTAATTTTCCCCACAGAAGTGTACGTAAACATGGATCTAATATTTCATTGTGTATAGTCTGATTTTTAAAATTATAGCACACAACATGGAGTTAGGTAATCTCGGTTACTGGTTTGACTTTCCTTCCCAATAAGGACGTGGACAAGTCACAATCTTCATGTGCCTCAGTTTCTCATTCGAGAAAATTGTAATAGTTATCTACCTCACAAAACAAAGGACTAAGGTGATAAGAAGCTTCATCCATTTACATTTATAAAGTGCTGTTGAGATTCTGTGCTGGAAGGCACTAAAGAAGTGCCATGTATTATCATATTACTTATTCATTAATTATCAATATAAGTATTACTGTTTGTAAATTAGTGACAGGTTCTCAGAAGGTACCTTGCTATTCAGCTGAGGCAAGTTGAATTTATTTGATCAGAGCTCTGGGTTTTTTTTAATATCTTTTTATATCTTTCAAATCAAATCTTTAAAATCCATTCTAAAGGACCATAGATACTTAAATCTTTATTTCTTCATCATCTTCTTGACACTTCTCTTCTATGGCACTATATATTATAGTATAAAAGATTCAAAACAATATAATTCTATACAATAGGAATCAAATAATGGTAATCTTCATTTATGTACTGCTTTTAAAAAACTTTAATGCAAGAAGTTTTAAATGAACTGGTATTTACTTGTAAATGCCTGTCAAAATTTCAGGTGACTGGTAATGTGGTTTCCAATTCTGTTGCAAGGGAAAAAATATTTTCATAATGTTGCCCAAACTTTATATATCCTCTGAAAATCAAATAAAGAACTACCTTTATGCCACATTAATCATCTTTCAAGTGAGAAACAAGAGAGGTTGGACAGGCCTACAGGGACAGAGACTAATGGGAGATGTGATGCTAGTGGCAGGTGTGTGTTTACATATGCTGGGGTGGAGCAGACAGGTAGTTTGGGAAGGAGAAGCAGATAGGTAGGGTGACAGGCAATGGAGCGGGCACAGAGCATTTAAGAGGCAGAGGGCCAGTCAGATAGAAGACAAGAAGTGGCCATAGTGGAGAAGCTGCAGAGCTAGCCAAGGAGAGCAAGTTCTCTGAAAAGCAAGTGTTGTAGTGCGATAGGTATGTTACAAACTCCCCCAATTCTTCCCAGTGCACTACACCGCTTGGTCCATGACTAGGGCTCCCATAGTAATCCAGATAACAACAACTACTGGAGTGGCTGGACTAAAGGATATAGAAAGGTCTGTGTGATGGGTTGTGAGTGCTTAATGAGTTGATTGAGCCTTGTCTGCTAATTCTTTTGGAAAATTCAGATGCCCTTCCACTAATTTTAGAGTAACTACTCATAAAAGGGCTTCAACCCCCACAGAAATATGTTCTAAACCTGACATCACTAAACAGACAAATATAATTACACACTTTTTATTTTTAACTAAAAAAATAATTAAATTATACAGGCTCCAGTATGTAAATAGCAGATTTTGCTTTTTACAAACTGATTGCCAATACTGCGTAGTTGTCTTGGTTGCATTTTTAAATACATGTATTGGTAAAAAAGGTAGTCTAAATCAATGTGCTGTATTCCTTTTCTCCAGCGGTTTCTTTTTGTATGTTGCTCTGATCTTATCAAGGCAATCTGAAACCCTTAGTATCCTCAAGATGCCTATTTCTCATGCAGTCATTTGTGTAAACAATCATTTTCTACAGAGCAATAAAAGACGACCAACATTTCCAGCTCTAAAAAATTTAAATACTGCCATTCATCTGTCTGCATGACACAACTAGGAAGAATATGAGAAAATAATACCAGGTACATTATAGAAGAATTAGGGTCTCTCTTTTCACCCTTGTTCTTTGGCCTCCATCTAGAAATGCTATTTTAGCTGCTACTTATTACTATGCAGATGCATACATAATTTGACATTTTTTCAAATATTCTGTTAGAAATTATTTTCATTTAAGGCCTGATTGGATACCCTTACTCTCAAAGAACAATAACTTGCACTATAAATAGTCCCATTAACTTCAATGAAGTGCCTTGTGTGGTAAGCTTCCCACAGACGGGGCAGGTAAACAAACCGTCCCGGCCCGCCAGGGGGCTTACCCTGGTGGGCTGCCTGCCAAAGTCTGCTGATCCCTGATCTAGAGCATAGTACAGTCTCCTGAGGGAAGTGGTGGAATCCCCAACAATTTCAACAATAATGCTTCAAATGCACAACAAGAAAAAGAAAGGAAGGGAAATACCAATGAAAAGTAGCTGTCAAGAGCCTTAACATATATCATTCAAGTTATAAATAAACCTCAACTAGTCTAATTCTCTTTCTAGATGGCATTTGAATAGGTCTCCAAAGTGGATTGGTTGGAATTCTCTGCTCCACCTGAAAATGCTACTCCCATACGGATTGTACTGTAATTGAGACATCTCAGGAAAGTAGCACGCTCTCATAGGAATGGGTGGTGTATTCAAAAGTTTGATGCTACCATTTGGGAAAGACAGGTACTGTACTGGTACAAATTCAGTGCTGAAAATTTAATTATGCCTAGAACTGGTTTGACAAATATGATGTGAAAGATGCATATGTGGTCAGATTATTAGGACATGTTATCAAAACTGCACGGTATGTCATCACCACATAGATTGTGGTAGTTTAATAGCATCACCTCTGAAGCCACAAGCAACAAGAGGTCAACTTAAATTGTAAAGATTCAAAGTCATAACTGTTTTCTGCATCTCATTGAGCTCTGCAATGTATGTGACAAACAATTCTGTGTTGGTGTTACTGCCAAGATGTCACTAGCCCTTTTAGTTGGCACAGGAAATTCAGACCAGCACAAGGCTGACATATCATTTAAATCTCCCTATTTTGTTTTCAATGGTAGTTACTGGCTGTTGAGCACTTTTGAAAATCTGGTCACTTCATTTAGATGCCTACTGGGGACTGAACCCTTTGGAAAATCTGGCCTCCAACTGAGGGTGCTGGGCACTAAAATCTGGCCCCATCCCCATTGTATGACTGTGTCTCATTTGTAAAATCAGCATTGTATTAATATCTGCCTTATATGGAGCTGTGAAACTTACTTTTAAATTATTTTTAGCTCCTCAGATGAAGAATGCTATTCGGGTGAAAAAAATACTGCAGTGAAGTGGCTTTTAGTGGGAGGAGGGCGAGTAAGAAACTTACTCAAACTATTTCTACATTGCAGACTTTACTGAAACCAACTATTAAATAATAAAGCTGATAATTTCTTTTTGCAGTAGCCACTGAATAAAAAGGTTTTAATTACAAAATAAAAAAAAAATTAAAGAGACCACCTGCCATGTGGTTTGAAAACTCGTCACTTCTCAGGTTAAAACATGCACAACTTTCAGTTTAAAATGTTTATAAATTCTGTAGCCATTGCCTGGGGGTGATATAAACCCCTTTGGAGAAACTCTGAACTATGGAGGATGTGTGTGTGTAAAGCTATTTGAGATGATTTAGTCCCTCAACCTGCTTTTCTCCCAAAGAAAAGACAAAAAATAGGCATCATAGAGATTTCTAGCAAAAAACATTTTATAAACCAGTGACAATTTAGGGAGCACAGATGGGACGAGAATCCCCATTACCAGATTTACACTGGTGTAACTCCATCCATTTCAAAACTGAAGCAATGCCATAAATTAAGCATTTTTTTTTAAAGTTTTGCACAGCTCAGAGCAGGAACTGTGCTTAGAAAGGACCTAGCTACTTTGGGTACTATTACAATTTAAGTAAATACTAATGCCTTAAAAAAAGCCAGTCAGAAACTGTAAATAAGCTACTTGAATAAGAGCATAAAAGACATGATGATAGCCTAATGCAGTTGGAACAACTCCTAGGAACCTTCTAATATGTTTTTGTTACTTTCTTTAAAGAGATAATGGAGTCTGAATTTTCCTGTCATCTGGTTATGGCACCACAGTTCTCTTCTTAGGAAAGATTATTTAAAACCCATAGAAAATGTTCTCTGTCTTTCAGAACAAAATTTGCTAGGGCTGCATTGCAAAAGCTAAAACTAAACTGTACAATTACAGATTAACAAATGGAAATCTTATGCTGACAATACATTAAAGCTATTTGGGAAGAGTGAGGGAAGACTCCATGATCAATGGCTACAGACACTCAGTAAAAAGAAAGGACAGTAAATCACTACCATGAAATAACTTTTGAACTGTACAAAATGTCATTTGTGATACCTGGTGAGGAATACTGTCAAGTGAAACAGATACAGTTTTAAAGAGATCTGAATTTTAAAAAATGGCATTGCTAGCAAGTAAAAATAAATAAATGGAGTTCACGTATGGCAGACCTACTGCAAAGTTGTTTTGGCTTTTAAACCCATATCTGGAACTTCTAATTACAGATAGTAAAATGTGACACAAATGTAAGAATCTGGAATTAACCAGCCTGGTTATGCCAGTATCAGCAACAAATTTTGGCTATTTTCCTGTTGGTTGCGGTAGAAAACAGCTGCTCAGGGAAGGAACCACATCTTTGGGAAGAGAAAACCCTTTGATTTAGTTACTACTGTTCTGTTTCCAGGATATCTAGATTTAGCCTGGTCAGAGCTTCTGCCCTGGATTTACTGAGCTGAATTTCAGAGAGTGGCAGCATTGAGTGCTAACACTGATGAACTTAATGTTTTCTCTTAATTCCTGCCAAAGGACCTTCTCTGTACTTAAACTACTGGTAGGCCGGAGGGAGGGGAAGAGACAAGGCCATAAAATACTTCCTGGAAAGGAGAATTCATGGAGACAACTCTGTGGAACCTCTTTATTTGCATAGTGACAGAAGCCCGGGCTTTCAACATGCTGTAGATCAGGGGCGGGCAAACTTTTTGGCCTGAGGGCCGCATCGGGTTTCGTAAATTGTATGGAGGGCCGGTTAGGGGAGGGGGTCATGGCCCAGCCCCCACCTCCTATCTACCACCCCACCCCCCGGCCAGGACTCCTGCCCCATCCAACTGCCCCATTCCCTGATGGTCCCTCTGGGACCCCTGCCCCATCCACACACACCTGCTCCCTGTCCCCTGACTGCCCCTGGGCCCCTGCCGCCCCATCCAACCCCTCCTCTCATTCCTGACGGCCCTCCCGGGACCCCTGCCCCATCCACACCCCTTCTCCCTGTCCCCGACTGCCCCCAGAACCCCTGCCCCTCACTGCCCCCTGCCACCCCACCCAACCCCCCTCCTTCCTGACTACCCCCCGGGACCCCTGCCCCATCCACCCACCCCTTCTCCCTGTCCCCGACTGCCCCCAGAACCCCTGCCCCTCACTGCCCCCTGCCACCCCATCCAACCCCCCTCCTTCCTGACTATCCCCCGGGACCCCTGCCCCCATTCAACCCCCTGTTCCCCCCAACCCCTATCCACACCCCCGCCCCCTGACCACCACCCCGGACTCTCCTGCCCTCTATCCAACCCACCCTGCTCCCTGCCTCCTTACCGTGCTGCCTGGAGCACCAGTGGCTGGCAGTGTTACAGCCGCGCCACCCGGCTGGAGCCGGGACATGCCACCACCGCCACCGCGCAGCTCAGAGCACTGGGTCAGGCCGGGCTCTGCAGCTGCACTGCCCAAGGAGCTCACAGCAGAGCCTTGTGCCGGCTCCGGCAGTGGAGCGAGCGAGCGAGCTGAGGCTGTGGGCGAGGGGAACAGTGTGGGAGGGGCCGGGGGCGAGCGTCTCGGGCTAGAAGCTCGGGGGCTCAGCAGGACGGTCCCGCGGGTCGGATGTGGCCTGCAGGCCATAGTTTGCCCACCCCTGTTCTACACTCACTTGCTATCTTGCGTTTCTTCGGTGCAGCCATTTCTGGTGACTCGTGGTAACTATTTTTCTTTGCTTAATTTTGTTTAGTGGAGAAGCACCTTTTCTGTGACTGGCTCCATCTAGTGTTGAAACTGAGAAGTGCAACAGAGTTGAGCTCAAGCGCCATGTGCGGGCCATATTCAATTATATTTTCAGAATTTGCTGCGGGCCAATAAAAACTGACCCGCGGGCCGCAGTTGGCCCGCGGGCCGTAGTTTGGACACCCCTGCTGTAGATCCTCCAGTAATGCCATCAGGGAGAGCTGGCAGTTAGCTTGGAGAAAAGCCAATACAAAAAGGATCATGCCTGCCTTTGAAATATGGAATGAGAGCAGAAAGCTCATCGTATTCGCACTAAGAAGCAGGGGTACCCTGTCAGAGAAAGAAAAGCAGCAGGATGCATGATGTAAGCCTCAGTAGTATCACGCAGTGGCAAATGAATCTTGTAGAATATATTGTGCGTGGCTGATGGGGCATGTGCCATAAACAGAAGGAAAATATTTGGACTACAATCTTGGGAGTACCTTTGCAGTCATTCATAGAAAATAGAAGAGGCTACCAAATATATTGTAAATATATTGCTCCTGCAGGAAGCAGAATTTACATGCACAGTAAAGGGGGAGGGATAGCTCAGTGGTTTGCGCATTGGCCTGCTAAACCCAGGGTTGTGAGTTCAATCCTTGAGAAGGCCACTTAGGGATCTGAGGCAAAAATCAGTACTTGGTCCTGCTAGTGAAGGCAGGGGGTTGGACTCAATGACCTTTCAAGGTCCCTTCCAGTTCTAGGAGATTGGTATATCTCCAAATTATTACTATTATTATTGTATGTCATTCAGGCCTGCAGCAACAAGATTTTTCTTGGATTATGACATAGTGCCTGGTTACAAACTGTAGCTTGTGCTATGAAGACTTTTAAGATTACTGTATTTATCCTTAATTTGTCCCTCTAACTGCCCTAGCTATTATTCAACACATAATGAAAGAGAATTTTAATGCCCAAACATACCAAACATAGTAGTCACAAAACGGTATAGTAAACCTGCTCCTTAGCAAAACAATGAAAGAGTGCAGTATTTAATGTTGAAAAGTCGGCATTTGTCACCAGTTAGCATACATGATGTCTGAGTTTAACACAGTTTTTCCATTAAACAAGAAATAAACGCGGATCTGGGTGGGGTAAGGTTTTTTTCTGGGATTGAGAGCAGCTGGCTGTAGGGGTAAGATACTATTTAATTTTATTTTCATTCTTCTAATTTGTTGTAGGGACATCCAGAGTCTGGATAGGCACACCTTTCATAATCAGATAAATGGAAAAAAATAAACAATATGTATCGTCTCTGTTGGCAAATGTGTCCTTTTAATCATGATCACTATCTATGGAGATTCTCAACAATTTTTTTGGTGGCCTCAGAGTACAACTTATTTATGTAGAGGGTTTTTTGCAGACATAATAAAAATAACGTACAGTTGTCTCTATTCTGTACTGGTCTTAAACAGAATAGAAACACAAATAAGGTGCTTTGCACATTCTTGTATTTTTGTGTTGTGGTTTCTTTTGCCCCCTCCCTCCCCCTTTTAAAAAAAAAAAAAAAAGACTTGCTAGCTAGTAAATCTGCTGCTGTGAAAAGTAACATTTAGATGTTTGTTGATATCACCTTTCACATCAGCAGACACACTAGCTAGCTGGAAGACTGTTAAAAGTGATATTAGCAAACGTACAAATATCAATTTTCACAGCAGATTTATTCAGCCCTGGCAAGCCAGACAACAAATTATGCCCCGGAAGGGGAGGTGGGTAGGGAGACAGTGCAGCAGGGGCCAGGGGCAATATGTGAAGGTCCAGGGACAGAGCCCGAAGCCCTATGACCGGAGCCTGCCGCCCACCACTCCAGGGCTGAGGCCTGAAGTACCAGCCTCACCACCCCCAGGAAGGTGGGGAACTCACTGGCTGCCTCTGGAGTTTGTGGATCCAGAGGGGGGCAGGGCCCACGCCCTGCTGGTGCTCCTCCCCTCCCCAGTCACTGCCCAGAAAAGCCCCTCATGTGGCCACAGTGGAGAAACACTGGTATAGATCATCCTGTAGAAAACATAACAGGAATTGGACACAGAGAGAAAAGTCAAGCTTACCTTTATATTGGTGTTTAGCATCAATTCATATAATCCAAGAATATTTCACAATGAACATAAAATATACACACCTGTTTATGATCCAACCAACCACTGGATAATATTGTCACCCCATTATCTACCAATTTCATACATATACACAAAAATCCCCCAAGAGACGAAAAAATGAGCAACTTGATGTAAAGTTCTATTTTAATCAATTCTGATAGTACAATTATTTAAACACTAGCTTTAGAATAACAGCAACGAAACAAAGTCTGCAACAGTGAAGACTATTACATCAGTTATCGATTTTTTCCTAACTACTGTATAAAGCTTAGGAAATTACAGCTATTAGAAAACCTCTTCAATAGCTCTATTAGTTAAATATTCTTTAGCTGGTAATTAAAAGCCATTGTTTTCATGTTCTTTACAGCACCAACCAAAAAAAATTCAGCAAGTTGAAAATCCCTAGCTTTAAGGTATTTTTAATATCACACTTCTTTGGACTACTGCTGGTCCATAGCACTTGGAATGATTTCCTAAAAGGCAGCTGGTTCCCTTCCTTGTTTCCAGGAGCTAACTTGGGTTCAGAGACTTGACATTAAAACAAAACAAAAAAACTTTTCTAACATTACTTTTTCTCTGTAAGCAATTGCTGTAGCTATCATGAGATGTTGTGCAGTTACTACTCAGATGGGAATTGGTCCAGAAGTTCATGAATGGTAGGGAAGATAATTCATTAAATAATCTATTAAAACGTGGGTCACACCATGAAAAAGTTTAAGAATATCATATAACAATTTCTTTATTAAACCTCCAATTCAAAAATATTATTTTTTTAAACTCAGGAATGGTTATTTATTAAGCTATGTTAAATGGATTTAAAGAGCTCTGTGTAAGCTTGAAAATTTTTCTCTCTCACCAACAGAAGTTGGTCCAATAAAATATATTATCTCACCTACCTTGTCTCTCTCAAGATTTATATCAGTTCACTTGAAATAGTGGAGGCAACAGATCACTGATAGAAATCTCAAGTGCTGTCAAAGTTATGACAGTCATTAAGGGTAAAATGGCTATTCCTTAAGCTATAAAACCACAAGTGGTGCTTTCCCTCATTTGTCTTTTCACAAATTTGTTAATAAATAATCACTACATTTTACAGGACACTTTTGTGGCTTACTATTTTGTCTGTGTTTTGATTGGGAATTATAGGCAGGATATGACTTAGTAATAAAAAAATCTGCTTTCAGAAAGGAAAAATACATTTCAATTAGAGCGGGACCCAAGACAGGACGTTCAGATCCAAATCAGGAACGCAACTTCAAAATTCAAGGGTGTTCAGATCCAGGGATTTGTTTGGTTACTTCCCTAATGTCAATAATGGGTTCCAAATATCATACTATTTTTAAAGCCACATTAAAAATATCAGAATTTAATTTATTCTTATTATTTTAATTTATGAGCCGGAGATGCCCTCACAGGAACTATATTTGCGGTCAAACTCAGTATCACCCAAAACTGCATAAAAATGAATATATCATCTGATAAATACAGCAGCAAACTCCTTGTGCCCTCTGCCCCCTCCAAAATCCCTATCAAAATGATGGGTCTTTTGCAGCATGCCTTGAGGGTTAAACTTGACCTATTTTGGACCAGTGGGGGGGTCGGTGGGTGGGTGGGAGGGAAGCCTACAAAACAAAGATGCTACTCCCTATCTTATTAAAGCTCTGACTCCTAGTTTATCTAAAGATTTTGGTCACTTTCACCCTTGCATAGAAGCATGGATCATAGTTAGCCTCAAGTGAACTCCCGCTACAAGCAAAAACACAATCGACCCCTGATCTAACTAACCTCACAGAACTGCTAGAGTCGCATACTCCTCCAGAATAGTATCGCTGTACCTGCCCTGTCATCAAACCTGAGTACCTTTACTAGTATGCTAGAATCTTTTGCACTTGTCCTTCAAAGAGGATGCTCTGTGACCAGCACATAGAATTATGGGGTGCATCTGAGACCTAAAGAAACCTGATACATGTAAGTATGCAAAGGATCCTTGTTTTGGATATACGAGACTGTGATCCATAGACCTCTTGATGCCAACTGCAGAGGGCACAAGAGTTCCCAGGGGTACAGGGATCTCTTTAATTCACCAGAAGGGGTCATGTAAGGTCTCTACTGAAAGCCTGTGTCACATTAATTATCATAATCACTGTATTATGGAAATTATGTGTGGGGTGTTGATCATTGACCTCTGACCTGATCTTGAAGGATCTCTAGTTTTGGATTAAAAAAAAAATCTATCTGCTAAGCATGCTTATAAAATAATAATGGAAGCTATAATGCAAGTAGGGAAACCAGAGTGCACATATATATATATCATTATTGAAAACAGGCTTGGCTATAGTATGAAGTAGAAGTATAGTAAAAGTAAAAGTATAGTAAAGAATGCAGTTACCATACGTTAGTACAAATGATATATGCTTGACTGAAAGTTATGAAATCTGGCATATGTATCTTGTGATAATTTAGCAATGTGTCTTGTGATAACCCAGTAAACCACAAATGAACAAACAACAGAATTGGAGAGGCTTTTTCCAATAGCTATATTGAAGAATCAAAGTTATGATGAAAGGAACTGATGGAAATGGTTTGGGTAACTGTTGAAAATGTAATTATGGTCTCCCAGAATGCCAGATATGGTCCCCTGGAACATGAAGCACTGGTAGCGGGTCAAAACCTAATCAGATTTGGTCTTGGATGTATGTGTGTGGAATGAAAAAAAAAGCATCTAAAACGTTGTCAAACCCATCTCTAATTGGGACATCTGGGTGGTAAGAAGGCAGAAGCCTGTGTAGTCACAGCCTCTTATGTAGGTCTCCACTTACTTTGTTTCCAACGTCACCTCCACTGGCTCTATTAGGTTGTGAATATGCCAACACAGAGGGTCGTTCTGTTATACTTATTTCAATTTTCTTACTTTTGCTGTACTGATTAAGAGATGCAATTAAACAGGATTCACTTTAAGCATTCGCTTAAATCCTATGAAGTAAATGTGACTGAAGCATGTGTTTAAGAGCTTTACTGAATTCAGATGGACCTATGCATATGCTTAAGTACTTTGCCATATTAGGGCCTAGGTTATGGGCCTATTCCAAACAAGCATTATGGTATTCTGGAAATACAGCCCCACACCCATCCTCTTTAATCTTGTAAACATTTATGCGACTAAGAAATGCTACATATTAGTAGGACCACTGGAAAAAATAGGACTGCTCAACATGTGTACATTGCAAAACAGATTATTTCTGAAAGTGTAGCAACAGAAATTGCAGTCACAAAATTAGCTGCTTTAATAGCAGCATCTTGGTTTCAAGACTAACAGTTGATTTTAGGTTCAAATCTAACAAATTGTCTTGAAAATAATTCAAATTGTTTTTCTTTCACTTTTTTGTTTGTTTCGATTTTTAATTGGAGAGTCCTTAATTAAAGAAAATGAACACAGGAGCTAAGGATTTTGTGGACATCAAGGATAAGTTCCTTATCTCATTTTCCTGTCAAAGTATCAAGATGTACAGAAGGATAAAACACCTCCAAAAAGACTGGGGGATTGGTATGAGAACTTCACAGCAGAAGTATCCCTTTACAGATCACCTTATTCTGCTTAAGAGCCGCAGATGGCTCAGTGTTAAGAAAAGATGATAGCACCAAAGATTTCTAGAGTCAGCTACTGGAACAAGCTAAGCATTTTATGAGCAACAACTTCATTGCTATGGTAAATGTGTCAAAATAAGAGTTTGTTACTCAGTACAATATTTTAAGCCCATATTTCCCCAGAACTCCCTCCTGCTGAACAGAGAAAAGGACAGAAGGATCATCATACCCACTAGCTTAGGAAAAAAGCATCAATATGACATCATTGGCTGTCTGCTAGCTGAGAAAGGAAGAGAGGGATTATCTCAATGGTGAACATCTGGCTTGTGTATACAAAGGCAATGAAGATTTTTTTTTACACATAGTAATTCCTTCAGTTCCCCTTGATTTTTATCATTCAAAGGAACAGTAATGCTGCAGTATGCTTTAATAGATTACTAACATGAAAAAGAGACGGAAATTGTATCGATCTGATTTAGTGTATTAAATGTATGTATGCATATGCTGTACACACACATCTGTGATTCATTAGTTGCAAAACATAGTTCACTGTAACTAATCTCACCATACATGGGAATCACCAGGAGGGATGTATAAAAAACAAATTGATTTTATCACTATCAACTGTAGGTATACAAAACAGTAAGAAGGTTAAGGTTATGCCAAGTCTAGATTCTGGATCAGATCATAGATGAATCTGAATAGCAAACTGAAAAAGTTACAGAAAAGCCAAAAACTATCTAGGATGGAACCTTGAACCTCTGATAAATCAGGAGATACAAAGTCACTACCAAGAAAAAGTGACTACCAAGCAACTCGGGAACGTCTGAAACATGCTATCAAAGAAGCTGTAGATAAATATGTAGGGAAGAAGTTTCTAGCTAAGAAAAATCCATGAGTAAGAGATGAAATCATTGGTCAGATAGACAAAAGGAGTAAAGTAAAAGCACAAAGATCAACTGCAGAAAGAGAGGAATACCAAAGACAAAATCAAATGATACAGAATAAATGCAGATTAGTAAAGTCTGAATGTTTGAATGAGAAATGCAAGAACTTGAACAACAGGATAAAGAGAACAAAAAAAGTGACCTCTATCAAAAGATAATAGTCTTTAGCTACAGAAGAAAGGAGATCAATATGACCCTTAAGGAAAAAAATGGACACTATCTGATAGACTCTAAAGACAAGAAAGAGAGATGGTGAGAATATATCAAAGAACTATATGGTGATGATAACCTTCAAAAACTTCAAATAGGGATTGATGAATTAAGCACACCAATAATGGATGAAAAAATCACAGTGGCAATAAAAAGACTTCTGAAAGGAGTTGTGACAGAATACTAGCTGAACTGTTAAAAAGTATAGGGGGATGAAGGCTTGAAAGCTCTGTCAGATGTAATGAAGAATAAGTTTGAGAATTGCCAGAAGATTTTACAACCTAACTGTGTATCCAAATCCTTAAAAACAACACCACTATGGATTGTAAAAACTACAGAATAATTGACCTAATATTGCATGCCTCTAAGATGCATTTGTGAGTTGCTCAATACCAAATTAAAGGAAAGACTGATAAGGAAATAAGCCAACAACAATACAGGTTCGAATGTGGAAAGGGCATGATCAACACCATTATGAACTTGAAGCTCATATTGGAAAGATCAATTGAAATGGGGAAAACAGCATACTTGTGTTTCACTGACTTCCAAAAAGCACTTGACAGAATCTACCTCTACAAATTGCTCAATATATTAAGATCTGTGTGGATTGATGGATAAAAACTCTGAGTAATAAAACAATTACACTGGAATCAGAAGGTAGTTATAACAGGAGATGAAAATGAAAATCTAATAGAGATCAAGAGAGAAAATTGAGACAAGGTGATCAACTTTATTCAACATTTATAGCGAGTACTTAATTAAATTAATACAGGAAACAGAAGAGGGTATTAAGATGAGTGGAAAAATTGGTGAATAATTTCTTCTATACAGATGATAGTGCTGATGGCTGATTCGGAAGATCTCATGATGTTAGTAGAAATTATATATGAATATGGCAAAGAATATGGTCTAAAGTGGAACGTGGATAAGATAAAAACTATGGCGCTAGACAAGGATCCTGGGAAAACATGTAAGAGTCCAGTGAATGACACAGCCATACACATAAGAAATTATTGCTACTTAGGAAGCATCTTTACAGAAGATCAGATACTGAAGTCACACCAGACTAGAAAGAGCAACAGAGACATCTGGAAGAATAAACATCTGATGAGATTGGTGATTATTGGGATTTAGCAAATGCTATTAGAGATCTTATTAAAAGAATGAATTAATTTGCAGGGCACATTTTAAAAGGGTCAGTGGCATGACATGTTTACAGGCACTGGAAGGGAAGACTGGAAATGATCTTGGGTAAATGATGTGGTATACTGGGTGGATCAAAAGGACCATTCATCCACAAGAGATCAGCAGAGGATCATACAGAATGGAGTATGATGGTTGTAAACTTCCACTAATAGGGTACGTCTACACTACCTGCCGGATCGGCAGGTAGCGATCGATCTATCGAGGATCGATTTATCACGTGTAGTGTAGACATGATAAATCGATCCCCAATCGCTCTCCCATGGACTGCTGAACTCCAGCTCGGCGAGAGGCGGAAGCAAAGTCGACGGGGGAGCTGCGGCAATTGACCCTGTACCATGAGGATGCGAGGAAAGTCGAACTAAGATATGTCAACTTCGGCTACGCTATTCTCGTAGCTGAAGTTGCATATCTTAGGTAGACCCTTCCCGCCCCCAGTGTAGGCGAAATATTTTACCATTTGGGAATCTAAAAAATGTCAACTTTACTACTTTAAATAAAAAATCCAACAGATACTTGAAGTCACAATATCTGTATCCAGTTAAAATAATTTGTGGTGATAACAGTCACAGAAAGGAGAAAAAAGTTCTCCTGTCTCCTAAGCTTTTAAATACAAAGAGTAGAAATAACATGCTTCTAATGCCATTGGAGTTCAAAATGCATTCCCTTCCCAGCATTGAACATTAATTCTTTTCACACTTCTGAAAAAAAAATTGAAATTATTTATTCATGGAGGTTAAGTCCATTAATGTCTATTAGCCAGGATGAGTAAGGAATGGTGTCCCTAGCCTCTGTTTGTCAGAGGGTGGAGATGGATGGCAGGAGAGAGATCACTTGATCATTGCCTGTTAGGTTCACTCCCTCTGGGGCACTTGGAATTGGCCAGTGTCAGTAGACAGGATACTGGGCTGGATGGACGCTTGGTCTGACCCAGTATAGCCGTTCTTATGTTCTTAAATGCTTCAGTAGTTTAACAGTGCATAATCAAACCAAAATGATCTTTCTGTATTTTTTTAACAACATAGCCTATCACATTCAATATTAATTATGGATCTATTAAGGTTACTGCATAGAAAATCCATTTTCTTTCCTTTTTCTGGGGTTAAGTATTATATAAAGGAACAGCTTACCTTGAACTGTCAGAGTTGCTGATGCTTCAGCTTTTCCAACCATATTTTCGGCAACACAAGTATAAGACCCCATGTCTCCTGCCACAACTTTCCGGATTTTCAAGGTGTGATCATCACGGATTTCATATCTTAAACACATATAAAAGCAAATAAGGGTGACTATATAAATACAAAGAATATTGCCAGTTTCCTTGGTATATGAAGCATAAGCATAAGACGTTTTTGCCTTCAAATTCACGTGTTTCTCTGAGATATGAACACATTTAAGCAACACATGAAATATGCATATTGCCTTCAAACTATGGAAAAAATATTTCAAAACAACACACTTGAGAGCTTAATCTGATCTCACTTACAATGTGAAAATCAAGACCATCTCTAATAAAGTAATCATAGTTGACTGGTAAATCTGGTGACATTAGACTCTGGCCTAAAGACTTCTAATGACAATGCATTTAGTAAACATATTTAATGATATTTCTGAAAGAAAAAAAATCACTCTTATATTTTTGTTCATTTGCATGTAGGAAGATGTAAAAATCATGAGCTATAAGGGTTTAAAAGATTAAAAAAAGCAGCATTGTTGTTATGAACATAACCAAAGACCATCTTAAAGTCAAGCTAAAACATAACTCATTCAATCATTTTTATAAGGAAATAACATAGTCTTATAATATTCCCTCCAATTTCATCACCTTTTACTCATCTTTGCATAATGTAGCCAGTATGTTTCTCTTCCTAGAAAGCAGTTATTTAACCCTATATGCAGTGGTTTTTAGATAAATTATAAACTGGATTAACAGGAAACGGGATTTTGATGTAGAAGATGAAGGACCCAAATGTTACAGTGTGTCGTCTTTGGGGAAAAAAACCCCACCAATACTTTTAAAACTGATGATTAGGAATTTAAGCAAAATGAAAAAAAAATCTTCATAAAATGTGTTTCCTTTTTACAAGACTATTTTACTTTCCATTCTGTTAGGCCAATGACAGAAGAAATGTGAATTGGAGACTTGATAACAAAAAACGCAGGTCTCCTAAGAGCAGCACTATGCATTAGCAGGCTGCATCTTGCAACACTTGCAATTCCATTATCCACGTCTTGGTGCTGTAGCCTAATTATATTATCTCTTAGACATTTTACAGTAGTTTTGATAATTACAGTAGGTACTTCAAGTACAGAATTCATTCATGTTATACATTGTTTGAACTTGAAACTTTTGCTGTTTTTGTAGTAGGTTGTAAAGATTTTAGTTCAAGCTGTTTCTAAGGTTTCAACAGAAGTGAATTATATCTGTAAGCAGAGGACCATGGGATTCAGAAATAGAAGAAGTCCTATTAGATCGCCAAGCCCATCCATACAAGCACAGGAGTTATCCACTGTTAGATATTAAATTGATACCCGCACTTGATCTTATCCAAAAGGTAACTTAACATACTGCACCTTGCTTTTGGTAACTCCCCATCGTCTTTTCGCCATCTTACTGTAGGCACAGGGTCACCCCGAGCCTCACATTTAAACTCTGCACTGTCTTCCACAGTTACAGCCAAATTACTGGGTCTCTTCACAAAAGATGGTCTTTCTAAAGGAAAGGAAAGAAACACTGGATTACAGCTAAAGGCCAGCACTGCAAGACTTGCAGTGCCTCACGGTGGCTGAGGTGGGGATTCCAGAGTTACTTGTGTGCAGCCAGGTCAATTTTGCTGTACAAATCAGGGCCACCCAGAGGGGGGGCGCAAGTGGGGCAATTTGCCCCAGGCCCCACAGGGGCCCCCACGAGAGTTTTTTGGGGCCCCTAGAGCGGGGTCCTTCACTCGGAAAACTCTCTTTCTTCCGCTTCGGGTCTTTGGCAGCAATTAGGTGGCGGGGGTCCTTCTGCTCCGGGATCTGCCACCGAAGTGCCCCGAAGACCCGCGGCGGGGGGTCCTTCCACCCTGGGACCTGCCACCGAAGTGCCGGGTCTTCGGTGGCAGGGGCCCTCCACCACCGCAGACCCCAGGCCCCCTGAATCCTCTGGGCGGCCCTGGTAAGAATCACAAAAATCATGTACACAATGTAAATATGCAAATTACATCAGACCTGACTCTGGGCTTTTCTACACTACTGCTTAACTCGATGTACGTTATGTCGCTCAGGGGTGTGAAAAAGCCCTCACCCTGAGGGACGCAAGTTACATCGACTTAAAGCAGTGTCCGCACCCATGCTTTGTCGGCAGGAGACACTCTCCCATCGACTTAGCTTCTGCCTCTCATTGAGGTGGAGTAATTATACGCAGTACAGTGGCGAAGCTACATGAGTGCTGCTGCACGGATGTAGTGCAGTAGTGTAGACTAGACCTAAGTGGCCTCAGTTTCTCTCCAGTGACAGAAACAGATCTGCTGCAAGGCACCAAAGCTGACAACGGGCATCACTATTTTACTGTACCTTTGACAGAAGGCACTCATTAAGTATTGCCTCTCCAGAGACCCTGATGCGATGGCGAAGTACTGAAGATATTCGGAGGCTAGTTAAAGCCACCACAGAATCTTCAGTATGATTGCACCTTGTCATCAGTAACAGTTTATGTTTGATAGAATCATTTCAAGTGTTAGAGCAAAGAGAAAAGTGATCATTTTCTTTCTCACCAGCACAAAGAAAAAGAAAATTACTTCTCTATAATTCTTGTTCACAGAAGTTGCTGTTATCACGGGTCCATGCTCATAGCACATATAAGCCAGGAACATCTATAGGTTTTGAATTTTTGGACAGCTAACCTCAACTCACATGAAGTGGAAGAGAACATCCCGCTGAGCTCTAAATGTAAGTTGCTGAAAATGTTTTATTTATATATTTGAAACATGCACTTTCCACCCTGTGGATAAGGTGGGTAGATGAGTGTGAACTTATAACAACATACCCCTTACAGATAAATATATTTTCTCCACAAGGTACAGTAAAAATTATAACAGAACCTCACTCCTGGAGTCTAAAAGTTGTCAGGACTGCCTCTACAAGAGCCCAAACAATAGGCAGAGGATGTTATAAAAGAGATACCATCACAAACAGGTTTAATGCAGCTAACTGGCATAAAAAAAGTGTTGGTGCAACAGAAGCAAAACAGGTTTACCTGCACATTTATTTAGAAAGTAATAAAAATCCCCAAAGCCCTCAAGGCATGTAGGTGCAAAAAGGTGGCAGGGAAGACTGTTGGGCACGCCAAAGCCAGTACATGAAATTCTGGAAATGGCAAGCCTAGATTTATTGAAGGAGAAGAGTCTAGATAATGATGTTTGGCAAAATTATGCAAAAGAAAAATGATTCTAACCTAGAAAACCCTATAACAATGAAATGCTGGACTGCTAGGCAATACCAGTGAACATAGCACTCATGCAGTTCTTTAGATCCATAGTCTATAGGAAGGTTAAGAATGAAAATGCTGTATTAATAGTCTAAGGCCTGGTCTACACTGGGGGGGGGTCGAACTAAGGTACGCAAGTTCAGCTATTCGCCGCGTAGCTGAACTCGAACTACCTTAGTTTGAACTACTCACCCGTCCAGAAGCCGCGAGATCGAAGTCCGCGGCTCCCCCGTCAACTCCGCCACCGCCGTTCGCGGTGGTGGAGTTCCGGAGTCGACGGGAGCGCGTTCGGAGTTCGACATATTGCGTCTAGATGAGACGCGCTATGTCGAACTCCGAGAGGTCGAACGCTACTCGCCGACCCGGGCGGGTAGTGTAGACGTACCCTAAGAGTTTCTGCCTGGTTCAAATAAGTATTAGGGAGTTTTCATAATAGACTCTCAGTAAATATCTTCAGAATATATAAGAAGGAAAGGAGAAGTTTGGCTGGATAAATGTCAAAAATGTCATCTCTCCAGCTGAGAATACTTATCTATATGTATAAGTGTGTATCTATCTATCTATCTATCGGAAACTGAACCTGTTCTCTCTAGTCCTAGGCTAGTGCTGTAGCCACTACATCATTCTTCCTCTCCAGAAGGGAATCTTTTTTTTTTCCAGGACAATAATCGGAGATAAATTTTGAATTAAAGAAAAACAAAAAACTAAATGAAAACCCGTGAAGATTCCTTCTTTCTTTCAGTCTTCAGAAAGGGGAATCAAGCTAATACTTTCCAATAAGACAACTATAACTCATCAATACTACCATTCCTGGGATAATAGTAAATAGTAATTAACCAACGCAGCTGCATGGGCACTTAATATATAAGAATAAGAACCATATTCATGCAAACAAAGTTTCTTGTAAATTTCCGGACTTCAGAAAGTCTGGAAGTCCTAACAGTTGACTTGACTTAAATTTACCTCTAAACCAAGTGCTTCAAAGGTACCTGAAATAGAAAACATCACAGCAATATACAGGAAAATATCTTGAGCTTCCAAAAAAAAAATTACCACACTGTCTTGCCGACTGCTGAGAGGATGCCAACATAGTTTGAGATGCTAAATACTGTCAACATATTAAGGAATCCCCTCCACTCATAAACACTGAACAGGATTTCAAGATGTCCAGCACCTCAGCTCTGAACTGGACTGAAAATAAATCAAAGCACCGAACACTGAGGGAGCAGTGCCTCAAGCAGAATAAAATACCAGTGCTAGAGATAGGGCCAGCACTGAGGAACTTGAACTGAATCCAGCTATTTTCAAACTTCAATGTTGCTGTGAAGTTTCCAAACTGATGGGTGTAAACTGTGCACTCAAAGTGTTTGTTCCCAATATAAACATGGTTAAGCTGTTTCCAAGCCTTATACTGCTTTGAAGCAACACTTCACACTGAGAGTCCAGAATCAGGACCACACTGAAGATCCTGAGGCAGCCATAAAATGCCAGAGATATTCTCAGGCTGCACTGCAGACATCATAAGGTCTTGTCTACAAAGGCAAAAAAGGTGTGGTTTTGCAGTCAAGGTAGCTTGAGTTAGCTTAATTTGACTGAAAATCCCCTTTAATGATGATTAGACATCGTGTAATGTTTCTAGGATCATTTGAGCTAGTTGTATGGTAGCAAATTTATGCCACTCAGCAAGTATCAAAGTGGTAGCCCACCTCCTGTTTTACTAGGTCAATGTATATGTATGCATAAAGCAGATCTATCCATATTTGAAGATTTCATTACATAAATGATTCAGTTAAATTTCTGAGATTATATTAAATTCCTCATGGAAGGAGAAAATGATACATACGCTTGTTATTGAAGTTAATTTTTTTTGATATTATTTATAAATTTTTTATGGTCAGTAAAAACTGGAATTACCTGCAGTGTGAAAACCAAGTCAGATCTGACCGCATATGTGAAAAAAAAATCTACATTTTCTGTTCACAAATCAGCATAGTTTGCTGACTTGTGTTCATTATTTCCTCTTTACCCTCAATTTTCATCTCATTCTGGAGTAACAAACCTCTTTATTTCAACAATATTCCACTATGTGCTGAAGAACGGATATTGATGATAAATTATTTTCTGGAATATGGCATCAGGCAGCTATCCATGACTGTCACAAGAACACGCCCAATATGAACATGGCAAAGGAGATGGATGATTAAAAAAAAAACAACAACCTTGCTTTAAAACTGCTTCTCCCGATACCAAAAATGAAGCTGTATTAAATACTGGCATTTTCACTAATGAAGTGTCACACGACGGAGTCTCTCTTACCTAAAACGGTGAGCTCCGCCACTTCACTCTCTCGTTCTCCCACCATATTTGTTCCAACACAGACATACTTGCCAGCATCATTCTTTTTCGTGTAGGTAATCATGAGCTTTCCTCCTCTGATCTAGGACAAATCAAGAATAATAAAAATTACTTTTAAAATAATCAATTAGATAATGTCCGTAAAGTGCTTTAAAAATGTACCATGCTACGTAGATGCTAAATATGATTATGAAACTAATTGCTGAATGTAGACTCTTGCTTGGTGTATCTCATTTACTGCACATTGACATTTCACCAATAGAAAGCATAAAATACAGAATACTGAGCAAATTTTATTTGGACTTCCATCTAAAATGAGAAAGTTTTAGTCTCCAAAGCCTTTTAGTTATGGATAACAAATAACCATATGAAATCATGCTTTAGGAATTTGGGGTTGAATGGAGAAACTAGGCTAATTAATAAGTTTCACACCAAAATCATTTTGTTCACCTTATTAGCTTTATACCTTTTTATTTCTGTATTCTAAAGCCTCTTCACTTTTGTGGATCCAGAAGATACTCCACTTCTATTTGTCTACTGCCCAATAGTAGCTGTTCCTTGCTTCTGTTTAATGCTTGATACAGGGCCGGCTCCAGACCCCAGCGCGGCAAGCACGCGCATGGGGCGGCCCTTTCCCGGGGGGGGGCGGCAGGCTGGGCCGGCGGACCTGCCGCAGTCATGCCTGCGGGAGGTCCACCGGAGCCCCGGGACGACCGGACCTGCCGCAGGCATGACTGCGGAGGGGGCGCTCGTCCCGTGGCTCCAGTGGACCTCCCGCGGGCCACTGTAGAACTTATGGTTATCAAGCCAGGGGCGGCTCTACCTTTTTGGCCGCCCCAAGCAGTCATGCGCGGGAGGCGCCCCGGAGCCGCGGGAGCAGCGGACCTCCCGCAGGCATGACTGCGGACGGTTCGCTGGTCCCGCGACTCGGCTGGACCTCCCGCAGGCATGCCTGCGGCAGCTCAAGCAGAGCCGCCGGACCTGCGAACCGTCCGCAGCTGCGGGAGGTCCAGCTGAGCCGCGCGACCAGCGGACCCTCTGCAGTCATGCCCGCGGGAGGTCCGCTGCTCCCGCGGCTCCGGGGCGCCTCCCGCGCATGACTGCTTGGGGCGGCCAAAAAGGCAGAGGCGCCCCTGGCTTGATAACCATAAGTTCTACAATTTCCTTTCTACTGTTAGTATATCAGAATCAGACACATCTAATATGGTCTTTGCATACAAATTATTTTAATGTCTTTCTGCTTGGTGATGAAAATATATTTAATTCCCGCATTAGGGACAAATTTGTCTTTCAGCACTGAGTTGCGGTCTTCTTGTTTATAAACTATGAAAGGTTTACAACACCAGAAAAACCCTCTCACCTGAATCACAACTTTACATTTAATTAGATTCCACTAACCATAAAGCAGTTAAGTACCTCACCGAAAAAAATGAAAAAGGCTATTTAAAAACTGCTTCTCATTTAAAAAAAAAAATCTGACTTCTGTTCTCATGCACCACCAGGAGTGTGGATCTGCTTGCTTATGCCCTCCATTACTGGTACTGGCAGAGTAAATAAATGATGCCTTTTTCCTAAGATGGATCCTCAAGAAACACCATACCTCACAACTTGTGTAGCAGTAAGATATATTTATACCAAGATTTTGTTTTAATGGAAGCCTAACATTTAGCTCCTAAATCCACATTTATACAAAGAAGTAAGGGTTCGACATTCAAAAGTGCTGAGCACTCAGGCAGAGGTATACAGAGCCTGCATTTGGCAATATCTGGAGTGAGCTAGCTAACTTCCTGCTCATATTTACCCTAGTTCATTTCTTTGCAAGTTAATGACGTTGAATTGGTATAAGCAAAGAATTCCCCCGTGACGTTTCAGATTGAACAGTGCTACATTTTACTTAAAAAGAGATTATGAAATATAAGCCAAAAATCTGAATCCTTCTTCATTTAATAAAAGCCTTGGTTAATTAAGCTTTTAAACTTAAACAAAACATGTTCACAACAGAACAGAATGCATACATTAACTTGAATAAATCTCCTGTTGCCTGCAATTCCACTTAAATATTCTTTAATGATTTTTGTAAGTTGGAAAGTCTTAAAACTCAGATCACATATGATAATAATTTAAATTGAAATGTAGCGGAAAAAAAAAGGTGCCTATAAAGTTACATTAAAAGGCCTAATACAATCAGTGACTAGCCAGAGAATGTTTACAATGTGAAGTATTTTGCACAAGTTGCCTACAGCTAGAAATCTATCCCTGAGAACTTGACATCTTGAGCGGCAATGGACTCTTATTATCATTGTAAGACATATACACACAATGATGACAGTCAGTTATTGAGATAGTGTTGAATACAAATTTCATGCTTTTGCTGTTAGCGCACATCGTTTCGGAGAGAAAAAGCGATGTCCTTTATCTAGCGATCTAGCAATGATGAAATTTCAATTGGAATTTGAAGCATGTCGAATGGAGTATTTAAGGTCACCTGCAAATATTTTTAAGTAAGGTAAATGTGTTATTTGCTTATAGCCTCAAACAGCAAGAGAAGGGTATGAAGTACACAACTAGATTTTCATTTCATATCCCCCAAAGTAATACAATTTAAAGGACTGCAGTAATAAATATTATCAAGATGTTATATTATTCATTGTATGTGTGCATATTTGTATAAATATGTCTAGATATACATACACACCTATCTCTCTGCATACTTATATCAATGTTGACTATATGGTGGTGTGAAATAAAAGTTTATTGGCTTACCTGAGGGTGGGTAAATTACTCTCATCTCAAACTTACATAGAGGAAAGGTGGGGATTTTCACATGTGCCTCAGTGATTTAAGAGCACAAGTTCCACTGACTGTGAATGAAACTTGAGCTCCTGGTTTGACATTTATGAAAATCCTACCTTTATATCAACCATTATAACACATCAACACACATTCTAAATCAGTGCTTCTAAAAGCCGGTCCGTCGCTTGTTCGTGGAAAGCTCCTGGCGGTCTGGGCCGGTTTGATTACCTGCCGTATCTGCAGGTTCGGCCGATCGCGGCTCTCACTGGCCGCGGTTCGCCACTCCAGGCCAATGGGGGCTGCGGGAAGGGCGCCCAGCACATCCCTTGGCCCGCGCCACTTCCCGCAGCCCCCATTGGCCTGGAGCAGCGAACCGCAGCCAGTGGGAGCCGCGATCGGCCGAACCGGCGGATGCGGCAGGTAAACAAACTGGCCCGGACTGCCAGGGGCTTTCCCTGAACAAGCGGTGGCCCGACTGAGTAGCACTGTTCTATATGAACCATAATTTACAAAAAAATCCCAAAACACTATTCTAGGAACATTTTAAAGAGCTTTAAAAAAATCTTATTGGAACGATCTCGTTTCCATCTGCAAAGTCAGGTGTCTTTCTTACCATGAATCTAATTGTACAAAGTTCAGATGGAGATAAACATTAAAACAAATATGTAAAGCAACTCAAAATTACCAAAAGTCACTTCTCCATACCTTGGGTACTTCCCAGTTAGATGTAAGTGTTGGGTCAAACAATAAGGAGTGATATATGTATGAAGATCCTCTTTCTAACCCTCAAGGACCTTCAGACATCAGATTTAAAGCTCTGACATTTTTATGATTAGAAAAGCTGGTAACAGTCTCAAGGCTCATTTTTGTACCTCCTGGGCCTCAGACAGGATGGTAGTTTGTTTTTAAAAGATGACAGAAGCTGCACAGGGGTCAGGAATGTTAAAGTAAGTTCCTGGGTTGCTGGCTCAGTGGGCAGGTGATACAATCATAGGAATATGAAAAATCGCACAGGTTTATGATAAGTTTATCACATAGATATCATCTCCCCATAAATATGGTGTGTGCGTATAATACACACATGCATGTACAGAGTACTATATGTATCCTGAATGAATTATTCACTGCTGACTGATTGAAAATGTATTTCCTTTGTTGACTGACTACATACGTTTCCCATTACTTTTTAGCAATTAGCCAACTCCCAATTGAATGGGACAAATTACATCATCCTTTGTTTTAACATAAAATAGCTTTGCCTGAGGAAAGCTGTAGCTACATTAGATTTGTGTCCTATATCCATTAACACCAACACCCCCGCTTTTCTCTCAAGCATGAAGTTCCGAGCAATGGCAGAGAGGAGACACTGAAGTAAGTGGACAAATGAGTTGATGTAATAATAGGTATATGTCTGAAAAACATGGATGGGTCTATCTGTGCAGATGCGAGGGATAAT
Organism: Mauremys mutica; assembly: GCF_020497125.1. NCBI lineage: Eukaryota > Metazoa > Chordata > Testudines > Geoemydidae > Mauremys > Mauremys mutica. The sequence goes on along the minus strand of NC_059072.1, from coordinate 184,859,441 downwards.
TTACATACTGAGATTTTCCAACACATTTCTTCTGTTACTGCTGAATTATAAGCTACAATGCAATACGGTGGGCAGCAAAGAGACAAATCTCTTCTTTGTGGGCAATAACTATTAAATTATTCAAACTAAAGTTACTCAGAGTGGGGAGATTAACTAGTTATCAGTGGTTTTGCTAAGTATATTTTAGGTCTCTTTCTCTCATATTGTGCGTGTGTGCATATCTATATATCAATATATATCATCTGAAGTTTAGAGTACCTAATGATTGTTCCGTGGGTTAAAAAACTAACAGTGTAACATAACCACAGGCAAGGGGCATTTTTGTGCAGTAGGGGATACATTTTCAACCTAAGGAGTAGTAGTTTTCCTTACAAACAAGAAGTACTAGTGTCTGTTTTCAAAATATTTTATACCACCACTTCCCAGTGAGACCCAGTGTTTGCTTCTAATCTTGGAAAGATCCAAATTAATAGACTTTAAAAGTCACTATATTTTATACTTATGGAAAATCTAATTCAAATCTTTTTTTAGAGATCTTACGGCTCTCTCTAAGCCTTGTACAGTTGAACTCCTGGTAACAAAAGACACCTGGCTTTACAAGTGGAGGATACAAAATAGACCCATTAAAAGTGTTTACGGCTCTGGAACTGCTGGGAACTGTCAATGAAGAGATGTGGACACACAGCAGATCACAGGTGGTCCCCAGTGCTTTATAGCAGTGAGTTCTAGAATATTTATAAACACAGTTTTTCTATAACATATGTTGTGTATAAAGAATACATGATATGATGGCATGTTATATGGGCTTTAACTGACAAGTCACTTTGGCATTCATGAGTATTTCAGCTATCCCAATTTAATTTTATTTATTTCATTAAATAACAAAAGATGTCCATACAAAAAGTTGGGGGTGTCCTATGAGTTAAACTTAGAATAATAAATTATGACCGCTCAACAGCAAAGATATACAAATAATAATTCATTCAACCAATAAACCAAAACCACAAAACATTACTCAAATTTACACAATATCATATATTAACTATACACACACACACTCACAAATGCACTCTCTATATTTAAAAATAAATAATTGCGCGATTAAAAAAATTAATCGCGATTAATTATACTGTTAAACAATAATAAAGACAATTTTATTAAAAATATTTTTGAATGTTTTCTACATTTTCAAATTTCAATTACAACACAAAATACAAAGTGTACAGTGCTCACTTTATTTTTATTACAAATATTTGCACTGTAAAAAAAAGAAAAGAAATAGTATTTTTCAATTCACCTAATACAAGTACTGTACTGCAATCTCTTTATCATGAAAGTTGAACTTATAAATATATAATTAGGTACAAAAAATAACTTCATTAAAAAATAAAACAGTGTAAAACTTTAGAGCCGACAAGTCCACTCAGTTCTACTTCAGCCAATCGCTCAGCCAATCGCCACCCTGCACTTAAGCAGGGGTGGGGGAGAGGGAAGGGGAAGGGAGTTGTCTGGCATCAGAGTGTTGCTCTTTTAAGACTTCTGAAAGCATATGTCACACCTCGTCCCTCTCAGATTTTGAAAGGCACTTCTAATTCTTAAACCTTCGGTCGAGTGCTGAAGCTATTTTTAGAAATCTCACATTGTAACTTCTTTGCATTTTGTCAAATCTGTCGTGAAAGTGTTCATAACCCGAACATGTGCTGGGCCGTCATCTGAGACTGCTATAACAGAACAGGAGACATACAATTCTCCCCCAAGGAGCTGAGTCACAAATTTAATTAACACATATATTTAATGAGCATCATCAGCATGGAAGCATGTCCTCTGCAATGGTGGCTGAAGCATGAAGGGGCACACGAATGTTTAGCGTATCTGGCACGCAAATACCTTGCAATGCTGGCTAAAAAAGTGCCATGTGAACGCCTGTTATCACTTTCAGGTGATATTTGTAAATAAAGAAGCAGGCATCATTATCTCCCATAAATGTAAACAAACTTGTTTGTCTTAGCAATTGGCTGAACAAGAAGTAGGGCTGAGTAGTTTTGAAGGCTCTAAAGTTTTACATTGTTTTGTTTCTGAGTGCAGTTATGTAACAAAAAATGTACATTTGTACATTACACTTTCAAGATAAAGAGATAGCACTACAGTACCTGTATGAGGTGAATCGAAAAATACTATTTATTTTGTTTATCATTTTTACAGTGCAAATATTTGTAATAAAAATAATAATATAAAGTGAGCATTGTACACATCATATTCTGTGTTGTAATAGAAATCAGTATATTTGAAAATGTAGAAAAACATCCGAAATTTATTAATAAATTTCAATTGGTATTCTATTTGTTTAACAGTGTGATTAATCACGATTAATTTTTTTGAGTTAATCGTGTGAGTTAACTGCTATTAATCAACAGCCCTTATATGCAAAGAACAAAAAAGTCTACATAGGGTGTGAATGGAGAAAGAAAAGAAACCCAGAGAGAAATGTTTGAGAAATCCAGCAACAAAGACCACGGGCATATTTAAAGCGTTGATTTACAACTCGTAGTTGTCATTCTATTTAATACATAAAACCTACAATGCATTAAAACAATGCTAAGGGGTAACTTAAATCCCTAAGGAAATGAAACTCAGATTGACGGGTGAAATTCTGTCCTCAATTCACACAACATTGCTGGTAGTATATATGGTAGATTGTAATGTTGAGTGTGTTTCAGTATTGTCACATGCGACACACAACATATGCATATAGTCAGACATTGCCCCTGCTTTGAAGAATTTACAATCTAATTTTGGAAAGAAAGACATAAATGGTTAAAGCATGAAGGTGAGACCCCACAGAGATGTAGGAGATCAGTGTCAGAAGAAAGGCTAAACAAGTGGACTTTAAAAAAGAGATTTGGAGAAAGGGAAAACATATGCATAATTTAGCAAGCAACATTACTTTAAAAAGCTGCACACATTTTGTGTTTTAGGTTTTGTGAGTCAGACTGTAGCACTCACCATTCCCAAATTAATATCCTTATAACAATGAACAAGAAAGATTTTGTTTAAGTCTCTAGGCAAAAATATGCTCCTCTCCCAAAAATATCACACACAAACTGAAATAAACATTAAAAGAAAACTCTGTTGGACTGAGATCTTTCTTATACCATAAAAAGAACAGGAGTACTTGTGGCACCTTAAAGACTAACAAATTTATTGAAGCATGAGCTTTCGTGAGCTACAGCTCACTTCGTCGGATGCATAGAATGGAACACACAGACAGGAGATACCATGTTTTTGCTCAGAGGAAAATCTAAGAGTTGAATTGTAAACCTCCTCTCTCCACCACACAAGTCAACAAACCAACCCCTGTGATGCTGGTGGGTTGGGGATGTGGAGCTGATAATGAGCACAATGGCTTATCTATAGCAGAACTGATATTGAAAGAACATTCAGCTCCTACATGGCGCTTTTGGCATCCATCCCAGCCCGAGCAAAAAATGTGAGCTTCAGAGTTAGGCTCGGTTCTGCTCTTCAAAATGTTTTACTGTCTCTTACAGCCAACTTCATTAAAAGTCTAATCCTGCAAGAAGATGAATATCTACAAAGTGTTAAATGCTGTCAGCTGTCCCTGGAGCCGTTTGGTAACTTTAATTGTATTTTGAAGGTGCTCAGTCAGCACTTGGCACTATCAGGCACCAAACATCACAATTGCACGAACACTTGATATTTCCTCCTGATTAACACAGAAAGTGGGAGCAGCCAAGAGACACAGTGTGTCATAAATAATCTTGATGAAAGAAAATCCAAAACTCAGTGTATTTCTCTTTTAGCTTAAAATATTAAAGATTCAAAAGTTACTTAAACTTTGTTTTACATTTGGTTCTTCTTAATTACAAAGGCAGCCTGAACTGATGACAAAGCCCTTATTAGTCCACCCCCAACCAAAACGTATTTAGAAAGAGAGAAGTGGTGCTTTATGAAAATACTTGAACTAGACAAATAATTGTGTGAAACATTTTTCATGCTACTATTCAAACCTCAGTGGATAGTACGTACACAAAATATTTACTATGCAGTATTTCCTCTGTTATAGTCCATGAACAAATATCCTCACATAGCAAAACCATGTTACTTCTCCTCCACTGTATAAGAGTCCTCTCTCTCTAGACCTTTAGAGAAGTTGTAGGGAATCCTTTTCCGAAGATCTTAGTCTGCTTTTTGTTATATAGTTTACTGAGCAACAAAGAAAACATGTGAATGCTGAAGCACACTCAGGCTATATCTACACTACAAAGTTAAGTTGACTTCAGTTACGTCAACATACAGCCACCACTGTAATTAAACTGCTGTTGCATGTCCTTGTGTCGGTGGAGCACATCCACAGTAGCAGCTCTTGCACTTGACACAGAGAGAAGTGCACCATGTGTTGCTATCACAGGCACTGACTCCATAGGTGATCTGGGATTGGAGCATCCACAGGAAAATATAGTGGGTGCTCCAGCAGACCCAGGAGAGCCAGACAGAACCACATTTGCTGCGTGGAGCCGGCATGCTCATGTGGCAGTAGTTATGTGAGCTCTCCACACCGAGCAAACAGGAAGAGCAATTTCAAAACTTCCTTGGGCTTTAAAAGGGAAGGGGTGCATACCTGTGTACCTGACTGCAGGGCAGTGGAGTTCAAACCAGTGACCAGAGCGGTCACAGTGGGCATTCTGGGACACCTCCTGGAGGCCACTTAGGGCAACATAAGCAATGTGGTGGCTAGACTGATACTGCATTGCTCTATGTCACGCAAAGTGCTTTGCCTCTCATTGAGGTGGTCTTATAATGTCGGTATAACAGTTAAAACGGCAGGAAGAGCATTGCAGTGTGTATATCTCTATAGTTAGGTCAACATATGCTGACTTGTGTCGACTTAACTTTGTAGTGATCGGAAGCCCTCAGTCTTTTGTGACCTACTGTTGAAAATCTGCATATCTAAATAGTGTTTCTTCAATGTCAGAACATGCTGTAACTGCATTAGCACTACTATGTGTATGCACTGAAATTAGGAGTGTAAATTTAGCCCACTGTATGAATATATCCTGGATGCATTTTGTCATATATGTATCTTTCACTGTAATCAGTGACTGAAATCAGAAATAAAAGTGAACTTGAACTGAACTCTGTTCCTGGTATGTCTGCAGTTCTCTACCCTTAAGCAAGTCAGATGGTTTGAAGTATCTGTTACACAGGAATTTTTTCAAAGCATCTCCACTGAAGTGCTGTTCACACACCTTTAAGGTTAAAATACTAAACCAACTGGGCCTAATTAGCTCTTTCAGCCATACACAGAATCTCTTCTGCTTTTAATTATATAAACCTAATCAGACAAAAGAGCTTAATAAGCCACACATATTAAGACACAGAAGATTTCTAATGGCAAACCATGAAAGAGATTATGTCCTTCTGATTTTTTCCTAAATATCTAATTATCTTTTGTTTGTTATTTAGTGCAATTCAATTTGGTACAACATACTTCATACCTAAGGCTTCCCAAAACGTGCTACACTGATGAGTAATGGAGTGAAAGAGTGGGCAACAGTAACAGCCTTGTGTAGTCAACAGCATAGTCCTGCCCTCCACTTCTGTGAGACAGAAGGAACTAGAGAGAAAGAGACAGACTTTTTTTTGTACACTGGACACTGTGGACCTGATTCTTCATTGCACTATACATGTCATTGTTACATCACTGTAACTTCAGTGGAAAAATACCACCGTAACACTGATGTGTGTAATGCAGTGAAGAATCAGGTCCAGTGTGTATAAAGAGATGGAATGCTGGCTACAATACATGGGTTTTCTGCCATGGTTTTGAGAACTGAAAATGGATTTCTGATTCCACCAGGCATTGAGTATGGAGAGAAGACACTTCACTTAAACTTATCTCCTGAAGAATGATACTTCTAAAAGTGCAGTACCTCTTTTATACTGTAAAAGCAGCAAAGAATCCTGTGGCACCTTATAGACTAACAGACGTTTTGCAGCATGAGCTTTCGTGGGTGAATACCCACTTCTTCGGATGCAAGAAGAAGTGGGTATTCACCCACGAAAGCTCATGCTGCAAAACGTCTGTTAGTCTATAAGGTGCCACAGGATTCTTTGCTGCTTTTACAGATCCAGACTAACACGGCTATCCCTCTGATACTTTATACTGTAGTGTCAGCACATGTTATTAATCCAGGTCTCAATGTGAGAACTGAACACAGGATCTTCTTAACAAAACTGGTCCAAAATTAAAAATGTTGTTAAAAATTTAAAATAAAATAAAAATTGTAGAGTAAAGTTTGTCCATTCTTTCATTATTTTTTTAAATGTCCAACCAGCTCTACTTCTGAATCAGAATCACCAGTATTACCAACTCAGCAATACGCACACTGCTGCTTCTCAGACTTTTGACTAAGATTAAGTATAATGCAAATTTAGACCCCAATTCAAGAAAACTCTTAAGCATGTGATTAAATGCTGCTGACTTGCATGGCACTGTACAATGCTGTACAATGCAATGCTGTACAGCTATACAATGCTGTGCAATGCTGATGACTTGCTAGGCACTGTATAAATACATACAAGAGACAAGGCATACACGAGTCCCTGCCCCAAAGGGCTTACAGTCTAAGCAGACAAAACAGACAAGGGGTGGGAAGGGAAACGTGGCACAGAGAGGTGAAATGACTTGCCCAAGGTCACCCAGTAGGCCAGTGGCAGAGATGGGAACAGAACCTAGGTCTCCTGATTCCTACTCAGGGCCCTATCCGCTGGATCACACCTCCTCTCAGTCTAACTTTCAAAATATACTTAAATTTATAGACATTTGGACCTAAATATTCAAAAGTGGGCACTGGTTTTAGCTGTCTCTGGCTTGGTCTACACCTAAAACACTTGAGAAATATAGGCCCACACTCTTACTAACACCACATACTTTACACAACAAGGATACAATAAATCTGCTCCTCACATGTGAGCCTTTACCTTCAGAGTAGCAAACTGCTTAAAACACAATGTGTAAATGTCAGTGATTACATTATAAATAGTGGAAGAGATTGAAGATATTAAGGTAGTAGTGAATGCTCTCCCTCCTTGTCTTATCGGTAGTGGCTCTCTTGTCTGCTGCTCTCAGTTGGCGGTTGACCAAGTTGTTGAAAGGCCTGTGAACGCCTACTGGGATAATTGCTTCCTCTGAGGCAGTTTCTTGCTGTTTCTCTCTGATGCCATGGTGTGTTTAAACTCTTGCCTCAATTCTTGTTGTTAGAAGGGTAGTGTAAACTGTACCACAACAAAAAAAAATGGCAGGGAGTAGGGAGAAACTGCTGAAAAAGGGAAATCTTAGCTGCCTAATTTTTTTATTAATATTTCTAATGTAAATGAAACAGATACGCTGGCCAATATAAAGCACAGAGATGGTTTGTTTTTTAATCCCCTTGGCAATGTGTGTATTGGTTGAGAGGGAATGGAAAAGACAAAAACATTGTGATTACAGAATCAAAAGGAGGACTGACTTTCCCTCTAGAGAAAATGTTTTAAACATTTCTGCAAAAAAAGCATTTGCTTGGCTGACATTATTCTAGTGCCATAGCTAATACTGTTTTCATAAGCGCTTTCTACCTCATTGCCAGCGCAGCTTAAATATTATATGAAAAAACATAAGAGTGAGAGGTATTAATGACAGATAAGCAAGTATGATGTATTTGAACATTTTCTTCAATATGAAAGTCACTATTTAAAAGAAATCCTTGTTAACCTCTCTGCATATTAAAGACATCATAAATGAGCTTTCCAAGTCTTCCTAGCTCTCTTCTCAACAGTCACAAGAGCAATGTAATTAAGCATTCTGCAATATGTGGATACACATCAGTTAACTATTACTATTGCCGAGGCACACCTCTCCTGATGACTTTTATAGTCAAAAGTTCACACCATATTATCATAATATATTTGTATCTATGAAGGTCCAATACTTAAGTTCAGCTATGTCCTAAAAAGTGCAAAGGGGCGATGTCTGTTCTCTCTCATTTTGCAAAATCATTCTTTAAGGAAAATTATCACAGGCATTTCAAACTTAAAACTTCACAGGATTTTATTTGTCTGATTACATATGTTGGTAAAGTAATGTGATGGGTTGACATTTTTTGTTGAAAAACAGACTTTAAATACATAATTGCTAGCTATTCTAAACACTTTGTTCAATATTCCATTGTTATGCAAATAGAGGTGTGCCCTTACATGCGGAACAAAAAAAAATCTCTATTGAGAATCATCTCTCTAAAACACAAAGTATTAAAATCATGAATATGAATATAGTAAAGTTAATGTCAGACAGGCTTGACATGGTCTATCATGGTAGAGTTTCCTTGACCTGATACTGATCCCATAGAGGAGAATTGTATTTGGGGCTGGCAGATGTAAACAGAGTTCAATCTCAGCAAGGCTAAGACTAGTTACTATTCAGAAAGGAGACTTTCAAATGATTAACAAGGGGCTGTGGGAAGTGGTGTTAACTGTTCTGGAGTTGGAACTCCAGTGCTTAACTAATGTCTTTGATGTCCTTCGGTCCTTCATGATGTATCCTTTTGCATCGCATGGCTATATAGGTACATAAGGGGCAACTTATTTCTTCACCTGATTTTTAACTGCAAAACAACAAGGATACCTATTTTGCCCTATAGAAATTGATTTTTTAAGAAACCACTGAAATTTTCACATCGTCTTCTTAAGCAACTTATTAAGCTGTGAAATAAAAATGTTACATGTTCAAAAGGAATCCTCTTGACTTGATGTGAAATTAAATTTAATTACTCAGTGCATCATATACCTTCTTCATTTAAATATATTTTGAGTTATTTAATCCATTTCTCTTCCAAATGATAAGATCAATAAAGTAATCAATATCCTGCAGAGAAGATGCTTCATAAAGCTATCTTGGCCTAATTGTATATGATCAAAGCCATAGAAACAAAGTAAGAACAGCACCTAAATGATAAAATACAAAATCCCTACTGTAAAGAAAACTACAGGCTGAAGCATAAACAAACAGCACTGATTATAATCAACTTTAAAGCTAATATTTTCATTTACACCACCATGAGGGATAATAACCACGTCAGTAGTGAGTAAAGAGAAACAGCCCTATTTTTTGTCCCTTTTGTTGTGTTTGTGTCACAGCTTTAATATTTAAACAGTTGTATTTCCTTTATAAAAGGAATCTTGCACAGTCTTATTTACAGAAGGACAATAAACCACCTTTCTACATGTTAAACAAACTTCTTCCACAAACAATGGGTTCCATAAAATTAGCAAACAAAAACTGTGTTTAGTGACAGTTCACGTTGAGGCACCCACCCAAAACTTTCAAATCATAGAAATAAGAAGGTAAGGTGAAAAACATGTGCATTCCTTTTCACCTTCATATTACCTACAACACTATCAACAACACACTAACACTCCATACATAAGGCTTTCACATCCAACAAATAAAAAGGAATAGGTACCCCAACTTTAAACCTGCACTGCAATGCAAAGCCTTCACAGGGACCTGATATGCCTTTATTAACAGGATATGTGACGATCACACATTCCATGCCTTTGGCAAGTTATTGTGCCTTAACACTTACCAGATCACTGTTAAGGTTTTGTTCTCGCATGCAAGTCTGATTAAGTCGGAGTACTTATTGCTTGGGGAATGAATCCCCAACCCTGCACTGCTGACCTGCAGGCTTGTTAGTGTGCAACACTGCTGTTCTGCCCTCTTGGACACAAAAATGGCACGGTGACCCATGAAGAGTCACATTTGTCACAAATGAGACCTGGAGAGTGGGTCAGTAAATTAAGAATATTAAGTATAAAGAAATATGTCATTTTAAAGGTTGATCTGTAATGCAAACAAGGGATGGAGCAAACCCCTTTTTAAAATTCACACACATTTTTGTGTATCAATGTACAAAACAGGAATGAATTATATTTCTTCTAAGAACAATCAAAACATGCATCTGAGGGAATAAGATGGTAATGGGATAAAGAGCATTTCAACTGCAGCTAGTAGTTGAATCCAGCCCAAATCTGTAATGATCTAAAATGGACAGGTATCCAGATCAAAAAAACCAACCTCACAGATTGTATTGATTTGTTAACCCTGTTGACAGCAGGGTCAAAGGTTCAATTGGTATCTCTAGAACTGAACCTTCAAGGTAATAATTGAGTCACATTTGCAAGAGGGCGAGAGGAAGCTTGCCCTGCTGCCCATGATGTATTTGTTACAAGTACAGGGAACTTCGGCCTTTTTCATGGACTCTAAATTCACACACAATATATATTAGGGCTGTCGATTAATCACAGTTAATTCATGCAATTAACCCAAAAAGATTTACTAAAATGTATTAAATATTTTTGGATGTTTGTCTACATTTTCAAGTATATTGATTTCTGTTACAACACAGAATACAAAGGGTACAAAAAGTGTACAGTGCTCACTTTATATTATTTTTTATTACAAATATTTGCACTGTAAACATGATAAAAACAAGTATTTTTCAACTCACCTCATACAAGTACTGTAGTGCAATCTCTCCACCTGGCTGGTGGCCCGCTTAGCCCACTGCCTGCCTGGATGAATGGAACCCCAGGCTGGCAGTGGGCTGAGAGGGGCCGGCGGCCGGGACCCTGGCTGGCAGGAGCCGGCGGCCGGAACTCCAGGCTGGCAGCAGGCTGAGCTACTCAGCCCACAGCCCCTTGCCAGCTGCTGCTGACCTGCATGGACGGAACCCCAGGCTGGCAGCAGGCTGAGCAGAGCCAGCGGTTGGGACCCCACCCAGTATGGGCCAGCGGACAGAACCACAAACCGGCAGCAGGTTGAGCTGCTCAGCCTGCTGCCAGTCTGGGGTTCCTGTCTGCTGGCCCCTGTAAATGTAAAACGTATTACTGGCATGCAAAACCTTAAATTAATGAAGACTTGGAACACCACTTCTCAAAGGTTGCCGACCCCTGCTTTAGCGCCTACAAGTTCACTCAGTCCTACTTCTTGTTCAGACAATCGCAAAGACAAACACGTTTGTTTATGTTTACGGGAGATACTGCTTCCTGCTTCTTATTTACAATGTCACCTGAAAATGACAACAGGCATTTGCATGGCACTTTTGTAGCCAGCATTGCAAAGTATTTACATGCCAGATATGATGAACATTTGTATGCCCCTTCATGCTTCAGGCAACATTCTGGGGAACATGCTTCCACGCTGATGAGGTTTGTTAAAAAAATAGCGCGTTAATTAAATTTGTGACTGAACTCCTTGGGGGAGAATTGTATGGCCCCTGCTCTGTTTTACCTGTATTCCACCATATATTTCATGTTACAGCAGTCCCGGGTGATGACCCAGAACATGTTGTTTGCCAAATCTGCAGTGACTGTGTTCATAAATCAAAGAAGGTACCAATGTGAGATTTCTAAAAATAGCTACAGCTCTTGACCAAGGTTTAAGAATCTGAAGTGCTGTCCAAAATCTGAGAGCACCGAGGTGTGGAGAATGCTTTCAGGAGTCGTAAAAGAGCAACACTCAGATGCAGAAATTACAGAACCTGAACCACCAAAAAATAAATAAATAAAAATTAAAAAAAAAATCAACCTTCTGCTGGTGGCATCTGACTCAGATGATGAAAGTGAACATGCATCGGTCAGCTCTGCTTTGAATCGTTATCGAGCAGAACCCGTCAATCAGCTTGGATGCATATTGTCTGGAGTGGTGGCTGAAGCATGAAGGGACATATGAACCTTTAGCATATCTGGCACGTAAATATCTTGCAACACCAGTTACAACAATGCCATGTGAATGCCTGTTGTCACTTTCAGGTGACGTAAACAAGAAGCAGGCAGCATTATCTCCTGCGAATGTAACCAAACTAGTTTGTCTGGGCGACTGGCTGAAGTAGGACTGAGTGGACTTGTCGGCTCTAAAGTTCTACATTGTTTTTTACATTGTTTAATGCAGTTATTTTTTGTACATAATTCAACATTTGTAAGTTCAACTTTCATGATAAAGACATTGCACTACAGTACTTGTATTAGGTGAATTGAAATATACTATTTCTTCTGTTTTTTACAGTGCAAATGTGTATTCAAAAATAAATAGAAAGTGAGTACTGTACACTTGACATTCTGTGCTGTAATTGAAATAATATATTTGAAAGTGTAGAAAACACCCACAAATATTTAAATAAATGGTATTCTATTATTGTTTAACAGTGTGATTAATCCTGCGATTAAATCAGCCCTAATACACACACACACACACACCCCTAAACACCACCACACATATTTAAATATAGTTTAGACCACTTTCTGACTAAAACATGGAGGACCCAGTCCTGCTCCTATTGAAGTCCCAAAGATTAAAACATTTTCAAAGGTTACATTCTTACTATTTTCAGACCAGACATATTAGACTGGTGTAACTAAGCTGCATTAAAGGATTTTGTAAATATGAACAGCTGTTCCTATATTCTACTTTAAATTTCCAAGTTTCTTAATACATTAACTTTTTTTCCCCTCCAAAGTGCTGTGATCATCTACATTTGTAAGCTTCAGAATAAGAGCCTTAAACCATCTGGTAATAATTTCTTAGATATGTACAGAATTTCTTAACAGAATGGAATAATTATCATTCTACAAAATCCCTCAGTTTTGGAAGGATAAATCTGAAGTCATCAACTGCCACCTGCAGATTGGTAGCGGTCTTATAGATAATTAACATTTAGGAATGAGAAACTTCCACTGGTCTCAGTAAGGCCATGATTTCACCCTGAGAGTACACCATATATGAAACATTTTATAATGTGAACTGATCATGCAGCCATTTTGAATACAAAATTCCCAGTGAGTTCAATAGGAGTTATCATCATACAGAGGATCCAGGAACAATTAATAGACTTTCAAGATCCATGACTCCAAGTGCAGACAGAAGTTCTAAAACACCTGTGCATTTAAATCTTCCACATTCAGCTATGAGAGCAACTGCTCAAACTTGGATGTTTTCTTTTAACATAAAGTGAGATCTAAAAACATTTACAGTCTAAGAGCTTTATCCTGTAAACATTTACACATTTGAGTGATCACATTAAACTCAGTGGAACTATTCCCGTGAGCCAAAATAGGGAACTCCTCATGCAAACTTACAATATCACAAATATATTTGCGTTACAAAATAAAATATTTTTGAAAAACTGGTAAAATCACAAATGTCAACAGCAGTGCAGCGGTTTCAGAGAATAATGGCATCTGCTATTATAGGGGAAACATGGAATCCTCAATTTAGGTCATGTTATATAAGTGTAGACTTAACAGTTTTATTTTAACACATATACATATAAAATCTGTTAATGATTTAGGATTTAATAATAATACTTTGCACTTCTATAGCACTCTCTTTTCAAGGATCTCTAAGTATTTTACAGGCATTAATAAACTGAGCCTCACATCACCCCTGTGAGGCTGCTAAGTATAATCATACCAATTTCAAAGATGGAAAATCAGATGCACAGAGAGCTTAAGTGATTTGCTAAAGATCTTACTGCAAAGAACATAACTGCAACACAGCTGGAACTACAAGAATACAGCTTCCTGACTTGCAGACTTAACTGTGCTTCAAACACAAGACCATCTTTCCTCTTATCTAAAACTATTTTTCCTTTAGAAAAATGCTTTGCAGCTCACTTTAAAAACATATTTTCAATCTATCTGCATTCTTGTGGTGAGAGACATCAAAATTTTAATTCTATGTAATGTAGCAGGGCTTTAGAGAAATGAAACCGTTCATTCATTCCTAAAATCTGGAACAGCTAGCATGCATTGTAAAATGACTAACAAGATACTTTTCAATAGCAGCATCCAAAGTAACAGCTCCAAACTGAACTAAATGCACATTTCCATATGACAAAGTTGAACAGAGCCCCGGTTTTCATCAGCCCTCCTTTGAGGCCTGACTCTTAGAAGTCTTAACCCTAAAACAGGATCATAGACTGAACACCACAATTCAAAATGGTTTAAGGAGCCACAGGCCATCAGATTAAATTTTAATAAAATCTGGACACATCTACAAAGGCAAAAGTTATATAAAAGAAAACAAACAAACAAACAAATCCCTCCTTCTCATTCAAACATTCAAAACATGCATTATAATATGGTATAAGCCACCACTGGGAAAGCCATGCCACAAAACATAAAAATACCAAGATAAGTAACCTTGCATCAAAAGCATTGTTAAGGCTGTGCACTCTCTTCAAGGAATCAAATCACATATTCCATGGGGCAACATGGCCAGTGTCAGCCAAACCAGTGCTGGAATTATTTCAGTACATTCCCCAGAGAAGTTTTCACTCGTGTTTCAGCTTTTTGGAGCATTACATTTTTAATAGTACCATTGTCTCTAGGAATTCTCTTTCCTCCTAAACTTGTTGCAGGTCTTATTCCGTTTTCCCTCAAATATGAAAGGTTTATTCACCCTTCGGCCAGACTGAAGTTTTGTCTTTAGCACAGACTCAGCTGGTTACATAATCTCTGAGATAGTTTGGTCTCGTCAACAGGTGATCACACTGGCAGAGACCTGTCTCTGTCACCTGTCCCTGAGTCTGGCAAATTCTTTTTCTGTGGAGACTCCTCATGCCCTGTGGTGTTGGCTTAGGAATGGTTCTCTGTCTCTCTTTTCTGGGTGCACACTGTATCTCTGTAGGGTGTTGTGTCTGCCAGCTCGTAAGCTCCTCTTGTTCCTTCAGATCACTAGTCCCTCTTTCACCCCTCATGACTCCTTTAGTCAACTCCTTCTGGTGTCCCTCAAATGCTGTATCCTCATAGGTGTCTCCATGGCCAGCAGGTCTTTGGCTGACCAGTTGTGCTTTAGCCAAGCCCCACTCTCCGTGCCTCCAGTACTCTCATCCTTACTTCAGAAAGATTGCTCTCTCAGCCGCACCCACATGTCTGTGCATGTGCAACCAGAGGAAGATTTGAATACTTCATTTTTTATGGCAAACAGTCAATTTAATGTTTTCTATGAAGTCAGTGACAATTATGAAATACTGCAGCCCTAAACAGGAGTAATTAACAAAGTTCCAACAGAAGAGCATGTCCATTTTATAAGCCTTCACATAGACAACTTCCAACCTATCCTTAAACTAACATTTTCTTGAGAAATAATAGATATATTACTTCTCTTGAAATCTTAAATATACTATATGACCTGTACTCAAATCCATTAGTAGTCCTGCTGGGCACAGGTATAGTTTGTTCAGACTCACATTGCTACTTTACTGGAAAGAAGATCTTTGAATGTTCTGGGGCCAGTGTGACACTGCACCCCATATTCTTCACAGTGATATTATTATGATATGATTATAGTATAATTACCGTGTATTTTATGTGAGACGGGTTGTCATAACTATAAAGGGAAAGGAACAGCCCTCCTGTGTACAATACTATAAAATGCCTCCTGGCCAGAGACACCATTACCTGTAAAGGGTTAAGAAGCTCGGGTAACCTGTCTGACACCTAACCCAAAGGACCAATAAGGGGACAAGATACTTTCAAATCTTGGTGGGGGGAAGGGTTTTGTTTGTGCTTTTTGTTTTGAGGGTGGTTCGCTCTTGGGACTAAAGAGGGACAGGACATCAATCCATGCTCTCAAAATCTTTCTGAACAAGTCTCTCATATTTCAAACTTGTAAGTAACAGCCAGGCAAGGCATGTTAGGTTTAACTTTGTTTTCTCAACTTGTAAATGTTCCTTTTTGCTAAGAGGATTTGCCTCTGTTTGCTGAACAACAACTTTGAACCTAAGGCTAGAGAGGGTTCCTCTGGGCTCTATGAATCTGATTACCCTGTAAAGTTATTTTCCATCCTGAGTTTACAGAGATGATTTTTACCTTTCTTTATTTAATTAAAAGCCTTCTTTTTAATAACCTGATTGATTTTTCCTTGTTTTAAGATCCAAGGAGATTGGATCTGGACTCACCAGGAATTGGTGGGGGAATGGAGGGGGGATGGCTAAATTCTCCTTGTGTTAAGATCCAAGGGGTTGGATTGGAGTTCACCAGGAATTTGGTGAAGAAGTCTCTCAAGACTATCCAGGGAAGGGAGTTAGTATTTGGGACTGGTGGCAGCAAAACCAGATCTAAGCTGGTAGTTAAGCTTAGAGGTGTTCATGCAGGTCCCCACATCTGTACCCTAAAGTTCAGAGTGTGGAAGCAACCTTGACACGGGTCATGAAAGGCATCATTGGAAAAGTTATGATTTGCTGAATATTATTATCCAATTTGTATGCATGTATCATTTTTGTATATGAAGTTATAAATACTGACTATGTATGTGTACTTCAAATATAGTTACACCTGGGTAATGCCCACTAGATAAGATCTTTCAGGATAGACAGCTGGGTGGGAAGGGCCTATTCAGGCCAATGAGCCATTAGGGAAAACAACAGGCCTGAGGAGAAGCTTATCTCCTACCTGGTGAGTCTTCCTCAGAACGCTCCAGACAGCTCCGTCCATATGGCTGCTATGACTCTACAAGGACATGTGACCAGACCACATGTCTCTGGACTCCATGTTAGTATTTTTCTACAAACTGGTCTGGGAACCAAGTTTTGAAACAAAGGGTTCCCACCTTTGGTTCTAAGTCATCCTCAACGATTTTCTTGCAAATACTGGTGAAGAACTAAATCTGAGTCTCAGAACTCTCATAGTTTACATCCTCAGAGTAACTGCTTGCTAACTGTCAAGCATGCCTCTTTAGGCCTTTGCTGTTGAGACTTTTCAGTTTCTAGCTCTTCCAAAAAAACAACCAACCAAACAAAAAAAAACAAAAAGCCCACCTTCTTCTCACTCTGTAATTAGTATTTGCATGTCCTATCATTCTATTATTTTAATATTGTGTCTAAGAAAGGGTTGAAAACCTAGCATTCAAAATTTCTGGGGGGATTTGATAACCTTTCCTCTGTTGAAAATTTGCCTGGCATTACTTTCCTCCTTTCAGATCATTTCTCTTTGAACTGGGTGAATATTCCTAACCTTTCTGCCTGTGAAACAGCAGCTTCCTCACATGCAGGAAACCCAGAAGTCCATAATTCTGATAAAACATCTCAAAGGCCACAGAGTGAAAGTCAAGAACTGGAGTGTGCAATTTTTTGCTCACAATATTAATTTTAGATCAGATAGCACAGTATACTATATCTCGGCCAAAACAAGAACTGAAATCTCTGAAGTCTTCATTAGTTTCTAACACATGTTCTCATATAACATTGTGTGAAGCTTTGTTCTCATCTAAAACATCAAAAGCACCCTCACCATGATTTTGTGGTGGATGGATTGCTTCTACCCTTACTAGCCATCTTGTTGTGCTTTGGCATTTTAATGTAATGCTAATATGCTTTTTCAATACACCCCAACAACTAGTAGAAGCAGAAAACGGGCTATATAGTCTTTGGACAACTTCAAAATATACAACTACTTGGGGAACCACCACTGCAGCAGCTTCTCCAACAAGATTCAGTGAGTGGGCAGCACATGGATGAAAGATACACGCTGATTCAACTGCTGAATTCTATTTTTCACACCTTTGTATGCTGTAGCCATGTTTGCTCCATTCACATAGTTCTGTCTCTGCAATCAGCCATATCTAAACAGTCTTTTTCTGCTTCTCTAAAATAATTTCCATAAATACCAATCCACTGTTTGGCATGAACAACAATAAAGTCTAAAAAGTTCACAACAACTTTCACCCCATCTTTCAAAACCTCAACATACCTCTTAACACTTGAGACATTTATTCTGTTTGGGAGAGGTCTGAAGTACACTCAAACATAACAGAGAAGTATTTAGCTTTCTTAATATCATCAAAAATAACTTGCCATACTTTTCTTGCAATTTACTTTGAATTCAGTTTGATAAGTTTTGCAATACAGGCCTTACTAGCTTTCACATGATCCTGCAACACAGTGTCTCTCTTACTTCTCAAGCAATTCAAATAAACCTCAAAAAAACATTATGAGGACTATTTAATTTCTTGTCTGAATCTCTCAAAGCTAAACACCTCTCAATGGAGTACAGAAAAAATATCAAAGAGATGTCACAAACTATTGCAATGTCATATCCTTCCTTTATAGTTCTGCAACTTACATTCAGATTGCCTCCACGTGTGCCTTTGAACGTTCATATAGGCACACTTGCCTGCTAAAGTGGAAAAACGTTTGAGACCCCAATTCTATAGTTTGCAAATGAAGATGAAGAAGCAAAAGAAATAGAACAAGGAGGCAACAGTTGAACCATACATCAACCAAGACCATTCATGTAACTTCCCACTAGGAGTTTTGACAAAGAACCGTAATTTTAATACTTGCTTTCCTTTGGGTTTGCTAGGTGAAAAATTGTGTTCTAAATTAACAATGGGAACATTTTCTACTCGAAGATAGCTAACAGAATCTGTCACTTGTGTGGCCAAGTAGCCAGATCTGCCTTGTCAAAGTCAAAATTCTGCTCCATGCTTTCAATAATCAAACCACTTTCAGTGTCCACATCCATAACAATCATACTGACAACCAAAAAGCAAATTTTGTCCTTGAATCAGAGACTCCAGGGTCCAACAATTCAAGACCAAGCTCTGTGTTGGAATCAACAAGCCTGAAAAACCCTAATCAAAGTCCTCATGAGCTAAGGATGGCTCAGAGTGCGAATAGTGGAACAATCCACAGATTGTTCACAGGAACATAGTTGAACTTTGCATGTTTTAAGAAACTTTGTAGACCACTTGCACTTTTCTGATCTTTATCATTGGCCTAGTGCAGCCTGGTCTTTTGAGCACTACTCTTGTGCTTGTAGGTATTCATGGCAGAAATCCCAGTTGAATTCAATAAGAATTTACCCACCAAGTGCTTCACAAATGAATTGCTAGGTTTGAAATTACTGCGGTAGTGGATGAAAGATGTATCTCTGTGAAACTCTGGGAGAAATCAGGTGAAAGGTCATAATAGGTTAGTGAACTGTGCTTAAAGTATGTGTGTGGGCTGGGGGGAGCACTGAGAATGCAGACCCCCTTCCAGTTGATTTTTTTAAGGTAGAAATGAGTCACTGAGACCCACACACAGCTTCTAACAAAGCTGTTGCCTCACAGAGCTCCCTGGGCTCCTGCTGCCTCATACAGCTGCCCAGGTTCAGTTCCACTCCCCCACAGGCAGGCACTGCCCACTCCTTGGCCCATTCATCAACACAGGGCGAGTGCAGTGCAGCAGTAGGAAGCTGCAGAGGTAACAGCCCTGGGGAAGGGTAACACAGCCTAGAAGTAGGGGAGTGGTGGGGAGAAGCTGCAGGAGTCATGGACTCTCCCTCATCAGCCACCCAGCACCTTCTGGGAAAAGCTCTGAGCCAGGCCAGCTGGGAGGGATGGGGCAAAAAGCAGCAGGGATGGGAGGGTAGAGGCAGCAGCCCCAGCAGTTCATCAAAGTGCCCCATGTAAGGTTTCTGCTGAAAGCCTGTGTCACGAGTCATCATAATCTTTGAAAAAGATTAGCTGACCATTGTGTCCTACGTCTTCCAACAGAAGTCTATTAGCATACTGTGCCAACGCTAATGAAGGGATTGTGGGGATTTCAAGAGAAGAAATTAACAGGAAGAGATGAACAGCAGGGAAGGAAACTGTGTTTATGGGTAAAGAACAAAGGACTAGTCTAATATATGGAGGAGTGTAAAAAGTCACCCTGGCATCCTTCATCCAGGGAAACAGGCCTCCGGTGAGCTTGAGCTCATGAGAGAAAAGTCTCAGGTATCCTGGTTGAAAATAAAGGACTTTGGGTAAGCAGTACCATATTAGACAAGAGGGCATCTTGTTAGTTAACTTTAGGCTCTAGAACATGTGTCATAATTTTATATGTAGCCCTTTGTTCCCAGTATTTCTGTTTGCTATCAAATTAACTTACACTTCCTTTCTCTATAAACAAATGTAGGTGCTGTGTGTTAAGCAGAACATTGTTCTAAGTGTAACTAAAAAGCTGTTTCTGGTAATTCTGTGAGTGTCCACTGGTTAAGGACACCACAGCAGGATGCTCAGAGGACTTGGGGGTTGGTGTGTCCCTATCACTAACCTGCAAGAGGGACAATGAAACCTCCTGGGTTGAGAGGAGAGTGATTGTGTTGCCTGTGGCAAGGAAAGTCATGGTGCTGATCCTTGTATACACAAGCCTTGTATACACAAGGCTACATCATGCTAAAGGAAAGTGGTAGCGAGGTACCTCATAACCCTGCATCCTCTTGGGAAGTGTCACTGCACTGTCATTGCACCCCCAGTCCCAGAGATACCCCACATGCCACTGAATCCTCAACCACCAGATACAGGGAGATCCCAACCGCATGGAATCTCATTGCACCACAATCCCATATGCCAGAGAGACCTAGGATGACCAGACAGCAAATGTGAAAAATAGGGATGGGGGTGGGGGTAATAGGAGCCTATATAAGAAAAAGACCCAAAAATTGGGACTGTCCCTATAAAATCTGGACATCTGGTCACCCTAAAGAGACCTGCTAATCATAGAGAGACACCCCCCACCCATCCCAGTGAATCTCACTACAACCCCCACCCCCAGAGAAACTCTCAAATCTGAATTAACCCCCAATCCTTCAGACCTTCACTGCACCCCTATTCCCAGACAGACCCTCCCCTGTTTTGGTGTGGCTGTCAATGAATCACAATGCATTAAATAGGACCCTGAATACAACATTTGGGGCACTGAATATTAAAGGCCCATGACAGAAGAAAAGAATGAGCAATTAAAACAAAAACAAAACAACAAACAGCATTAAAAACAGAGGCCCTTCATGGGCCCTGGTCCAGTTCTATTGGAACCATTTGATCCCCTCTCTTTTCACAGCCCTGCCATGTGCCACAATATAATCTGGGTAGAAAGTGATTCTTGAAACCTGGGAGGAAAAAAACTCCCAATCAACTGCTAAATGTTGCACTAGAGAGTAGAAACAAATGATGTGTAGCCATTAGCAAGATAAAAGTATCATTCCGGAAATGCTGAAGTCCGCTAACATGATATTAAATAAAGAGACATGACAAAAATTCAAAATTCAGATAAACAGACAAAACAAAAAATCAAAATCAAACTGCTACTCTGGATTCCGACTCTCAATGTTTTCAAGAAATACCATTAATCTTAAATTCCATTCCAGGCTTTAGTCTCCAGCTCCAGGTGAGTTTATTTTCCAGTGTTTTGCTATTTTTCATTACTTTTCTGATATAATGATTTCAAGTTGCAAAGAAGAGTCATTCTGCCTGGTTACCCAAGTCTCCAAACCAAATAATTTGTGACAGTCTCTCAACATTTTTTGTCTAGTCCTACATAGGAGTTTGGGTGACATCCAACCAATTTGATGACAGTTCCATGCTTTTGCACATTGCAGATTTCAGTTCTTGGCAGAAGCCTGACTAGAGGTAATTTAAGTGTATTAGGACCAGAAAAGAGAGAAGTACACTGCTGGGTCAAGGAAACCCAAGAACTGAAAAATTATTTTTGAAGTACTGTGCTTTGGATTAGACTTTTCATATGACCAGAAGCATCACTGGAGATTTGGTAAAGCAAAACTATCCAAACAAGCTGAAATAAGCAAAAATGAAGCAGCTAGAACTTAAAAAAAAAAAAAAAAAGGGTGGTGGGGGGTTAAGGAATCAAAGCAATCCAAACAAGGGAGTTCTAATCATTCACATCTGTTCCAGGCTTCAACAGTCACCCCTCTTCCCCCATATTTTTTATTTTACATTTTTCTTCTTTTCATTATTAGACATATTTGCCAACTCAGCACAATGATTGTTGAAGTTTTTTAAAACATATTTTTAAAGTTAGTGTCATTTTTACTTTACAAGAATAAATAATAAAAAGTACGATATGCAATAAAGCTTCAGTTAGTAGATATCGGAGATTTCCATTTTAAGTGACAACATGTGGTCACTGCTGTCAGCAAGTGACAAGGAATAACGAAAATGCCAAGAACATTCAAATATATACAGTCTACTCTTGCTCAAGAAAAAATATGCAAAAATCCCTTCCAGAAGGAATGGACTTTGCTGTTTGGAAAGGCAATGTGGTGAGTTGATTTTGGTTGATTCCGTTTACAGCAGATATAACTTAAATATAACTACTGCTCTTGAATAACTTACCTGCTATCTCTCTCTAGTTCAGTATAAATGGAAATATATTTCCCCCCTTAAAAAAAAGAGCTAAATCGAGCACGTGCTTAAGTAATCTCCTGAATCAGGACCTATGCTTGTAGGACTCCTAAATCACTAACAGAGATTACAGGACTAAGTCATTCAGCACAATTTGATGCCATCGTAGTTTGACCAAACTACTTCCAAACAGCAGATTTATTTACACAAACACAAATCAGATTCCGCCTACTGTATTTATTCATTGTTTCAAACCACATATTGAAGATTAATGAAATACTATCTTCAAAATAATAAATTCACAAATCAGTAATATAATATGGATAGATATTTGAAAGTCAATCTTTTTTTTCTTCTTTTACCTAGCAAAACCTACACTGCAGCCACTCAGAGGTCCAGCTACTGCAGAATGCAGCTGCCCATTCTGTATGGCAGGGCATCTTGTCGAGAGCACATTACATCTCTGCTCTGCATTTGTTCCAGGATGCAGTTAAAGGTGGGTTTTTTTAACCTAAAAAGCCCTTTACAGACTGGTTTGTGGCTCCCTTAAACATTGCCCCTCTTCTCATTGCTTTTACTCAAAAATTGATATAAGATTGGGTGCCTGATCCAATATTCCCTAACAGGAATTGGGAAGGGCATTCTCCATGGAAGGATTTAGAGTCCAAAACTCACACCTGCTCTTGTACAACACAAAGCTCAGTTTTCTGACCTTCTCGGCCTGTTGCAAAATCCCCCTCTTTACTCAAGGTTTTCCTGGAGGGGAGGGATGGATTGAGAAAGGAGGTTGTTGTTTTTTTTTTTTCATTTGTAAGTGATAGGGCAGGCAGAATACTTTCAGTATGAAGATTTTTGTCAATGTATTTTTTTTCCTGTGCCAGCAATGCCCCTCTTCCATGTACATTGCCCAAACCGGACAGTCTCTATGCAAAAGAATAAATGGACACAAATCTGACATCAGGAATTGTAACATTCAAAAAACAGCATTGGAGAACACTTCAACCTCTCTGGTCACTCAGTAACAGACATAAGTGGCAATTTTGCAACAGAAAAGCTTCAAAAACAGACTCCAACGAGAAACTGCTGAACTTGAATTAATATGAAAACTAGATACCATTAACGTAGGCTTGAATAGAGACCGGGAATGGCTGAGTCATTATAGAGATTGAATCTATTTCCCCATGTTAAGTATCCTCATACCTCTTGTCAACTGTCTGAAATGGGCCATCTTGATCATCACTACAAAAGTTTTTTTTCTCCTACTAATAATAGCTTATCTTAGTTAATTAGCCTCTTAGAGTTGATATGGCTACTTCCACCTTTTCATGTTCTCTGTCTATATATATATCTCCTTACTATATGTTCCATTCTATGTATCTGAAGAAGTGGGCTGTAATCCACGAAAGCTTATGCTCAAATAAATTTGTTGGTCTCTAAGGTGCCACAAGTACTCCTGTTCTTTTTGCAGATACAGACTAACATGGCTGCTACTCTGAAACCTTTTTAAACACTGTAATTTTAAATGTACCTAGGTGATATATAATAGATATGTGATATGAATGGAAATAAAGACCTCAGTTTAGGGTTCTATATTTCTCCTGCAAATCTAATGATGCTATATATACCTGTAAGCATGCTACATAGGCAAATAGAGCCACATTCTAGATTCAGATAATATATAACAGTCTTGGATACAGAAAATAGCAGTATTACCTTTATCCTGTTTCTCTCTCAGATTTGCTAACATGCTGGTCCACACATTTATTTGCTTCCTTGGAAGTAGAAAATACATTGGGTGTTCTTATTAACACTAGTCTTCAGCCTGACTGTATATAATATAAACAAAGTCTCTTTTCAATTTCCTGAATTTTCCAACAATTGCTAAACAATCCTCTCTTTTTTAGTAAGAGAGAATAATTATTTTTAACAAGCAATTTAGTTCTTGACATATTAAATCACTTTTGCTTCTGGCCATTCACAAAATACAATCCTGAATGCTCTGAGTATCACAAGTAACCCAGGCTGAGAGAACAACCATCCGTTTTTTTCAACTTCATAAGAGAGGGAATCCTCTTCCAGACTCCAATTTTATCATTTCAGATTGTCCCTGAGTTTCAAAAGTCTCAATAAGCCCCTTTAACAAGAAAATCCTAATATCCTCTACTCTCAAGTCCTATCCAGTTCTCAAAGATCAGATTCTAACATATTTTATTTGTTACATAATCTAATCCAAGCTGCAGGCATTTATTTTCTTTTTCTATCTAGGTTATCAGTTCATGACCAGGACAAAAGAAATCTGTGGAGAACTGTGGCTCAGTTTAGGAGCCTTCAAATTCTTTCATATAGGCAAAGTATATGCAAGAGAACTTACTCTCTTCCCCATTCTTCTTTGCTCTACTTTTATATTTTAATCCTATATATCACTGAAAAACAAAGTGTTCAAAATACGTATGAACAAATAGCATGTTTTTTTTTTATAGATTCCAAGGCCAGAAGGGGGCTGTTGTGATCATCTAGACTGACCTCATGTATAACATGGGTGATAGAACTTCCCCAAAATAATTCTTAGGGTGTATAAATTTAGGGGAAAAAATTCAATCTTGATTTAAAATATGTCAGTGATGGAGAATCCACAATAACCCTTGGTAAACTACTTTTGTTACTGCTGGACCAAATACAGGAATATGGGGGGGAAATGCAATATACCGGATGTTACAAAATACAAATGTCAAGCCCACTTTAGATGGCAGCTACATAGTCACTGCTTTTATTCCTCTATTTTTTTTGAAGAAAGATAAAGTATCTTAATCATCCAGAAATCACAGGAATATGCAATCACTAAAACCTGTAGCCTACGTAATGCATATAACTAACCAAAAATGAAGAAGTGACACATAAATCCAGCCACACAGAATAAGTGATTTACTGGTTAACGATGTTAGTTGCTAAGTAGTCATAATTGTTCTTCTCTTATAACACTGAATTATGATACATGGAGGAAGTTCACACTTTTCTTAAAGCTGCAGTTTCAGTTTCTTTGACTGCAGACTTGGAAAAACAATGAGTCACATTGTTAAGGCATATCTTTGCAACCAGAGTTCCTAGGAGGTCAATTTTGTTTTAAATGAAAAATTAGACCTTGTCAGATTCAGTAAAAATCTGCAGGGAATACCCCGAAATTCACACAGTTCATGAACTTTCCATGCTGATGCACGTTGTCCTGCATCATGAGGCTCCCTTCATCTAGTTCTACATGGCAATATTCATCTTGGAGATCCATGATGAAATGTCTCATGGTTTTGGTTATTCTCTTTAATCACCTAGTGAAGGTTTCTTTAATGTGATTTATAATATCTGAAATTTTATTCAACAACCTGTTGATTAAGCTCAGAGTGAACAATGGAGCACTTAAATATGGTGGCAATTCTTTCTACTGAGAAAGATTGAGAAATAATATCCAAGACTGATTGGCACATTTTTTAACAGGTACATAAGTACTGCAAGAAAGTTACCTTGCCCCCCACAAAACTGTCAAAGAAAGTTGACCATAAGAATCAGGAGAAAACTTAAAAAGGCAAACCAGCAAGGGGAGAACATTATTATTATTGGCTCGGATTCTGAACCCTTTAGCTTCTTCAAAAATCCCAACCATTACTTTTAGCTGCATTGTAGCAGCACCTACAGGCTCTAATCAGGATTGAGTCTACTTGAGGTAAATACTATAGAAAAGTGGAAGAAAAGTCAACTCTGCCCTGAAGAGCTTAAGTCTAATTTGAGACAAGACATAACAAGTGGGTCTGACAAACAAACAAACAGAAAGGGGAGACAGGAAGAGGAAAATGAATATCAGACCACACAAGCATTAAGGTAGTTATTACCCAAACTGATGGCACAAAATGAGAGATAATGATGACTCTGAACTGGAGCTTTAGCAGTGTGGACAGAAAGATGATGTCAGATCTTGGAAACATTATGGAAGATGTAGTAGCGGGATTTGAAACATCCTCCTCTACCTTCAGTGTTATTGTTTGGTCCCAAACTATTTTCCAGTCTTTAAATTCCTCTACATT
Source organism: Mauremys mutica (assembly GCF_020497125.1). Taxonomy (NCBI): domain Eukaryota; kingdom Metazoa; phylum Chordata; order Testudines; family Geoemydidae; genus Mauremys; species Mauremys mutica. The sequence goes on along the minus strand of NC_059072.1, from coordinate 184,833,152 downwards.
GTGTGACAGGTTAACAGCCATAACCTTGGTAATATTTTCTGCAGAAGCAACTGAAAATAAGTGCAAGAAGTGTAAATCATTAACATAACTCCTCCTGATCCTCAAGGAAAGTAGACAATAAAAGTATCGATCAGCAGAGGAAGGAAGATGGGGAAAGGAGAGAGGGGCAGCCCTTTCAGGAAGTATATGTGAGGGGGACTTAGGAGGAAGGAAACTGGTGAGGCAGGGAAGAGAAGACTGGCACCAGGAGAACAGGAAATGGCTGTATATCTGCAACTGATGCCTGCCCTTTAAGCCCTTCTGAAAATAATAATAATAATAAAAAAAATAAGATGAAATAAAATACTTGCCTGTGATTTCCTTTTACCCATTCGTTTATTTGTTAATATACTTAGGACTTAAACCCACAAGCACTTCTACATGTGAACATTTTCATTATTCAGTGAGTAAGCATTTGCAGGATCAGACCACTGAGATACAAGTTCTTCAGACTGGGGGCTAGTCTCTAAACCACATTACACATTTCTAGGCATTAATAGATTCAAAGATTCACAGATTTCATGGCCAGAAGTAACCACTGTCATCCAGTCTGACCTCCTGCATAACACCGGCAATAAAACTTCCCGAAAATAATTTCTAAAGAAATGAATAAAAATATAGGAGGGAGGGGGCGAAAGAACCAACAGGAGAGAGTGTGAAGGAAAGGAGATATGTACATACACAACATAAATACAAAATTGCACCCTGATAGTGTTTTAGAAATTTAGCCTAAGGGAACACTCCGTATCAGAAACCTAGCACATAACAAGTTAAAAGCATTACTCCCAAAACAGACAATCACAAACTCTACTCCATCAATTTATTTCCTCCTCCTTGATGCATCTTTCCTGACTGCAATTTATCTTTTGAAGGAAAGATTCCTCTGGATACAGATGGGATTAATTTCTGCCTTTTCTACCCCCAGTTACCTACATTAGAAACTGATCTATTTTTACTGATATGCACAACGTTTTCTTGTTGTTGTTATGACAAAGATCACCTTAGGATCCAGCTACTTCATATAGTTTTGTTCCTGTGAAAGCAATGATGCTGTGAATAGTCTAAAAAATTATTAACAGGTCCCTTTTCCAGTAATCTAATTAATTAACAGGAACACTGTGGCAAACAAACAAAATATTTCTGAGTGGATGGTAGCTTTGACGGGGTCATTCATTCCACAGCAGCATATTTTGCCATACTGTCAAGATTTCATAACTCGGTTATGGAAAAATAATATTTTTCAAAACACACAGAATGTTTCATCCCCCTGATATGCTATTGAAAGGTCAGATAAAAACAACAGCGAATTCAAGCTACAACTTATCTAAAACAAGAGTTTAAGTCATTCAAAAATGTTTATGTTACAAGAGAGCCACACACAAAGGGGATGAAAACCTGTACGCATTATTGATCCCGTAACTTTGATCTTAAAAGCTGGGAATCTTGAACAAAGAAAGATGAATGCCACCTCAAAGTTTTTCTTTCAAAAACTCAAATGAGGATGATTCAGGATAAATGACAGACAAGAGTTAATATGAAAGGGGAAAAACTGGATTCATAGTATTGCACCCAAATTTCAATAAAAAAGCTCTGCTTTTTTAAATCAATTGCCAAGGTATTTTAACACGCTACCATCCCCTTTCATGTACATATAAAGAAATTCTTCATATTAAATTTTTCATGTTCAGTGTTCCCTCTTTTTTCCACCAGCCACATTCTTATTCCATGTGAACAATTAGGGGGTGTTTCTGAGGCTTGGGATAGGGGTTGTGGGAAATGAACAGAGGCAGGAAAATCCTGAACTCCAATCCTGGATCTGAAACAGGATCGGTTTGGGGGCTTGTGCTACCAAGTAAACGCTCTCCATACATTTTACCATATGAAAAACAGTGATAATAAGACTCACCTCTACTTTACTGTGATTTAGCGAGGCTTAATAAATTAAGGAGGAACCGCTACTGAAAGAAAAGGCAACCTAATGGGTAACAGAGTTTATCTGTAAGGAAACTGGGACCAAACTAATTAAATAATTTGTAATTCACAGTTTTAGTTATTTTGGTGCAAGTCTGTGTGGACAGTCTTAGTTCAGAATAAAAATGCTCTATTTTGATGTACGGTAAATTGAACTGTTTTGTTAACAAAAAGAAACATGGGCCAGTGCTGAAGGCTCTGACTCAAGAGACTTGGGTTCGATACCCTACTCTTCCACTGACTTCCTGTGTTACCTTGGGTAGTCACTTAGTCTCCTGGGCATAGTTTGGGGGAGGGCAAGGACACTGTCCCCCGAACTGCAAGCCTCAGGCAGGCACAGTATGTGCCCACACACGCATGTAGCCCCATTGGCCTCACTGGAGCTGCCTGCCCAAATATAGAAGTCAAACTATGCCTATGCTTAGTCTCTCTGTTCTTTGGCTCCCCAGTTGTAAAACAGGGATAACAGCACTTCCCAACCCACAGGGATAGGACAGGGGTGAGGATTTTAGTTATAAGATGATTGGGTGTGTTCAAATCCTGGTGCTTACATAGTTTCTCCTACAATCACAAGGAATGTTTGTGAAGACAAACTTTGGAAAAGGAAATTTTATTTTAAAAGTGTTCAGAAAGTGAAACCACAGCTATTTACCTAGCTGTATTTAAGTTTAGCTGTTAGGCTCTCCAATGGTACAGGAAGGATTTTTGATTTCCAAGAAGTCCCCTATGCAGTTTTGCTCTGACACCATGACAAACATTTTTAGATGCAACAGATTAAATTAAAGATCAACATTTGCCCCACACATTAGATTTGCAATTCAGAAGACACAAACATGGATTAACCAGATTTATAAGCATCTGCTTTTATACAACTGAGTAAGGAATACACTTTAGGGAAATCATGATTAGCTTTAATACTCTGAGAAAATTGCTTTTGGACAGATTTCTTTATAAAGTAAACAAAATGTTTAGACTGTGATTCTTCACACAGCACAAGGAAAATGTGTACAGTGATCAGCCTACACAGAGGCTGACCTGAGCCAGAAACTGCAGAGCCCAATACACTTGTGGTCAATGAGGATGTCTGTTTTAATAATTTATCACTGATAGCTCAGTCTACCCTTATCTTTTTTTGTATTTGCTCCATTTACTGTACTTCATGACTTGATAAACTTGTATTTTTATTTCACTGTAATACATATTTACTCACAACAAACATGGACAAAATTATGCAAAGGTTACTAACATCAATTTTTATTGTGTTACCTAAATAAATGTATCAATTTCCTTAATTCTGTCAGGACAAAAGAATATTTTCTGTTTATTGTGCTCTTCATGAAGTTGTACCTTAACCTGGATCTCGTTTAACTGTGGGGGTTTGTTTTTTTTCCAAAAATTAGATTTAAATGAAGCAGTGCAAATACCAACTCCACAGAAACTTAACTACAGGGCTGTAGGATGTCTCAATCTTTTGCCTCTGATTTTGTCTCAGGAGCCAAGCTACTGCCTATGTTCCTTATTGACCTTTCATTGCCCACAAACCTCGTATCAGTTGCTGGCTGGGAAGTCTCACTCTAACAAGTCCAGGAATGGCACTGTTGGTATTGAAGAGAAAGAATTCTTTAGATTCTGGAGGAATGTAATAAAGTGGATCGTTTCACGGATCAAGACTTTTCTGGAGGTGGTCCATTTGGGTAACATGAACCAACCCATAAACCAAAAGAAGTGTGATTTTTTCACTGTTTATATCTTATCACTTAACAGCACATAAAAAGACTTCAAAAATTCAGATGCTTCAGCAATATTTCCCACTTCTAGTTCTCTTAAAATGGCAAGAGATTTAAGCTATTAAGTTCTGAAGATTTGACAGAAGATTTGACAGAAACTTAACTATGGAGCCGCTACTACCAGCACTTCTATAAGTTCTCAAGTTCATAAGTTTTATACATACACACACACATATTCACCTATTTTACCCTTTGGCTTCCATGTGCCTGCAATTTCACTGTGTTTACAAGTGGCAGGTAACCCCAATCTTCTGAAGTTTAATGGGTGACATTTTAACGGGTGAAATGAAAGTTGGGCCATTGACTTCAGTGGATCCAGGACTTCACTCAACATGTGTAGAAGCACAAATATAAGATGCCAGGTAAGAAGCGGCCAATTAAACCTGACAAATGTGCTTTCAAATGTTGCTTTCAAACCTATTCTTTCACCCTTATTTTGGTATTTCTGACTCTATTCTTTGATGAAATAATGCTACATAAGGAATTTCAGTTTATCTATACTTCACTAAATTAAGTTTTCCAAATCTTTTACTTCTCTCCTTTCGCATGCTGTCCATTCCTGGTCCCATTCTCTTTGTCTCCGAAATACCATAAAAAAAAAGAAAATATCCATTGTTACTGCAAATCTGCTAAGACATACAACTGAATGTGTATTTTTTCCTTCTTGTCAAGACTCCTTTACAGCTGTTTAGAAATGGGAATCTGAATTATAATGTAGTTTCAACCTCTTGTCTGTATGAGAAAGATGCCATGTTATTAATAGTGCTGATTAAGACAATGCCTGGCAAATAGGATGTAAATTCATTCAGTGGAGTTTGCCATCTCAGCAACATTAATTTATACCTCTGAATACAAAATGAGCATTTCAGCTCAAGGCAGTACTGTAAAAAAAAATCCTGTTTCTTGTTTGTTTGTTTTTAGAAAAAAACTAACTGAAAATATAAAATGATTCCGTGAGGTGGAGTGATGGAAGAACGCTAGTTAAATAGGCACAGTATATAATCATCACAAAGCAAAAACAAACTTGTGTGCTATTCCTCCACAACAAGCACAGATTTAAGACCATCAAAAATACAGATGGTTTTGCCAATTAATGCATGTTTCCTTTGTTCTGGGTGTGTCTTTGTTCTCACAGGTGGGTGAACAGCAATTTTAAAGTGCAACAAGAAAATGCACCACATTAAAGAACACCGGAAATTCCTACAACAGAATGAATGGTAGCAGTAGACAATACACGCTTAGAATGCATTTCACAGAGAGACCTAATATTGCTTTAATCATCTGCTTACCTAAATTCAATAGACTTTACACAGCAAGGAAATGCAAACACACATTTTAAGTTAAGGGGATTTCTTTTGAAACAAATAATAAATATGGGGCTAGATTCAGAAAGAAACCTAGGTGCACTGACACCAAGTGTCGCCACACCTAACTTTCAGGCTCCTGGAAAAACACGCAATTCACAAAGCCTTAGTTAGGTGCCTAGACTCCCTATACAATGATTGGAGAGAGATAGGTGCCTTAGAACGGGATTCACTAAAGCAGGGGTTCTCAGAACAATTTTTCTGGTGGCCTCCGAGTGTGTCCACCATCCCGCACTGAGCCGAAGCCCACTGAACACGCACACACTGGCCCCATCCATCTGCAGAGGTGCTGCCCAGAGCCCCCAGGAGGCTGCAGGCTGTAGCTGCTATTCTCCTTCTGGCAGGGCTAGCAAACAGCAAGGCAGCCAGGAGCATCAGCTGGGCGCCGCAAGGAGGGGCCACTGCTTTGCCACTCCCCCACCCCCATTTCCACCCAGGAAGCTGTAGTGGCTGTAGAAAAAATACCCTGGTAGCCGCATGCAGAGAAACGCTGCACTAAAGCCAGCACGCTAGGTGGCTTCTCCCCTAAGCTAATCAATTGGAGGTGCCAAGTGCTTCTCCACTCCCAACCCTTCACCATTTTGTGTAAACTCATCTACAGGGGCTCATCTAGAGTAGACAAAGCCTGAACACACTTACCAGATTGGGCCTTGTAGACGAATCAGTCACAGGAATACCTATCTTCCCTCCCCAGTTAGGTTATCACTCTGGGAGGTGGATGTCAGGAACCTGGCCTGGCGCAGCAGTGCACAGGCTCAGAGGCAGAAACATAGGGATCTTTAAACGCAATCATTTTCTGCACCTAAATGATTTGGCTGCAGCTGACGGGGGTTGGTTGTGAATCCCAAGTCTGGGATTCAGGCACTTAAAGTAGCAGTTAGACATACACGTCCTTTTGTGAATCTAGCCCAGATTTCTATAAAGTATTTTTAATTTTATAGTTATGTGGTTGAAAACACACCCATCATTGTACACAGCTGTTTCTTGGTTTGTAAATCTATGCTACTAAATAGTGAAGCTTTGTTTTGCCCCTAGGAAGGAAAACAAAACCAAACAATTTAGATCTCAAAAAGTAGCAGTCATTTTGAACCTTAGCTGCTGGGTTTTTGTGTGTTCATTTCCTACAGAGGTCATTCATTTCAGCAGGTGATTAAGGTATAAACAGTATATCTCCAGTGTTTTACATCAGCTTAACACTTGTAATTCACATAATGCAGAGAAGATCTTATAAGAAGTACATTTTCAGATGTTGCTATTTCCAACCATAGAGAGCGATGTCTTGGATCACCATGTTGGCAGCATATAAATGATTTCTGAATTCTTTATGCATTAGCATTACGAAAAGCCAGTTAGGCACAATTGTTTATGGTTTTGCATGTCAAAATTAAAAGAATGATAGCGTTCTGATTTGCTTTTACCATACTTGAGAATAACTCGTGCACTGCACGCTTCAGCCTACATAAGCATATGAAAACACTTCTAATGAGAAGAGAGCTTACCTCCAGAAAGCAGAATAAGCTATTATCTCCCTAAAGAAATGCGATTTTGTCCCAAACGCCTTATTACACTTTCTAATCCATTCCATAACTCTGCTGTGGGAAGTATAGCAGAGACATTTCAAAGGAATTTAATAAATGGTTCACCTACACTACTAATGGTTCACCTTTACCACTGAAGTATTAGTTAGCTTGAAAGAAAACACTATGGAGCCTAGATACCAATAGTAATCAAAAGAAAAAGATTATGTGACAGTGGAAAATGTGATCAATTTTATTTTCACAAGCTACAGATTGCAACATAACTCTCAAATGGACACGGTCAGACATTTTCTTTAGAATTTTTTTTTTGACAAAAATATCTTTTTCTGAAAACTGAAATTTTCCCCGGGAAAATTTGAGTTTTGTTGAAAATTTTCAATTTTCCACTGCGGAAATCAAAATGGCAGCTCCCTGACTGTCCACCCGCAGAGACTGAAACTGAGAACAGTATCTAGGAGGGCTACCATGGTGAGGTCACTTAAGTGCCAGCCTCCCAGCTCTGGCATCCAGAGAGGTACAGAACCCATAGACTCAGCCTCCCCACCTTCCCACAACTCTAGCACCCAGAGAAGCAGAGAGATGGGGAACTTAACCTCTCCGGCACCCAGAGTCATGTCAGACTCACTTTGCACCTTCCCTTCTCATGAAAAATATTGTGGTTTTGAAATTCAATCCCAGTTCGGAATGAAAATTGTTTGTAAAAATGCAACATTTTTCTTAGGAAGGGATTTTCATTCTCCGGCCAGCTCTCCTCTCAAGCAGGGGGATGGAGTGTGTTGCACATGATCATTCTAACAAACAGAAATGCACAGCACGCAGTTAGACAGTATAAGTCTGAAGTTAGACAAGATACATTTCCAGCTTTGTGCAAATGGGATGCATCCTCTGCAACATTTAGGGAAGGCAACAGAGGGTCAGGAAGACAGAGGGGCTGAAGGTCTGCAGCTCAACACAATGATAACGGGTAGATTAGTGTTGTTTGCTGAGGAATGATGTGAATGGAAAAGGGAAAGGATAAGTATTCTCGAATGTCAGGTTTTTACACTTACTGTAATTCGTTCATCTTTGTCATCCAGTGGGGACCCATCTTTTTTCCATGAAATAGTGGGTTCTGGATGGCCTCTTGGGGGTTGGCATTCCATCACGGCAGGTTCACCCACAGCTACCATTACATCAGAAGGGTTCTGTCTGAAGTCATCTCGTAATACTGAAAGAGTGAAGACAAAAAAAGTCATTACTGACACATCAATGCACACCAGACAGCAAAAATCTTTGGCTTCTAATGGCCACTTTAACAGGTCATGTTTCTGTTAGGACTTTGAACAATTAACACAGATATTTTCTCTTTGTGGACTTTGAAACAGTGTCACATTTTTTTACATAGAAATTCACCCAGGTTACATCTGTTTTCAGAGGCAGGATACGTCATTTTTATTGGTCTAAAATGGCAATTCAAGGACATGCACCTGATGAAGTGGGTATTCACCCACGAAAGCTTATGCTCCAATACTTCTGTTAGTCTATAAGGTGCCACGGGACTCTTTGTCCCTAATTCAAGGACTGATATTCTAGAGCAGCTCATTATCTCCTCTCCAACTCCCAACAACTTTTATGATGGTAAACCTTCAGTAAGTTCAGTTGCTTCTACTGCCACCTCTTCTCTTCTTTGCCCCTCATAACACCCTGATTATTTTTATTTGAATTTCCACCAGTCAGAACTAAGTTATGGAAGCACCAAAATGTCTATCAGCATGGTGTGAAAGCTAAATGTGTACCGTGGGCTGAATGTAGCAAGGAGGAGTTTGGAAGCTATTTAGCATACACTCTTAAAATCCTACATAACCCAAAACCTTCCATACACACTAGATGCACAGTGTAATGGACATGGCCTTGATATTGTTACTGCTGAAGTCAATGAGAATTTTTGGCCATTGTTTTAATGGGAGGTGAATTTGGACCTCTGCCACTTTTCATTTTAGAACCTGCTTCTTTTTCCACCTCTCAAAAGAAAAGACCATAAAGGCAATAGAAACAAAAACCTACACAATTTTTAAATTAAAACTAACTTATAGCCCTTATTAACAACAAGGTATGTAAATGCAGAAGAGTTAATTTGCTACACCGAAGTTCTATTATATAAGAACATAAGAACGACCAGCAGGAGCTTTTTTGCCGCCCTAGGCGGTGGAAGGTCCCACCCCCAAAATGCCACCCCCGACAGAGGCAGCGGATGGTCTGGCTGCCGCAGTCACCCCCCCCAAATGTTAGAGCCCTAGGCAACAGCCTAGGCCACCTAATGGGTTGCGCCGGCCCTGACGACCAGACTGTGTCGGATCAAAGGTCCATCTAGCCCAGTATTCTGTGTTCTGACAGTGCCCAATGCCAGGTGCCCCAGAGGAAATTAACAGAACAGGTAATCATCAAATGATCTATCCCCTGTCGCCCATTCCCCAGCTTTTGCCAAACGGAGGCTAGGGGCACCATCCCTGTCCATCCTGGCTAATAGCCATCGATTGACCTATCCTCCATGAATTTATCTAGGTTTTTTTTGTTACAACATCCTCTGGCAAAGAGTTCCACAGGTTGATCATGCATCGTGTGAAGAAATACATCCTTTTGTTTGTTTTAAACTTGCTGCCTATTAATTACATTTGTCAAGTATCAGAGGGGTAGCCGTGTTAGTCTGGATCTGTAAAAGCAACAAAGAATCCTGTGGCACCTTATAGACTAACAGACGTTTTGCAGCATGAGCTTTCGTGGGTGAATACCCACTTCTTCAGATGCAAGTCTTCTTGCATCTGAAGAAGTGGGTATTCACCCACGAAAGCTCATGCTGCAAAACGTCTGTTAGTCTATAAGGTGCCACAGGATTCTTTGTTGCTAATTACATTTGGTGACCCCTAGTTCTTGTGTTATGAGAAGGAGTAAATAACACTTCTTTATTTACTTTCTCCACACCGGTCATGATTGTATAGACCTCTATCATACCTCCTCTTTAGTTGTCTCTTTTCCAAGCTGAAAAGTCCCAATCTTTTTAATCTCTCCTCATACCCCTAATTATTTTTGTTGCTCTTTACTGAACTTTTTCCAATTCCAATATGTCTTTTTTGAGTGGACATAATACAAGAGCTGTACTGAGCATCTGAGTATGGAGCCTCTTCTTAGTTCCCAAGATTATATCACTACTATAAAGTGAAGAGATAGTTAAAAGTATGTGCTGTAAAATTAAAAAAACATCAAGTGAAATGATCTAAACAAACCTTAAGTGCTTCTCAAGTCTGGAGGAGCTCATAAATCTAAGATGAAAACCTATTAGACAGTACCTTGGATGGTTTTTAGCACCTTTGAAGCAACAAAGAAGTCCAATACTTGCCTAATAAAAGCAAATTACTTGAGTAATTTTGTACATTTGTTAGGCTTAGATCAGCTTTACAAGTGCAGTACCTTCTCTGTAAACTGAGACCTTTCCACAAATTAACCAACACATAATAAAATACCTTAGGAGGACATCAAAGGTCCAGGCCATAGAAACATCAAAATATTTTTTTTCCATTTGCTATGAATTATTTTGGCTCCAACATTACATAATGAAAAGCTAACAAAAAGTAATCCATTAAAGATTACTTCACCGATAGCGGTCACATAATTATTTTTGCAGCTGTAAAGTAGATACATACTCCAGTTTTGCCTCAGGCCCTGGCAATCTTGCATAAAGTTATAAATTTAAAGACTTCATCTGTTGCTGAAAAAGCAATTTTTCTTCACTGTCCTTTATAGTCAAGGCTCACTGTAAATTGAGAATACATTTCCTTTTGAAGATATATTAGCAGTATACTTTATAATCCAGTACAGTATGTGCTTTCAGTTATCAAAGGGTCAAATTTAACCATGTGCATCTCATTTTCCAAAAACAAAATTGTTTTGGAAAAAAATGGCAACTAAAACAGGGAGATAATTTTAATACATTAACATGTAGAATCTTTATGAAGAAAAACATGCCAGAATTTAAGAACCATTATTGGTGATTTTCATTCATATTGTATTTAACAAAATGTTGAAGTACAACAAACAATGACTGTGATCCTGTGCTCCTTGCACAGCAAGAAAACTCTCTTTGACTTCACTGGACTGCATGAGGCTCTCTGAAGTTACTTGTTGAATTTAATCAGTGACAGGAACAGCTTTGACAAGTCTAGTCTCGAGTCTAATCCAGAAATCTTGTATTTTGTAGTCAACAAAACAATTATACCTCCTGTATAGAATTTATCCTATGGCATAAGCAATAGAAAAATAATTAGGAATCACTTGAGGGTAATTTTTTTATTGACAACCAACACAGTAAGTAGAGGCATAATACATTTGTGTAGGTCCTGAACAACATGTTCTGATACACATCACCCGTTATTTTCTTCTCAAGCTTTACTCTGATTACTAGAGCTGGGTAAAAATCATTCTAAATGTTTTTTGTTTGGTTGGTTTGTTTTTTGTTTTTTTTGTGAAAAATGTAGATCTGGAAACATTTTTTCGAATTCATGTCAGTTTCACCAAATTGTGTAAAAAATTTCAAAAAAATCAAAATGTTTCATTTTGACATTTTCCAAATCCTGGTCACTGGTCACTCCCTTACCAATGCTTTTGAAAAGAAACAGGTCTCAGCTAACAAGCAGGTTTCCTCAGCTCAAACAAAAATGTGCTAACAGAAGCTTCACTATGTCCAAGCAATACAATTTTAAAAATCCATTACACTGCTTTGTGTCAACATGTCTTTTTTATAAAGCTTGTTGTAGTATGAATTTGATGTTTAAAGTCTTCATTATTTTAATTTTTATTCTTGTAACATTAAAAACAATGCTTCATTTTACATTTTCCTCTGATAAAACTAAGGTATATCTGTGTATTACCAAAAGTAATTTCTCTTTGCCTCTTATGTGGAATGATAAAATACTACATGAAACAAAACTTCAGAAACAAGCATAATTTAATGGGGAAAATATTGAAAAATTAAGAAAATCTCTTTACTCTTAGAAGGTACTCTTAGCATGTACTCTTTACTCTTAGCATGTACGATGCTCAAAACTTTTAAACAGATAACTTCATTAAGAATGATTAACAATAATTAGGATTGAGAAAACCAGTATCATTAATTATTTATCCTGAATATTTTGAATCTGTTTTCAACTTTTCCACCAGCATCTTGCAATTTTCTCAAATGTATCAGTATCTGAAATCATTCAAGGAACAATTTCTATAAAGAGTTATTCGTTTGTAGGTTGTTTATGAGCAGTCCATTGTGAGTAGTCAATATGTGATCTATCTTTGTTAGTTTAAGGACTTGTCTTCACAGCTAAAAAAGCTGTTTTTCAGCTTAGGTAATTAATGAGTATTAGCTAACTGAAGTAAAAATCAGTGAAGATAAGGCACTTTAAATTTTATTGGGAGGTAAACTTGCCAAGGTCAACGCCTGGCCAGGGTATAGGGCTGTTTACTTCACAGCAAAACTCAAGTGCCTGGTCTTCACTCTGTTTTTACCTCTGGATTGCTAATGGACATTAATTACTTTGAGGTGAAAAACTCAGCTTTTTTAGCTGCAAGGACATTCCCTTAAACACTCTCTAGGTTGGAGCGTAATCACCGCTCTCTTACCCCATTTTCCCTTTTTAGAGGCCAGCAATGATCCCCACACCTACCTATCTACTGAATGTTTTACTACGCTAATTTTCCAGCTTGCTGAACCCCAAAAGGTGGCATTTCTGACTGGGTTGAATACATTGTGACATCACTCTTGTCAGGTGCCACAGCACTTCAAATCAGATGCTGCACCTATTGGTGCCTCCAGAGTTCAGGATCTCAGTTCAGCAAGGGTATTTAAACATGCACATAACTTTAACACAATTTTTCGATGGGGCCGCTGAGCTAGACACATGTTTAGGTTCCTTGGTGAATCAGGCTGAAAGTTGTTGTCTGTTATTGCACTGCATGTCACTACAAATAAGGTGCAATGCATCAAAGGAATTCCCAAGACTATCAAAGTTGTGAGATCCCCAGTCACACATTAGCACCTCTGAAACTCTGTATGTTGGCAAAGGTAGGTCTAGAGCAGTTCACAATCCTAGATAGTAGTAACCTAAATTTAGTCACTTGTCCCCATTTTGACCAAAAGTTTGACAATTAAAAATCCAGGGAATGTCATATTTGAAACTAAATTACAAGGATAGTTTCCCTTCAGTAACAGAGAGCTAAAGGAAAAAATAAACTCCCTCAAAAACACAGGGAAATGAGAAGGGGTAAATCTTGAAACCTTTGGGCTGTATGGAAAAGAAAAAAAAATCTCATTGCAGGAAGTGACATTCTGAAGTATGTAGCAATTGATTTTTTTTTTCTCTTCACAGCAGTATAAATTGGGAGTGACTTCACTGAAGTTAATTGTGTGACATGGTTGTTAACATGGAATGGAAGGAAAAGGTTTGATTAATGATTCATTATTTTAAGGCCATTATAAGGACCATTATGATTACCTTGCATAACACATAATTTTACTTAGTGATTCTTCTTACGCCCAAACACCTCTCATTGAACTAGATTATGCCTTAAGACTATGCCATACAGTGTTGATTTTAAAAGCCCAATCGAAGAAAAAATTACCACATCACCCAGTAATCTGTTCCAGTGGTTAATTATCCTCATTATTATATATGTGCATCTTATTTCTAGTTTGAAGTTTTCTGACCTCATCTTCCAGCAGTTGGAAGCAGGACTAGAGAGCACTTAACTATCAGATATCTGATAAAGGTCCGTTTTCCAGACCACTCATCTTCTTGGACCCTATCCACACTTCAAAAGGAGGTTGAAAAACTGGACACCTGAATTCCATCCATGGTCTCATTGATACTGCCTACAGAGGTAATATCACCTGTTATATACATCTAAGGATTGTGGTAGACCTTTTTGCTACATCACTGCATTAGGACCTTACATTGAGTTGGTTTGCAAAACCATTTCTTTCTCTGCAAGAGAATGCATTTTCTTTGGTTATAGAATATCAGTTTTTAAGCTAATGTTCACATCATCGAACTTTAAGTTTTTAAAAGCAAACATCTGACTGGTATTCAGACATATTAATTCTCTTAATATGAATTAGAAATATCATCATGCTGAATCTCTACTGCCAGCAGCAGAGTCAGCACCAAATCACTGTATAAGCTTAGTTGAACAAAGTCAAAGTTGAAACAAACAGTAGCAGCAAAAGACACCATATCATTCTTTTTTTCATTTCTGCCACCAAAATGGCCAACCAACTCAGTTTAAACAGTTGATTGATAAACACTTCACCCACGGTGTCTCAATGGAAGAAATTCAGAGTTAATGAATATAAGAAGAGTTTCAAATAGAGCTGTTATTTTCTTTCTAATTTGATGCTGAATGAACTTAGGAGCTGTCTTCTATAATTATATCCTTTTCCACTCCAGCCTTTCATATAACATGCAACATTTTATTTTTAAACTTTAAATTACACCACATTAAAATTCTGGTGGACATTATAATGTGCATATACTAAGATCACTTATTTTCTTAAACACTAGTAGTTTTTAAGTCTTTATAGAGCTCAGTGTTGTGCTTCTATGTACTGTATTATTTCAGCTTTTTATATAGTTTGGGGAAATGGTACAATAGCTTTAATTGCTACTCACTTGAGAAATGTACCTACTTGCCCATTATTCAACAAAAGAATACATTTTCTTCACAGTGCAGATGCTCAAGGAACAAGTTTGTGGTTTAGCATACAAAAGAACTTGCTCTAGTATAGGTCAAATAACCCTTTACTCAATCAAAATGGAATCCAAATTGGGCAATCTCCTTAGAACTGTGGTGAAGTTTATTTAGCATAGAATGATGTAAAAACTCATAATGTTTTAGGGTCTGCTATTAGCAACGTATAATATGAACAAATAACTAATTTTCTAGACAATCTGGCAGAACTACAGCATTTATAAATCAAAGCCAGATTTTTCAAAAGTGCCAGGGTACCTCATTTTTGGGGTGACCAACTTGAAACACCTGAATGGGATCTGGTTTGCTAAGGATGAGTGCTTATAAATTTATGAAAATCAGACTTCTTTAAGGTGACTCAAAGTCCGTTGACTCAAATCAGGCACTCCAAAACTCAGACAACCAAAATCATTACGCTTAAGAATACAAACCGTATTATTTATTGTTTTTATCGATCAGTACTGTTCATGGTTACCATAACTAGGTCACCATTTCCAATTAATAAAATTATTTCTTATTTTAAGTACAGGGTAAAAAAAACATGCTTAAGTGATAGCAAATCTTCCCAGTTATTGAAGGCTATGATAGCTGGCAATTTTTTCAGTTCCCAAAAGGTTAATATAGCATAAAGATAAATGCACACTGCTACTAAATTAAAATTGATTTGTAGGTATTTGGGTGAGGGCTAGAATACAAACAAATCATAGTATTACATGAAGAATGTCCTAAAGAAACAGGTGAGGAGGAGTTCAGCACACTTGATAATTTAAAACATACCTTGTCTATGCCATTGTAGAACAACCACGCTGAATACTCTGCGTATTCAGAGGGTAAATACTCAACCTCACACTTAAAAAAAATACTCAGAGAGGACTTTTTAAGATTCTTGGGAGAAAGTTCCAGATGACAGAGACAAAACACAATAGTACCTAGTCAACCAACAGGTCAGTCTGGTCTTAGATATTACTTGAACACGGAGGCTTTGAGTTTGTCCAGACAGATTTTTAGACAAATAAGATGGTACTATCCCACTGTGTGGGAATCAAAATGTTTAAATCAATTATGATGAACTGGGAGCCAATTAAGTGGCCAAGTATAAGTCATATAAGGAGTAGATATAGCTCCTGTAAGACATATACCTGATGTGCTGAAAAAGACATATTGTAACAGTGGAAATCCTAATTAAACACTGATGCATCTGTGATGCCTGGGGCAAAGAACTGCATACAGAGACACATCCCTTAGGTCAATGACAAGATCAGAAAATAGATAAGGAGTACAGTCCTGATTATTAACTTGATTGACTGAATCTAAGGGTAGGTCTATACTTACCGCGCGGGTCGACGCAGAGAGTTCGACTTCTCGGAGTTCGAACTATCGCGTCTATATTAGTTCGAACTCCCCGCGCGCTCCGGTCGAGTCCGGAACTCCACCACTGCAAACGGCGGTGGCGGAGTCGACCTTGGAGCCGCGGACTTCGATCCCGCGGCATCTGGACGGGTGAGTAGTTCGAACTAGGGTACTTCTAGTAGCTGAATTTGCGTAGCTGAATTTGCGTACCCTAGTTCGACCCCCCCTTCTTAGTGTAGACCAGGCCTAAAATGCAATTCCTTCCAGTACCACCAGATTCCACATGGTATGATCTAGCATAGGAAAGACTGCCCTTACTTTGGCTTAATAGCTAGGGTTGCTATTTTCTTTTTGTAAAACTGGCAATTTACTTTATTTTACATAGTTTCTTTTGGAATTCTTTTACAGTTTGTATCTTTTTATAGTCAAAAGAGAACTTTTTTGATGTGACCATAAACAGACACGTTGACAAGAAGACCAATTTACACTTTTTTGGGAGGGTAAGGATTATGATGGTTTAAACAGCTGAAAGTAATTATTGAGCCGCAACAATGGGCCGCAAGCATAACCCATACAAAGAAGTGAAACAATTTTCAGCTGAAACTTGAAATTTCATGTGAATTCTCCTATCTAGGAACAAGCAGGACTTGTATCCCCTCAGACAATGAAGAAAGTCAGGATTTCCACCCCCACAACCGAGGATCTTTGGGAATTCCTCAAAAAAGGACATTCATCCTCTGAAATGTGGCTCAAGTACCTCCCACTGCCCCTCTCCACAGCACTGAGCCTGCAGGATCTCGGACACCAAATTCTTCACTAACTTCTAGATACCTTGGACTATCAGCCAAGTAGGAAGGGAGAGGAGAGAAAGAAGTCCAAGTTGGGAAGCATCTTAAGTTACCGCAGGCCTCTCCAGTCCTGCCGCCTCCATTAGACGGGGCTACCAAAGAACAAAGAGGGAAAAGGTAAAGAGAAATGCCACCAAGATGGCACTGCCTGTCTTCCACATTCCACAAGGCCAGTTCCATGACTAAAGAGCACCTTCTGTGTGAGAAAGAGGAGTGATGAGGGCTCTCAACAGAAACATCATTGTATGTATGTATTTTGCACTATTAATAAAAAGGAAAAAAAAATCTCTTAGAACAAATGTGAGGAAACAACAGTGCCAAAGCCACTAAGAAAAAGGGAAAGTGAGGATTATCTACGCATTCTTAGGTATAGTTTGATACTTTGAGTTATTTTGTTTGCATATTAGTAGTTTAAGCAGCAGGTCTACTTATCAACACATGTGTGTATTTATCCTTTTATCCTGAAGGAGCTAAAAGTGTTATACAAAATTATATTTATTTAAAACAATGAAACCCTGCATCATGTTATGAAAGAACATTTAAGCATTCACAAGCAAGGAGATGACAAAGTTAATGCTGCATTGGGCAGCCCTAACTGCCCCCTTGTGCATATGCATTATGATACCATGCTGAGAAGCCCTACCCTCATGCACTGAATGTCTTCACAAAAATTTTCACTCCGCAGCCATTATAGCCTGGTACTTAAGTTCAGTGTGCAAATTTCAGTTGCTCATAATTCCACCAAATAAAAAGCAATTTATACCACCATGATCAATGCCACTTTTCCTGAACGAGGACTGTTTCCAACTTATATTTTAACTCTATCTTCATTCTGGTGCTAAAGCAGTCCAAAAATATACCATATTTATTATTTTAAAGTATATTTTCACTGGCATATTCAGACAGTCAAAATACTTTCGCACAAACTTTCCCCATGTCATCTTTAGCCAGAGGTGAAGCCTGAAATATCAATCAGAAAGTGGAAATATCAATCAGAAAGTCATGTTAAGTGACTGCTCTGAAACCACCCGACATTTTAATGAGAGAGCTAGGACTAGAATTCAGAAGTTCTTGGCATCTAGGACTATGGTCAGAGAAAAATTTTGCTGAATTGTTACTTTCTCTTTTTAAAAGTTTAGTCTATTACAGGGGACTAATAATCCCACTAGACTTTGGTTTCTCACCACAGCTGTAGACAATTTTAGAGGAAAATATTTTAGTTCTATAGCAGACTTTTAGTTCACTTATAAACAGGAAAGTCCAATTGCATGGACACATTTTCATTCTAATAGTAGTACCATCTTGTTTTTTGTCTAAGTTAATAAAAATGTACATTAACAATAACTGGCCAAAGAAAAATTCTACAGTAAAAACAATTATACAAACTTGTGTCAAAGTCATTTATGTCAAATGTGTCATGTACTTTTTAAACTTTTTTATACCAAGTTTAAAAAAAAGGAATTTTTCTAGTTTCTTTTTCTTGTTGGTTTAGATAACAGTCAGTAAAAGATCTTCTAACTAACCTACATATGTATACACTAAAGAGATGGGCAATCTATCAAACCATTGCAATACTACTTATACAGAAATCTTTCTGTTTCATCCAAAACTCATATGTGACATTGTATGATGCTAAGTACACAGGGCTAGACAGAGTCTGCAGAGAAAATGGAAAATATGTCTTTATACAGGTTTCAGAAAAGAGTGGAATAATTGTGCTAGAGAAAATAAAGCCTCCATGTAATGCAATTAACTGTTCTGAGTTAGATTCCAAATGGTCCAGAAGAATGTTTGTTCCACTCAGTCACATTCTAAAGTATGAATCTTTCATGTTTCTACGTAGAGAAATAATGCTCAGTCTGACACATTTAATTTAGTATTGTCCAAAAATTGAAAAATATATGTGAACAGACATCTTCATGATTTACAACAAAAACCCTTAAATTTAAACCCAAATCATCTCGAAAGGAGATTAATTGGAGGCATTACTAACAGGGCCGCCTGGGGGAGGGGAGGGGGAGAGGGCAAGTGGGGCAATTTGTCCCAGGTCCCGGGCCCTGCAGGAGCCCTGGCCCGGCGGTGGTCAGGGACCTAGGCGGCATTTCCGCAGCAGAGGGCCCTTCTGTCACTCTGGGTCTTCGGCGGCGGAGGGCCCTTCAGTGCTGCCGAAGAGGCAGAGCGACTGAAAGGCCCCCCGCCACCAAAATGCTGTCAAAGACCTGGACTGCCGCTGGGTGAGTACAAGCGCCGCAGCCAGGGCCAGTGCTACCATTAAGGCAAACTAGGCGGTTGCCTAGGGCGTCAAGATTTGGGGGCACCAAAAAGCGTTCCTCCCCAAGCGCGTGGTCGCTGCTCCACTTCTCCCGCCTCCCAGGCTTGCAGTGCCAATCAGCTGTTTGGCGCCGCAAGCCTGGGAGGAGAATTAGAGCGGGGGCGGCGTGCTCAGGGAGGAGGCGGAGCAGAGGTGAGTTGGGGTGGGGAGGTGCCGCACGGCTCCCCAGGGGGGGAGCTGTACTGGGGGGAACCTCAGGGCAGGAGGGAGCTGCCACGGGAGAGGCATCTCAGGGCGGAAGGGGGGGCGGGGAGCTGCCGCAGGGCGGGGGGGCACAAGGTGGAAGTTTCGCCTAGGGCACGAAACTTCCTTGCACCGGCCCTCGCCGCAGCTCCCCCGCTTTGCCCCAGACCCCCTAAATCCTCTGGGCGGCCCTGATTACTAATTATAAGGATCAGTGTATTATATTGCAACAAGCAGTGAAGTCACTAGCTGCAACAAGAAGAAACTGTGCTATGATGCATTGGACATCAGCAAACTCACCAAGTCTGAATTTAGAATTGTAACCAGCTCACATTTATATCCTTTGGTAAATGGTACAGGAGAATAAAACCGTAAGGAAAAGTTCTACTCCTGCTGGATTTTTATTCTGGCCTCCATTGCTATGAAATATTCAGAGGCAACCCGCCAATTGATCAGTATGCTAGCATTTAATGTGCAACAAATGCTACTGAAGACAACTAAATAGGCAGCATTTCTATTAGCACAAGACTCCTTATTCTAAGCAGAGAGGAGCAGAATAAATTTTGGATTACGCTGTGTACTAAAACAGCAGCGAGCAGTCTGATTCAGAAATAATAAAGGAAACACAGGGAAGTGCTCAGCATGAATACAAATACACATGCAGATGACCAGATTTCATTACTAAGATTTTAATTTTGATTTAATACTTCTGTTTATATTATGTTAGCATCATTGTCTTCAAAGCTTGTATTTTCATTCGTATTTTAATAGATACAGAAAATTAAGTTGCATAACTTCAGTGTTGTTGCTAAAGATAACATCTTTCATAAAACTAACAAAAGAGGAGAAGGTGGCTTGCATTGTTGTTCAACCTAATAATGCCATGAGCCACATTTGGCTGGCATAAATCTTATTGCCAATAATACAGCATGCTATGTCTGCTACCACCAGCAAGTTAAATAATTAATGAATGATAGGGTTTAAAAAAAAAGGGAAACTCTAACCTATTCTGGACAGACTAAGATGACATAATGCAACTGGAAATGAAAGTAGGGTTGCCAGGTGTCTGGTTTTAGACTGCTGACCGGACACTAAAAGTCCGGTTACCGGAGTAACCACAATCAGCCTCCCCGCGGAGAGGATGGGAAGAGCAGCAGCTCTTCAGCCGCTGCTGTTGAGGGAGAGAACTGGCTGGCTCCCAGACACGGCTCCAGCCTCTCCAGCAGATAGGTGCCACTGCCCAGCCCAGGGGGAACCCTGTCTTTCGCCCCTCTACCCCGCTGTCAGGGGCGGCTCCAGGCCCCAGCAGGCCAAGCGCGTGCTTGGGGCGGCAAGCTGTGTGGGGCGCTCTGCCGAAGCCGCGGGACCAGCAGACCCTCCGCAAGCAAGCCGCCGAAGGCTGCCTGCCTGCCGTGCTTGGGGCGGCAAAATGCCTAGAGCCGCCCCTGCCCGCTGTGCCCTGAATTCCCCACTTTGTGGAGGAACCCCCCTCCCCACTTCAAACAGTGCATGCCTCCTCTGCTGCCCATGACTGCCTCTCCCCACCACACACATACCACATACTCCCCTGCTGCCAGTTAGTTGTCCCCCAACTCCAATGCTCCCTGTCTGCCAGTTAGTACACCCACCCACAGAATGCCCCATCAATTCCAGTTAGCCCTCCCCCACACCCCACCAATGACAGTTACTGCTCCCTCCAAAATCCTAGTGTCCCCCCACAGCATTCCTCCCCCTCAGTTACTGCCCCTACAATCCCAGCACCCCTCAATGTTCTCCCAATTACTGCCCCCCCAATCTTTGGGAAGTAGGGCAAGGGTACTTTTTTGTGAATTATCAAGTGTGGATTAGTACATTTCTATTCAAACAATATTCTCAGATGCTTATTCTAGTGACAATTTTTAAAATAAGTTTGATTTAAAATACAATACTTTCTTAACCAGCCAAAAATCACTTGCCAGCTTTTCAAAGAATTACTTAGATACCTAAAAAGACTTAATTTCTACAAAACAAATCTTACTGTGCATAACATACCAGAAGCCATAGAATCTGTACCAAATTTAAAGATTCTAAAACAGAAACAAGATGATCAGGACTATGGAAAATGAGGTGCGTAGCTAGCAGCGGCCTGGCAAATGGGTGCTGCATTTTATAGCTTTATTACATATGCTGCCAGGTTTGTTTGGCATCATCTTGGGATATTATGTTTTAGCGAGCCATTCATGTTTGTACAGCTGAAACTTGCCTTTTCTAAGTTTCTTCTCATTCGCCCTAACCCCGAGAAAAAACTCACATTCCTGTATCGTTTGGTGTGTAGTAACACATAGAAAAGAGATGGGGTGGGTTTTTAACCAAGTTAGAGGAAACTTTTTAAACTTTGTTATTGCATATTAGTTGTGATGGTACTTCTCACTTAATATAGATGCACTTAAACCTCTTTAAACCAAACTGACTTAAGTGAGGGTTAATTTAGTACTTTATTGGTATATGCTAAACAAGGATTAAATGGGTTTAAGTGCAATAGGGGATATCACCTATTTAACTACACTGACTTCACAATTTAGTTAAGGCTGTACAACTTTTCTAATATAGACAACCTCTAAGTATTAGGAGGGCACTATTGTAAACAGATGCACATTTGGTAAATGTCAATATGTATTTGTATAATACCACACTGAATCTGCTCATTAGGTTTGGTTCCATTTGAGTGTGCAATCAGTTTTCTCTTTAAAAAAATAAAAAAGTCCCTGAGAAAGTGTGTGGGGAAAGCCTACCTACAGAGCAGGTGAAGCATTTAATGACACTCCTAAGGCTAGAGGGTTTTTCTACATGATTTTTCTGTGGAGAATTTTATTGTAGAAAGGAATCAAGTATCAGAAACAAAAGTTTTCCAAAAGGCAAAGAACAAATGATTTGAGATTTTAAACCTCTCATGCTGTTCTAGGTCTGATGAATCAGCACCATCTTGCTGAATCACACCAGCTTTTTGGGTAAGGCAAGACAAATGGGGGCAGGGCTTTGGGGGAAGTAGTGGGGAGGGGGCGTGGCCTCAGGGGAAGAGGCAGGGCAGTGTGTCTAGTTTTCAGCAACCCTAAGACAGCCTATAGGACCATGGTTCTGTGTGCTAGGGAGGCATCAGTTTAAGCTGCACTTAATATCATGTGAGAAACTGCAACACAATATGACTTCTTTAAAAAATCCATTATACAAAACTCCACAGCCTGAAAGTTCCATGAGGAAGGGAACATCTCGTGCTAGAAACAATCAGTAAAGTATATTTTTATTTTTTATAATTATATTTGGTGTTTCTGATCCCACTGTTTAAGTCTCTATGAGTAAAAAGTGACTTCATTTGTTATCCTGGGAATATGGCAGTCCAATATAAAAAGACTGTATGTTGGGGTGGCGGATCTCTGTCCCACTTTTGCCATCATAAAGTCACTTTTATAAGTTGGAGGTTTGGCTGGACCAACAGCTGCTTAGAACACCTTCTTGATCACTTGATGATGTATCAGCTGAGTTGAGCCAAGATTGGTACTGCCTTATTTTACAGATGTGGATTTTGCTACCCTCATCAATACCTTTATCACTTCAGGATTAAACTACTGTGCTCTACATACACCTACAACTCAAGCCTATATTGAAGCTGAAAATGACACAGAAGCTGGCTGCCTGCTTGGTAAGTGGAACATTTATTAGTGTGATTAGTGATATTAAAGCTTTGTAATTTGCACAGGTTGCCAAGTGGCTTCTGTGTTTAAGGTGCTTTTGTTGACCTAAATCCCAAAATGGTTTTGGTAAAGCACCAAATGGCATGGAACCAGCGTAGGTGAAAGACCATAGTTCCCCCTCATTGAACACTAACTTGGTTGCAATCAGCAGAAGAATGTGAGCTGAATTACCCTTCCCAGTACAAGCATGAGTGGAGTGCTGGACCCACATCAGTGCCACTCAAAACTGGAATTCAATTCCCTCTAGTTCAAAGCAGCCCACATTAGTTAACTTTCATGGCATGTCACAGGGCTGATATTTTGGGGGGCTTTTGAGAAGAAGCAGGAGATAGATGAGATATGTTATAAGGTTTGACATGGTATTTGTTTGATCAGTTTATCTCTGAACTGTGACTTTAAGTACACCTCAACCCCGATATAACGCGACCCGATATAGAATCATAGAATATCAAGTCCAACCCCCTGCTCAAAGCAGGACCAATCCTCGCCTAAATCATCCCAGCCAGGACTTTGTCAAGCGTCATCTTAAAAACCTCTAAGGAAGAAGATTCCACCATGTCTCTAGGTAATCCATTCCAGTGTACACACATTCAGATATAACACAGTAAAGCAGTGCTCCAGGGGGCCAGGGCTGCGCACTCCGGCGGATCAAAGCAAGTTCGATATAATGCAGTTTCACCTATAACGTGGTAAGATTCTTTTGCTCCCGAGGACAGCATTATATCGGGGTAGAGGTGTATATTAGCAGGGCGCGCAGACCATTGGCTTGGGCTCTTTTTGTATTCTTATAAAACAAAAATGCTAGTATACTAAGATTAAACTCGTTATGACGATCAGCGCTGTAAAGTGGTTGGAAGATCAATCTACACAGCACTGTATAGCACTATATAAGTGCTAAGTAATACTTTAAATAACACCCCACTTTTTAGGACAGCTTTTGAAAACAAACATATTGAATCTATTCTGGTGAATAGGATCTGTAGTTATGACTATTAAAAATACATACATACATAAAAGATGATGGATAGATCCTACCTGCCTACTCATGAGTGAGCAAAGGGACAGGAGGAAACAAAGAGCTCTTTCCTCCCCCACGTGCCCCTACACCTGCAGGAACCAAAATCCTTGTACTTGTGTTTCTTGTGTATCGTAAAAAAAAATATTTCATACCTTTTTTGTTATAACATCATTATAATTTAGTAGTCAAAAAGTGTGATTATTCAAATGATACTAACCTTTGTAAAGAACTTTGAAACCTACTAATAAAAAGCACTATAAGAGAGCTAAGTATTATCATCATCAGGTCATCTTTAGCAGTTCAAAACTTCCTTTCCCCACTGTGTTCTCTCACACACAATCTGATCAGTTACTGTGTGTGGACTCTATAGATACTGCCAGCATTTCTATTTATTTTCCAGGCTGCATATTCTGTATATCTAAATGTTTATTAGATCCTCTCTTTTATGCATAACAGCATCAGTTCTAGCAAGAAGAGCCGCAGAAATAACATTCATACAAAAATCCTGAGCTCCAGTGGATATAGAAACATAGTGCAATAGAACTTGAACATTAGATTCAGCTTCTTTGTTAAAAATCTTGGGGAAATGAAGCATTCGTTTGCATATCAGATTCTAAAACACAGGGGAAAATGCTTGCTGCTTAAGAAAGTGCTTGGCTCTTGCTCTTTACTTGAATGAGACTGATTGGCCTCTTCTAGTGCTCCACAATTACAAGTGATTGCTTAGAATCTTTCTTGAATTTTCAAGCTGAGACCTTACAGCTAATTCCTATACAGTGTATTTCTCTGTAGAGAGCCCTTAAAGTTTATATGATATGTAAACAGCCTAAATTTACTAATTTTTCTTCATCCACTTTAACATTTTCCTTCACAATGAATGAAATGCATGTCTGAGATTCTGATTATTCATATTAGAAATGAAATAAGTAGTATGTATATTTTTAAAAGCCAATGTATTAAAGCTGAATTCAATAACTATTTATGCATATTTTTTTTTCTCTAGAATATTTTTCTGTTCATATCAGAGACCTGGAATAAAGAACACAAGCCCAGCCACACAATTATATATCCACCATCTACTCACTACCAAACCAATTTATCTAAAACCAACATCACTAAGGAGAAGAATGTAATTCAAAACAAAAACCATATGTTATTGCTTCTGAAAACAAATGGAAGTCAACAATACTGTATATCATCAGTTCCAATTCTTTTGTGCTAAACTCTTGGTTTCACTGTATCTCTATGTGAATAATATCTGGATATTTATTAACTAAAAAAACATAGAACTGTTCAATAGACAATATTATGGTGATTCTGTTCATGTTAAAAAGTAAAGAAAGATTAAAAGTGCTAGCTCTACAAGCATCCTTTAAAAAAAAAAAATCTTAACCAGAAAATTCCATCAATGATCACAGAATCATACATCTTGTGGACACAGCCCATTATCAAAATATCTGGAGATTTAATTAACAGAGGAACCTTACAATAAAACAAGACCAATGATACATAATCAAAAACAACAGTGCCATAAACAATGGAAATGCACATTATTCCAAAACAGTATAAATAATTAAAGGCTTCCACAACTGAAATTAATCAACATACCATTTGAAACACACACAACCACCCATTTGGACTGAATAATAAAAGCATGGGAAAAAATATGGATAATAAAAACTAAACCTTCTGGGTGGGAATACACCAAAGATGGTAACAAGCAAGAAAATGGAAATAAGTGTCAAGGAAATCCTATTACCTGCATATATTTTATATGATTTCTTTTCATAGGAGATAGGGGAATTTTTACTAGTGTGATTGGAAAGTTAATCCACTAAATCCATCAACATTGAACTCATTAGCTCTTTAGCCCTTTGAAGCTCTGATATTTGATGGGGCATTATTTGCACACAGATTGAAACAATCTGATTTGTTAGTATTTGAAGTGGGTGTTCTTTTGGTCCCCACTAACGGAGAAGCCATACCTTTTCTTCCCAAATGAAGTCTCAACAGCCTACTTCAAAGGGAAAAAGATATTCACGCGGTGTCTTAACCTTTCCTTTGAAACTGAATCTCTACATCCAATATCATCTAGCAAGGCTAATTGCATAGTATGCATGGGAATTGTTATTATTTCAATATAACCTACCATAGAGAAATGATGAAAGCTGAGACACTGTTGTAACAAGCTTTACATAATAGATAGCACTGCAAACAAATCAGCAAAGGTGAATATCTTACACAGGTAAGAACAGGAGACTTTACACACCATCTTTATAACTTCAACAATTACATTCTAATATCAGCTTTCTCATCTTTGAGAAGAAATTTTAGGAGGAAAACAAATCCATGGATAGGATTATGACGAAGATATTTGATTTCATGGATAGAAGTCACTGTATATCTTTGATCTTCAGTAAACATAAAGACAAGTTAAATTCACTTTATTCTTTACACACTTTACATATCAACAGACAGCAAGTTCACATTTACTTTATTACTTCAGATCAGTTTTACAATCTAAAATCAACCAGAAAATGTGAAAACCAACTGAGAAACCAGTAAGTGAACTGCAAACCAGAAAATACAGAGATAAGAAGTTATTTTCCCTATTAAGTATTGATATTTGAAATTGTCTACTCATCTAGAAAATAGGGTCACATATTTAAAAAAACTAATGACATCATTTCTTGGTAGTCAGAATAAACAATTATAACCTTAGTATGTTGCTGTTGTATTACTTCAACTTCTTAAAGACTTTGAACTTTAGGAAGTCAATTCACCAACCACTTACTACAGTCTGGAGATTGTCATAATATATTTCTCCCAAATTTATAAGGCTAGATTTTCAGCGAGACCTTCATTTTTCGTAGGTGTCCTTTTCTAACATTAATAGCTGTATATGAGGTTAACAATATTTGTAGACACAAACCCGTTCAGACAAATGGAGTTTTCACTTTCAAACAGTACTGCTTGTATGTCAAGGTATTAGTACTGGAAGAGTGCATACAGATGTGTTGCATTAGTGCTAGAAGAATGCACGTGTTGCAGGTGCATAAATGGAGACTAGAATTTTTATTGTCTGTACTAACTGAAACAAACAGCTAATACTGTAATTATGACAACAATTGGAGTGACTAATACATGCAAATTTAGAAGTTTAAAAATGGGATTTAGAATTCACTAGTTTTGCACCTGCTTTGAGTATTCCATAGACAGGATAATGAACGCTGGATAGACATGGCATCTCCTTGGGCCCTGTTTCAGGAAAGCACTTAAGCACATGCTGAAGTGCTTTGCTGAAAAGGGATGGACTTTGCACACACTTAAATGCTTTCCTGAATCAGGCCTCAACCCACCAGTGGTCTTGCTGGTAAATCTAGAGAGCAGGAAGACAGTCTGTCATACAGGTAAGGACCCAAACCATATGAGACATTATGGATCAAAAGGGAGACATTGAATAATACCCAGAATCCAATTTCTGGAGAATTGGTGTTATTTGTTTCCACTAATACTGATTTACAGGTGGAAGAAGCAAAGAATCCTATGGCACCTTATAGACTAACAGACGTTTTGCAGCATGAGCTTTCGTGGGTGAATACCCACTTCTTCGGATGCAAGCAGTGGAAATTTCCAGGGGCAGGTGTGTATATATAAGCAAGCAAGAAGCAAGCTAGAGATAACGAGGTTAGATCAATCAGGGAGGATGAGGCCCTGTTCCAGCAGCTGAGGTGTGAAAACCAAGGGAGGAAAAACTGGTTCTGTAATTGGCAAGCCATTCACAGTCTTTGTTTAGTCCTGAGCTGATGGTGTTAAATTTGCAGATGAACTGGAGCTCAGCAGTTTCTCTTTGAAGTCTGGTCCTAAAGTTTTTTTGCTGTAGGTTGGCCACCTTAAGATCTGCTATTGTGTGGCCAGGGAGGTTGAAGTGTTCTCCTACAGGTTTTTGTATATTGCCATTCCTAATGTCTGATTTGTGTCCATTTATCCTTTTCCTTAGAGACTGTCCAGTTTGGCCGATGTACATAGCAGAGGGGCATTGCTGGCATATGATGGCATATATTACATTGGTGGACGTGCAGGTGAATGAACCGGTGATGGTGTGGCTGATCTGGTTAGGTCCTGTGATGGTGTTGCTGGTGTAGATATGTGGGCAGAGTTGGCATCGAGGTTTGTTGCATGGGTTGGTTCCTGAGCTAGAGTTACTATGGTGTGGTGTGCAGTTGTTGGTGAGAATATGCTTCAGGTTGGCAGGTTGTCTGTGGGCGAGGACTGGCCTGCCACCCAAGGCCTGTGAAAGTGTGGGATCATTGTCCAGGATGGGTTGTAGATCCCTGATGATGCGTTGGAGGGGTTTGAGCTGGGGACTGTATGTGATGGCCCCATCATCTCTGGCATTGGAACTCTCACTGAAGGACTGTCTGGATATGTAGACTCTCTACTCAGACCCTATGTTACCAGCACTCCCAGCTATCTCCGTGACACCACTGATTTCCTGAGGAAACTACAATGCATTGGTGACCTTCCAGAAAACACCATCCTAGCCACCATGGATGTAGAGGCTCTCTACACAAACATCCCACACACTGATGGAATACAAGCTGTCAGGAACAGTATCCCTGATGATGTCACAGCACAACTGGTTGCTGAGCTCTGTGCCTTTATCCTCACACACAACTATTTCAAATTTAATGACAATATATATCTCCAGATCAGTGGCACCGCTATGGGCACACGCATGGCCCCACAATATGCCAATATTTTTATGGCCGACCTGGAACAACGCTTCCTCAGCTCCCGTCCACTCACACCCCTTCTCTACCAACGCTTCATCATCTGGACCCATGGGAAGGAGACTCTGGAAAAATTCCACCATGATTTCAACAGCTTCCACCACTCCATCAACCTCAGCCTGCACCATAGTAACTCTAGCTCAGGAACCAACCCATGCAACAAACCTCGATGCCAACTCTGCCCACATATCTACACCAGCAACACAATCACAGGACCTAACCAGATCAGCCACACCATCACCGGTTCATTCACCTGCACGTCCACCAATGTAATATATGCCATCATATGCCAGCAATGCCCCTCTGCTATGTACATCGGCCAAACTGGACAGTCTCTAAGGAAAAGGATAAATGGACACAAATCAGACATTAGGAATGGCAATATACAAAAACCTGTAGGAGAACACTTCAACCTCCCTGGCCACACAATAGCAGATCTTAAGGTGGCCATCCTACAGCAAAAAAACTTTAGGACCAGACTTCAAAGAGAAACTGCTGAGCTCCAGTTCATCTGCAAATTTAACACCATCAGCTTAGGACTAAACAAAGACTGTGAATGGCTTGCCAATTACAGAACCAGTTTCTCCTCCCTTGGTTTTCACACCTCAGCTGCTGGAACAGGGCCTCATCCTCCCTGATTGATCTAACCTCGTTATCTCTAGCTTGCTTCTTGCTTGCTTATATATACACACCTGCCCCTGGAAATTTCCACTGCTTGCATCCGAAGAAGTGGGTATTCACCCACGAAAGCTCATGCTGCAAAACGTCTGTTAGTCTATAAGGTGCCACAGGATTCTTTGCTGCTTCTACAGAACCAGACTAACACGGCTACCCCTCTGATACTTGATTTACAGATGGGCAGTCACGTTTCATACAGTCTGTAACTCCCAAGTAGTCTCCAGGTATAGCCCATTCAGAATATACTGTAAGAATTTAATCGAGAAGACATAAAGGCATGGAATACTGTAAGAAGGTCCAGTTCTGAATGATGTGGCAATGACCAGACATACCAGAGATTTAAAACAAAAAGAAAAACACATTTTTAACCACTGATACCACCTCATATTCAAGGGAGAAATAGTGGACGAAAATCACCCCAAACTGTGACCCTGTCTTTTAATCAATATTTAGCATATGAATAAATAAATTTATTCATTGTTAACGTAATACAGAAATGAACACTGTGCTTTAGTTACATTTATTTTCCCAGTTGCTTGAAGATACGTATTGTCTTTCATGCCGAACAGCGAGCATAAAATTTATTTAGATACAGTACATACCCTAAAACAAAATAAATCTAGGTGCCATAATTTCACTGTAGGCAATTTAAATCAGTGCATTATACTTTTTAAAATAAAAACAAAACAAAAAACTTCCCATTAGCTCAGAAGAAGGTTTGAAATATTTAATGACTTAGCTTGATTATTATTTACGAGTCATCATTAGTAGCATCTATTTCAGAAATTGTTAAATCCCAGAGTATGTTTCTAAGAAATCTGCTAGAGATGTAAGAGTAAAGCACTGTAATTCTGAACAAAAATGTTCTTGAGCAACAAGAAGAAGGCAAGTGAAATAAGGTTACTTTTAATTAAAGTGGGCAATTAATGTCTAGCACAAAATATCCCATTATTAATGGGGTAATTGAAAATATTGTATTTTGCAAGATAAATAGTTTAGCTAGCCAAAGAGATATGGCCTTATTTTATTGTATATTTTAATAGAGGGCAAAGCTAGTCAAACAGATGGCACTCAAGATTTCTCAATGAATTCAGCATCTGTGCGTACATGTTGTATAAATGCCAATTAAAATGTGTCCGAGTAAATTTAAATCCCTTGCTGATAGAATGTAAGCCAATCTAGCTGGCTCAGGATCAAGGTTAAACTTAATCATCTGCTGAACTTGCAACAAGTTGCTCTCAAAGTGCATAGAAATTCCCAGAGAAATAATAAAAACAGAGCTTCTATTGATTTGTATTTATTTACATTCATAACTCTCCTCTCAAGCCTTGGACTGAGGCTCAATGAAAAGTTACTTATGGGTATGGTTTTGCTAACCATTATCCAACAAATACTTCTTTGACTACAAATGTTTCTACAGAATTTTTCCTAAACCACTCAAGAACTTCTCCTTAAGGCAGTTAAAGGAGACAAAAAGAAACCCATTTTTTTTCTGTATTTTGTTCTATCTTCCAATTCTTAATATTTCATATTAGGTTGCCCTGTTCAGATAATGTTGAGTATTTACCTCAGGGTGAGATGCATTTTCTTCAATCTGAAAATATGTTACAATAACTAAACAAATACACAACAAAATGTACATGTAAAAAGACAATATCCAAAAGGCACAGGAGTTTGCTATTCTAGACTGCAGTAGATTCAGTCCAATTTGCCTCCGCATGTATACATTAAACATGCTGCTACTAGTTCTTACACCAATAAAAAATGATTAGTGATGCAATGAGAAATATTACACATAGTTAGTATAGTTTGAAAAAGTTTGGTCTAAGTGTGAATGGTTAAAAATCAGAGGCCAGGGAATAATTGCACAGGAGGGTTTCAGAACAAGAGAAGAACCTCTGTGACATGCTCAGACTACATGGACCTATCCATAGAAGTCCAACTTTGGGGTGGGGGTAGGGGAGAGATGAACTGGATTAGGGCACAGCCAGCATATGCTGCA
Organism: Mauremys mutica; assembly: GCF_020497125.1. Classification (NCBI taxonomy): domain Eukaryota; kingdom Metazoa; phylum Chordata; order Testudines; family Geoemydidae; genus Mauremys; species Mauremys mutica. Next base: position 184,801,754 of record NC_059072.1, on the reverse strand, counting down.
GTTATTGCTCTCACTGAAAGGAACTGGGGATTCCCTAGGATGTTAATACAGCTGAAGTCTGTATTAAATGTGTATTGAATTAACTCTGTGCTGTGGCGTCTCCTCCCCAGAACTGCTTCAAGAAAAACTGGAGTCCTCTGCAAAGCTATTCAACTACTAGTGTCACTATTACAGCCCCAGAATCCAAGCACACAGCCTTCTCCTATGCCACCTGTGTGGTGAGGGAGGGAAAGGGCAACCACGAACTATGCAACACAACAGGAGTCAAAGTCAGATCTAGACAAGTGCAAGATAACACAGAAAATATCAATCTGGAATTACTCATACACATTTATGCAGTGTACATTAACTGATGCCACTCAGGAAGATGACCGAGGTGTCTCTGTCGATAGCTCAATGAAAACCTCCCTTTTCCCCCAGCTGCAGGTTTGGCAGCACTATCTGAACTGCTCTTGAGAGTGGGAAAACCAAATTGAGTTATCTTTTCTCTGGTTTTCCACACAGAAGAAACAAACTGACCCAAGACATCCCACAGCAGAATCACATATTAAAGATACTGTCTATGAATATCCTAAGAGCATATACATTATACTGGATTTTGAACAGCATTTTAATATTCAGTAGAATCTGTTTCATTTCAGGCATGTCTCAGAAACTAGATACAGTAACTCTTCACTTAAAGTTGTAGCTATGTTCCTGAAAAATGTGACTTTAAGCGAAACGATGTTAAGCAAATCCAATTTCCCCCAAGAATTAATGTAAGTAAAGGGGTTAGGTTCCAGGGAAATTTTTTTCACCAGACTTTATAGATATAAAAATAAGCAGGGGGGAGGGGGACACCCTGACAGCCCCCCTCTTCCTCCCCTACCCCCCACACAGCAAGCAGGAGGCTCCAGGGAGCAGCTTCAAGGCAGAGGGCAGGAGTAGCACATGGTAGTTGGGGGAGGGTAGTTGGGGGAGGGACAGCTGAACTGCTGGCAATTGATAGCCTGCTGGGCAGCTGCTGCACAGGGAACTTAGGGGAGTGGGGAGCTGATAGGGGGGCTGCCGGTTTACCCTAGTTCCAAGCCCCCACCAGCTAGCTCCAACAAAGTAGGCGGCTGCCAAATGACATTAGAAGGGAGCATTGCTCAACTTTAAATGAGCATGTTACTTAATTGATCAGCAACGAAACAATGTTAACCGGGATGACTTTAAGTGAAGAGTTACTGTATTGAAGATAACAAAAGGTCCTTTATAGAAGACCAAAATTTGACTGCTGAAAATAGCTCAGCACTGACTTCAACTGGAGTTTTTTGTGACCGTGCTTTAAAAATCAGGCCCATCATTATCAGTTAATAATAACAGAAAATAGTCATGAGCAGGGAATTAATGTGAGCAGTTAAAAGTCAGGATTCCAAGACAGATATATTTCCCAAATAAATCATCAACTTAAGACACGTTGGTATCATCTGCAGAATTTCCAGAAACACTAAAATGTAGGGCTACATTCTCCATTGACCTGCAGTCATTTTCATCAGTGCAAAGGGAGTGTAAACCATTACTATGCTGATTTTGTCACATTTCACAGTCCATTTGCACAGCTGTAAATGACTATACAATTTGCAGACCACTGGAGAATCTGATCCATGGACAGAAAAAAGTGTCAACTGAAGTTTCAGTATTTAAACAGTAAAATATAGTAAAATATTTTTCCCATGACTTATGAGGGCAGGCACCATAGAGCACAGAATCAGGTTAGGTTTAATTGGGCTAGAAAGGGATTAGCAGATGGATAAGCTAGTTTAACAATATAGAAAAACATGAAGTGGATTGCACATAGGGTCAGTGCCGGGTCCCAGGTAATCAATTGGTCTACTCTGCTCAGCTTCTCTTCCACTTTGACCAGGTCCTTAGAGGAAAGGATATAAGAATGACTGCTTAAGTCATGTAGGAGGAGGAGCTGGATGGACTTTTTGGAAAGTCAGGGTTCCAGATGCAAATGGACAGAGGTTGAAACCCAAGATGAGAAGTTGTCTAGTGGGTGGTTTTTTTGTTGTTGTTGCTTATCTCACTTTATTTTGTTCTCTTGCTATCAGCACTGTTCCTTAGGAAAGGGACATTGTGTGGGGGAGGGGGGGGGCAGAAAAGGGGGCATGACTTTGTACTAGGTAAGTCCTCCAGCTTACCCAGGAGCTTTTGTGTCCTTGCATTTAAAGGTTCTGTTTAAGACCTGAAAGGCAAATGCCAATCAGGCAGGGTGGCTGAAGGAAGTGGTAACATGCTTTTGAAAGCGTCTCTCCAGTTGGCAGGGCACTTACATGTCTCCTATGTGTTACCCCAGTCCTCCAGCACTAAAGGCCAGAACAGGATATTTTCAGTAAAGTTCTAACCTTTTCCCAGAAGCAAGCTCTACAATTGGCATTTGAGATGCAACTGTCTCTTAGCTCCTGGAAAATGTTAGGGCCTGAGCCAAAGCCACATTTTCTTTCCTTTGATTTTAATGGTATTTGGATCTGGCCCACTGTGCTTACTGTAGTTTGCACGGAAGATTATGTTGATACTGTAATTTAGTTATTGCTGTAATTTACTTCAGTTGCACGCAGAATAACATTTCAAAAAAGTTCAGTAAAGCAGCTTCGCTTGTTTTCAAAGTTAAATGTCTCCTTATTTACTCAGAAGAGATGACCTGCCAGTAACCTTGCTTTGTGGGTAGGAATGAATTGGAAATTTGAACTTGACCTCATTCTGTAACCACTATGAAAAGAATTACATTGCAGTTATCTTGCATCTTGAGGTCAACATGCCAGATAAATATTTTATTCAACTGCTAACTAGAAGATGTGTTTTCAAAACAACCCACAAAGCTGAATGCATTTTCAAAATGTATTGCTAAAAGAAGCAAAAATGAAAGTAATTTTGCAATATTTAAATATATTTGACATTTGTGAAATATTGGACTAATTTGCTCCAGAGAAAATGAATTATGCATTAACAAAAGTTTTAGCGTCCATTAAAAAACTATGAATAATACATTTTTTAAATGCCTCGTTTTTTTGTTTTTTTTTATAGACACGTCAATTTGTACCTAGCCTAAAACAAAGCTAAATTATAGGTAAACTATCTAATGCATCCCTTACTATGCTTTGGCAAGCTTAGTCTAATCAGAGTTTTTCCACTAAATTACCCAGATCAACAGAAACCCTGCACAATTATATCCTGCTATCTAAAACAGCACATGATCTTTGCTCATGTGGGTAATTGCTAGGGTGGAAAATTACAGCAAGGATGATGGTACAGATGTTCTGTTTCAGCTGACCAGACAGAATGAAAGAAAACAAAACAATTCTGCTCCATACTGAGTTCTATTTAAAATTTGCTGCTTTTTAAAATATATTGTGAACTTTGAATACATTTTTTTTTAAAGAGGGGAGACCTTGGACTGTCTGCTCAGATTTTAGGAAACAGTTGGGGCACAAGGGGAGCAAGTGTTCAAAACAAATCAGCATGTGAACCCCTCCCCCCCAAAGTTAACTGGTAGCAAAGGAAGAAAAGAAATGAAAAAAAATAAATACATATGTTATATTAGACTCATTTTGAGTTACAGGAGCGATTTTCAAGACAGACCGAATGTGAGTAGAAAACCTGAGTGCTCTAGGATAAATCTCATTACATATGATAAACTAAAACAGAAGAGAATCAACTATAGTACAGACTTGGATCTATACTCTTATACGGATCTCAAGAAGTCTGATGGGAAAGAATGGGTGTGAGAAAGAATCAATCTAGCCTGCGTACAATATTTTAGTTATATTTACCAGCCCTCTTTAAAGACCAGTTGAAATAACTCACCACCCATATCAGATGAAGGCTAGTCTTCAAGAGGACAGCCGCCTTCACTTTGGCTTTGGACTGCGCACCCCCTATGCTATTTGTTATCTTGTCCCTCAACCCACCCCCCTGCTTGTGTGTCTTATCCCACCTGTAACATCTTGTCTGTCAGACAGTAAGGTTCAGATTTGCTGGTAGCAACAATGCCTAACTGATTCAGGATGCTAACTCATTTTAAAAAGGGAATTAGACCCTTAGGAACCAAAACACTGTTGACTTTCAATGGGATTTTGGCTCCTAAGTTCCTAAGTCCCTTTTGAAAATGAGATTTAGGCTCCTAAATCAGTTAGGTGTTGCAACACTGAGTGCAAAAAAACCTAATTAACCTTAAAAATTCATGCCCAAGACCTATGGGTAGGGCCCTACAAAATGCACACTCCGTTTTGGTCAATTTCATGGTCATAGGATTTTAAAAATTGTTAATTTCATGATGTCAGCTATTTAAATCTGAAATTTCAAGGTGTTGTAATTGTAGAGATCCTGACCCAAAGGGAGTTGGGGGGGGGGGGTCACAAGCTTATTGTAGGACTGATTGCGGTACTGCTACCCTTACTTCTGCGCTGCTGCTGGCAGCGGCACTGTCTTCAGAGCAGGGTGGCTGGAGAGTAGCTGCGGCTGCTAGCCGGAAACCCAGCTCTGAAGGCAGAGATACTGTCAACAGCACTGCAGAAGTAAGGATGCCATGGCGTGCAGAGGTGGGCCCTCAGTCAGCAACTGCCACTCTTCAGCTGCCTCGTTCTGAAAGCAGCAGCGGAGAAGTAAGGGTGGCACGCGTGCTGATTTTCAGTGGCACTCACACTGCCCGGGTCCTGGCCACTGGGCTGGGGGGCTCTGCATTTTAATTTAATTTTAAATGAAGCTTCTTAAACATTTTAAAAACCTTATTTACTTTACATACAACAATAGTTCAGTTATATATTATAGACTTATAGAAAGAGACCTTCTAAAAACATTAAAGTGTATTACTGGCACGCGGAACCTTAAATTAGAGTGAATAAATGAGACTCAGCACACCACTTCTGAAAGGTTGCTGACCCCTGGTATAGGGTAAAACAATACAAAAGACCAGATTTCAGGGGGGGAGACTAGATTTCATGGTCTGTGACGTGTTTTTCATGGCCATGAATTTAGCAGGGTCCTACCCCTGGGGACTGTCATCTATTATGTTTGTACAGTACCTGGCACAGTCGGGCCCAACCTGGTTGCAGCCATTAGGCACTCTCACAGTTAACTAACGTATATAATCAACAAAATTATTTTTCAGTGTTAATTGGGGGGGGCGATTCTGATGGATCTGCCCCTGCTGCTCCTTTTTTTCTAGAAAGCCCTGCTTATTGCTTTGTGTTGTTATCTATTAACCCACTCCTGTTTTCAATTAAGTCAATTGCAAAAAGTCCATTAACTTCAATGGGCTAAGATTGTGCCCTCTGTTGTTGGGAGGGATGGGGCAAGAAAAGGAAAGGAACAGCAGAAGCTGCATGAAGGGTAGAAGACAACAGACTGCGGCTGTATAACAGACCACAGTTGCTTCCATCAAGAACAGCAGCCTAAGATATACAGGGACAGGGAAGGAGTAAGCACAGAACTTTTGCCAGTTCCCAAAAATCTGGTAGCCAAGAGTAGTAGTGACAGCCACAGGACTTTCCTCCACCTACAGAGAGAAACATCAGGCTACAAGTTCTCTCACCACCCACCAACGCACATCGTAGCCTGGAGGGATTAGAGAGAAGCACAGAAGAGAACTGTGTTTTCTTACACTCCCCTGCCACTCCATCTCTCACCCACAAAATCATTTGCATAGGGGGAGCAGCAGGACAAAGAATTTAGCACTTGGGACTGGTAAAGCGTACCTAAGTTAACAGATGTCTTTGGTGGGTACAGCTTTGGGGTCTCATCCCCCCCTGTGGCCTCGAGCTCTATCTGTCTTTAGAGGGAAGGACTGCAGGAGAGTTTGTCCATGTGATCACTTGGCCACCAGATTCCTGGGGAGGGGGAAACATATGTTGCTCCTTTTTCTGTATATCTTAAGCAGCAGGAACCTGTCTCAAGCAACCTCTTTTGTCCCCATTGTTGCTGCCTGGGACATGCTACTGCTGATATAGATCTTTCCTGTCCAACATGTATATGAATGAGGCTGTTGGGAATGTTAGTAAGGTGACATGGACAACAGTGTACTCAGTATGCTGGAGACATTCATCTCTATGTCTCCATCACATCTGATCCTGCTGGTAGAGAGGGAAGAATGACTCAGTGTATGCATGAGACTGGGGACTGAATGAGGAGTAGCTGGCTGAGGGTCAGTCCTCACAAGAACAAGGTGATGTTGCTAGGTTGAGGAAAACAACAGGAAAAAAGCTGGGAGAATTATAGAAGATCCCTTAATGGATGTGGTGCAGCAACCATTTGTGGTACGTGTTCACAATTTAGGGGTCTTGCAAGAACTGAGGCTGCTGCTTGTGAGCCAGATGGCAGGCACTGTCAAGAACAGCTTCTCATCTGTCCCTAGCATAGCATTTCTTTCAGATCCACACCTTGTTATAATTAATCATGACTTTGTCAGCTTGAGATTATATTACTTTAAAGAACCCTGTATCTTGAGACCACTCAGAAGCTGAAGATGGGTCTGACTTTTTATTGCATGGAACTTCTTGCCAAGCGCACATAACACACTCTGGTGATCCATAAGCTGCACTGGTTGTCTTTAAATTTCCTGCTGGAGTTTGAGGATGCTGGTTTTATGCTTTTAAAGCTCCTCAGTGTTTGGGATACGTGGTTACTTAGAGACCCCCTTTCCTAGTGTGACATCACCATTACCACAGTTGCAGCTGGCAGAAGAACTCAGGCTGGAACACCCTCAGTGTAAAGCAGGAGGGAGCTAATAGTACAGTATTCTCTGTGAGGCCACTTGGCTTTGGAATGCTGTCTCCCCCTGGTAAGCCAGAGGCCAGACCTGTGAACCCACTTGGATACAATTTCGCACAGGTGCTTACAGAAGGAATGATCTGAAGGTTAACAGGTTTTAATTTTGATCCACACTGTTCCTAACTGGCAGAAGCTTTATTTAATTATATTTGTATTAGAAATTGTTGGGGAAGTCTAGTCTATTATGTTTTGTTGTAGTCATCTGATGAATATATTTAAGATATGATGTTTTAACTATTGCGTGAAAGTGCCCAGAGCCATTAGACACGTCATGTGATTTTATAAATAAATTAAAAACAACAACAACAACAACAAAAAACAGCTTCTGGCAGGGAAAATAAAAGATGACAGGTTGTTTGGGGAAGGTCAAGAAGTCTAAAATGTTTTATACATACACTTAAAGATGGCAAATGTTGACTCTTCATTCACACTGTCCTTCCTGTTTGTGAAAAGTGACATCCCCAAAATATTATTCCAGTTGTCAAAGTTAACAACTTGTTAAAATCAATTCTGATGGACTATTAAATTGAGCACAGTGAAAGCCAAACTGGCTTCCTTTTCAAAGATGGTGCTTTGGAGTTCAAATCTGCTCTCATTCAAGTCAATGGAAACCCCCCCATTAATTTCAGTGGCACAGGACCGAGTCCATGATTGTGGTGTATAGGCTATGTTTTTGCTATTAATTTTACTCATCATATATAAAACAGAGGGGACAAGCATTACTGTATATTTCAAACTGCAACTCCATTGATCATGTGACAGGTAAGGCAATTTCCTACAAAATCCTGGACCACTCTTACTGAATTACTTTAAATATCTTAGGAGATCATTATATAAAAAATGCAAATGTGTGTGTGTTATTGCATGGAACTTGCCTAGGAGACATGGCTAATGTAAATCTTGTGAGCTTCAAAGGACTCTTAAATAATGGGCTAGAATGAACAAGAATAAGAATAAACTGTTAGTTGAGTAGGTTTCCTAGAAAATACTTCCAAGGAGGGGAAAGCAAATGCCCACCTTCAGACCTAATCTTCTGAATCTTTACCCAGAGAAGGGAACTTTGTCTATGAATTACTTATTCCCAGGATCCAAAGGGCCAAACAGCATAAAGGAGTCACTCTCAGATTCATGGGGTGGTGGTTCTAAGCAAAAGGGGTTAGGAACTCAAACACAGAAAAGCCTATTGGTGAAGTTTGAAGGACTAATCACCATACAGCGCCCTTGCTGGAGTGAAGGGATGATCTCTGGTAAGCTTAGTAGCTGTTTTCAATGTTGTCTCTCAAATGCTTTCACCTTAAGAATAAGTGTGCTTGCTTAGAAAGAACTATGTGGTAACTTAACTGTAGCAATTACACGGTGTACTGTCTCTGAGGAGAAAAGTAAAGCCATCCTGTTTAGGCAGTCTGACTTTGTTGGAGAGTTCAGAGTGTAGGCAAGGAGCTGTGCAGTCTGGAAATACCCTAGTCAGGAGGGACAGACATGTGAGTCTCTACCCAAAGATGATGGCTGGGGAGCCAGAAACCTAAGAGTGAGTGCCCTTGCTGGACCATAAAGGGCAAATACCTGTGCAGTTTCCCTGAACTGTGGCCCATATTATTCTGGATGTCTTTGTAATAGTTATGCTCTATAGATGTCAGCCACATGTTGTTTGACATGATGCAGAAATCAGTGGGTGAAATTCCACATAGTTTTATGCAAATGGTCAGTGTACATCATCATAATGGGCCCTTCTGACCTTAAAAAAAATGAATCCTTGACATATTTCTTAATTAACAGGAGAGAATCTCCTGCAAGGAAAAGACTGATTTATGTAATAATTTTTATTATACAGTTCATTTCAGTGTTTTGTGACAAGAGGTCAGAATAACACAAGCAAACAAATTCTAAACAGGAAGTTACTTAAGATTTGTTTAAAGTATATTTCCTCTACAGAATGAATTACTTAAAAAAAAGTTCTGGGGCATATTTACTGGCATAATCGTTTCTGTTCCAGGAATTAAAAAACTGGGGAAAATCAGTAACCTCATCAGGAAGTGACTGACTTCAGTCATGGATATTTACATTATTGAATGACTGATCCTTCTGGTACAGCTCAGATGGATCTGTTTGTTTTATAACACATTTATTAGATACATATTTGATGTCTTACTCAGTTATTATGTGTCTGCCTTGTTTGTCCGGTATCACATGTTATAGGGTTCTCTTGCTCCAGGGGGGTTGCATATTGATGGAGAACAGAACATACAATTATACATACTGTTAGATATGCATATTACTGTATTATCTGTATCCATGAGTGGGATGATCATCCTGCTTTTAATCACAGATATGTATAAGTTTTATTCATTGTGCTATTTAAAGCAACAAACAAACAAAAACCCCGAAGAAACCTCTAACAAACAGAATTACATATTGTATATCGGAAAAGTAAATTGTTTCCCTTGTAATCAGCATTTTATAGGAGAATTTTAATGAAGATTAGCATGGCCAAGCTGAACCCTCTATCCTTCTCTCTGCAGGGCACACACCTCAAATTAGAATCCAAGTACACCCTCTATTTGGGGTTTGGCTTTACTGGTAACTCAAACAACAAAACATACTTTTTGGTCTAAGATATTTCCTTGAGCCTGGATATCTTTATGGTTTCTACCTAGGATCACCTTTCTGCTGAGTTCCTACTACCCTCTCTCACCTCTTATATATTTCAGGTCAGCAGAACTACCTCAAGTTTTATGCAAGGTCCAAAAAGAAAACACCAAAAGATTCCTGACATCCTGTTACAAATAGATATTTCTCATCATTATATTTTGGAGAGTGATCAAATAGAAAGTTTCATTCTATGACACCATAGTTCATTTACTAACTTAGAGTTTTTGAGGTGATCTGTAGTTTCAGACCTAAATCCATTTTTGGTCCAAATACATGGCTGGAATTGCAACAGAAGTCACCAGGGCACAGCACAACCTGATCCAAGACCCACTCAACCAGCTGCAATGGGATATAATGGTAGCAAGAGTCCTGCCCTCAAATCTCATTCTGACTGGCAATGGTCAAGACTTGCTTGCAGCTGACCACCTTTGTCTTTCTCTAGAGCTAGGCTCCCGTCTTCACCACCTTCTGACTGTGACAAGCAGTATAAATTGCTTCATCAGGAGAAAGCATCAAAGCCTGCTCCTCTTCCTGGACCTGCTCCAAGTCTTTTTATACCTATCTTTCATCTAGATTCTCTGATTATGCTCATACGAGCAAAAAAAGCTAGGAAGTAGGTAGTTGAGTGCGAAGGGAAGAGAAAAGACAGACCTAGAGAGCAGGAGCACTACGGAGGAAATTCCCTGAGCCTATATCTAAGAAAGACTGGTGTGAGAAGGGGAAAGAGTAGAGAACCACTTAAAAATTTCATTCCTCATAACAGATGGTGAGTTCTTGTAATGATTCTCCCCATTTACACCATATTTATATAAACAACTCTATGGTACAGAGCTTTTAGCTGCTATTTCTGTGACAAAGGAAAGTGGTTTTTTTTCCCTTGCATTCACCACCTCTATCATCACTGTTAACATTGGTCATTATGGTGAATGGACATGATCGCCTACTAGCACATGAAAAGGTGGAGAAAACATAGGCACCGCTCAGAGTAGCAATGGCTTGACAACTCCAAGAGAATAGTCAGGTTATTTATCACTGTCATCCTACCCTTATTCATAAACTCTTTCCTGCATGAGAATTAGGCAGAATACTTGTGTAATTCTAGGTAGTGTACACATAACAGTTTTAGGCTTCAAACTGCTGTACTTGTCTGGTTAAAAAACAAAAGGGCTGTTTTATACTGATACTGTCAAAATTGTTTTCTTCATCAAACATTTTAACACTGGATTTTGGAAAGTAATGCTTGTAGTTAATCTTGAAACTTCTGACCATGGCTCATGGGCTAAATTGTTGATGCTGTTTTACATGGGAACCGCTAAAAATGTATGCAGTGGGATTTATCTGTATCAGAAGGTGCTCAATCAATAAAGCGATTTCTTTCTTCTGGTGGCCCAGGGAAGACTTACAAAGTGTTCAGAACAAAGTGAAGAATCAAAGTAATTAGTACTTGAGTCAGACTGCTAAAATCATTGTCAATATAGCATACAATCAGGCAAATTCTGAGTGGCTCCTTCAAGGTATCAGGTGCCTTCAAACTCTTACCGAAGGCCACGGAGGCACGGGCCGAGGGACGTGCTGGCCGCTGCTTCCAGCAGCTCCCATTGGCCCGGAGCAGTGAACCACGGCCACCGGGAGACGCGATCGGCCGAACCTGCAGACGCAGCAGGTAAACAAACCGGCCCGGCCCACCAGGAGGCTTACTCTGTACAAGCAGCGGAACAAGTTTGGGAACCACTGGTCTAATGAAAGATGCAGATTTTAAGAAGAACAATAGTACAATAGTTTAGATTTTATTCTCTCATTGCTGTCATGCTATCAAGGCCTGCAGAGTAAATGGCTATCCAATTCCTGGGGCCATATATATTAGAACTTTACATCACCAATTTTTATTGGATAATGAGGCTGTCAGCATATATAAATCTGGATTACAGAGTTACAACTGTGCACTAACTAGAATTACAATTTAAAGAGCTCATTGTAGCTGTGCTTAGATTGTGCATGCTCTAATTATCGTGCCACTTTAAAAGTTACAATTAATCATTTTAATTGAAATAAAAGTCAAATAAATAATTAAGAGTCAGTGATCACTGCAAAGAAGAGTACAGGAAAAAGAAAAGAAAGATATTCAGATTTAATATATTCAATGGATGGATTATAAACAAGCACAGTGCTCTTTGGTAGATACCAGGATGTTTCCATAATGCCTGGATATGATTATTTTAGGTAACAGGATATTAATTTTAAAATTTAATTATTTCTGTTAAAAGACAATGCTAATGTTTTAAAATATGTTAATTAAAGTGACTGTTTTCTATAATCCCTTACGTGACTGAAACTACAATTTGCTCTTTTATCAAATATTATTCATTTGCAGTAAGAAGTAAATTGTGCACTGTTTCCTCCCATGGAGGAAGGATCCTGACTACAGTAGATACCAGTCTGCAGGAAGTGATGAGGTTCATGCAGGTGTACTCCCCCCCACACCATTGTAGAGCGGTAGCTCTGGGATCTAGATTTGCTCCTACATGTACATCCTGATTTGATTTGATTCAATTCAGGATGTGAGCTATTTACTCAAGGTCAGGCAAGATACCTTTTCCACTGCCCCCATGCAACTACTGCAAAATTGACTTAGATATTCTCAATCGCTAGTACTCAAAAATCATGAATCAAGCTCCCCACAATCATGAAACGTCCTAAATATAATCATTTTTATTCTTTTTATTCGCTTCCTGATTTCTGAGCTTTTTGGCTGCATGCTTTCATAAGCGTTTTTCTCTCCAAGAATGAGGTTGATTAATATATATTTTTTTTAAATGTAAGGTTAAGTAGAGATTCTCATGCTCTCTCGTGCTATTTCAGCAGTTGGGGGCTGAAGAAAGTCACCACATATTGCAAGACTTGTGATATAATTGCAGCAGTTGGCAACACTGAGTAAACCAGTGATCAAACACACAGGCATGCAAAGGTGGAATAAAGCTCTCAACAGCAGGCCAAGATCTTTCTTCAGAGCTGCTGTATCTGACACAAGAGTTCCAAAACACCAACATAGTAACCACCTTAAACTTCTCCAGCTTCCATCAGCTGGAAGGGAGCCTACCCCTTTAGTAATCCTTCCTAGCTAATATGGAGAGACCCACAATGGCAGTTCCTTGATCCTGCTTGTCTTCTATCTACTGTTTCTACCTAAGAAGGTAGGAAGCCTTATATCTGACTTCTTGTAGGTTGCATACTTGGGTAGTAGGTCACAGGTGGTATCAAGTTTTCACACTGTTTGAATCCATCCACAGCTACACAGTTAGTTTGCTTGTAGCTTGAAAGGGTTTTAAAAAGAGGTTAAAAATCTGTTCATAGTTACATGGCTGACTGCACTTGTATGTAATAATGTGCTTAATATCTAACTATTGTAGTATATCATTTTGTGTTAAAGGTACTTTACAAACATTAACTGATCAAGTATAAAAGTGTTAATCAATTATTTGAAGTCCAATATAATAGGATTGATAAAGCTTCAGACTCTGCTCTAAATCTGGGTTTAAACTCAGTTATTTTGACAATTTTTATGCAAATGCCTCAGAATACTCATGTGGGCCAAAACAATGCTTACAAGTAGGTCAAATGAATGCCTCCGGAGTCTGACGGCTACCCGCAGCAGAACTTCAATGAAAGGAGAAACAAAAGGCAGAATTGTGATTTATAGAACTGATATATCCATTTCAGTGACACTAAGAGGAAAAAGGATTTATGAATTCCTTGTCTCTATGTTGTTAATCTCTTCAGGGTGAGGCTGAGTACTTAGACCAGAAAGATCAGTTGTTACCCAAAATAATAAGCCTATTTACTGAATCTGAACAAAGTGCTGAAGTTTATTTCTAATGAGTGTTGACTGATCTTGGCAAATGAAGTGAATTAGGCCACACATAACTGAGCCTGACAAGTCATCGCTACCCAGCATGTCCCAAGAGGTCAGAAAGAATAAGAGCAAGTTGCTACTTAGTTTAATTTTTTAAAAGGAACACCACAAACTTATTATACCACTATCTTAACATTCTTCCAGAACCATACTTGCATTAGTAATCCCTTTGTTATATATACATATTATTTTTGTTTGGGAACTTTTTTCATTTGAAAAGAAGAAAAAAAAACAACCTGAAACCAACCTATCAAAGTGTTTTCTTTTTATCCATCCAAGCACTTTCATCACACTCATCACCTCAATATCTGTGAGCCTGGTATCTGAGTATTGTCACAAAAAAGATTAGTGTTCAAGTCCTGAGGGATTTTGAGTGCTGCACAGCACAGATGAAGAAGAATTTCATCTCCAATCCTCTGTGCAGCAATTATAGGGAGGTGGTGTGGTTTAGTTAATAGGACACTAGACTAGGAGTTAGAAAATCTGGCTCTATTTCTAGCTCTGCTATTGACCCACTGCAATAACCTCGGCAAGTCACTTCAACTCTGTGCCTCAGTGTCCCCATGTGTAAAATACAGATTTGGCTTTGAGAGCTATGGTTGGGAAATGTACATAAAAGTATTATCCTCACTCCCATCTTAGGGAGAAGAACACCTATTGACAAATGTTCAAAAGAAATGTTGAATGGCTCAAGATGGAACTTCATCCAACTCTTTCTAAGAAAGGAAAGTCATAATGACAGAAAATCTTATAACGGTGATGGTCAAGTTAAAAGAGGATCACAGAGGACTTTGAGCTAATAAAATACACATTTGGATATTTAAAATATTTTATTGCATTTTTTCAATTAGAAAAGGAAAACAGGAAGATTATTCTCTCTCTCTCTCTTTTTGTTGTTGCAAGTTTCATGGAAATCCACTTCTGACTCAGATGTGTATTTCTACATCCAGGGACAAAAGCAGAACATCTGTCTTGCACATTTGTGCTCTTCCCTTTAGATTCTGACCAGAAGAGTATACAGCTGAATCCTTTCAGATGTCTCTTCCCCTTACAAAAAAGTCACTTTCTTAAACCAGCACTGTAGTGTTTCATGGATATCTTTTCCAACCATTATCATTGCTTGATTTAATACAGCAAATCTGTAGCAAAATATCTGAATGTGGCAAGTGAAGGGAGATAGCCAGAGAAATGCTGAGTGCCTCTTTGTTATAGAGTCATATGAAGGATAATGAAGATTATCTATGTCTAGTATTGTCAAACAGATTAGGAACAAATACATTTTCTCTGAATTCCCACTCATTCTTCACGTAAATAAATACACTTGCTATTTACTTTCATTTTCTGTAAACAGTTATAACTTGATTGTTTTTCATATTGCACTTATTCTAGCTGTCTTATTTTTCTCTCTCAGGTGGAAAGTTTTGTAGTGATGAAATTTTAATCTTTTATTCTTCTATAGTTTAGATGGAGCTTCAAAAAATATTTGACATGTATGGCACAGGGAGTTTAACATGTCATGGTGGCAAGACAAATCAAATATACTATAAGGCTTTTAAGTGCTGAACCAGGGTGAAGGCAAGTTATACTCTGCTGAAATACTGTAAAAGGGCAGAAGCTCTAGTTTTGTTCCTTGTGTGCAGTAGTTGCAGACTCCAAGGAAATAGTACCCCCAAAAAATAATGTTGGCAAGCACCATTATTAATGACAGATGATTTGGAACATCAGACTCTTTGGGAATAAGTAGTGCGATTGACCATATACCACAAAGGAAGTTAGAAATCTTCCTGTGATCTATCAAATCTTCAAAGGTTGTTTTAAAGGCATCAAAAACATTAGCAGTCTAATATAATTATAATATATATTAAAAGTGCAACTGCTGAACATCTTTATCCAATGAATGATAAGATGATTTGTTCTCTGGAGATTTTCAACTGTACCATATATGTGCTAGAATGATCATAATAAAGAAAATATTACCTGTGATGGCTCTCTCTGAGTTCACTGGGTCTGTGATTACTTGTTCCTCAGATAAGTAAAATGGCTGCAAATAATTCTAGCATATACAAACAATGCTTACCCATATTTAATGTAGTGTAGAGTGGTAAATTAACACTTCCTTGAAGACAAGCTACATTCAGACTGGAAAAAAGTAGAGGCAATCTGATGGATCCTCTAATTGAAACTAGTACAGATAAGCCTGCACAGATTTAACCTTTGTTCTCCTACTACAAAGCCGTTCAATTATACAAGAAAAATGAAGCACAGTAAAACTTATGGCATCTATTCACACCACAGGAATCCAATTTAATTATTCCCACTAGGAGATATAAAGTATTTCCTAATGCAAATACTGGACTGTCTCAGAACATTATATCAAGGACCTGTAGTGTATTTTTCCCCCAAAGGGAGGAAGTAGGAAGTGTATTGTATTTTTCACTCAGATTAAGCACAATGTCTTTTAAAGATTCTGCTATGCAATGAAGAATCTCAAAGATTTCTATAAAGTCTTACAGATTTTATAATATGATAGCATAAGAAATGATTAAAGGATAAAGAATGTTTTTTGTAAACATTTAGTACTAACCTAGTGTGGTAACTTCAACACAAATTTTTTAAGCACTAATTTTGTTTATGGACCAGCTATTAAAACCAGCATTACAGACACAGTCTCTAAGTAACCAAAATAGTTGGCAACCAGTTCCAACAGCTGATATGTGGAAACAAATTGCTATAGTTTAGAAGACACTTGGTGATAAATTCCGAATAGTTACTGGAAATCAGAATCAAGACCTTAATTCTTAATTTCTAAACAAATTATCTTCATCCGGTGGCAGTTATTTCAATTTGAAAAAAGCAGCAATGTGAAGTGTATTTCTTAACTGTCCAATTAACAGCTCACAAGATTTTGGCACCACTGAATTCAAACCCAAGTCCTAGCCTAAACCTATTGCAGACATGGAGCCAAACTCAGCCTGTCCACCTCTAAAGTAGGCTTACATCCCTATTGCCTTTGCTCTAAAATATTCCCATCTTTGAACACGGTTTTGTCAACTCCTCACATGATTACCTCCATGCCTTCTTCCATGTTGCTTTCGATGCATAGTCAAAATTTCCTGAGCTCATCTGTGAGGCTCCTACCCTTTCCACTTTTAAATCTCCTTTGAAGACCCATTTGGGCTGTGCTGCTTGCCGACATGTATATTCACTGAAATGTCTGTCTGCCAGTCCTTGGACTGTGAGCGCCTCAGAGCAAGGACTGCACCTTCTTGCGTGTCTGGAAAGTGCCCAGCACAGAGTGGAATCTACCATAATCAAATGACTAAACAATAATAGATGTAGAATGGCCCAAAGATATGGGAATATCCCAGTGAATTTACATGTATTGGAATTTTTTTGGTTGATGTTACCAAAGACACGTAACACTATCTACTGCTCCTTGGAACTTCCCACCTGTGCTCTAGACTGGCAATATGGAGATCACCACAGAACTCAGCTGGAGAAAAGTTATGTGTTTTTTACACTATATAATGGAGTTCTGGAAAGTACATGTATATTTTCTATGCTTTGCAATAAAAAATATGTACTGATACAGCCAAGGCCCTAATCCTGCAAGCTTTTCTATACAGGAGGTTCTATGCACCTGCATAGAGCCACACTGATTTTACTAGGGTTCAACATGGGACCAAGGGTCCTCCCATGTGGAGCAGCTTGCAGAATTGAGTCTCAAGCCCTGTATCTATCAGTTGCAGCAGTTACATTTATTTTATTCACGGGAATAATCAGACCTCTGCTATGACAAATATATCTGAATATTTGTATGGAACAATAGTCTGCAATAAAAGAACAAAAAAAAGATCTTAAAGAAACATTGTCCAGTAGTTCAGGACCCTTTTTTTTGGTAAGTATTAATGTATTTATTTTTAAGTTTTTACAAAGCTTAGTTCAGGACTCTTTTTTTTGGTAAGTATTAATGTATTTATTTTTAAGTTTTTACAAAGCTTACTTAAACTGATTTTTTTTTCAGTAAGAAAAAATGAAGATATAATTTATTTTGATATAAATATTCTCCCTGCAGTGCTTGCAGTTAAACATTGTCACTTGTAGTAGTGCATGGAAAACAGAAAGTGAAGTTGACTAGAAAAAGACTAGTTACAAATAAAGTACCGTATATACTCATTCATAAGCTGAAATTTTTTAGGAAAAAAGGGACGCACCAGAGGTGGAGGTTGGCTTATGAACGAGTATAGAGAGGGAGAGGTGGGACACAGCCCCTCCCTGCCAACAGAGTGGGCAAGGAGAAGCAGCACAGCCAGTAGAGCCAGAAGGGAAAAGGCGGGGCCAGTCTCTCTCCGCTTCTGGCCACACTGGTCTCTCCCCAGCCTCTGAAGCAGCTGCAGCTCCGCGGCTGGCAGGCTGCAGCCATGCTGCCTGGCCCCGCCCGCTGGAGCATGCTGCAGCCACGCCACCCAGCCTGCCAGAGCACCTCCGGCCAGGCCAGAGACATCCTCCCCTGGCCCATCCCAGCTAAGGTGGGAAGGGATGGGATGGGAAGAGTGTGGGGGTTCCGGTCTAGGCGTGGGGTTATGTGGAGGGTGGTCACAGGGGTTACTCCCCTGACCCCCAGCTTCTCCCCCTACAAAAAAATAATTTCCCCACCAGTTGCTGTCCCGGCTCGTCAGGGTAAGCCGCAGGTGGGCTGGGACACTTTGTTTACTTAGGTTTACCTCCATGCCTGCGGACACTTGAGGTAAACAAACCATCTAGGCCTGCCAGTGGCTTACCCTGATGGCCCAGGAGACAATTTGCCAACTCCTAAATTATAGGATCGGCTTATGAATGGGTCATAAAAAATTTCCTTTTTTACTTATTCATCGGGGGGGACGGCTTATAAACGAACCGTCTTATGATCGAGCATATATGGTAAGTCTATTTTCATTGTTCGATTTCTTTTCACCTTGGTCAAACAAAATACCAAAGTTAAATTAGAGTCTTATTTCAGTATTAGCATTCTAAAGTGAAATTACACCTAAGGAAACTTTATTTTTAACATAAGACTTTTTAACTTGACTGTGTCTTTTTAAAGAAAACAAGATGGACAAATAAAAGGTAAGATGACAAACGTAATATGTTCACCAGTTTAACTTGTATACACAGACACAAACATATGTTTGCCACGCACACAAGTTAAAATTGTTACCGCATGCCAAGTAAACTTTTACAGATGTTCAGTAACTGAGTTCAAAAGCAATTTCATCATGTCTTCTTGGATCTGTTACCAGCCAAACATACAGAAACACAGACATGTCACAACATCAAGTGCTATGACCAGTTGGCGATTTTCAGATAAATGAGATACTCATGACTGCGCTGCTTGTTTTTATGTTAATATTCTCTCTTGCCACATCTCTTAAACTGCATACAGAGAGAAATATTTGAAACCATACTCTGAAATTATCTTGCAGTTAAACCTGATATATTCCAGCTAAACCATGTCCTATTTTAAAATGGCTTTTTTTTTCTAACTTTCAAAGGGAATGTTTCAACATTACAGTTCACCAGCAGAATCTCAATTAGAGAAAGTTTGGTCCACAATACACATGTGCTATATACATAAAATATATGTTTATATTACATATACATATACACACACCATTTATATATGTATTATTATATAAAAGTGTTTATGCGCACATACACAACACACAGACACAATATATATTCTATATTCTGTGTTATTTATATACCTTACCACTAAAACACTTGTTCTGGTAATATCTTTAATAGTAGCATTTGTTTCTTGTAACACCAATAATGTGCTAGATATTATACAAACAGAAAAGAAAGCATACTCTCTGCCTCAATGACCGTGCACGTTTGTTGTTTTTTTAAAGAGTAATGTATTGTAATTGTACATTATAAATGCTAGAATCTTGTGGTCAAAGACACCATCATTTGAGAAGTTAAATTTATCATGCACTGTTGACCACCTCACCCTTTTATCCAACTGTACTGAAAGGAGGACAGGGGACACTTGATTGGTTTTAATCAGGCAGCAACTTTATTATTAGATGTCTGGACTACCCGGCAGATAAAAGTGTGCAGTGCAGGTAACTATGTTCATTCAATATCTACCCAGTCATAGGTGCTTGCACCCCCAAGTTTGAAGTGGTTTTCATTATATGCAGTGTTTACAGTTTGGTTCAATAGCTCTGTCATAAACAGTTAGTTAAGGGTTAAGGTCTCTTCTACCTGCAAAGAGTTAAAAAGCAGTACCTGAGGAACACCTGACCAGAGGACCAATCAGGGACAAGATAATTTCAAATCTCTGTGGAGGGAAGTTTTTTTCTGTGTTCTTTGTTTTAGAGAGTCTCTCTTGGGAGTTAAGGGAGTCCAGACATCTTAATCAAGTCCTCCCAGGTTTCTGCAGTATTGTTCTTCTATTCAGTCTAGTGAGTATTAGAAAGGCGAACTAGTATTTTTTTTACTTTTATTTCTGCATTGGCAATTGTGTGTTTTGCTGAAGTAATCTCTTTATTTCTATTGCTGTACTTTGCTTTTACCGAGAAAGAAAGGGGGAGGGGGAGTTCTCTCCAGGTTTATAATTTAGACTCTGTGTATTGTTCCATCCTGGTATGACAGAGATAGTGTACTTTCTTTTTTTGTTCTTTTTAATAAATTCTTTTCTTTTCTTTGGACTTGGTTAATTCCTTCTCTTCTGGAGATTCAAGGGAAGGGGAGGGGGGAAGAGTGAGTTCCTCCTCAGGTTGATTCACAGAGTTGAATCGGTGTGTATCTCTCCAGAGTGGCTAGGAGAGAGGGGGGGGGGGAAGTGGGCTGCTTCCCTGTGTGTAGAGAGTCAGGGCGATTGAATCTGTGTTCCCCAGGGAAAGTTGGGGGAACAGGCAGTGTGTCAGACACTTAGAAAACTGACTGGTGGCAGCGTATCAGATCTAAACTAGGATTTTAGTTTAGGGGAGTCCATGCAGGTCCCCATCTTGTGAACCCAAAAGCTCCAAGTGGGGGAGAAACCTATGACAAGCTCTCAGCACTCCCACTATAAAAACTGTCCCAATACCCCTGTACGTGGGGGAGTTTCTGCCAGCACCCATCCTTTTCTGTCTAGGTTCCCCAGCCAACCCATTGCTTTGACCATACCATCCTCCTCTCAAACCAGGTTAAGGAGGCTAGTGTGATGCCCACAGCAGGTCCTGCCAAACCTAGTATTTTGCCATTTCAAGAGGAGAGAGGGCAGGTGCTATTCCACCTGGCCCGGGGAAAAGGGGCTTCTCCAGCTTTGCTTGCCTCAATTGAACTCCCCAGTCCTTCCAGGCCCCAGAGATGAGTCAATGTCACCACGCTGACCCACTCCCTATTTTGCAGCAGCCTCGCTCCCCCAACTGGCTGTAAGGTGCTATTCCCTCTCCCCCAGCAAGCCGGACAATGCATTCCACCCTGCTTAAAGGTGCAGTACAGTCATTCTCTGCCCACTAATCAATCTCCCCTAAAGCCACTTCTAACATTCTAGACATTTCAACAGCTTCAGACAGTCAATGTTAACAAACACACACACGCATACGTACACACAGCAACCCTACCAGGAAATGATTCCTTCTTTTCCTCCATTGTGGAATTCCCATCCTCCGCTCATCCCCAAACATCCATCCTTTATTTCAAATTACACTTCTCTAAGGCTTAGGACAGACAATATTCAGTCCTGGAAGGAACACTGACGGGTTTAAATTATAATATTTCACAGCCCATCAGGGCTGGAAACAGAGGCTTTTTAACATTAGTGACCTTCAAATCCTTCCATGAGTTTTTCCAATGTTTCAGACTTTTTTTTTTTTTAAGTGACTGCATTATTTATGGAAAAGCTATTTTAGGAAATTTTAAAAGTTTTTTAAAATTGAGGCCTGTATAGATTAAATCATTCTATTACAGGAGTTTAGCTTTAATGGGACAGCAAGAGACAGAGAGATGAGAAATGATATCAATACAAATGAGAACTGCTTTAGAAAGTTTTACTAAACTATTTTTTCCCATGAAAAAATGCACTCTGGTATAGTGCAGTATAAAGGTTGTATGTACATTTTCTTGGGATGATCTGCATGACCCATTCATTGCTTCACCACTGAGTAACTTGGGCATCCCAAGCTGATATCAATAAAATCTTTATACCACACCATTATGCATTTCTACTCTCTCTAAACATAACATATGTTTGTAAAACAAAAAACAGATATATTGAAATATAAAAAATGAAATAGTAATAGCATTGCTATTACATGAAAAGCAGGTGCATGAGAATTTCACAAAGCAAACAAAAGATCAAAAACACCCAGGAAGGCATTCCTGTAGGGTTGCAAAATATTTACATGCTAAATAGCTTAATTATCATCTTTACATGGAGCAATGAATATATTTCTTGATTTAGATTTATAAAAGGCATATATGCTCTGGGTGAAATTCTGACCCCAATGAAGTCAATGGAAGTTATTGACTTAATGGGGTCAAGATTTCTCCCTCTGTCTCAGGGTACATTTACAAAAGTATCATTTTTAACATTCTGTGCACAATTATATATATATATATATATATTTGGACACTTTCCAAATTTACAACTACAATATGTATGACAGACAATAACCTCAGTCAGTATCAGAAACATCTTGAAAAGCTTTCCCCAGTTTTCCCCAGACCCACAACCCATTCCACAAATCACCAGACTCTAAAAGACGCAGATGTGCTTTCACAGTGACTAGAAGATTAACAAGCTTGGCATGAAAGAGGACCAAAGTCAAAGGCCCACCACTGGAAACACCCTGCCACATTATACCTCCAATGGCAATTTCAAAATTGTAATATAGAATAGGTTATCTGATCTCATCTTCTGCAGCAGTGCTCAGAAACAGACACTCTCTCATGCATCAAGGCCCAAACCACACATGGATCGGCAGATCAACATTTCTAAGGGTACTACTCGTATGCAAACAGGACAGTTACTATTGTTACACATATATCCTGATCTTGATACTGCTCAAGAGAAGCTCCACGCATAACACATTTCAGTAATCCAGTATGGAAGTTAAGAAGCATGGATGACAGCCTCATGAGAGAAAAATACATGGATGTAAAAAGCACTCATTGACCACTATGTAGGACACATAGGGATTCAAAAATACTCCGGCATTTTGAACCACTTTAATGAAGGTGTGATCCTGGCAATGTGCTGAGCACGTTAATAAAGAATTCATAAAATAAGTAATCAAATAGACAAACACGTATCAAATAATGACTACTAATAGTTGTACTTCTTTACAGCGCTTCTTGGATCTACTATTAGTTGCAGCAGGAACATCTAGTAATGCTAGGAGCAGCCACCATTTCACCATCCTTGGCTCACTTTCAGGTTGCTTCTCTCAACCAACCAGCATATTTCTATCTCTTGTATGGAGTACACCTCAGTCAGAATGCTCTCATCCAAGCCATTATCTCTGCCAGGCACTGGGAAAGCCAAGACACCACACTGTCTGGGTTAGATAAAAGGAGATTAAGAGCAGCATGTCATCTGTGTATTAATGACACAACAGCTCAAAGTCCCTCAACTACCTCCCATAGTATCTTCACTGAAAATACACAATACCTGCACCCAGACTACAGCAAAAATCATTTCAAATGCCACACAGATTCCAAATTCTCAGGTTTTGGATTGTAAGCAGAGTACAGGTACAATACAAACGTGGTGAATGACAGCACAAATATTATTATATGGCTCAGTCATCTGAACTATTTTACAATATGTATTCTTCTCACTTCATTGGCTCCACAGATTTCTCTCATCACTGCTTAGTCCCCTTCAAAAGAAAGGTGTAAGCATGCCACTGTCAAAACAACATAACATTTATATTTAGTAGACAAAACAGTATATTTGCTCTATTTGAATATGTTCATGAGATAATTGTCTATCCCTCTCAAATCTTTAGCAAGATTCTTCTTAGCTATCACATCTTTGTGACAATACTGATACAAGTTCCACTGTTAGATAAACTCTCCTAATGATGTGTTTTGCTTTCCAACGTTTTTCTTTTATGTAAGGGAATAACAAAATTGCTATTTCCCAATCATTTTATTTTGTTTCATTCTTGCATTCTGAAACAGATGCAATGGAACTGGGAATTTTATCATGCATAATATTTCTGCACGGCAGCTATATACAGGTTTTTATTGCATCAAAATGTTTTCCTCCATGTTTTCCTGTGTTATAAGAAGTGATGAATCCATTTATTTCCACTTTAAAAATGAAACAAATAAAAATTAAGTTCTAATTTTTAGTTATTTAAAAAAAAATGTTCCAGTCTGACATTCTGGATCTATCCCTGGATCTGGCATATCCTGGATCAGTTCCCCAGCCCTTGTCTCCTGATTAGTTTCTGGGTAGTGGTAGCTTCTGGCAAGAGCTTCTCCCCCTGGAGACCTTCCAATTATTTGTGGCTCCAGATCCTCTCTTCTGCGGACAGCTCAGATATCTCTGGGATAACTTGCCGCCTTTAGATCTCTAGACCTTTTTACTTTGATTCTTGTGTCAAAATCTTACAGTTATGAGTTCTCTCACAACTCTTCCCTTTTCTATGCTATTCTGGCTTCTGAGCTCTGTCTGGCATCAAATTTAGTGATAACTCCTTGCCAACAATCATCAATCTGGTGTGCAAATCTCAGCACTGAAGCTCTCTTCCATCTAACCCTTGATTGAGCAGCAGTACTCCAACCAAGATCTTTTGTAGGCTCTAGCTTTAAAAAAATGCTACAGGGGTGAGCATCAGTGCATTCACTTTTATCTGGTGGACAGATTCCTCAGATGTCAGTCTGTCTGCCTGAAGTAGGCTCTCTAATATGGATAGGATCTGTTCACTTTTCCTGCAAGGCTTCTAAACCTTGGAAATGTAATGCAGACAAACCTTCCATCTTAAAAAGAGTGGATTTACCCTGGTATGCAAGTATCTAAAAATGGCACCTCTGTACTTAAAAAATATGGACTTGGTGTGTATTCTGCATCTCTGCTGACTTCAGTGACAATTTATACTCCTGTTATCAGTTCACGAGGCAGGTACAAAACAGTGAACTGGATTCTATTCAAACCCAAATGTCACCTACAGACTTGCTGACTGAATCCCAATTTCAGAGCCTTATTCTGCCTTCAGTTACACCTGTGTAACCACTATGAAGAGGTGAAACAGAGGGGAGTATTTGCTTTACTGAAACTTAATTACTGATGCAAAGAGTCCTGTGGCACCTTATAGATTAATAGACGTATTGGAGCATGAGCTTTCGTGGGTGAATACATGTATCCGACGAAGTGGGTATTCACCCACGAAAGCTCATGCTCCAATACGTCTGTTAGTCTATAAGGTGCCACAGGACTCTTTGCTGCTTTTACAGATCCCAGACTAACACGGCTACCCCTCTGAATCTTAATTACTGATGATGATGCATGAGCAAGAGGAACACACACCTTTTCACTTGTATGTATTTTATTTATTGTAAGTTTGGAATATTTGATCTAGAATCATAATTAATCTAGAATCACTAAGATAAAATAAATATTGCAGATTTTACAGACTCACTTCTCAGAGTGTAACAGCACTTTAAATACTGACCTTCCTCCCATTTAGAACAATAGAATTCCACTTGTTCTGGACCAGCAAACTTCTGATAGCTCCTGTTTCATTGGTAGGTATATCCTATATTTAACCATAAGCTCAATAAGAGCTGCTAAACGGAGATAATGTTTACTTACAAAGTTCTTCTCTTTGTAACCATTTAAGGCTCTGATTCAGCAAGGAACTGAACCACACGCCTAACAATAAGTAGGGTTGCCAAGTGTCTACTTTTCTACTGGAAAGTCTGGTCAGAAAGAGGACTTAGACAAAATAAATTAAATTAATGGAGATATCCTATCTCCTAGAACTGAAGGGACCCTGAAAGGTCATTGAGTCCAGCCCCTTGCCTTCACTAGCAGAACCAAGCAGGGCCGCCCAGAGGGGGGGGCAAAGGGGGCAATTTGCCCCGGGCCCCGCAGGGGCCCCCAAGAGAACAGCGGAGGCTCCCGCCTCCGCCCCTCTCCTGGAGCCTCAGCGCTTGATGTCTCCGGCGGAGCCCCTGAGCCCCGCCCTGCTCAGAGCCGCATGGTGAGGGGGCGGGGCTGGGAGCTCGGCTGCCTCCGCTCGGCGTGGAGCTCCCAGCCCCGCCCCCTCCCCACGCGGCTCTGAGCGGGACGGAGCTCAGGCCCCGCCGGCAACACACTGCGGCTGTTCCGGCGAGGCGCTGAGGTTCCAGGTGAGGAGGGAGCCGGGGGTAAGAGGCTGGGGACAGGGCGGGGGGGGGGAAGCGGGACCCGCCGCCGAAGCGCCGCCCGGTCTTCGGCGGCGGGGGGCCCCTTCCGTTCCGGGACCCGCCACCAGGGTGCCCCGAAGACCCGCGGCGGGGACCCCCCCCCCGCCGAATTACCGCCGAAGACCGGGCTGCACTTCAGCGGCGGGTCCCGCTTCGGCGGTAATTCGGCGGCGGGGGGCTCCCGCCGCAGGTCTTCGGGGCACTTCAGCGGCGGGTCCCAGAACGGAAGGGCCCCCCGCCGCCGAAGACCCCGGGCCCCCGGAATCCTCTGGGCGGCCCTGGAACCAAGTACTGATTTTGCCCTGATCCCTAAGTGGCCCCCTCAAGGATTGAACTCAACTCTGAGTTTAGCAGGCCAATTCTCAAACCACTGAGCTATCCCTCCCCCTTGGCTTGATAGTGTTCGGTCAGATCTACTGACTGATCACAGAAAGTCCAGTTACTGCTGGTGAGGGAGGCATCAGGTCATCACCCATACCAGCCCCTGCTCAGCTGGGGCCACCTCCTCCCTGCGTTGGGCAGCTGCAGGCAAGTCCCTCCTGACCCAGGTGTGGAGGGGTGGAAAGTAGCAAGCAATGGGGAAAGGGAGGAAGAGGAGCAAATGGGGGCAGGTCCTCAGGAGGACTAGGCAACTCAGGGGCAGGGCCTCAGTGGGAAGAGGCATAGCGGGGCAGGTTTAGTGCTGCTGTGGTTCTCAAAGCCAGTCCGCTGCTTGTTCAGGGAAAGACCCTGGCGGGGCGGGCCGGTTTGTTCACCTGCCGCGTCTGCAGGTTTGGCTGATCATGGCTCCCACTGGCCGCGGTTCACCACTCCAGGCCAATGGGGGCTGTGGGAAGGGCGGTCAGCACAGCCCTCGGCCCATGCTGCTTCCCGCAGCCCCCGTTGTACTGCTGGAATGTAGTTTTTTTTTTAAATATTACCAAGTTGGCAACCCTAACACTAAATTCAAAAGGACTATGCACACTAAGTGTCTGAATATTCCTATTGATCTTAATGTTAGGCATGTGTTTAAGTATCTTGCTGAACTGTGGCCTAAGTTCCATTTGTTAATTCATTTACATATTGATCCTTTTAACTTCTGGTTGAGACTGTCAAAGCCATCTAGAGGATTTAGACAGAAATCCATTACATTCCCCTACCCAGCTCTGAAACTCTTTTAGTTTGTATCCAACATACAACACCACAGTTCATATCCTGCCTTTTCAGACTACATTCTTTATCACCTACCCCTCTTGTTAAAAAATCTTTTAAAGGTTACAGAGTAAACTCATCTTTAATTAATGGATTATTTCTTTAATCTTCAAATCTGCTGTGTCCTGCAAAGATGTTTATTGGTAGATATAGAATGGGATTTTGGAGTATGAAGGTTATTTTCATATCAAAGATCACAATATATCAGTCACTTTGTAGGCCACTATGTTGGGAAATATCTGCAAAATGTGTGACAGCTCATAACAATGACCCACCCTGCCACAGTCACTAAGATAATGAAGACTGCATTCTACCAAAATGCCACAGGTAAGATTTAATGAACTAGGACTTCATACTGGCCAACCAAGGTGAAATCATGGATAATGCAGAATTAACCCTTTCCAAGAAAATAAAGCAATAAGAAAGCAGTTTAAGAAACAAAACCTTAAACTGATTATTTTCAGATGCTTGAACAGTCCTGAATAAAGTAATGATTTACCTGTACTAACTACCCCTCTCCTTTCACTGTTACCAACCTTTCTAGAGATACTGCTGTTAAATCAGGAACATGTGATTTTTCCTCTCTCCACTTTTTGAGGGAGGGCAACATTGCTAGAACACCTTATTTCAACCAGGATAGAACATACAGGCTTAGAAAGAGCCTAGGGATGTTTGCTTTCCTGCCCATTTCTACAGAGGAAGTGACTGAACCACATAAATTGCAACAGTACCCTTACTGGACTTAGGGTTGCAAATTTTCGTTGGATGTATTCTTGGAGATTTCCTCACATGACATAATCTTTAATTAA
The DNA here is from genome assembly GCF_020497125.1 of Mauremys mutica. Classification (NCBI taxonomy): domain Eukaryota; kingdom Metazoa; phylum Chordata; order Testudines; family Geoemydidae; genus Mauremys; species Mauremys mutica. The sequence continues at coordinate 184,774,013 of NC_059072.1, read as the reverse complement.
AGATTAATCTTTAATTCCTGGAGACTCCAGGCCAATCCCGGAGGCTTGGCAACCTTATTGCTGGTCAATTCACAGAGAAGCAAAAGGTAATCGTGCCACTGTAGGGAAGTATGGAATTGAAACATATCTGAACAAATATATATGTTTGAAAAATGTATGAGAAAGCATTTGACTTGCTACAAACAGGCCTGACATTTTGGATGAAAGTTATTTTTCTTCGTATAAAGCACACAGTGAATCAGAGGGTGAAAATAGAGATCTCAGCCCTAGTGAATTATTTCAATGATTTAAAAATCATTTTTAGAATGACGAATCATAAAGGAGGAGGTAAGCAGTGTAAGTGATACTGAGTGAAGGAATTAACCCTTCAAGCTCTGCAGTCTGAGTTTAAATCCTGTTAAGTAACAAATTAATTAAACTTGTGAGTCTGCATTAACAGTGCTGGCAAATCCTGCTTAGGAAACGCCAATACTACAATAGGTAAGTTTCTCCAAGTCAGAACTGAGACACAATGGAATGCGAGTATAGTTAAGTTTGAGTAGTATTTGCCAGCACTGTGTCTTACTTGAGCCAGTACTGTAAATCCTTCGCTTTCATGCGTGCTAAAATAAGTTCACCTCACAAATGCTAATAAGTAAATTAAAAAAGGCGAATCTGATTAATCGATGAGGCTTTCAGTCAGAAACAATCCAATCACACTATAACTCCTAAAAATATTTGCAGCCTTGTCAACAGTTTTCCTTTAAATATGTATTGCTGGATCTAAGTAAATGCTCATTTCAAACATTGCATTTGGCAGGGAAATGCTACTTTTCAACCAAACATTGAGACTTGTGCCAACATTTCTTTACTAGTTTCAGTAACTCTCAGTTGTATTCTTAAAAAGATTGTTAAATACATTACAAGACTCGTCATTCACCACAATGGTATCAAACCAGAAGGCAAAGAGGCTTTCATCATATAACAACTATTAAGTGTCAGCTTTCTTAACTGTATATTAGTGAATAAAATGGGATATCCATGTGTTATACAAGTATAATTGGCTGAGGTGAACAATTTGATTGCCTTCCAGTCACGTGGTTTTCATAGCCACACAAATCAGTGCTCATTTTCCTGAGTGATTAGATGTTAAATAATAGAACGTGTGTTTTAGGATTGTCATTTTAAAATAATTAAACCCATTAAGGTCAACAACCACTCCTAGAGAAGCCAAAGGTGAGTGCGCTACAAGGATTTTCGCAGTTTAAAAAACAAGGACAAAACACCATGCAGGCAACTGCATATGATGTAGAAATCATTCTTTAAAATGCATTGTAAAAGTAAGATTTTTCTATAACTAGTTTCATAATTCAGTATTTACGTTACACATAACACTCTCAGGTCTATGTGGGACAAATGGAAATTTGGATTCAAAAGTGTAATACATATGGTCTTAATTGCCTTTTGCACAGTCCAGTGTAAAGAAAATTATTCCAAATGCCAGCTTGCAAACTGGATTTTCATGTGAAGCTTTCAATAAAAATAATAATAATTAAAAAAAGCAGCGGCAGATGTGGCTGTAGCTATTAACTTGCTTGGGATCCCCCCTCCCTAATCTACCCATTTCCAGCCAACTGCCATCTACCTCTCTCAAACTAGCCTTGTTTTCATTTTGGGGCACTGGCGAGGCTTTCCTCACAAAACATGTTGCCACAAAGAAACTGAAATGCATAGAGCAATGCCAGCTACTTACGTTTTTAATTAATGCCTGAAATACTGTCTCCCTCCAACCTCCTTCTTTTGGTAGGATGGATTTGGTTTCACCTAATTTTTGTACAAGGCAAAGATTCAGTATATCAAACCTATTGCAGAGACCGCATAGTTGGCTGCTTTTACACTAATCAAAACAGCCATTAAGCTTCTTTGTAATGAAAACAAGATTTTTCTAATTTGATTCCTGTGACTTGGCTACAGTAGTGCAGACTGTGAGGCAAAGTAATCTTCTATTTAAAGAAGTCACATCCAATCATATGGTACGATTTTAATGGTCTCAAGGCAAGAGCTATTCCTTCCACCAGCAAATCCACTTGAGTACCAGCTGTTACCCTATCCTACATTCCCAATTACCTCTGGGTGTCATCTAGGGTGACCAGTTAGTAAGTGTGAAAAATCAGGACAGAGGGTGGGGGGATAATAGGAGCCCATATAAAAAAAGCCCCAAATATCGGGACTGTCCCTATAAAATCGGGACATCTTGTCACCCTAATGTCACCACTTGAGTTCTCTAACAGGATCATTCCTCTGTGTGCACGTGTGTCCTGCAGTACTGTAATCAAGTCACTCTAAACAAATTAGCAGGTGAGGAACAGTTTTATTTATTTATTTTTTTTGGCTGTTACCTGCTTTCCACCAGTGCTGATTATGACATTCTAGGTAGCATTTTTTTAAAGATATGGGCAGACGACAACTGTACAGAGGAACACAATAGCATGGAAATGAAATAGGAAAGGGGGGAAATGAAACATCAGCATAGCCTGTTCATCCCAGATGGGTGGTTTTAGTATCATTGCTCTAAGCCAGAGGTCAGCAACCTTTCAGAAGTGGTGTGCCGAGTCTTCATTTATTCACTCTAATTTAAGGTTTCGCATGCCAGTAATACATTTTAATGTTTTTAGAAGGTCTCTTTATATATGTCTATAATATATAACTAAACTATCATTGTATTTAAAGTAAATAAGGTTTTTTAAATGTTTAAGAAGCTTCGTTTAAAATTAAATTAAAATGCAGAGATGCCTAGATCAGTGGCCAGGACTCAGGCAGTGTGAGTGCCACTGAAAATCAGCTCGCGTGCCACCTTTGGCACGCGTGCCATAGGTTGCCTACCCCTGCTCTAAACACTGTGTGTCTGAATACTGTATTGGCTGCTACAAGCATGACCCTGTAACTACTTAGTACAGATAAGCAGAGACTGTCATGTGCCTGACTTCCACAGTTTCTCCACTCAGGCTTCATCCTCTTTCTGCCTAGAAAAGTCACAGCTGTAGTTGAATGGACTTTTCCTTTTCTACAACAGTGGATTTTGCACATTCAGTAAGCATCCTAGATAGAGGATCTGCTCTAGCTGGCACTAAAAAATATGGATGCTCTGCTACCATATTTGGAACCCTCAAAAAAAAAACAGGAAAAAGAATTACAGACTAGAAAGAGGTAATTCAGGAGGGCCTTGTGGACAATGAAGAAGTGCTATCTATGGCTAAAGGTTAGGTCAGAAGTTGCGAAGAGAAATTTTAGTTAAGTAAGAATACAGAAGAACTAACTAGTATTTTAAAAAAAATAGATAGTGAGAAAGATTAAAAAGATGCCACAACTTTCCCAGTGTTATTTGTAGTGTTTGTGTAGCTGTCTTGGTCCCAGGATATTAGAAAAATAAACTTGTCTCTGTAATACATTCCCCAACACATACACATGTATTTGGAAAAACACAAACAAAAAATTGGGCCTGCCAGAATGGTATCTTGAAAGTCCCTTGTGTGCTGCTCTTTATACAACCATTAAAAAAAAAAAAGAAAAGAAATGGAAAGTATCCAGAGTTAATTTCATAGCTGATCTATTTTAATTGGGTGGATACAAATTGATGATGTTTAAAAAAAAACAGGTTTAAAAAAAAGTTTTTTTTTTAATATAATCCTTTTTTAAATTAAAATTGAATTGACAACCAATGTTAAGGCCTAAACTTATTCTAATATTAAAATAATTTAAATGTCTTAAAATAATAATAAGCAGTACATGTTTGCTGCTAAATTCTTAAGGCAAACCATTGAACCGGTGGGAGACATGCAGTACGGCCAACTCTCACAATTTTATCATAGCTCTACCGATTTTGGGGTGTTTCTTTATGTGTTTTGATAGCTTTTTACATCTCATATTTGGGTGCAGGAGGAGAGAGAGAGTCTGTCTCATGATTTCTGTTCTCTTGAGGGGACTCTAATTCATTATTTTTGATGACTTGGGGTTGGCATACTAGTCACTGGCGAAGAACCTGGAACCAGTTTGCTGAAGTGTCAAACTAGCTTTTGACAGCAGTAGCCACTTCCATAGGTGCAGAGAGAATACGTTCCTTATATAGGTTTATTCAACTAGTTCAGTCCAATGACTATTTCATTCCAAGTTTAAAAAAAAATTTTTTTTTAAAAAGGGAGTTGAAAAGGCAGGAATGCTTATTTTTCTCTTCCAATCTGTGAATAAAAACTAGGTATGAGAGGATGAGATCTACTTGTTCTAAAATGCTGAAGGAAATGGTGACCAGAAACAATCAGTTCAATTCACTCACTTTTCCCTAACTTTAAGAGTTCACTAATTCTTCCTTTATTTCACAAATAAGTTAGTTTTAAATGCAAAACATGTTTTATAAACTTTTTTCTTCTATATTCTGCACATTTAAGATAATTTCATTTAACTACTATTACTACTGATAAAATTTAAAATGCAGGTTTTGCATATTTGAATTGATTTTCATTTCCATCAAAATACAGCTTAACATAAAATCACACAAAAAAAATTAATCATAATCTAGTAAAAGATAAAAGCGACTAAGGAGAAAGATTATTATAGGATAAATGCTCAGAATGCAACTAAACCCCTAGTTCTGCAATTACCTGCATACCGGCTGTCAGACAACAATGTCTGTGTGAGGCCCTGCTGCTGGCAAATTTGTTACTTGTATTTCCAGTGCTATCACTGATGTCACTGATAAAAAAAAATGAACCACAAAAAGTGCAGCACTAAAGATTATTCCAGTGCATCAATACAACATTTATCAATGTATGTTTCTTTTTTTAATTATGATCTTTATTAAACTCCAGAGAAAGAGAATAAGAGAGAGAATGATCAAAAATGAACAAATGTTGGAGATGTAATTTAGAGAATGCCAACTTAATACATGTATTATAAAACTGTACAATACCACAAAAATTCTGGGGACATATATAAGAAATAATGACAACGACTGAAACAAAATGAATATTCTCAACTGTATCCAAAGATGATTCTCTCTCCCTGCTGAAGATGAAGATTCCTTCTGACAAATTGAATATTTTTTCCATGTCTGTCAAGTATCAGAGGGGTAGTTGTGTTAGTCTGGATCTGTAAAAAGCAACAAAGAGTCCTGTGGCATCTTACAGACTAACAGACGTATTGGAATACAAGCTGTCAGAAACAGTATCTCTGATGATGCCACAGCATAACTGGTTGCTGAGCTCCGTGACTTTATCCTGACGCACAATTATTTCAAATTTGATGACAATATATACCTCCAGACCAGTGGCACTGCTATGGGCACCTGCATGGCCCCACAATATGCCAACATTTTTATGGCTGACCTGGAACAACGCTTCCTCAGCTCTCATCCACTCACTCCCCTTCTCTACCTACACTACATTGATGACATCATGATCTGGACCCATGGGAAGGAGACTCTGGAAGAATTCCACCACAATTTCAACAGCTTCCACCCCACCATCATCCTCAGCCTGGACCAATCTACATGGAAGGTCCACTTCCTAGACACCATGGTACAAATAAGTGACGGTCACGTTAACACCACCCTATACCGAAAACCTACAACCAAGTGCTGAGGTACAACCGCATTTGCTCCAACCCCTTAGACAGAGAGCAACACCTACAAGATCTTCACCAAGCATTCTCAAAACTATGATACCCACACAAGGAAATAAAGAAACAAGTCAACAGATCCAGACGTGTACCCAGAAGCCTTCTGCTGCAAGATAAGTCCAAGAAAGAAACCAACAGAACACTGGCCATCACCTACAGTCCTCAGCTAAAACCTCTCCAACGCATCATCAGTGATCTACAACGCATCCTGGACAACGACCCCTTGCTTTCACAGGCCTTGGGAGGCAGGCCAGTCCTCACCCACAGACAACACACCAATCTTAAGCATATTCTCACCAGCAACCACACACCACACCATAGTAACTCTAACTCAGGAACCAATCCATGCAACAAACCTCGATGCCACGTCTGCCCACATATCTACACCAGCGACACCATCACAGGACCTAACCAGATCAGCCACAACATCACTGGTTCATTCACCTGAACATCCACCAATGTAATATACGCCATCTTGTGCCAGCAATGCCCCTCTGCTATGTACATCGGCCAAACTGGACAGTCCCTAGGTAAAAGGATAAATGGACACAAGTCAGTTATTAGGAATGGCAATATACAAAAACCTGTAGGATAGCACGTCAATCTCCCTGGACACACAATAGCAGATTTAAAGGTAGCCATCCTGCAGCAAAAAGACTTCAGGACCAGACTTCGAAGAGAAAGTGCTGAGCTTCAGTTCATTTGCAAATTTGACATCAGCAGCTCAGGATTAAACAAAGACTGTGAATGGCTAGCCAACTACAAAAGCAGTTTCTCCTCCCTTGGAGTTCACACCTCAACTGCTAGAAGAGGGCCTCATCCTCCCTGATTGAACCAACCTCGTTATCTCTAGACTGAGTCTTGCCTGCATATTTATACTTGTCTCTTGAAATTTCCACTACATGCATCTGACGAAGTGCGTATTCACCACGAACGTTTATGCTCCAATACGTCTGTTAGTCTATAAGGTGCCACAGGACTCTTTGTCACTTCTCCATGTATGAAATTTTATATATCACAAGGCAATGGAAATCAGAAAATGTCCCAAAGGTACATGAACGGATTCCAGTTTCAAAGTGAAGATTCACCAATGACAGATTGAAAAACAATACCAAGACTTTTTTTTCATCCTTGATTACATACAATAGTATAAAATAGACTCTTCCATTGCTAGTACTCCCTATGTCTCTGATCCTGCAATAGGAACCACGATACCAGACGTCTTTGTGCCCATGCAGAGGACTGTTGATACTGAAGGAGCTCTATGAATGGAGAGGGGTCCACCCACATAGATTGTGGGTATGTTTGTAGAATTGAACTCACACTAGATGTAGCAAGAATCTCTCCAAAGTCCTTGCATGCTCATTTGGGGAAAGACAATTAAAACCCACAGATAGATTTTGAAGAACGAAGTTGAGGCTCAAAAAAACAGATTAAGAAGCTGATTTTTTGCCTTCCCCTTGTAACCCAGGGCAGCAGGGACATTTAAAGGGGCTGCAACACCTTCTTCTGCCGCACAGACCAAGGCCCACCTCATTCGGTTGTGGCAAGCACATTGGGATATTGGTAGACTCACTAACCACACTCACTGGAGTCCTCTGTACATTACTGTGGTCTACTTGCCATGTGTGAAATTATGTTCCTCATAGGGAGGAAATTTCTAGCATTGATGAAGAATTAAGATTAGTCTCTCCCTGTCTATGTAGTCAGAAGGATTTTTATTTATTGGTACAAAAGCAGTTGAAGAGACCATTTCTTGCTGAATGGAACCCTTGAGATAACAAAATGAACATTTTGCTTTAACTTCAGTTTACATTCAACTTACTTTCCCACAAATTGTTGGCAGCTGATTACTGGAGGTGTACAATGTTGATTTGTTTTTCAGTTCTCTTTACAAAACAAAGTTAATAAAGTTTCATTAGGAAAAAAATAAGGAAAAAATCACCAAAGCTAAAAAAGTCTGCAAACACTAGAGACACAACAACAAAAAAACACCACCACACCACTCTGTTTTAAAAACAGTGGAATTTACTATGAAATAAAGTTTTTACAAAGGCAGGTTTGTCACTGGGGGGATTTCAATGGCAGCAAAAGCAGTCTTTGCTAAATGTCTTCTAAGTTTGTACATTAAAAAGATGTCGTTCAGAGCATTCATTTGTACCATTTTTGCAAAAAAATTTCATACACAAAATAGTTGTACCACTATTCCAAAATGATCCCCCCTGCTTTAATACAAAAAAATTGAAAATTTAAAGAAAAATAGATTTTCATAAGGAGAGATTTTGCTCTGCTGTAACAATTCTGACTGGAATAAAGAAGTGTGAAGAAAGAATGTAAATCATAGCACACATATTTATAAATATAAATTCTAAGACATTGTATTATATCTCAAAGAGGCAGCCAATTTAACAAAACTTGAACAGCACTTTTCTACTATAGCCACCTTTTTGCTGTGAACATTTAAGTTTATAATGAAAGTTCACTGCATCTCAACTGGCCATACTGTATGACAGAGAACTTACTCAGTAAGGTTATCAAGGAAATAAGAAGAGTCCACATGTTGAATTCACATAAAAGTTAAAATGATTAAGCTAGTAGCTTCTAATAATTTAAAATTTAAGTTTGCGTGTGTACTAATTACAAAATACTATTTTCAATTTTGTGTTTTACAGCATTGACAAGCACTTTTGAGAATCGTGTTAAAAGTGATCCATCCAATATCTAATCATTGCTCTTACAACTATAATTAGGATGGATAGGGCTTTTCACAACAAATCTCAGTAAATCTTCTGCTTTAAAGAAGTCTCCCTGCTCATAATTACATAGTTTGTGCATCTAGGGCTCAGATATGCATCAAAAACTCATTTCAATGGTATTCTTTCTCCAAAGACAAAATTTTGATAAACATCAGGCAGTGGAAAGTGGAAGCCCACATCACCAAAACATAATCTGCAAAAACAAACATATGATTCTAAATTTGAATCCTGGACTCTGAAGCTAACTTAACTGGGAAGAGCGCTAAGCATGATTTTTCACAAATTGTGCGGTCTTGAAAATAAAATTGATAGCATTGCCTCCCAAATGCTCTACCAGAAGACAATCTAAGTGATATGCATACTCCGTTCTTTTTCCCGTCTGAATGAACTTTGAATTCTGTTTTCCCAACCCTTGGATTAGAAAAGGAAATTCTCAAAGATATTGGACCTTATTCACTTTGTCGTTTCTATTTCACTTATGACCAAATGTACCTATGTGGTAATTTAACATAGTTTTTTCACGATTAGTTATAATATCTTCAAAGATTGTCTGGAGAGAGACTGGATAAACCTAATAATTATGTTATCAACTACATATTTTCAGTCATTTTGAATTTATAAATAGAACTAATCTAATTAATATGCTTCGGCATACCTTAAATTGTTGCTCACATAGGCTTTTTCAAAGTAGCATTACTAATGACTAACATATTGTTAAAAGGATGCTCATGGCTGTTACTGATTGGGTGATTCTTTGCCCTTTGGAGACTGTGTGTGCGCGCGCGTGCGCACCTCCTCCTGAACATTAACTGTGAGTTTGAAAAAAAAAAACCAGTTTATGGTCTGTTTGCCAACAACTAATTCTTATTGTAACAAGAACAAAAATGTTGTGTGGTTGTAAGAACAGAGCACCAATAAGACAATTGTCAATGTATTACCTAAGGCTGAGCATATATAAAAATATATATATTTTTTATGGTAATAGCAAATTAACCTAAACATGCCAAAATTCTGATTGAAGGTAACTTTTCTATTGTTGAGATGTGTTACATGATATCTGTGCATCTGCAGATAGGTGGATGGTGGAGAGGGTATTTTGTACCATAGCTGACGCCCATTCTCTTAGCAAGAGCAGGAACGTATTGCATGTGTTTTTGTTACCTCTCACCCATTAACCAGCATATTCACAGACACAAAACTGAACAAATACGAGAGGCCTAATCTGAATGATAAATTACACATTTTTTAAAATTTATGCCAGCTAGTATCATGAATATTTTACATTATGCTAGTGTCATCATAATGTTTTTTTGTAATATCTACTTTTTGCTATTTTTATAACATGAAGGAATATACAAATAACTGATTAAAAACTATTCAGAGAGGATGATCCCTTATATGATTATCCTTTCTTTTACCCAAGATACCAGTACAAACTGGCGAATACTCCCTTTTCTTACATAAGTTATACACTTAGCAACCAAAAAGAAACCAAACTTTTGAATTAACCCCTTAGCAGGGCATAGAACTCCTCTTTCTTTCCAGCTAGTTTGATTACTTCCAGAGCTGAACTAATTCAATGCAAAGAGCTACTGTATTTTTTTTCCTTGTTAAAAGCAATGAACGGGAAAGAATAGAAGAGAGCTGCTAAATCTTCCACACACTTATTGAAGGAGAAGTCCATTGGTAAAGTTAAATTTCCAGGACTGAATCTGCAGGATGACTGAAAAAATGACCAGAATTGATGAAGGGCCAGATTTAGGCTTTACATCTGGGAGATTTTGACTTTAGCATTTTATTGTGGCTACAATAAAAATAGGTTGGAAATATTTTTGGAGCTTTACAATTAAAATGCATGAAGCTGAATGGACAACTGTTGTTACATATCTGCAGAACATTCAAAGAAAGTTTATAATTAATATGTGCTTATAAAGGTTTATATAAAAGCTTCATGTTTATATGTCATTAAATTAATATTTACAAATTGTTCTGAATCTTTTTCTCTAAGTGTACAGTAGTGCATTTGTTAATAGTGACATTTTTATCTGGCCTTTCCCAGTCCTAGAAAAAAATATATGTCCATTTTCCCTCAGACTGCTTTCCTATCCTGTCGTACACTTTATTTCATGAAACATGAATCCAAATGTTCTGTTTCTTTTCAATTTCCTTTCACCACAAATGCCAGAATCCCCTACTTCACGACTTTTCAGTAACAATTCAGTCTTTCTATTCTAATGCCAAAAACTCAATCCTGCTGTCTTAAATCAAGCTACTTTGAACACACATTCAATAATTAAGATTCAGCTCTTTACGTTAGAGAGCTACTTCTTCCCAAGTAATAAATTATCCCTATGATTCTCCGTTATGTATCTACCTTAACAGAAAAAGACAAAAGCTTATAGGATGACTGAAAAATATGGAAAACTGGCACAAAAATAAGAATTAATGGATATTAAAAATGAGCAGTTCTAAAAAAAAAGACTCACACTAATAAGGTATGCACCAATGTCTAGATGTCTCAAGGAACTTACTAATGGGATATGGGCCTTCCTCCTCTAGTTCAGTGCAGATTACTTGTGACAAGAAAACAGGACCATCTGTGGAAAATTCACAGAAAACACATTTGCTACATCCCTCTCCAAATGAAGCCACCTGTGCTATGTTGGTTAAAACCTCACAGATTCTCTGTATCAGAGGAGATGGATAGGTGATCTCAATCAGGACTCATTTAGGACTTCATATGTCAAAAAAGTAAGTATTAGATATCTTTGTAGGAACATGGACATGACCCATTGTGCTAGGTGCTGTTAAAATCTATACAAGGAGATGCACCTTGACCTGAAGAAATCCAATTAGAAATTATTTAGCAGGTCGTGCAGGCAGAGCACACGTTCAATATATTATTAGGAAGAAATATTTACTAAGCGGGCTGCCCCTCATTCTGCACTAGCTGCAATTTCTGAATGGTTTGAAGAGGTATCCTATGGAGAGCAGAGTTCAATAACCTGATCTGAGTCAGACAAAGGAATGGCTAAAAATGACAGCTCTGCATTTAAAAGGAAAGAATGGAACCTTTTGGGGGCTGAGAAGAAATGGAAATTTAGAGCTAGATGTCATCCACATATTGACAACATGCAAACCATACTTTCTCACTAATCCTCTTAATAACTATATGTACAAGCTAAATGGGAAAGAGGACATCATCTTACTGCACCTCACCTAATCACACACTTAATTTTGATGAGCAATTATCTTTGATTAATCACTGGCATTTCTTTGTCGAAAAACAGCGAAGCCACTCCTAAGGAACTCCTTTTTTCTACCTCTAGGATCCATAGATGTGCAAAATTACACGTTGTGTCAACTGTATCGATGGTAGATGAGAAGATCTAATAAAAATCAATATACACACCTTATTCTCTTCCCTAGGCCTCCAATGCTGTTTGAGTGACATATCCGGATCTAAAACCAGACCGGTCAGAGATTCAGGAAATCAGAAAATTCTGCATTCCCAATTACCTTTTCCAAAAATGGGAGGTTTGACACAGGTCACTGGGTAGAAAGATTACTAGTATCCACTGACAGTCTTAAGCAGAGGTTGCACCAGTGTCTCCTTGAAACATATGCCATCTTATTTTCCCAGAGAGGTAGTGCAAATTTCAAAACAATGGGACCAGCACCTCCCTCACTACATTAACCAGGTAGGAAGACATAGTTCTAACTTACAGATGATGGTTTTAAGTGTTTCCTATACTTCCAGAACTTATTTTGTATACCTTGTCACTATGAATTATTATGGATCTGAGCAATTTTATCTGCAAACTATTTTAGAAATTCCTGATGAAAAAACCCTCAATTTTGTAACCAAGAAATGCCTATAATATTCCCAACCAACTAAATAATATAGACTAAACTTTCACCACAGCTCCTGTCCAGTTGCCTTTTCCTTTAAACCCAGTGTTACTTTTGACCTCTGTTGTTGTAGTCTTTGTTAAAACACTGAAATCCCTTATCTAGCCAAAGTAATCCTTAAGCTACAACCCTTTCTGCTGCCTCACCAGCCACCCTCCGGTCTTGTTCCACAAACTGGGGCCTCAGTGCATACATACCAAACAACCTTCCTCTGACATGAGTATCTGTGTACAGGTCCCCTTCCCCTCTGGAGCTTTGCCCCAGTTGGTGCAGCTGGGGACTGGTGCTCCAAAGGGTTTTTCTACTCCCTCTGCTGCTGGAGATACGAATCCAAACAGCAGCATATTCAGTACTCAAATTATACAATATAGGCTGTGAGGGTCATTGGTTAGGTGTGCTACTTTGCTATTCCTGCCTGCTGCCTCCAAAGTGTCTGGCACTCTTCCCTAGCCCACAAAACTGATGGGTGTATGGAGGCCTTGCATCCTTCTTGGGAAGTGGGGTGTTCCCACAGGGAGAGGGCCAATCTGCACTGCATACGTATCTTTCACAATGCTGCTAGCTATGATACCTATATCTATCTAGCTCAGATATTTGTGTATCAATCCCCAACTGCAGATAGTTAAGCAGTAGATCCCAGGATGGTCCAACATTAATACAAAGGGCAAAGTTAGTTGGTCAGACTTTGTTTGTTGTAGGCTATGTCCAGAAAGATCCAAACGTTCAGTTCCAAAACATCTACAACTACATGATCAAAACTGGTCATTGCTATTAACAGCCATTTCAATTAAGATATGTTTATATGTTTGGATGGTTAAGCCCAAATATCTAAGGGTGTTTCAAACATTCTGTGTTTGTGTGCTCCCATGTACATTCATCCTCATTTGCTATGCTAAGTTATGCCTTTAAGAATGAAGATTATTTTCTGGATTTAACAAATCAAAAAAACCATCTGGAGATTTGTTTTACCATTATGAGAAACAGAGTTATGTTCATTAAGACTGTTTTTTTCTAGCTCACATATCCTCCTGGTGCTACATTATTACCTATTGGGAATATGGGGTCAAGGGTTTGTTACAGTAGGGTCTACATCTATGGGAGACTTTCGGGAGTCATGGATAAGGAAAGCCATGGAATAATGGTTAACCTAGCCCCTTGCACAGAGCCCTGCACTGGAACAGCAAGGTATAAACAGCTATCACAAAGAAGAATAAACCATGGTTATTAAATTGCAGAGGACTAGACAACGGAAGGGTTCATATGACATGCCCTGGACTGCCCCAAATCAGAAACAAAGCATAAACAGAACACGTTATAAGATGACTGGTCTTGGAGACATGGATGGGTCAGAGAATTCATAATGGTATATACAAGCTTTCATTTCTAACACATGTTTTGCATGCTGATCAGAGCTAAGATCGCTGAAAGTTTGTACCATCTGATGGCTGTTAAATTGCTCTTACAATTTGATGGTTGAATTTGGTGTTCTCAGTATATTTTTCAAAAGGCAGACATCCTGTCCACATGACAAAAAACTCTACCATATTTTTCATTAATTAATTATCTGCAGCATCATCAGAGAGCCTAAGGACCAAATAGTTAAAGGAACAGTCTTTAAGTCCAGGCGGCCTGTCTTGCTCAGGATTGAGACCACTGAGGAAGCCTGGGAACATTTGCACAATCACTAAACATGGTGTGCATTCTCTTTTGTGTACAAATAGAGAATTTCTATTTCCAGGCGTGTCAAGCTCACACCTTTCAAATACTAAATTCTCTCTCCCAAACATCCCAAGAAAGAATCAAGCACATTACCTTAAAATTAAGCAGTGAATATGTATTACAATGACTGTTTGTCCCTATTTTAAATATAATAGGAAGCATAATGCTGGATATTTAAACAATTATGTAGCTGAATAAGAATGGCCACACTGGGTCAGACTAAAGGTCCATCTTGCCCAGTATCCTGTCTTCCGAGAGTGAGCGATGCCACAAATATTTTCAGAATTATTAATTGTGAATTTTAGTACAATAGAACCTTAGAGATACGAACACCTCAATAACGGTGGTTCTTCATAACTGAAATGTTCACAACTCTGAACAAAATGTTATGGTAGTTATTTCAAAAGTTTACAACTGAACATTGACTTAACATAACTTTGAAATTTTACTATGCAGAAGAAAAATGCTGCTTTTAACCATCTTAATATAAATGAAACAAGCACAGAAACAGTTTCCTTAACTTGTCAAATCTTTTTTTTTTAAACTTTCTTTTTTTTTTTTTTTTTATAAAGTAGTTTACATGTAACACAGTAACTCAGTTGAGTTGCTTTGGATTTACAATAATGCAGCAGAGTACATTTTGGCCCCAAACAATCTAGGCTATTATTAGAAAAATTATAAATGATCAAGAGGATTTTATCAAAGCTCATCAGAAAAGTTTCAAGATGAAGACAAACTAGAGCAGGGGTCAGCAACCTCTGGCACACGACTCGCCAGGGTAAGCCCCCTGTCCTACCAGGCCAATGGGGACTGTGGGAAGCGGTGCGGGCCCAGAGATATGCTGGCTGCGGCTTTCTGCTGCCCCCATTGGCCTGGAGCGGCAAACCATGGCCAATGGGAGCCGCGATCGGCCGAACCTGCCGATGCAGCAGGTCAACGAACTGGCCCGGCCCGACAGGGTGCTTACCCTGGCGAGCTGCGTGCCAGAGGTTGCTGATCCCTGAACTAGAGGTTCCAATGTGCCTTTGTTTTCACTATTTTACCAATGTGTTGAATAAAATTCAGCTTAAATCATTTTTCTGGAAAGTTTGCTGGTGTTTAATTGAAAGTGTTTAATTTCAGACATTGGAAAGTAAACAGTCAATCTAAGTAAAACTTTTTGAATGGATTAAATATGAAAAGCAAGGGCAGCATTTCTAAGATGCGTAGAAGAAATATAAAACCAAATAAATAATATTAAAATGGCAATATCATTGAATAATTAGTCTGTGATACATTTTTCGAGATTTCCCTTCATGTTTGTTTATGTTAAACCTAAGCTGTAACTGTCTGCTACACATTCAGCTGCGTTTTCTACAAATGCATTGTCTACTCCTGGGGGAATTCTGTGCCACTGTGTACATGCAGAATTCACGTCCCCCTGCAGACTTTTTTTTTCTCTGCAGAACATAGATTCTGCTGCATAGGTGCTGCAGTTACACCTTTCACCCACCAGGAGCTGCTGTGGTGCCAGAAGAGAGGGCGGGCAGCCAGCCGAGAAGAAAGGGAAAGAGCAGGGCCAGGGTGAAGAGGCACAGGATGGACAGGCCAGGGCACACAGGGCTGCTGGGGGGTCATAGACTGGGGTTCAGAAGGGCTAGTGGGGAGAACAGACTGGAATTAGTTGGGTGACATTGAGCCGGGGGCTGAATGGGAGGGGGCTGCAGTGCCACACGGAGACAGGGGAGGGGGCTGCAGAGACACACAGGGATGGTGGGTGCAGGGACACAGAGGGACAGAGGCAGATGTGCCTGTCTGAATGGGAGAGACTAGGGCTCAGCCAGGGTCTGCATGAGGGAGGCTTCCCAACTCCCTAACAATCTCCCATCCCCAAAAACCTGTTCCATACTTCTACCATCCATACCCAACAACCCCCCAGGTTCACTCCAAGGCTCCTTCCCACTCCCTCAGCTCCTCCATTACCCCTGACTTCCCGAGTCCTTTACACTGCTTCCCGCAGCTCCCATTGGCTGGGAACAGCGAACCGTGGCCACTGGGAGCTGGGCGTCCCTGCAGATGAAAAATGTCAGCAAAATGGCTCACGGCCAACAATCAAATTACCCTGATGGGCCGCATACAGCCTGCAGGCTGCCCACCACTGGTTTAGAAGGTAGAAATTAAGTTGTTTACATGATATGTTACAAGGCTTAAAATTGCTTATAGTATTTCTATCAACTTTCACTGTACTTTTATATATGTAAAAATAAGAAGAAAAAGAGAAAAGAACTGATTTTGCCCTGTATACTATTGAAAAACTATATAAAACCTACTTAAAATGTGTACTTTATTAGATATTTTTTGACACTGACCTCCCGTAAGTGCAGTACATCAAACTTATAGCACCAATGCACCAGATAAGCAAATACATACATGAGGAGAAAATTTCTGAGAGAAAATAATTCATTAATCTAGTAGATAAAAACATAACATCCAATCACTGAAAGTTAAAACAAGTCAAATTTCAGAGTGGACATAGGTTGTATATTTTTAACAGTCAAGGAATGTGGTGGA
The DNA here is from genome assembly GCF_020497125.1 of Mauremys mutica. NCBI lineage: Eukaryota > Metazoa > Chordata > Testudines > Geoemydidae > Mauremys > Mauremys mutica. The sequence goes on along the minus strand of NC_059072.1, from coordinate 184,757,427 downwards.
TTTTCCATCACTTGAAATCTTTTAATTAAGATTGGCTGTCCTTCTAAAGCATATGGTCTAGCTCAGCCACAACAAGCTGTGGGTTTGATGCAGAAATTATTGGGTGAAATTCTATGGCTTGTGTTATGCACCAAATCCAACCAGAAGATGAGAAGAGTCTTTTCTGGCCTTTAAATCTATAGATTTGTATTGCGATGAAAACCAATCTAAAAATAAGTGACATATAATTTCTGTGAATGTTGAAGTCAATGTATATTCTTGGGAGAGAGGAGAGATGGAAAAACACTGACAGCCTATGTTTTCTTTCTTCCAAATGGAAGAGGGTAATTTACCTCTCTCCCCCATGTGGCAGGATTATAACAATTTTAATAAAAATAGAAAATGTGGCAATACATTTCAAAGACCCACATTCATTTTTAAAGGTATTTTCTTTTGTGGAAAAAATATGGTATTGATTTAACATATTTGCCTTTGTGTCACTCAGACATCATCTCAATTTACAGCTCCTTTTGATCTGCACAATAGTTTAAATAAATATAACACTGTAATTCATGATAAATGATTTCATTCTACATTAAACACCTACCAGCTGAGTTTGCATTTTTGTTTCTATTAACTTAAAATGAAATTTAATATTAATATAACAATATCAATTCACAGACCAGCTACTTTTTAATCCTCTCTATGGTACAGGGGGATGACAGAGACTACTATATATCATTATCAAAACCTATATCAACAAATAGAAAGGAATTCAGAGTGTATTGCTAAGGGCTTGTCTTCAATGCAGAGTTAACATGAGTTGTAATGCCCTATCTCGAATTCCATACAAACACAAAAATCCTTAACTGAAGTGCGATGGTGCTTTCAAAACACCTGCCAATAGAGTATAGGCTAAAATTTGAGTCAGCTGCTAGGGTTGCCAGGTGTCTGTTTGTTTTACTGGAATGCCCAGTCAAAAAGGGACCCTAGTGGCTCCGGTCAGCACTGCTGACCAGACCATTACAAGTCCGAACTTTGGCCAATGGGAGCTGCTGGGGTGGCGCCTGTGGGTGGGGAGAGGAGGGGTGGGGAGGGGGTGAACAGCACGACAAGCCTCCCTGACCGCCCTGCTCCACTGAGGAGCCGGAGGGACATGTCACCACTTCTGGGAGTCAGGCACCCCCTCCTGAACTCAAATTACCTCCCAGAGTCCCCACCCTGTCCTGCACCAGCCCAGAGTCCACTCCTGCACCCTGAATCTCTCATTTCTGGCCCCACTCCAGAGCCTGCACCCCAACACCCTGTCCCAGCCTGGAGCCCCACACCACACTCTGAATCCCTTGGCCCCAGCCCAGAGCACCTTCTTGCACCCACAAACCCCTTATCCCTGGCCCCACCCCAGAACCCTCACCCCCTCCCACACACATGCAGCTCCAGTGCTATTTTCCAAATCTGGCTGTTCTCACTTGAGTTAGGCTGACTTAAGTGTAATTAACTCAAATTCACTCTGGAGTAAAGAAATAGCCTAAGAGTGATCGGATTAACTACAGAAAAAAGTGAGTCTGAATTTGAGGGGAAATATCCAGATAGCATCCAATTAGCCTCTGGAATCTCTGCCAAGGAAAGTGGTGGAAGTCCCATTTTTTGAGTAATTTGAAACTGGACTTAGTTCTAACACTCTAGGGAGCAGTCCTGCATTGGCAATGGGATGGATAGGTGACCTAATAAGCCTCTCTCATCTATAATTTCTACGATTCCTTGGTAACAACAACACAATATTAAAATACTCTACTGCTAATGCAATGACATTGTCATGTCTTTTAAAATAATTGCAATATTGTTACTTCCTCCACAGTGTTTACAAATAACTAAGCTATCAAAACTGTAATTGTTGTAGAATAAAAATTTAAAGCTTTTGTTTTTTTTCCAGAGTCAGAATTACTCATTAAACTTCACAGGCTTTCTTATCTGCTACCGAATGACCATGCTTAAGCTGTCTAAGTGAGATGGCCTAAGGGAGTTGCTCTGTTATCAGCTGAAATAGCAAAACTCTTTGAAGTCATTCTATTGTAACCTTAAATTAAAAAAAAAAAACAATAACCTTCCACTGCCTTCCAAAAATACAGTATTTCATTTCCAAGAACATGGTATAGTTTACAGTGGTATGATGGTTGAAGAGTATACACATTTTTTCTTTTATTTATGATAAATTCATAAAAAATATTATTCTTAAAATTATGTAAAATTAAGGTCAGAAAACAATTTAAAATAGAATGAAAATAAAAAATAGGCTATTCATCTGCTCGCAGTTCCATATAAAGTGTTATCTCAGTTAATTATTCACTGAACTATCTGTAAGAACAGCTTATTGGGAAGTCTACAAAATATAGCAAAAGGCTGAATCAGTCATGTATGTGGAAGTGTATACAAATTCTGCATTACAGATGAGTTTTGCTGCTTTAACTAGGCACAAAATAGTCAAAGTGGGCTATTTAAAGTCTTATTTCTTCTTGTTATTTCTATATGTTTTACATGGCTTGCGACTGGAACAATTTTTTTCTTTGAATGCCAATGGAATCTATAAACAGAAGAAGAGTACTTGTGGCACCTTAGAAACTAACAAATTTATTTCAGCATAAGCTTTTGTGGGCTACAGCTCACTTCTTCGGATGCATAGAATGGAACACACAGACAGGAGATATTTATACATACAGAGAACATGAAAAGGTGGAAGTACGCATACCAACTGGAAGAGTCTAATCAATTGAGATGAGATGGAATCTATGCAATTTATATTTGATAGTCTTAAAAACATAAGGAGTGTTCTACTTTCCAGAGAGGTCAAGGAAAAACTCTGTTCATTAGCAAAATGAAAAGAAAAGTAAATCACTCAAGCACAGTCTAAGTGGATAGGATTCTAGTCAGGGCACATTAGGAAAAAGAGTGCATTGGGATAAACTTTGTAACTTGTTCAAAAATCTCATTCCCTCGCTAGGCTCTAAGATAGTGACTAAATGTTGCATACTTTATAATCAACTTTGCTGACACTTCTTAAAATTTAAAGAATATACAACAAAACCTATGAAATAGTGATCTCTACTGTTCACACTGCAATACTATCTTCCAATTTTTCTGCAGGGACCACTTAGTATTACATTACAAAGCAATAATTTTCCTACCGGGAAATGATACACCCTGAGTGTTATAGAGGCAATATGTCTATCAGATTAATTACACCAACTTAAGAATGCCAAATTGTCTGTATTTAACTGACTGGGAAATGTATGTTTCATTATATTTCTAAATGCTATATTAATCTTCTGCATTTCAACTTAGTGAGACAGTCAAATTAAACATTTTGGAACAACCTAGTTATATATCTTGGCTTTATGTTAAAGTTATCCCTTGCTAGAAACACAAAGACATACATACATATCCATTAGGAATACAAATGAAATTGAAAAGCATAATTAATTTAAGGACAAAGGGCATAAGCAATACGTTTCGCTTTAGATCTCTTAGAATTCCCTTTTTAAAAAAAAACACTACTAAGCAATGAGGAGAATTCATCTACAGTTTGCCATTTTGTTTAAATGAAGCATTCTACTGATTGAGCCAAACTCCCTCTAGGGCAATTAGCAATAAAGAACTTACGCTGTTCCAAAAGATAAATTAAGTGTTGAATGAAAAATGTTGTCTTACCATGTCAATTTCTTTACTGTTACTGCCTACGCCAATTTGGGTGTGGCTGGAAATAATTTAATTCTATTCCTGCATATGATTTGGAATTCTTCTAATATACTCTCCAACCAAACTCTCTCAAACTGTGGGTCGGGACCCCAAAGTAGGTCTCAATACCATTTTAATGGGGTCATCAGGGCTGGCTTGGACTTGCTGGGGCCCAGGGCTGAAGCCCAAGCCCAAGCCCCACCACCCGAGGCCGAAACCCAAGTGTTTCAGCCATGCGTGTAAGAACTCAGGTTACAGGCTTCTGCTTTGCCCCTCCAGGGTCAGTGGCGTTTGGGCGGGCTCAGGCTTCGTTCCCCCCTCCTGGGGTAGTGTAGTAATTTTTATTGTCAGAAAGAGGGTGCGTTGCAATGAAGTTTGAGAATCCCTATTCTAGAAACTATCATTTCTATTTAGATAATTAATCTTGAGCTAGTTACAAAAGAAGTGGGAGAAAAAGCAACCTCAGCGCCAACAGCCTATGAATCCCAGGGATGTCAGTGGGAGCTATATGTAATCAGCAGCACCTATGAAAAGAGAGGTTATTTTTAGGTAGGAACCTAAATATGGGATTTAGGAGACTAACTTTAGGTTTTGAAACTGAAATGCAACCTAGATATTCAAAAAGGGAAGGCATACAAGATTATTTAGGGGGAAAACACGAGTTCATGCCCACGTGGCCAGCCCTCTTTGGCAAAGATATGTCTGGAGTTCCAGATAGCTGCTCAAAAAAGGAATGCTGCAGATTCCTCTTCATTTCCTCTGTTTATTTATTTATTTATTTTGATTAAAGTAGGAATTTGGAAAGTGCAACGCATTCTTCAAACAAAAACAGCTTAGTAAAAAGCATGTCAAGACTTTGTCAGAGTTCAGAGTCTTGTGGATAAGGGAGAAGAGGTGGATTGTAAGGCATTTGATATGGTCTCGCATGATATTCTTATCAATAAACTGACAAATACAACTTAGAGGGGGCTACTATAAGGTGGGTGCATAACTGGCTGGATAACTGTACTCAGAGAGTAGTTATTAATGCTTCCCAATCCTGCTGGAAAGGTATAACAAGTGGGGTTCCACAGGGGTCTGTTTTGGGACCAGCTCTGTTCAATATCTTCATCAACGACTTAGATATTGGCATAGAAAGTACACTTATTATGTTTGCAGATGATACCAAACTGGGAGGGATTGCAACTGCTTTGGAGGACAGGGTCATAATTCAAAATGATCTGGACAAATTGCAGAAATGGTCTGAGGTAAACAGGACAAAGTTTAACAAAGTTAAATGCAAAGTGCTCCACTTAGGAAGGAACAATCAGTTTCACACATATAGAATGGGAAGAGACTGTCTAGGAAGGAGTCTGGCAGAAAGGGATCTAGGGGTTATAGTGGACCACAAGCTAAATATGAGTCAACAGTGTGATGCTGTTGCAAAAAAGCAAACATGATTCTGGGATGCATTAACAGGTGTGTTGTGAGCAAGACACGAGAAGTCATTCTTCCACTCTACTCTGTGCTGGTTAGGCCTTAACTGGAGTATTGTGTCCAGTTCTGGGCACCACATTTCAAGAAAGATGTGGAGAAATTGGACAGGGTCCAGAGAAGAGCAACAAGAATGATTAAAGATCTTGAGAACATGACCTATGAAGGAAGACTGAAAGAATTGAGTTTGTTTAGTTTGGAAAAGAGAAGATTGAGAGGGGACATGATAGCAGTTTTCAGGTATCTATAAGGAGGAGGGAGAAAACTTGTTCACCTTAGCCTCTAAGGATAGAACAAGAAGCAATGGGCTTAAACTACAGCAAGGGAGGTTTAGGTTGGACACTAGGAAAAAGTTTAGGTTGGACACTAGGAAAAAGTTTTTAACTGTCAGGGTGGTTAAACACTGTAATAAATTGCCTAGGGAGGTTGTGGAATCTCCATCTTCGGAGATATTTAAGAGTAGGTTAGATAAATGTCTATCTGAGATGGTCTAGACAGTATTTGGTCCTGTCATGAAGGCAGGGGACTGGACTCGATGACCTCTCAAGGTCCCTTCCAGTCCTAGAATCTATGACTCTATAATTAATTGAAAAAACCCATACTTTTTTTATTAGTATTTTGTCTAGAATGTTCAGGTTTGTTTGTTTTTCCCCCAGTTGAAATTCAAATGTTCAGCAAAAGCCTACAACATAATCAAAAACTCACATTTACAAGAAGTTTCTACCAGCTCTACACAATAAATAAATAAATAATAAACTCTAAATAAATAATAATAATAATATTGTACTTAATATCTTTAGCTAAGGAACGCATTGAACATTGATGTTAGTTCGGGCTCTCTCCTGAAACATAATCGTCATGCAAATATTATATAAATTTGAATCTGTGTAACATGAATGTCTTTAGTTGCTGGTTTAACACTTTATTTTTTCCCATCAAACAATAGTAGACAATGCTTGTAGATGTTACAGTTCAGTGCATCTTTGATATACAGGGGAACCTCAGAGTTATACAGACAAGCTTTAGAAGTAATAAATAAAAATCATTGTAATGTTTTATATTTAAATTGTGCCTTTCATTCAGGGAACACAAAATATTTAAAAAAGGTGTGCTTATCCCTCTTTTGCAGCTGCGGAATCTGAGACACAGGAAGGTTAAGTAACTTGCCAGAATCATAAACCATGTCAGTGGCAGAGGCAGAATTAAAACTCAGGTCCTCTGATTCTCAGTCCAGAGCATTATCTATGGATCACATTGCCTTTAAGAATCTAGCTCTTGGGAAACCAAGTCATAATCCATAAATAAAATGTTAGTCCTACACAAACCAAGGAGCACTGTAAAACTCACCACCTTCTGCTTCAACGTCAAGGTACACTTGTTAGATATTAGCATAAACAACGAGGAGCCCTTGTGGCACCGCAGAAACTAACATTTATTTGGGCATAAGCTTTAGTGGGCTAAAATCCACTTCATCAGATGCATGGAGTGAAAAATTACTTTTCGTAGTGACCCATCCACTTCTCGTCTTTATTCAGGCATAATTTAATGGTGTCCAGTTTGCAAATTAATTCCAGTTCTGCAGTTTCTCGCTGAAGTCTGTTTTTTGAAGTTCACTTCACCCCCACCATCAACCTCATCCTGGACCAGTCCACACAAGAACTCCACTTCCTGAACACTACAGTGCAAATAAGCGATGGTGACATAAACATCACCCATCAGCAGAGGGAAAAAGTAATGTTCCCTCTGCTGATATTCACACCCTCTTGTCAACTGTTGGAAATGGGCGAAGTCCACCTTGATTGCATTGATAAGGCAACTCCCATCTTTTCATATGCTGTGATATATATATTATACTGCTTACTGTATTTTTCACTCCATGCATCTGATGAAGTCGATTTTAGCCCACAAAAGCCCAAAAAAGCTTATGCTCAAATAAATTTGTTAATCTCTAAGGTGCCACAAGGACTCCTCATGGAACAGGTCCTTAAGGAATCAATCCTGAACCACTTAAAGGAGGGGAAGTGATCAGGAACAGTCAGCATGGATTCACCAAGGGCAAGTCATGCCTGACTAACCTAATTGCCTTCTATGATGAGATAACCGGCTCTGTGGATGAGGGGAAAGCAGTGGATGTGCTATTTCTGGACTTTAGCAAAGCTTTTGATATAGTCTCCCACAGTATTCTTGCCAGCAAGTTAAAGAAGTATGGGCTGGAAGAATGGACGGTAAGATGGATAGAAAACTGGCTAGATGGTCGGGCTCAACGGGTAGTGATCAATGGTTCCATGTCTAGTTGGCAGCCTGTATCAAGTGGAGTGCCCCAAGGGTCGGTGCAGGGGCCGGTTTTATTCAATATCTTCATTAACGATCTGGAGGATGGTGTTGACTGCACCCTTAGCAAGTTTGCAGATGACACTAAACTGGGAGGAGTGGTTGATACGCTGGAAGGTAGGGATAGGATACAGAGGGACCTAGACACATTAGAGGATTGGGCCAAAAGAAATATGATGAGGTTCAACAAGGACAAGTGCAGAGTCCTGCACTTAGGATGGAAGAATCCCATGCACTGTTACAGACTAGGGACCGAATGGCTGGGCAGCAGTTCTGCAGAAAAGGACCTAGGGGTTACGGTGGACGAAAAGCTGAATATGAGTCAACAGTGTGCCCTTGTTGCCAAGAAGGCTAATGGCATTTTGGGTTGTATAAGTAGGGGCATTTCCAGCAGATCGAGGGATGTGATCATTCCCCTCTACTCAGCACTGGTGAGGCCTCATTTGGAGTACTGTGTCCAGTTTTGGGCCCCACACTACAAGAAGGATGTGGATAAATTGGAGAGAGTCCAGCGGAGGGCAACAAAAATGATTAGAGGGCTGGAGCACATGACTTATGAGGAGAGGCTGAGGGAACTGAGATTGTTTAGTCTGCAGAAGAGAAGAATGAGGGAGGATTTGATAGCTGCTTTCAACTACCTGAAAGGGGGTTCCAAAGAGGATGGATCTAGACTGTTCTCAGTGGTAGAAGATGACAGAACAAGGAGTAATGGTCTCAAGTTGCAGAGGGGGAGGTTTAGGTTGGACATTAGGAAAAACTTTTTCACTAGTAGGGTGGTGAAGAACTGGAATGGGTTACCTAGGGAGGTAGTGGAATCTCCTTCCTTAGAGGTTTTTAAGGTCAGGCTTGACAAAGCCCTGGCTGGGATGATTTAGTTGGGTTTGGTCCTGCTTTGAGCAGGGGTTTGGACTAGATGACCTCCTGAGGTCCCTTCCAACCCTGAGATTCTATGATTCTCGTTGTTTTTGCTGATACAGACTAACACGGCTACCACTCTGAAACTTGTTAGATATTGTGTTTTCTAATACAAACACATAATAGCAACAAGTACGTTTAAAAGAAATCATCACCAGCACATCAGACAAAAACACTACACGACACACATAGAATTGTCCCCCTAGAGAGAGAGAGGAAACAAGAAGAAATCCCCCATACATTAGCTATGTCCCTTAATGCTTCCTGAAAGGTGCTTAGACACTGTAGTGATGCAGGGTGTATAAAAAACATGCATAGAATAGAATAGTCCTGAATGCTCAATATTTTACTTGTGCCACAGAGGTTATTCTTGACCAGCAAGATGAATTTTAGTAACAGTCAGGTCCTGCATAAGAGGCACTCCCTTCCTACATGGTAGATGGTATTTTAAGGATCCAGGGCTGTCTGGACAATGCTTCTTTTTGATAGACTTTTTTTTAAAATCTCTTTCCTCGTGACTGTCTTAGGATCTGAACTTTAACAGCTGGAACTATTGATATCAGCATGAAGAGTACATTCTAGAATGTCGTTATCATTTTGTAATGCTTCTGTGTTTTTGTCAGTGGAAACTGAGAGAACATGCTCCTCCCCATTCCTACAGTTGCTTTATGAGGCTCAGTTACATGAGTCATTGAGACCATTGCTGTTCGAAGTTACTGTTGTATAAACATCAGACATTCTTGACCTTCTGAAAAACACCGTCATCAAATCTATAAAGCTGTAACAACATCTTGAATTTAATGATATAACCATTTTATGCTACTCATGCTCTGTAAATTATTTGGAGAATCATAGAGTAAAGGAAATGAAGATGAGACTAGGATGGAGCGACGAGAGAGGTTAGCAGCCCCTTGCAAGGCAATTACATGAGGGCATATCACAATAAATGTAGGTTTAGCAGAGTTTTGCATTCTTCATAATTAAAAGCAGTAAATCATGATAGTTTCTTGTCATCTTGTATTGTTTTACTCTAAAGAAAAATGTTTTGACTTATTAGTTCGACATCTTCAATATCAATTAGCAACTGGAGCCTAGAAAAGGGCATTTTTTACTACAACATATTCCATTTCAGATCCACTCCAAAGACTAGTGACAAATGTCTTAAGTCTGAAACCTCACTTACAACCCTCAGGTATTGTAGAGACCTCAGAATAGTGAGTGATCATATACATCATAACAAGTGCTGCAACAGCATGCTGTGAAAGGATAGGATCATATTTGAATTTCAGCTTTACTTTTTCTGCATTTCACATCACCCAAGTATGTTTATGCTGAATTTAATTTTAAACGTAATTAAGCCAACAAAATGAATGGTTTCATTTTTGTGTGTGATTTAATAGCCACTAAACTCACATTCCCCTCTCATACATACAGTAATCCTAAAAAAATGTAATACCTGAACTCAAACACTATTTTGTAGGTCATGAAAAAGGATCATTTCATATTATCCTGGCAGCATGGAAACTTTTTTGACCAGTTGTAGCTAATGGTATTGTTTTGTAGCCGCTTTTTATTTAATTTGCATATTATAATTCTCTAAAACAGTTTGGCGGTTCCATCATGACAAATACTCTATACATCACTTGGATAAATACTATGAACCTGAAATACTGTGGTAAGTCTCTTTCACACATCTCGGACACATAGACTTTAAGGTCGAAAGAAAACATTGTGATTATCTTGTCTGATCTCCTGTACACTGCATGTGACAGAACCTCATCCACCCACTCCTGTAATAGACACCTAAAATTTGGTTGTAATAGACACCTCAAATCATAATTTAAGACTTCAAGTTACAGAGAATCCACCATTACATTAATTTAAACCTGCAAGCGACCCATGACCCATGCTGCAGAGGAAGACGAAAACCCTAAGGCCTCTGGCAATCTGACCCAGGGGAAAATTACTTACCGACCCCAAATATGGCGATCAGTTAGATCTTCGGCATGTGGGCAAGACCCATCAGCCAGACACTTGGGAAAGAATTCTCTGTAGTAACAGAGCCCTCCCCATCTAGTGTCTCATCATCAGACAGCGGAGATATTTGCTGCTAGAAGTTGCAGATCACTACATACCATTGTAGGTAGCCTTGTCATACCATCCCCTCTATAAATTTATCAAGCTCAGTCTTGAAGCCAGTTAGGTATTTTGCCCCCACTGTTCCCATTGGAAGACTGTTCCAGAATGTCACTTTTCTGCTGGTTAGAAATCTCAGTGCTGCCTGCTTTGAAAGATATTATGCAGCAGAAATTTAGATTTTAAAATATCGTATTGTTATATAAGGGCAACTTTCATCTCAGGCTGAAAAGCTTATGATAAAAACTAAGATACAAAAACTTGTCAAGAGAAGAAAATTTATTTCAAGCTGCAAAAAAACATGTTTTCTATTTGAGCAAACACAGAGCTCACTCCAGTACAATGATGAGTATATTTTCAAAGAACTGCAGCATTTTAGTCATATGAATCTTGTCAAATTCAAAGCGAGTTTTGTTGCTAAAATCCCAATTATGTCTTTGAAAATTTAGGAGTTGAAAGAGGTCTTTTTTTCTGGCACATGCATCTATTTAGGATAACCTAAGCAGAGTTAAAGATAAATTTTTCTTTACTAAAGTAGGTTACTTATACCACTGCTCTACAGGCAAAATGCTTCTGAAATAAATGTAGTCAAAATGTACTAATTCTGGGACACTGAGAATGAAAATAATGCTTAAAATTGTTGATTGGCTCTAGTTTTCAAGTTATGCTATTGGGTCAGTATATACGACCCTTGACTTGGGAATAGCGGAGGATAAGTGAGTTGTAAAGGGAAGGGATCTCAATTTAAACCAGAAATGACTAAAATACATCTTTGACTGGATCTATGAACAAATCTATGACTGGGTTTGGACAGTACTTGCTTTTTAGGCAAAACAATGAATGATGCAATCTGAAGCTGGTATTGCGTCATACATGATATGAATTGCATCATGTTATTCCTAGAAGTCATGGATGATGCAATCATAATGAAGCTTACATCACTCTGCTGAACAAATTGCCCTATATCAGCTCTAGAAATCATACAATGTCGTACTCTCTTATTTGTCAGTGTTTGATTTTGCAAAGGGACACATTTCTGTTTAGCCAAAGTGAGCAGAGATGCCTCGTACTTGTGTGAACAGTGCAGATAACTTCTGCTATGTTTGTGGTGAAGTGACTTTTGCATCACAAAAGCGCAGTATAACCACTATGGTTAAGAAAGCCTATCACCTTTATTTTGGCTGCAAAATTGGAGATCAGGACAAGAGGTGGGCCCCACACATATGCTGCAACACCTGTGCAACAAATCTTCGCCAGTGGTTGAACAGGAAAAGGAAATCTATGCCTTTTGCAGTGCCAATGATTTGGAGAGAGCCAACAGATCATACCAGCAATTGTTACTTCTGCATGGTGCCAACAGTTGGGAAAGGTGTGTCAAAGAAGAAAAAAAGTGGACTCTGCATTATCCTAACATTCCATCAGCTATACGCCCAGTACCTCACAGAGAAGGACTGCCGGTTCCTGATGCACCAAAATCATTCTCACTTGAGTCAGACGAGGAAGAGGAAGAGGATGAAACTTCTGGTCCTGAACCATCAATGTCACAGGACCCACATTTTCTCCCATCCTCCTCCTCTGAACCACACCTCATAACACAAGGTGAACTGAATGACCTTGTCAGGGATTTGGAACTACCCAAGAGTAAGGCAGAGCTGTTGGGCTCCAGACTACAGCAGTGGAATCTCCTGGCAGGTGATGTTAGGGTTTCCATGTTCCGTGACCGTCAAAAGGATCTTGTCCCATTCTTCTTCATGGAAGGTGATCTTGTAGCCTGCAACAACATCGATGGTGTGATGGCAGCCCTCAACATCGTTCACGATCCAGATGAGTGGAGACTGTTCATTGATTCATCGAAGATGAGTCTTAAAGCTGTTTTACTGCATAATGGCAATGTTTTGCCATCAATTCCAGTTGGTCATGCAGTCCATATGAAGGAAACCTATGACAACATGAAACAACTTTGGAGGTGCATAAACTATGACCAACATCAGTGGCAGCTTTGTAGCGATTTGAAGGTTGTTGCTCTCTTGCTTGCAGACTGCAGACTGGATACACAAAGTACTGCTGTTTTCTCTGCGAATGGGATAGTCGTGCAAGAGATTCCCACTACATCAAGAAAGATTGGCCACTCCGACAGTCATTGGAGCCTGGGAGGAAAAGTGTTCAGCATCCACCACTTGTTGAATCAAGGAAGATTTTGTTACCACCCTTACATATCAAGCTGGGTCTGATGAAGAACTTTGTCAAGGCCATTGACAAAACACAAGCAGCTTTCAAGTACCTCTGTGGAAAATTTCCAAGGTTAAGTGAAGCTAAGATAAAGGAAGGTGTCTTTGTTGGTCCTCAGATTCGTGAACTTCTTCGAGATGATGCATTTGACCATGCACTGCGTGGCAAGGAAAAGACAGCATGGAAAGCCTTCCAATTAGTGGCAATAAATTTTCTCGGAAACAACAAGGCAGACAACTACAGGTTGTTGGTGGAAAACCTCCTCAAGGCATACAAAAGCCTTGGTTGCAACATGCCACTAAAGATACATTTTTTGCACTCTCATCTAGATTTTTTTTCCACCGAACTGCGGAGCAGTGAGCGACGAGCACGGCGAGCGATTTCACCAGGACATTGCAACAATGGAGAAACGCTATCAGGGCAAATGGAGCCCATCAATGCTTGCAGACTATTGCTGGACAGTGACAAGAGATGCTCCATTTAATGCAGGCCTGCACAACATACGCACACGGCACATCTGCAGGCACCTCATACGCACATCTGCGGGCACCCCAGAGCCCTTTAAATCCCAGCCGCGGCCGGGAGTCAGAGGGCTCTGGGCCGCCCGCAGCGATGGGGAGCCTAGAGCCCTTTAAATCCCAGCCGCGGCCGGGAATCAAAAGGCTCTGGGTTGCCCGCAGCCGCGGGGAGCGCAGAGCCCTTTAAATCTCAGCCGCAGCCAGGAGTCAGAGGGCTCTGGGCTGCCTGCAGAGATTCCCAGCCGGCTGGGATTTAAAGGGCTCAGGGCTCCCCGCGGCTGCCGGCAGCCCAGAGCCCTTTGAATCCCGGCACGCGGCTGCTGTTTGCCCCTCTCCCCGGACCCCTGCCCCAACTGCCCCCCAGGACCCCCACCCCCATCTAACACCGCTGGTCCTTGTCCCCTGATACACCTCTCCCGGGACTCCTGCCCCTAACTGCCCCACAGAACCCCACCCCCTATCTAAATATTGCTGCTCCTTGTCCCCCGATTGCCCCCTCCCAAGACCCCTGCCCCAACTGCCCCTTGGGACCCCAGCCCCTATCTAAGCCTCCCTTCTCCTTGTCCCCAACTGCCCCCTCCTGAGACCCCCCCAACTTTCCCCCAGGACCCCACCCCCTACCTGTCCCCTGATAAACCCCTGGGACTCCCATGCCTATCCTACTGCTGCCTGTCCCCTGACTGCCCCCCTGAACCTCTGCCCCATCCAACCACCCCTGCCCCCTGGAACTCCCTACCCCTTCTCCAACCCCCAGCCCCCTTACCGTGCCACTCAGACCAGCGTATCTGGCTCCATGCAGCTCCAGACACATTGCTGCCATGCTCCCCCATGGAGCCCACAGCCCCCCAACCCCCCCCCAGCACCTGCCTTTCAGATTTGAACACCTCAAAATTCAGGAGTGCTCAAGCTCAGTTTGGGCAGCTGTTACTTCATTTCTCCCAAATCTAATATACTGATCCACTGTAACTTGCTGTAGAAAAAGCAGGATAAAATTGAGCAAGAAATGCTTATTAGCACTGGAATTGCTATTTTCAACAGCCATTGCCTTTTTGTTTGTTTAAATTTTGGGAAGACAGTGATATTGCATTGGCAAATTCCCCATAGAAAGAAAGAGTGTAACAAAAGAATAATAAAGGCACCTCAACTTTTCCTCATTTATGGAGGACAGTCTTATAATATGCATCCAGATATCCTCCAATCACACAAGCTGAAAATTGTTCCACTTTACTGCAGCTCTGTAACCATATGGGAACCAATCCTGTCTGTGTTTTGTGCACATCCAAAATTCCTGCTGAATGACCTGCCCTGGGAGCGTTACCAGTGACCCAGGGCTGGGGAGGCAGGAGGTGTGTGTGTGGGGGGGGAGGTACTGGTGGGGGGGAGCCCAGGGCTGGGGCGGCAGCAGCAGGGTGGCGGGAGGGCACTGGTGGGGAGGAAAGGGGGAAGCCCAGCGCTGGGGCGGCAGGGGGTGTGGGTCAGTGGGGGAAGAGCCCAGGATTGGGGCAGCAGGGAGGTACAGGGGGGGGAGCCCAGGGCTGGGACGGGGGGCAGCCAAACTTTTTTTTGCTTCGGGCAGCAAAAAACCTTGAGCCGGCCCTGCCGAGTTCCCCCAGCCGCCAGAGCCCCGAGCCCTTTAATTTGACCCTGAGGGCTCCCAGCCACCTCTTTAGCTGGGAGCCCCCGGTTGATTTAAAATAAAGTATCACCTTCCCACCCCAACCTTCCTTTTTGGCCCACAGCTGTTTTGGTGGGGCGGCGCTGGGGAAGGAGGGTTTGTTTCTGCAGGGCTGGCCGGCCCTGGGGCGGGGTGTTTCTGCAGGCCCGGGAGGTTTCAGCCCTCGGCTGTTTTCTTTGGAGTAATGTGGCCTTCGCCGCTTTACGAGCTGTGCAGGCCTGATTTAATGAATACAAGAGACAAGCCAAGAAGCGCCGAATGAATAGGACTAAACTATGTACATAATAGTTTTTTGCCTTTTGTTTCATAATAAATTTTAGTTATATAAGCCTTTTGCTGATTTTTAAAGTGTTACATAAACAGGACAGGTGAAATATTATCATGTAAAGCAACCGTAAACACATGAAAAGACCTAGGTTTACAATTTATGATTAAAACTCTACTATCTACACAATATACATAGACATAAAATGTAAAAACTTAAATATCTTAGAAACAGTAGCCAATCAGTTGTTTTAATTGTCATATTTGAATTCAGCACATCAAAATACATAATAAATAGCACATTTTATCTCTGAAGCAGATGACTTCTCAAAAATTGTAGACCAGTGTACCCAGACAGCTATATAGCCATGAAATTTTAAGTATTTTATATTGAATTTGTTTGTTTACTAGTTCATACAAAGCTAAACAACTGAAATAAATTTTGCACCCAGCTACACTGTTTAAATCTGGAATAACTAACTGAAAATACTCTAAATTTATACCAGAGTAACTGAGAGCAAAATTGTCACTGCTTCTTTATGTTGTCTTAAATTTGAGCTGGAGTTTTCAATGGTGCAATGCTCAAAATGTGGGGGAAATTCACTTAAATTGCAGTGTTTAATTTAAAAATAAATAAATAAATGACCACTTAAATACTCAGCACTAAAAAAAGTGTTTACAAAGAGTAAAGTGGATAATAGATCCATTACATTTCAGTAATCATATACTGGTTTAGTAAAGAATTCCTCAAGATAAAAAGAAATGACCATATATTCATCTTTTAAAAATAAAAATCCTTGAACCAAGAAATGAAGGTGATTACAAAAAATCAAAGCTGAACTTCACATCATTTCCTATTCACAGCAGATTTTCTTTTAACTGCTCCAGTGAAAGGCAATTCTTGAAACCACAGCTTTCAATGGGGTTGCCTAATTGCTTTACAGATTGGTCAGGAGTCCATTTGGCTGTCCAACCTGGTCTATAATATAGAGAAACTTTGCTGTACCTGAATCCCTCAAAACAACACACACACACACACACACACACTGAAGACACAAGTGAACAATTGTATACTTGGCTCCATATATACAATATGTGACATAAAATGTGTCCCAGGCACAGAAACGTACCAAAAAACAAGCAAATGTTAAAGAACAATTAATATCCAGGTGCACATGGAGATGTGGAACATTTGCACGGCTTCTCTGCCAATATATGCCAAATTTTGTATGTGTTTTTTTTTTTTTTAACTGTTACTTGCTTTTAATGTCTTCTATTTCCAGAGCACAGAGTCCCAAATTAAGGTGGGATTTTCAGAAGCACTCAGTGTTGGCTAACTCTGCTACCATTTAAGTTAATGAGCGCCAGATTCACATATGGTGTAAATCGGCTTAATTCCATCAAATCCAGCCTTGAGAGATTTACCACTGATTTCAGTGGGAGAAGAATTAGGCCACCACTGTGTGCTTTTGAAAATCCCATGTTTAATTCTTAAGCACACAAATTCAAAAATCACAGTAATAAAAATGAGAAAATAAAATACCAGACAAAATGACACTATTAATCTTCTGGAGATTCTACTTCTCCCAGCATAGTTATCCCATCTGAGGCCTCCAATCAAATGTTCCAGCCCAAAAGCATTGTATGTATAAAATCATTAAAAGGAGCCATTGCAATCTCATAGAAGGAAGTAGCAACATGGCCAAATATTCACAGCTAGCTACCCACCCACGAACTAAACATTTTCAAACCCAGTCAGCATTTAAAACCGGGAGGGATCAGTCCCATCCACAACAATAAGTCCTTTCTAGCAACCAAGAACTACAGTAAGAGCACAAGGCTCTGTGGTTCTCATAATATATTCATCCTACAACGCAATTGTACAGCTTGAAATATTGTTTGAATTCATTACGTCGTCAGCACTTTTAAACTCTCATACATTGCTTTACACAAGACCAGATGAAAAGTAAAGAAGGTTTATTATTATAGGAAGAAGGTGAGGAGTGGCCAAAGACACTAGTATAAACATTCTAAGCATCACACTTTGGTATGTTTTCTTGAAATTAAAGAAAGATATTTTGCATGCGCAGAACACCATATTCAAAGTTTTATACCTTCTTTTTAAATCAAATTTCTTCAAACAAAGCAAAAGCATATGTTCTTCTTTCACAACTATACACACGACACAGAGCTATTCACATTATAAAAGCACAAAATACACCTCTACCCCACTATAACGCGGTCGTGGGGAGCCAAAAATCCCTACCGCGTTATAGCTGAAACCCCATTATATCGGGGTGGGGGCAGCAGGGCTCCAGCGGTGATTTAAAGATCTCCAGGCTCCAGCCACTGCGGGGAGCCCCAGGCTCTTTAAATCGCCAGTGGAGCCCCACTGCCACAGCCCTGGGGTAGCAGCAGCAGGGCTCCAGTGGGATTTAAAGGGCCTGGGGCTCCCTGCAGCAGCCGGAGCCCCAGACCCTTTAAAGCGCCACCGGAGCCCCGCTGCTACTGCGCTATACGTGAGTCCGTGTTATATCGGGTCGTGTTATAGCGGGGTAGAGGTGTAGTATCTGAAAAAGAATCTGTAATATTCCTTCTCCCTGACCCCCATATTCTTCATGTCTCCATAGTGCAGTCCTGAATGGAGTTCTACCATATATTTTGGAACAAAAAATAAATTGCTTCTGGGCTGAGACCAAGAACATTAAATATTAGCCTAACACACACAACTTTTAGAGAAGACTACACAGAACTGAAAATAGAAATGTAGGAGGAACTTATCATCTAATGCACTATTAGTTCAGTCAGACAACCAAAGAGTGGACATTTGTAAAGAGTTCATTCTGATTCTTGGGTTAGTATCTGTTCCTGTGGTGTTCCCCATTATAATCTTTATTTTCAAGGTCTTTCATGGCTTACAACCCTCCCTACCTATCATCTGTTCCACTCTACAGAGATGTCAATCTCAATGCCACCAGTGATGTTATCTGATTAAAATATGACTATATAGATCAGTGGTTCTCAAAGCCGGTCCACCGCTTGTACAGGGAAAGCCCCTGGTGAGCCAGGCTGGGCTGGTTTGCTTACCTGCCGTGTCCGCAAGTTTGGCCAATTGCAGCTTCCACTGGCTGCGGTTCGACGCTCCAGGCCAATGGGGGCTGCGGGAAGGGCAGCCAGCACATCCCATGTCTCATTTTTCTGTGTCTTCTCAAATATAAAATCAGAACTCACTTTTGAGGCAATGTCTACACACATCTCGACAATAGCCAGGTTGTGGGAGTGCTGTGACCACTGCATATTATCATAATTGTTTCACTGTTACCTTGTGCTTCCTCTGATGGATTGACGTGGCCACCTATTATCTCACATAATATACTTAGATTGTAAGCCTTTTATGACAAGTGTGTGTGTGTGTGTGCGCGCGCACGCACGCATGCGCATGTGCTCCAGTCCTTCACACGCTACCATAATACAACAAATAAATAATAAATAGCAATAACTATAGGGAACATCACTGATACTGGGAATCTCTTTAAAACTGAAAACAGTATTTTAGGTCCATCTACTTCGCCAGAGTCTCTTACTTACCAAACTATGGGGCAACCCAGTCAGAATGAACGAACAATCTGACAAAACTGAAGTTATATGTAGAACAGGAAGTGCCGTCTACCCACTCAACACATTCTTTCCATAGTCTGAAATAGCCAAAATGTCTAATCTTTGGAATAGGTTACAAAGCCATAGCCCTGATTTTATATTTGAGAAGACACAGAAAAATGAGACAATGGGGTTTGGAGGCAGAATGTGGGATTTGTTTGCTCTACTGTTATAACCATAATTTTTCTTTTGCGATGATTGGATGGACCTTTTGTATGATGCAATATTCTAACTGATGTGCAGGCACTTGGTCGCTTTGGATGGGCTTTTTTTTCCCCCCTTCTTTTGTTTGGATGATGGAATCTTATTTATCTATCCCAGGGAGAGAGATTGTGGCAGACAATCCCTGGTATAGGGACAAAGGCCTGCAAGAAGAACCTTCCTTTGCCCATAAAATAGTCCTCAAAAACATACTCCCTATGGGTAGCTCAGAAGCTAGCTCACATAACAGCTAGTCACAAATCTCTAAAGTTGTCCACACAAAGGTACTATGTAAGACTAGAGCACGAAGGGATACGCTGATTCTGTTTTCTGCAACCATTTACCCTTTCTGTCTGTTCCAGGTGATGCTGGCAAAATGGTGCTTTCTGATCCAAGCTCCACTAGCAGTCCACATCATGGTTTCATTCAATCCCTCAGTTCCTGTACTCCTTGGGAAAGCAGACAGAATGATCCAAATGCAAAGGAGCAACTCTGTCAGGAAGGATTCTCTAATGATTCTCTGTTTGCTGCCTGGGAATCATTGCAAAATGCAGGATTTCAGGAGAAGACTGTACTCCTGCTTTCTGGGTGGAAAAATGTAACAACAATAAATCTTGCAACCAAACATATAGGCACTTGTGGGCAAAACCCAGGACAATAATTGAAAACAGAAATAAAAAAATCAATCTCAGGCATTAAATCTTTAATCTTTGATTATTTGTCTAGCAAGGTGGCAGATGGTAAATCTACAGCTGTTATTAAGACTTCTGGTTCTTCACTGGCATCTAGTTACTCCAGGGAAAACAGAACTAATGAGTTGGGAATTCTAGTGTTATCTACACTCCTTAGCCAAACCAGTGAGGCCCAGCTAGGATTCCTTTTGGTATATCAATATTGTACATAATCTCCCATCCTCAAGTGGTATTCTAGCATCATGAGACCTGGCTGCTATATAATCACATCTGTTAGCTATGTGTTGGCTTGTCATAGTATCCTATAAACCAGTGGTCTCCGTAAAAAGGAAAATCTAAAAAGGTATTAATTTATATTTACCTGCATATTTCTAGTACATCCATCACTGTGATACCAAAGCACATACACTTCATATCTGATATCTGGGACAACTACAGTTGTAGGAGTCAATGTCTCCTAGCCCTGGTCTACACTAAGCTCGGGGGTCGAACTAGGGTGCGCGAATTCAGCTACGTGAATAACGTAGCTGAATTCGAACTACCCTAGTTCGACTTACTTACCGTCCAGACGCCGCGGAAGCGAACTCCGTGGCTCCAGGGTCGACTCCGGCAACTCCTCCTGCCGCGGTGGAGTACCGGAGTTCGAACTAGCGCTTCCGGGGTTCGAACTATCGCGTCTAGATCAGACGCGATAGTTCGAACTCCGAGCAGTCAAACTCGCCGTGTCGACCGTCCCGGTAAGTGTAAACGTACCCCTAATCTAGAGCCCATAATGAAATATCTTTAGAGCAGGGTTGATACTGACTAACTATTTGATAAGCTGCGTGTATCCACAAGCATGCTAAATCCAGTCTTATATGGGGCTAGACAGAATCCTGCCTAAGAAATGCAAAGGTACAATATGGAGCTTACTCCATTAGAGGAACATCTGCCGAAGCGGGACCCGCCGCTGAAGTGCAGCCCGGTCTTCGGCGGTAATTCGGCGGGGGGGGGCCCCCCGCCGCAGGTCTTCGGGGCACTTCGGCGGCGGGTCCCGGAATGGAAGGGCCCCCCGCCGCCGAAGACCGGGCTGCGCTTCGGCGGCGGGTCCCGCTTCCCCCCCGGTCCCGGCCCCGGCCTCTTACCCCCGGCTCCCTCCTCACCCGGAGTCTCAGCGCCTCGCCGGAACAGCCGCAGCGTGTGGCCAGCGGGGCCTGAGCTCCGTCCCGCTCCGAGCCACGTGGTGAGGGGGCAGGGCTGGGAGCTCCACGCCGAGCAGAGGGAGCGGAGCTCCCAGCCCCGCCCCCTCACCACGCGGCTCTGAGCAGGGCGGGGCTCAGGGGCCCCGGCGGAGACTCGGCGCTTGATGCGCTGAGGCTCCAGGAGAGGGGCGGAGGCGGGAGCCTCCGCTGTTCTCTTGGGGGCCCCTGCGGAGCCCGGGGCAAATTGCCCCCTTTGCCCCCCCTCTGGGCGGCCCTGACCTAAACAGAATACCAAAGATGACAAAAGGGCATCTTCCTTATCTTTTCCTCACATCTACTTAAGCCTCTTGCTTTACTGAAGTAAACATAAGTGTTAATGTTGTTTTTCCCATGCCAGAAAGAAAACAACTTTAAATAACCCAAGATGTAGCTCTGAATCTACTCCCAGATGGATTTAAGAGTTAAACTTTGCTCTTAAATTATGTTCAGTGACATTCTATATCAGCTACCCAAGTTTCCAAGAAATTCTACTCAGATTTTAATGGAAGTACTTTCCTCTGCTGATGCTTGATTTTTCAGAAATTAGTTATATATGAACTGTAAGAGGTTTAGCCACTCTTGGGAAGGATTCAGCAACATGAGGTGGTTTTAGAGGAGCTGCAAGGACGTTAGCATCTTAATGCTGGCAAAAAAACAAGAACTGACTCTGAATGCTCATTGAGGACTGGGATCCAGATCCTCAAAGATATTTAGACACCTAACTCCCATAAGAGTCAGTTGCCTTAAATACCTTTAAAAAAATCAGTGCCTAGCTCCATGATAAGCCTGAAAATACTGAAAATAGTCCTTTTCTAAGCTATATGAAAATCACCAAAAAGTGAAACATTTTTTCATGATCTGATCAAAAGTTGTTTTGTCATCAAACTCATTCTCTCACAAGAGCATACATCCAGTGGCGCTGGAACAAGGTGGTGTGGGGGAGGTGACACCACACCCTCTGGCTTGAAGAAAGAATAACACCCAAATACACGGTTTCCATAATCAGCACTCCTGACTATAAAAATTGTTCCAGCTCCCCTGCACACATTCATATTGGGGTGTCTATAAATATGAAATATTGTAGCCCAACCCTCCAGGATAATATTGTCAAAAAGTTTTAGCCATTAGAAAATAAGTACTTAATATAAGTTCCCTTTGAATAGCACAGCCTTATTAGGACTATGCTATGACAAGTACTATCCCTTCATTCCACACAAAAATAGATAAAAAACTAGGGGATGTCAGAACATTTTCATAAAATGGAAGATAATACAGCTTTGACACTAAAATCTGTATTATACACATGGTCATGTATATATACACATACACTACATTTAATCACACTGTAGCCTAGTTTCCAGGAACAAACAGCTGCTATTCACTGTACAAAGCTGCTTTAAAAAAATGACCATAATTCATACCATACATATTGATGTCCATTAACAGCTTTTTTGCAAACCTTTTTATATAAACAAAATATGCTAGAAAGGAAACCATCTGTACAATTAAATGGTCAGTCAGCATATTTGTCTTTCATAAGCAATAGTACAGCCACACTATGGTGCAGTGTAAACATTGACTCAGTGATCTGACATCTTAGCACTGAAAAATTATCTTTCATCTGGCAGAGGCTGGAACTGCTGTGGAGTTGGTACACTGAGTCCTAGAGTAGAGGGTGAGCTTTGCATTATACTTGATCTACACTAAAATATGAAGAAAAGTGATAAGTCCCAGTGGGAGTCCAATAAATTCCTTCCAGATGGAAGACGTGACTAAGGTTTACAATAGTATGAAGTGGCAGCTTAGAGATGGTGAAATATGCAGATCAGGACATTGTCTAACTTTTCCATGGTCAATATGGGCATGGGTGCAGAGACTCTCTATAGGTAAAAAGCAAAAAATGGGTGAGGGAGGTGGGAGGAAATTATCCTTCTAAAATAATTCTGCATATTGTCTTCAAAAGAAACTCAACTAGTCAACTCTCAGAGAGATTTATTTTTCTATTTTAGAATTGTCAGGGATTCTTACTGACCTTTAATTATTGACAATTTGTTTTCACTTCTGACAGAATTATTAGATTGTCTGATATATATTCAAAATGAGTCCTTTGGCCTTTCATGTATGAAAGGGCTATTAAATACTAGGACTCAGACAAGTACCATTATTTTTGCCACAACAAATAAAAGGTCAAAGGACCTGAGCTCAGAAATGACAGACTGGCTGCTCTGTAAATCAATGGTAGGCTTTGTGTTGACCACAGTGATAGGTTTATGGGCAAAGGTCAAATCATTTAGAAGGCTCAGGGTATGGTAAGAAAACCTTCTACTTAGACCCCTTTATCGTTATCCACTAGCAAAGCGCACCTGCCTTGAGCTACTGTTCCTGTGAATAGACAGACAAAATGATAAAGAAGTCATTCAATTACTGGTCCTAGTGAGGGGAAAAGTTGTCATCAGTAAACTCTAGAAGCTCCTTGACACCAGAAATTAAGAGAATGATGCCAGTCCTTGCTGGCCTGATAGGCTGATTGCTAAGGCCATAAGATAACCGTTAATTTGGAATTCACGGTGAGATTACTAATTGGGTCAAAAGTCAGAAAGTGAAGGCAGGGGGACAGATCCTGAAACTCAAGCATGTTTTAGCTAACCTGATTAGAGAAGAAATATACTTCTGAAGTGAGCCATTAGCACTATGATACAGCTGCAATTACACAGGGACAAGGGATGAATGGTAACCAATGGCAAAATGATCACCCAAGTGGAAGCATAGGGGGGATATATTACAACTTCAGGTGTACCCAACCAATATTTGCTAAATTGCTGCCTGAATACAACATTAGCTGTGTTCTGAGCCAGGTGAGAAGTCTAGCGCTGGGAGGAAGATTTTATTTCAAAAACAAAAATCGTCCTGATAAAGCTGCAGAAGCTCTGACTGCCATTTGCAAATCAGAGAAACACTCCTGATCTACAGGGAAAAGTATAGCTACTTCACAAAAATCCTCCTGAATACAGACATATGGGTAGCCTCCCTGATCATCTAGAGATAAGGTGTAGCAAACGATAACAATTAGATAAAACTCTTTAAAAATAAATCCTAGGAGTAAAATATTTAATTATATAACTTTCTGAGAATCATCAGACTGGTGGTTTCATTGGTACAACTCTGTATCTGCTCTCACAGTGCTGATTTTGTGAACTCATTCATTCAGGAAGAAAGTACTTTTTTCATTGTCTCCGCTAATTTATTGAAGTTCCATTAATTTCAATAGTTGCTCGATATTGACTTAGCATTCTGATTCACTGGCACTGAACTACTCTTTTCCTATTGCACACAATTCCCTCGACTGTCAATGAAAGAGCACTCAAGTCAGTTTGCCACTGCTCTATAGGACAAGCTTGCTGCTGTACTTCACATTGCCAATCACATTTTGGGATTATAAAGAGAAGCTCACCTCTTCTCTTTCACTTTTGTCTATTATTATTTTTACACTTTGTTAAGGTCAGTTCTTGAGGAAGGGTAAAATTTATCATTATGAACAAGACTATAAAGATTTTTGTTAGGTTTATGTGTGAAGGGATTAAATTTGCAGTTAATTCTAACTATCTACTTTTGTCAAAATCATCAAGTAGTGTAGGTAGCCTATGTTATCAGGTGGTCTTATTTCAGGCATTCTCCCATTCTCCCTCCCACCTTCATTCCTATTGTTTGCTGCACCAATTTGTTGCATCTTTTTTCAAAAACGATGCTCTTCAGCACTGGAACCATGTCTTCCTGTGTGTTTTCACTATGCTTACTATGATTGTGGCTTTTGGACAAAACAAAACAAAACAATAATTCTCCACTGCTTTGGTAAATTAAAATATAAACCTTTTTGGAAAAAATACCATTTCTCCTCAGAGGTTTATCTTTATGTTTTAAAAATTGTTGAAGCCTGATCAACATACTCATACACAAACGGCTCACCCCCAAAGTATGCAATGTAATTTGAGATGTAATTTTACTTGAAGGCCATGCTCTTCATGCAACCATTTGAAAAAAATTCAAATAAACCTGTTAAACTCACAGCCCTTTTCTTTACCTGTAATGTGGCTAGTAGAAAGCAATGCATTTTTCACATTTTTTTTTTTTTTAAACAAAAGACCTTTCCTGTATTGTTCACGACTGGTATCAGGCATTACCTTAAAATGGAAACATCCATTTAAAATGGACAGGCACTGTATTTTCTTCTTTCTTCTTTTTCTAAAGCCTTCCTGTGGTTTTCCAAAAGCATTCCAAAGAGGTTACTTACTTTGCTTTGAAATTGGTTTGAGTTATGAGTAGGCCACAGCCTGAGACCAGCAGCTGAGACAGCAACAGAGATGAAAGTTTTTTAGCTTTGAGAGTCAAGGGGAAACACAGCTGCTACAGCTGGCCTTCTCAGATCTCAACACTTACTACAATGATCGAGAAGGCGATAATGTGCTGTGTCTCAGTTTGAAAAATGCATTAATAAAAACAGCCCCTAAATAGAACAAAAAGTCAATTAATCAAACACTAGACTTTTGGCTCTGGAAACTGAAGTGGGCTATGTTTACAGAAAAAGGGTTCTGCTGCATTCTGAATTAGTATATCTACTCAAAATTGCCAGTGATATTACTTCAAACTGATTTTTTAAAGTTTACAGAACAGGAGATTGTTGTCATCTCACAAATGTTTACGGATTTTATCAACATAGCGAAGAAGCAGAAATGCAAAAGCAACACATATAAATTAAACACCATTGGTTTTATTGTAAGATCCTAAACAAACAAACAATTTCATATAGCTACATGTCGACTAGGACTTTTATAGCATATGCAGGACAAGTTTTAAAATAAAATAGATACAGAAATATTAAGTGGGAAGTACAGCTTATCTTTAAGATCTTTTGATTGTACGTGACAAACTCTGATCTCACTGCAGGTTTGCAGCATTACAAATCCCCCTTTAGGACCTCTGAACAAAACATGCAGTCCATTTGGTATACACTTAATACATTCTGGCAACAGTATAAACAAATGTCCTATGCTGTTCATATCACTGCGGCCACATTGCTACTTGGAGGTATTTGACTTTAAACAAGAACTAGATTTAAAATGAAATATTAGCAGAAGGGTTAGAGGCACTGTGAACTCAACTATTTGAACCTTCTTGACTCAGCATGAAGAGGTTCATATTATTTTGGACGGAATTATTTGTATCCTGAATCTTAATGTAACTTTTGCCAGCCAAAACTCAGACTGCTAGAGCCAGCTTTTCAACAGAGCTCAGTTCCCAGCTGCTGAGAACAATGAGAGCTGCTGAGCACTTTAAAAAAATCTAGTTACTTCAATTTAGGAGCCTAAATGGGAGCTGAGCTCTTTTGCAAATCTGACCCTTGGAGTGTTGCATTCTTGCTAAGCAATCAGGCTAGTGAATTATTTATCTAAATAAAACTGCATTCCATAGGGAGCAGTATTTTTATTCTGTGAATTATACAACACACATTCATAAAGGAAAATGAACTTCAAGTTTGGCCCTTATTAATTTTCCAAAAGTGCTTGGATTTTTTTTTTAATTAATGGAATTATTTCTAGGAAAAGGAATCAAATTTATACAACTATTTAACCCTATGTTTTAATCAAAATCACAGGAATAAAGTTCATGCCTGACAGAAGTATTACCCTACTCTTATAAACCATGGGCTTGTCTACACATACATTGAGTTTGCAGCAAGCTGAGGTGTAACTCTGTCCTATACAAGCCTGCTGCCCCACTAACGATGAATGTGACCCTGTTGACATACATTAACAGGTTTGATTTTCCCCGCTTTGTTTGTGTAGAAAAGTCCTGAGTGATGTATTTAAAAGATGATGGTGACATTCAGAGGCACAACCAGAAGCGGCCCAGATTACCTGCCTGGTCACCCCAAATTTGGGAAGCATAGTGACCCCAAATTTGAGTGGCATTACCACCCCATGCAGCAGGTCACAATCCCACTCACTTCAATTTGGCCCGGATGGTCCTCTATCAAGACTGGGGGGCTGGCTGGGTCAAATGTTAGTAAGAGGCATTGCATCATGATGCATAGGATTACAATGCCACCTGCTTAAATTTCACTGGATGGCCCTCCATCATGCAGTCAGAGACAAAGTGGGAGACCTGCATCCCTTCTTCCCTTACCAGTTGTACGGCTGGTGCTGTTACACCAATCTGGTTAATAGTTTTTGCATCTAGAAGCAACAAACTGTGCCCTAAAAGTCAGTTCTGAAAGAATGTTTTATTCTTCAGTAGTATAAAACATAATTGATATAATACAGAACTGACTGATGCCATGTCAATAGCCAAAGCAAGAACAAAATATCATTTTCACATAAGAAAGCTGTGTTAAGTGATCTATATTTTTAAATCACTCAGTCTTTATTTACTGTTGGCACACCCTGAATTCACAAAACAAAACAAAAAAAACTGTCCACCAACTCCTTAGCCATACTTTATTGACAAATAACCTGTTCCAAGAAAGAAAAAAGCAAATAATTGCTAACAACCAAATAGTCAGTTATATGTATGTTGAACTGGACAGGCTGAAGTGAGTGTAAACTAAAAATACACACATTTAAGCACCAAAGAAAACAGAAATGCTTCCCAATACTTTGGGGTTTTTAAGTGCAGTATAATTGATATTTTTGCCCAAAGTGAAATGTTATGTTACGAAACACAAAAGGAAATTTGGTAGAACTGTCATTCATATTTCATTATAACTTAGTTCAAGAACTAAATGATGCATTTACCAACCTACAGTATGTTCCGTGTTTTAAAAAAAAAAATCTTAAAAACAGACCTTTAATCCTTCCAAACAGTAGACAACTGCATAACATCTACCCCTTTTATTATAACAAAAACTATACAACTTCATATGTTTTAAATTATGTACTGTGCTCAGCTCTGAACAGAAATTTTCAGCTATATTTTAATTCCACAGCCTGAAGATGATATCGGTCATGGCTGAATTATATCTAACCTCATTTTTCTTCATGAAGCAGTTTTTACAATAATTTCCAGGAAGTCAAACCAGTTTTTCTCCTCCTCTGTAGAAAAGCTAGTACCCAGAAGTAAAATGGAGCTAGTTGTTCTGTAGATAAGTTTATTGGAAAGCTTTGGAAGAGTTTTGTATCTGCAGAAGGGTTACATATGTTTTACACTAAATGCACAAGAAAACCAACTCTGCATGGTAGTTAATACTGTATAGTTATGATATGCTTTCAAGTGTCAGGTGCAAATACTTAAACCTTTTGCTTTTGGGTTTTGTGAAGTGTGTTTTTTTTTATTATTAGCCTATATTTAGAGAAGGGTCATCAGTCCCTATGTTCCTATATATTTATGGTGCAAAAACAAAACTGCAATTTTATGTTGATAAACACAGTCGGGGGAGGGGGGGCAACCAACATTTAAAGGAATGCCGAAGTAAGCGAGAAATGGTAATTTGTTTAAAAATTACAGGTGAAATTTTGGCCTCAATGACATTGATGGTAAAATTCCCATTGACTTCAGTGAAGCCAGAATTTCAGAGATGTTTTTATCAGGCTAACAACCTCCACTCCTATTCTGGACTCAAATTACTGTCCTTTTAAAGAAATCTGTGGATATGAATTTTTCAGGTTACACAACATGTTAATGTGTACCCATATATTTGATATTCCAATGGAGATGCAAAAGTTAAACCTACACTGAAGGAGCATGCACCCCTCACAACACAATAAATCACCAAAGAAAGCATTATACTATCCATTCTAAATTTTAATGTTTTAAATTTCCCTAATAATAGACACCAAAACCCTAAGTAACTGTGCATACATACATACGCACACACACATTTTATATATATATACATACACACACACACACATTCAGTTTTTCCATTTAACTCTGTAAATCCAGTCAGCATAGCTATAATCCCTGAGGGAAGAATAAACATAAAAAACTAAACGTTTTAATTCCCAGAGTTAGTCTAACAAAATATCAGGATGCCAGAGATTCCCTGGAACAACTGATGTTAGTACAGATCCTTGGATGTCCATCAACAGTGATACAGCTTTGAAAAATCACTACTGAGATTATTTTACTTTAGCAGAATCTCCTGGTACTTAAATTTTATATTCCGTCTCCAGAACCCAGAGTTACATCACGTAATAGAGTACTTAACCTACAAGCATTAACAACAATTAATACTAGCCACATTACAGGTAAAGAAAAGGGCTGTGGGTTTAACAGGTTTATTTTAAGCAACTGTATTTCCCTACTTTTTAGGATGTGACCTTTGAGATATGGCATGGAGTTACAATTTAGGAAGACCGGTTGGAATTAAAAAACCAAACAAACAAAACAATGTATTTTCCCAACGTATTTTCAGTGAAAGAACTGCTGCTTGAAGCAAAGAGGTGAGGAATAAAACAGACAGAGAAATCCTCCTTCTCTTAATACTTACATAACTCTATTATTTTTACCTTTTAAAATTAACTTACCAAAGTGTACTTGGACTATTCCTTTTCACTTTGTGAAACAATGAGGTCCCTAAAGAAAGTGGTCTAAACTTATAACTTCTAAAGTAAGCAGGGTTGGCATGGTGTACAAGTTAGTGCAACATTTGGCCCCGAGAATCTTGCTTGCACTAGGGACAACTTGAACCTTCAGAAGAACCTTCAGCAACAGAACTGGAGTAAGGACTTCACTGCTGAAGATACAAAAGAACATATCTTGGTCAAATAACAGTAGTCTATACGGGTGGCCATTGGCTTTAATAAGTCATAAGTTAGAACTCTCCCAATATTTCTTTGAGTTTAAGAACTGAACTCTACTACCCTATTCACAAGGGTTCAATACTACTGCACATGTGTGCTGAAACTATTCATGTAAGGGATGCAGGATCAGGAACAAAGGTAGAAGAGAGCCTGTAATAGGACACAAATGTAAGTATCATTATGAAGGGCCTGGTCAAAAGAGATCATTACATACAGCGTTTCCCTGCCTCATTTAGGATTAAGCCAACATTTTCTTCAGTTTTTTTATTTGTTTGTTTTAAAATAAAGTAGAAATATTTTCCTGAGTCTGCAGGCAGTCAGCTCTAGTACATCATCTGTTCATTGCTTTGCAAGCATCAGTAGGGTGAAGTTAACATTCTGGTAGTTTCACTTTGGCTTTTTCAGAACCCCTTGTGGGAATCAAAGAAACTGTCAAGAATGATGCCAGTGCCATGTGATTGGCCAGTCAGCTGCTGGGGAAAACTAGTAGCAGAAAAAGAGACAGGAACTAGACTTACGTGTGGGGAAATGGGACCCAAAATGGAAGACTGAAGAAAGAAAAAAGTAAGGGGAAAAAGCTTCTCTTCCTCCCTATTAGCCAAGAGGCTCTGGATATAATTGAAGTAGCAGGAACTGAAAGCTCTTTTCTCCTTCCAGAAGCTAGATGGAAGCTTCATATTTATCATACATATACTACCTATTCTGATTTGAAAAACTGAAGCCCGTGTGCAAGAATCACACATAGCACTCATTTAAATATCCCAAGAACCTTCTCCTTCTTAGCATCTGGGAGCTCTGTGGATATGCCTACACTGCAGTGTAAGTCAATGCTTGAGCCTGGGTTCAATCCTAGCCCTCCTTGTGTCTACACTGCAATTGTGCTAACCAAGGGCTCAGACCCAGGATATCAGGACCTTGCAGGGATGGAGGGTCTGAGCTCAAGTTAAGCCAGCACCCAGGGTCCAAGCCTTATTGCTTTACAGCATAGATGCAGCCCCACTTGACTCAGGTCCCAGGAGTCAGCCAGAGGTGTCCCACAATTCCATGAGGCAACTTCCTTAGTCCTCTCTATCCTGAAAATCTGTACTCTACTATATTGGAAACAGAAGACACCCTCTGCCTCCTTTGCAAATGGCAGCAGCTCAGGTCAGCATTAACCAATTCTTTTCTGATTACTGATCTGCCAGCACACTATCAGACAACCTTCTGGGTATGCAATGCAGAACAAACCGATCAAGCCTTTTGCAAAGCAAGCTGCTTTCTGGTAACATGCAGGGTGGGCAGTAAATTATTCCCTCAGTGCACCACAGTTCTATGACTACTGCGGCCATATTTTGAGGGGACGGGCACTGGGGGAACTCTGGGATACAGTTACTTTGTCTCAAGTCTGAGCTTTGCAATGTGGATGTCATAGCACTAGGTTCGAGCATGTGTTAGAAAAGTCTTAACATAAGGTTAAAATACAATGTTGATGCTCAAGCTCAGGGGTCCCTAACACAGTTCAGCTAACTCGAGTCTCTCTAACCCCGGGCTTTGCAGTGTAGACCAGTGGTGCTCAACCAGAGATACATGTACCCCTCAGGATGCACAAAGGTCTTCCATCAAGTTATTTAGATATTTGTCTAGTTTTACAACAGGCGACATAAAAAGCAAAGTCAGTACAAACTAAAATTTCGTACAGATAATTACTTTTTTACACTGCTCTATATATTATACACTGAAATGTAAGGACAATATTTATATTCCAATCGATTTATTTTATAAGTATAAGGTAAAAATGAAAAAGTAAGGAATTGTTCACTAATAGTGTGCTGTGGCAATTTTGTATTTTGACGTCTGATTTTGTAAGCAAGTAGTTTTTAAGTGAGGTGAAACTTGGGGGTGTGCAAGGCAAATCAGACTCCCGAAAGGGGTACAGTAGTCTGGAAAGGTTGAGAGCCACTGTTGTAGACATACCCTGAAACTGCTGGCTTCTCAGAATTGTATTGCCTCTAGACCTTGTTTGTGGAATTCCCTCACCTTCTCTGTATTGTCTACTTCTGGTAGTAAGTGTGTAGTACTTTTTTTCAAGCGTTAGATACAAAATACCATTTCTTTTGCAAACAAGGCAGCACTGTTCGGTAGGTGGAATGCTCCCAAGGCTCCCTTTCCAAAAGAACCCATGAACAATACAAATTTGTGTAATAAACAGTTGCCTATGAAGATGAGTGCAATGAAATAACTGTGAGGGTAACGGAACAGATGTCAAGCCTAGAAGTGTTATAGGATCTGAATTCATTATACTGCTGTATGTGTTCATTCAAAATCTATTAAGCCTAATAGATTACAAAAGTAAGTGAAGGGGACAAAGCCAATTTACTGAAGACATTATTATTGCACTTCAAAAATGTGCACTTAGAGCCCGGGTAAAAAGCTTCAAATCAGATAATGTCAGGAGAAAAGCAGTTTTATTATAATTGTATGTCAGCCACATTTTTCCCTTTCAAACCCACCTACCTAAAATAGTGTGACAGGCTTGATTCCAAGATGTCTGAGCACCTGGAGCTATGGTAAACTTTGCTCAGAATCCCTAAAATAATTTCAGAGAACTCTTGGAGGCCACAAAAACAGTAATGTTGCCTCAAAGGTTAGTGAGTTGTACAGAAACCAGCTGAAAGACCACAGGCTTTTTTTTTTAAATCACATCTCTAAAAGAAACTGTATGTAAAGAACTAAACACAAAACATCTTAATGAGTCACAGTTGGAATTCATAACTTTTTCTTTTAAAAAACTAAGGTCTAGTCACAAGAAATATAAACATTTTAAATGAGCATGTTCCTTTTATAGCTATGTATTTCTTATAAATGTTATAATTAATTCAATACACTAAATGTAATACAAAGGGACTAAAGCCTAGTCTTGTAGAATAGCAATTTGAAAGGTCCTGCTACAACTGACTGAAGTATTTTAATTTGGGTAAGGAGTTGGCAAATGAAACACCACCTTTGGTAGGCAGTCAGCTTTTTATTTTTTTTCCCTATCAATCTGTAACCAACCCTGAAGCCATTTGAAGTTCACATTTATGGAACATTATGGATTATGGAGCATTTATGTTTAGGAAAAGTATTTTAATATGTTCTAGGTAGGGTTGAAAAGATGATTTATGAAAACAATATTTCACCACCCTGAGATGTATTTGACTGATTCAGTCAATTCCAATTAAAGTAAGATCCATTAACACACACAATCTCCAAATTTCTTTTTTAGCTGTTTCCTTTAGCTTTGTTCTACAAGAAACTTTTTTGTAATGCTGTATAACACAACGAGTCTTATTCCTTACACAAACTTAAGCATGATATTTTCTCAAGTAAAATGAACCCTTTGTGGACTTCTGACATTAAGATCCTATTCTAATCATAAAGGTTCATTAAAGTCTTTTGATAAGGCCTGTAATTTGACTGGAAGTCTGGAAAATCCCTGTACTCTAAGACTTGCATTTTATTTTTATTTCTTTCATATTCTTCTGCTAACTATAATGATAGCTACCACAAACGGAAAGCCTGACAAATGAGATGCCTTTTTTTTCATTGCTGGCCATCCATGACCAAAACCTCCTTAACCATCCTCCAGATAAACACAACTGCAAACTGTTGGCACAAAAATCCCAACTATCATTAATTTCCTTCACTCAGAGCAATGTATATGTAATAATTACTAGCAAATTAGAGAGTTCCCGTCATTACTACATATTTTTATAGCATCATTGTGCCTTGATCCTGCAAAGGATCATCATAATGTTCTGTAAATATGACCAAGTGTTACACTCTAAAACAGGGTTATTTCCCCCAGAAAAAGAATCATAAATTTTAAACTTTTATATTTTATTTTGCAGAATGGGTCCATTTCCACTTTTGTAATAAGTACAGAGATACTGAAATTTAGAGTAGGGTAGATAAGCTTTTTCTTAGGGTGCCATCTTTAATCCCTTTTTTAAAACTCTAAAAACATTAAAAATATGGACAAGGAGACAATGGATGATGTTCTGTAATCTCTTCTGGCTACACTCAAACACTGAAAATAGTCTGACATTTGAAACACATCTTTAAATTTGTAGGGCAGTCATGCATTTTGCAAGGCCAAATTTGAAGTACAATTAAGGAATCACAAATGTATTTTCAGCTTTTCAACATGAAGACAATGAATGATGGTGTGACAATAAATCAGCACTGTTGGAAGCTAGTCATAGTTAGAGCACCCCTAAGGCTGTTCCACCTTACACTAGAGGATGAACTAGTCCACAGCTGACCCAGAATTAGGTGCAGGATAGTGCCACACAATGGTGATGAAAAGCCAAGTTTGCTTTTCCTCTGCCACAAATTTATCTTTTGCCTGTGGTTCTTGGGATAAGTTGATACATCATTGTCTGTGTGTTTACTGTGGGTGCATAATAAAGAGACCACAGCTGTACTGTTATTACAAGAGCCCTAAAAAGGGCAATTTTCTTTTATATTTCCTGCCAACACAGTTGGATTTAAAACAATATGAATGCTTAGCACTAAACATATCCAAAAACAGAGCAAACATTAAATCTTCATAATACTCCTACTATATCTCCAGTTTACAAATGGGTAAATGGAAACTCAAAGAATTTAAAGTGTTCCAGTCCACACAGAAAATCACTAGCAGCAGAGGCGCCAACTCCGTGGGTGCTCCGGGGCTGGAGCACCCACAGGAAAAAATAGTGGGCTCTCAGCTCCTCCCCCTTTCCCCCCCAGGGCCTCCCACTTGCCGGCAGCCCCGCAGATCAGCTCCTCCCCCTCCCTACCAGTGCCTCCCACCCCTGCAATGAGCTGTTCAGTGCCATGCAGGAAGCGCTGAAGGGGGAGGCAGAGGAGTGGGGGTGAGAAGAGGCGGGGGATGGGGCAGAACGGGGGCATGAAGGGACAGGGCGGGATGGAAACATGCGGGGCAGGGGTGCGGACTTGGGGGTGGAGGGGAAAAGTGGGGGGTGAGGCCTGGGGCAGAGTTTTGCATCATGTTTACATCATTTTAGTTTATACAAGTGTGTAAAGAGACAATACTGTACATAGAAACAACCCATCTAAATACATACAAAAAAAGCTGAACTTAAAATATAAATCAATATAGGTGACTTTAAATATTATTTAAATATGTAGAATCTGTTTGGCCCACACAAGGTTGTGCTTAGGTTTACGTGGCCCTCCTGTGTAATGAGGTTGGGCACTACGGCTCTAGACTATTCTCTCTACCAGGGTGAAATTCTCCATTGTGCAGAGGGGCCGCATAAGGGTGAATTTCATTCTCTGGAAATAACTAGTTAAGGTAAATGCCTGAAGATAGGACCAACACTAAGTCAATATTTTAGTCATCCAAGGTTGACTGTGCACTGTCAATTATTTATACAACTTGAAACAGTAAGGATAAGCATACTGATGAGATAGGAAAATGGAGAATACTCTCACTGCATTATATAGCAATGGTAAAGAAAGTTATGTTGTTCATTTCAAACTCTGCTACGTTCAAATAGGGTTATTTTACATTTGACCAAAAATGTATATAGCATGTACCTAAAACATACTTTCAAGTTATTTGGTATGCAAATTATAGTACAGATATAATTATGTCTAGCAGATGTCATATGTACACACATGAGCAATGTACA
Organism: Mauremys mutica; assembly: GCF_020497125.1. Classification (NCBI taxonomy): domain Eukaryota; kingdom Metazoa; phylum Chordata; order Testudines; family Geoemydidae; genus Mauremys; species Mauremys mutica. Next base: position 184,721,947 of record NC_059072.1, on the reverse strand, counting down.
TGCACAAGGAATCTTCTATGTATAAGTAGTAAAACAGGAAGCATTTTCTGACTAAGTAGGACGGGTATATAATTTAGTTATTTAACGGGACGCCAGTCTACATGCAAAGGGACACCTTTCCAAAATGGCCACAATCCCTCGTAACTGTTTGTGGGAATGAAGCCAATTCCTCAGCTATTCTTTGAGTGAGGTGATTGCCCTCAGCAAGAGGGTCATGATGTCCCATTAACCTTTCTAGTTAAAAGTGAGGCTGCTCTCAGTCAAAATGAATGCCATCTCACATTCTTTAACAATCATGCTGCCTTCAGAGAAGATGGTGGCCCCCTTTTCATCATGTGATTGCTAAGCAGTACACAGAAAAATGTGAAGATCCATGGAATGAGACTTTGGAGACCGCAAGGGATGTGTTACAGACAAGGACCTTCATTTTCAGTTTTTTATTTTGTTTAAAATTTCCTGGAGATTTATCAGTGTTTATTACAAAAATAAAAATAAAAATGGGTGAAAATCAAGTAGAAAAAAACTTCAGAGTTTTTTGGGGGTATATATTGGCATTAGAATTTCGAAACAGGAGGATAGAAAAAAGCAACAAAGAGAAAAGACAGACTATTTTTCCTTTCAATATTCTAACATGCTGGTGGTTTATTTCATGAAGTGTATTTATCTGCTTAATACCGTATTAATATACATGTGTCTTTATGAAATTAGAGTCACCTGGGCTCTCCTGGAGTTTGCTCAGGTTACTGACCCAATATCTCTCCTTCCACAATAGGAAGCTGGGTCCCAGACACCTTTTTTTTTTGGACTCGAGCAGTGATATATACATATGCGTGCGTGTGTGAGTGTGTGTATCTTCCACTATACTGCCTTACTTTACCAGTTTGTTAGAAAACAGGACAGAAAACTATGAGGAATCAGAAGAGTGAGAGGGAAGCAGGTTGCAGCTTTAGGTGCTGCAAGAGAACACGGGGGAGCAGGGAAGAAGCAGGAAGATGGAGGGGAGTGCAATGGAATGTGAAGAGTTGGAAGAGATTGAAAAGGTACAGGGGACTGTGCTGTTGCAGAGAAGGAGGATATGGTTAGGGGAAATATGGGAGACAACTGAATGTAGAAGGTAGCTGTGGGCAGGAAACTGTGGGGGAACATGGAAGAAGAATGTAAGTGGGGGCTAGAGAGAAACAGAAGAAAGTAGGAGGATTCTCCACTTCCAGGGGAGACCACATGTTTGGTTGAATTTTGACCATGAAATGCACATGTTCAAGGTGGGTGGCTTCCCCCTAAAAGAGAAAAAATATTAAAGGCAGTACAAGCACAATGTGATTAATTTATAAATCACATTGTTATGAAGGCAATCTTATGATATGTTTGGGTCAGACGATTTTTGAATCTTAGAGGTTGGCAACGCTGAAAAAGTACTTGGATGGATTGATATCTATGGGACTATTGTGGCACTGATCAAATTAGCTCTAAGCAAAATACAGAAAGCTCATACAGATTTGAAAGGGTATAGTGCTAAATGAATGCTGTGCAACAGTGTTTTCTTATAAATTATAATGTATTTCATGGCTAGTGGCCAAAGTGACTTGTGTGTTCTTCCCTAGTAAATGTAAAAATGCTGTGAATTCTGTTTCCACTTGAATGAAGACAGTCAAACATTTGATTGTCATCATCAGTTAATTTAGAATGCTTAGAAATTATGAAGCATCAAAATGTACAGTAATTGTAGAAAAATATATAATAACTGGGAACGTTAGTAACAGTCAAAGAATGGCGCTGTATTTGATCATCTCATAATAAATTTGTTGCCACACCAACAGAAGATGAACTAAGGAAGAAATATTTCAGTAAAAGAAAGGAAATGTAAAACCTTACTAAAACTAGAGGATTCCTCAAGAACAAACTGGCAAACAAGCTCCCTAAAAGATAACATGCACCAGTACAAATGTTTTAGTGACAGCTGGCATGTTTCATTGGAGAATAGCATTCATTTGCATGTTTCCCTTATGCATTAAGAGAACACTGCACTGATTGTATTATAACAATGCTCTGTAGTGAAACAAAAAGATGAGGAAAGAAGGGGCTTATTCAATAAGCAGGTATTCTGACAATAAGAGTAGTGCCCGTAATGCTAATATAATTTTGTTTCCACTGTAAACCATGCAGGATTTTTATGTGCATTTCTTTTTTTTTTATTTTAATATATACTATAGAGAATATAACTTGGCTATAAGAAAGTTTCTTCTCTGCTTAGACATTTCACATATGGCCATAGCTGGGAGAGAAGTGAATGATCAAATGGAATTTAGTTTAAATGTTTTTGCCCAGCTTTAATTAATTTAAAGTTAAAAAAGGGAAAAATGGGGATCAGAGGTTCCTGGATTCTTAATACACTTAATCAATTTTTTAATTAGATGGGTTTATACTGGCAGGTGTTTGGGTCAAGTTATAAAAAAGGGAAGCCTAAAATTAGTTTCTTAAACCTAACTTTATGGACCTAAATAAATTACATGATTTTCAAAAATGCAGAACACCAATTAGTTTTCATTGACTTTATTGAGAACTGCTGGGTGCTCCGCACTTTAGAAAAATCAGGCTATTTATAGAGGTTCCTAAAAAAGACTTAGGTGCATAACTTTAGGCAACATTTTTGAAAATCTCGGTTTACAATGTAAATTTTTTGATTGGTGTTTCAGAGTTAAAGCAGCTATTGTTTTGAGATTCATATAAACAGATCTGATAGCTGATCTACAATAAAAAGAAACACAGGTTTGCAATGGATTTAGCTGGTGCAAAAGAACGTACTTAACTCCTCCCTGTAACAGCTTTTAATTTGGGCCACAGTATTTAAAGTACTGTGCATACATACAATGGAACACATACAGCAGTCACTTCTTGCACTACCAGTACATGGCTTCTTGTAAGTCTGCGACAAAGCCTATGAGCTTGTTCTCAGATACACTGAGGCCATGGCACTGGAACAATTTTTATAGTGAGGCTGATGAAAGCCACACAACTGTCAACCCTGTATGTGATGGAAACTACTAAAAGACAGGTGGTGTGGCAGCACCCCCTGCACACCTAGTTCCAGCACTAATGCCCCTTCATACTGCTCTGGTTGCATTTACACCCATCATACAGCCCCTTTTCAGTGCTAGAACAGCATATTGCGATCTTACTGTAAACAAGCCCTACGTAAGACATGGCTATTCACACCACCTAGAGGAAGACTACAACACTCAAGAGAGATCCACTTTCCCTTAGGACAAAAAAAAAAAAGGATCCTTTTTACTGACGACCACAGCCTGCCACCAGGAGAATCCTGCTATACCACAGATCAACCACACCAAAAACAGAGGCAGCTGGACAACCCACCTGATGCCACATACCAGAAATAGAAATACACGTTGCCTGACCTCATTGCTGCCTACAGGAGCTTTCATGAAGTGCAGGGATGTGTAGAAAAATTGTTGTGCTTTTTCTTTTCTTTTCTTTTTTTTAAAGGGGGAAGGGAGTGACGTATTCGGGGTCCAAAATATAGAATTAATGGATTTTGGCTAAGAAAATCATTTTAAATCAGGGAATGCCACGTGGATCACTGACTGAGGCAGAAAATATTGGAAAGAGACAGCATGCTCCTTGTTAACATTTTGGCTGCACATCACTGTATTTTCTGCCAGACATGCACTATGTGAGTTCAGAAGCTGAATTGGCATAACATCATGCTATACATTGTACATCGTGCATATATCTTAACTGTGACTGGTCTTGTATAACAAATGGCATATTAGAGTCCATGAATATCAGTAAACAAATCTAGTCTGCTAATATAGCTTGGTTCTTTTTTTAACTGGCATTTGATACAAATATTGTCAACACATTTATACAGTTCTGGAAACAATGTATTTGTCTTTGGAAAAGGAAGACAGAAAAACAAAAGAAAGAATAAAAAAAGGAAGTTGAGCAATTTCAAAACACTGAACATTGTGAAGTAACAACATATAGGTAACTGGATTGATTATGTGTGATTAGTAGAACAAAATCTGTTCAATACTTAGCAGCTATTCTACATCAGAAAACAGTAAAAATCATAAAATCTGAGTATATTGTTTGGAAACGCTGATGTGAGACCCAAGATGATTTTTTTTAAATTAATGTTTTCAGCTTCTTCGTAAGTGCTCCAAGCACAATACTAAGCACGCAAAAAAGTTTAAATCATCATTTGCTTTCCAAGCCACTGTTGATAGAAAACAAGTTATAACATATTTATAACCCGGTGGCAGGATTTTCCTATTGTCCTGTCTATGAGCTGATGTTGGAATCCTACAGGGAGCTGTAAATTAATTACTGCTGACTCAATAGGGCAGATGTAGTTCCTTAGACTTCATCCAGAAAATAAAGGACATGAGTATAACCCGTTTGGGAGAAGGAGCTGAAGTCTGGGACAAAGAAATCTTGGGAGAAGGAACATCAGGAACAGCCAAGCCTCTTTAGATGGCTTAGTCTGGGAGGGAGAGGATATATGTAGTGTTATTTTGGAATTATCTTTTTGATTGGTAAATCAGATGCTTGCAATTTAAAGCAGAGATTAGTAAGTATAATGTAAAAAATATATATACTGTATTTTTCAAACCAAATTTTCCGGTTCCAGATTATGTTAATTTGCAAAAAACAGAAGCTAGTTTGGCAAAAATTTACCTCTAAATGGAAAAAAAACAAAAACAAGAAAAACCCCTGACAATTCTAAAACAACAATTCTCATTAATATGTTCAAAATGAAAATGTTCAAGTTATTTTCTCTCTCTTTTAATATATTTTGTGCTGAGTTCATAGGGATAAAGCATATGAGTTGAGTCACATGGTATATGTTCCAATTCTCTGATTTGCTATACCTACTCTACATGGTCAGTAAGCTTAGCAGAACCCATTTTTACACTGGTTTTCAAAGAGGAGTTATGCTGTTTGAAAATCCCAGTATCCTAGTCTGTCTCCTAATTCCAGTGAGTTTCCTCTGTTGCTTCCTCCCCCACTCTTTCCTCCTCTGTAATTCCTTCTCTCTTCTCCCTTAATAATCTTCTCTCCTTTTACTCCCCAACACGAGATAATTTCTAAAATGGTAACTACATTTATTCTATTGTAAACAAACTCTGATTGGAGATTATACTAAAATTGTTCATTTCTGCAATATTTGGCTATAGCCTAAACTGATGACTTTCATTTAATCACCAAACAAATTTAACTAATTTCTGCAATATTCAAATACTGGTTAAAGTGGTCCAAAAATAGGCAAGAGATATGAAACATCCTGTTAGTTCACCACAAACTATTAGAACAATCTTAAAACATTCAAGGAGGAAAAAACATCACAATAAGTTCAAAAGTTATCTGATTGCCCTAAATCCTGTACAACACAGGCTGTAAAGCTATGTCATTAATTCTTCAAAAGCACTACTGTAGAAACAATAATTTATGCAACCCCTCCAATTACTTTGACATCTTCATCTACCAAGGGTGCAGTGACCCCAAATGTTTTGGACCTACTAAGTGCTAACATATCAAATGATCAACAGCCTTTAATGTCTTTTCAGTGAAAATAGTTCATTTAATCAGTCTGACTCTGATGTTCAGATCATGCATATTTCATAGTATCAACTACTATTACAGACCATAAAAAGATTCCACATAGGTATGAACACTGTGTAAAAGTAACTTTTTGCAGACTTTTATTAAAACTGTTTCTTATTTTCTCATTGATTTGTGCAGAGAAATATTACCAAGCACAGTATTAGCACCTAAATAATAAATACCTAACTATATCATATAATATATGGAAATTCTTACCTAAAACTTTACAGTATGTGCACTCCACATGCAGTATTTTCCTGTATCTGATGACTGCTTTTGATTTATTAGGTTTACAGTCTACTACTTATAGGGACTAAAAGACTGAACATCTTGCATTGTATTACTTTGTCCATATGTTCAACATTATCTTGTTGTCACGAGGACTTAAAGCTATTTGGAGCAAGTCTCCCAAGATGGTACATGTTTGTAGTATATTTTAAATATAGACTGAGTATTGAACTAGAAAGGAAGAAATCTAGATGGTGTAGCCTAACATCACCATCTGTGATTAAATTAATAGTGAAGACATGGGACATAAAACTGAAGGAAAAAACTATAACTAATGTACAAAGGGATACTATTATTTGAACACTTCATTACTCTTTATAACTGAGGCAAAAAAACAATCCACCTCTCCTTAGTTTTCTAAGACATGCCAACAGAAGGAATATATGATCAGGTGTTAATCAGTTCAACTTTCCTAAAAATGCATCTTTTTCATTTAAATTAGCATCAACTAGTATGGGTGCACTTTATATTATTCCTTGTGGATTGCTTTGTGGGGGTGAGGAAAGAGACAGCCAGCCAGAAAGCCCAAATCAGTGCCATGAAAGCCTGCATTTAAAAAAAAGAAAGAAAAAAAAAGGATTAAAAATCTGCCACTCATTGGAATATTCTATTCTAAGCACAGGCAAGCAAATTATACTTATTTCACTTCATGTTTATTTTCATGGGAGTAAAACATTAGTTGAAGCTTCACTTGCCGCTACTTGACACAAATGAAACCTTAATGTTCAGCTGACTGATTTCCCATCTCACCTATTACTTGAATATTATTAATATGCTTCACTTAGACTTCTCTCAGCAAAATCAGTATACTAAATGAAACCTTTCCAAGCTGGAATTCTTAATAAATCCATATTATTCAAAATACAATTGGAAAGGCAAATGTATCTTGCAGAGTATGCCAGTAAGTAGTTTACCTTCCTGTGAACTCAGTATTGGGTGATCATTTTGTTAGCTCTTCTAGCCAAAAATGATTTGCACCTGAACAGTTTGCCAAAAGGAAAACAAACATTGAATGCGCCTCAAAAGTTCAATAACTGAAGAACAAGCAAGTACATATTTGAACTACATAATTATAGATTATTATTAAAATAAGTTAAATGTACACAGCCAATTTCTACTAAAGTAAAATATTTTTCCTAGTCATTTTTACTGTTTATTTCATTAACTGCCATCTTTGTTCTAAACACACTTTGCAAATACAATTTAAACTTACATATGTGCCCATACTTTAAACACAAAACAAACCACTTTGCTCTCTTCTTTGAATTGTCTTAAGCCAATTATGAAGAGTCATTCATACCTACACTTTTCATTTTTGCAAATTAATACTATATATACTAGAATAAAAACTTTGATGGTCTCATTTTAATAACATGGAACTGATTGCTCATCTTCATTCATTTTGTTCCTTTCATACTTCTTGAGGTTTCCTTGCACAGTAATTAAAATGGTTCTCTGCCTGTGCAAATAGACACTAACACCCACATCCAGTAGGCATTAACAAATTACATGGTAGTTTTTGTTAATCTGAACTGAGAATATAGTCATCGGCTTAGGTAAAAATTTTCTTGGCAGATGCATAATGTTTTCACTGCTGATTAAACACTTTAATCTACACAATAGTCCAAAGACAGAAGGAAAATTCCATTTTTCTGACAAATACATATAAAGCCAAATCCTGACTCCCTTACTCACATGAGTAGACCCATTGATTATAGTTAGATATTTCATGTAAAGGGAGTGGGTTTAGAAATAGAATGTCACTACTGAGGATGTCTTCTGAAACTATAGGAAGGGCAGGAAACAAAGCCCTTCATTAAGGTTGCCTAACACTTTCCATTAAGAGCCCCTGTTGTAAATTGCTTATAATTTATTGCCAGACTTTAACCTTTCAGGATGAATTTTTCCATTCCAGGTGCCTGTCTGAGGCTGAATTTTCTTGGAATAGTTTGGAGCAAATGGTTCAGCCATTTCCAAGAATGAAGATAGTGAAAAATAGACAGTTCTGCCAATGTAGTTTCCTCTCCTTCCCCAATCATTTACTATATAAAATCATCCCAGAGCTATTAGGGGGAAAAATAGCAGTTAACTGGTTAACAGTTCAAGTTCACTATTTACAGTAGTTAACTAAGCTGGAATTTTCAATACTTATAACAAAGAAAAAAAAACATGAGCACAACATATACACACAAAGTGAACTACAACCTGATCACTATCACAAAATGCCATAGTATCACTCAGAGTAATACCTTTATTGGAGATTAAATTATATTTAAATGTACCAACGTATGTTTCAGTTCTTATCACAGTCGGCAGCAAGTTCAAAAGTTTTGCTACTGAGACATTAAATGTTTTCTTACCTTATGTCTTATCAGCTTGGGGGTAAACAAAGCTCTGCTTCCTCTCTCTCAAGCTCAGACTTTAAGCTATTCTCAGATCAATGTGGCCCTCCAAACTTTAGTTGAAACACTAAAATATAATTTCTTTGAGGGCTGCATCTGCTGTATTTTTCGGTTTCCATATGGAGCGACGGTATTTGAAAGACCCAAGGGAATACTCCCAAAAATGAATGCAGCCTTCAGACCAGAGTCCAAACAATGGTTAAAAAATGCTGAGCCTAAATTCCTTTGGCATTCTAGTGACAATATTAATAACCATTAAGAATCAATGATTATGAAAAGTGACACTGAGAATCCTAAATAATCATCACAACTGTCTTTACAACAGTCAATGGGAGTCAACAGTCAAAATCAATGGGACTTGTATGCCTAACACTCATTTTTGGATTTGAAAATCTCCAGTGTGAAGTACAGCATATATTGTATGAAGGTTTTTTTGTTTATGAACATCCACCTAGTTTGCCAAAGTGGCATACTCTCACAATTAATTAGTTTGGTTCTGTTTATGCAACTTTCAACTTCAGGTTAAAGGAAACACTTCTCATAAGTAAACCTGGATACAAAAAAAATCAGCACATGTAGTATAATTTTGCACATTGTTGATATTCAATTGTGCAAAAAGAAATTATTTCATTACTAGTATTTTCCTTTATTAACACAATGAGTACAATATAACAGTTAAAGGAATGTTGTTGGCGTGTGTGTTTTGCTGAAGTATATGTTTTGTAGAATCTATTCTGAGCACTTTCATTGAAGCCCTATAGTATATTGTCTAATTGGAAGAACAGAATATGACCTCCTTCAGAAAACCTACTCACCCTGCTCCCTTGGGAGCAGGGATTGCTACAAGCGTTGCAGTATGAGAGTGTCCACTCTCACTAGTTTTTAGAGCCTCAAGTTGGTAGCATTCCCAGTGCTTTGTATTTTTATGACATAGGAAAAAAATCAAATTTTTTCCAAACACATACAGAGGATGAGATCCAAAATTAATTTACTGAACAGCAATGCTCAATTACACCCATATCCTCATGTTTTTGCTATCTAGTACAGTTTCACCCACACAGAATGAGAATATGATGATTTGAAAATAAAATTTCATCTAGCATGGCCTTATTCTAGTTATTGATAGAACTGACTCATATTTTAGGCTCAGACTATATGGGAGGAAGAAAAATCTTTTGTATAGAGAAGCTGCTAAAGCAGGGGTAGGCAACCTATGGCACGCATGCCAAAGGCGGCACGTGAGCTGATTTTCAGCGGCACTCACACTACCCGGGTTCTGGCCACCGGTCCCGGGGGCTCTGCATTTTAATTTAATTTTAAATGAAGCTTCTTAAACATTTTAAAAACCTTATTTACTTTACATACAACAATAGTTTAGTTATATATTATAGACATAGAAAAAGACTTTCTAAAAACGTTAAAATGTATGACTTCCATGCGAAACCTTAAATTCGAGTGAATAAATGAAGACTCAGCACACCACTTCTGAAAGGCTGCCGACTCCTGTGCTAAAGACACATGTATTTAAAGAACCTCAGTACAGGCAAAGAATGAGGAAATAGGAGTGAAGGGGAAAGAATGAGGAACCAAGGTGACTGCAATGGGGAGAGGGTTGAGGGAGAAGTGCCAAGTTAAAGCTGAAGATTACATTCTATTTGTGTGCAGATTCTGCCTTGACGTATCAAAAAGTGATTATATCTTGGGGATGTCCCTGTGATTCATGAGCAGCATCAAGGCACCTGGTGAAGAGCGATATTTTCCAGTATCAATGAGGATGCGAGAGACAGGGCTCATATTTTTCAAATGTCTTTGTTTAATCAAATTTCCAATTATTATTAGGTCTGAGAGAGTGCACTTTTTGAGACCTGGCAGAATTGACTCATCTTGCAGTCTTACTAGGAAAAGCTTGGATTAGTGAGTAATAGTGAAATTCTAAGATTTGAATATTGCCTTGCTTATGTCTAGAGCTCAGACATTTTCTTAGTGTTTCTTAACATGTGTCAAAGACAGAGTAGTTAGGCTAGCATCTCAAGTGGCTGAGCCCGTGACCTCAGAGTATAGCTTAGCTAGGGTTCAGAAGTAGTATTTCAGACTTTTACCTCAGGTGAGGTACAGAGAATAGGAAAAGGTCAAATTTGCAATTTTTTTCCATGCACTAAATATCATTTATTTAGACTTGCATATCCCACGTAACAAAAACCAGGGCTTTGGAGTGGAGCCCAGAGCTGGAGCTCAGAGCAGCTCTGGAGCAGTGGAGCTGCAGGTTTTCACCTGGAGCTGGAGCGGAGCCGGAGCACAGCTCCAAAGCCCTGACAAAAAATAAGTAAGTAATAATAATTGGCATTCAAATGATCTACCAAGCAAAGAACCTCAAAACACTTTGCTCTAGATGCCAGGGATGGTTTAGAGTTGAAATGTAGTCAACACAGGGTACAGACACTACATGTACGACACCACAGTCATTCACAATTATAGTATATTTTGTTGGTAGTAACTGCATAATAATCAAATTTCTTTTTCCTCACTTGTTGTTTTCTAGTACTTGGTAACTACATTTGCATAAATGACTACTCTGCGAAATAAATGAAAAAAATATTACAGGGAGGGAAAAACGTACTTACGTTTGGTCTCAAAGTGAAAGTAATTTTTGAAATAGGTTTAAAAGATGTTTTTAGTGATTAGAAAAATTTAAAATGATGACAAAGTAATACAGCAACATCTTTGCAGGGAATAGTATGTTTTGCTGTGCAATATTATTTAGAGGAAAAAGCTGCTATGGCAACATGTTATTTAACTTTGTCAGATGAAATTACAAAAACAAAAATCTAGTTTATATAGTTTTAGAATCTCTTCCATGGAATTTAAACATACCTAAATATTATATACATATACAACCTGATTATTTTTACACAAATTTTATACTAAGTCAATTGAGTTACTCATGATTTACCTTGGTGTAAGTGAGTGGAGACTCAAGCACATACTATTTAATATAATATTAATTTAGAAGAGTCTAGATAAGTGGCCCATATTGTTATCTGCCTGTTGCACATAATTTTCAAATTGTTTTAATATTCTGTACATTTCCTCTTCCCAAATAAAACAAATCTGACCTGGCTTTCTTTAATATTCAAATGTGGTCAGAACAGGTCAATATTTTCCTGTTTGTTTCAGTGAGCAATGACAAGCAAGAAAGAAGCCCATCTCAATAAGTTGCACACATACAGCAAAGGGATTGCAACTGAAGCCAGTTTACTATGATTTGGAGCTGCATTTGCACCACCAATTTTCTGTCTAATACTTTATATGCTTATCAGAATTAAAGGTACAAATTTCAGCTTCTTTGAATACATACATCCCTGAACACAGACACAGAAAAAAATCAAACTATAATATACTGGTGGCAAACAATACATTTTAGAACAACCTTAAATAGTAATGTAAGATATATCAAGTCTTTTCATTCTCCAAAAGGTGAGAAATCAAAAACTCAACCAAGAGAGAAATGCTTTAACAAATGCAAAGGAAACAAGTTGAGTCAAGTGTAAAAAATGACAAGGCAGCTTGGGAGCTGAATTTAGCACAGGCAAAAAACACTCACTCTTAAGGGCATATACACACACACAAATATTTTCTTTATTAAACCAATGCTTTCTTTTCCAACCCTAAACATGGTAGCATATCAGGCAAACTACTAGGTTGACAATCCATCATATCACGTTCCATCATATCTAGCTGTACAACCAAATTTTTCCACACACTCTGAATTGCTAGCACTAAATAGCAAATGGTTCCTGCAAAATGAAACTTTATCTGAAATTGCTACTTGAAAATTCTCTCTCACACTCAGTGAGCAGACACAAAGTACTGAATTTAGTGGCAAAAGAACACATTTCAGCTGTGTCTTCCCTGCATTATTTTACATAAATCGTGGACTTCAATTTTTGACAATGTTTATTTGTTTTTGTTTTTTTTTTAGAAAAAATGGTCATTTAGGTAGTTAAGGAAAACATGAGACATGCAGAGAGGCAGAAGAAAACATTTGTTCTAACAATCTAGACTCCTCTATATGAATACAAATTATAGATTAACACCACTGACCAGTAAAAAGAGACCAATCACGCTATTGTAATAAATATCATACTGATGGATCTTACAAATTTTCATAATGCTCTGCCAGGGAAGATTTTAAAATCCAAGCCAGGGAAAACTATAAGAAATTATATCTACTGTGATGAAGATAAGTGCCACCCAGGCGCTGCCGAGATTTATGGCTAGATCCTCCAGTGGTATAAACTGATGCAGCTCCACTGAAGTCAACAGAACTATGCCCGTTTACACTAGGGGAGGATCTGGGGCCAACACAACAGCTGCACACCAATACTTGAAAGAACAGCCATGTGTTATTTATCCAGGAATGAACTCCTTCCAAGTTCCTGTTTAACACTGGAAACCACTTTGAGAATGTTTGGTTGCTCTTACTCTCTGGGGACATGGACGGAGTGATAAAAGTTACCTGGGAATTCCTTAATAGCTTAATAAAAAGGTTGACTCTTCTGATAACTCTCTTCTTACTGAGACTGAGACTATCTGGGCAAATAAAGGGACAAGCATTAGAAGTTTCCCAAAATGAACAGAAGATGTCTTCACAGCGACCCAGGTCTCTGTTAGAGGTCGCTGGTAAGACTACATGTTGCCAGCAATCCCAGTACATCATCCCCACTAACATTTTATATAATTTTCTCTCAAATATATGCAGCTATGGTGCTTCAACTACCTTCCTGATAATTTATTTGTTGTTAGATTTATAGTGTGTCAATCATGTTGTCCCTGAATACATATAAAATATTAAACCAGTACATAATTCATTGCTCACTGTCAACAAAAGTAGCGACATACCCAAAACTTTATCCAGTTCTTCAACCTACCAAAGCTCTTCTAAAAAAGATGTATTCTTTTTTTTCAGTAAGTGAAAAACTTGAGAGTTCAAGGACAATATTTGCAAAGACTCCTAAGTCACACTTAAGTGCCTAAGTGCATTTTTCAGAAGTGACTTAGGAGTCTATGGCCCGGTCTATACTAGAAAAGTTATACTAGTATAACCATTACTTAGGGGTATGATTTTTAATAATATAGTTATATCAGGACAAGCCCTAGTGTACACGCTGGTATAAATGTACCTTATACAAGTACAGTTTATTTCCCTTTCCAAACCGAAATAAGCTATATTAGTACAGTATAATAACTTTTGTACTGGTACTACTGCATCCACATTGGGTGGGAGATTGCCACTTTAATTATAATTAAAATGGAAAACTTTCTAGTGTCAACTAGAAAAATCAATGGGATTTAGGCTCCTCAATGCCTAAATAGCTTTTGAAAATGGGATTTGGGTTGGGTTTTTTTAAATCCAAAATCACTAATCAAATCCCCAATGTATATCAACTGAGTGATAGTCCTCTCAAATAATATCACTTGGTAAAATTCTTCTCATAGATTAATATCTTTACTTGTAGAATTCAGCCACAGAAAGGACATGGTATGCCCTCCTCAGACTGACCTCTGAGGCTGCAAGAACATAGCTCCTCACTGGTTCTAGGGGAAGATAGTTGATGGGAAATATACTACATCAGAGTCACCTAGCCTCACTTTCTGTGCAGAAAGTGAGTGGATCCAAATATTTTGGAAGAACACAATCAGGCCCTGTACTTCATGTCCAGGTAAGTTCAATTTTCCTCATCCAATTAGAGAACATCAGTGTCTATAATAAGTGGTTTATTATACTAAGTCTGATATTTACGTTTAAAAAATTACTAGGGCTGTCAATTAAATGCAGTTAACTCATGCAATTAACTCAAAAAATTAATCGTGGTTAAAAAATTAATTGCAATTAATCGCACTTATAACAATAGAATACCAACTGAAATTTATTACATTTTTTGGATTTTTTTTCTACATTTTCAATATTGATTTCAATTACAACACAGAATACAAAGTGCACAGCGCTCAGTTTATATATTTTTTTTTTTTTACAAATATATGTACTGTAAAAATGAACAACAAAAAACCCAGTATTTTTCAATTCACCTCATACAAGTACTGAAGTGCAATCTCTTTATCGTGAAAGTGTAACTTATAAATACAGATTTATTTATTTTTTTGGTTACATAACTGTACTCAGAAACAAAACAGTGTAAAACTTTAGAGCCTACAAGTCCACTCAGTCCTACTTCTTATTCTGCCAATTGCTAAGACAAACAAGTTTGTTTACATTGATGGGAGATACTGCTTATTTACAATGTCACTTGAAAGTGAGAACAGGTGTTTGCATGACACTTTTGTAGCCAGAGTTCCAAGGTATTTACATGCCAGATATGATAAACATTCATATGCCCCTTCATGCTTCGGCCACCGTTCCAGAGAACATGCTTCTATGCTGATGATGCTTGTTAAAAAAAAATAATGTGTCACTTAAATTTGTGACTACTCCTTGGAGGGAGAATTGTATGTCTCCTGCTCTGTTCTACCTGCATTCTGCATACATTTCATCTTATAGCAGTCTTGAATGATGACCCAGCATATGTTAATTTAAGAAAACTTTCACAGCAGATTTGACAAAACACAAAAAAGGTACCGATGTGAGATTTCTAAAAATAGTTGTAGCTCTCAACCGAAGGTTTAAGAATCTGAAGCGCCGTCCAAAATCTGAGAGGGACGAGGTGTGGAGCATGCTTTTAGTAGTCATAAAAGAGCAACATTCCATGTAGAAACTACAGAACCCAAACCACCAAAAAAGAAAATTAACCTTTGACTGGTGGCATCCGACTCATATGATGAAAACGAACATGCTTCAGTCCGCACTGCTTTGGACGCATGTCCTCTGGAATAGTGGTTGACGCATGAAAGGACATATGAATCTTTAGCAAATCTGGTACGTAAATATCCTGAAACGCCAGCTACAACAGTGCCATATGAATGCCTGTTCTCACTTTCAGGCGCCATTGTAAACAATAATCAGGCAGCATTATCTCCTGCAAATTGTAACCAACGTTGTTTGTTTAAGTCATGGGTAGGAAACCTATGGCACGTGTGCCAAAGGCAGCACGCGAGCTGATTTTCAGTGGCACTCTCACTACCCGGGTCCTGGCCACCGGTCCAGGGGGCTCTGCATTTTAATTTAATTTTAAATGAAGCTTCTTAAAGATTTAAAAAACCTTATTTACTTTACATACAACAATAGTTTAGTTATATATTATAGACATATAGAAAAAGACCTTCTAAAAACGTTCAAATGTATGACTGGCACGTGAAACCTTAAATTAGAGTGAATAAATGAAGACTCTGCACACCACTTCTGAAAGGTTGCCAACCCCTGGTCTAAGTGGTTGGCTGACCAAGAAGTAGGACTGAGTGGACTTGTAGGCTCTAAAGTCATACATTGTTTTATTTTTGAATGCAGATTTTTTTTTACATAATTCTACATTTGTAAGTTCAACTTTCATGATAAAGAGATTGCACTACAGTACTTGTATGAGGAATTTAAAAATACAATTTTATTTTATACAGTGAAAATATTTGTAATAAAAATAAATATAAAGTGAACACTATACACTTTGTATTCTGAGTTATCATTTAAATTAATATATTTGAAAATGTAGTAAACATCCAAAATATTTAAAATAAGTGGTATTCTATTTTTGTTTAACAGAGCGATTAATCATGATTAGTTTTTTTTAAATCACTTGACAGCCCTAAAAATTACCCAATTCAAATGTATCTTGATGGGGACATGATGATATTGGCAATTAGCCACAGTGATTTTGTCCCAGGGTGAAATGAATTTACAGATTAATATTATTTCATGGATACTGACACTCGGGTTTAGTAATTCTGAGTAAAATGAGGCACTGGCTGACAAATTCTTCTGCCCCCCCTTTTAAATTAGCTGATACAATAGTGATAGCTATTGTATGGAAATCTTCCCAAATATTACTATTAATAGATGGTTTAATAAATTATGGTACCTTGTCACCTGTGGAAATCTAAATATAAAAATGATACCTATGGAGAATATCTTGAAATTTGCTATCTTCTTATCAAGTATCTGGAAGACACTGAGATACAAACACTAGCTAGGCATGAATTCATGAAAGTATAATTTTGTCACCTGCAACGGAAGAAGAAAAGTGTTTGTTTTTCCCCCTTTTGCAGTGAAAGGTTTAGTTATGAAGAAGAAAATAAGTTAGTTTTAATGAGCGATGTCTGGCATAATTACATATGTATACACAATCACACACAATATTTCTTCCTAACTAAACCATACACAACCGATATTAAAACAGTTCTCCCCTTCCACTGCAAGTGACAAAATGTTGATGCTTCTGTTTTATTCTTGCATTGCTGGATCATATATATTTTTTTAAATTCCAGCATCACTTTTGTCAATCGTGATGACATCTTCACCAAAACAATCTCTCCTCCTTGAAGGCAAAGTTGGTCAGAAAATTCTTAGACATCGCATCAGGCTGCTAACTAAATCAGATCACCCTTCTAGCCAACACATTAGATACCAGATTCCTGGAAATTGCTGCTAAAATGCTAAAAACCAACTCTGGTAAATACTTTTTCCAGCAGACAAGAAGGGAAACATCTGACTGATTCTTACTGTTGTGCATAGAATCAAAGATTTTCCGCAAAAAGAACAGGAGTACTTGTGGCACCTTAGAGACTAACACATTTATTTCAGCATAAGCTTTTGTGAGCTACAGCTCACTTCTTCGGATGCATAGAATGGAACACACAGACAGGAGATATTTATACATACATAGAACATGAAAAGGTGGAAGTATGCATACCAACAGGAAGAGTCTAATCAATTGAGATGAGCTATCATCAGCAGGAGAAAAAAAACTTTTGAAGTGATAATTGAGATGACCCATAGAAGGTGTGAGGAGAACTTAACATAGGGAAATAGATTCAATTAGTGTAATGACCCAACCATTCCCAGTCTCTGTTTAAACACAAGTTAATTGTATCTAATTTGCATATTAATTCGAGTTCAGCAGTCTCTCTTTGGAGTCTGTTTTTGAAGTTTTTTTTATTGCAAAATTGCCACCTTCAAGTCTGTCACTGAATGGTTTTTGAATGTTATGTTTCCTGATGTTAGATTTGTGTCCATTTATTCTTTTGCGTAGAGACAGTCTGGTTTGGCCAATGTACATGGCAGAGGAGCATTGCTGGTACATGATGGCATATATATCACATTGGTAGATGTGCAGGTGAACAAGCCCCTGATGGCGTGTCTGATGTGATTAGGTCCTATGATGGTGTCACTTGAATATATATGTGGACAGAGCTGGCATCGGGCTTTGTTGCAAGGATAGGTTCCTGGGTTAGTGTTTATGTTGTATGGTGTGCGGTTGCTGGTGAGTATTTGCTTCAGGTTGGGAGGCTGTCTGTAAGCGAGGACTGGCCTGTCTCCCAAGATATGTGAGAGTGAAGGATCATCTTTCAGCATAGGTTGTAGATCTTTGATGATGCGCTGGAGAGGTTTTAGTTGGGGGCTGTAGGTGATGGCTAGTGGCGTTCTGTTATTTTCTTTGTTGGGCCTGTCCTGTAGTAGGTGCCTTCTGGGTACTCTTCTGGCTCCGTCAATCTGTTTTTTCACTTCAGCAGGTGGGTACTGTAGTTTTAAGAATGCTTGATAGAGATCTTGTAGGTGTTTCTCTCTGTCTGAGGGACTGGAGCAAATACGGTTGTATCTTAGAGCTTGGCTGTAGACAATGGATCGTGTGGTGTGTCTTGGATGGAAGCTGGAGGTATGTAGGTAAGTATAGAGGTCAGTGGGTTTCCGGTATAGGGTGGTGTTTATGTGACCATCGCTTATTAGCACAGTAGTGTCTAGGAAATGGACCGCTTGTGTGGATTGGTCTAGGCTGAGGTTGACGGTGGGATGGAAATTGTTAAAATCACGGTGGAATTCCTCGAAGGCTTCTTTCCCATGGGTCCAGATGATGAAGATGTCATCAATGTAGCGCAAGTAGAGTAGGGGCGTTAGGGAACGAGAGCTAAGGAAGCGTTGTTCTAAGTCAGCCATAAAGATGTTGGCATACTGTGGGGCCATGTGGGTACCCATGGCAGTGCCGCTGACTTGAAGGTATATATTGTCCCCAAATGTGAAATAGTTGTGCGTGAGGACAAAGTCACAAAGTTCAGCCACCAGGTTAGCCGTGATATTATCGGGGATACTATTCCTGATGGCTTGTAGTCCATCTTTGTGTGGAATGTTGGTGTAGAGAGCTTCCACATCCATAGTGGCCAGGATGGTATTTTCTGGAAGATCTCCGATGGATTGTAGTTTCCTCAGGAAGTCAGTGGTGTCTCGAAGATAGCTGGGAGTGCTGGTAGCATAGGGCCTGAGGAAAGAGTCCACATAGCCAGACAATCCTGCTGTTAAGGTACCAATGCTTGAGATGATGCAGCGTCCAGGATTTCCAGGTTTATGGATCTTGGGTAGCAAATAGAATACACCTGGTCGGGGTTCTAGGCATATGTCTGTACAGATCTGTTCCTGTGCTTTCTCAGGGAGTTTCTTGAGCAGATGGTGTAGTTTCTTTTGGTAATCATCAGTGGGATCAGAGGGTAATGGTATGTATAAATATCTCCTATCTGTGTGTTCCATTCTATGCATCCGAAGAAGTGAGCTGTAGCTCACAAAAGCTTATGCTGAAATAAATTTGTTAGTCTCTAACGTGCCACAAGTACTCCTGTTCTTTTTGCAGATACAGACTAACACGGCTGCTACTCTGAAAGATTTTCCAGTAATCTCATAAGAGCTCAAGCAGTGTGGGCAGACTCTGACTATTAAGAAAGACCCTATTTGCTTTCACTTGTAACAAATAGTGGGCTAGCTGAAAAAAATGTGTTTGTTTATGCTAATGTCTGAAGGTTATGTACAATTTAACAGGATGGGGAGTTTTCCTGATGATAATTTCCCTCACTTCAGTCCCCCATATCAGATTGTCCATTTCAAAAGACTTGCCAACAGCTCCAGTTAACATGACCAAAACTTACCACTTCATTTTTATTTTTATTTTTTTATTTTCAACTCTATCCACTTTCACTATTCTGTCCTGCAATTGATAATGCCACCATCTTGCTTTAGGCTTACAATGTTGGGGTCAACTTTCCACTCTGCTTTCCCCACACATCCAGACCATTAACCAAATCTTTAAGTTTCTTCAGCTCAATTTAAATAATACAATGTTACTACATCCCCATCCCAGACAAAATCTCAGATTTCATGTTTTATCATGCTCCTTTGTTCTGCTTTCATAACAGTGCCAACTTCAATCCTCTGATCTGTCCTACTTCCTCTCTCACCTCTGTACGTTCAACCACACTTCTCCCCTCCTCATAAAACTAGCTGACAAATCCCAGTGCATCAGGCTTACTGCCGTTTTCTCATTCAAACCCTTTTAAATACATTTCTTCCATGACATTCACAAAAGCTAACTCCCGGATATGCTCTCCGTCCCATCAACATAATGCAGAAGTAGTGAGGAAGGTAATTTAAGAAAAATCAATCTGAGTTAACTCTTTTTTTCCCCTAAGTCTCTCTATGAGATTTGTCTTATTGTTTACTTTCAATCTCTTCAGGGTAGGGATTTTCTTTTTTTCCCCCTTGTGTGTGTCTTGTACAATGCTAGCTGCTATTAATGTTCACATAATTAACAATAGGAGTTACACCTCTTCAAAAATAAATTATTACAAAAACAGGCTGACTTTGAATGAGATATTCCTAATTCCTCCCTCACTTATGCATCAGCAAATAAGGTCTGACTAAGGAACTAAAGGGAAAGGTCAGGACATTGACAGGAAAACTCAAGGTCAGTGCAGCTGGCATACAAATACTGAAAAAGGATGTAGCTGGATACAAATCCTAGCTACTGGATTTAATTCTTGGACATTTGTGTGATGAAACAGGACAGAAAATGAAGATAATGAAGACCACTGTAACCAGACTGTATTCCCTTTCTAGCATCTGGATTGACTCAGCACCTATACAACATTCCATTATTTGCAGTTAACAAGGGTTTCGGCCAGCACCATCATAGATGCTCAGATGTAGTACATATGGCTTCTTTGCCTTTACCACACAATGTCGCCTGGAAATTGGCCAGAAGGGCCTTTTAGTTCACATTGCTTCCTGAAACTTCCTCTGCAGCGAATGGTTACCAGTAACTTATCTGCTGGCCTCTCTAACAATGCTGTAAATTAGTCATTTCTGCGACTAAGAAAATAAACAAAATGAAAGGCAAAAAAATAGGGTGTGGATGAATTTTCAGATTATTACAAAACATAAGATACTCTGAAGTGTGTATACATATGTACACATGTGCGCACACAAAGAATCACATAGGAAATTAACATTCCTCTGGAAAAAAATAACTCCCATCAGATACACTCTTGCTTGATCTACACAAAATGCTGATCAAAAAGAGAGATCCCTAAACAAGACTTATTTCTGCTACTACAAGCATAAGTGCGGGCTGGAACATCCACAAAAATAGTGGGTGCTTAGCCCCGTGGATCAGCTTCCCCCTCATCGCCTCCCACCTGCCAACAGCCCTGCCAATCAACTCTTCCTCCTCCCTCCCAGTGTCTCCCACCTGCTGCCATCAGCTGTTCCATGGCATGCAGGAGGCACAGAGGGGAGGGGGAGCAGTGGAGACAGGGCACGCTCGGGTGAGGGGGTAGAACTGGGCAGGAAGAGGCGGGACAAGGGTGGGACCTTGGGGAAAGGGGTGGGGTGGGGGCAGGGCCTGGGGCTGAGCAGGGTTTGAGCACCCACAGGGAAAGGAGGAAGCCGGCACCTGTTACTAAAAGTATAATAAATCAGCAAATTAATAACGGTTAGTGTTGACAGAGAAAAGATGACTCTTCTTTACATTTTTTTTTCAAATTAAAGATTTAAGATATAAAAGAGTTGTAAATATTGTCCTTCTTTTCCACCCTTTGTAGGTCCCTTATCATCAGAGTCCTGATCCTACAAACAATGAATTTTACTATTGAAAGTAAAAGCAGCAAAGAATCCTGTGGCACCTTATAGACTAACAGACGTTTTGCAGCATGAGCTTTCGTGGGTGAATGCCCACTTCGTCAGATGCTCTTATCCGAAGAAGTGGGCATTCACCCACGAAAGCTCATGCTGCAAAACGTCTGTTAGTCTATAAGGTGCCACAGGATTCTTTGCTGCTTTTACAGAACCAGACTAACACGGCTACTCCTCTGATACTATTGAAAGTGTTTCCATTGAAATCACTTTTGACAATTAATTATTCAAGCACTAATTGTGCAGGACACACCAATAATAAAGACATTTAAGGCAATGAAATAATGAAATTGATGGGTCTATTCATGATGGTAAAGGTAAGTGCATGAATAAGATTTTGTAGGCGCAGTACCTTAGATCATAAGCTCTTGGTAGCAGGGACCAAATCATCAAATGTAATAATGGTGCCGTGGCATGGAGTGGCATCTCTGAGTGCTTTTGCAATATAAATATTAAATGAATGTAGTTAAAATAAGTGGCATAAACAATAATTTTAGAATATATAAAAGGTGTAGATAGACTTATTTCCATTGTCAAAACACCTAAGACATTGTGAGTTATGCTACAAAAGAGGCACATAAGTTATACAGTAGAACCTCAGAGTTATGGACACCTCAGGAATGGAGGTTGTCAGTAACTCTGAAATGACCATGAGTGAGTGAGAGAGA
Organism: Mauremys mutica; assembly: GCF_020497125.1. NCBI lineage: Eukaryota > Metazoa > Chordata > Testudines > Geoemydidae > Mauremys > Mauremys mutica. Next base: position 184,699,853 of record NC_059072.1, on the reverse strand, counting down.
GAGAAATCAGAGGGGGGGGGGTGGTGGCTGGGTGTGGGTGTGAGGGAGAGAAAAAAAAATAGTGTGTTCCCCTCCTGGCTGGGGGACGGGTGGCAAAAACAGCATGTCCCCCTCCCAGCGGGGAGGAGGAAGGGGTGAAAGTGGTGCAGCCCCCAGGGCAGCTCCTGCTCTGCTGGTTGGCTCCAGCTGCCTTGGTCTGGCAGCCCCAGTGTCCTGTTGTAAGTGGCCACCCCGCACATGGGGGTGGGGTGAGGACAGGGAGCCCAGATATGCCTGCCTTTACAATGCAATACAGAAACAGTACAGTATTTGCGGGGGGGGATGGAGGTTGCTTTTGGTTTTTGGTCTCTGCTGCTGCCTGGCTGGGTACTTCTGATTTCACGTCATGTCCGGTTGACCAGTCAGTCCGTAACTCAGGTGTTCGTATCTGAGGATCTACTGTATGGCATTCCCATTGCAGTTGCCCTCTTCCATGAAGAACCATCCCCATCATGCAAAATTCATTAGAGTAACATGGGTACTTATGTTCTGGATATGCCCACTTCTTTATTATTAATCAAAGTATGTTATCACAGCACTGGGAAAGACAGTGGGAAAACTGCAAATTCTCCAAAAGCAAAACAAGAGGAAAAACAAGAGAATAATATTTTTAGTTCCAAGATTAAACCCTAAGTTTTTGTTTGGTTGGTTTTCTTTTGTTTGTTTGTTTTGTTATTTTTTTTAATAGGGGGAGGGCTTGGGGGGAAGGGTTCTGCTAAATATATGAATGAATGAAAATGTGGTGTTACAATGGCAGCTAAGTGGCAATTTTAACTATAGCTTTCTGAGTCAGAGATTTTATACACTCAAGCAAAAGATAAAAGGGAAAAAAAGTATGTTTGGTACATCACAGCTGTCTTCTGTTACCTGTAATTATCCATTCTCAGCTTCAACTAGGGACTAAAGGCTATACTAAGAAAAATAAACAGATACATGTTAAAAGGCAACAGTATATTACTCCTTCAGGTATATGACATTCTCCTACAACAGGGGTGAGCAAACTTTTTGGCCTGAGGGCCAAATCAGGGTTCCAAAACTGTATGGAGGGCCGGGTGAAGTGTATTAAATCGCTCCCTGTAGGAATGTGCTACTTATGGTGTACTACTTACAGATGCCACTCCTGGTGCTCTGAGCAGCATGATAAGAGGGCGGGGAGTGGGGTTGGATGAGGGGCAGGGATAAGGGGCTGGCAGCATGGTGAGCTGAGGCTGCAGGGGAGAGGTCCGGGCTAGCCTCCCCGGCCAGGAGCTCAAGGGCCGGGCAGGATGGGCCCACAGGTCGTAGTTTGCCCACCTCTGACCTACAAGGAAAAAAAAGGAGTATTCTATATTTATTTCTATTTCTAGGCAGTGTTTTTCCTTTGTATTGCACAAGTTGTGATAAGTATAATGAGGGCGACCACATGTCTTTTGGAAATGATCTAGTACTTACAATACATTGAACAGAATTTGCGACACAGAGAGACATCAGTATTAAGATTAAATAACTCAGCAGATTTCAATCAAATTACTCTGGATTTACCCTCAAAAGAGACTAGAATATCTGTTATTAACTCTAATTATTTTTCTGTTACTAGAATGTTATTAATCCTATCTTCTAACACTGGAAATACTTTCCAATACTCAGTTTGGTCTTGAGCCACCACTGTTTTATCTGTATTTTATCTATTCATTTTGTTCACTGACAGTAAAAATATTTGCAGTTCCATCACATCACAAAAGGCCCATGCCAACATACCTATTAAGGTAAGAAACTGCAGCAAAATATGTTGTTCACTGAGTGACTACATATGACAATTCCCTTATCTTTTTTTTCTGAACAAGAGTCTATTAAGGATATGACTGATGTATAGAAATGAATATTGACTAACAACAAAAATTGTTTACTTGTACCATTGGATTGCCTACTCTATGCAATTGCATGATCTGGGTAACTGTTGTCCTGCCTCATCTCTTCCCTTCTCTACAGTCTATTGCCTCCATTCATCACTTCTCATCTAATATTAAACCATAAGCACTTGGAGGCAAAAACTGTCTCTAACACATCTTAAACGTAATAAATAATACTTAAAATAAACTGATTTCCCTAGTTATTAATGCTATGGGAACTCTTAGAATTTATGCAAATATTCCTAGAGCTGTTGCTTGTCCAAAGTTTTACTGTGAAATTGAAGGTAAAGAAAATCTAAGGAATTATTTATATCATGCTGGTATAAGAATAAGATGATAAAATTTTGCCACATCAGTTGACGTTCAAAATGTCCTGAAGAAAGAATAGATTTCAGCATTTTTGCTACAAAATCGACATCTCTATGAGCATTCATTCAGGAACTCCAGCACAGTTCTTATGTTGTATGTTTCCTTGAGTGACATAAGTAATAGTATACATACCTGATGATAGATAATATTTTATCTTCCAAGAAAAATAGATAAACAGCTTGATTTTATACATGGGAAAACAGAATCAAAGAGGTTAAGGGACTTCCCCAACACCACAAAGAGGTCAATATATAGTAACAGATTAGAACTCATATTATTATACCTATGCTCAGAATACTAGATCATTGGTATAAAGTGAAAGACTGATCTGAGGAATAATGTTTTTGTTTTTTTGTTTGCTTGGTTCTCTAGACCTTCAGCTCATAATTCGATGTTACCACTTCACTGGGACAGAACACCTTCTGTATAACTGGGCCTCTTCGTAGGATCTGATAGCAAGTCATGTGGTGCTTTCTGAAAATTTCAGTTATGCAGTTTAATAAAACTTCTCTGGCCTTTCCACTTCTGTTTTTCTTACAACTTCTTCTCCTGCAACTTGATGATTTTGTGCAGTATCTAGAGTACTGAATAGGATGAAAAAGTATCTGTGTGGGATTTTCAGAAGCATTTAATGCTGGCCTAAGTTTGCTCCTATTTAAAGTCAACAATAAAGCTCCTCCTAATTGAAATGGGAACAGAGTTACACCAACACTGAGTGCTTTGAAAATCCCATCCTCTACTTTTATTGTACGATCTTTATGATCTTTCCTTGGCAATTGCATAGGAGTGACAAAATATTTTTCTTTCTCTTCTACATCAGTTTCTCTCTTGGAAGCTATCTGTATATTTCTTACAGACTAGAAAATACTTTGACAAAAATTCTAGTTTCCAAGGCCTTAACCATGTGAGTCTATTGCAGTGGAGGCCATCTTGCTGAAGACCTTAATACATCTCCATGTGTCTGAAATGAACAATGAAATAAACAAACAGATATTTGTTTATTAACACAAATGTTTAAAATGTCTCATATTCTGAAGACAAGTTATCCTTAAACTCAAATGAATCAACTCAAGGCAAAACTAAGACGACCCTATGAAACCATAAAGAAGTAAACAAGGCTTTTAAAGATGCCATTCACACCTCAATTTCCTTTACTTGGTTCTTCTGTTAAAATTAGACTCCTTTTCAAGATTTACTGTGTCCTGTCTAGATGTAGCTTATTGTATGGAAGATTTTACAATTTATTGTTTTATTGCAAAATTCCCATTCTACCATAACATGTTCCAGTGGCGAGGGGAAAAGGAAAACAAAGCTGAAGGAAATTATTTAGCTGAGGTACTCCCCCCTCCCAGATAAATATTATGGTCTAAATGACCTGTTGAAGCTTATCATATTGTAATCCCCAATAATATCTTTCTTCTTCTCATTTTCTTGAATCAGAGAGCACTTCTTCCTTTGTAAAAGGAAAAAAAAATGCACGACTGACATAGTAGAAGGGTGCTATTGTTACATAGCTGATTTATTTTATTCACTTTTTCAGGGAACTCTGGTAGCTGTGTGACTTTCAGAAGGATTTATTGTGTCGACTGAACTAGGATCTCCCTCTGGAGATATCAGATTTTGCTGTCTGTCTTCCTCCGAAAGGAAAATAGATGAGCTAGCTAAGTTGTTAGATCTTATTTCTGAACTGCCCATATTCTTTGTCCATCCATTGAAGTCCACTCTGCAGCAATATCCAAGACCAGGTTTGCGTCTTTTCCCAGGCTACTATGCAACAATGTGAATACCACTGGGAGTATTAACTAATTGGGTTGAGAAGTGAAACAGCTTTCCATTTATTCCTTTTATGTTTATGCCCAATACTGATGTTCACCATTCAAATTTAATATCAGAAACTAAAATATAGGGAGCGCTAGTCAACGTGCCTCTGAGTCTGCAAAATCTCATCTCTGACACAATGAGGAGATCTTTTCCTTGCTCTGTGTAGGAGTCCAAAAAACATCTTTGTGTACCATTGTTTACATACAAAAAAGCCATTTGTGCCTATGAGTGCATGGCTCTAATGTGGCAATACATTTGCAGCCTTTTTTCTATGACCTGGATTTTTGCTATTTTACCATTAATGCCATTTGAAAAGCACACTATAGTTCAGGGGTAGGCAACCTATGGCACGTGTGCCGAAGGCGGCACATGAGCTGATTTTCAGCGGCACTCACAATGCCCGGGTCCTGGCCACCGGTCTAGGGGGCTCTGCATTTTAATTTAATTTTAAATGAAGCTTCTTTAACATTTTAAAAACCTTATTTACTTTACATACAACAATAGTTTAGTTATATATTATAGACTTATAGAAAAAGACCTTCTAAAAATGTTAAAATGTATGACTGGCATGCGAAACCTTAAATTAGAGTGAATAAATGAAGACTCAGCACACCACTTCTGAAAGGCTGCCAACCCCTGCTATAGTTCAATGACAAAACACTGTTTTTCTTCAGAGAAAAAACAAAAATAAATTTAAAAAATGCTAAAATTTGCTCTCAAAGACTCAGAAGACTGCACAAAATATACTATACTGAACAGACACTTTAAAATCAACACTGCTGTTCTGGAATACTTTTAATAATAATTACCATGTGATCTTGTGGAGGCAGAAACTTCAACAGGGATTTTCACTGGGTGGTCCAAAGTGCAATCAGACACCTGACGTTATGTCACGATATCTACTTCAGCGGCACGCTACATCCCACGTATTGATCCACAACATGATGAAAACACCGCGTATAAGTTTTACTATGTCCTGCCCTGACTTGTGTCCCTCTCTGTAACTCCATCAGTAACAATATCTTACCTTTTCCCCTCTTTTATTTCCCTTCTTGGCTGCTAAAAGGAAGATCCTCCCTCCTGTTCCACCATTCCTAACTGCTGTAGTGCAGACCTACTCTTGCAGTCTTGCTTTGTGTGTGATGTGGGAAGAGCAATTGTGATCAGCACTGTGTTTGCTCTATTTGAGACCAGGTAGAGTTTGCTCTACTTGAATGGAAACAGCTCAAAAATCAGACCAATGGACACCACAAATAATGCAGGCAAGAGCCTCAGATTGAACAACATTTTGTCTCATCATGTTGTCTGGTATGGTCCTCCTTATACCAGTACAAATTTCATTGTGCTACTCCCGAAGCCCACACTTTTCAAATGACCCTAATTACAAATCCCTTTAGGACCAAATATACCTTAGTTTCATTAAAATATGATGCTATTTTTATTGTGGGATTTACCTCACAATATGACACAGTTTCAGACTTTAAGGCCAGAAGGGACCATCATGATCATCTAGTCTGATCTTCGCCTTCTGCACATTGCAATCCACAGAACCTCAATCACCCTCTCCTGTAATAGGCCCTTACCCTCTGGCTGAGTTACTCAAGTTCTCAAATCTTGATTTCAAGACTTCAAGTAATAGAGAATCCACCGTTTACTCTAGTTCAAATCAGCATGTAACCCTTGCCCTACGCTACAGAGGAAGGGGAAAAACACCCATGCTCTCTACCAACCTGACCTGACAAAAAATTCCTTCCTGACCCCAAATATGACAATCGGTAAACTATGAACATGTGGGTGAGACCCTCCAGCCAGACACCAGGGAAAGAACTCTCTGCAGTAATTTAGAGCCCTCTGCATCCAGTATTTGCTCCTAGCAGTCACAGATGAGCCATAAGCCATTGCAGGCAATCTCATCATACCATCTCCTCCATAAACTTATCAAGCTCAGTCTTAAAACAAATCAGGTTTTTTGCCCCCACTTCTTCCCTTGGAAGGCTGTTCCAGAACTTCACTCCTCTGATGGTTAGAAACTGTCTAATATCAAGCCTAAACGTGTTGATTGCCAGTTATATCCATTTGTTCTGGTGCCAACAGTGGCCTTTAACCTAAATAACTTCTCTCCCTCCCTGGTATTTATCCCCCTGATGTATTTATAGAAAGCAATCTAATCTCCCCTCATCCTTCATTCAGTTACACTAAATAAGACAAGCTCCTTAAGTCTCTCGGAAGGTAGGTTCTCCAGTCCTCTGATCATCCTAGTAGTGAATTAATCTTTCTAAAATATGGAAGATCAGAATTGCACACAGTATTCCAGATGATTTCTCACTAGTACTTTGCATAATGGTAGTAAGAGTTCCCTATCTCAACTGGCAGTGCCTTGGCTGATGAATCGTAGGATTGCATTAGCCTTTTTCATGGTTGCATCACAACTGCAGCTCAGTCATCCTGTGATCCATCAATATACCCACCTCTTTCTCCTCCTCTGCCGCTTCCAACTATATATCCCCAACATACAGCAAAAATTCTTGTTGTTAGTCCTTAAGTGCATGATCTAGCACTTTGAACTATTAAATATCCCATTAAAATCCCATTTCTATTCTTCAGTTATCAAGATCATCCACATTTTCTTGTATAATATTCCCTTCCGTCTCCGTGTTGGCAGCATCTCCGAACTTGGTGTTTGCAAATTTTATTAGTATATTCCTCCTGGCTCTCTTTCCCCAGTTTACCATAACTACCTCCTGCTCTCCAGCATTCCTAATGCAGTCTATCCAACATTATGCAGTTAAAATATAATCTTCCTTTCTATTTTGCACCTTTATCAACCCTGTTCATTGGCCTCTGTCTTTTTTCGCATGAAGCTCAAATTCCTCAACCTTACATTTAAGTTCTATATAGTTGCCACATCTCTGATCTGATCATTCTCTCCATCGTCCCCTACACTCTACTCTCTAAAATTGCAATTTTGTTGGCTGAGATGACTTCCCTCACTCTTTCCTGAAATGACATCTTCCTTCCTGTTGTCCTCTTTCCCTCCCTACTTCTTGCTCTACTTCCATATCTATGTAAAAATATCTGAATCCTCCCAGTATGTATTAGAATTGAATTCACATTTAGGTTTTGTTTTATTCTTATTATTCTCACCTTTTCCTTTTGTTTGCCTATCTTCATGTCCTATGTTGGTATGTAGCAATTATTTATTTTTATTTTTGTAAATTCTTTGGTACACTGACCAAGTCTTCTTTTTTATTTGATATTGCAGATTTTAGTTCAAAGGAATCATGCATATATTTGGTATCAACAACAATGGCAAAGCTGTAATTGGTAAATTCATGAAAGATTTGAATAAGGCAAGTCTCAGTTTTCATGGTGATTCATTTATGTGTTATTTGTTAAATCAACAGAGGACAATACAGGAAAGTGCAAAATACTATCATATATCTTTTAAAGTTAATAAATGTTCCCTGAAAATAAAATAGTCTCTCATATAACATAAAAAATTGACTGTCATTCACTTGATCATAACAAAACACTTTACTTGAAAGCAGCCCTCACTTATGCCCTTATTAATTAATTCAGTTTTCCAAAGTCCTAAATTACTCTGTGGAAAAAAAAAAGTTACCTTTTCCATAACTGGTGTTCTTCGAGATGTGTTGCTCATGTCTATTCCACAGTAAGTGTGAGTGCTCGTCATGTGCACTGGTGCCATAAGTTTTTCCGCTAGCAGTACCTGTAGGGGAGCACCTCAGCAACCCTTGGAGTGGCGCCTCCATGGCGCAGTATAAAGGGCACTGCGTGCTCCCCTCACCCTCAGTTCCTTCTTGCCAAACAACTCCGACGGAGGGGAAGGAGGGTGGGATGTGGAACAGACATGAGCAACACATCTCAAAGAACACCAGTTACAGAAAGGTAACTGTTTTTTATTCTTCGAGTGATTGCTCATGTGTATTCTACAATATGTGATTCCAAGCTGTATCTGTTGGAGGTGGGTATGAGTTCACAAATTCTCGGGACGAAGCACAGCTCTGCCGAACCTGGTGTTGTCCCTGGTTTGGAAGACGATTGCATAATGCGAGGTGAACGTGTGAACTCAAGACCACTTATTAGCAGCTCCACAGATGTCCTAGATGGGGACATGGGCCAAAAAGGCAGCTGATGAGGCCTGCGCTCGAGTCGAGTGTGCCTTCACAATTGGTGGTGGAGGGATTCCCGCCAGGTCATAACAGGTACAGATGCATGAGGTGATCCAGTTGGAGAGCTGCTGAGTGGAGATCGGCTGACCATTCATGCGCTCGGCCGAGGCGATGAACAGCTGCAAGGACTCTCTGAGCAGCTTAGTCCGCTCCAGGTAGAAAGCCAGAGCCCGTCTCACATAACATTGTGTGGAGGTGGTGCTTCTCACTGGATGCATGGGCCTTGGGGCAGAGGATGAGAAGAAAAATGTCCTGACCCATGTGATAGGCGGAGACCACCTTCAGGCAGAACGAAGGGTGTGGGCGGAGTTGGACCTTATCTTTGAGCATGTTTCTTGGGGACTACCACCACTGTAGGGAGGTGATCACTGGCTCGGGCACCATGAGGACTTTGTCCATCCTGTCCCTGGCCTGGGAGAACTCCGAGGCCAACCAGAGCTAGAGGGGCCTCATCCTGAGTCTGGTGTGACAGACCACATACTCTGGTTATTGTCATTGGAAACCTTGTGACCATGTCAATGAGCCCCTTTAGGGTCTTGAACCTGTCTTGTGGGAGGGAGGCTTTGGCCGACGAGGCGTCCAGGACTGCCATGATAAACTCTATGCGTTGTATCGGGACTAACATGGACTTGGTGTTTACCAACAGGCCCAAAGTGGTGCACGTGGACAGAAAGAGCGCCACATGATCCCACACCTGTGACCAGGAGCTGCCCTTGACCAACCAGTCGTCCAGATAGGGGAAGATCTGCAGGGCCGGCTTTAGGCCTATTCCACCAATTCCCCCGAATCGGGCCCCGTGCCTAAGAGGGCCCCGCGCCCAGTGAGAATCCCTTCCCTGGCTAGAGGTGCCTTTTTAATTTTTACTCACCTGGCGGCGCTTTGGGTCTTCAGTGGCACTTCAGCGGCGGGTCCTTCACTCTCTCCAGGTCTTCGACGGCACTTCAGCGGCGGGTCCTTCGCTTACTCTGGGTCTTCGGCGACACTTCGGCAGTGGGTCCTTCAGTGCCGCTGAAAACCTGGAGCGAGTGAAGGACCCACCGCCGAAGTGCTGCCAAAGACTCAGAGCACCGCCTGGTGAGTACAAGCCCCACGTGTTTTTTTATGTGTTTTTTTTTTTAAGTCATCCCTGCCAGGGCCCCGTCGAAACTGTTTGAATTGGGCCCCACACTTCCTAAAGCCAGCCCTGAAGATCTGGACCCCCAGTGCCTGAGATAGCCGCCACCACCGACATACATTTCTTGACTACCCTGGTGGCAGTGTACAGGCCAAATGGGAGGACCGTAAAGTGGTAGTGTTTCTGTCCAACCGTGAAAAGGAGGAAGTGTCTGTGCCCCTCGACTATATGAATGTGAAAGTACGTGTCCTGCAGATCAAGGGTGGCGTGCCAGTCCCCGGGATCCAGGGAGGAAATGATGGAGGCCAGGAAGACCATGCGGAACTGGAGCTTCACCATGTACTGGACCTGCGAGACCTGAACCAGGATGGGCCTGAGCCCACCTTTGGCCTTTGGGATAAGGAAATAGTGGGAGTAGTACCCCTTGCCTTTGAATTCCCCCGGTATTGCTTCCACCGCTCCTAGGCCCAGGAGCCACCCCACCTCCTGCTTGAGCAGAGCCTCGTGCAAGGGATCCCCCAGAAGGGATGGGGGCAGAGGGTGGTTGGGCAGGAAGGAAGTAAACTGGAGGGTGTAGCCCTGGAAGATGATGTTGAGGACCCATCGGTTTGAGGTCAGCCGCGACCACTCCGGGAGGAAAGCACACAACCGACTGGAGAAAGGAAGCTTTATTGAGGGTGGATCCCTGATGAGAACTGGCAGGGCACCGCCAGGTATCCCGTCAAAACCGCCGTTTCTCCGCTTGATTGCCCTTGAGGATCCAGCTGGGGGGCAGGTGGAGACTGCCTCTTATAGTCTCTCATCTTCTTATAAGCAGTCTCGTATTTTGACTGGGTGGCCTGAGCGGGAGTCTGCTGCGGCTTGAACTTAGGTTTAGCCAGAGCCGGAACACAGAGACCCAGAGTCTGGAGAGTCATGAAGGAGTCTTTCAGGCCATGCAGCTTTGAATCCATTTTTTCCACAAAAAGAGCTTTGCCATCAAACGGGAGGTCCTGCAGGGAGGTCTGCACTCGCTGGACAGCCCAGAGAGCAGGAGCCATGACGCCCTTCTTATGGACACCGTGGAGGCCATGGACTGCACGGCCGTGTCCACTGCATCTGAAGCAGTCTGCAGGTTTGGCCTGGCAGCTGCTGTGCCCTCCTCCACCAACGCTTTGAACTCCTTCCTGTCATGTTCCTGGAGCAAGTCCTCGAACGTGGGCAGGGAGCTCCACAGACTGTACTCGTACTGGCCCAGGAGAGCCTGGTGGTTCGCCACCCATAACTGGAAGCTCGAGGACGAATAAATTTTCTTCCAAATTAGTCCAGTCTCCTTGAACCTTTATTTTTCAGGGTAGGGGCTGGTTTGCCCTGCCGTTCCCTGTGGTTGACTGACTCGACTACCAGGGAGTTAGGAGCAGAGTGGGTGTATAAGTATTCATGCCCCTTGGTGGGTACAAAATACTTGTGGTCCACTCTCTTAGAGATGGGGGCGAATGAGGCCAAGATTTGCCACAGGGCATTTGAAATTTTTGCCAACCCTTCGTGGAGAGGCAAGGCTACCCTGCCTGGTGCCGAGGAGGACAATACATTGAACAGGGAGTCTGAGGGCTCCTCCATCTCTTCTGCTTGGAGGTGGAGGCTTGATGCCACCCTTTTTAAGAGTTCTTGATGGGCCCTAAAGTCCTCCTGCAGGACAGAGGGAGGAGGGGCTGTAATCACCTCATCTGGGGAGGGCGGAGGAGGCCAGCACGGTACTTCTGGTGCCGGTGGATACCCAAGGGTCCACCACCTGGTCTGTCTCCAGACACAGTGCCAAGGATGCACATCCCACCAACCTTGGAGGTCTGGAGAGGGAGGCCAATGGTCGTTCTGAGGCTCTGACCACCGACTGAGCCCCCCACTGGTACCATTGGGCCGGCCATGGAGCCCGGTGCCACTGCACCTGCTGTGGCACTGGCAGAGCCAGCTGTTTGGCCTGGCCCATTAATGGACGACTACGAAGGGAGGCCGGGCTGACATACAACCTGATGCTGTCCCTGGATCAGGAGGAGCGGCAGCGCCAGGAGCAATGCCAACTACGGGACTGCGATCCCGATGTAGAGGACCGGTTCCGTCGGTAACAGCTGCTCTGTGATCGCCTCCGGCGGGCGGACCCGTGACAGCAAGATGCCAGTGATCGACACCCATGGCTGCAGAGGCAGTGCCATGGCAGGGTGCTGGAGCGGGACACCAAACATGAATGATGTTGACGTTTGTGCTGTGACCAGCTGTGATAGCCCCTCCGAGATGAGGACCTTTGGCGTCATCTGCCTCAGTCCCATTGGTGTTCGCTCCTCGAGTCAGAGTGGTGCCGAGTGTCTTGGTCAGATGGAACCCAACCAGACAGTCTGGTGGGCATCGAGGGCGATCTACATGGACTTTGCCCTGAACGGTCGCTGGGCAGCGAATGGCATTGGGAATGTTCCCTCGACCAAAACCGGTACTGAGCTGGGGTGACTGCGGAGATCCCAGCGGCGGCTTGTCTCTGGAGCACGGGGCTGACATTGACGTTGCTCTTGGTACTGGTATGAACGTAACATCCCGGGCTGCCTGCAGGGCCTCTGGTGTGGAGGGCATCTGGACATCCAGGGAGGCCTGCTCTGAATGGAATGGGCTACTCCGCTCGACTTGAGTCGGAGGCCTAGAGGCCAGTGGGGATAAACGACTGCCTGACATGGGTCTAAGCCTCTGTCACGGGTTTACTCAGGTGTCGCGGCCAAGAAGGCCTCTTTCTAGCCTTCTCGGCATGCCCCATGGAAGGGGAACAGTGCCAACTAGTCAACAGCGCCGAAGGGTTGCCTCGCACCGACACTGCGGTGCCTGGTGCTCACTCAGAATGGCGCGCCAGAGCTGGGGTCAGCGCCGACTCTATTAGAATAGCCCGGTGCCTAAAGTCTCTTTCTCTCTTGGTCCAAGGCTTAAACAACTTGCAAATCTTGCAGCGATCGCTGAGATGGGTTTTCCCCCCAACAGCGCTGACAGTCTGCGTTCAGATCACTCAGTGGCATAGATCGCCTACAAGTGTCATATGACTTAAAAACCCAGGGCAAGGGGCATGCCCCGGCCTGGCACTCTAGCTAAACCAAACAACTAACTACAGGTACCATACATGGAACGAACAAGCAGTTTTGGGGACGAGCTACACCGAAGCTGGAGCAGAGCAGTTCCGAAGCACTTTCACTGGTAGCAAGAAGGGACTGAGGGTGGGGGGAGTGTGCAGCACCCCTTATACTGCACCATGGAGGTGCCACTCCAGGGGTCGCTGGGGCACTCCCCTATGGGTACTGCTAGGGGAAAAACTTCCAGCACCAGTGCACGTGGCAAACATGCGCACCTATTGTGGAATACACGAGCAATCACTCAAAGAACTAGTTCTATTATATAACATTTTACATCAGTTTTTTCTGTTTTTTTGTTGTCATTTTGAAGAATTCCTGGCTATTGAAAAATGGGTTCACAAGTAAAGACCTACGGTAAAATACTATAGTTTTATTGTAAATGTTGTGTTTCAATCATGCAAACCCTATATAATTTTGCTGTTAATGTAAAGTACCAATGAGAAAAAAATGTTGCTGTCTCAAAATGCCCTGATAGTGCAGTGAAATTCTCTCTTTTTTGCATGCTCCAGGGCGATTTGGTAAGAATGACTGTATTTAGATTGAATTTCACATTTGTTTTCAACCAGTGGTCTGGCCCAAATACAAGGTTAGGAAAAATGCAAGCAAAACCTAAGTAGCATGTTTGATCTTATAAAAATTCATGAATATCGTTACCACATGCTTTCTTTACGCCCCTCCCCCAAAAGTCTAAATACCATCTGTGCAAGATAGTCTAATTAGGGGATTAGAACCACAGAAACTCTCTTAGCTCAAGCACATGTACCCTTTACCACTTAAAAGAAAATGAAAAAGAAAAAAAATAGACAGCAGCATCCCCTTGGATTCAGTATAGACTGGAGTTAACTAAGCCAACAGAATTTAGCTGTTTGACTCGCCCATGGGACATTGGTATTCTTTTTTCTTGATGCATATGACTGGTCCAGCATAAGGTTTATGAGTAAAGTTGGCACCACATGAATCAGATTTTAATAAGTTCAACTGGAATTCTGCAGCAGACTGATATTTAAAGGCTGCAGCATACTATGGGGACCAATTTTTTCAGGATTTGGCACCAACAACAGAAACATCAAATGATAAAAATACATAAGTAGTTCTTAAACAAAATAAATGAGGTATAAACATCAGTAAAAACTGTGTTTCAAATATATAAAAAGGTCCTGTAATGCCCATAAAATTCCAGATCCATTTTTGAATCAAGTAATTCTAGAAAGTGAAATGATAAATGTATAAAATGACCTCCTATAAAAACAAAGTAATCAGTCAGCATACTTCACCATCAATCTAAAACTGTTTTTGTTATGCCACATCATTTTTCTTAATTACAGTATAATTTATGTATTTGCTAGTAAAAACATGTAATGACTTTTACCAAAATCTTTAAAGGAAAATGAGATCTTGACATATGAAACGCTAACACTGACAAGTTTCAACAGCTTTGGTTAGAGTTCTCTTTCTCAATAGGACAATACATTGTAGAGCTAAGCAAATAATCCACGATGAATAATTTATTCAGTGTATTTAGTCGTTTCTGCTTGCAGGATGCCCCCAAGCAGATCATCTTTATATGTTCAACTTTATTCAGATTATTTTTTTGCCTTTTTAAAAATTGTCTATATATATATATAGATTGCAAACAGTTTACTTTAAGAAGGTGATACTCAAACTGTGAGGTTAGTTGTGATTGGTCACATAAGCCACATGGTACTTTCTCTGTTCCATGACTGGCTAAGTGTAACTCTTGTAACTGAATACTTTTGGAGTGCTTGTGAGTTTAAAAATCACATTCTGCAAATAGCTGTGCATGTCAATCATATGTTTGAAACTCGCTGTCTGTAAAGCTTTATGAGTAAAACATGATTACTTGAGTTACTCTTATTTAATATGTATTCTACAGTAAAACCTAGAAGCGTAACCATGTTCTAGCTATTAATCTAAGGCCTTCATTTCTAAAGCATCTGAGTGCCTAACAATCATAAATGTAACATCCATGAAAGGTAGGGAAATACTATTATCCCCATTCTACAGAGAGACTAAGTGACTTGCCCAAGGTCACACAGAACATCTGAGACTGAGCTTGGAATTGAACACAGGTCTCCTAAGTCTCATGTTAGCAATCTAACCACTGGACCAACCCTTCATCCTCTGAGTGAGATAGGTACTGTGAAAACATGTGGTAAGCAACAGTCTCCCTCGCTGAACATTTGTGGAAAGTAAACACAAACAGGGGCTTCAGAAGAGCTCAAGTAAATTCACTCATGGAAATACTTTGCGGTATTCAGAGTTGTAAGTATATTTTTAGATATGTTTTTTTCCCTGCATAGATAAAAGCTGCATTCTGAAATCAACGTAGAAAGAAAACATCAATAGAAAAGCATAACCAAAGAAAGATACAAGGTAAACGTAAGCACTTTTTAAAATAATTGGCAGTAAATATCATTTGTTGTGCTTATAAAAATCTAATGACACTAGCTGGTGACAGACAAATGACTGTGTAGGTAGGTAATATGAAACATTTCCCACTATTAAACTGGTGAACCATAATGTTGATTTGTAAAATGCTTGCTATTCTAGTCAAAGGCTCCTTCTGAGACAACAGTACCAATTATGCTAAATATTATAAAGTTCTGAGGTGATTTTCTAAGGTTCGGTTTTCCATCTGGGAGTGAATTTAGTCCAACAACATTATTTCATTTATGGGATAAGCCAGGGGTAGGCAATCTATGGCACGTGTGCCGAAGGGAGCACACGAGTTGATTTTCAGTGGCACTCACACTGCACGGGTCCTGGCCACCGGTTCAGGGAGATTTGCATTTTAATTTAATTTTAAATGAAGCTTCTTAAACATTTTAAAAACCTTATTTACTTTACATACAACAATAGTTTAGTTATATATTATAGACTTATAGAAAGAGACCTTCTAAAAGCATTAAAAGGTATTACCAGCACGTGAAACCTTAAATTAGAGTGAATAAATGAAGACTCAGCACACCACTTCTGAAAGGTTGCCGATCCCTGGGCTAAGCCAGATTGAAGTTAGCTCTCAGAGGTGAAACTGTAGTGTACTAATCCGTCTGCACACAGACATATTTTGACATATGTGAACAGCTCTAGTGAAATTTGAAAATTTTGCACTTTCCTTAAATGAATGTTCACTAACGGGTCAAACAGTGACCTCTAGACCCCCAAAATCTGACGGGGTTACAATCATGGGAGTAAAAGGCTAAGAAGTTAACTCTATTCTCATTCACCAGAGTGAAAGAAATTGGCTGAATGTGTTCAAACTTTGTCTTTTATAGTGCTTAGTGGTCAGTGTTCACAGTTCACTTGCCAGTTCTGGACATAGTAGGGTCCTCTAAGATACTGGTTTCAGCAACAAATTCATATTGTCAACAGATGCTACGATGTAATTTATTCAGTTGCCAGTGGAAGTTTGGTGCTTCAGGCTGCAGTAAATTAATCCCCACAGAATCATGTTTTATATGCTTCTCCAGCAGTATGAAGAAATATGGATGGGGTGATTCTGAGTAGGACTAAGGACAACAGAGCACTGGAGACAGCCTTGGAAAGTCCGAGCTTGGAGAGAGTGTTACTGATGCTCTTTTAAGTCTACATTACCTTTGGGGTATTCACCTCAAACATTCCTCTTTCAGCATTAAACCTACTGCTCTTTGCTCTTCAACTGTTTACACAAAGGAAAACATTAGCATTATTGTATGCCTTCATGTCAAAGACCCAAAAACTAAGCAGTGGAATACTGGGAGGGGGCGGGGGGGTGGGGGGGGAGAGGAAAAACAGACACTACTCTTCTCCTCCTCCACTCCACAAACTAGCAGCAAGCTAAAATCAACTTTCTTTTCAGCTAAAGTCCTTTCAAGTGGATTGGTAATTTTAGGAATACAGCTTCTGTATGGGCCGTTTGTTGCCTCCAGTTTTGCTGATTAAAAAAAAAAAAGGCACAGGCCAGCTGTTTTGTTTCCATTTCTCATTCCATGTCTTAATTGAAATGGCTTCCCCTGCACTAGACTTAGCGCTGCTTGGCTGGTTATGCTGGAATACAGGCCAGGGCTACAGACTAGAGCTATTATGGCATTTAAAAGTAAAACCTTTCCTCTGTCCTGCTGAACTAGAAACTGCTCTATGACAAACTCTAGCTAACTGTCTTGCCCCTCCACGTTTTGTCTGAGGTTTTATATTATTTTAATCACAGTTACTAATTTGTCTAACACCACAAAAAATATATATATAACAGATTACACAAAAAAAGCCCAACACATAAATACTTACTTATTTCTTGTGATGCTAGTTAGCTGCATTTACAATTATTTCAACTATTCTTTAAGCAAAGTACTGGTATTAAAATTCAGTGACACAAGATAGGAATTTCTCCATAAGTCATGACAACTGCTTTGCATCCAAGCTGCAACACTGAACAAGAATGTATTTATTTCAGATATTTACAAAATTATGCCTTTGGATCCTGCAAGCTATATATGAAAAAGAATTTCAATCAAGTATGAATTGTCTCTGCCTGATGCGACCTATATAGGAAAAATCATTACACTTAATGCTACACTTGCTTGAAATACAAACACAGAAAATTTGCAGTTTCGTCCTTAAACTGAATTTTTTCTCTCAAGATAGATATGAATTTTCTGCAGCTGAGTTAAATGTCATGCCAAAACTGCATTTATTTGTAAACTTGTAGATATTTTGCATCCCGAAAATCTTACAAAGCGGTGGCAATGCTGATTCAAAATTTCCAGTTTCATTTTGAGTTTACAGCTTTGCCAAATTGGTTCAGAAAAAGTCAAACGTTCAAACAAAAGTCAGTAAATCTGAAACCACATAAACCAAAACTGGTAAAACAGTCTGATAAATTCACAGGTAAAAAAAACAAAACAAAAATCAGATCTAGCTGCAATATCATTTCAAGGCAAATTATTGTATAATATATTATCAATTTGATCAGATGTTCCTTATATTTTACATAGAAAATAGCACTACTAGGGCTTGAGATGTACTCTTCTTGGATGAGTGGATAAGATTTACTGGACAAACATATATAAAACTTCTATAGAATTTTATTTTTTAACCCTGTAAGATGTGGGAAAAAATGGTCCAAATGCGAACTGGAGCATAAACTTGTAACTTTTCATAGTTTTGCCAAACATACCTTTCAACTGGCCCTGATTTGAGGGATGTTGCTCACGTTAATCCAAAAATTAACTGTTCCCCATAAAGTAGTGTTACTTCACTTTTATTGCTGACAATTATTTACAACAGAAATAAAAATCAAGAAACTGAGCTTAGGTGAAGAGTTATTCATGCTAAAGGAATGTAGCATTTTATGTTTCCTGCATGAATAGGTTTTGTTTCCCTGATTTTAGGTGTTTGTCAGACAATGCATCCAACGTTTGGGTTTCTGCTGGTTGAGAAGTTGGTTGTCAATCAGCAGCACAGTGAAAACTGCCTAGTCTCCTCTGTTTTCACTCCTCCTCAAAACCCTATGCCAAAAGCAACAAAATTGACAGAAGTGAGATCAATTTCCCTTTGCTATTGGTAGATGGAAAAGCTGTGAGCAGCAGAAGATACAGGCACTTGATTGGGGCTGATGATAGGTAAATACCTATCCTTACCACTCAAATACCTTACCACTCAAAGCAGCTAAGGGAAGGGTGGAGAAGCAGACAGCTCCTCACTCCACCTTTGTAGTAGCCAACACATTGTCGGATGTGTCTGGAGGAAGCTGTGGGGGATTCAAATTTATCAGATGGAGACTGAAAGTTTGGTTTTGTTCCTCCACCTTTTTTGAGGAGTGAATTATTCATTTTAATTAGTTGGTTGTTAGGCGTCTTGTAAAATGACCCTCACCAAGGTGTGAGTGGATGGCAGAATATGGGAGAGAGGTAGAGATTTACGGGGCAAGTTAGAAATTAGAAGTAAATATGTAAATAAATATTCCCGTTTCAGAAATGTGCAGGTGTTGCAGAAATTGCCAGATGTGAGGGGCTGTAAGCACTTTGGAGGACAGGATTAGAATTCAAAACCTTGACAAATGAGAGAATTCCTCTGAAATCAACAGGATGAAATTCAGTAAAGACCAGTGAAAAAAAAGTACTATGCTTAGGAAGGAAAAATCAAATGCACAAATATAAAATGGGGAATAACTGGGTGGTAGTACTGCAGAAAAGGATGTGTGTGTTCTAGTGTAGCACAAATTGAATATGAGCCAACAATGTGATGTGGTTGCAAAAAAGACTAATATTCTGGGGTGTACGAAGCAGGAGTGTCATATATAAGACACGAGAGGTAACTGTCCCACTCTACTCGGCATTGCTGAGACCTCAGCAGGAGTACTATGTCCAATTCTGGGTATCACACTTTAAGGAAGATCTGGACAAATGAGAGAGAGTGTCCAGAGAAGAGCAAAAATATTATAAAAGGTTTAGAAAATTTGATCTACAAGGAAGTTAAAAAAAACTAGGCATGTTTAGACATGAGAAAAGAGACTGAGGGGGCCTGAGAACAGTCATCAAGTATGTTAAAGACGGTTATAAATAGGATGGTGATCATTTGTTCTCTACATCCACTGAAGGTAGGACAAGAAGTAATGAGTACGGCTGCCAGTCTGTCACAGAGGTCATGGAATTAATTGATTCCATGACTTTCCGGGAACTCTGTGACTTCTGCAGTGGCCGGTGCGGCTGGAATGGCCACTGCTGGGGCAGTCTTGGGCCATTACGCACCTCCACCCCTCCAGCAGCAGCAGAGGTCCCAGGCCACGCACCACCAACTGCTCCTTGAATAGATATGTGGACAGAGTTGGCAACGGGGTTTGTTACAGGGATAGGTTCCTGGGTTAGTATTTTTGTTGTGTGGTGTGTAGTTGCTATTTAAGGGACACCATCATAGGACC
Source organism: Mauremys mutica (assembly GCF_020497125.1). Taxonomy (NCBI): domain Eukaryota; kingdom Metazoa; phylum Chordata; order Testudines; family Geoemydidae; genus Mauremys; species Mauremys mutica. The sequence goes on along the minus strand of NC_059072.1, from coordinate 184,680,372 downwards.
TAATCACATCAGCCACACCATCAGGGGCTCGTTCACCTGCACATCTACCAATGTGATATATGCCATCGTGTGCCAGCAATGCCCCTCTGCCATGTACATTGGCCATACTGGACAGTCTCTACGCAAAAGAATAAATGGACACAAATCAGACCTCAAGAATTATAACATTCAGAAACCAGTCAGAGAACACTTCAACCTCCCTGGACATTCAGTTACAGACCTAAAAGTGGCAATTCTTCAACAAAAAAACTTCTAAAACAGACTCCAATGAAAAACTGCAGAACTGGAATTAATTTGCAAACTGGACACCATCAAATTAGGCCTGAATAAAGATTGGGAGTGGATGAGTCACTACGAGAATACAAGAACTAAAAATACCTAATTTCCCCATGCTAATTTGGCCCTACTCTTAAGTGTTTGAAATGAGCTGTTTTTCATCCTGTTGATAATAGCCCACTTCAATTGATTTGTCTCGACCCCCCACTGGGTAAGGCAACTCCCATCTTTTCATATACTGCTATATATATATCTTCCTACTGTATTTTCCACTCCATACATCTGATGAAGTGGGTTTTAGGCCTCAAAAACTTTTAGTCACAAATTTATTTGTGACTAAAAGTCCTTAATAATGGGCTTAATCTGTAACAAGGGAGATTTAGGTTAGATATTAGGAAAACTTTCTAACTATAAGGGCAGTTAATTACTGGAATAGGCTTCTAAGGAAGGTTGTCTCTGGAAGTTTTAAAGAGCAGATTAAACAAACACCTGTTGAGGATGGGGTTTGGTATACTTTGTCCTACCTCAGCACAGGGGGATGGCCTAGATGACCTCTTGAGGTTCCTTTCAGATCTAATGTTTCTATGATTCTAAGTATAATGTATATGAGATTAATCAACGATGGCTTAAACTCCCTCATAAATTTCAACCACAATTTCAACAACCACCTTCTGTCTCTCTGGAACACTCCCACTTCAGTATCAACTTTCTGACACCAGAATCAGCTTCAACAATTGAACCCTACAGACAACCATATATAAGAAACCCATGAATCACCCTACCTACCATCACGGATCCAGTAACCATCCAAAACACACCAAGAAATCTTATCTACAGACAGGCACTCAGATACCACTGAATATGCTCCAGGGAGAAAGCCCAGGATATACAACTTAACACATTTAAAACCACTTTGACCAAACAAGGACACTCCACCAGAGAAGTATATAGTATCATGGAATGGGCTACTCGAATACCCTGAGAGAACCTACTTCAGTACAAAAATAAAATCTCTTACTGCACACCTCTTATTGTCACCTACTACCCACACTGGAACCCATAGGGAGTATCATCAAACAACTAAAACACATACCCTGAACCCCTCTTTTATCCTATGACTGCAGAGGTGTTAATGGGCCAGTTCACCTTGAATAGTCCCTTAGAATATGTGCTAACTACTTATGCTAAACTATGTTTTTCACCTTTTATTTAGCTGTGACCTTTCCCAATCTGAAGAAGAGCTCTGTGTATCCCAAAACCTTGTCTCTCCCACCAACAGAAGTTGGTCAGTTAAATGAAATCAAAACTGACAGGCTTTTCTTTATCACTGTGTTATGCTGAGTCTTTATTTAAACAAAGAAGGTTTCTCTACCCCTCCCCAGCCTTTTTTTTTCTGCTACCAATTAATCTAAACAAATTCAGTGATATGTTATGCATGATACCAATAATCATTCAAGACATTCTTGATAGTCTTTGGTTTGGGAAGCAAAGTGGGAGGTCACTTCCAAGGCTTAGTGTTTGGCTTGGCAACATAAACTTGAAATCCCTGATAAAACTGTGAGACATAGTCAAACAAAGAAGAATCTTCCAAACTTGGTACGCTGGCAGTTGAGTTGACTACAGGAATGGTGTGGACTTTTGTTTGAAGGGCTGAGTGCTACGAAACAAAAAAAATGGGTCTTATGATGGCACTCTAAGATTTCCAGTATTTGAGACAACACAGTCATAACAGTTCTCAACATCCAGAAACAGTTGATTCAAGCCACTAACCATGTCTTTATATATCATGAGAACCTCTCCATCATTTCTGATCCCTTCTAGGCAGCTCTATTTACTTCCATATTATTTCCTGATGAGTGTAACAAGAATATTCAAATTCTCATTACTGCCCTCTTAACTTCACAGAATAAAGTTCCCAGTCACAGACTGAAAATAGAAGCTAATTTATCTAGCATCACAATCTTTCAAATGCATGTTATGCTCATTTGAATATTTCAAGAGGACAAAATTAAAAAACTGAAGAAATGGCCACCCTCCCCTCCCAAGAAGCCTAGTACTCACCTGATTTAAAAAACACCCAGTGAGTTGTGTTTCTTCCAGCCAACGAAGAAAAAACCCGCCAACCTAGGTTTTTAAAAAACCCAATGGTGGCTGCATTGGGGCTTCCTCCATGTATTGGGGGGTCTGTGGAAAGGTAATACACCTTGGGATTGTCTTCTCTTTCTGTCCTGAGTGCCTCTGGGTGGGTTGTGGAAAAACTCCTTCCCCACTTCTTCATCCAGCATGAATCCTAGAACCTGTGTGTGAATCTATAGGGTATGATGAGACTCATCTATTCACACATCAGTTTTAGACCAGTGAACCACAACTTAAGGGGCTTCAGTGGCTTTATTGCAGATATACACTGATGTAAATGAAGCTGAATCAGGCCTATATTTATTTCAGGCCACCAATACACATATCTCCTGGAATAAGCCCCTAAAGTCAGTAGGGAAGGTCTGGTTTCACAGTTCTTAGTTGACTGGATTTAGCAAGATGCTGGCTATTGCATATATTTTATGTAAAAACTAAAATAATCCTTTAATCAATTGTCTATGTCATGATGATGCCACCAAGTCTTGAATACAGCCCTTTCCTTGCTATTTCCTGTGCTTGACAATCTTAGCTGGACACCTTCAGAAGTAAACAATGGCACTTTATACTAAAGAAAAATCACTTCTGCAAGACGAGTTAGAACAGTTTTCCCCCCAAGAGTTAATATCCCCATTGACAAAACTATTTTATAACTGACAACTGCCTGAAGTTGTTAGTACATTTGAAGGATTGGTAGTTATTAATTCTCATGTTTAACTAATAAGAAGAGTGCTCCTGTACTGAATAAAGTCAAGCAGAAAATTATAAATTAGACTGGAAAATGCCTAATATTGGATGGATTATTAAATGGAAAGAGATTAGAATCTGGAATGCTAAATATTTTCTTTCCTGGAAATGTACTGTACTGATGCCTTTGCCTCCAAAGCTTCTGTACTCAAATGAAGCCACTGTAGGCTCTCCCTGAAATATGCTAATCCCCACTTTTACATATAAAATACAGAAATTCTAAGAAGGCCTAAACCAGAATATTCTCTTTGTCATACAGATGAGGAGCATCTACAGAAATAAATGAATGCAGCATACATATGCCTTTTCAAAATACAAATCTCTCATTTCAAAGCTTCACTTGTGCACAACCTAAACACAATTCTAAACTGCTTTCCTTAAGTGAGCAGTTACTCAACAGAGATGACAGGACCCACACACAAACATCACATCCATTTACTGGAATTTTACTTTGGCTGTTAAGATCTTACTTTTATCTCAAGAAAATGAGTACTTGTGTGATGTTGCTGCTTGAATGTACAGAAATCTCATAGCCATATTAGTCTCTCTTTCTGAAGTGTTTATGCCCAGCTGTTAACTGCTACAAGTTGTTTTTGCTTGCTTACTGCTTTAGAAGTGCAATTTCCGGTTTACTGTGTTTGAGGCCTAGAGGAAAAAAATTGTAGGAGAAGAAAAACGTTTGAAAGAAAAGAAAGTCAGTCCCCAGTAGTAGATACAATTCAGTGAGAAAGAGACATAACATGGCACTCATAGGCATCTACAGTGGTTTATATTGCTAAATAAGAAAGTTGGCTTCACAAGAAGAGATTTTAGTTATCAACTTTTTAAAAAGTACATGACGACATTAGGAGATTTAATAAGTTACTACATAGCTACTAAAGAGTAAAAAGTACATACTACAGTGATGAATACATAAAAAGCAAAAAGCTTAAGTTGTACTGTATGCTGTATCCTCAGTTTATATCCTTTAGTAATAATTATAGCGTTCATGCAAACTAAACTAGTTGAAATTACATCTAAAACAGAATTGTCTTTGTAAAATATGCTACCAAAATGATTACCCTTTGAACGGTTACTGGTATGCCTTCAGCAGGAAGAATCAATTTTGTAAACCAAAAGAATAGTAGCGAACTTGAACTACTATTTTCCAACTGTCTCCAACAAGTCTTCCATAGAGTGGTTTTAGAAATGTGACACTGCTATCTATTCATGTGAAACAACAGAGAGTAATATCTCTTCCCATGTAAAGTTGGTCTTTCAAAATCACTGTAACTAAGGAGAAAGGGATTACAGTTCTTCAGCTGTCTACTTGAACACGTGAGCAGTTATTTGAATTCCTTATCAACATTTCAGAGAAGTCCTTTCTCATGCAAAACCAAATTATTTCCTTTCTGGTTCCATTCAGCCTTCATCTAACAGTGGCCAATGGTATTAATTAAAATCAGACAGACAGATTTTTAGCACGTGCTCAGTTTGTTGTTTTAAACTGCTGAATATCAATTACTTTATTATTTTGTAATTAGCATGAAGTGTATGTATCTAGGTCTTGTGGCTTTTTGGCAGTAGTTTAAAAAATATTTTTCAGCATCTTTGCATAAGGCTGTAAAACAGCATGTTTCCAAAGCATTTTAGCATTGACTAGAGTCATTCTCAATCTGCTCAACAGCATGGAGTAAATTAGGAGAGGCACGAAGCTTATGTCTGGGCACAGAAATTAGCAATGGAGCAAAGGGTTTTTTTTGCATTTTTTGGCTTCAATCAATAACTGCCACTGAGTCTACATGATTTTTTTAATGCTTTCATGTCAAGTATCAGTTTAAATTTTAACTTATCTTATCCAATATTCTAAATCCTTTAAGGAATGCAAACTGATATAAATATACAGACAGAAAGAACAAATTACATGGCAGCTAAGGAAGGTAGCATAATATATTATACAGAAGATCTAGTTTTAGACACAGCCTCAGGATCCTTTACTGTTTCCACCAGTCCCCGTTCTAGCCACTTGAAAGCTAGCCATCATATTAATGGAAAGCCAAAGAGTCTTGTGCGCCATCATGTTAATAGTTTGCACTCCTATCCCACAAGAGGGAATTCTTCATAGAAGATCCTTTTCTGGAGGGTTCTGTCACTTCCCCTACATATTCAGCAAAGATTCTGGATGATTATAGTACTTGGGGAGAAAGTAGTAGTACCACAGTTAATGGGCTCTCTTCAGGGCCCCATATTCTTACCGGGCTAATGATACCCTCAGGGTAGGGCACAGTAGTCTTATTAGCCCTCCTAGTTGTCTTATTAGCACTACTACTAGGAATCTACTCTTCCTTGCACGATGTAAGGGGAGAAAATTATGAGGAAAAGAGGAACATTTATAACAGAAATTAGAGTCATAGGAATCAGAGTCTTAAAGTTTTATTTCTCCCTGTGTTTGCCCTTTGCCTCCTGTAAGAGAAATTTCCACCTTTGGGTTGCTCTCAATTTAAAAAAAACAAAATAAAACAAAACCTCTTACTACAGCTGCCATCTCAAGAGCAAGCTTCTCCTGACTTAGTCATGCTTTGTGTCAGCTCCTCCTAAATGGTGCTGTGGATGAAGCTGTGACTGAGTAACGAGTATTAACATGGTAATGTTGCATGGGAGTTTTACTAGTTTACTGTCTTCCGCTAACACAAGGCATGCCTCCATTTCCATGGGGTACTGCACCAATACGAGATGGTGATGGGAAATAAAGGTGTGCCTTCACTGCAGGATGATACTTGATGTCCAGCATGTAAACAATGGTGGCTGCCCTTTGTAACCTGAGCCCAAGAGGGGGTTGAGGCCAGGTGACACCTGCCCGGGAAACTGGACAAAGGCTGGAGGAGGGGCTGGGGGTGTGGCTGGGTGAGGCAGCAGAAAGGGGTTTCAGTTTGGAGCTGGCTGGGGAGATGGGGCAGAGGACAAAACCTGGGTCTGGGCTCCCCACCCCCCAAGAGGGACCTGACTGAGGGGTCTTGTTTTGTGTACCTACAAGCTCTGTTTTAGACTGTGTTCCTGTTGTCTAATAAACCTTCTGTTTTACTGGCTGGCTGAGAGTCGCAGTGAATTGCAGGAAGTGGGGGATGCAGGGCCCTGACTCCCCCCACACTCCGTGACAGAAGCTATCAGACAGATGGCCCCTGATTTGAGTCGATGGTGACTGAACAGAAGATGGTCTTACTTTACCAATGACCTTAGAGATCGAGCAGGAAATGAAGAGGGATGGAGTACAAGAGGAGTGGCTTACAATGTTACCAACCAAGATATGGCAAGTGAAGAATTGGGTTTTTGCATATCAGTATCGATCTATTCATAATTGCTATGCAGAGAATGCCTGTACAGCAGTGGTTCCCAAACTTGTTCCACCGCCACTGCTGTACAGGTCTCTTTTGACTATGTTTACATACTGAAGCCTCTTTTCAATGTATTTCCTCAGAAACTGACATTAAAGAACTGCTGTATGATAGGCATACACTATAATCACTATTAGAGTGGCTTGAAGAGAGTTCCCTCAAGAGGATGATTCTCTGTCTTTCTTATCTACTTTTACCCCTTCTCTTTATGTCAAGTGTTTTCAGAGTTCATTTTTGCCTGAAAAACAATTCTCTTAAAAAGGGTAAACCTGCCACTGTAACAGTCTCTCTCTCTCTCTCTCTCTCTCTCAGGCTGAATGCAGAATGTTTAAATTTGTGAGATGAGGGGAGACCATCACATTTTTGGTGCAAAAACTGTTTCTTACTTTTTTTTATTGCTGTCTGATGAATCCCATCAGACCAGATTGGTGGATCTACAGATACAGAGTAACCAAATGTGCATGTAGTATGAATGACCCTCTCACCTCCAGAAATGGCCCTCTCTAGGTCATGGTTCAGACAAAAGCAAAGAGTATGAAAAGTGCATATTGTGGGACTACACCATCCTAAATGTCACATTTTTAAAAAAATGTACAACCAAGTTAATTCTCATTTTGTTATAGTAATATTTTACATGAACATTTTAACAGACATATGTATTAGATTTTGAATTACACAATCCTACTAAGTTTGTTCTGTGGTTTGAAAAATATATTAGCAAAGTTACAAAGAGGCCATACAAACAACATGAGCTTTAAGAGGACAGAGTAGAACCCACAGAGAAGTTGAAAGAAAAGAGTCCAAGAAAAGGCAAGAGGAATTATCATTTGTGGTGATAGATTGCACCAAATCCCATAGTTTTTGCACTGAACTGGATGGGATTGGCAAGTACTGCCAGGGTAAATTATTTCCTCAGGGAAAATTTTGCACTGTTTTAGCTGTGTGTGATTGTCATGAGACATACATTTATCAGCTAGTTATTTATCCTGCCATGAATATCCAAACTGTAGAAAATTTGAGACTCTTGGACTTTAGAGGCTGAAATAATAGCAGCTGTTGGATTACGTAATGTGCAAACTCAGCCATGATAAGGTAATGTGGAAAGGAGAAAAGGGATTTAAGATAGAAACATGATAGCCATGAAGTGGTGAAAACATGAGGATGCAGTAAAAAAAATAAAAAATTATATATATATATATACACACACACACACATATTTTTATATATATACACACACACACACACACATATATATGTGTGTATATATATATATACACACACACACACACACACACACTCACAATTACTTCTCACAGAGGAGGAAAGAGACAACACATTTGGCATATATCCTTCATAAGAGTGACAAATAAAGAAAGCCTCTCAGAACAAAAAAAGTATAAAAGCATATGCACCAACCAGTAAATAACAGAGGCTTTACCACTTACAGAGCCTGAAATATTTAAAGGGATTTTGTGAAAAGCATGGTACTTGTAATATTCATCAGAATTCATAGTCATATAGAAAAGGTGATTTTACAGTGGATAAAGTGGATTAGTAGCACCAAAATATTAGGTCCTTTACTTATCCAGAAAACAGAGGCAAGCACAGGGTGAAGCAGTGAAAGCTTCCTAACACTGCCTGATCCTTACAGGTTATAGGACAGTTCTGTCCAACAAGGCTGCAAATTAGTACCTAATGTGGGTCAATTTTTGTGGTGTGAACACTATTTTTCTAGCAATTTCACTCATACTCAGATTTATTTTACAATCAAAAGAGAACTCTCACTACCAATGGGAAGGATTTAGGCTGGTGACCTGGTAACCTAGAGGTGAAAAACACTTTATATTATATTTTCTGTAGCCTGAACCACCTGGTCATCTGCAACCCAATTATATTTCCAAACAGAGAAGGTGTTTTTACTACACAGGAATTATTTTTCAATAACAATTTTACATTTAATATTCTGTTGGTATTTTTCTACTAACTTTTAAATTAATGCAAAATTGGGATAGCAGAAACCACAGTAAAGTTTTAAATATTAACAATACTCTTTTATGTTGTCCTGGCTTTGTTCCACTAGCTTGTTGAAATAGTCAAATAGTTGTAATGTTTAACTCCTTCTAACTTCTAAACTAAGAAAGGGATTTATTTGTAACTTTCCAGAAAATTAAATCTTTATCCTAAACATAAACAAGTTTGTTCAGAACATTAATTGAGGGTAATGAACTGAGGTGCCTCCTGAGAGCAAAGAGGGCAATGCTCTCAAAAGGTTGCACAGTGCTTTGATAAAAAAAGTCTGCAAACAGCCAGTAGTTAAGAACATTATCACAAGGAAAAAGAAACTAATTTATGTAACCCCCTCCCCCATTACTTGCCCTATCCCTCTCCTCTCCTCCCTAACCCCGAACACAAAATAAAAACAGTTCAAAAAAATAGCTGGTTCTAAATTTTGTCTTACAGGACCTTTGCCAAGCACAGCTCAACATCCACTTGGAGAAAAAGTGGTGTCAAAAATCAAACATTGCTTGAAATACTACTGACAACTCCTGACTGTAAGAGGTCTTGCTGTTCTGAGCATTGTAGTTGACATATGTGCCTGCTGGAATCTCCAAAGATGAGACAGAGGCCTTTCAAAGCCTCTCATTACACCCCAGTTTTAGGCCAAAACAGGCTACCTAAAGTTCTGCTAATCAATTAGCTGAGGTCCATGCTAAGGCCAGGAAGGGAAGCATTTAAAAAAGGGATGCAGCATGTAGGACAAAGCTATCTATTGCACTGGAAGAGCTTTTCATGTGCATTTGCACATTGGCCATTGTTCCATTACTGAAGAGCCACATTAATCAATGTTCGGGGCTGCACTACAGGAATAAAGAGTTGGCTATTCATCAGTGATTTATTACAGGCCCCAACATGCATTTGATATGAAACAAGTTTGTACTCTGGAAGCTGCCACCAACAGACAGAGGGACAGGAACGGGGTAGAGGATGGGTTAATGCAGACACAAATCAGCTCTATTCAAATGACAGAGAAGAGGGAAAAACCCAACACCTTTACAAATATCCATCTAAGGCCCCAAGAGGCCAAGTGCCTCATTCTGATTAGCAGAATTATAGAATTGCTGAAACTTCAGAAAATTAATATGCAGTCACTCAAAAATAATTACACTACATATATTTCTTAAAACAACAAAATGTGTGTTGAATTGAGATTTTAAATTAAGAGCCTTACACACTGCTTCCAAAACCAGCCTACTTTTAAGGTTATGACTGTCTTTAAAATAAGTAAATAAATCTCTATACATCTGTAAATAAATAAAATAAAAAGGAAAGTTGTGTAGCATGTTCTGACAGTTCTGCTATTTGGTAAAAACTCTTCTTCAGACAAAGTGTTTAGTAGGGGGGAAAAGGTCTCAAAGAATCTCATTATTTTTTAATGAAAAGGAAAGTTTTATTTAAAGATTTGACCAAAATGGTTCCATCTTAGCTCTTCTCAGTGTATTAACATCTCCAAACAAAAATCCCAACACAAAGCAGCACCATACACATTGGAAATAGTTCAATCCATCTAAATTTTAATCAAGAATATGGGAGGGCAGAAGTCTTCCAAAAAGATGCAAACTTATTCTTTTCTTTTATGTGCAATGAATCGAAATAAAAACTAATTTAATTTTGGTACACGGCAGTTCACATTAATGTCCTAAATACTTTACTTTTATTTCAAAACATATGGGTTCTGTTTAAAATTAAAAATACCAGTAAAGTACTGTAGCATTTAGGCTTTCCGCATGCTGTTTAAACTAATATGAGTATAGTCAGAGAATAATATTACAAATTACATGTAAGATCAATTGGGAAGGATTATCAATATAAGCACTTTTGAAAATATAAAGAAATTATTCAGTAGGAAAAACAAGTCCATGGTAATAATAAGAAGGGGTCACAAGTGTAAAAGTGCATCCAAGAAGGCTTTGATAGAAGCCTAATACAGACCCGTTGCAATGCACCATCTGTGCAATGCATGCAAATGTAAGTATTTTTCATTATCTAGCTGAAAACTGAGAGGAAATAAAATCACAATTTTATGGACAATTAGACTGTGTCTGCCACTTCTAGCAATTTTAGTATGTAATCTATATTCAGTGAGTAAAGGATTCCAAGATTGTTAGAACAGATTTCTTAGAAGGAAACACTACTGATAGCCCAATTTTAAATACAATTAAAATAATTTCATTAAAAGTGGGAGGGGGAAAAAAAAAGGCCTCAATACCTTGCTTGACTGTTGAAAGTGGATGGCAAAACCAGATGCAGCATTTGGCTGTACAACATTCAGCCTTTTAATATTACAGTAATTGGACATGCCGCTGTATCTGCTGGATCTCCTGAAAAAATCTAAACCATTTAAACCAGATAGGCTAAATCAGACCCCTTCCATCCAACAGAAGCGGGATTAGGGTTACTGTATGTTAATAACAATTTATGAAATTACTTTACAGTACAAAGTTTAAGCAAATCTGTCTTAGAACATCTGAAAACTTGTTAAAGATTTTCAAAGGCGTTATAATGTAAAGTAAAGAACCATTTATAATCCATATATTCTTACCCCTAAAAAACTACAAATGTTGTACTCTGATGCCATTTTTACTTTAAGTTTCACATGGAGGAATACTACATAAACACACAATAGAGAGACTATTTTTCATACTTTTATTACTAAACCTATACTAAACTTAACTGGCAATTTGCAATACTAGTTATAGTAGCTATCTGAGTACAATACACCCCTTAAATTGAGCAGAAGAATTAAGATAATCCCAGAGAAAAAATAACAATTCATAAACAAATTTATGGATGTGCTCTAAAATTACCCCAACAAAATAATAGTTTACATTTTTATAAATTTCTAAAGAAAATCTCACCCAATGTAAATACAAGGAATCCTATAGTCTGGTTAATAATATTTACATTGCATTTTTTTAAAAGATAATTGACGTAGCATCTTGATATAAAAGTCAAGGGAACCATAAATCAAGTGTACAGCAACTGAAAAATATAATAGGAACTTCAGCGTCAGACACAAGTAGAATTTGTGTTCTTGAATCAGAGCAAAGTTTTGACCTTGTAAGTACAAGAAGTCAACAGGCCTCAAACAGTTAGATTTTCAGATGATGAGAAATCCAGTCTAGGGCAGAACAGAGTAGATGCAGAAGACAGGAAAGATAGAGCTAAAACTGAATGTATTATGTGGTTCTGGATCAAATTATTAATTCTGGAAAGCTGATGTTTGAAGAAACTGAGGCAGAAAATCAAATGCAAGGACAAGGATTTTTTCTATAGTAAAAACAAGAAACTTTGAGTTCCTTGTATACTCATTTCAATAAAAGGGGAGAAAAGAAGCTCTGGAAGAAGCTTGGAACTATGGAAATGTTTAACAGAGGAAAGGGTAAAAAGAAAAAAAAGTTGTTGGTCAACGATAAACACAAAAGGTTCTAGGGAGCAATAACCGAACTATCAAGTATTGTGGATGAGGAGACTGGTGGAGACTGAAGATGAAAAGATTGGAGATAAGGGGAAAGAAATTTCTATCCTGGTCATATTTCATTTAAGATACTTGCCATTTCTTACATGATTATACAAATCAGTATACAAAGGCTATGGATAGCCTGAAAAGAGATAACATCACCAAGAAACCTGAGTTCAGAAAAATAAATGGGGGGCTAGGAAGAGAGCCCTCAAGGGATATCCACTAAGAAAAGATGAGAAGAAGAAAGATTATAATCTAAGAACAGAAAGATTGATCAGATAAGTAGGATTTAAATCATTGGAATAAAGTAAAAAAAAAAAAGCCATATGCATTCAGGTGATGATGATGTAGAGAGTGATCTATAGTGTCAAAAGCAACCAATAAGTCAAGAAGGATGTCAACAAGTCAACAAGAAAAGTGAGACCTTTGGATTGAGCCACAACAAGTCATGAATTATGTTAGTGAAGGCTGTCTTGGAGAAATGACTAGATCAGAAACAAATTATAAAGGGCCAACAATAGAATGCTAAGTGAGCTAAAGAAGAATTTGAAAAGAAGCAAGCTTCTTCAAGATTTATCAGAGTATAATATCATAATAGTGTTATGATTAATATTTCATGGTTCCAGAGGGTAACATAGGACTTAGGCACTATTGAAAATAATGATTTTTCATTAGAGGAACTCAAATCATTTAACAATAATTAAGCCTTGCAGCAACCCTGCAAAGAAGGTAAGTAAAATACTTTTATTGCGATGAGTAAACAGAGGAACAGAAATTTTAAACACTTTCTTCAAGATTACATGACTCATTTGCAGAATGTGGAATACATTTCATGTCTTGTAAATTCCATTCATTGACCAGTAGGCCATGAACCAGGATATATTGGATACAGGGGAAAATATTGTTTCTGAACTAAATGTATTAAACTAGTTTCTTACAATGCTAAAGTCTGATGGCTACAGTTTACTTACAATGGGCTACACTCCAAATAGGAAGGGTTTTATCAAGGAACAGCAAGAAGTGAAAGTGAGAGAGTGACAGAGATAGAGCACTCTGAAAGTATTCTTTTAGCAATAAATAAATATATAAGAAGAGATAAATCTATCTTATTGTGTCATCTAGTAAAATGTTTTAAAGACATGTATGGCATACAGTACAATAAATATTGCTGATGTTACTCTCAACCGACATTCACCAGAGTATCTATTGGGTTATCCGGGGGAGGAGGCGGGCGGAAGCCCGCCCCATGCTAACGGATCCCTCCCCCAGCCTAAGGGGAGGATCCACAGGGCCACGGAAACCCACTAAGTACGGGGGACAACTAATAAAAGAACAAATAAAAGAACAGGGACATTCACCAGAGTAATACCTCATGCATAAAAATAAAAGTTCAACACACACTGTGACTTTACTCGCCCATTCTTTACTTTTTCATATGCAGGGTATTATTTATGCAGCTACCACTTAGGGTGACCAGACAGCAAGTGTGAAAAATCAGGATAGGGACTGGGGGGGGTAATAGGAGCCTATATAAGAAAAAGACTCAAAAATTGGGACCCAAAAAAATTGGGACATCTGGTCACCCTACTACCACTGCTCAGGATACTATCCTTCAAATGTTTAATTAAATCAAACTTCTGAAATAATAGTCTCAATAATCCTGCAGATATAATAATCTTCTAAAGAGATAGTAAAATAAAAAACCCGAATGTGAACTTTTCACCTTAACATTCTCTCTGCAGAATTTATTTAGTTCAGAAACCAGTTTCAAAGGAAAAAGCTCAATGTAAATTAGTTAGTTATTCCTAAATGAGATTAAGTTTACTTTTCAATGTAAACTCCTTTCATTTAATCCTATCTGCTGATGCTATAAATCCCATTTGTTCATAGAGTTATCTCCTTAACAGGGCTGAGGCCCTGGAAGAATCTTTGAAGATGTGACCTATTGTTACTGAATGATACACAAGTCCTTTTCTGAGTCTTAAAAGCCTTAAAACTAGGTCTGCTTCAAAAGGTAAATTTGAACCCACACACATTTAGACTATATTTGACAAGATGTTAGACAGGTCAACTAATGTTATGACAACATGTTCAAGTTGAAAGAATTTTACATATTTGCAGTAATTTGCTAAAGGTAAATCAACTACATCTCTAATGTCAGGCAAAATTCCATTTCAACTACAAGAGTCTAAATGCAAAATGACTCAACTAAAGTCAAAGATGCTACAACAGTATAAATACAAGTAAATGAGGACAGACTTGGTCAATTGTTTAACAGAAACAATAAACTCACTCCTACAAACAAAATAATTTCAATAAAACTACTCAAATTCTTTAAGTGAAGCATAAGCGTAAGTGTTTGCAGGATCAGGACTCTTGTATGTCAATGATGATAAACGTGATGAAATATCCAAATATATGAGTTTGTATATGTAATTACTTGACTGAGTTGTGCCTCAGATTTCAGGTAATGCCAATAAAAAAATTATATCCAAACAATTATCATGTGTTCTGTACATGCTGGAATATGTTACATCAAACAGTTTTAGGAATATTTTCTAAACAAAGATTTTTTTGTTGTTGTTAAAGAAACTGTTTATTACATCTCTTCACTTGTTGCCTCAGGGCCTGATGCCATTGCCTTAAATACAGCTGGCCCAGTAGCTTAGGCATCATAAATTCAACTATATAGGGCTTAAAGGGAACCACACAAACCAACCAACCAACCTGTCTACCCTTAAAATAACTCAAAATAAGTACCTTGTATCTAAAGATACCATGTTTTTACATCTTGGACCTTTTCAGGGCTAGAAACACATTCTGGGAATGTTTTTTCTAGTGGTATAAAGCCATCAGATCAAACTTCGAAAGATCAACATTTTTATATTGAGAAAACCTCTAACTGGTCAAGGACTGACCTTGCCCATCTTGAACCTCAGCCTGGTGTAATTTTGAGATGGGGGGAGGACGAGGGCAGATTCCATATTTGCAGGGAGGAAACATTTCTCTGGCAGTTGCTTGAAGCTGCTCAGGGATATAGAATGTTTGAATATGTCTCAAGGACATAGATTAGCAAACAAAGGAGGTGAGGTAGACAAAGGTGCAAGAAATTCATCATTCACATGCCTCTACAATTCATCACGTGGATATCGCCTCTCTACATGACGTACATCTACGGCTCACCATGATCACTTTTAGAAAAAATTGCAAGGTACCTTGTATCTTCTAGTAATATGCTTTGTTATTGTTTCTGAAATCAATGTCTCTTGACTTTATAGGGGTTGTGATTTAATCTTCATTGTTTTCATTGCAAATGTAGGATCCAATATTACAAGTTTTATCCATATGAATGAACCTCATGCACAGAGTGTCACACTGACTTTAATGGGACTATTTCTGTGTGTAAGGCTTGCAAGACTGATCACAACAATTGCCTATAAATTGAGACTCACAAGACATTTCTATGCTTAAGAAATACAGAAATAAATTAAAATTAAAAAAAACATCTTTTAAAAGAACAAAGACAACTACTAGTCTTTCCCAAATCATGTCTTTTTAAAGATTTCCTTCGTATAAGAAATGCAGTGGCTGTCTATGTAGCCTGCAGAGAGAGTGGCCCTTGGGACTTTCTGGAAATGTATAAGGCTATTATTTCTGGGCTACAGCAGATAGAAATGTGATCAGAGCCCCAGGAAAACACAGAAAATCAGAAGACATGGAAATTTAAACCTCAGCCACAAGAACTCAGAAAGTTTAGTTATGCATAATTGTGGCTCTTTGAAATTAAATCAGTATCACCACACAAACCTATAAGTAACAGTTCAATTAATATTTCATAGTGTTTCCTAACAAGGGTCTTAAGACAAACTAAGTTTCATGACTTCTCCAACATGCACAGAAATAAATATGAATACACACCCTGAAAAGAAAAATCATATGACGATGAAATTAATTATTTTGTTTAACCAGCTGAGCACTCCACTTGAGAACAAAAAAAAACTCTTGTAGCTATATACTGAAATACATGATTTAATTCAGAGATCTAAGGCTACTAGGCTGAAAGTTAGGGTTCACAAGCCATTTTTAATATATCTTTAAAATAATGTTATCATAATACAATAAATTAGGAAAATTAAAAGGGGTTACCATTTTTAGTTTGTTCTAATGCCTTGATAACTAAGATCATGATTCAGGAAAACATCCCTATTCAGGACAGTATTTAAGCAACTGCCTGTGGCCACTGAAGTAAATTAAAGCTGTGCATGTGCATAAGCGCTGTCTGAAGAGGGCCTATATTAAGGAGACAGTTAAGGCTGGCACACAAAATTTTGAGGCAAAATATATAGCCACTTGAAAAGTTCATGATATGGTTTCTTTATGGTGTCACCCCTTAATCTTTTTTTCTTTTCTGTTTTATTTAAAACAGTAACTGAGATAAGACTTCTTTTACATTACACCAATTTCATTAAAGGCATGATACACTGATTTAGTTAAACGAGTGCAATTTTTGTGTAGACACAAATTTAAACCTGACTTATTCACTTTAGCTTGTATCAGTAAATTTACTGACATGAGCTAAACTAATATAAGCAGTTTTAAACCAATATAAGTGTTCATGTGGGGCATTGCAATGGATTAACTGAATCAGTTTTTAAACCCATTTAAATAAAAATAGCACAACATTTGTGTGTAGACATGTAAGCGATACACACACAAAAATCTTTTGCCTGTGTTCTAACTGAATGGGAGTTCCAGTAGGGGATGTGAAGGTATGCTGAAAGAGTGTGTGCTTTGTCCTGGATTGAGTGTACTGAGATCAAGTTGCACAGAGTGTTTAAATGTGGCTATTTGGGCTTGAGTTTGGAGTGCTGACTGGAGAGGGAAAACAGATTTATGGGAAAGATGAGACACTGAGTTGCCATATTCTAGGCCAGAATTTCTATCTTATCTTCAAAGTCCTGAAATTATTACAGGAACTGAAGTGAAATGAGTTTCTATAAAAAGGTTTTTGGCAAGATCTCATTCTAATAACAAATCAGGAACAGAAATTCTATTTTCTGGTTATTTTAGTATTTGCCTCCTGTACATAAAGGATGTTCTTCCATATGCTGTATTGAATGCCTAGTTCAATCCTCTTGTTGATAATCTTGTTCTACCTGCAGATACTTAACATAGTTTTTCTTTCAGTTATGAATAGGTTTGTTTATATCATGTTGGTGGTGAGAAAGTTGCCCCCTCTTCCTATCAGCTTTTTAAAAAGCATTGGAAAAAGGATTTTAAACTGATTGCCCTCAATACATACTATATCTTCAAGGGATCAAGGAGACAACCCTTAACCTTGAGTTTATCCACAAGCCACATAGAATGTATTTGGTGGCAGCATATTTAATGTTAACTTTATTCTAATAATAATCCAAACTGACTTGTTACAGATGGCTCTTGGTTTGGCAGATGTCTGTTGTAATGATGACAAAAAAGCCAGCAGCGCTGCATTGATAAGCAAGAAGAACAGTGTTTTCATGTAATGGAGGAAAACAACACACACTATTTATTCATAGTTAGATTTCATGTTTCCAAAGGATTACAAAAAAATTTGAACAGACTATGAACAAACATTCATAAATTATTTTAAATGTATATTTAATTATAAAGCTACAAATAAATTACATGCACATTATGGGAGAAAAATTCATTTGCAGAATTTACTTAACCTAATATACAAAGTGAAAGAAAATAAAACAAATACATACACTAACGAGAGGCCTTCCAATGTGTACAGCACTTTCTTGTCTGACAGTTTCCTCTCCTCCCCAATGTTCTTCCCTCTAGTTTATGTTATGCTATGAAGCTGAAATGTTTTATTTATTATATAAATCATTATTTAATAAGCTGCATTTTGCATCAACACTGTAATGCACACATTACACACAGTTGTCCCAGCTAGCAAAACATAGAATGCAATTTTGCACACAATGTCAGCTAGGCTTGTGGTAATCAGAGGCTATTGTTTCTGTAGGGAAAACAATGGATACTGGAAATGTTCACTCCCATGATGTCTCTCACACACACACACACACACACACACACACACAGTTCCATTATGTCATGACAACCATGAAAGTGCTGGTGTCACATCTGAGTTTTAGGAAGTTAATCAACCAATGAAGTTTCATTAGCACGCCTCATTCTAGTGGCATAAATTATAATCTGAATATAAAGCAAGCCCAGCTCATATTGGTCACAGTCATCCAGAGTACTAAAAATGTTTTTTTTCTGAGGCATTTCTTGTATAAGAGGAATAAATAACAAAACCTTTAAAAATACTAAAACTTAAATCCAATTAGGAAATAATTTGCAATATTCAGTAGGGATTTAAAGCACTAAAATATATTGTAAAAATGCTATTTTAAATGGCAGAATGCTTTTAAAGATTTTTTTTTTTAAACACACTATGGAATTTGGGGATGAGGGGAAAACCTTGCTGGATGGAAGTAAAATATCTTCTTCAATAGAAACGATCTTAACTTGTGAAAAAATGAGGACTGACAGTTGTAAATTGGCTGCTGTCTTCTGACATATACAAGATGCATTAGCTATCATTTCTTGACAGAATACACTTTTACGTCGAGTAGATTAGACCCCATCAAGTGTCTGTACTAATAACTTTTGTGACTGCCTCATTTTTCCACTACAATAACCAATTTTGTGCTTGTTTTCTGCCATTGTATGGCATTTTTTTCAGAAGACATATTTAATAAAAATAAAAGGTCATAAACTATTAATAGGCAGGCCTGGGGAAAAACAAGCAAACTTCATATTGTTAGATTAATTTCTTTATCCAAGGTTACATATATCTCACAAAATAATTTGCTAGTCCATTGCCACCAAATTCCATTCTCTACAAACTAAGCAGCTTGCCCATTAATTAAGGCTAATAACCTTATATAGCTGCTTTCAAAGGTCTTCTAGGTGCTTATATATTTTTATATGCTTAAAAAGGCAAAAGAAAAGTTAAAACTCAGAACTACTGAAATAACATCAAAAGTGACAATGAAACATCAGCTGTATAGAGTTATAACTATTAAACTGAAATAAAGGAAAACTGAGTAGGTTTAAAATCTAGCTACAATACACATGTGAGCATAGGATGTATTTAGAAGTAGGCAACCCCATTTCAGATCAAAGAATGACATTATTTATATTACTGTCTCCACAGAGGATAAATCTATTTCTTGTTTGAAAAGGTTAGGCAATAAAGAGAGATTTATAAAACCAGTACAAATAATTGGTTTCCTTTTCCTTATCCTCTGTGGGTTTCAATACACATTGGATAACCTTAAACCTCTATCCAGTCTGGGATAACATATTTTTACTAAGGCTTTACATTACTGTTTTCTTAAGAGATCTGCATAATTGTAATTAATTTTCTGCTGAATTGAAACCATATTTAAACATAAATCCATTTGCATTTAAAGTATTTTCTATTTTTGTCATGAAATTCAGGTATTATGGAAAGACAACCCCTTATTTTTTCACAAAACCTATTTTCTTATTCTACTTGCTCAGACTTACCTACCAATTAACTCCCTAAGTGGAAAAAACAGTTTGAGAGTTGGCAGTTTTCAAAAAGACATTATTAAGGACACAAGAGCAAATTATCCCATTCCATAGGAAAGATAGGAAGTATGGTAAAACACCACCCTGGCTTAACCAGGAGATCTTCAGTGATCTGAAACAAAAAAGAGTCCTACAAAAAGTGGAAATAAGGTCAAATTACAAAGGATGAATATAAACAAATAACACAAGTATGTCGGGACAAAATTAGAAAGGTTGAGGCACAAAATGAGATTAAACTAGCTGAAGACATAAAGGGTAACAAGAAAACATTCTATGAATACCTCAGAAGGAAGAGGAAGACCAAATACACTGTTGCTCAGTGAGGATGGGGGGAAATAACAGAAAATGTGGGATTGGCAAAAGTGCTAAATGAATTTTTTTGTTTTCAGTTTTCATGAAAAAGTTTAGTAGCGATTGGATATCTAACATAGTAAATGCCAGTGAAAATGAGGTAGCATCAGAGGCTAAAATAGGAAAATAACAAGTTAAAAGTTACTTAGACAAGTTAGATGTCTTCAAGACACCAGGGCCTGTTGAAATACATCCTAGAATAATCAAGAAGTTGACTGAGGAGATATCTGAACAATTAGTGATTATTTTTGAAAAGTCATGGAAGGCGGGAAAGATTCCGGCGGACTGGTAAAGGGCAAATATAGTGCCAATATAAAATTGGGGAATAAGAACAACCCAAGGGATTACAGACCAGTCAGTTTAACTTCAGTACCTGGAAAGATAAGGGAGCAAATAATCAAGCAATCAACTTGCAAACACCTAGAAGATAATAAGGTGATAAGTAACAGCATGAATTTGTCAAGAACAAATCATGTGAAACCAACCTAACAGCTAGTCCACATACTTAGATGTACTTACCATGCTGTCTTCACTGTGGTGAGTCAACAGCTGACGCTCCCCCCTTGATTCCGCCTACGCTTCTCCCTCCGGTGGAGTACCGGAGTCAATGGGAGAGCGCTCGGTGGTCGATTTATCATGTCTAGACTAGACGCAATAAATCGACCCCCACTGGATGCCTGTTGATCCAGCACGTAATGGAGAAATGCCCTAAGATGCCTCTCACCTTTCTCACCAGTGTGTCTGAGCCATGACTTGATGTACTAGAGGGTCTTCTAAAAATTAAGGGGATATAGTAGGTTCAACTTCTAGGCTCATTCACTCCCAATTCAGCAATCCATCCCTGTTCATGCTTACATCTGCTTGACTTCACTGGGACTTAAGCATGCACATTAATGTTTTGCTAAATTGGGGCATTTATTCTTGGCCTCTCTATGGAGACAGCTTGCAAGGTGGCCAATTACTTCCAATTGTACTGCTTTATGCAACTATGACACCTGCACACAGAAAACTGGATGGTGTTCAGCTATTCATTTCACATAGGCCACTGAACAGTTAATTCAAACCTCTTACCCAAAATGTCTGAATTGAATAGCAGAAAAGAACATTAAACCTGACCACAAATAATGCAAACTGAAACTGCAGTCGAGATAGGAATTGACTGAAGAGACAGTAATATCATAGGGGAAATAAAATAGAAGGGGTTGGAAGGAGAAAGGATCCTAATTATTCAACTCATTTAACAAAAAAAATTAGCTAATTGCATTATAACTGATTGGAGATATATTTGCAATATATACTCATCCAAACATTTATTACTATATGTAGAAAAGATAGGCAAAATCTGTTTTGGAGGTTTGTTACTTCTTCTGGTCCCTTTACTATGAACTTTGCCAAGTTATAATTAAGTGTGGCTATTAATGTTACAACGTATATACTGTCAGAGGGAAGGAAGGATAGCTCAGTGGTTTGAGCATTGGCCTGCTAACACCAGGGTTGTGAATTCAGCCCTTGAGGGGACCACTTAGGGATCTGGGGCAAAATCAGTACTTAGTCCTGCTAGTGAAGGCAGAGGTCTGGACTTGATGACCTTGCAAGGTCCCTTCCAGTTCTATGAGATAGGTATATCTCCATATATAAAATAGATGATAGTTGTAGGATTGTGCTTAGACATTACTGTGTTCTGGGCAATGTAACCTGGTTGCCACTTTTATTGTGGGTACTGAAACAAAACACAACCAAAAGTAGAAAGACTCACTGACACATACATTGCCCTTGGGGAATCACTAAATCATTTGTACAAAAATTCAGGTCTAATTGAGGAAGGATAAACTAGGATAGGGCAGGGTCAATTTCTATTATACATGTGGTTTACTCTCGTGTAATAATCATATAGCACAGGTAAACTCAACTCCTTTGTAACACACTTTTACCAGGTCAAACTTTGAATGGTTTTGTAATATTCTATCAATTTCCTCTAACCAAAAAACTGTAAATTGACAAGCTGCAGCTAAGGACAAAATCTTAATTTTCCAGTGATACTGGAAGGACAGGAGACAGTAGGTTTAATGCTGTTTGATGGTCTAATTAATGGTTTATTATTAGTTGTTTGGGACTATCCGGTAGATAAAAGTGAACAATGCAGATAACTCCGTGATCATTTCAACATCTACCCAGGTGTTTCCACCAGCCTTCCCCCTCCGCCTCCGCCCCTCCCCCAGTTTTCCATCCTGCGACCATACCATCCCTATCTCCTTCAAATGAGGGTTAAGGTGGGCTATATAGGATGGGGTGTTGGCTCCCTGCCAGTCATAGGCATCCCAAACTGCCCCGTTTCACGCCTTTAACTAATATCTCCTTTAAATCTTTTAACCAACCATTTAGCTGATCACAGTATCCCCTTCCCTATGGAGTACATGCACTGGACATCTGACCCACGCTTACCTAATGAGTTCAGACATCATAGCCTAACTTTCATTTCCTGCTCACTCTAACAAAGCCCCCCCTCCAAACCCGCTGCTTACGGTATTGTAATACGTTATCCTACCCTCATTAGCTGAGTAGTGGGTGCATATGGCTTGGGACGGGCTGGAGGTGGTGGGGGGAATAGAAACTAAAATCAAGTGTTTTGGAGTGACACTTTAGATAGCCCGCTGTTAGGTAACAAGAACTGTAGAAAAGAACGTAGAAAAGAAAACCCACCATTCCACCTTAGCCAATCTGGTGGTGAGTGAAAATTCCTTCCCAGCCCCCTGAGAAAGGAGCAGCTAACGCAATGCCCACAGCAGATCCTGACCAAACCTGGTATTTTGTCACTTCACATACTGGGGGGGTGCGTGCTGCTGTGCCTGGTCTAGGGAAAAGGAGGCTTCTTCCACTGGGTTTGCCCTCTATCAACTCTCTTCCCTTCCAGTCCTGAGAGATGAGTCAGCATCGCCATGCTAACCTGCGCTGCTTTTGCAGCACCGTCCATAACTCCCCCGCCCTGAACCCTTAGAGCAATATACCCCTTCCCTCAACAAGCCAGAAAATGCATCCTCCACCCCATCCCAATTAAGGTAATTTTGTAAAGTATCATGGAGCAGATTATATTGCACCTGAAGTTTTATTCTATTTCATTCACCTACCTGACTTTCCCCACCTTCCTGCAGTCTCCATCTCTGCTTCAGGCAGCAGGCTTTTCTCCTACAGTTAAGGATCTGTGCTCATCACAGCCATGGCTTTAAACTATATTTTTGTGAGCACTAGCTCTCTGGCCAATCTGGGTTGTTTCCAATCCCAGCCCAGATGGGGGCTCAGCTGCTTTAGAATGTCAAAAATCCCAATCCCATCACAAAATATCGGAGAATCTCAGAAATGCAGGGCTGGAAGGGACATTGAGAAGTCATTAAGTCCAGCCTCCTGGGCTGAGGCAGGACCAAGTAAATTTAGTCCATCCCTCACAGGCATTTGTCTAACCTGTTCTTAAAAACCACCAGTGGTGGGGATTACACAACCTCCTGTGGAAATCTATCCCAGAGTTTAACTACTCATAGTTAGAAAGTTTTTCTTAAACCAATTACTTCTTGTCCTACTTCAGTGGACTTGGAGAACTATTGATCCCTCTATATAGCAGCCCTTACCATATCTGAGGACATATCAGGTCACTCTTAAGTCTTCTTTTCTTTTTAACTTTTCTTCATAGGTCAGATTTTTAAAACCTTTTATGTTTTGTTTTCTCCTCTGGACTCTCTCCAATTTATCCACATTTTCCTAAAGTGTCCAGAATTGGACACAATACTCCAGCTGGGGCCTTACCAGTGTTGAGTAGAGCAAGATACACTTGTTCATATGCCCCCGAATGATATTGGCCTCTTTCACAACCACATCAAATTGATTCATATTCAATGTGTGATCCACTGGCATGTAGCCAGTTATTTGTAGCTATGCATTTGATTTTTTCTTCTTAAGTGAAGTACTTCGCACTTGTCTTTACATAATTTCATCTTGTTTATTTCACACCAGTCCTCCAATTTGTCAAGAATTCTAATCCTGTTCTCAAGATTCCTTCCAAAGTGCTTGTAACCCCTCCCAGCTTGGTTTCATCTGCAAATTTTCAAAGCACTCTCTCTCTTCCATTATCCAAGTCATTAATAAAAAATAATAATAAATAAATAAAGTCATTAACAAACACTGTCACACTCTCCCATGGCTCCTAAGAAAGATAACCCCATCCACCTGCCTCCTCACCAAGTCCCCAAACCCTCTCCCAGTCCAGCCCGTCATCTGCTAAAATATACAAACAGCCTCACCACTATTTTTCAACTCTTACATTTCTCTTTCAAAACAATATTAAGAGGCATCTTAATGTGTAACATATGGTATGGCATCTCTCCTTGTACATTCTGTACCACATAGATTTCTTAAAATACAATCATTCAGAGGCAAATGTGCAGAACAATCTACAGACATGTCCTTATTTTTCTTCAAAAGTCAATGGACTTGCTGCTTTTAAGTTCCTTAAAACAACAGTAGAGGTATGAAAATTAATGTTGTATGTAACATTTTGATTCTCATTGGTGAACCATAAGCTTGAGTTTATTTTTTATTGCTTTTTTAATTTATTGTTTTAACATCTCAGTTGATGAAACTATTCTGAATGCTTCCTTATTCAGTATGTTTCCTTTTAGTTACATTGCATTGCTTATTTCCTCCAGTATAAGCCTGCAATCAATTAGGCCAACTGTTTCTCCCAATATCTACTGGCCAGAAGGCATAACCCAAAAGCTAATGAGCTACTAACCACTGCTGCCATTGAAGAGAGAGATTTATTATGCATATGCAATTTTACAAAATACAATGCACATAACTGATGATTCTTGTCACTAGCTGCAGTGTGAGATTATGACTGACTCGCAGATAATAATGTTATGAAATATATTCGATGCTTGTTATGGATAGCAACAACATAGAGCTTGTTACTGACTGAGATTTCATTTCCCTCACACACACTTCATGAAAGCATCAATGATTTGTCAAGTTCCACAGACAGCAGGTCCACTTATAAAACTTACCTGGAATACATTGTGATCTCATTTTACTCTAGCAAATCATAACTTTCACTTACTTTGAAGCAGAAAACTCTTGGATAAAGGATGCCAAAATAGAGAAGAGGATGGATGGTTCAGAAGAATGGCATTTACAGATACCGTCTGTTCACTCAAAATCATTGGTTCTGACTTCTTGTTTTTACCAACATGAAGCCTAAGTGACCATTGCATTACTTCAGTTCTGTAATAGTGTACCTCTATTCATTTCACTGGATTTACACCACTATGTGGCTGAAGTAACATTGTGGTGAATCAGTCTTCAAGGTGGTAGGGACTGACAGTTATTTTCATTTCAAGTTTCTCTGATAGTACATGTGAAGGAGATAATATCAATGTTAACTGACATAGTTTTAGCAGCTTCAGAGATTACAAAGACTAAATGTGCTGTGACAATAATTACCCTCAAACTTTCAGAAGTGGCACCAACACAACAGAATTGTGTCTCATTGGTAGGACAGAGGGGGGGAGTTTGACTGCTGCTGTATCTGCTATAAGAGGTCAGTAGACACTTACTTTTTACCTTTGTGTTACCGATAGGGTGTCTCTGCCTGCCTGTAGCGAGTTGGTGTGGCTCCCCTCCTGCCCAGCAGAGGGCGCTCCCTCCCAGAAGCCCAGCTGGGCTGAGTCACCATTTCCTGTCCCCGCCCCCCGGAAGTCAAGGGGCGGGACAGGAAGTAGAAAAGGAGGACGCCAAAGCTCAGTCAGGAGCCAGCCACCGCCGCGAGCAGACGTGCCGGCGGGAGCTCCAGACTGGGAACCCTCCAGGACCCGAGGCGGCGATCAGGACTGGCCCCCACTGCCCCGCGCCCGGTACGATGAGGAACCCGTGGAACTTCCCCGGGATCGGAACCCGGAGCAGCCGCTAGGACTTCCTCCCGCCCGGTACGAGGAGGAGCCGCCGCCGCCGCTTCCGCCCTGCTGTTATCCGGAGGAGCCACCGGAGCCAGCCTGGCCGGACTTCCAGCAGGAGTTGCCGGACCTGCCCCCAAGCCCTGGTCCTGCAGACCCCATGCCGATGGACTGGTCCGAACTCACAGTGACCGAGGAGCAGGTACCCATAGAGGGGGAAATGGAATGTAGCCCGGGGATAGCCGACCCCTGTCAGGCTATAGGCACCGAGGTGCCCATGTCGGTGTGTTTCGGTCAGGACCCCACTGACCAGCGGCAGTGCTAGCCGCTAATAGGGCCCCGGGCTGGGACACAGTGGAGTGGGTGGGCCTGTGTCCCCCCTGCCACCCCACTCACGGGTGGCAGTCTCCCCCTCACCCCAGCGCAGACAGAGACGCCTGCACTAAGCTGAGTTGCTGTCATTGCCCAGCTCCTGACACCAGGACCTGAGTCCTGTGGACTAGGGTTTGTTGCCCTGCCCTGACCAGAGGGTCTGGGCCTCCTGACTTTGTAGTTGCTCAGCTCCTGAGGCAAGGACCTGAGCCCTAAACTGGGCTTATATAAACTGCTGTTGCCCAGCCCCCTGCTCCAGAGGGCCTGGGCTTATATAGAACTGCTATTGTGCTGCTCCGCCCTGATTGAGGGCCTGGGCTTACACTGATTGACTGTGTGCCTGGTGTTCAGCCCCTGCCTGAGGATCTGAACCTGTGAATCTTCTTGAGACTGATTGCTGTTACCCAGCCCCTGAGGGCCTGGGCTTCTATTGAACTGCTGTTGCCCCGCCCCCTGCTCCAGAGGGCCTGGGCTTCTATTGAACTGCTGTGGCCCCGCCCCCTGCTCCAGAGGGCCGGGGGTTTATATTGAACTGCTGTTGCCCAGCCCCTGCTCCAGAGGGCCTGGGCTTCTATTGAACTGCTGTGGCCCCGCCCCCTGCTCCAGCGGGCCGGGGGTTTATATTGAACTGCTGTTGCCCCGCCCTGACTGAGGGCCTGGGCTTACACTAATTGACTGTGTGCCTTGTGTTCAGCCCCTGCCTGAGGATCTGAACCTGTGAACCTTCATGAGACTGATCGCTGTGAGAATCTGAGACTGATTGTTGTTCAGCCCCCCGATCTAGGGGGCCTGAAGGCGCTGAGACTGCTTGTTGTTCAGCCCCCCTGACCCAGAGGGCCTGACTTCTTGCCACCCCCAAGTTAGAGGGGACGAGGAGTGAGTCGGTGTGGCTCCCCTCCCGCCAGCTGGAGGGTTGAGCCCCGACCACCGGCTTACACTGCCATTCTTTCAAAATAGAGAGATCCCAAAATTTAAGATGCAGAAGTGGAGGAAATATGAAGGTTTAATTCAGAGTTTCCTTTGTCTACCAATTCAGTAATCCAATTAACTTTCTGAGACTGGTAACTGACAGAATCAAATACACTCCCTGAGGAGAATTCAATTCACTTGTCTCTTCCTCAGCTACTAACCCCACCCCCACTGCCATTTATCCTATTGTTTGTCCCCTTCATCCTCCTCACTTCCTGCCATTATTCCAGCATTTACAGGGGAGTTTAAAATGCACAAGAAGATTTAAAATGAACATGCTCTTTCTAAAGAACAGGAATCTTATCAAATACAATCTCTTGTCATCTCACTAGAACGGAGCAGTTGGTGAGAAGGGCAATCGCATTATGCACTCAACGGTCTGATGAACCTATTGCCAGAAACTGCAGTCAGAGGCGGCTCTAGGAATTTTGCCGCCCCAAGCACAGCAGGCAGGCTGCCTTCTGCGGCTTGCCTGCGGAGGGTCCGCTGGTCCCGTGGCTTCGGCAGACCTCCCGCAGGCACGCCTGTGGGAGGTCCGCCGAAGCTGCAGGACCAGCGGACCCTCTGCAGGCAAGCTGCCGAGGGCAGCCTGCCTGCTGCCCTTGCGGCGCCGGCAGAGTGCCCCCTGTGGCTTGCCGCCCCAAGCATGCACTTGGCGTGCTGGGGCCTGGAGCCGCCCCTGACTGCAGTTACCCACAGTGGCCTAGGCTAGAGGATGCTATTTAAAAAACTGTTGCAACCCTGCTTTTTGAGGCCTGATACATCTTTCACTACTTGGTAAACACAAATAACTTCTTGCAAGTCTTTCTATAGCACTTGGCATCAGATATCTCAAAGCACTTGATGGGGGGGAGGGAGCTTCATGACAGTCTGTGAAGAGTTAAGTATTATCCCCATTGAAAACCTGCGAAAACTGAAGCAGAGACATTAAATGATTTGTCCAAGGTCACATAGGAAGTCTGTGGATGAGTCAAGTATAGAAGAACTTCTTCCACACCTGTGTTTGCCACAAGACTGTCGTTAGGGTGACCATATTTCCCAAAGGGAAAACGAGACACCACCCAAGCTGCTTTCCAGGCCCCGCCCAAGCCTCCTCTTCACCCCCTGTGTAGAGTTGGCCTTAAGACCACCCATCCCCTGCACACAGAACCGGCATGAGTGGCCTTATGTCGCTGCTGACCTAAGCCCCGCCATGCAGGGCTGGCGTTGCCACTTGCTCCCCAGCAAACATTCCTCCATGCCCCACTAAGGGGGCAAGCCCCACTTTTCTGTCAAAACTGGGCATTTGACCCATTTGCTCTGGCCAACTGATGAAAAGGGGACTGTCCTGGCCAAAACGGGATATATGGTCACCCTAAGTATCTTCTCCTCTGTTTCATTGTATTAAAATCTTTAAAACCAACTGTAATTTTTAGAATAAAGTTGTTTCTATTTTTACTTCTATGGTAGGTACAGCCTTATTCTTTGTGAATTAAAAGGAGGCTATTATATTGTTGGCACTGCTATTAAGGTGATGTTTGTTTGTCTGTGTATACAAGCCATTTGAGACTTGTGAACCCAAATTAGCATATCAATAACTGTGCAAGATTTGCATGATATAAGAGATCTGCTGCTCTTAAAAATAATCATTAATACATTTGTTAAATTTAAAAAAGGACATTCATAACATGCTGCAGGATTGAATGTTCTTTTATTAATTAAAAAAAAAAGAAACAAAACTCTTCAATAATTCCTTAAGTCTGCATGGTCTAACAATGGTTTCCGTACAATCTATACACAAAAAAAGGAATGAGAAAACGCATTTAACTATTATGCAGAATTTAGATTTACATATTTTCTTCTGTTTATAACCCATTCTAGCTTCCTCCCCCCCTTGGATTCAGAGAGTGGAGCAGGCCAAGTGATGGAAATAAAAATCACACTGGTCCAAATTTTGGGATTTGCTACTGGACCAGTGCCAAAATGGTATTGATAGAACAAGGGACAAGTGACAGATTTAAAGTAGGACAAGTCTTGATTAATCAGAGCTGGAAATTAAGGATGTACACCATTGGGACTTTTGAATCTCAGTTTTCGAATGGCATGCTGCACTTTTTCTAGTTCTGGCATTTCACAGGACTTAAAATTGTGTCATTCTGATTATTAGTTTGTTATGATCCATCAGTTCAATTGCAACAGGATTTCTGCAGCCACTATAATGAAAACTACTACCTCTGTACACCAGAGCCTTTGTTGTATTCTCTCTCTGGAATAAGCTCTCTCTGGAATAAGCTATCAAATACTACAGAGCATCAACCTCTTAATTCAGTGGTTCATGAAAGATTGGACATTAACACCACATCAGTATTGAACCTGGGAACCTAGAAAATATAGGGGAATTTTTTTTTTAACCAAAAAAGAACATCAATTTTAAGCTTGATATCTCCTAATATAGCATGGGTGAAAACACATTGACAGACCAGTACAAATGCTCTGAGAGCCAAATAAAAGTTTCTTGGATCATGCAGAAAAAAAATATGATCCCTAAAATGTCCCTAAAGAGACAGTTGATTAATGTCCTGGAGCCAATTAACTTGAGGAGCTCATTAGAAGGATTCACTGGAGGAGAAATTGTATAACACTATGGGCCAATCCTAACATCATAATAATAGGGTCAACTATTTATTTCTGAAAGTGTTTGCTCTTAATATATAACCTATGTAATATTCCAATGAGAAGATATTTAGCCAAACAGAAAACACAAGTTTGCTACAAGCAAAAAAAATTTAGATTTCAAAAGATTTGTGATCTGGAATTTCTTTGATTAAGAAACTTTGCAGTGAATGTTATTTTGAGCAATTCTTTGGCCTCAACATGCTTCCACCTCTGCTATTTTGCAAGCACAGCCCTTACTTATTTGGCAATTAACCAAGCAAAATGTTGGCAAAATTTGCTAATTCTTCTCAGCAATCTAATTTTATCTCCTCTTTTATTGAATCTCATGATAATCATTTTATCCAGTACTAAGACATTGAAACACATATTTCAATCCTTTTATAATAGGCTTCACTTGGCTGTTAACAAGGACTCTCAAATGTGACACCACTTTCCTGATTAATATTAATGTTCCTACTCCTAAATCGAATTGGACAGAATCTCTAAACAGTTCACTTTTACCCTATAATATTCATGTTTATTGAAAATTTGAATCTTGACAAAACCTCTGCCTAAAACTGCTTAGGGCTGAAATTTCGTAACGTTCATTTCCTTGAGCTTGATAAAAAATAATTCATTTTGTCCGTTTAATACTCCTTTTCAAACTGGTAATATTCATTTTTGTTACTAAGAAAAACGCAGCCACAACGAGACTCTTATTAACCCACTCCTAAAAAAAAAATGTGGAATTCTTGGCACTCACCAAATGAGGAGGAGTGTCTTGGCCTACTAGTTAGAGTTCTGTATAGGGAGATTATGCCCTAAGTCTCAAAATCTTGTCCTCTTGTTTTCTGTGACTCTCTCCTCCCTGGTTCTCATCCTACGTCTCTAATTGATCCTTCCATGAGTCTCTCTCCTCTCCTCACCCACTTTTGGTGAGAGTGTCCCAGAGGCTTCCCCTCTTCCATTCCCTAGCTCTAACTGACCACAGAACTTCTCAGTTCAATCCTACATCTCTTAGACAGGTATCACTATCTACAGTGAGGTTTCTTGCTCTTTCCCCTACAGCATTTGGTACTGCCCACTAATAGAGTCAGGTTACTGGTTTAGATGAATCACTGGTGTGACCCTGAATGGCAATGCCAGTGTTTCTAAATAGAAAATTAATGCAAATTGGGTGAGGGATGCCTACTGTGAAGTTTGTGCCATTAATGCATAACCTGACTTAATTGAATTGGTGGCCCTACCACTACTTCTTTGAACTATGAGGAATTGACTTGACAGTCTTATTTTTCTTGGTCATAATTAGCTGTAGGTATTGCCAGAATTAAAACATGATGGAATAATTTCATTTTTCAGATATTCCACCAGGTTAACTGAAACCAGTTATCTCTGGGTCAGTCTGCTCCCAATCCATCAAGTAAAAAGAGGGAGAGTGAATCCTTCGGATATATCACAAATGTCCGACTCCTTAAGACCTACTAACATCTGGCTGCTAGGTAGAGCAGGTAATGGAGTTTTAAGGAAAATGAGTCAGTAAGTGACAATGGCTGCTATTGGTCATATATTGAAGAAAAAGATATACAACTCTTCTGAATCAAGCTCATGAGAACAAAGATCTGCTCAAATTAGAAAAAAAATGTATAAAAGTAAGTTTCAAGAAATTTGGATGGCATTCAAACAAACAAAACACAGCCTTATTTTAATTTTGTATTAGTCCTTTTAGATTTCAATGAGTAAAAGGTGGTGGGGTGTGTGCGCGTGGAGGGTTAAACAGCTACAAGAGTCATTATGAAACATTCTCTCACACTCAAATATCACAAGGCATTAAAACTATATAATTTATAACCTATAACATTTTGCCCGATATCTGGTGCTGAAAACTGCTGAATATAATCACAGTAAATGATATGACAAGGACTATATGATAAGATACATGTAGTTAGTATTTTTAAAAAAAAACATTAAATCAAAGTGCTTATGGACAGACAGTGTGATACATCATCCCAGACATTAAAGATGAATAGATGGAAGGGTTAATATATACTTTAGATTATACTAACAAGCAGGATATCAGCTGGTAGGTGACACTACACTGAAAAGTACTACTGAAGCCCAAGGAAAATACCAGCTGTCTCTGCTCAGAGAAGATGGATTACCACCTGTCCAGTTATCTTTCATATACAATACAAGGCACGTTGGCCATTTTAACAGGGATAACTGTACCCATATGTTGTTTAATTTTGAACTGCACTTTGCCTACTTGTAAATATTCGTGATGGATCATTATAAATTGTAGATTAGCACAGTGGTGGTGTTTAGCTAGAGGCTAAGCTTCAAGCTTACTTTAGCCCCCTGAAACCTTAATCTACAGTATATTATGTTGGTATCCGTACTTTAGACAGAGGATGGGAAGCAGACAAACAAAGAGAAAAATGCATTTGGGATTTTAGTGCAAAACTACTTTAGGTCTCAAGCCTTCAAAGATTTATGCACATGCTTAGTTTTATGTATTATGAGTAGTTCCACTGCCATTTCAGCAGCACACTAAACCCTATTTTTGTCAGTGTAGTTCATAACTGCAGTAGATTAAAAATAATAAAATATGATAATTTGCCACACAGTTAGAAAAACATTATTTATATCACAATTGTAGTAGAATATCCCATTTACAATACAGGGATATTTTGGGCAGGGTTAAAAAACCCTCAATTTTAAAGTGCCAAATTCTGGAGTAAACAGGCCCAGTTCACTGAAGTCAACTAAGTTGTATCCACTTATGTTAACGGTGAATGTGTTCCCAACTAACCAATTTTTACAACACAACCTGGGATTTGCCAGGAAGTGAGGCAGACCTCTGCCAGTAGTTCAGCTCTCCCACCTCTACCTTCATAGTCTTGCCAAAAAAAGTCATCCCAGACCCTAACCCCACATCCATTAGCATCTGCAAAGGACACTGGTTATAGGATGATTTTTCTGCCAGTTTGTGCATCACAGACAAAAATACCACAACACACACACACTTTAGGGAAACACTGGCACTGCACACAGACAACTGCTTTCTGTCAGCCAGATGTTGGTGGCTGGCTATCTCATTTGCAAGGAAGTTCAAGGACAAGACTGTGATCCATAAAGGATTGGGATAAAGGGTCTGACTGCTGAGGTCTGAAAATTTTGAGAGCCCCTGAAGTTTTGGTGGATTTGGCTGCTGTTTATTCTAAATCAATTCATATACATGTTTTAGACCAACAATTGTTTAGGTATTTGAAAAAAAAATGTTGACAATTATGTTGTATAAAACAGTTCAATTAAGGTCAAAACTGCTCGTTATTCTGATGTTTGAGACACTGGACTGAGGTTTTGACGCATAATCTAGAATCCAAGCATGCTGATTTGTTTTACAAAATACATTAAAGAGCCCAAGTTTTTTCTAGATTCCAATCACCTGAAGTGTTTGTACACTTTCACTAGAACTCTGATCACTCACTTAGATATCCTGGAACTTATTTTACTGACTCAAACCTGGGAAGCAGGCTGAAATGGGGAAATTGTGACAATTGCAAACACTATACAATAGCAGTCACTAATATGATTTTGAAGTAGTGAACTATAAAGTATAAAATAAGGATAGTTTTAGTTTTCAATCTGTTTTATTTTTAATAGCAATATTGCAAACAAGTTTAAAATAACACAGCATATTTCTCCTTGATGTAATTTTAATACCTTCGTAGCCTGCATACTCACTGGTCCAAATTAGGCAGAGCCAAAAAACAACTCACAAACAAGTTTGATTTTCAACAATGGATTCTGATTTCTTTTTAGGAATCCTGAAAACCAATAAATGACACTAATGCAGCTGAAAATGGTGTTCTGAATTAACTCCCCTTTCTTAAAAGTTTAAATGAATGAATATGTTGAATTTTTTTAAATACTTCAGAGAATGTAGCCCAGCATGCAACAGATGCACAATTTATTGACAAACCAGCTCAAAATTATATAGTTATATAATTACCCTCTGTTTCATTGGTAGCTGCTGAAATCTTCTTTCACTGTCAGCTAAAGTCAGTCAAGGCTTTTTCCCCAGAACGATTGCATACATTTAGTTTGCACCTGTGGTCTGTTTGTTTTTAAATAAAGTTCCATCTGCTCTGGAAAGAACATTTCAACAATAAAATATACTTGAAATGTCTTTTTTAGGATTATTTCCCAAAATATAGTAGAGGTATAGTTTTCTTAAATTTGATTTTAAATGTATATAGAATAATTCTTAATGATCTGCTTGGATACAAAATAAAATTTAAAATCTCTTTACTTTTATGTTTGGAAGTGAAATTAGCCACCCCACCCTTTTACAGACTTAGGTCCATTTCATTTCACCTCTGTTTGAGGACATCCAATCAAAACAGGAATTTCAAATAATTCTTTTACATTTTTAAACATTCATATTTGCTCTCTGAGTGTTCTCTGCTGAATGTGAACAGGAGCTTCAGAAAGTTAATCACATTACTACTACCCTTCGTTTTAGGGCTGAGTAGTTATATCATCCAGTTCACTAGCTTTCCTCTCTGATGAAGTCAATATGGCTCTAATCCTGCAACTGGCTCCACCCAGAAAAACTTCTACACCTAGACTCAGCCCCATATACTTCTTTTACATCAAACCACCACCACATTCTGGCGCTCTATTGGTTTTCCAGTATCTTTGTAATAAATCATAAAAACTTGATTTGGCTTAAAAGCCTGGGTTTTGAAAGGAACAACTGGATGGATAAATCAACATGTTAGTATTTACTATACATACAAACAGAATGTGACAATAATAAAAACAAAACCTAAGCCTAGATACAGCAACTGACTGCACACAGACTAATCTACAGCTTCCCCAGGATTGGGGGAGAATGGTAGAC
Source organism: Mauremys mutica (assembly GCF_020497125.1). Taxonomy (NCBI): domain Eukaryota; kingdom Metazoa; phylum Chordata; order Testudines; family Geoemydidae; genus Mauremys; species Mauremys mutica. Next base: position 184,645,539 of record NC_059072.1, on the reverse strand, counting down.
AATCCTCTGTGTGAAAAGGATGGCCTGATTTTAGGAACTGCCATAGAGGGGAAGAGGCTTCAGTTTAGCTAAGGGCCAGCTACTTTGTTTCCAGTTAGGTATGCCCTTTTACATATGGCGTACTTAGAAGGATGATGTGACACCCTCCACTCCCATCAAGAAGGGAATCGACAGAACTGAAGGCCCAGGGGAATGGAGACTAGCTGCATCACGGAGCTGAGAGAAAAGAGATTTGTTTTCCTCAAGGACTAGTTTGAGAACTTGGGGGGCATTTAGGGAACTCTTGATTATATACGTACCAGGTGAAATGTTTAAAGGAAATGTTTTTTATTTTGGGGTGTGTATGATGTAGCCTGGACGGGGGGTGTGTTTGGACGGTTAGAAAAATACAGAAAAAGACCTGCCTGTGAAAAAGGTTCCCCCTACTCTCTTGCCTCTCTTCTCCCTTTTGACAATGGAAAGGTGTGTAACAGGCCCATAAATGAAATCAGACCCAGATGTCCTCTTCCAGTGCAGGTGTGCCCTAGTTTGGTGTAATGAGGAGGGTGGGGCTGCCCTGGGAGTTAAAGAGAGAGTTAGCCAAAAGGCAAGAGAGAGCACAGAGAGAAAGAGCTCAGAAGAGCAGAACTGGGCCCAGAGCTTCAGGGAAGTGATGCCCCTGAAGGAAGGAGTGGTGAGAGTTCGCTAGTGCAGTAGCAGATCCAGATAAGGCCACTGAAAGCCAAGGCAGAAAAGCAGATGGGGGTCTCCTACAAACTCCCCCAGGCCAGAAAGCCATGGCTGGAGAGAGCTGAAGGCTGTGATCAGCAGAGGAAGATGCCCACTGGCTCTCTGAGCTGGATGGCAGGAGGTTGCTGGGTGACTCACTAAGACCAGGGCAGACCCAGTTTGAGCAGGTGCAGTGCCAGCAGGTCAGAGCAATGCAGAGGAATAGGAGCAGGCTGGAAGCTAGGCAGTCTGAGAGGCAGACAGGCTTAAATAGCTGTCATCTGTCCCAGTCCTGGCTTGTGGATTGGCTGCTGCATCAGCACACCTGAGGAATGAAACATCACAGGCTCTGGCTGAGGGATCACCTCACACTGGGAGAGCTGAGGCCAGAAGGCAAGAGGGGGCTGAAGGCTGGGGAATGATGGAGGAGTGAGATTGCTGATGTCTCTGGGTGAAAGCCAGAACCAGACCAGAGAAGGAAAAGGGCACAGAAGCACCCCCAACTAGAGGGTCTGGGGTGAGACATGCCAGAGCATTGTGAGAGATACTGAAGCTGTAATAAGTGTGTTGATAGACTATTGGGACTTGAATGACTGAAGGTACTGTTTGGACTGTGCTGGGGAAGACTGGATTATGGTTATGTGACTTTTATAATAAATTAACTCCACAAAGGGCTATTTATACTTGGACAGCTTGCTTGCAACCATCAGGGACTCCAGAATAACAATGAAACTGAAATCATGCCATGGCCTGCCACTAGAGGGAGCCCTAGTCAGGGCTACCTTCCCCCACATAGTGGAGAATGCGGGCAGGCAACTGGCCCCTGGAAAATGGGGCCACCGGATGATGGAAGTCAAAGCATGGGGCCACTTGCAGAGCCACCCTGACACCGTGGAGGGGGGGGGGAGGCACTGTGGACGATTTTTTAAGAGAAGGAAGGACCTAGAAATCTGAACTATAGCAGAATACCCACTACAGATGGGGAGCCCAGCCTGTTGGTGAAATTTGTTTCACAGGAGTTTGTTTACCAAGTTGTTTGATTGATCCAGGTATTTTGGAGTATTCAGTATTATTAGCTGGAGAAGTGTTCTGTCCACTGATCTTTAGTTCCATAGGGTCAAGTTTCTCATGATCTTCAAGTCTTGTACCATAGCTTCAAAATCACTGTCGTCATGATGGTTAAATCATGCTCAACTTCTCCTCATTTTTCCCCCACCCACGCAGCGCTTCTACTGCTTCATTATTTAGCAATAATTAAAATCTTTATCTAAGTGATATAATCAAGAGCACAGATTATGGAAGTTACAAATAAAAAAATGAAAAAAAATGTTACTGTACATCATTTATTATGACAGACCCCAACCTTTTCAGTAACTGCCATCTAATCCACCTCTCCCTAAAGCATCAAAACAACAAAAGAGTCAATTAGAGTGAAAACCATCCACCCTTTTGGTTTATCCATGTGATCACTGCTAAATTTTTCACAGCTATCAAATATCTACGATATATTTTATTTATTCCACACACACACAAAAAAAAAATCTATGAAAGGTTCTAGGTGTTCTAACACACTTAGCAATATAATTAAAATCCCAGCTGCATTAGAATAATAGTTTCAAACAGGAACTCAGCTCGTCAGTCACAAAAAAAAAAAAAAAGAGAAAAGAAAACCTTTCCACGCCTTTATTGTCCGAAGAAACACCGGGGTTGAACAGGAGAGGTGAATGGGTCAGCAACTCTGACCATCAGTGTGCTTTCCGAGGTACAGCACCTCACAAATAGAGTCCTTTAGAAATCCCTCAGCTTGCTTTGTTGCGGTACTAATGTTTCAGCATTAATTGTGCATAGGTATTAAAGTTACTACTTCATTTCAAATTCCAAATGTCAGTTTTTGTAGTTGCAGCAAAGTTCATTCATAGCACTACCCAGAAAATATATACCTCTACTAAGTATACACTGCTATACTAATCACTTACTGGGTTATTGTCAAAGAATAAAAAACAAAATTTAGATTACAGAAACAGACAGGAAACTGTAAACAGTATTATATACATTAAGGAGTGCTGCATGCTCTTTTTGCCTTTCTAAAGCTATTTTAGAAAGCAGAAAATTGATTTGACCTTTTAAAATGTTATTTGACAAGTTTAATATACTGTATGTAATAAGGGTTTCTTTATTTCTCAGACAATTTCAATGTTTGCTGTAAAGCAAGCTAATATCTTACCTACGTTCTGGGAGTGGTGAGGATATTGCATTGTACTAAACTGTGCACAAAGTAAGGATAAATCTATTGGGTTAGTTTCTACATTAAATACTGACGTTTTCTGAGCCAAGTCAGTTCAAACAAACTTTCTCCCTATGGCAGATCTCCTTATAAATAAGCACACACTCTATAGTTAAGTATGCTCTCTATGGTGGATAAAAGCTACCATGCAGTGAGGAGTGTGTTACAATTTGATTAGACCCTTATGTCAGATAACTGAAGAGATTCTGTAAATGGGGCAAGTAGGCGAGGTAATTTTTGAATGGGTCAGCTAAAAAATACATTTTCTGCTTCTCAAACATTGCAGAGTAGGCCTCTAAATTCCCATTTATCTTTATCTAATGAAAAAGATTTTGGTTTCTTTTGAATTAAAGTACATTAAAAATATCCCTTAACTAAGTGCATGACTATACTGTAGCAATATTAGTTGTAATTTATCAAAAATTATTCAGCTCCATAAATCAGTCCAGCTGCCTCGCTGTCTCTCTCCCCCCATTATCCACAATGATAGTTGAGCTGCTTGAGTTAACAGACCTTAGGATTTAATTGACTGAGGGCTGGAGAGTTCTCAGTGAAAAACGCTTAACATCGGAATGTGCTTCCCTCGTTAGACCTAAATAGCCCAAATCTGTTACCCTTTTGGGTACCATAAATGACCCACCTCTTTTCCCAGGATTGTGGCTAAAGAGAGGAGTAGGAGTTTGAGAGTGGGTCAGAAGAGGATTGACTTATTTAATAGCTACTAAAATATTTTATTATTATTACATGGATTAAATTGCATTTGCACAATATGGTTCCTTGTGAGGAGTAGCATGGGGCCACATCACCCCAAGGAGAAGAGCTCAGAGGTACTGTGTCTCAGAGTCTTTGGTGCTTCCCAGTGGTACCCAGAGTTGTGAGGAACCTCTCTTCCATCTGCCCTTAGCACAATGAAGCCATGTCTGCTGGGTCTGCTCCCTGACTCCCTTCTCCACCTACACAGGCTTTGCTGTCTCTCTGCAGGTAAGCAACAGGAGCATTCCAAACCCCAAGTCCTCCAAGTGTCCTCTGGGGTGTTCAGCCCCTTAACCACTGGATCCTCTCAAAATTCACAGACCCACTGATCCCTTAGGAACAGTACATCTCAGTTTACCAATTTCACCTCAGGATTACCGCTCTGCTCAGTGCATAGCACTTAGATTTCTTTATAGTGAAAACAAGTATAATTTATTTAACAAAGAAAAATAAAAATAAAAAATAAAATAGCAGCAAGTAGGAAGACATATTGGTTACATGTAAAATAAAATCTTAATATGCCTTCCGGAGCCTATACTTAACTAACAAAACATTCTCCTGTCTCAAAGGTTATTCCACCCAAGGTTTATCCCCCAGCGTTTAACCACCAGGCTGGCTAAGTCCCTCTGTTCATAAAACAAGGACACTGGCAGCTTGTCCCCTAGGCAAAGGATGCCATGTGTCCCCTTGCATTCTCTGGATATACCAGACTAATTCTTTGATGTTAGCCACAAAGAGGACACCCTCCTGCTGTGTGTTCCTTCCTGCAGATTTTGTGATCTCTTGTCAACTTTGCAGTCTTGATTAGCTGGTGGCTCCGCATGGAAATAGACTTACATTGTAAGACAAGCAATAAATAGTGTTCAGCCAGGGAGATAAGTGTCTACTATACCCTGCCTGAACAAAACCTGTGTAGACATCAGACTGAGAGGATCCCTAAAAACCCCTATACATCCTTTATGTCCTCTGCTAGTTGGCATCAAGAGGTTCCTGCATCACAGGGTATGTCTTCACTCCAGAGTTAGCCATTTGATGCACACCTGGGTTTGAGCACCAAACCAAGCTCAGGTGTGAAAAGCCACACGGCAAAGCCATAGGTGAGTTACTGGGTCCATAGTGTTGCTGCCCTCGCCCCTGTGTGTCACTGCTGGGGGCATAACCCATTATCCTCTGTGCTGTGGTAAATGGAACACCCTGATTATTTCCCAGTGTACTGTGAGAGAACTTGTCAGTCCTAGCACACTGAAGGAGAGGGGGAGAGGTGGGAAGGAACTGGAGGACTCAAGTGTTTTAGAATCAGAGAAGACTCATAGAAGATAGGGCTGAAAGAGACCTTAGGATGTCATCTAGTCCAACCCCCAAAGTCCAGAGGCCACAGTGCGTTACCAGCACAAGTGTAAACAGCACTCATTCTTTAGTGTGTATCCCCAGGACAGACCAACTAGCTCAGTGTAAAGCACCTCCACAATCAGGCCAGAGAGAATAGAAACTAGGTTAGGTTCAATGCCCACGTAACAGCTCACGAACTCTGCAGTGAAGACAAGCCCAGAGAGCCACAATGCCTCCAGGAGCTCACTACTTATTGCTTGAGGGGGAAGTTTGCTACAGCCTTGTAAAGAGTCCAGCATAATCTCCGTAACACTGGCCTGCATGCAGGGAGCGGAGTTATGGTCTGCCAGGATGTTCTCCACCTCTTACTGCTCCCTTTCCAGTCAGTTGTTCCCAAGCTGGAAGCAGTTTTTGTGATCCTCCAAGCACAGGGGCTGAAGCACGCAGGCAACATAAATAAGGGGGAAGGAGACTGTTTCCTTACTTCCTTCTCCCTGCATAGCTGCATAACAGCTACTCACAATCTATGCCTATAGCTTTTTTCCTTTTCTGTGTATTTATTTTACAAAACTATAAAAATTATTTAAAATATTAATACATTAGAAGAACAATTAGCCATACAGTGGTCAACATTAAGAATTCAGCATTTTCCTGCACTGGTATCTGAAATACTGCAGCATTTCACTATACTTAAGAAAAGAAGTAACTGTAGTATCTCAGATATCATTGTGGGGAAATTATGATTTTTTAAATGTGAACTCAAATGTGCAGACATTATTTACATAATGTTGCTACAAGGATAAACAAAACTATTATTGAATAGAGTTGTATGGCTTCTTGGAACAGATAGTAACAAGACTCTAGAAGCAAACCAATCTTTAGCAAAACTTCCTAAGAAATTGTCTATTTAAGAAAAAAATACAATATTCGTTTTCAATTGTAAGCCTATTATTGGGGTTCAGATCTAAGTGCCTGGAACAACTTAGGGAAAAAATACAAAACATAGTTAATATATACTGCTTCTTTGAAATATATATAATTAACTCCCTTAGTTGAGAGAATACAGGAATGATGAGTCAAGATTATACGTCTCCAACAGAAAAAGGCAGAATACACTCTTTGTCCACTTACAATGGATTCTCCTAGTTCTTCACCACTCCCTGATTCATAAAAGAATCCACTTACAAAAGCCTTGTGGGAAAGAGTTTTTTAAAAAATAACCTAAAAAGATATGGACTGTGCTCAGCGTACCTTTAAGAAGAATCTTCTTTATTCTCCCAGACAAAAAGAAAGTTATCAAGTAAACTAAGAAAAAGTTAAAAGGGGTGCTTTATGGGTGCTTACAATGGCTATCTTAATACTTTTCAACTATCGTCTATAGTTTCTATACAATATGAAAATAAAGAGAGGGCTAAGTTTATATCTTTAAACACTCATTTCACAACATATTTCTGGTATTAATGGTATATTTATATTAAATACTTTGTATAATAGTACAACTGCTATTCTGATAAAATGAAATACTTAGAAAAAAAAGAGAGAGACACAATTAATGTATTAGATACCATTCAACAACATTCACAAAGACTATCAGCATGCCAGGCCCCTTCTCACAGGGTCAGATTATAATGAATCATCTTCTCTGACAAATCACGTCGTTCTCAGTGAAAGGTTCGCTGTGGGCTTTCCCTTACACCAAACACTTGGAGTGCAATTAAAAAAAATGAAGTATCATTTTTCGCTCTCGGAGGACAGCATACGTGTAGGATTGATTGTGAAGACTCTACCACCACCCACCATCCTTCTTTTATATATAACTGGCACTATATAAATAAAGTAATGAGTTCTCAAGGGCTGTCTATAACTTCCCCTATCTGGTATAGCATGAGCTAAGAGGGCCACATTTCTCCGAGAGACTCATTTTTTAATCACAGCAAGCTTAAAGGCACACTGAAAAAGCCAAAAATAATACATCTGTTTTCCTATATTTCTTCCCCCAAAGTCTATGTAATCTTTTAAATGCAAGAGGATTTCTCATTCCGAGTGGGGAAAGGAGTGAATCTAAATTCCCCACAAATGATTCAACATGTTTTACATGAACAAATCTGGCACCACCTCATAAATCTCCCCAAAAGTGTGTATTCAGTAAGTTAATGTGTATCTTCATAAAAGCTTCTTTAATTTTACAAAGATAAAATCGGATGCACATGCTTGTCTACTGTGACAGACCTTTTATAGTTTAATATGACTTATTAACTTTAATGCTAAGAAAATAAATGCAAGCAAGGAAATTTCATTTTTGCAGTTCAAGAGCCTTACTTTTTATTTTCCCTAGTTATGAGTGTGTGTGTGTGTGGGGGGAATCATAAAGATAACTAATTTCTAGTATTTGCAAAATCTGCATTCCTTTGGGAGAAACACCAATTCATTAGCTTTACTTTTACCTTGAAATGTATGTCCCAATCCTGCACACGTATGTGCTTAACTTTAAGCGCAAGCATGCACACACACATGCACACACGCTTGCAAGTCTGGGGACTTAATTTGTACCTGTGTGCAAGTTTTGTTTGTTTTTGTTTAGACTAGAGTAGGCTACAGTATGCTTACAGTCAAGCAAAATTCCAATGTTCTTTTTGTAATGAAAAAAATCAGAAAGAAGCCTGAAGAAATTATTCATGAGAAAATAATGCATTACTTCATTTTGAACTAATTACTGTGGTTTTGTAGGCTAACCAAAAACATGGCTGTACTTTGGTGAACAAAGAACAAATTGTTCACATTGCTTTTTCAAGTTCCTCATCCAAAAGTTTCCAAATTAAATCAAATTCCTGCTTCAGACTCATTTCAGTATTACTACTTCACAGTTATTGGAACTCCAAAGCAACTTTTTTCCTGAAAGGTCCATACATGATAAGTAAAAGAGTGAAACACAAAGGCAATATTAAGCAAACCTGCAATAAGCATATCTAAGTCTTCGTTGCACTGTTTCTGGTTACTCTGGCTCCTGTACCTCATCTAAGACTGGAACCGCTTCACTCTGAAAATCAGAATTCTCTCTTACCTTACATAACTGGTACGAACTCCAGTTGGAAAAACTTGGACAGTCAGTATAATTCTTTCACTAAAGGCAAGAACTACAAATATAAAACGTTTTAAGACTTCTGTATTCCTTGATCCTTAACTTTAATTCGTGACTTCAGCATAGTTTGAAAGAGATCTCTACTTTTTAAACATCTAGAGCAGGAATCGGCACACCACTTCTGAAAGGTTGCCAAGTACTCATTTATTCACTCTAATTTAAGGTTTCATGTGCCTGTAATACATTTTAACATTTTTAGAAGGTCTCTTTCTCTAAGTCTATAATATATAACTAAACTATTGTTGTATGTAAAGTAAATAAGGTTTTTAAAATGATTAAGAAGCTTCATTTAAAATTAAATTAAAATGCAGAGCCCCTCGGACCAGTGGCCAGGACCCGGGCAGTGTGAGTGCCACTAAAAATCAGCTTGTGTGCCGCCTTCGGCATGCGTGCCATAGGTTGCCTACCCCTGATCTAGAGCAACATTTCTCAAATACAGCAACCGTGGCCGCATGTGGCCACCAGAGGCTTTTCTTGTGGCCACAGTCTCCTGAGATGCGACTGGGGCTGCCTGCAGGGGTTGGTCCCTACCCGCTTCCGGAGCCACAAACACTGTAGGAGCAGGCAACTAGTGTGAGTTCCCTGCCTTTCCAGGTGCGGTGCAGCTCAGGCTTCGGGCTTCAGGCTAGGGTGACCAGACAGCAAGTGTGAAAAATCGGGACAGTGTGTGTGGGGGGGTAATAGGAGCCTACATAAGAAAAAGGCCCCAAAAATGGGACTGTCCCTATAAAATCAGGACATCTGGTCACCCTACTTCAGGCTTCTGCCCGGGGGGGAGGGAGGGGCGGCAGGCTCTGGCCACGGGCCAGCGGACTCTGTCCCCTAGCCGCAGAGTTTTGGGCTTCATCCCTGGACACACCCCGCCCCCCACCATCACCCTTACCCCTGCTGCCTCTTCCAGACTCCCATTATCCCTGGCCCCCCTGCCTCCTTACCCACCTCCAAATCCAGGGCTTAATTTGTGCCCCAGCATGCCAGGGCTGAGTAAATCTGATGTGAAACGTGATATTAACAAATATACAAAATGTCACTTGTCACAGGAGCAGATTTACTAATTAGCAATCTAAAAAAAAATAAATTTATATATATATATATATATATATATATATATATATATATATATATATATAAAACATGGAAAGCACCTTATTTTTGTTTCTATTCTGTTTAGGTCCAGTACAGAAAAGAGATAACTGTACATTGTAATTTATTTATGCAGGGTTTTTTTTTTGCAGACTCGATAAAAATAAATGATCTGGACTTGTATATGTGCATATACATTTGTTTTTCCTAAAGTATTTTAGGAAAAATTATCAATGAGCGGCCAGCAGCAAGAGTTCATGGCCACACTCTGAGGACACCACAAAATATGTTGTGAGAACCCCTGATCTAGAGCAGAGGTGGGCAAACTACAGCCCGTGGGACCGTCCTGCCCAACCCTTGAGCTCCCATCCGGGGAGGCTCGCCCCTGGCCCCTCCTGTGCTGTCCTCCCCTACCCCCGCAGCTTCAGCACTGTTCTATGGTACGATAACCTTTTGTGGATCCCTTAGACAAAATCTTCAGACCCCCCTGGGGGCCATGGACCACTGGTTGAAAACCAGGGATCTAAAATCAAAGATGTCCTGTTTACTTACCAGGTTCATAACAAAATAATCTGATTATCAGAACATCAGAACACTGCTGCATATGTGACACAAAAGCTTAGCAGTGCATCTCCAATATAGTCAGTCTATGATTAAGGCTAAGTTTTAGTCACAGGTATTTTTAGTAAAAGTCATGGACAGGTCACGGGCAATAAACAAAATTCATGGCCCGTAACCTGCCCACGAGTTGAACTATACACCCTGACTAAATCTTGGGAGTGCTGCGGGTGCTGGGGGGCCATCACGAGTGCTGAAGTGGAGCTGGGGGTGCCGCAGGTGCATGCAAGTGCTGGAGGGGCAGTCCACGGGGCACCAGGACCCCCACTGGTGCTGAGGGGGTGGGGGATTGGCGGGGCTGGCAGGCTCCTTACCCAGCTTCTGGGAAGCGGCCACATGTCCCTCCCTAAGCTCCTAGCCCTGCGCACTGCCAGCTCTGCAGGTCCCATTGGCCAGGAACAGTGGCCAATGGGAGCTGCGGGGGCAGTGTCTGTGGGGAGAAGCAGCACGCGGAGCTAGGAACTGAGGGAGAGATGTGTTACCACCGTCGGGGAGCTGCCCCCAAGGTAAGCGCTGTCCCTTCCGCGCCCCAACCCCCAGGCCTGAGTCCCCTATCCAAACTCCTTCTGCAGCTAGGGAGGGGGCGGTGGCCCGAGACTACGCCAGGCAGCCTTGGAGCCAGCCACACTAGCCATTGCAGAAGTCACAGAAAGTCATGGAACTCGTGACCTCCGTGACAAACTCACAGCCTTACCTATGATCTATAGCACTCTTCCTCAGTATTGCCATGCCATTGAGCATATATATGTATGCCAAATCCAACGCTAATTTTAGGCATCCTAACCCAAATGGCAAAAGATTTGGTCCACTCCTAATGAACTACTTACTGTACACCAAAGTAAATCCTTGTTCTCACACAAACTTGCATCAATTTAATGACAACAGCTTAGTTAAAGTTGTACAAACCCACATGTGGACACTTATTTCAGTTCATCTTAAGGCTTTTCCTAATCATTTAAGCTAACCTGAAACAAGCTTGATCTGAACTGAAATAAGAATGTCCATACAGACTTTTGCACCAATTTAACTAAAGCAGTTTAAATATCACATCTTAAGTTAAGCTGGTGCAACTCTGCATATAAACAAGCCTCAAGTTAGGGGAGAAAGGGCTGCAAGCAAAGAAAAATGGAGAGTGACTTCAGGGATTCAAAATTCTCAAAATCCTACATATGCTGCTTGTCTAGCAAGCTGACTGAGATGGGCTGGTCCTCCTACCCCAATTTTGTAGAGCAGATCTGCTTCCTTGTCATTACAGATCTCTTACTGGAACAGAGCCAAATGCTGAAGTAACCCTTATACATAATTCCAGGGAGGGACTCAGTCCTCCTCCATCATTAATAAAGTCCTACTTCATTTTGAGGTTAGCAACACACACTTTTTCCCCTGTTAATACATTAAATTATCTCGGAGAGTTTGGGGCAGGGCCGTAACCAGGGTGGGTGAGCAAGGCAGACATCCAGGGCTCAAAGCTAGGGGAGGGAGGGGGGCAGAAAAAATGACGAAAAAAAACCAGTGGGGTAGAGCCTTGCAGCTGGCATGGTATTGCCACCCTTACTTCTGCACTGCTGCTGGCAATGGTGCTGCATTCAGAAGTGAGCTTATATTAGAATAAGATATTTTATACACATTACATCTGCACACACACACTCCCGTCCCTCTCACACACCCCGATAAGCATCAGGACTTGCTTCCAATTGCAATTTTAAAAAATGAATTGAGGTGTATACTCTAGTTCCAAAGTCCAGCAACCCACCTATTTTGCAAAAAACTGAGTGGCCTGGAGAGCCAGAATTACTAACAGAAAGGCATTATCGGTCTCTAGTTTTGACAGAAGGTAAACAAGCAGGGATATTAATGGTTCACAATAATCCATCCGTGGTTACTGAATTCATTCTGCCCACTATGCAGTACATCATTCAGATATGTTTTCTAGTCAGCAAACATCAGAGTCTCAGATATAACTGTAGTAGAGTCAATCAGATAAAAATAAGCATCATGCATTAGTGACACACTAATCCATATGCCTCAACAAATCATCTTAACTAGTGTAATACTCTTAAAAAGAAATACTTTCTATGTATTTCCCTGAATCATTTAAAAGGAGGCCAAGAAACTCAAATGATTAAGCAAGGGAATAAAGAGTGGCCTGAAAGTCACTCTTAATTTAAATTCCGGTGCTTCAAGATTCTTCTACCATACTGTGTTGAGTTTATGATCAACAAGATATGTTGACAGGAAAATTCCTCTGCTTGCTTTCACATAGGAAGCACCGGTAGTTATTGCATTCTTTAAAGGCATTCAACACAATTAAAAAATATATCTTAGGAAATAATGGATAGGACAAGGCTTTATCTCACTGAGACAGATCCATAAATAATAGCTTTTCTGGTTTGTTGTTGGTAATGATCCTACTCCTAGGCCAAGGCTACAGCTGCCATTAGGGATTCCAAGAAAATCTTGAGACAGGAATTCCCCTGCCTAACCTTCCTCTGACAAGCTGCTATCTGAAGAGAGCTGATGTATGTTTAAGGACTGTAGCAGTAAAGCTTCCAAAGTCTGGCTGTAGATTTTGAAGACTACTGAATGCTTGAAGCGCTGGAATAGGATTTTGAGACAGAAGACCTCTGATTAAGGAAGCAAGGACTATAGATACTGAAAGGAATCTCCTATCATTATAGAAAATAAGCAACATTTTAAAGGGGAAACGGAACAAAACTGATTTGAAAGCAGCACTAGATGAAATAGGGTAAAAAAAGGTTTCCAGTGCCTGGCTGCTCCTGCTGCTGGGCAAAAGAACGTTAATCCTCTGCAAAAGTCCAGCTGGCACATCTGATGCAGTTGAGCACCCACAGGCTGAAGGGGTGCCTGAAGAATAAAAGGTTTCTTTTTTGTTTAATATGCATGTACAAAGGCACAGAGCTTTTAAAATAAACCTGCTATGCATGACTGTAATGTGTGACCAGCCACTTTCCATGTTTCCTGCCTTTTTGGTGGTCTACAGATTTAAAAACGGCCATCAGACTGAATTAAAAAAAAAAAGTGACTAACTGAAGTATGGTAAAAAAAAGTTTTCACATGTATGTAGGACAGCTAGTCATCCTTTCTAGTTGTCACTTTGTTCACAAATCTAGAGCCAAGTTATGTTACAGAAATCTCTCCCGTGTATATTTTATATATATGTGTATATATATATATATACACACACACACACACACAAAATACATATATACACACACCATTATCATCCCAATTCCTATTTAGGAATGGTTCATGCAGGTTGAGAAATCACCCTATTTTTAATGATCTCCCCATTTTACAGACCATTACATTATGATCTGAGGAGTTTATATTTGTCGTCAAGGAAGATGCATTGGAAACTATTGCTTGTTTCTGACAAGCTTGGTCTCTGACACTTCAGTACCAATTCTCTCTCCTCCCTTTCTTGGATTTACTGATTAGTGAGATGTATGCATAAATATACATTTGCTCTACACAGAAATTTTACTTAGGAAGCAAAAACAGTTCTGAAAGGCAATTGGGTACTTACTTCCTCCTCCTATGGCACATTTTACTGCGCTCTTAATCCAAAAGTAAATGACAGTAATGTAATTAACCCTAACACTGCTTTATTTAAATTCTATGTACACCGTTCAAGTTAATATGGAGAAAGAAGCTAGCAAGATGCAATACAAGTGCATTGTTTTACCTTCTTGAAGCACAGTAGTTCAGGCTTCCCTCAAAACTGCGACAGAAATCACCACAATGTTGTGTGTGCATGCTGATTTTGACACTTGACAAACATACTGATTTTTAATATGTGGGTTAAGAGGTTATCCATGCACAGGCTTTTATAAAGCAGAATTAGTTCACTAAACCATGTTTTTAAAGATGTAATAAGTTTATATCTGTTAGTGGATAAAGACATTTTTAAAAAGCCTCCAAAAATCCGCTAGGATGGATCCACTGCTCTGGATAAAAGTTATTTCTGCTCAACCCGCAAAAAGGAGATGGCGTTCCTTTTATGTAATTATTAAATGGAACTGAATGCTCTCTCTGTTGACATATTTGCTGAATCAACAGCACCCTCCCCTCAGTCTCTCCCCCTTCAGGAAGGGGAGAGTGGGCGTTTCCTCTACTGTCATCTAGGAGACAGCTTTTTGCAAGGGATTCCTTTGCCCTCGTAAAAAAGATTATCTTATTTTATCCCTGGCAATTTTCTTCCTTCCAGGTTTGTCTCCATTTGGAAAAGTGTGAATCTTCACAGAAGAATTTTTTTGGAGGGCAGAGAATTCTCTAGTCTAGCAGTGGGATCCCGAGCTCTTATCACTGTGGACACAGACAGAAACAAAGGACTCTTGTGCCTCTAAGATCAGACAAGAAATGTGTCTTTTTTTAAAAGATACCTTTAGTACCAGAGGTTTCCCCTAGAAATTACCATTCCTATGCCAACACACCAGGAAAGTAATTCCTGCAGCTTCACAGCATCTCACTTTGCAGCACAACGGAGTGGCTGGGGGTGGGGGGTTAGATGGACACTGAGGGTTTTAGCAAGGAAGTTTTGGGACTTGGCTCTGGCCTGCTTCCCTTTCAGGAGTAATAGATTTTAAGGCCGGAAGGGATCATTATGTTCATCTAGTAACACAGGTCACAGAACCTCACCCAATACTTTCTGCATCTGGCCTATAACTGTTGTGTGAGATATGGTATCTATTTTAGAAAGATATCCAGGTTAAAGACTTCAAGTGATGGAGAATCTTCCATATTCACAGGTAAAAATTCAGTTGTTAATCGCCCTGTTAAAAATCTGCACCTGATTTCTAGTCCCAGTTTTTTTAGCTTCAACTTCTAGCCACTGGATCTCATGCCTTTTTCTGCTAGATTAAAGATCCACCTACTATCAGAAATCTCTTCCCTGGGTAGGTACTTGTAGTCAGTGTTCAAGTTACCTCTTAAAAGCTTTTGTTGGATGAACTAAATACATTGAGATTCTTAAGTCTCTCACTACAAAGGCATGTTTTCCAAACCTTTAATCATTCTTGTACTTCTCTTCTGAACTTTTTTTAATGTATCAACATTCTTTTTTTAAGTATGGACACCAGAACTGGACACATTATTCCAATCTCACTAATGCTACATACCTTAATGCCACCTCCTCCTTGATAATCCCATACTGATAGTCCTGAGAACCGAGTTTGCCCTCTGAGCGACAGCAGCGCGCTGATGGCTCATGTTCAAAACTACTATCTATCATAACTCCAAAGTCATTTTCAGTGTCACTGGATTCTAGGGCAGAGTCAGGGGTGGCTCCAGGCACCAGCACAGCAAGCGCGTGCCTGGGGCGGCAAGCCAAGTGGGGGGAAGAGGCATGCCGGCCATCGTGAGGATGGAAGTCAGGGACCCTTTGGCGGCTTTTCTGCGGGAGGTCCGCCGGTCCCACGGCTTCGGCGGTAATTTGGTGGTGGGTATGCGGAAGGCATGGGACCTGCAGATCACTCACAGAACTGCCGCTGACTCCGCGTGACTGGCGGACCTTCCACAGAAAAGCCGCTGAAGGCTGCCTCATTGCCGTGCTTGGGGTGGCAAAAAACAGAGTCACCCCGGGCAGAGTCCCAAAATCTTGTAAATGTGATCTACATTCTTTGATTCTAGATGTATGTCCTTGCATTTGGCTGTATTAAAAACACATTTTCCCAAATAAGGGCATCTTACCAAATGATGCAGGTCAGCCTGTATACCTGAACTATCCCCATCATTTTTTACCATTTCTACTGATTTGTATGTCATCTGCAAATTTTACCAGAAGTGAAGAACAACCATCACGTCCCCTACCTGAGCCAGCCTTTCACTTCTGTGACTATTTTTTAAATCTGTTTACTATATAATTACCCCATTTGTGTGTCTGGGAGACAATGGTCACTGCTCGCTACCTTCTATAAGTTACAGCCAGAGCACTAGAACCGTCACAAAAAGAAAGGCAAATTAGTTTTTCCATCTTTAAATTTTGATTGCTCTGCTCTGGAAAGACTCTCCCTATGCTTATCTATTATTCTACATACGAGTTTGGTTTAGGATGGGTTTATTTTTTGTCTTAATTAAGATCAGGATGAGTAGGAATATTCTTCTCTTAGGCTTAAATATTACAAAAATGACAATACTAGAGTTGTATTTGTTTCTCCATTTTAAAGTTGTAATAATGACTGTAGTTTTGTATCTCCTCTACTTTGAAACTATGCCTCTATTCCACAGGAGCGGACAGAAATACCCATGAGTTAAAAAAAAAAGGCTAAACCAGTAAGTGATCAGAGAAACTGAAATTACAAGAAAACTGATTTTGCCTCCCACCACCACCCAAAGATCAATAAGATCAACCTGCTTTTGTGACCATTTCAAAGGGCGTTGCATATAACTTTCAATTAGTGCTAGAAGTAGCTGTAAAAACATTTTAAATTTTCTTTAAGCATAAGGAGGAAGAATAGTCTTATGGTAAAGCACAGGAGTGGGAACCAAACAGTTGTGTAGTCTATTTCCAGTTCTACCAAACTTCCTATGTGACCCCATAGCACATAAATTAACTTCTTTCTATCTCAATTTCTCTCTCTATTGAAAGGAGTAATAAGACTTTCCCACCTCAAGAAAGCATTTCTAAACTACTTGAAGAATCTTAAATAGAAGGTGCTACACAAATCAAAGTACATCATCAACCCGAAAGGCGCAATTTATTTTTGGCAATCTCAGAGGAGTGTGCAATGATTCATTGAGCATAAAGTGTTAACTTTCCTGTCACTCCTTCAAAACTACCTACCAGGTATGGGCTAAAGCACATTGTTAGAGAAGTGGCACTTCTGGTTCCGAATGCTATACTAGCTCTTTTGCTAATCGATCTTTTGCCCTGTTGTGCTAGGTGTTGTACAAACACACAGTCAAATCCCTGAGCCAATGAGATTAAAGCTGAGGATTCTTGAAGCTATTGAGACGGAACACCAAACTGCCATTTCAATTATCTAATGTCTCAAAAAACAAAAGTAAAATTGTTTAACATAAGGCATTTAGCATTAGCAGAAAACATGACCGTTCTTTACACAATCTTATGGAACATTTATTCAGCAGGAACAATGCTGTCTGAATACCACTGAATTACCATTGAAAAAACACTTCATTAGCACGTATAGGCTGTACTGTAAATCTAAGGTTCAGAGTTATTTAAGTTAAAAGCCAATGTTGGCACAAGAACAAATGGATATAAACTAGCCATCAGCAAGTTTACGCTTGAAATTAGATGAAGGTTTCTAACCATCAGAGGAATGAAGTTCTGGAACACAGTCTTCCAAGGGGAGCAGTGGGGGCAAAAAACCTAACTGATACCTTCCTGGCAGGTCTTCCCAACATGCTCAGGGTCTAACTGATTGCCATATTTGGGGCCAGGAAGGCATTTTCCCCCAGGTCAGAATGGAAGAGATGTTGAGAGAGGGAGGGGATCACCTTCCTCTGCAGCATGGGGCATGGGTCACTTGCAGGTTTAAACTAGTGTAAATGGTGAATTCTCTGTAACTTAAAGTCTTTAAATCATGATTTGAGGACTTCAGTAACTCAGCCAGAGTCTAGGGGTCTATTACAGGAGTGGGTGGGTGAGGGTGTGTGGCCTGTGATGTGCAGGTGGTCAGACTAGATCACGATGGTTCTTTCTGGACTTCAAGCCTCTGAGTAAATGGACGATATCCAAATATTCAAAACACTCCCTTGGAATCGGAAAACAAAATGATCTATAAAATATTGACCACTGAATGTATGAATTTTGCCAATGACAACAATGGATGTTTGATCTGGCCCTCTATTATTAAAAAGAAAAGAGATATATATTCACTGTAAAATTAATTCCCTTTTACAATAGCAAGATAATTAATAAAAAAGTATATTTATTTTCAGATTTTACTTTTTTCATTTACAAGTCATCTGCATACATTGCATAATGTATTTTTTCTAGAAAACAAGGGTTATTCCTTTAAGAAAGCACGATCATAAAACCCAATTATCTTTAATGAGGATTTTACACACACACACACACACACACACACTCACACTCTATAACCGTACATCTGTTGATTCAAGTTTTTAGGATTATTTTGTTTTCTTTTTAAATGCATCTTGAGGACCATACCATAACAAACAATTTCCCTATCTTTCCATTAAGGGTCTGATCCTACTATCTATGGTCTTATACTACTTCCATCCCCAAATTACATTCTGTACACACGCACAACTACCATTGACTTCAGCGGAAATTTTTGATACACAAAAGGATGAGGGATGATGTCAAAGTCAGCAGTAGGAGCATAGCCTAAAAATAATGCATAAAAACTAGAAATCTGATAGTTCCTTAGAAATAAAAGGTTGCATAAAAATCCACCTTCGAAATCTTTGCTAGACTATCAAATATGCTGCCGGGGGGGGGGGGGGGGAAAGGTTGTTGGGTGGATATTTATCTAAGGGTAGTTCTTTATGCTGTATGTGTATTTTAATTAAGGGATTCATAGCTTTTCAGAAAATTAGATAGGCTACTATATTTTAAATACATGTTAAAGAAAAATCAATCAATACATTACCCAAACATAGAATAATTAGTCAGAACACTGCAAGAGAAAGCACAGCTGTGTACAAATACCTTTGGAAAGTCAAGTTATCAGTAGGGTCTCTGCTGTTTCAAAACCATGCCGCAGACTATAACAAAGAACTAATTCCACTAATAAAACTGGAGCCAACCAAATTATCTTCAGATAAATAGTCTGTATAAATAGACTCACTAGTATTCAGAGAATCTGTTTAATTTTTGCGATCCTGCTCTTAATGACTTTTTCAGTCAACATTCTTTTTATAAACATTAGGAAGAAAAATAACTCACTTTTTGAGGTAGGGGAAAAACCTACAAGATTGAAACATTTATCTAATGTTTCATCTGCAGTACATCATTGGGATGAGGAATTAAGGTAGAAGCTACCGACATTCTTAGTGTAAATAATGTTTATAATGCATAATAGCACTATTTTAAATGATTTACCAATGGAAATATATGGATTAGATATACAGAAGGTAAGACTAAATGAGCTGCTGGTCACTTATGGCCTTAAACTGGGTGCCTCTAATATATCCATAAGGCTTTTGGAAACATGGACTTGACGAAGTATACAGCACTGCACACTGTATTACCTTTTATTTTATTTTTTAATTAAAATATGCACCTCAAGTTATGAGTTAATGTGAAAGGAAACTCAGTTGTAATATTTTATACTCTATTTTCTACTTATTATTAGACTTTTTTTCTTGTTCCTGATGAAAACACATTAGTTTTGCATTAAAACATTTATGTGGGTAAAATCTTAAATTTCAGTCGAAACATATGTAGGAGAGTTCCAATCAGCGGCACTAGAGAAAGCACAAAGAAGCTCAGTTCAGAGTCCACATGGGTTTAATCTTTGATTAATTGAATGAAAACTAAAAGCCTCCAGACGTATTTCTTTTAATCACAGGAAAGATATCTTTTCTGTGGCTTTGCTGGTAGGAGAGAGAGTCAGCAGATGTCTGTCTGGTCTGAGGGGAATTTCTCTTTCCCAGGAGGAAACAGTTTAAATAGGAGAGAAAGAGCCATATGCTGACTATGCACTGCTTAACAGATGACGTAGAGAAGCATCTACTACCATGGGGAGAAGCGCAGAGGCAGTTTCCATATTAAATTTCTTTCAAATTCAATGCAGTCAGCTGAAATCAATTTACATACTGGATCCAAGTTTGGTCAGATGATGGTCATCTGAACATTACACAGACACAAAGATGCAAAGCTTTATAACCAGTGCAATTTTGTTTCAAGAAATTGTATAGTCTAGAGACAATAAACACAGATTATTTTCTATTTTAAGAACACCTAGTTCTCTTTATTTGAGGTGAATAATGACTTATAAAAATACCATTCCTGTAAATATTGATCAAAACCTATGTCCCCGTTTTGACAGGCAAAAATAATGTGGTTTTCAGTCATGTTAGCTTAACATAATTATCTTCCTAAATTTGGGTTAACATGCTGATTTCTCAGCACTATAGGAAAACATATTAGAAAATGTAGGATTGAGAGGAACCAGGGTCTAGATAATCAATGGTGAGGACTAGAAAGGCAGCATTTTGCTCATCTAGCCCTTCATAATCTTTGTCAGTAACTTCTCATATACAATGGAATGGTAAAAGTGGCACAGAAATTGGTACATGATCAAAAAGTAGAGTGTATGGGCTGGTCTACACTAGGAGGGGGGATCGATCTAAGATATGCAACTTCAGCTACGTGAATAGCGTAGCTAAAGTCGAAGTACCTTAGATCAAATTACTTACCGTCCTCACGGCACGGGATCGACATCCGCGGCTCCCCATGTTGACTCCGCTACCACCGTTCGCGCTGGTGGAGTTCCGGCATCGATAGGAGCGTGTTCGGGGATCGATATATCGATCCCCGAGAAATCGATTGCTACCCGCTGATACAGCCGGTAGTGAAGACGTACCCTATGTGTGTGTCTGTCTGTCTTCCCCTCCCCCCCGCTATGGGTTCAGCAGATGGTTGTTTCTGAAAAATTTTAGAGATTTGTGATTCTGAAGGTCTAGCCCCACAGCTCTGCCTAAAGTGACATGCTGTGAGGCAGGGCTTTAAAAATGTACCACATAGCTACTAACTAATGATAGATATAAAAGAGCTCCTTGGGATCAGGAAGCCTACCAGCAATATCCAAGAGAAGTCAGCCTGCTGTTGACCTTAGATGCTAGGAAGGAGAGGGTTCTGGAATTTTTATCCGAGTGCTGTCTGTGAACCATGCTTTAGGACTCCATCTGTTGTATCAGCCTCTGTCTTGGAAGTGTTTGATAAATATGAAGCTGGACCACACCTACCGCTCCTTCAAGGGGGAAATAAAATTTTGCTTTCCCTCTCCAAGGCCTTCTGCGAGAGGTAAAGGTATCTGTCACAGACAGGCTTTCCGTCCTTCAAAAAAAAATCTCCTGTAGTGCGACAAAACCGAGACCTTTAGAAAAAAAAAATTTGGTCCAAAAAAAGGCATATCCCAACCCCAGAACAATGGAATCATCCAGTATTTGGGGCATTCACCTGGGATGTTGGCTCAATACCCTGGCTCTCACATGCTCCAGACGAGTGCCCTAACCAACGGGCTATTGGCTATTCTGGGGTAAATCTCTCTCATTTTCACAAGAAATTCACTCCTGAACCTGAGAAACTTTCCCAATGAAAAATTTTCTTTGATAAAATGATGCATTTCCATAAAAAGTTTTGGTTTTGCTGAATTGGCTTTTCTAACAAAAAATGTTTTGTTGAAAATGTCCCAACCAACTCTCACCAGGCACTTCTCCTCCTTGCTCCCTCTCCCCAGTCCTCAATGGTCTCTACCTGCAACTCAGGGTACGTCTACACTACGGGACTATTCCGAATTTGCATAAACCGGTTTTGTAAAACAGATTTTATAAAATCGAGTGCGCGCGGCCACACTAAACACATTAAATCGGTGGTGTGCGTCCATGGTCCGAGGCTAGCGTCGATTTCTGGAGCGTTGCACTGTGGGTAGCTATTCCCTAGCTATCCCATAGTTCCCGCAGCCTCCCCCGCCCCTTGGAACTTCCGGGTTGAGATCCCAGTGCCTGATGGGGCAAAAATCATTGTCGCGGGTGGTTCTGGGTAAATGTCGTCAGTCACTCCTTCGTCTGGGAAAGCAACGGCAGACAAGCATTTCGCGCCTTTTTCCCCTGGATTGCCCTGGCAGATGCCATAGCATGGCAATCATGGAGCTTTTTTTGCCGTTTGTGACTCTCACCGTATGTGTACTAGATGCCGCTCACAGAGGCGATTCAGCAGCGCTACACAGAAGCATGCTTTTGCTTTTGCATGACAGCAGAGATGGTTACTAGCCATATTGCACCATCCAAACCCTTCCATAAATTGGAACTGAGGATGATCATGGCTACCAGTCCTTTTGTACCATTTGCTGCTAGTGCCCCTGGTCAATCAGCCAGGGGCGCAAAAGCCAAGAGTGGTTACTAGCCATATTGTACCTTCCATCGTTTTGTACCATTGGCTGCTGTCATAAGTGCCCCTGGCCGATCAGCCAGGGGCGCAAAAGCAAAAATTGGGAATGACTCCCTGAGTCAATCCCTCCTTTTTGGTATAAAAAAATAGAATCAGTGCTGCCTAATATAGGCAAGTGTGCTAGAGAACCACCTGCTCTGTGTCAGAGCCCGCAGAAATTATTATCTGTATGCTATTCACAGGGGGTGCTCCTGTAACAACCCCACCTGTTGATTCCGTTCTTCCCCCAGCCTTTCTTGGCTACCGTAGCATTGTCCCCCCACTTGTGTGATGAATTAATAAAGAATGCAGGAATAAGACACACTGACTTGTTAGTGAGAAATGAGTGGAAGGCAGCCTCCAGCTGCTATGATAGTCCAGACAGGACATTAAGCAGTGTGTAGGAGAGAAGCCCAGCATCCCACTGCTAGTCCAGGGGCAACTGAATCTTTTCTTTACACATGAAGGGTGGGGGCTGATGGAGCTCAGCCCCCTGTTGCTATGATGAGGATGGTTACCAGCCATATTGCACCATCCATCCACCAGAAAAAATTAGGGCCAATAGGCTGATGACGAGGACGGTTACCAGTCCTTTTGTACCATCAGCTGAGGCTGATGATGAGGATGGATTTCCATCTTTTTGCACGATCAGCTTATGCTGATGATGAGGATGGATTTCCATCGTATTGTACCATCAGCCGCCCATGACGGGGGGGGGGAGCAAGGATGTTGGTGTTGAGTGCTGCACTATCGCGTCTATCTGCAGCATTCAGTAAAGATAGGGTGACATGTAAAAGAGTCAGAGGATTGTTTTACCTTTCGCTTCTGGGGGTGGGTGGGGGGTGGGTGAGTAGATTGCCGAGCTATGCCCTGACCCGCAGACACTGTGTTTGACCCTAGAAGCATTTGGAGCTCAGCCAAGAATGCAAATAATTTTAGGAGGCTGCAGGAACTGTGGGATAGCTTCAGTCCTCCAGTCCATGCGCATCCATTTGATTCTTTGGCTTTCCGTTACGCTTGTCACGCTGCAGTGCGCTGAGTCCCTGCTCTGGCGTCTGTCTGGAGATTTTTTAAAAAAGGATTCTGAATTTCATCTTCTGTAACGGAGCGCTGATAGAACGGATAGAACGGATTTGCCTGCCCTTACAGCGATCACATCCGCATGGTCCATGCGGGAGCTCTTTTTTTTATTTTGATTTCGGACTGCATCGCCACCCGTGCTGATCAGAGCTCCACGCTGGGCAAACAGGAAATATTCAAAAGTTCGCGGGGCTTTTCCTGTTTACCTGACCACTGCATCCGAGTTCAGATTGCGGTCCAGAGCGGTCACTGGTGCACTGTGGGATAGCTCCCGGAGGCCAATACCGTCGATCAGCGTCCACACTAACCCTAATCCGATATGTTAATACCGATACTAGCGTTACTCCTCTCGTTAGGGAGGAGTACAGAAACCGGTTTAAAGAGCCATTAAAATCGATATAAGGTGCCTCCTAGTGTGGACGGTTTTGGCGTTAAATCGGTTTTATGCTCCTAAAACCGATTTAAACGCCTAGTGTAGACCAGGCTAAAGATGTGGAAGAGGAAAAAGGAGGTCTTTGCTGCTGTAGCCCTCCCCAGTTACCATTTTTTTTTGGATCTTGCTTCCCCACAAAGAACTACAGTGGCCGTCTCTATTGCTGCTCATAGCATTCCGAAGCAGCAGCAAGTTGAAATAGACATGCTTACCAAACATGCTCTCTCTGTTTTAGACATATCTGGTCTCAATATCTGAAAGCCATCTGGAAAGATAAAATATGAGTCTCCAAACATATCTATGTAACTGGCGTAGCTACCAGCTCTCAAGATCATAAAGTGCCAATACTAGGTATACGGTCAATCGTGTTTTTAAATCTTTCAAGCGTGCTCTTGTGTATTATCCCAGATCCACACAGATCATACATTAGGCGATTCACACAGAGCTTGTCCTTTTGAGGACAGATTAAACATGATTTAGTTCTGAAATTTTATCATTCCAGAAAATTGCATGAGTTTGAATACATTTTAGTGGTGATATTTCAACTACAGCTTTGACTTCTTTCTGAATCTGCAGTCAGCTTCACTTTCTTGTCCATAAATGAATGGGCTGAGCTGTACTTTGACACATTCTGTGCTAAATTTCATTTTAGTGAAGCACTGATTCTGCCATTCCACCATGCTGTGGAATTTCAAACTGAAATTCTTCTGGAGGTTAGAGATTTATACACCATGTCAAGTGCCAATAGGGAAGAATCACAGAAAGTCAACTTTTCCCAACATTGAACTGGGAATGTTACTGGGAAAAGGAAAACAAGTATCAGAATAAAACTAATTGTCTTTCTAGTTCAATGTAGAGCTTCACTCTAGACCCTACTTTAGACCCCCCCTTTGCTGAGTTTGCCATTAAAGATGTAAAGGAACAGCTCCTCAAGTGTGACATGGCGGGGGAAATGAAGGGAAGTAAATTCTATAGTAGAAAAGGGTAGGGCAAACTTTTCCCCCCAGACAAAATCCTTTGGCCTTCAACTGATATTTTACAGATCATGGTGAATAACTATATTTTAAAAATGTTTCATTACTCCCTTATTTATAAAACATTTGTTCATTTTTGCTAGGCCTAACCCATAATCAATCCACAATAGTTTTTGAGAAAGACATTTAATTAAAAAGTTTGACTTTTATTTTTTGGAGTTTTACTTTCCTTATTTTTTTTTAAACAGAACTAAATTATGCACGTGTGTGTATACACAACACCTCTTTAGATCTGAAAGGAGGATAGTTTTATTTCTCTGGAGTACAGTAATCACCTCTCAAAGTTTCAGGGATGTGCTGTAAATATAATGGCTCAATTATGAATATAATGTATCTACATTTAGAAATGTAACAGTAAGTTTTGAGGAAATTAGTTTTTCCCCAGCCATGGCTAGTTGCTCCCCTGTTTTTGATTAATTCTCCCATTTTCATTAGGATAACTATGTTTTATGCCAAGGATAGTTAGATGGGATTTCCTTATAGTACTAAGCTCCCAGAATTACTTCAGCTTTAATTACTACCAGTGTAATTCTGCGGCCAAATTACATAGGATGTTGGGGAGAGAGGGAGAGGAGGAGTTAGAATTAATTGCAAAGCAAAATAAGGCTCTCTGTTCCCCTCAAGAACTAAGTGAATGAGGTAAAGGATAGAACTAAAGACTCAAACTCTCAACGATAACATGTTCTGCTATTGACTAGAATGGCTAAGGAAATTACTTTTAAAAATCCAAAGCTATATGAAGATAAGCTAATGTAAACACTTTTGCTTTCCTGAAGTACAGTCAACACATACTGTATTGCAAATAGCAGGCACAAACAAACGTGTTATCATTGTTCCACAGGAAGTAAGATTTGAAATGACATTACATTCCATTTTAAAAATGCTTTAGAAGTTGACAGCTTCTAGTAACCCAGGATTTCAGTTGTTGTTACAGCTGTACAGTAACACTTAGTTTCAAGGCAAATACAGCATAGATGGCAATGCTTTTAAAAGCATTACCAACAACTGTGCTATGAAACTTGTATTGCCTCAAGCAACATTTGTTAATGCCATTACTTGTGGGTATAGCTTCACTAAAATTTTTGATATCTGCTTCTTCCCT
The DNA here is from genome assembly GCF_020497125.1 of Mauremys mutica. Classification (NCBI taxonomy): domain Eukaryota; kingdom Metazoa; phylum Chordata; order Testudines; family Geoemydidae; genus Mauremys; species Mauremys mutica. The sequence continues at coordinate 184,619,873 of NC_059072.1, read as the reverse complement.
GTGTCTGAAACTTTGGGAGGAAAGAAAGGAACCAGTTCTATTCGAATCTTTTCCACCCATAAGGCTCTAACATTAAAGATTTTAAAGTAATATTCTGAGAAAAGTTACCAAGGCTGTAGGTTATTATTAGGAGCAGGGCTGGTGCAACCATAGGGCAATAGGATTTGGGGAGCAGCATTTTCTTCGGCAGCGACCACAGCGGCTGGATCTTCGGCCACCCCGGTCGCTGCCGGCATTTCGGCGGAGGGACCTGGGGCAGGGGAGCACGGGGAGGACCGCCTGCAGCAAGTGGGGGGGGAGGGCGGCACGCAGGGGAACTCCCCGCCCCAGCTCACCCCTGCCCCGCCTCCTCCTCGAGCACGCCGTGGCTGCTTCACTTCTCCTGCCCCCAGGTTTGCGGCACCTAAGCTGATTGTGAAGTGAAGTGAAGCAGCCACGGTGTGCTCGGGGTGCTCGTGCTCAGAGCAGGGGCTGGGGGGGGGCGGTGCTTCAGGGCGGAGGGTGGGGGATGGGGGAGCTGCCGCGCGGGGGGCCTCAGGGCGGGGGCTCGGGGACGGGGGAGGGTACAAGGTGGAAGTTTTGCCTAGGGTTCGAAACATCCTTGAACCGGCCCTGATTAGGAGTCCTGCTTTCCCAGTTTAAAATGCAAACAAAATCTAAAATCTTCTCAAAATCAACTCAGTAAATAATTGTGCTATGAACATGCTTAACAGTGCTGATCTGTCAGTTACCAGTTTATCAATGGGCCACAAAGTCTTCTCCAAAATGGGAACTATTTTGCTGATTAATTTCAGCTACTGCTTTAGAACAGTGCTGCTATACAAAGGCCATTAGAATGCATATAACACCTCTCAGAGATTGCGGCATTTCCAGAGCTGAACCTACAGTGAGAACAGGTATGATCACTATGTTACAACTTACCAATCAAAGGTAAGTGAGCCATGTTTTTTCCATGTCATTTTTGAAGTACCATCCCCAAAGTAATTGCTGTAAGAAGGACATCAGTCTCTTAGGAAGACTGATTAGATAGAGACGTCAGATCATATCTCAAGTTAACACCATACACCATCCTAAAAAGGTATTCTCAAGAAGGATGTCACATCCTGGGAAGTCAGAAAACTTTATAGGTACTGCTGGGAAATGAATGTGAAGAAAATTTGGGTTACCATCCAGCTCTAAACTAAAAACAAATATATTAGCAAACATACACAACAGCTTAGAATCTTAGCTGTGCAACGCCGAGAAACATTGTTACAGAAGTTAGAGGTAATGGTTAGTATAACTTGCAGAAAAATAAAATTTATTAGAAAACTGTCTCTTTACAAATCTTTACTCAAAAGCCTGGTTGCACAGACCTGTTTTTCTATAGCAGGGATGGCCAACCTGTGGCTCCGGAGCCACATGTGGCTCTTGAGAAGTTAATATGCGGCTCCTTGTATAGGCACAGACTCCGGGGCTGGAGCTACAGGCACCAACTTTCCAATGTGCCGGGGGGTGCTCACTGCTTCACCCCTGGCTCTGCCACAGGCCCTGCCCCCACTCTACCCCTTCCCACCCCCTCCCCTGAGCCTGCCATGTCCTCGTGCCTACCCCAAGTCTCCTGCATGCCACGAGACAGCTGATCAGGAGGTGCGGAGAAGGAGGGGGAGGCGCTGATCAGTGGGGCTGCTGGTGGGTGGGAGGCGCTGGGAGCTGGGGGGAAGCTGATGAGGGGCTGCTGACGTATTATTGTGGCTCTTTGGCAATGTACATTGGTAAATTCTGGCTCCTTCTCAGGCTCAGGTTGGCCACCCCTGTTTTACAGCAATGATTTAGGGGGAATTAAGATTTCCTGAACACTAGTGGCAAAACTATAGCTCTCATCTAAGCAAGAAGTAATTTGAAAATGAAGATGTATGAGGTTGGTGTCTACCAAACCCCGGCACTTTGGTTCTCCTTAAGATCCCCAGAATCTTCAGAAGGGAAGAGGGGGCAGAAATGAGGAAGGCAAAAAGGTATTGACCATGGGCTTTTGCCTGCCACTACCACCACTCTTGGTTATGAATAAATGCCACATAACTTGAGAATCATCTTATTTGCCTGTATATTATAGGTCCAGGAATACCTTCTCTCTCAAAAAAGAGTAATTGCATGGAAATCTAAAGGATACACTATAACTGTTGAGTCAGTCTGCTGTGCAATTAGATGCCAAATATATGAATTTGATCTTGATCAGGTGCATCTGTTCATCAGAGATGCTTCAGGGACTCAACAGCATAAAACAGCTGTAGTACACTCCTGGTTTGTTGACAGATAACCTCTCTCATATCTCCAAAACAGCTTTTGTTTCCTTTAGGGTGAGAAACAGCCTTTGTTTCTAAGTTGTTTATGTGATGGACAGATTCTTGTCTGGACCACTTATTTGGAGGAGCAAAACACTGATCAACTCTCTGCTCCTACCTGTAAAGATTGACATTTATAGTAAGAATTACCCTGTTTAGTCTTGACAAGGACATGCCCTTTATCACATTCTTTAGGACCTTTCACCACCAGGGAATGTGTCACTGGTACGTGGTAATTCGAAACCAGTTACATTCTTCAAAAACAAAACATTGAGCTAATTTAAGGAGGTCTCCGGTGATCAAAAGGCCGAGTTCAGGAAGTCAAGAAGAGAGAGGCAAACAGACACGTAGTGGTATAAAGTCTTTGAAGGATGACTGTTTACCCATGCCTGATTATCCCATTGCCTTCACTGGTTGGTCTAGTACACAGAAGCCTCATTCAGTTGTGAGTAAAGTCAGAAGATACGTAAGGTTCCAATTCAGAAAGTGGGAACAATATCCTGTTAACCTGTCTTGTAACTGAACCTTCTGCTATGGCTCCTATTTTATTTAGGTATATATTTTATTCCTCCTTTGTGAATAAACTATATCAAAATAATATCACCTAATATTAAGTTACAAAGCTACTTCTCTAACAGACAGTACCACACGTCTCTAGAGTTTTGCACTACTGCTCATCAGAATGGTTGATAGATTTTAAGCTTTTGGTGTCAAAAAATATCAAGTGACTTGTGATTTGACTAAGTCAGTAACACAACCCTGTAACCTGAGCACACAGAAGAGACTCAGGATAAGATAAGCAATGCTATGCTGTATTTAGGGAAGAGACCCCATATTGGAAGATACATAGTGCCACACTTGGGGATCATGTTGCTATTTTGTTTGTTTAAAAAAGGGCTAACAACAGGAAATAAATATAGGAAAAGCATATGAAAATGAGAGAATACAGTACTTTTAAACAATGCCAAGGACACCAGAAAGCAAGCCCAACAATGTAATGCATAAAGCTCATAATTTTAAAGTAACATGAGAGGCAGAGATTGTAGTGAGGGAAATGGTTTCCTTGATGCAGTTTACTGTAGATACCAAATAGTTATTAGTGCTAGATCGATGCTATTCACCAAGGGACAAATGGCTCTGGCTAGCTAAAATATAGACCTCAGTGGGGGATAAATGAAGATATAGATACAGCGTATTTTGGATAACATTACATATCTAGCCCCTTTGATGGGGCTACTGGGGAGTGGGAAGTAGAAGATGAGTAAGCTTGCACATTCCTGCTTCCTCATATTCTGCCTGTTGTGTGGATATAAGGAGAATTTTAGTTTAGTTTCTGGGGCTGTCAATCTGATACATAGAATAAAATTTTATATGTACCTAAAGATATATTAGTAGAATTAAAAAAAAAACCCTTTAATGTTAACATTTCACATTCCAGAAGATTTTATTGAGTTTTTGATATATCACCTTAACTACTTCTTTTGTAACTGGAGACTCTCTAAAGCTTATATGTATCATAGAACAAAGAAAAGAATTAGTAATATCCCCATGGTACTGTAAAAACAAAAACAAAATTTCCGTGATGAATTGTCCTATCTCAAAAGATTAAGAGTGAATTGGTTTTGAAAACGTGGTTTTTAGACAATACTAAAAATTTGTTTTTAGTGTTTATTGGAAAAGTAAATAGACTCTTTGTTGATCTGAGGCGTAGGCTACAAATTCATAGGATACTAAAGGACTGAAATCTAAAGAAAGTTGTGACAATCAGAACTGCTGAAAAAGGAAGTTCTTTATAAAATGCAAATTACTGCTACAGACAAGAGTCTCTTCCAGTCATACCTACCAGTTACAGTGCATAAAAGCTTTTGTTCCCCCACCCTTTTTTTTTTTAAACAAATGTCTTTCAGTTAAACTGATTGTGTAGCATTAAAGCATAACCAAATGAATATGCTAAAATGTTCTTTTGTGTTTGTTAAATGCACACCAAATAAAGGAAATTTTATTGTGTAAACATGCAAAAACGAAACTAAAATTTAAGGATTTGTAAAGTAGCAATTGCATATTATAATACTGAAAGAGGATGCAGTGACAAGTGACAAAACAGTGTTTTCTCTTTGACCATTATGAGTCTAACTGTAGTTTATAATGATAGTGTTATATCTATGTTTCACAGATGTTAAATTTAATGTAAATTTATTCCAGTAGCCTTCAATTACTTCCCTGTTTCCTAGAATATCTGATTCTTTACCTTTTCAGTGCTATTTAAAATGCTTCACTGGTTTTGCATTTTCACATCATTGCTTGTTCTGTTAAAATCTTTTCAAATACCATGTTACCAATGCTAAAAATTTCATTTGCTAACACACGTATTAGTGATTTTTCCCTTTTAAGTGTAATGTCAACTTTAACAACAATCAAGTCTCAGCAAATCTCAACTCACATTTCACAACTCTGAGATTCATTGTCAATACGAGTGTGATTGGAACTGGATTGGCAGTTAATGCTATGGTTCTGTGGCAAATACACCGCTACCTCGATATATCGTCACCTGATATAACTCGAATTTGGATATAACACAGTAAAGCAGTGCTCCGGGGGGAGGCGGGGCTGCGCACTCCAGTGGATCAAAGCAAGTTCAATATAACACGGTTTCACCTATAACGCGGTAAGATTTTTTGGCTCCCAAGGACAGCGTTATAATCGAGGTAGAGGTGTACGTGAAGCTCTGTTAAAAGATACTTGTCCTTTATCCCTGTCTCAAGAATTAAGACACTTGAAAAACCTTATGGTGGCACTAATGTTTTGCGTACAAGTTCAGACCCTGTCATGAAGATTCTCCCTGCAATCTAATCAGGATGACTTGAGATAGGGGGTCACAAACACATTGTCTGGGTATACCGCAAGAAGGACAGGAGACTTGTTATGGGTTTTAATCTGGCCGCAACTTTATTATATAGATGTCTGGGACTACCCAGCAGATAAAGTGTACAGTGCAGGCAAATCCATGTTTATTCAAATCAATTCTCTGGTGCTTTCACCAGCCCTCCTTTGTTTCATCCAGGTTCCCCAGCCGACCCATGGCTTAGACCTTACCATCCACCAGCCTCGTAAGAGGCTTAAGGGGGGCTATGGGGGGGGGGTTGGCTCCCTGACATACTGGTCATGGGAGTCCCCGAACCCCCTCTCCCATTTTGTATCTTTATCCAGTACCTCCTTTTAAGTCCTTTACCAGGCCATTTATCTGGTCACTGGCTGCCCTCCCTATGGAGGACTGCACTGAACATCCGCCCAACCTTACAAAGTAAGTTGCGACATATGGCCTACCACCCTTTCTATTCACCAGAAAAGGTCCAGCCTCACACCTGCTGTGAGGAAGACGAAAAAACCACACTCCACTGCAGCCAATTCTGGTGGTGTGCGTCTTGCTGGCTGCTAGGGGAGGGAGGGTGTGTGCGGTCTTCCTTGCTGCTTTCACATAGAGACTTGCCCAACCCAGGTTTTGTACCTTTATGCACATTCCGCGGGGGGGGGGGGGAGAGAGTGAGTCATTGCTGCAAAGTTGACCACCAAGCACCTTTTACAGCAGTTTCTGACCTCCTTCCTCTCTCCCCCTCCCACCCCCAACCACAAAGCAGAGCTGTCCTTCTTTGGGTAAGCCCAGACAAATTCTGCCCCACCTTTAGTTGTGGTGCAGCCATTTAGAAACTGCCAAGTGAATTGGCAGCAGCAACACTGCTCCACCAATATAGGCCTAACCCTAGTTCCTAGACTTTAAATGGGAAATTTTGGGGTGAATATACATATAAATTTTACATACACAAGATATAGTGGCCTTAACACCATGTGCATTTTAAGAAGTTATTAAAAGATACTATATTGTATGTTATTAACCAAATAAACTGCTGCTTTTTAATTGAATGCATCACACATTGTAAATATCCTTTGCAACACACACAAAACATCTTTAAAACACATTCAACATTTATGAACTATATTGTACCATAGTAAACTGGAGGTCAAGAGAACTGGATTTCAATAAAGCAGGGCTTTGGAGCAGTGCCTGGAGCTGGAGCACGGAGCAGCTCCGGAGCAGTAAAGCTGCAGGTTTTTGCCTGGAGCTGGAATGGAGCCGGAGCACAACTCCAAAGCCCTGCAATAAAGCGCTTAATGCTACAGCTACTCAACTCTTCACAAAAGACCACTGAACTAGACAATAAATGTGTTTTAAAGCAGTTTCAAGAACTTTGGATTAGTTACTGAACCAAATTCTTATCTTTCCTCAAGAAGGGATTTCAGGTGTGATCTGGTAGATTAATTCATTTCAATGTTATGACAAAATATACACTATATAATAAAGGCTGTATTAGTGTAGGCATATGCTGTTTTTCCATCAGTACTCAGGTGGTAACCATTGTAACTCAGCAATAAAAACACACAAAAATGGCCTGTAACAGAATGTCTTAGATGTTTCATATATGGGACTTGACCTTCAAGTCCCAGAAGAGTGTGCAGCAGGAAGCAGAACCACCTTCTGCTCCTGTGAAAACAAGAGTGGAGACTAAGCACGGGCATTAGGACCAAAAAAAGGGGCCTGACTTCCAGGGCTGTTAAGCAACAACAATTTCCATAGAGTTCTATAAGAGTTGTGGCTATCAGAACTCTTATTTAGGTTCTGAAATCTGACTTTCAGCGTCTAAATAACTGAGCTTGAAATTTCTGACTTAGGTATAGTCTCTCTCACTAAGTATCAAGATTCATGCATGCTCACTTTTAACTCTGTTCTTCAGAGCAGAAAACAGAAAAGGGGCATGTTTGAGGGACAAGTGTGATGAAATGTAAATGAACAACATACTTATTTGCTCCGGTCTTTGGCATATATGCCTGCTATTAGCCAGAGGAAGTTGACTGGCCACACACCAGAACTCATTTGAGCAGGACTCTTGTGCACCCAGTCATGCTAAGTAATTTTTTGCCTTATATTTATATACACAACACTTTGCACCTGTGCTGTGCTACATCAAACCTTTACTCTATCACCAGTAATAGTAAACTGCATTTGATATGACATGTGGTGGAAAAAAGTATCAATCTTTGAATGAGGCATGCAACATTCAACAGCCAACAAAGAACCAGAACTTCATAGAAAAATAGAGCTGCATCTGGCCAGCAAGTCCAAATCTTCAAAATGTCTGTTTCCTTCCCATATATTTGTACGTAGTACACTAAATTCAACTACATAGTTCCTACCTTTATTTTAAGTCAATTGTTTTTCTCAGAGAAGTTGATTTTTCTCTCTTAAATTTCCACAGTAATAGCCAACATCAAGACAAGTGACTTCGTAAAACGTGAAAAAGCTTTACTTACTTGCTACCTCCAGCGATGCATTATGACTCACAGCTTCACCAAGGTAATTCCTTGCAACACAGACATAGACTCCTTCATCTGGTCTACTTTTGCGTCCATGTACTATGCGTAAGAAAAATAAAGATCCGCTGGGCAGCAACATCCGATGGGAGCGAGGGTCATCTTTGTCAGTTTCAACTCTTTCACCCCCTTTATACCACTCAATAGTTGGGGTTGGCCTGCCTTCAGCCTTACAGTTCAAAGTTGCTGGTTCTCCTTTTGAAACAATTAGATCAGAAGGGTGCTCAACAATTCGAGGTGGGAAATCTTCTTGACGGAGACGGGAGCCTAAAAGATAAAGAAACCAAAGTTTTCTTATTGGATCGTGATTATACACTCTCACTGAATGGAACCCAGTATTTTGTAAGATGACAATTTGACTGTTAATCCATAGTGTCCACATATTATAGTAAAGCTGGTGATGAATAACTTAAATTTAGATCAAATTTTTATGGATTTCAGTATGCAAGTGCTTTCCCATAACTGAGCAAATTAAGAAGTCATTGGTCAAATAATCTTCTGATATCTTATTGATTTAATGAAACAACTAAGTTATTAACTCAGATCTACTGTTTTACAGTACAAAGATGAAATACCTCTTTACCAAGACTCCCCTGGTATCTGTAGAGTTGTGCCACTCTGAGCATGTGAAGTAGATTTGAAGCTGGCCTGACTGGCAAGCTGGAGATCCTCTGGTTTATGCAAGTGTAAGTAACATCTTCTGACCTCAAAGTTACTTTCTTTTACTTGTACTGTAAACTGCTTTGGACACTGACTAGGCAAAGCACTGGGAGCATGAGAAACTGGATTGTCATGGAATGAAAATACCTCTCAAAAACTTTCTATGCCAGGAAAACTACAGAGAATGTAATGCCAGTAAGGACTATACTGCAACTCATTACAGTATTGGAGTGTTTATTGCCTCATTCTCTATATCACTCACCCTGGAAACTATTCCACCATCTGCCCAAAAAGAACTGAAAGTTGTGAACTAACAAGCTCCTCTATAAGAGGATGACATAATTCAGAATCTCACTGCACATGCTCATATGCCCAGGAGCAATCATAACCACCTGTTAGACAGGTATATACCACAGGAGAACAGGACAACATACTTTAGAGAGCCCTACATAACATTCATTTATGAACCATCCTACAGTATAGATGTAAGACTACAAAGGTTTCCAGATTTTTAAATTCATGATTGCATTCCCCTCTCACAATTTTCTTTATTTCTCTCTTTCTTGATATACAACTTTACCAAAGTGAAAATTAGCCTCTGGAGTTAATAATTCTTGATCATTAAAATTTAAAATGTCAAAATTCTCTATTATTCGAGTATTAATCTGTGTTTTGAATGGCTATGAAACACAATATATAGAAATATGTCATGTATTCACCACCAGTTACAAGACCATGAAAGTGGTGTGGAAAATTAGAAGAGGAGGATCCCAGAGAGAGTGCTGCTTTCAATGTAAACACAGAAATAACTGTAAAATGCAGAATTTACATGTAATGTTTATTTCACACTCTCCTCACCTCAGGCTAATTTCTGTAAATTAAATTTCACACTAATCAGCCAGCAGTTAGCGCACAATCTCAAGACTGGGACTTTGGCTGGCTACATTAAAAATAGATTTGCACTCTTTATGCAATGCAAGAAGATAATTTTGTATGAACTCTTGTGATCAATAAATACATATCAACTCAACCACCAATCAAAAGTGCTTTGTGGTCCTTTGATGAATGGCACCATACCATGTTCATACAGAACATATTCGGAACATATTTGTATTAGCATTACAAATTAAGAAATTAATTAAAAATATTAAATATAAAAATAATGTTGAGCCTAACTATACCAGAAAATTCCAGCTGGATAAAAGGATCTTTGGCTGCAGAAGTGAGCACATAAGCTACTCATTTCTGTTCCAAAACCAAAGAGCCTCCCAAATCTATGAAACCTGGGCAACAAAAATAAGAACAACATTTATTCTACATACAAAGGCTAAGCACAAAAATATGATGAATCTTTAAGGAATGAGAAAGAGAATGGAAGTCAGAAAATCCCTGACTTCTTATCCAGTTTTATCACTATGTGGCTTTGGACACAACACTATGGGAATGTCTACACTGCAGTTAGACACATGTGGCTGGCCTGTGCCAGCTGACTCGTGATAACAGGGCTTGGTCTGTGGGGCTGTCTAACTGTGGGGTAGACGTTCAGGCTTGGGCTGGAACCTAGGCTCTAGGAACCTGCAAGGTGGGGGTGTCCCAGAGCCTGGGCTCCAGCCCGAGTGTCTATACCATTAATAAACAGCTCACAGCCAGAGGCCTGCGAGCCCAAGTCAGCTGGCACTGGCCAGCCACAGGTGTCTAACTGCTGTGTAGACATACCCTCAGAACTCTCAGACCAGGAAGACCTGGGGTTAAGATGGTCTTAAGTCATTTTTGCACCATCCAAATTCTGGACTCAAAAAACACACGTGTAATTTACACAGCTGTGTTGGTCTGTCTAAATTATGACATGCTCCTTGAGGTGCTATATGGGTCACAATGCTGTCCAGAATCTCTACAGTGCTACACCCACACATCTGATACACATCCCAAGCCAAAACTTGGGACTCTTTACACCACTCCAGACCTTTTACCTAGCATAGAGGAGCCAAAACCGGTGGCGGGGGGCAAGAATCTCACCCCTGAACTTTAGTCTGTTTGCAAAGGAACTCATATCTCCTGTTTCCCTCAAGGGAAAAAATAGAAACAAGGAATCAAAATAAGGTAGCTGTAATGCTTATAAAGCATTTAGAAGATCTAAAAAAATGCTAAATTTAAGTATTTGAATGTATTATATTTTCAAGTATTTTTTAAAAGGCAAAAGGTTGCATAGATTTTTAGTACATTACCTATTCTACATTTAATGGATTACACTAGTCAGCTAATTAAAAAAATGCCGTACTCAACCTTATTTATTATCACTACCAATAAGGCCCAAGAAACAAGAAAACAAGCAAGTCTCTCCAGATATATTCCATGTCCCTCTTATGCATTGTCCTTCAAGTACCATAAACAATAATGGTGCAAACACCTGGCTCAAAACTTGCTTGAAAATTGAGACATTCTGATTTCCTGTGGGGGATTGGGATGGGGGGAGGGGTGGGGGGGGAGAAAAGAATCTCACGGGAGGTCAAGTTCTTAGGAAATTTCAGGAATTTCCATGTTCTCTTTACACTTGTTCGATGGGTCATAGTAGAGAAGTTAAAATGACAGAACCGACCATTAACAGATTTCTAGGATGACATTTTATAAGGTAGCATTTTTCTGGAAAATTCCTTCAAGCACAAGGGGACAAAAGTTGTATCAGTAGTTGACTGACACATAGTGAGCATTAACAGCAAATTTAGTGACAACTGCATGAGGGGATATAATGGCCTTGACAACCAAGTTATAATCTTTCTGTGTATCTACATGTTATTTTTTTAATTTTTCTTCCCTTTTACCCTTGTTACTTAAGCTCCAGTTATGTTTTATTGAGTAGAAGCAGCTTCAATTATCAACATAAATCTTACAGTGGGCACCAATCCTGTAATTTTCATGTCAAAAATCTATCCAACAAGGGATATTTGGTAAAAATTGAAGTATAGCTCCTATTAGTTGTACACTGTATCTGGTACTAAATGCACAGCTGAGGCTACATTTTTTTTTTCCAAATCAGACAGTACTGTGGTTAGAGGCACTAACAAACTTGTGTTCCCTACTCTGGTATAATTCAAGTCAACAGAATGCCTCCTATTAGAGTGCGCCATACTGATTGTTTTCACCCTGCTAGTTATATGAACAATATTATGAAAAATCATGTTTACAGTTTATTAGATTGTACCACAGCTGTTTTTACAAGAATTCAGACCTTGGAGGAAACAGATGTGAAGAATCAAAAGAAGGATCACAAGGTTAGATAAATACAGTTAAGCTCCTTAGGGCAAATATTGCCTTTATTCTCTCCTTAACGCACCATCAAATCTATTGATGCAATATACAAATATGAAAGAATACAAAATAGATATTTTTCCTTCCTAAGTGTAAGCCAATCTGAAAAATCTTGATATCAAGGCAACAAAATCTTATCCAGTTCCAAGCCCAGACCCAAAACTCCCCTCACCCACCAAAAAAAAAAAAAAAAAAAAAAAACCTACAGCACACACCACTAATCACCATGCGCCTAATGTCTCCAAAAACTGCTCTTTGAAGCATGAAACAGTTCTAAGTCAAGACCATATCTAAAACCTTCCCAGAAAAATTCTGAAACTTCACTTAAGATGCATAAAGAAAACATTATTTCTTCCAGCTAAAGATCCACGAGAGAATCCACCTAAATCTTGTAAAAAGCTCCTGATGTAACTGACGTTGGGACTTTAGGAAGGTGCCTGTAAAAAGATTTCCTGCTGGCCCAATTAATTCTTCCCGTTTCATAAACCGAGCATTTTAAGCAAAATGTGTTTACTCTGAATGAAGCATTATTTTTCATTGAGAAGATCAGATCTGAACTGCTGCTGTGTGTCGTCTTGTGTTCTTTATGCAACAAAGAGTGTGTAGAGGAATTTGGATAGATGAGAACAGAGTACAAAGGATCATACTGAAGAAATTGTAGACCAGTCCCATGCGATCATCATTGTCAGCTAGCCTGGAGAGGTTAGGATAACTAAAGCGCTTGTTTTTTTATTTTTTTCCTTCATAAGTCTAGCTCTCTCATTGTTGTGTCCATCAGACTTCACCCAAGCGATCATCCTGAAGCTCTCAAAGATACTCAATGTTGTAGCTCTGTAATATACTCTTCCTTTTCACTTTGAGCATTGGATTAGTCATATGAATAATTGATTTTTTGCTAGAAGTGTTGAAAATTTTCAAATTTTTCCAGAAAAAAGTAAAATCATTTCATTTTAATCTTTAACAGTTTGTTTCATTTTTTGAATAAAATTTAAGTACATTTCAAAATGAAAATTAATTTCAAGTGGAAAGTCAAAATATGTTGTTTTGAAAACTTTTTTTCAAAATCTCCCCCACCCCCTTTTTTTTTAATGAAAACCATTTGACACAAATTCGCAAAATGTTTCAGTTGATGCAAGTCTGCATTTTTTGGTAAAAAACAGTCTGACAAAAAACTTCACTCAGCTCTAGTGAAGATTTTGGTATAAACATTGGTTTGTGCTGTATACACTGCCTGCTTTAATGGGGTCATATGGATTTGTTAGGAAAAGACAGATTCTCTTTTGGGTACTATGTCTCAGATAATATCACCTTCAAATTTTATTTAAAAATCCAGAGGTCTGTCGGGTATACAGAATATACGGTAATATAAATTTACACAGTATGTAGATTGGATCACTGTCCTGAAATAAAAGCATTCAAAACACCCTCAAACTAAGACTCTCTTACCATTCCCACAGTATCTGACCACAGAAAATGCCTGGGAAAACCACGTAGGTTTTACAGAAATAAGATGTAGTCAACAATTCTTAATAATATATTTGCACTTGTTTTATAAAGCAAAACAAAAAAAGAAATGAAAAGAAACATGAATAGATGAAAATGAGCCATGATTTACCCTGTTTACTTACTTAACCACATGGCTATAATTGTATTTAGAAAAGCTATGGTTATTCATTCACTCAGGGAAAATATCTGCCACCCTTACATTGAGCATTAAATTGCTATGCAACTACTCTCAATAAAAATCAGTGGAACACAACCAAGTAATGCACTGCACACTTTGAATCCTACTCTAATCCCATCTGAGTCTCCTCTGCTTATATGGAGACAGACACAGCTAGTGTGGAAGAGTGTGACCTTTACTTTTCCCTTTAACTCCCCACCCCCTGCCCACAATGGGCCTAACAAAGGTAAATTGCATACCTCCCCGATAACATCTCATGGGATTCTTTCAAATGCATACTGTAATTGGACATATTCAGGTTCAAGGGAGATTTCCCAACAGACACTGCTATGTACTTGGGAGGTCTGTTTTTAGCCTCTCAAAGGGTATGTCTACTTTACAATCAGGGGTGTGATTGCAGCTCACATAGGCATACCCAACCTAGGTTTACTGTAGCAGACTCCAGTGCAAGCTGCATAAACCCACCTGGGACTCTGGGCACACACTCACATTCCTAATCCGCATTGACATCTGCGCGCTGCCAGGTCTTTACTGCTATTATTAGGTGGAGTGACACAAGCTGCAATCATATCTCGGACTGCAATGCAGGCATACTCAAAGTCTTAAAAGCTAATCTATCAAATTATGTTCCCTGCTGGTTTTCAATAGAATCAACCCCCAACACGAACACCTTCTTCAGCATACTATTGTCAGCAGAGCTGGACTTGGAAAACTAAAGAGATAGGTGGTTCAGGTCCAAGCTTCAATTTTATCTGAATCCCCTAAATTCTGTTGCAGGGGTTGAGCAATTCGTTCAGATTATGGCCCATCTCTGAATGTCAGCTGTATTACTGAAATCCACTGATGGAATAGGAGTCCACAACTTGAAAGTCAATATGTCTCCTCCAACTGCTAAGTTTTCTTTAGAAACAAGCAGATTTAAAGTACTAATCACTCATTATAAACTTAAGAGATGCATTGCAATACACCTCTACCCCAATATAATGCGACCTGATATAACACGAATTCGGCTATAACGCAGTAAAGCTGCACTCCAGGGGGCGGGGCTGTGCACTCCAGTAGATCAAAGCAAGTTTGATATAACGCAGTTTTACCTATAACACGGTAAGACTTTTTGGCTCCTGAGGACAGCGTTATATCGGGGTAGAGGTGTATGTTATATCTGTCACAGGAAGAGAATTGAAGGAAAAGCAAAACATGGGCATCTGTCCCAACGCAGAGAAAATGCTGCCCCAAACCTTGCTTTAGGATCAGTATCTACTGCAAAATATTAGAAGCAGACATCTGCCACTTCAGACAAACATATATTTGGGACCTGAGGAGCATGTATGGTAAAAAATACTTCAGGATAGATGCCAATTTTTCTGGGAGAGTCTTTTGTCTGCTCAGTCAACCACTAATCTTTATTTCCTGACAAGTATCTTCTGTTTATAGACAGATGATCTTCAGCTAAAAATCGTTGAGTGTCATTATCCCTGGAGGTCTTGACCCACTTCCCCTTATTTATTTGCAAGTTCCACAGTTAAACAACTGTCTCCACCTTTGAACGCTCTTATGTCTAATATATTTATGTGGCAATGAGACTGCTCATTCCTCATATGAGGCCCATTTCATGGCCAAAATATATTCGGAATCCTACAGTATTAGTGTCTGTTTTGAACAGCAACTATTCCAAAATCTCCTTTCAAAATGTTGTAGTCTCCCATACACCACAGTAGACAGAGAATGAAGGAAGAATAATTACACAAGTCTTTAGATTTTTCCAAAAGAGTCAGATCAGTAAGAACAGCAGCTTCACCCTTGGAATTGCTTCTCGGCATGAGTACAACAGCCAAAGAGTGTGCGGAAATTGCATTTCTGAAACTCTCTCCTGAAAGAGTTTTTCCTTGAACCACGTCAGACACACAGACAAAAGTATTTTTCCACATAATTGATCACCAATCCTTCCTTGTTTAGCATCTGAAGAATTTCATTTATTGCTGCAGTTGCCACCCAGCTTTGATAGGTGACTACCAATATATATCTTTTTATCATAGTCCTTCTGCTACTTCTGTGATTGACTCCTTAAGTACTTTAAAGGGACACAGTTCACATGAAAATCAGCACAAAGCCCACCTCAGGGAGGTTGCTAGATTCCTTCCACCCAACAGACATCTTAGATAACTAGAGACAACAGGAAATTGGATTGTAATAGTATTGGATACATACATCTATTAATGCCAAACAAGGATAACAAGTTATTGGACTCAATTTTTAAGATGTGTTTAATGACATGATGGGTTAGCCATTAAGTTGGAAATAGGTCCAATCCTTCCCAATTTCCTAGATTTTTTTTTTTTTTTTTTAAAGACAGCAACTAGACCCTTCAAAGTACGAGACAGAACTGGGAAGTGCACCACTGCAATTTCTAACAAATTATATACTGGCAACAAAATGTTCTCATGTTTTTGAGTGTTCACAGGAGAAGAAAAAAGAAGCTACTCTGGGCAAAAGAAAGAATATTGAACTCCAACTGCTTTCCCTTCCCAACTGCTCGCATGCAAAACTTTCACTAAGTTCCCTAAAAACAGAAGTCACCTTCTTTAAGGATAACCTAGGAGGATTAGATCTTTATATCAGAAAGATTTTTTTTTCAGTTGAGGTTGCCGTTTATCATTGGAGAAGTGAGAAGATCAGCAAAAAAGAGGTGTTCTGCCGCCAACCTCTGTAATTAAGATATGACTCCTGGTAAAGGACATAAGTGCAGTAGGAAAATCTCAATTTCAAAAGTTTATAGAATGTAAAAGGATCCTCTGTCGATCATGGCTTCTAAAGTTGGTTGAAGGGATATTTGAAAGGCCTTCCTATCAAAAGTTGGCTGCAAAAGGTGTCTTATGCAGTAAGCTTTTTGCTAGCCCTTTAACGTCAATTAACTGTTAAACTCAAAATTTGGCTGCCTCAGCCTTTAAACTGAAAAGCAAAATAACCAGTTTGCCACTGCTTAACTGAAGATACAGACTAACAGTTAGGCCCTGACCTAGGCCTGGAGCTCTGGGTTAGGACTCTCGAGCGCCTCTTCTCCTGTCCCAGTTTCACCCACAGCTGCCCTCTAGTAGAGGCAGGCAAGCTTTCTTATCTTGCTTGATAGTTCCTGATTGCCTGGGAACCACCACCAATGGGATCTGCAGGGGCAGCACCTGTGGATGGGGCAGTGCACAGAGCCACCTGGCAGTGCCTTCGAGAGCCACCTGGCAGTGCCTTCGCGTAGGAGCGACATGCTGCTGCTTCCAGGAGCTGCCTGAGGTAAGTGCTGCCCAGAGCCTGAACCCCTTCCCGCATCCCAACCACCTGCCCCAGCCTTGATCCTCCTCCCGCCCTCCAAACCCCTCGGTCCCAGCCTGGAGTACCCTCCCACACCGTGAACTCCTCATTTCTGGCCCCACCCCAGAGCCCGCTCCCCCAGCCGGAGTCCTCACCCCAACCCCCAATTTTGTGAGCATTCATGGCTCACCATACAATTTCCATACCCAGATGTGGCCCTTGGTCCAAAAAGATTGCCTACCCCTGCTCTAAAGTGTGTTATGCTGCTAAGACACCAGGAACCTAATTATATTTCTGTTCGCACTACCACCCTATCTGACGATGTCAAACGCAAATCGCTTACTGTATACTTACGACAGAAAAAACTAAGAAGTAACCACAAGGAGTCTGAAGTTGCCTCTGCTGTAGCTGTCTTTTCCCTGAAGCAAAAGATTGTCAGTTCCCATTTTTAAATAAAAACCTCAACTCTCCAAATCCAGACTGATCCTGCCTGGCAGTTGCACTGAGGGGACCAGAAGCCCAACCATTCAGTGTTGGAGAAATTCAGATGGCACAATATGCTCAAAAAGCTGATTTCATAAAAATGATTGTAATGTGGCAAATAACAGGGGAAAGCAAAATTACATGAATCAGTACATTATGTTTTGTACAGTTTTGTTGCTCCCTACTCATTGTCTACATCACGCTAATTTTGAGCGTATGTATCAGTCTCATTAGTTGGCAAAATCTGGCTGCATTTTGGCTCGCAACACTCTATGCATCCTTAATCAAACTAAATTTTAGGAAAAAAAGTATTGAAACGTTTAATTTGGGAACTTTAAATATTTTTAGCAGTATACCCTATGTGACATGAGTGAAAAATTGACAGAAAACAGGCTGGAGAGACACTAACACTCTGTATACTCACTCTAGTACAATAAAGCATATTTCACAGAAGCAGTTAAAACATTCTAACTCTTTGAAATGATCACATTTCAAAGAGTGGCGGGGGGGACAAACAAACCTCAATATGGCAACCAGAAGATATGTGCTTTCATTTTCTATGCGAGTCATCACCAGCAGGTCAAATCCCAAAGGAATTCTGCCTCCTTGCAGATTGGAGGTCACCTGAATTGGGTTTCAGCAAAATGATTAAAGTAATCTAGACGTATATTCAGTTTATTGCCGTCACTGATAATATTATTGCACCACTGAAGCTTCTGGCACCCACAATTGCCAGCCATGTAGCAGCATTCCTGGTATAATCACTTCAGAATTTTTTCAATCTCATAATACTTCCATGCCAAGAAAGCCACCCACACCGAACTAGTGCTAATTGAGGCATTGGCTGGGTTCCATTTTGAATATCTTCATTTCTGAACTTGTCTTGCTACTTCATACTTTCAAAGATTCCAAGGCCAGAAAAGGACCAGAGTGATCATCTAGTCTGACCTCCTGTATAATACAGGCCACAGAACTTCCCAAAAATAAAAAGTGGCTATGAAACAGCGGTAGGTGACTATGAGAATCAAAACCATCAATCCTGTGTTATGAAATCTCAATTTTCTTGTCACCGTTTCCTGGCCAGCCTTCCGATAAAGCACAGATCTCAAAGTTCTGACTTTTCAACTGCTTGTTGGAGGCGTTAGCTGTTTTGGACAACGTTTAGACATTCCAGGAATCCAGTTTACATTTGTCACCAGCATGCCTGAATGGTCCTTTCACAAGGTTTCACTGGTCATTTTCACCTCAGTGGCAGGAAAAAAAAACAACCCCCCTCTCCCCAACACACTCCATCACCACCTCTTGACCATTTCAGCTACAAAGACAATTGACCAGATTGTCGCAGGTGGTCAGATTCACTATCAATACCTTCATGACAAGAACGTACCAACCCAGGAGAAAATCCCAAATTAAATGATCACCATACCAAGCCAACCTGTAACAGTGCCTTTGAACAAACCACTGAGTCTCGAGAAAGTTACCTTTACTGGGCAGCTTTGATACTGTAGGTTTCTACTGCACTTAGTGAAAAAGGACCTTGATCTGGTTGGCCACTAGGCATTCCCAGAATATAAATGTTAAATAACATTAATATTGGGATTTGTAATAGGCAGACTTTTACTGAAAACTGTACCCTGTTAGCAGCGGAGGAGCCTAGTAAAAATGATAGTGGGTTTTTTGACCCAGTGGAGCAGCTCTCAAGTAGCAATGTTTCAAGCTTGGCAAAAAACAGACAAGTCGTGAAGGAAGGAAGCCAAAGTGCTGCAAAGCAGGGGAGAATCCATGAACTGGAGTAAAGCAATCAAAAGGAGCAGCCAAGCCTGAGGTGGTCTGGGGTTGTTATTTTGGAAGTACCCTTGTGGTTTAAAAAAAAAAAAAAAAAATCAGACTCCAGAAGAGCTGACTTTACTTTGACTTTGAGAGGATAGTTGTATTTGGCGTGAGCTGCGGTTTTCACCTGCGCACAGGCTGCTCATGGCATATGAGGCCATTTTACTCCACAGTTTATAACTTTGTCATGTACATAATTTTGGAGAAAGACACCAAACTGAACATACAGACACTTTCTGAGCTACAATATTTTCTCTTGGATGCTCTAGCCCTGTGTATGCATAGGTGCACAGTAAATGTCAACTATATATATCCCAATACTATGTATACTGGTTGTATTGTGTGGATGTAGGTGAGGTGGTGCTGGGAGATCTGTGCAGATGGAAAATGAGGGGTGTGTGCTTCTGTGAGTGGCTCTGGTTATGGCTACACTTAGCGCTGCACAGCGCTGCCGCGGGAGCGCTCCCGCGGCAGCGCTTTGAAGCGCGAGTGTGGTCGGAGCGCCAGCGCTGGGAGAGAGCTCTCCCAGCGCTGTCCGTACTCCACCTCCCTATGGGGATTAACGTACAGCGCTGGGAGCGCTGGGGCTCTGATCACACTGGCGCTTTGCAGCACCACAACTTGCAGCGCTGGAGGGGGTGTTTTTTCACACCCTGCTGCAGCACTGAAAATCTGCAAGTGTAGCCATGGCCTCTGTGTTTTGGACATTATCGTGTGTGCTGGTTATGCTGATTTGTCAGGCACTGGAGTGTTGTGTGGGTGGTGAATGAGGGCAGTGTGCTGTGATAAGGGGCAATGCATATTTGGGGTTATTGTATATGCTGGTTGTATGGGTAAGTGTGTTGATTTGTGTCTAACTTAATAGAAAAAGGAGTTTTTAAACCAAAGTCAAAACAAATAACATTTTTATTAATAACTTTATAGTACCCAAAAACATGCTTGGTGTGCCACTGAATACCTACGGAAACTGGATCCTTTTCCCGGAAGAGCTTACTATTCACATGCCTCTATCCCACAAGCAGTCAGGCTTGAAGTCAACGGGAAGACTCTCTTGTGTGAAGTGAAGCATACGTGGAAGTGACTGCAGGACTGCAGCATACATTTTAGGTGGGACACGATGAGCGAGGGGAAGAAACAAAGACTGCCCTAGATACTGCATGAAGAAAGAGACCAGGAATGTGATTTAACTAGACTGCAACTTTATTAAGACAGATAGCTGGGAACTATTCAGCAATAATTTGTCCAGCACAGGTTATCCTTCCTATTGTGATTCATTTAATCTCGTGGACAGCTTTTGTCAGCTCCTCTTCCTATTTATCTGGTCCCAGCATTATTTCATAGAATCATAGACTTTAAGGTCAGAAGGGACCATAATGAGCATCTAGTCTGACCTCCTGCACAATGCAGGCCACAGAATCTCATCCACCCACACCTGTATCAAACCCATGTCTGAGCCACTGAAGTCCTCAAATCATGGTTTAAAAACGTCAAGATGCAGAGAAACTTCCAGCAAATGATCGATGCCTCACGCTGCAGAGGAAGGCGAAAAAACCCAGGGCCTCTGCCAATCTGCCCTGCAGGAAAATTCCTTCCCGACCCCAAATATGGCAATCAACTAAACCCTGAGCATGTGGGCAAGACTCACCAGCCAGCCCCCAGGAAAGAATTCTCTGTAGTAACTCAGATCCCACCCCATCACAAGCCATTGGGCATATTTACTGCTAATAGTCAAAGACCAATTAATTGCCAGAATTAGGCTATTCCATTATACCATCCCCTCCATAAACTTATCAAGCTTAGTCTTGAAGCCTGATATGTCTTTTGCCCCCACTACTTCCCTTGGAAGGCTGTTCCAGAACTTCACTACTCTGATGGTTAGAAACCTTCATCTAATTTCAAGTCTAAACTTCCTGATGGTCAGTTTATATCCATTTGTTCTTGTGTCCATACTGGTACTGAGCTTAAATAATTCTGGGACCCTATCACCCTCCCCTCACATAAAAAGGTTAAGGGGGCTGTCTCCTCACTGCACCAAACATTTCCTACCTTCTTTAGGATCCTTTCTCCTAATCCACTTCCAATTAGGATTTCAATTTTTCAGGAAATTGAAACCCTTGTTGAATGAGTACCTGAACTGGAGATCTACTAAACTGACAAAATTAATTTTACAATTTAACTTACCTACTGGAGACCTAGCCAACCAGGCAGTGAGGGGAAATTCCTTACTAGGCCCAAAAGGTAACTATCATGAGCCCACAACAAGATCCTAAAATTCAGTCCTATTCAGAGGGAGTAGGAGGGAGCTTTATTCCCCAGTGCAGGATGGTGTCAATGGGCAGGGAGAAGGGCTTACGAGCCATCCCACTGGGTGCCAGGGAGTCAATAGGCTTATGTTCCACTCTTCTGTATAAACAATGAATTGCAGAGTCCCACTCCTCCTCTTCTCCTGAAGCCAATAAGAAAAGGGATGTGTGTGCTGCAATTCTTAAAAGGTCCAAGAGTTCTCCTCCCACCGGCCCAGACAATGACATTTCTTCCACCATCTCTGATGTTGTTAAGGACATTATAGCAGTGTATCAGTGTGGTTACTCAGGGCTTGTCTTCACTACTGGGGTAAGTCAACCTAAGTTACGCTACTTCACATTAATGAATAACATAGCTGGAGTCGACGTAACTTAGGGCGACTTATCCCAGTGTCTCCACTGCTCTGTGTCTACAGGAGACACTCTCTGGTCAATTTCCCTTATTCTTCTCCAAGTGCTGGAGTACCAGGGTTGACAGAGCGCTCTGTGATCAAATCAGCAGGTTTTCACCAAACTCGCTAAACTGATCCCTGCTGCACGTCAATCTCCCTGGTAGCAGAGACCAGCCCTCAGTGTAGGCACATGGCAATCTTGGTGGTTCATTTAAAAGTATAATTTGTTTTTAATATAAAAAATAACCCAAGAAAGGTCTGAGAAGTCCAAAAGAGTCCTAGACAATTATTCTATAATTTTAAGACGAACTTTTCAGTTTTTTTTCCCTGCAAAGGTAAATGAAATGTCAGAATATCGTCATGATCCTAAAGTTACATATTAACAGGATGTAAGCATCAGCACAGGAGGAAGTTAGGATTTAGAAGTTCAACTGCCTACATAATTAGTTAAAGGACAACGTCAGATTAAAAACCATTAGTCATATCTCCTTACTTCTGTTGTTAATACTTTGAGCTATTAAAATTTGTATTTATAAATAAGGAAAGGAAAATCAGAATTGTATTAATGACTTAACTTTTGGCCTGGCACTCAATTTGGATAAGAATAGATTAGTGCAATAAAAAGCAGGAACTGAAACTATCTAAACACAATGTTGCCCTGTTTCAGCTGCAAACACAATAGTGGAATGTTTAAATCCAAAACAAAATGCTGTTTTCACTGAGTAGTTTCAAACTGCATAGACACCTTCCTACCTATATTAGTTAGTGGGCTTTTTTTTAAAGACATATGCAAACCTAAATGTTCAGCAACATTGCATAACCATTTAAAAATCTATCAGGACATTAAAACATCTTTCCAAAATTATCTCAATTTAGTCAGTCAGTTTTAGATTTGAATTATGTAGCATGAAAGATAAAATGCTTTTAGCGCAGAGCAATAAATTTCCATCATGAGTTCCCTGGTATTTGAAAGGAAGAGGAAAAATTGGTCTCTGATCCCACAAGCCTAGAAGTGAAACATCTGTTGGATACATAAGGATATTGTTGGCTAAGTTACAAAGCAGGGGAATAGTCCATTGGTCAGTGCACTCTCAATGAAGAGAGGTTTTTGTTTTTTGGAGTAAGACGAAACTAATATATCATTTTCAGAAATCTTATAAAATATTATACTATCCATAAAAATGTTGGCTAATCACACCCTTTGAGGATATATTAGATAGCTTGTATATTAAAAAGTCAAATTGTGCAGCACAGCAATTAGCACGGATATGTATTTTACACTGAATGCAGATGGCTACCTTTTGAGGGGGAGGGGAGCAACTAGGATAAAACTGTTTTACCATTTTGATAGTGTGATATATAAAGAGATCTGAACTTGCACACTACAATGGAATTCCATTTATCCAGTTCCCCACCATACAAACCTCCTGTTCTAGTGAGCTGCCAATGCTTCCCCCTCTTTTTCTGACTCCTTGACTACTGACTGCCAGCTATCTGAACACGTTTGTTATCCCCCAGTAGCTCAGAAAAACAGATTCTGATGAATCTTTAAAGAGCTTCCTCAGTTTCTTAAACTTACAACAAAAATTAGGAGTCTTTTCCCCTTCCAGCTCTTTTAAAACCATCAATTTACATCTCTGTGGAATTCACAGATTAAAATGCTAACAACCGATTCACTTGCAGAAGCAGTCAGTGTAACATCTGAAGAAAGCAGTTTCCCCACACACTCTTAAGCCTACAATAGTCAATAAGGTCTTAGAAGGCTATCACTCAATGAAACTGACCTGCAAAGCCTACATCTGATACTGTCGATATCAAAGCTTTTAGTCTCCCCTTCCTAAGCAAGGGAACTGAAAAGCTAGCTCAAAGCACATCTCTAATTTTGTCAGGCCTCTGGCACACCTTGGACACTTTCCAACTGGATTTTAGACCTGGTCATGGCACAGATCATGCTGGTGGAACATCTCCTTGAGACAAGAAGCATGAAAATATACACATGGGATATCGCAGTAGCAGTCAGCATATTCAGCCAGGAAATGCTGCTGATGCACCTCAGAGTCCTAGCAGGGCAGGAAGGAATTACATTGATCTGGTTCAGATACTTATCATACAAGTCTTAATGGGTCATTATGAGTGGGTACACCTCTGCATCTTGAGCTCTGCAATGCCCCACCTTTTCACCACTCCCCCAGCCTATCAATTTAATATTTTCATAAAATCACTGGGAAAAAAGCAGGAAACTGAAGCTTAAATTCCAGCCATGTGCAGAAACCATCCAGCTCTAACTCTCTTAACTGCATCATCTTCCAGCTATCCAAATACTGAAGCAAGATCAGTGCCTAGATGAGAAGTTGACTGACATCAAATCCAGGTAAGGTGAAAATGATTACAGTGGAAAGAACTGAGAACTAACCAAGACCATATCTTCTCCTGTCAAAGGCATCTATCCTTCAATTACCTACAGGTTCCATGTGCGTTAATGGGAGGGAAGAGAATTTAAAAAAATGCATTTTTACTTTATATAACCTCTGGAAAGCACTCAATTACCACAGTGATGAACACAATATCTAGACAGATAGACCTTGTACAGTAAGTTTTTCAAAGTTTTTGACTTAGGCATATACCAGGAATCACCCAAATCCCCTGCAATTTTGCTAAAAACTGGATTCTAAATTTTTCCATGATCTGTGCGTCTCCCTTATAGAAGCGGATTCTACAGTACACTCAGGCCTGGTCTACACTAAGAAGGGGGTTCAAATTAGGGTACGCAAATTCAGCTACATGAATAGCGTAGCTGAATTCGAAGTACCCTAATTCAAACAACTCACCCGTCCAGACGCGGCGGGGTCGAACTCCGCGGCTCCCCCGTCAACTCCGCCAACTCCTTCTGCCGAGGTGGAGTACCGGAGTCGACCGCGGCGCCTCCGGAGTTCGAACTATCGCGTCTAGATCAGACGCGATAGTTCGAACTCCAAAAAGTCGAACTCTCCGCGTCGAACTGGCAGGTAAGTGTAGACGTACCCTTAGATACCTTTAGGTAGTTAGTGATTTTGTTTCAATAAAATGTTTTTATTCAGAGATTGTGTTAAAGTTACAGTAAAAAACAACATGAGTTTCAAATTGAATCTAAGACTAAAGCTCCTTCAGTAAAGGTGCTTTGAACTTCAAGCACATGAGTGAGATTTCTTTTAATACCCATTAATATGTGCAAAACTTATAAGCAAGAAACAAAACAAAAAAGTGCCCACTCTAAACTCTGGTAAATCAAATCTATCTATATTTTTTCCCCCAGAGAGATATTAAACAAAGACCAATTTATCAGTTGTGTTCCTGAGTATTCATGGCCGTTTTCTCAGAAGACATGCAGCTAATTGCTTAAGCGTTCAGCAGTCTGAAGTCTATTTAAACATCCCATATGAAGTTTTTAAATTGTACTATATAATAGTTGCACTCAAGCAAGATATTTAAAAAAGCATTGGTTTTGGTGAGTTATTAACTACTGCAAGACGAAGTACTGAACCACAATTTTAACGATCATTGTCTAGAGTTATTTATACTTTCAGAAAACAAAAATATTTGAAATAGCCTTTTAAAGGATTAGTAACAAATCCCTGAAGGAATGCAGCCAACTTTAGTCTTTTTCTTAGAGTCAATTCTGACATAGACTGAGCCTTAATGAAGACAGTGTTTACAACTGACATAGCACCTTAAGTGTGAGAATCTTACAAGTAAATAATAAGCAGGGTCCATGGCATTTTAGATCTTGTAATCAAAATGAAAAATACAAAGAAGACAGATTATGACTATTGGGGAGAGGCTGGAAAGTGCAATGAAGAGGTCTATTAATAGGAGAGAAAACTACACTTGGGGACTTAGTTATTTACCAAAGAGTATTCTATACAGGTACATTTTGTGTTGCATATTTCTTATAACATTTTCAATTTTATGAGTGGTAGCCGTGTTAGTCTGTATCAGCAAAAACGAGGAGTACTTGTGGCACCTTAGAGATTAACATGTTTATTTGTGCAAAAGCTTTCGTGGGCTAGAATCCACTTCATCAGATGCATATATCTTCCTACTGTATGTTTCACTCCATGCATTTCTCTCCCCTATTCAAATCCTTTCATTGGTTATCACTCTATCACTCATCATTTTCTTTTAATTTCAAGCAGCTGGATCTTTCTTTCAAAGCAGTAAACACCTCTGCTATGGCCTGCATCCCTTCCCTCACTTTTTGTTAAAGTATGTTCCTTTCACTTCATAAGCTTCAAGAGTTTGTGCTCCCTTTGTGTCTTTCTCCCACTGGTGTTCATTTTGTCTTCTCTTTTTCTTAGAAGTCTGTTTTAAGCTCCATTTGACCATCATTTCTGTATTCCTATATATGTATCTTCCTACTGTATGTTTCACTCCATGCATCTGATGAAGTGGGTTCTAGCCCACGAAAGCTTTTGCACAAATAAATGTGTTAATCTCCAAGGTGCCACAAGTACTCCTTGTTTTTTCAATTTTATGTAATTTTAACATCTGAGGATTATTGCTGAAAAGCTTCAGAGCAGAAGGGTGTTTGAAGAAGGTACTGAAATACAGAAATGGAGCTTAAAACAGACTTCTAAGAAAAAGAGAAGACAAAATGAACACCAGTGGGAGAAAGACACAAAGGGAGCACAAACTCTTGAAGCTTATGGAGTAAAAGGAACATAAGTTAACAAAAAGTGAGGGAAGGGATGCAGGCCATTGCAGAGTTGTTTACCGCTTTGAAAGAAAGATCCAGCTGCTTGAAATTAAAAGAAAATGATGAGTGAAACCAATGAAAGGATTTGAATAGGGGAGAGACACTATTGAAGAGGAAAATAAAGCACAACATTACAGACAGACCAGACAATAGTGAGATGAAAAAGGAGGCTAAAGAAGAGAAAGCTACACTAGTCAATGCAAGACAGGAACAAAAGCCCATATCTTCAAAGGAATTTAGGCACCTAATTCCCATTTACTTCAGTGGGAGTTTGGCCCCGATCCTCAAAGGATTTTTTACACCTAGCTCCCAGTTTGTTTGAAGATCTGGGCCGAAGTCCACAAGTGTTTTTAGCGGTAGGAATGAAGAGGCAAGTGACAGAGGTTTTAGAGATGGCATAGAGAAAGAACGAACAGAACGTGGTGATCATCTACAATGGGGGTGGGAGACTGTCAGGATGGGTTGGGGAAGAATTGAGCAATACTATATATGTATAGAACATTCTGTATATTTATAGAACGTATGCATGATTTTATTTACACCGTATGCTAGGTGCTTTCCAAACACTGAGGAAATAAAGTTCCTACTATGAAGAATTTACAATCTATGGACAGACAAGTAGACAAGTAGAGGAAAGAATAATAAATAATGTATAGACAATTTACATCTAGATTTGAAAAATTAACATGAGATAGCAAGTTTTCCTTTTTGTTTACAAGGCTCTAATATATATTTGTTAGATTTAAAACCAAAAAAAAACCTAATGAATTTTCACAACTTCAAGTTGCCCTAAGAATAAGGATGTAGCAATTTCAAAAAACAAATTTCATCTCAAGCACAGCTACCTCATCATCTACAACTCAGAAGTAATGTTTCTTATTCTGGAGTTAAGTTATCCATGTACTAAATTTGCACATTCCCCTCAAATGCATTAGACTCATTTTAACTACCCTCTTTCCCATCCTAGACTACATCACAAGAATTAGTCCAATCCTTCTAGCAAGATAAAAGTAGAGCTGGAATCTTTATTGCCAACACACATTAATCTCACTAGAAACTCATGCTTTTAAAGTAGCAACATCCGTCTTTATTACAGCTGTGGTAAGCTATCAACCATGACTTGAGAGATGGACACAAACTGCTACAGGATTTGTTTCCACCCTCGCTGAGCACTGTCCAACATATATTTAATCACGTTTCTGCTCTCAGGCTTTAAAAGCAAATAGGTGCTGCCATTCCATATCAGGAACACAAGTAGGGCATACTTTGTAAAGTCATAAATGTATTATGATATATTTAGATGCTTTCCATGTAAACAACTACCCGAAACAAACAAGTCTTCAACCTGAAGTAAGCCGTCCAGGAAAGGCTGAATGCTTTCAGGGGATTAATTAGATCTTAAGGCTCACAGCCACTCCCTGGTGCCCTGTGCAAATACTAGGAATCAAAAGCATAGCTAGAGGTTTACTAACAAGTATCAGTTGCCTATTCTCTATAGGTAGAGTACTAATCTAATTCTTTTTACTGGTCTAATGTGCCATTACATAGCTAATCAGTAGATTTTGCTGGGCACATATCAATTTGAAGGCATGTTTATTTGATGACAACTCATCTTGTACCTGATTTTAAAGAAACATGAAATTAACTTAATCTGGTGACTGCAGGAGAACACAGATTTATTTGCTGAGGTGTTTAGTTTTGTTTTTAAATAGCTTGTTGCCCTTTTGTTCAGAAACTGGAATACTACTAAAGTGTCAGCTATCTGTGGTTTGCTGGTGATTCCACATTTAACTTATTCACAACTTATTTGTGTTTGCCTCCTTCTGGCACAATATTTACAGATTTGACAGCTGACATACTTGCATTAAAAAACATCAAACCCTCACAGTTACAGGACCTTATAGAAATCAGATAATAAAAAGCCAAGCTTCAGAAGACAGACGCTACCCTTTACCACTGCTCTTGTGAAGAATAAAATAGACAGCTAGATTTCAATATTGTTGTGGAGGAAATACCTTCAAAGGATGGGGCCGGTGGGGAGGACATTTTATTTGTAAATCCTCCCTGAATCTGACAAAACAAAAATGCAGCACTGACAGAAATAATTAAATGGGTAAATCACTATACAGAAAAAGGCAAATTACTATGTGCGGTGGCTATAAGAACTACATTCTGATGGTTGGCAAACAGCCAAATAAATTGATCCCCTATAGGTCAGCTCAGAACATCTGAGTTGGAGGAGTTCACACTTTGGACATGAGATGAAGGCACAGGGTAATATTTTCAAAGTGTTTAAGTGATTTAGGAACCCATGTCCCATTGAAGTCTGAGGGACTTGTGCTTCTAAGTCACTTATGAAAGGATTTACCCACAGACGACAAGTGTGGGAATCCTCTGGGATAAGTAATTTTAAAGTAAAGCCAGCTATGTCCTTTTTAATGATTCAAGACCATACATAATCATTGTGAAATTCTTTGAGAAAACCTAGTATTTACTAGAGGTTTTTCTGTAACACTGGAAGGTGCACTAATAGAAAAAAAGCCCACAAAATTTTACAATACATGATTTATGTACCTCTCAGAAAGTGCCTCATATACACCACCACCACCACTTTTCTAAAATGTACTTAATGCTTAAGATGTTACAGACTCTATTCTTACAGACCATATCTATTCTTAACAATTACAGCCTTAATTGTCTGGGCTTTTGCAGTTGCATTCACAGTACAACTTTTTATGGAACTAAGAATTAGATGTGCTGATAGCTCATTGTATTATGCTGAGCATTTCAATGTATAGGCTTTGTCTGCGTTAAAGGTATCTAAGGGGAGTTAGATGCAAGTCCCATTAAATTCAATGGGAGCTGGGCGCCTAACTCCTTTAGGCTCTTTTGCAGAACTGACAGCCTTAGGACCTAGTGGCTGTCAAAGAATATTCTCTCACCTCTCTGGTCACTGTCACCTGCTCCTCTATAGACAGATTACACCTTCTAATTTGCGGCCCAGCTATGGAACCCTCTACTCAAGTTAGAGAGTACTTACTTACACGAGTAAATCAAATGGGACTACTTGAGTGAATGTTTACCAACATTAATAAGGGTTCCTCTAGTGGGCTCTTAGAAAGTGCCTAGCAGATTATTGGTGCTAGAAGTAATAAATAACAATAATTGCACAAAAAAGTAAAGCAAATCTTCCAGCCATTCTCTGTGGTATTTGTAGCTATGATTTTGTCTTCTACAGATTACATCATTATATGTTAGATGTCTGACTGGCAGGGTAATTAGGCATTTGGGCTTCATTTTTTAATTAATTTAGTTACTTGAGTACTCCAGATTGTGGATATTCCAGCATGAGTATCTTGCAGCAGTTTCTGCTATTCTAATTGGGTTTTGTTTGTAATTTCCTTTCTCTAAAATAAAAGCCATCTAGACCAAAAGAAAATTGATTTTTCCCCTCTATGTTTATGGAAAACACAGAATAGGTTGAGAGTCCAAAAAAACTTCACTTTGCATTTCAGGGATTTAAACTGAGTGCAAAACTGTGGGTACCAACATTTTTCTGTGCCCTATATTTTAAGTTTCCCAGGGGAGCATCCTTTCCCTGCTCTTTCAAAAGAGCTGACACACTAGATTTGACCACCGGTCCACTGAGTCAAATATCGTGTTTCTAAGAGTGACTAGTACCAAAGGCTTTAGAGGAGATGGTAAGAAATACTGTAATGGGCAATTATAGATTCACCACTTAAATGGACTTGTCCTACCCTATTTATTGTCCTGTCCCTGTAGTGACACACAGGTGCATTCTCCTAAGGACGTACACATTATTAGGTTGTAAATTATCCATATGAGTAATTCAAATGATCTCTTCTAATGACTATTAGTTTACATTTTTCAGCAATGAATCTCACCTGGCATGTTGCCTATTCACCTACATTTGTGAGATCCTTTTGTGACATTGGCAAAAAGCAAAATTAAATTGGTGGCTCTTCCTCATTTGATGAAGTGGAAGAGATGTCCTTTCCCTAAACAGTGTCAGAGGAATTCTTTGATAATCCATATATTTAATAGTAAACAAGCACAGTATTGTAGTTCTTCAGTCTCATTTATTTTGTAACAAAATTGATTATATTGCTTAACAATATTAATTTCCCCTTCATTCCAATACAAGTCACAGAAGTTTGATAGACAATGTTTGATAGACAATGTTTCAATTTTTTATTTTTTTTTCCAAATAAAACTTGGATTCACAGGTTTGTTCTATGTTTCAGTTTAAACTAAATAAGGGATTCATCCAGCTAACTGTTTCTTCTGTGAGTCATCCCTTTGATTATTAGCAATGTGACTACTTGTGTGAGAGTTAGAAATACTCATATGAATAAGAACTTGCAGATCAAGCCCTAATACAGATCAGCAACATCAGTAAAGAAAAGCTTTTCCTGGTATATTTTCATAAGGAAAAATCCCTGTTTTCACGTAAAAGCTGTCATAATGTCAAGAATAAATTAGTAGAAAATCCCCACTTTCACGTTAAAAGCTCTCATAATGCCAAGAATAAATTAAAGGGCAAGGGGGGAGGAAAAGGGGAATTATGCTACAGAGGCCACCTCCATAGAATACTGCAGTGAATGCAAGCGCCTAAAGCCTTGCATACTTAGCTTTTGTGTACGGTATCTCCCTTTCTCTCTATTCTCTTCCCTTAATTACTGTACTATCTTTCTATAAAAAACTTTCATCCTTATCCAGATCTATCATTCTACAATCCACTGTATCTCCTCTGCAACCGAATGCTATTCTAACTTAATGTTGGTCTGATAAAGAACAGTTATTTTAGTACAAAAAGATCTGGTTTTGAATATTTCACCTCTCTTATTACTAGTTACAGAGTATGTAGGCAGGGACAATTACTAAAATGCCTTTGAATTAAAGTATCTGAGAAATTAATCTACTCTCATGGATTATGCACCTTCAAATAAGGAAACTGACAAATTTCAGTAATTAAGGATAAAACCACTGGAGACATTTAATAGAAGTTTAACAACCGCTACATTTGGAATTATAGAACAGAGTTTCTTCTTTTAGGAAAACATTGTGAACAATGTGGGTACAAATGCTTATACTTTATCAGAAGCTATTCTAACTTGAATATTCATCTGTGTATCTACACCCTTCTGTAAATCATTTAAAAGTAAACTCTAAATACACCGGCATACCAATGAGATGTAACAGCAAAGTTGATTTTTGCATTTCTTCCAAATAAAATGAACTTTAAGTTAAGCTTTCAACAACACACTATGACAGCAAGGATGCAGGATATTTTTTGCTCTCACAAGTGAGTGAGAGACAAGAAGATTTGTTTAGAAGACTAAAAATAGCATCAGAAGAGCCTAATTGAATATAGACAGATGCTTATAAATGGTCTTTACATATTCTGTCTTAGAATTGCTACATAGACAGTAGACATTCTTGTCTTTTCAGATTATATACTTCTTAAAAGCAAAAAGGTGAAGAGTGAGAAGGCAGCATGGTTAAGCTTGACAGACCACAGTACCTTCTTTATAAAAGCCATTTATAATATTGATAGAAAGTCCCTGTTTTTACATATTATTAAATGTTGTGTGAAACTAACACACTAACTTGTGTAAGTTGAGTTTGCAAGTTGGCCAGCCACACTACACACAGTGAGACCATAGCAGAGCCTGAGGTTGAACACAATATTACTTATATGCAATTGTATTTTGCTGTATTAAGGTGCCATAGGACTGCTTTTGGATAAAGTAATTTTCTTAAAAATTGTTTAAATTTTCTTAAAAGTTGGGAAATTCATGATTCAGCTACTGGCAATGGCTGTAGTTGCTCATAATCAGGTCTTAGTGAAAATGACGTCTAAAAAACCCATCCCTGTTTAGCTTAAGTATGAACATTTCTTAAATTCTTTCTACACAATCTCAAATGACAATAAGAAGTTTTATATGCTAAAGTTAGAATTTTGTTTCCAAACAAACATAGGTTTTAGTATTTTACCTTAAAGGACTTAATTGTTTTGGGAAAAAAATATTTCTTCTCGTTATGATGCCATGTGCTTTTAAAATTCCAAATTCTCTTCTGTCCAAAATTTAGATTTGGTTTGTGAAGTTTCTTTTTTGGAAGATAATTAACAATCCCTTAAAACTAAAAACAGTCTGCATATGGAATTCCAATACAGGATGAGTCACGTGGACCAAAACTGGTGATTTTTTTTAAAGTGTCATTGGTAGATTAATATCCAATGTTCATCTAAAACTAACAATGTTTTGAACAACACTAAGATACTGATTCTGCAAACACTTACTCACACAAGTAGTCCTTACTTTAGTAATCATATGTTCATTACTTATATTATAGATGTGCTTAGAGACCCCAATAAGGACCAGAGACTACTGTAAAAACAGAATCCACTGCCCATAGACCTTTTATTCCATTAAACACATGATGCAACAAGCGGGTAAAACAATCAGGAGGATTTCAAATGTGCTACTCACGTGAGTAATTGTCTGTAATTTCTGTGACTTAGTTTATTTGGCCAAAACTGATTTTTTCTTAAAATTCTCCAGTGGTATTAAGTAATTATTTTTGTACTTTCATATGCCTTTGGCGGGATTCTTCAAATATTGGAAACCTTCCAAGTACATAACTCCCACTGACTGTCCCCCATAATCCAATTCAGCACAGCATTAATGCATGTTTAAATGCTGTGCTTAACTAGGGCCTCTATGAATATTATATTTCTGTTCAAAAAGCTATGAAGATAAATAAGTAAAGTATTTATAAATACATACAAAGGGGGAAGGGAAGACTTCAGAGAGGAAGTGGGATATACATTTGAGTAAATCAAGCCATTCCCTTCCTTAGCTTCCATGATAAAATGTGCTGCTTTCATAAAACTTGCACACTCAGGAGGAAAAAAATAAAACTCATTATTTTAAAATTTTAAGTCAATTAATTATAGACAGCCTGAGGAGGACAAAATTAAGTCTGAATAGGTCCTTCATTTGATTTCTATAACTGTACCCTCACACCCCTTTAGTATGCGATCAAAACTTCAAAATACCAGTACAGGTGCTTTTCTATTGCTTTTATAGACGTTAAATCAGGGCTTGGACTGAGCTTTGTGGTGGTACAGTGCACTAGCATCTTTTTCATGCTGCCTCCTTATTCTCCAGAATCTAACATTTCAATTAAAAAACTAAAGTGTGGGGGACATAGCCATGTTCTAGCTGCTATAGATGCTGAGATAGCTATAGTTTATATATAAAACTATAGTCACCTTTTCCTGCATCTGCAGAACCTAAAACAATGATTGATAGGTGTGACCTGCCCCTTTCTTCATAATGGATGCTAACTCAGATAGTACACCTCTACCTCAATATAATGCTGTCCTCGGGAGCCAAAAAAATCTTACCGCATTATAGGTGAAACCGTGTTATATTGAACTTGCTTTGATCTACAGGAGTGTGCAGCCCCCCCCCGGAGCACTGCTTTACCGTGTTATATCCAAATTTGTGTTATATCGGGTCGCGTTATATCGGGGTAGAGGTGTACTTTAAGTGTTAGTGCTTTCACTGCTCATAAACATGTAGATGAGAGGGAGCATTAAATTGTGAATATGCACCATCTACTGTAAGCTACAGCTGATTTTGAATCATGAGTGAGGTCAGGAGAATTCTGTCATTCCCTCTCCTTTCCTCCACCCCATTCTCCCTCCGCCCTCAAAAAAAAGCAGGAAGCAATCCCAAGGAGCCCAGCAGAACCTACCAGGGCATCTGAACCTCCATCTCAAGCTCAAGAAGTCAACATAATTTATAAGCCTCACCAATGGAAAGCCAAACACAATGAACTCAGAATAGGTGTATTGAGAGCTCACTGAAAGGGAGCTAAGCCAAAAGGACCTCCGAGAATATGTGACTATATTCTGAATGTCTACATAGTCTGTCATGGGTGGAGTTTAATGTAAGCACATTATTATTTATTCTTGGACAGAGCTTGGAAGATCACCACTATCTTTTTTCTCCCCAGTCTGACACCAGGTTAAGTAAAGGGTAAAAGAACAATCTAGAAGGGCTAAGCAGTCTAGAAGGGTGAAATTAAAAAAAAAATCAAACACTTCAGCTTACACATATGGGATTTAGGTTTTTTCATTAGTTTGAAAAGTTGTTTTATGTTGAAATGTTTGTTATTCATTAGTTTATGATCTATT
This sequence comes from Mauremys mutica, assembly GCF_020497125.1. Classification (NCBI taxonomy): domain Eukaryota; kingdom Metazoa; phylum Chordata; order Testudines; family Geoemydidae; genus Mauremys; species Mauremys mutica. Next base: position 184,585,208 of record NC_059072.1, on the reverse strand, counting down.
AATATTTTATATGACTACTAAGTGAAATCCTCTGCTGGCAACCAGGGGCAATTCATGAAGTGTAAAAACATTGAAAAATGGCTGAGAACTTAAAAAGTGGACCGAAAGACCCTAAATCCCATGGTTGATTGAATTTGGTGTTATTCTAAACAAAAAGAGCTCTCAACCATGCTTCTAACAGATTTCATTGCTTCACACTGGCTCAGACATTCTAGGCTTTAGAGTGACAATCCTGGAATATTATCTAGATATGTTTTGACATGTCTTGCCATAGAATGTTTGTGCTATATACAATTTTAAAATAAAAATGGGTCAATTATATATTGAATACTTTTTTTTGTTCAGGGAAACAGTTTTTATTTATCCTTGGTAGCCATCTATTCATGAGAGTGATGTGTGCAGCATGGTCTACCGTTATGTTAAAGTTTTAAATCTATATTGATATAAATCTTGTTATTTTACCATAAGACAATTAAATTATTGTTACCCAGCCAGTGAGGTAGCTAAATGAATTCCCGGCCCTCAGATGTCCTGGTTCAATTGGAAGATACTCTAAATTAGGAGTACTCTTTTTATAACTTGGAACCTCAGATTTGCTCAACATCCCCTACAATTAGACACCTTACACACCACAATTAATAGTGCATATTGACAGTATAATAGAAATAGAATACCCAACCCTAAGGTACCAAAGAAATGTTGGGCCAGAAGGGGCTCGAGAGGTCAAAGTCCACCCCACTGTGCTGAGGCAGGATCAAGTAAACCTAAGTCATGCCTCACAGGTCTTTGTCCAACCTGTTCTTAAAAACTTCCAGTGATTGGGAATCCACTATCTCTCGTGAAAGCCTATTCCAGAACTTAACTCCCCTTGTAGTTAGTTTTTTCCTAATATTTAACCTAAATCTGCGGTTCTGCAGATTAAGCCAATTATGTTTTGTCCTACCATCAATGGACATAGAAAACAAATGGATTACCCTGCTATTTGTAACTACTCTTAACATATTTGAAAACTGATTAGGTTTCTCTTCAGTCTTCTTTTCTCAAGACTAAACTTGCCCAGGTTTTTTTTCTTTTTTTAGCCTTTCCTTCTAGATCAGGTTTTCTAAACCCTTTATCGTTTTGTTGTTCTCCTCTGGACTCTCTCCAATTTATCCACATCGCGCCCAGAATTGGAAGATGTACTCCAACAGAGGCCTCACCAGAGTCAAGTAGAGTGGGACAATTACCTCCCATGTCTAACATACTACATCCCCATTAATATACTCCAGAACATTAGTCTTTTTGACAACTGCATTCCTTTGGTGAGACTCATTCAATTTCAGAATCACTATAACACCAGATCCTATGACCTAACCAGTTATTCCCCCTTCTGTATTGTATATTTGTTTTTTTCTTCCTAAATATCTAACAGATCAGCCCCGGCCCCTTCCCCACTCCCAAGGCCAGACCCATCCCCACATGTAGAGCTAACTTGAGGTTACAGCACCTCAGTTACACCCAGACAACATTTCTCTGGACTTGTCCAGCCTGGAACATGGATTGGTTGTGAAATTTTTTCCACTGTAAACCTCCTTATTTGGTCTATGCTGAGCTGTTCTCTTCTCTTACAGCTAGGTCTTAGTTTGCAAGCTGCCAACTCAAAAGGAAAAAACACTGTCTTTAGGTAAGCATAAGCTTCTCCTATCTTGTGTGGATCGTCTTCTTTTTTAACATTCTCTCCAGGCTACCTCCCTTCTCAACATAAAACAACTAGAACCTCATGCTTTACTTCCACAGCCAATAAACAGCGAGAGAGAACGCACAGCCTTAGTCTCTACTGTGACACCACAGTTGCACCTACATGTTTTTCCCTCCAAAAATATTCTGCACTTTACATTGTTGTCTACAATAATGGATAAAATTATACATTCCGAATTTTAGTAGTGTAATAAAGTATAATATTTAAAATTTAATTCTACTTTGTTTAAACAGTATGTTTAAACAGAGGCACCTAACAGACTTATTTTAAATGCGGTCAAATGTACTACTCACTTATTAAAAAAATTCACACCCAGCCACATCAAATAGTTTTCCAAGAGAATAGAATAGCTAAGAGAATTATCTGTACAATGAGCTACCAAAGTGTTATTTCTGACCAGATTTCCCTGGGGCTTCCATATTGCCTACACAACATGTTCCAACATATCAGATTATACTAGACAATCAACACAGTGCATTTAATTATCTTCGCTCTCCACAGAGACGTTTACCGGATGTGCAAAAGAGAAAAGTTATGGGAAATTCCAACATGAATCACCACTTGGGAGTCTAGAGGGTTGTGGGGGGCGGGAAATCATGCCTTCCCTATAAAGAATGCATTTCTATTGAAAACTAAACCAGTGGTTGAAGGAGCGGCTGTGGATTCCTCAGACAGATGGTGTCAATAGACCAGTCTATTAGTCAGTTTGGCAGCGGACATATCATGACGGGGTTTGTAAAATGCCACCAAAACTCAGTATTACATGAGAGAAATGCATTAAGAACTTGATTCTGCCCCCTGATACATAACACTCCTCACCACATATCTTATAAAACTAGCTATTGTTACTGTCAAAGACAGTTTATAGTTTCCGCTACAGACTCCAGTAGAAATTGAGTTCTTAAAACAAAAGCTGAATCCCACAACGGACAGCTGAGCTTAACAGATCAGATCTAATGGTTTTGCTAACAAAGCTTTGCTTCTTGTTTGTTTTTGCTTTTCTTGTAGGTACTGACACACCATTTAGTTCCATTTGCTTGTTGACATACTATTTAAGGCTTTAGGTCTCTAGTAAGGTGAAGGCATGTTTGATCCAACAAAAACAAGGTCTCTGCTTCCTATTAAAAGTGATTTTAAATTTAAATAATCAAGTCTTCATTTTTAAATGCCTTCTATTTAACTTGTTTAATAGCCTGAACTTACTTTACAATACTTGTTGATGGTACCAGAATCATATCTGAAGCCTTATTGAATGAAAAACATATGAACTTCAGAGCACTTTCTATCTCTCAAACCAACCGAATTAACTTCAATTGAGAAGGTGTCTTACAGGATAAGCCAGACTGCTCAATTCTCAATCTGCAACTGTTACATAGTATAGAACCTCAGATGGTTAAACATATTTACACCTTGATGGATTAGCTTCATTGGTTACAAGCAAAAGCATTTTCAATATACAGAATTTACCCGTCTACCAAATGCAGATTTAATAATTCAATGAAAAGATGAGAATAACAAAGCTTGATTAAAGTTAAACATTTTAAAACCAGAGAAGTCGACTTTTTTTCTAGGAGTGATTTGACACGTATGTGTGTATGTTCAAAGACTACAAATTAGTTCTGGGGCTAATTCTGTGCTCATCCATAGTTCAAAAAAAGGAAAGCATTTCAGAACCCTAGCGCCATAAACATTAACTTAACTACCACTCTTTGCAAGAAAGAATCCCTTACTTACCTTAGAAAATGGTGTTTATACAGAGTCATTAGCTACCCTACTTTCAACCAAGGCACCTACAGATTTAGCAAAAGGAAACAATATTTGAGACTTTTTTTGGAGGGGAGGTAAAGGCAGAGATAACTGTTTAACATACAGATTATTTGGAGCAGAAGGAGGATATGCTAGCCCACTGACTTTTGCCACTAGATGTATTAATTTGGTCACTTTTAATGTAAATGGAGCACAAAGTCCAATCAAAAGTTAATTCTTTAAAAAGTTCACAGTCTTCTTACAGGAAACTAAATATACTAGAAAAACTCATTGGAAGATAGGTTGGTCAAGGTTTATTTCCTCCTCCAGATTTAAGAGTAGGGATGTTTCCATTTAAGTTACCCACAACAAAGCATTCCACATTTGTAGCACAAAGTCTGAGCCATAAAAGTTGGGTTTTTAATTGTGAGAGGCTCACTGGTTACAACTATCCCTACTTTGGCTTGTTTCCATGCACAGGCTTTATCATAGAATATCAGGGTTGGAAGGGACCTCAGGAGGTCATCTAGTCCAACCCCCTGCTCAAAGCAGGACTAATCCCCAGACAGATTTTTGCCCCAGATCCCTAAATGGCCCCCTCAAAGATTGAACTCTCAATTCTGGGTTTAGCAGGCCAATGTTTAAACCACTGAGCTATCCCTCCCCATTGGTAATGTAATGTAAATGGTGCATCTTATGAGACTTTTTTCCATTTTGTTTACTGTCTTTTGACAGTTTAAAAAGTGAAAATGTTTCTGAAAGACTCTACAGCAGTGGTTTTCAAACTGCGGGTCTGGGTCGCAGAATGTAGGGCAATGGGTTGCGGCAGCTCTGGTCAGCACCGCCAACTGGGTCATTAAAAGTCCCATCGGTGGTGCTGCCCACATAAGGCAGGCTAGTACCTATCTGTTCTGACACCACGCTGCACTCCGGAGGTCATCAGCAGCAGGTTTGACTCCTAGGTGGGTGGGGGCATCCACGGAACTCCGCACTCTGCCCCTGCCTGCGGGCAAGAGCTGCACAGAGCTGCTTGTGCGCCTCCACCTAGGAGCTGGACCTGCTGCTGGTTGCGCCTGGAGCGCAGTGCGGTCCGTAATGCCAGGACAGGAAGCCTGACTTAGCACCCTTGCTGTGCTGCTGACCAGGAGCCACCCGAGTAAAGCCCACGTCCCAATCCCTCACCCCAACCCTCTGCCCCAACCCTGAGTCCCTCCCACACCCCAAAACCCTCATCCCCAGCTCCGTTGGGTCGCGGGCAGCAATAAATTTCTTCAACTTGGTCGCCAGAAAAAAAAAGTTTGAAAACCACTGCTCTACATCATACATTTGGAGATGGGCAGTTCCAGAATCCTATCATCCATTCACATTAAGGAAATCAATAGGACTTGCACTCAAAACAGCTTTAAGGCTAGTCAAACAGTAAGGATACCAGCCTTAAAAGAAACTGAAGATTTGTATCCTTCAAAGTCTTCTTAGTAACTACTTAATATTAAGGCTGTCTACACTGGCAATTGAACGACAAAACGTGTGTCTTTCAGAGGTGTTAAAACACAAACACACACACACACACACACACACCCATACCCATGAAAGACAAAAGTTTTGCCGTGGCAAGTGCCAGTCTGAACAGCATGTTGTCAGCAGGAGCGCTCTCCTTCCAACAACACAAACACCGCTCATTGGGGGTAGAGGTTTGTCAGCAAGAGAGCCGGCAAACAGCCGCTACACTGCATGACTTTTAGCAGTACAGCTGTGGCAAGACAGCCATGTCATTAAAAGCTGCGTAGTGTGGACATACCCTTAGAGAAGGAACTTCCCCTCTGACATTTCATATTCTATTTAGGACTGTTGCTACAGAGGGGTTCATACATGAATAAAACTAATTCAATCACCAATTAGCTGTAATTTTTTATTCAACTTGTGAGTCAACTCAGTATTTGGCCATTGTTTGAAGGAGCGCACACTTTCCACTGCCGTGCCACAATCCACAAAAGACAGGGAAAGCAGTTGCTGGCATTCAATTCTGCTCTGTAGGAAAGGATATAGAACTATTACTGTAAAACTAGTCTCTTGTGTGCAAGTAAAGTTGGCCACATATTTATTCATGTAGCTCAATATTGTTCTGGTTGCCAGTATTTGCTGTTGGGGGGGGGGGAAGAGAAGAGAAGGAGCATTGTTGTTCTCTAGTCACACGGCAGTGGCAGCCCAAAGGTAAAGGGGCTATGAGCCAGGAGAAACAGCACTTCCTAGGAAGAGGAGAAAGGAGTAGGGAAAAAGTGCTGCCTCTTCCTAGAACAGTTGCAGCACAAACACACTGGAAGAGATGCCAAGGACTGTTGTTCCTTTGACAGCAACGAGAGATATGTGGGGGTGGGGGCAACAATGGTGGCAGGAAATTTATCTTCATTGTGGGGAAGATGGGGGAAAAGGGGTTATTTTGTTTTCATGACAGGAAAATAAATTCACAGGAAATAACTTCGAGTTCTATAGTTTCTGAAAACACATACAAACTTATTCATAGATTAAATTCCCTTCCCCCAAATTTGTTTTCCAGTTATGACTTCTAGCTGTACTTGTTTATAATAGTTTAATGAGCTCTTAAAATATTTACTTTCTATATGGGGATGGCTCTTAGGAAAACTGTTCTCTCCTCCCTCCAACTCTCTGGCATGCCTAAATGTGTATGTCTAATGATGGGGACTGGCAGTTGTAAGGGATTAAAGGCCTGTCTCCAGTGTGCTGTTCAAAATTGTTAAGACTACTGACTATGCATAAGATTTTGGATGAGTGTAACCAAACGATGAGATATCCCTATATGTTATGCAAGGATGAACCTACTTAAAAATGTATAACCAGAAATCCTTAAACAGAAGAAAGGGCAAAATGTGCTCTGGAAGAACAAATTAATCTTTTCCCCTATATCTGTGAAGGAATTTGGACTAAGACACACATGCTGGAAGGAAGAAGAGAACAGATGACAGAGAGTCATGGGTACTTGGTAGGATTATAAACATGCTTTCTACGTATGAGCTTTAAGTTTATTACCCAATTCTCCATAACTAAATTGTATGCTGAGTTAGCAGTGTGTACTACAAGCCATGTTCATATTTTAATCAACTTTTTGTAGTAATTTTTCTTTATTTTCTTCTAAACTGTGCCAATTAAAAAAATATTTATTTTAAGCAAAGGATGAGGGAGACTATCCAGAAAAGGCCACTGGTTTGAGACTAGCAGTTTTGGATTTAAAAAATATTAACTTGAGCTTCAGGAGCCGCTCAGGTAAGGTAGGCCCCTCTCCCACCCAGCTAAATCAAGATATTCCTCACATCTATTTGAGACTATCAGCTTAAAAGTCATTGTTGTAAAGCAACATGGTTAAGGGAGATCTGAAAGACATGAAGGATGCAAGGTTTGGTTAGACTGTGAACGTTAAGAGAAAAAAATTAAAATCTTCAACCAGGCAGATAGTTTAATAATTCTTTATTTTGGAAACACTTATTGTATTGGAATGGTTGATTTATCTGTCCCCCAAATCCAGTTCTCTCTTGATTTTAACATTATGTTGAAAGATGAGGGTGCAAGAAGTACTTCCATACTTTTGGGCACTGTTGTGTAGAACCTCTCATTCAACTACTCTAAAAAAGCACTGAATGAAACTTTTCCATTTAATATATACCCCAACTTAATTTTGAAATCCTCTCTCACGGCAAACTGTTTTCATTTACACAATTTCATAGAAAGTGGAGAAGTAAAAAAACTTTATCTTCAGAATCTAATACATGCCTGCTGTTTCCAGTTTTCATTCTTTAACAGCAAAGTATACACAAAGTTGATACCTAAAATATAATCACAATATTTATGTTTTCAATCAAAGTGGTCACAAGCTTTTCATCCAGCAAGAATAAAAATAAGTTTATTATAAGTAAACAAACTCTAACACAGACTCTTTTCTCTTTCAATTCCTAAAAGCCAACATGAATACATTATTTTCTTCCAATTATAGTGAAAACATTATTTAAACAGTCCAAACTACCTGGAAAATTTGTGATCAAAGCTATCACTAATTTGGTTAATAGTAGCACATTTCAAACATGAATTAGAGTTTAAAGTTCTGATTTTCACAACACTGGAAGTGGTATCATGAACAGAGCCATGAGAAACTAAACACTGATTCCAATTACTGGTAATAGTAGTGCATATTGTAATTCCAACAGCAAATGTGGTATTCTTATGACAAGAGAGAGCTATTCTTTGGGGTAGCTGAATCTCAGAATGGAATAGGAATAAGGAACAATACACTGCAGCAATCAAATACCACTGGAATATTGTACAACACAGAGAGAAAGGAAAGGCTAAGGAGGAGAGAATATCTGACACCCATCAGTACTCTGTTCCAGTAGTCCAATACAACCAGCGAACACCAGAGGGAGAAAGAAAAAAAAATTAGAAAGTCAGAATTTTAAAAATATAAATTAAAGTTACTAGATTTTTCCTCAGAGTTTACAAATTCAGTTAAAAAAACCTTAGCTCTTATTTTTAAAGGATTTGCAACCTATTTAAGACTAGTATAATATTCTTTCAGTTCTAGGACCTACTTCCCTTTTTATTGATTCACGATGTAAACAAACCCATTATTAGGTAAACTATAATGCTTAGACTTACATTTTGTTGAGTGCAGCCATTCTCCAACAACAACCCCAAGAGGTGAAGTTTAAGAGATTTCAAATCTACTCTCTGGCTATTTAGAAACCCTTCAAGTTCTTTGACATGCCTCTTCATGCTATGAGTATTTATTTAAATCAACAAGTACAGCTTGAGTAGCATCAGGTTCTTATTGAAGGGTAAGTAATTAAAGTCAGCCAACACATCACCAAGTGCTTAATATATGCATGCACTAATTAGCCCAAATGGTGAATGCTTCCCTAGACTGCATTTGTTTCTTACAGAGGGGTGCTGTGTTCCTCCCCATGCTTCATGGCTTTCATTGCTTGCTAATTAGTGCTTTCTTAATCCCTCTCAGAAAAAAAACTGAAGCAAGATTTTTACAGTTCCAGTCCCATAAATGGTTGGTCACTTAGACTAGGTCAAACCAGATCAGCACACAAAAGCATCTTTAATCAGTCAACGTGAAATAAAAGTATGGCAAAAGTCCTAACTTTTATCTGTCTCTGGGATTTAAGCTAATTAAAATGCACAGGGCCCTTACTCGCATTACAGCCCTGCTGTTCTTCTGTACACTAATAAGCTAAAAAAAGGTGGTGAAAGCAATGAACTGAGTAATTGTTGAAACGTACAGTTTGTAAAAGAAACTGTAAAGATTTTGGTTCCCTAGTCAGGAGGTTCCAATTCAGAGAAAAATGCCATTTGAGTGCAGTTTCCTTCTCATATTCTCCATTTATCTTTCGCTTATTTTTTTTTAAGTGTGTATATTTGTGAAGTCAAATTTAGTGACTCTAGGATTTGAACCACATCCATTAAGATGAAGAAACTTTATATACAATGAGGGTGGGCACAGGGAAGAGGGTGAACACGTGCATGATCTTTCAGACACTTCACAATTGAATTGTTGAAACAACACATTTTCTTTGTCTGCTTTCGGCCCCTGGAGGCTAGCGGTCCTTTACTATTTTGACATGGTCTGTAAAGACTTTGGTGCACTGGTACAATAAACTTAAACTTGTGGAAGAGAGAGAGGAGTGTAAAAAAAAAAAAAAAAAAAAAGCCCTGTCCAATAACTCCATCAGACCACCAAGTCATTTCACCAACTAAAAATAAATCATTTTATTAACAATGTTCTGTATTTAAACTAACAAATAGAGATGACTTTTCAGCCTACCTTCTCCCCCTGGGCATTACTTCATATTTAAAAAAAATATCTTGGCTAAGTAATGTAAGAGTAAAATAATAATTTCCTATGCTTTTATATATGTCAAAGCATGTAATTTTGTTTAAGAGTTGCCAGGGAACTACACATGTTCCGAAATATACTAAATACTCTATATAAATATCTAACTTTAATTATTTTTAAATAAATATGGTAAAAACAGAACTTAACATGTTCAAAGAAACAGTTTTGAGTTAACCTAATTAAAAGAAAAAATAACCTCTTGAAGCCAAGCAGGGCAGGGCAGGATGTCTGGGTGGACTGTAAAAAAATTGAAATGAAACCTATGGCAGTAGAGTAGCAGGTTAAAAACAAAACAAAACCCCCCCACAACATTCTGTAGTGCTTTTCTGTGGCACTTCAGGTGCTTGGGAATTTCACAGCAGGAAGAGTGGAACTACTAATGAAAGTGTTGCATACAAGAGTACTCTGTGAATGGTAGCATCTACAGAACATAAGGGTATGTCTACACTACCGGCCTGATCGGCGGGTAGCGATCGCTTTATCGGGGATCGTTATATCGCATCTCATCTAGACATGATATATCGATCCCCGAACACGCTCCCGTCGACTCCGGAACTCCACCAGAGCGAGCAGTGGTAGCGGAGTCGACAGGGGGAGCCATGGCCGTCGATCCCGCGCCATGAAGATGGGCGGTAAGTCGAAATAAGATACTTACACAACTTCAGCTACGTGAATAGCGCATCTTATATCGATCCCGCCCCCTAGTGTAGACCAGGCCCAAGAACAGAAACTCAGATGCACTGCCCCCAACACACACACACACACACACACACACACACCCCACCCCCGGAAATCTTAGCTTTCTCCTAAAATAGAGCTAAATTATAACTTGGTTAAATTAATCTGGAATAATCTTTGTTTATATGGCTTTCCTTTTATGTGCCCCAGATTGCTCCACCTCCTAGTTGCTCCATTTGAGGCTCCAAAGCTCCATTTGTTAACTTCATCTATACATGGCAACTAATCTTGTAAACCACAGCCAGGACATACCTGTGTCCTCTGATAAGACTCCAATGTCACCTGCAAAAAGCCACAATGTGTTCATATTTCATTTGGAAATATCTGGAAACTTCCCAGTCTAAACATTTGGCTTGAAATGTTTGATAGAGTACCAAAATAATCCTGGTTTACATGAGCATGGTTTAGTAATCTGCATATAGAAACTATTTTGCTTATTGACGCTTTTCTTCCCATATCCATAGAATTTCTTTATGGACGTACAAAAAAACATAGTAAAATATTCTGTATTGCTCTGGTTTCAGAGTAGTTTGGCAAAAGAAACAGAAAATATAAATTAAATACACCTCTACCCTGATATAACATGAATTCGGATAGAACATGGTAAAGCAGCGCTCCGGGAGGGGGAAGGGCTGCGCACTCTGGTGGATCAAAGCAAGTTAGCTATAACGCAGTTTCACCTATAATGTGGTAAGATTTTTTGGCTCCCGAGGACAGCATTATATCAAGGTAGAGGTGTACTAAGCATTCTACATGACTTAAGATACAAATTATCCCCACTCCGGACACTAAAAGCAGAGGTTACAGAGAACATGCCATATAAGAAACTTCAATAATTTACATATCATCTGCTTACAGGAAGAAGCAAAACACTGGACAAGAAAGAATAGTAATTCAATCTTTCAGTGAACAAAAATAGTTAAGTTTCCGCTGCAACACAGAGGTTCTGATTCTGCAAAATTTTGTGCAACAGTTAACTTTTAAGCAGACAAGTAGTCCTATTGACTTCAGTGGCCCTGCTCATACACTCTAAGCTAAACACATGTTTTATGACTGCAGGGCTTGAACTTTAGATTCCTTCATTAGAAGCAGATTATTTCAAAAACAAAAACCCCTTTTTTAAATCTTATTTCAAAAACTCAGAAACTAAATAAAAGCCACACTTTTTATATATATATATATATATATATATATATATATATATATACACACACACACACATATACACACATACATATATACACACACCCCATAGAAGGTTACTAGAAGATAACGCCCAGAAGGAAAATAAATGTTAGTAAATATTTTTCCACCCAAAGGTCCTCGTTAAAACAACGTGCACCATTAGATGTTGTTAATACCAGACCCACTTTTTATTGAGATTATCTTTGAGATTGTTTACACCCATTTTTGTAGCCATCATGACTTCACTGATGGTATCGTTGGCTGGAAGCAAACACTGGAAAGCTTCCACTTGGCTTTTGGGACTCCATCAGTGTATCTCACTGACTAAAATAGCCCTAACACTAAATTTTTGATTGACCTGTATGTATTACACAGGTGGCCTCAACTAATTTTAAATCCTGTCTCTTGCATCCCTTCGTAATGTATACCCACGTCCCCATTTGTATTCAAAAGGTTCAGGCTGATGAAATTCAGTCTTTGATGCACTAGTGTTGCTTGCTTTGAATGAACTGGGAATACCTCCATCTGAATATTGTCGAGGACAGAAATAAATTAGTTTGTTCTTTATATCATTTAATCTAACATCTTCTAAACACAAATGTTGGAGGCAAAAGCAGCAAAGAAAAATATTTTCCACCTGAAGTCCAGGTATAATAACTATTTATTTTCTCTTCCCTGGAATTATCAAAAGACAAAACCCTGACTTCAGAGATGTGTGGGATGCCTCAGTTCAGTGAATGGAATGCTGTGGGGGAGGTTTAGTCTCCATTATGAGCGATCCTTAGTCTCTTTTGAGTAGAAGCTGCTAATTATGCCAGTCATGCTGAAGGATGAGTGGTGGTTTTGTGATCTCAAATACTGTTTCCTAGAGCTGAGATCACCAACTCATTTTATTGGTACTAGAGGATCTGGAATAAAAAGTTAGAGTACCTTTATTTTCAAAACAGTAACCATTGACCAACTTTTCACTGAGGAATAACACTTCACTGGCAATGACTATGCCCACTGTTTAAGAATGTTAACCTCCTCAAAAAAACAAAAAAGAAAAAGTGGGTGGATCAGAGAGATCTTGTTCAAGCCCTTGGAGAAGTGGGAAAGTATATGAAAGCCTGAACAATTGCTTTATCTGCTTCAAAGAAACCTCTGAGAATAGAGTGAAGTTTTGTGAGTGCCAGAATTTAAGTTACAGAACTCCCATCTCATCTGAATCATTATAGATTGTGCTGACTGTCCCCTTTACTCTCCAAACCATGTTCTGTCTGGAGTGAGTGGTTCCTCCTCACTGGCATCGTACCATAATGACAGGATTTCTGTCACTAGAGGGTTTGGAAGTGCAGCAGAAAAAAAAGGGAGAAAAATTGTGCAATGCAGAAGGGAAGATTGTTAGGACACCTGCGTGTATTTGCATTTCTTTACTACCACGCAGAAGGGTAGGCCAGAATTCATAATCCAGCTAACCATTGAGATCAAGAGCATAGTTTAAGACTGAGCTAGGCCTCTTTCAGATATTCTTTTTTCAACCTTGAACAGAACAGATAATAAATCCATTTTGCTGCAATAGGAGTCTTGAATAGGGATTTACAAAAAAAGAACCAGGAAGAGTCTGTTTTAGGAACTAGCTGTTGTTGCACTTGGAGACAAAAACTCCAAGACTGACAACAGTCTTGGTGAACATTTTCTGTCTCCTCCTAATGGTCTAGACCAGTGTTTCTTAATGACCGCTCTGTGGACCAGATTGGTCCCTGAAATCTCCCTGACACAGTTGAGGAAGACAGCAGGCCGGTCCTTGGTATCAAAAAGGTTGAGAAACACTGGTCTAGATTACTCTGGATACACTAGACAAACCATGTTTTTCATAGTTTAATATGGGGGGGGGAGAGAAACATGATGCCAAAAGGTATCCAACAGATAGTTTGTGCTCAATGCTCCAGCATTTTATTCCTTGCCCCTTTTACCATTCCATACTTAGCTCCTCCCTATAAATTGGTTAAACATGTACACTGTGACCTGGGTTTAGTTTTGACACAAAATAAGCATCTGTATTCACAAAAAATTAGGTCATTCTTGTTAAACCAATTCTTAGACCTACTAGGGCATGACATTGTTTACATAAGGCTAAGTGCAAAGCCCTGACCTCCTCAGTTCCATCATGACCTCAGAGAGCACAGCCTACTCACCCTATCCCCATCCTATGTTTTAGGAATATAATTTACCAGAACTGAAAACTGTTTATTTTGGCTGTTACTGATAACCGTTCTTAGGTTATATTGTTTCAATCAATGTAATAATTCCTTGGGATTAGTAATCAGAAATCACACTAACACAAGCATCTACAAAAGAAAAGAATAATATACAGTAAACCCAAGATAAATCATTGTCAGGCAGACAAACATCCAGCACCATCTTATTCTTCTACAGATGTTTAGAAGAGAGAACAGTTAAATGAATGGCTATGAAGAGCTTTTTTCACGGTCTCATTTCTCCCTCAAAACTTTAAGCAGGGTGGATCAGGATTATTTCTTTCTATCCTATTTCACTGTCACTTACAAAACTCAGGTACACTTAAAACCCACTCCATCCCTCAGAGTTCCCCCCCCCCCATATATTTGAAATCAACATCAAATAAAAAAAGTCTTGAGGGCAAAAGAATAAAAGTATATGTAATTTTAGAAGAACTATCTAGAAGGAAAGTTTGAACACACTGGTGAAGGTCTACTGGATTGTAAAAACTTGTTTTTATCTCAATAGGTTCTTCAAATGTACTTAATGGTACATGTGGACATATAAAATGCCTTCATGTCTAAACGTTAAGCTATAAGTAAGATACCACATACTTTAAAGCCATTATCACTTCAATAGGTATTCCATTTAGAAGATAGAGTGCCTACATCTAAATTGAGTTTATTTAATGAGACTTTCAATTTGAAATAAAAGTGCATATAGTTTGAACTTGATTGCACAAGTGACCAATTTTCACATTTTCCTCCATGTACCATGCAAGCCATGAGCTCAGTACACATATAATGGATAGAAAACAAGAGTTTCTTTGTTTGTGTACATTAACTCAAAGCTGTAAAAGTCATTCAGCCAAACTTCACTATACTTTCACCTTTAAACCTTAACCTGACTTGTAACAACATTTGTAGCCTCTAAAATTACACTGGGAGCACCCAGACAGAGTTAATCACCCTTCAACTCTTGATGCAGGGAATAATGATCTACCACTTAAGCTTGAGCCCTTAAAAGCCTAAAGAAAAACACATATATCAGCATCTTAAATCAGCAGTGAAATAGCAAGACTATTCAATAATACTTGTTTTAAAAAGGGGAAAACAATAAGAAAACCTGTACAATTAACAACTTATGAAAGATGTAAATAAATGAATTTAAAGTCTCCTCCAAGATTAAATTACTGATTCCATAGCACATACTATTGATCAGAAGCCCAGTAGTTTTATAGAAACCACACATAGAAAAGACTTGCTTAACTACAGCTGTATTTCAAAGTTTTGAATAAATACAAAATAAAGAATGCAAGACTTTGATATGTGCTTGTATAATTTGTTGAAGTATGACATCAGTTTGCAAGCAGACACTTGCAGTAGTTTCTTGATTTAAATAGTAGTATCTACAGTAAGCTTTTTGCATGTAACATGCCAGGTCTCCTTTCAAATTTTTTGTTACTCTGCAACATGGTACCAGACCACAGTTCAATTTTCTAATCTGCACTACAGATACAGCAAATATTTTTAACTATATTTGCTCTATGTAGGGAGCCTGATATAGGACATACAAAGCAAAAAATATCAGCATAACTTTGTTAATAAATCTCTCCAACATACTTCCCCAACCCACAAGCAAGAAGGGCATTAGTTCAACACAATAGATTTAAAAAAAATATCCTCTAGAAAGTATATCCGTCAAACTAAAAAACAAAACAAGAGGTCCAATACCAAAAACAGTGAGGAAAGGTGGGAGAGAAAAGAGGAATGACCGGGAAAGGACAACAAAATACCTAAAATTATCATTGAAATAAATGAGAAATAATTAAAAGTGAGGCTGAAAGGCACTCAGATATGAACACTTTAAAGAAATCCTCAAGACTTCCATCAGAGGAGATTCATTAAGATTGTAAAGTATTTCAGTATCACGATACACAATCTGATTTAAAAAAAAAAAAAAAGACGGTGAGATTTAGCCCCAACGAAATCAGAGTATAGTCACAGACTTCAGTGGGACCAGGATTTCACACACTGTCTCCTCCAAAAAATCCTCAGAAGGACAAGTTATTTATTTCCCCCTTCCCCTACCAAAAGTAGACTCTCACAGGCGTATCACTATTTTTATTCTCTTTCTTTATTATAGCTTTAAAAATAACTTATTTTAAATTATCTTTCAACAAGTTTTAACAAGTATATCAGACAATACTAGTCTGCATTATATGACTTACTCAGGTGGAGTAAGAACCCTCAAACACAGTACACTGAGCCAGTTCACAGCTGTTGGTGTCAACACCTTCATACAACCATATAAGCAGCTAATGCTATACTGATTGATCCTGCTGACATGAGGCTTCAAGGTGCAACATCAAGCCAGATTTTTATGAATAATGTTATTGTCTTTGACCTCATACACTCTGACAGTGAGTTTTCTGAAACACGTCACCACCTCTCAAAATTAACATGTCTGCATGTTCTACATCTCAATTAGACTTAGAATATACAAGACTGCGAAGGGAAAAGGAAAACAAAGGTGTCTACCTTTAAGGTGTCACAGGACTCGTTGCTTTTTAACAGATCTAGACTAACACGGCTACCCCTCTGATACTATATCAATGTTGTTCACTGGTGATAATCCAGTGGACTGAGACTCACATTCTCTGTTCCTAAACTCTGCCAGATTTCCTGTGTGAGCTTAAACTATGTACCTCAGTTCCCTCATTTCCTCACCTCATCAGGGTGTTGTGAGCAAACCCATTAACATATATACGAGGTGTTCCATAGCATGATCGTGGAGACTACGCACATTTATAGGTTGATGGATCAGAAATGTAAATAAAAAACAGAAGGCAGAGCACAACAAAAAAGTGGAGGAAGAGGAGGAATTTTCAGATAGCCTATTAAGAAACCCCCCCTCCCTAAAATATACATATATTAAAGCTCTAATTCTGTCTTGAGGTTTTGGCAGCAAGAATAAGCCTCAAGAGTGTAGGGTTTCCCTCAAAACCCCTGAAGGTGGCAGTTCTGATATATTTTCTATCTTTTTGGATTTGCTACTTTGAAAGCCTTCCTCTGCACTTTTAACAATAATGTCATAAGCAATTTAGATTTTTATTTTTCTAAAAAATTACATTATTAAAACATACACATTTTACTTGCTTCCCCACTCCCTCTCTAAAAGTTTGGGGGAAAGACAAAGTGTGTTTATGTCATCTCCATAATCCATCCAGGGAACTACGGCACTTATGAGGAGTTGGAAAGAAATATTATTCCTTAGATCCTAGTTGCATATTCAGCTCAGCCATCTCTGCCCAACTACCAGAAGCAAAACATAAGGAGACAAAATTAGTTAGAAGTAGTCCACCTGTCTCAAGTCACTTGCCTCAGTTTACCCTTAACTATTTCACTTTCCCTTCATGGAAAAAAACAAACCATTCTTTGGTGGTATTAACCAATTACAATAAAGGGAACTACTTCAAAATTGTAAGTGAACATGACATATACAAAGAGGATTATTTTCTAAAGTCTTTCTAAATTAAAAAATGCTCATAAGCAAATAAAACTTCTTACTGTATATCAATTGTTATTCTGAGGCTCAAGTTGCTGCTTTTGTTTGTTTTTAGAAGTAACAAAACGCAGGTTTAAAGCTCAGATCTGCAGAAATTGTTTTCCAGTTTCTATACTTTAGAGTAGTGTTTCTCAAGTTTTTCCAATACCAGGGACTGGCTTACTGCCTTACTAACCCACGTCAGAGAGATCTCAGGGACCAGCACTGGTCCACGGATCGGTCATTGAGAAACACTGCTTTAGAAGAACAAAAGTAGTGGTCGTATCTCTTCTCAAATCAAGGTATAGGAAAGACCTTTTTTCCTTCTTGTCTATAAAGAAGCCAAAGAGCAACAACCCTCTCCTCTTTTTGGCTTTGCTTCTAGCCCAGTTTTCAATTTAACCCTTCTAATCTCGTTTGTTCATTCTGACCGCCCCCCCCCTCCGCCCAAGGCTTAGGGCAGGTCTACACTACCATTTAAGTTGATCTAATTTAGGTCACTCAGGGGTGTGACAAAGTCCACCGGAGTGATGCAAGTTTCACGCTGTTCACACCAACACTATGTCACCAGGAGATGCTCTGATAAAATTGCCCATTGATCCCTGATGTATCCGTAGCTGCCCAGAGGTTCGAGTCCTACTAGATAACAATCAGTCCTGAGTGAGTGAGAATATGCCTTAAGTGATGTATTTCATAAGCTAGATCTTTGAGGGTTCCTTACATAAAGGCCTTTAGCAACATCATTTCTAGACATGCATAGACTACCATCAATATCTGATGATACACAGTTGTCTCTCTTAAGATACTCTTATGTAGAACCAAGTCATTACATTAGATCATATGATGTGTCCTTCTCCTGTCACTACTACTTCGCCATGGTAGAAGGTTTATTTGTTTGTTTCCTAGCGGAAGGTCTTCTTTTGATACCAAAAGATAGGATAAACTTGTCTTCTCTTGCCTGTACGGTCCTTTTCTTTCTTCTTCCTTGTTTCTACACTCTGAATCCCCACTCCTCAGATGTCAGTCATTTCCCCATCCATAAACCATTCTTTAGCATGAGACATTAGCAACAGTGTTATGCCCAATCCTCAGCTAAGGAAGTAGGAGTATTTGAGGATCCAAATACTGGATGAGTTAGATGCCAGGCAAGTCCCCCAGCATAAATCTAGAGCAACAGAGAGGGCTGTTGCAGTTTCTGCCAGCTGCCAAATGGCTCTGAGTGCTGATAAAGCCATTGGGGATTGTTGAAACACAGGAATAACTCAATTATACTCCCTTAACCAGGCACACTTAATACACTGGTCTTTGGCCTGCTACATCATATTTAGGGCCTATTTGTGCTCAAGATGAAGTGATTAACCGACCACAGAGCAGTCAGGAGCTGGACATTAAATGTCTAAGACTAGAAATACCACCAGAGATGTCTAACGTGAGTAATGTTACCAGTGACCTATGATGGGATGATGCACTATCCTGTTTCTGGGGCATGAAATCATGCAGTAGCAGAACACAATTACATGCTAAAGAGTAGAACTGATATATATTATACCAAAAATAAGAAAAAACTGTTATAGGCTATGTATACACATACACTAATAAAGCCAATTTACATGGTTTCATTTAAACTTGAAGAAAGGTTCACCATGACCTGATTTTCAAAAGTACTGAGCACCAACAACTCCCACTGACCAGAACTGGAATTGAGACTGGGAAGCCCGTTTGAAAAATACCATCTTACTTTGAGCACTGAGGCCAAAATTTTCAAAAATAAGTGATTTTGTGTGGCTCAGGTTTTGGATGCCCAACTCAAAATACCAAAAATGGGGTCTAAATTTCAGAGGGTGAGGATTTGACTTTTTGAAAGTCAGGCTGCTGTAAGATGTCTAAAGTTGAGCACTGAAAAACTAAGTAACCACTTTTTTTTTAAATCTTGACCAGAGTATATATTTGCTTCTAAGAACACAGACTTTTTTATTTTGGATAAGTCTTTAGGTCTATGGGACATTAAATCCTAACATCTATGAAGCTGAGCACTTGATCTTTATTATGCCACTGTAGAGGCTAATAGTAAGATGAAGAATCTTATACATATGAACTTAAAACAGTGAACTGCTTTATAGGTAAGTGATCTTGTATATAAAGGCAGTTGAGTAATTGGATAAAAGGCAATATAACTACTCAGAATGCAAGACAAATATCTTGCCTGGGGATATGCAGATTTTACAATACACAAAAATGCTAGCTAAGCAAGTTGTAGCGTAACTCCATCAAGCTCACTCATGAAAACGTTTAACAATCCCAAAGAACCCCAATTCAGATTTATGACTAAAGGGGTTGGATGAGTCAAAGCTAAAGGCTACAAGATTAAAACATCATCTTACAAAAGAACATTGATTATACAATTCCTTCTGATAGCTATTAAAGAGTGTTTTGCAAATTACATTGGCAGGCAACATTTTATCCACAAAACAATGTTTCGTGTCTTTTTTTTTTTTTGGCAAAACACAACCACCAACCACCATTTGAGAATACAAAATTACTCCAGAACTGATGGCTACTTATTTACCATGCAAGTTAAAAAAAATATATATCTTTGAGATTTTAAATCCACAACATAAAAACAGATCACAGTTATGGTACTATGCTGCTGGGTTTTCACATTATTGCAGTATATTAGCATACAACTCCAGGTAATATGTCACATTATCCAACAAATATTTTTCGACCATGGATTAACAGTGTTTAGGAACAGAAACAGGACAACTTGGGTGATGCTGATATATGATTAGATACACAAGGACATTGAATAAAGGCTAACAATCATGTTTTCTGTCCAAAGTGTGTCATAAATTATGACTTTCGTTTTAGTAATATTATGCAATGGGTTATTCTAGTTTGCAATGCATTTGCAGTAATTTATTTGTATTGCAAGAATATTAAATGTTACTTCCATTATGGCAGAATTCACTATGCTTCTTGGTTGATGGGTTTTTCCATAGGATAGGCAATAGACAGTAATCCACACTGTTTTTGTTTTTTTAAATCTGTAAGCAGCTTTCAATACCGACAAACACAAGGTTTCATTGGCTCAACAGGAGGGAAGTAAACTACATCAGCCCAAATGGTTCATTATTTCCACTTATATACTATAGTGTGGTGGCGGTGATGGTAGTGGCAATTACTTGTCCACCCAAGGGCTGTCACATGGGCTAACTTATTCTGTTACTCTTCCATGTGAGGCTGCTGACAAGAAGGCTTGAAAACTTCGGGCTGCAATGCCCTCGGCATGCAACAGACATGCATCTCTATTTTTTTAAGCCATGTGATCGTTGTCTTCTCCACCTCCTCCCTACCCTCACCTCTCGACCAATGTGTAGTCAAGTGAGGGCGTTGGACATGAGAGTTGGATGAGGGTCAATCTAGAAAGGTTTAAAGTGATACCGGCTAGTTGAGGGAATCATGCCAAACCTCTATGCCTTATGTGCACACCCTCTCTCTTAAAGTAGGATATTTCCAACATCTTTTGCCCAAAAGGATCACAGTTGAATCTCCAATTGCTCCTAAACTGCTAGATGACATCAAGGAACAAAAGTACTCAAATCTAACAATTTCCTTGCTATTTTTTCCTAGGGCCCTTGGCATGCTTATGTATGCTTTAATTATCTCCAGACAGGGCTACTCCAAAATCCATTCTGCAGTTTGTAGTTACAACCTGCTTATCATAGTGATGGACAAAGGGCTAACAACTCCACTTCTCCAAATATTGCACTGGCAACTAATTTATTTCACAGTTCCATTTAAGGCGCTGACAATGATCTAAAAAAAGCCCTATGTGGTTTGGATCCTGGCTGCTCAAGAGGATTTGACTCCTAATCTACTGGCATAAGTGTTGGTCAACCGAGGTGCTCTCACTGTCAATAGATATGAAGGTCTAAAGGCTGGTAGTAGGGTATTCTGAGTGAAAGCATTACACTCTGGCATGGACTTCTCTCATTGGTTACATACACTTTGTGCTGAACACTGAAGACCTCTCTCTTCTCCTAGGTGTCTGAATCAAGGGGGATTGTTATTTATTGTGTTTGAACAGGGTGAGAGACAGAGAGTGAGAGAGATATTTCATCAATCAACATGTTCAATGTTTTAAAAATAATGTATATGTGCCAAGAGATGGAAGGATGGAAGCATTTCATAAAAAGCATTTCATAATACTATGTGTGAAATAAATACCTAAATTTAAAAAAAAAATGCTTAAACATACAATATAAAAGTTGAGTGATTTATAAAGGTGGCTTGATATATTCAAAAGCCGATGTTTCATGCACAAAATTCAGGTTCTACATCCAAAGTAGAATTTGAAATATACTGTGTTGGGGGAATGGGAGGAGAGAAGGGAAAGAAGGACAAAGATCCCAAGCTATATCACCAGAATACATGTACTACAGATATTGTTTTCTAATGTTTCTCAAAGATTAACAAATTTTACCTGCCAAAACCTGGAATTCATGCCCTCGGGTCTGGTGTTCCTCCTGCAACAATTAGTTGATACCATACATCACCAAGAACCAGAAAGAGCCTTGGGTGTTAATGATGTCATCAACTATAAAGGGGAAAAACATGGAGTTGTGAAGGCTTGAACTCTAGTCTTGGCAAAGGAGAGTGAAAAACTTATTAAAAAATGTGTTTTGAAATTTAGCTGTTTTTAATTTTGGTTTATACATATATGCTCTGTTGGTTGGCAGCAAATCTAGGCTATTTCTTTGCAAGTGCAGAGTCATCCTTGAAAGCAGAACTAGTGCTATTCCACACTGCAAAGGAGGAGATAGAGGGTGCCCAATCCCCTGTGCAGCACAGAGATCAACTCCTTTGAGAGGGAAGGGTTGACAGATTCACTGTTAAGTGGATCATCATGAACTCTCCATGTCAGACTTTGGCAAGAGCAGCCTCTTTGGCCCTGACACCAGGGAGTGTTATAATAATTGGGCCTACAAATTTACTCTAATTGTGAACTCAATGGAAAAAAGTATTAAAAATGCATAAGATGTCACAATAACTGTTGATGGGAGAAGGTATGAAAGGGACACAAAGACTGAGCTAGTCTTAACAGAAAGGCCTATGGATATAATTCAAGGACTAGGTTGAGATGATGCCTGGTAAGCAAGAAAACCATGGAACTGAAAATCAATTAACCAAAACTGGCATGTCAGAAACTAGGCTTAATTGGTGGAAAAAATTATAAAGGAATGGGTTATTTCATTCACCATTCCCATTGTAGGTCCATGAAGAAAAATTGGCCACTGGATTGAGCTTCACCATCATGGCTGCCCCACCCCCAATCATTTCATAGGACCCTGGGCTTTCATTATCTTGATCCTGAGAGATATACTGACCAGACTGACCCAGATGACACTGCCACCTCTACCAGTTCCAGGTGAATCCCAAACACCACTTGGGATAAAACAGCATCAGACTAACAAAAGATCTAGCCCATCTCAACTAACTTATTTTCCCCCCGTCATTACCATCCAAGAGACTGTCAAATGGGGGTTTCCTCTTCTAAAAAAACTCTCTCCAGCTAAAGGGAAAGGGAACAAGGGATGCTGTAAAAATGAAAGCCTTACTTAATACTTGACATTTCAAACACTTGTACTTTTTTCCTTCTTTTCTATACCTTTAATAATAGGTTTAAAAAGGATTTGTAAATGGTGTTTGCCACGGCATTAAGCAGGCTGAGGTCTCTTGTATGCCTAACCCCAGACCTTGAACGCTGTTTAATGTTAGACAATTACTGGGTTATGTTAACACCTTTAGCCCATATATTCCATCTAAACTTAGTAGAACAGAAGTTAGATCCTCTCTGCATCCCACAGAGGGAGTATTCCTCCCCTTGTATGCAGCTTCCCAGGAAGAGAGGGTTATTCACCTTGTGCAGTAACTGAGGTTCTTCGAGATCTGAGTTTCTGTGGGTGCTCCACTTTAGGTGACTGCAGAGCAGTGCCTCTCAAGAGAAAGGAGGGGCTCCGGAGTTAGGCCTGAATGAGACATGATCAATGATGTAGGGTTGAATGAATATGAGGAGATAACTGAGTAGCTGCGTTGCATACGTCGGTAATAGGCACATCATGCAGGAAGGCCACCAACGTGGCTACAGATCTTGTGGTGTGTGTTCTAACCCAAGATGGGGGTTGTAGGTCATGATGTTGGTAACAGAGCTGAATGCAATTTGAAATCCATCTGGAAAGTCTCTGCTTAGAGGTGAGTTTGCCTTTGGAGTGGTCCATGGTGGAGAGGAACAATTTAGGAGTTTTCCTGAATGATTTGGTCCATTCAAAATAAAAGGCTAGTGCTCTTCTAACATCTATGGTGGGGAAAATAGCTTCTTGCCTGTCCTTATGAGGTTTAGGGAAGAACGTGGAAAGATGGATAGGCTGATTGATGTGGAAGGAAGAAGGGACCTTAAGCAAAACTTTGGAGTGACGTCTGAGAGTGATCTTGTTTTTGAGAAAAACTGTATAGGGTGGTCCAGCCATAAGAGCACTAATTTCTCCCACGCATCTCACAGACGTGATGGTGACTAGGAAGGCCACCTTCATGGAAAGATGTAAAAGAGAACATGTGGCCAGACGTTCAAATGGGGTGGTTGTGAGAGATCTAACGCATGGGGGCCTTGGGGTTCTGGGTGGAAGTTGTGCACTCCCCGGAAGAATCTTTTGGTAATTGGATGAGCAAAGACTGAAACGCCATCCACTTGGCATATTGTAATAGCTGCTAGATCCACCCACAGTGAACTCACTGAAAGGCTGAATTTCTTAAGGTAGAGCATGTAGTCCAGGACCATTGGTATAGTGCAGGTGGTGGTGATTTTTTTGTTTAGGCACCACATGTGGAATCTCTTCCATTTATATGGGTACATATCTTGTTCTGCTGTTTAGCAGGATGTTTTTAACATCCTCAGAAGGCCCACTACACTCCTCACCCTGGAACCACTGAGGAGCTAGTAATGTGAAAATGTGTGTCTTGCAGGTTGAGGGCTGCAAACCAATCCCCTTGTTCCAGTGCTGGAATGATTGTAGCTAACGTAACCATCCTGAATAGTTGTGTTATAATGAATTTGTTTAGCGTCCTGAGATCGCGGATAGGTCACCATCCTTCTTCAGTGTTAAAAAATAATGGAAATAGAAGCCCTTCCTTCTGTGCTATACTGGAACTGGCTCTACCACACCCAGTTGTAGATGCTCCCCTTCCTGTCTCAGGAAGGGATCGTGAGAGGGGTCCCTGAAGAGGGACAGGGAGGGAGAGTGGGTAGGAGGGATGGAGAAGAACTGGATGTCATAAACAGTCTTGATGATTTCCAGTACCCATCTGTTGGAAGTGATGGTTCGCCAGTTTGGATAGAACAGTATTAGACAATTGGTAAAGGGATGGTTGGTGGGAGGTAGTGTTGGCAGCAAAAAATGGGGGAGGTCTGGCAAGCCCTCGACCGAACCTTCAGCTCTGCTGTTTAGAGGATGTGGTAGGTTGGGAGGATCATGGTCTGCATCTGGATGATCTCTGTCTATGCCTCTGGTTGGTCACGGTCTATGCCTCTGGTTATCATATTGTCTCGGTTGCTGTGTGTACAGGGCCTGTCTAGGGGTATGTCTACACAGCCCGCCAGACAGTGATTGATTTAACGCGTCTAGCCGAGACGCGATAAATCGGCCCCCAAGCACTCTCCCTTCTACTCCTTTACTCCACCGCCATAAGAGGTGCAGGCAGAGTCGATGGGGGAGTGGCAGCAGTCGACTCACCACAGTGAAGACACCGCGGTGAGTAGATCTAAATACATCGACTTCAGCTATATTATTCACGTAGCTGAAGTTGTGTAACTTAGATTGATCCCCCCAGTGTAGACCAGGCCTAGGATGCTGCGATGTTTGTGTTTTGTTACCGGTGTATAGATGCAAAGAGACCCGAGTGTGGCCCTCGAATCTTTCAACGAATGGAGCAGCTTGTCAGTCTTGGCAGCAAACAGTTTTGGACCCTCGAACAGAAAGTCTTCTACTGTAGCTCTACCATAGGGAAGCCCAACAAGTAAAGCCAGGAGATCCAAAGCATAACTATGGCAGTGGTGATGGTCCTTGCCACTGTGTCACTAAAGTCTAAAGAGGCTTGGAAAGCAGTTCTAGCCAACAGGTGGCACTCGGAAATGAGACATGTAAATTGCTTTCTTTTGTCCGTTGGTATGTAGTAAATAAAGCCAGAAATTTTGAAATAGTTTATATGGTCATACTTCTCCATAAATACTTCATAATTGTTGATCTGGAAGTGTAGCGTCACTGATTAATAGACCTTGTGGCCAAGTAAGTCCAGTCTTTTCCACTCTTTATCATAAGGGGTAGTTCATCAATTACCAATTAATTTATCTGTGAGTGTGTGATTAGAAATTCCATCACCTTTTGAAGGGATATAATATTTTTTGTTCGCTCTCTTACATGTGGGTGGGATGGCAGCTGGGGTCTGCCAGATGTTTGTAGCAGTTTCCATGATTGCCGAGTTAATCCAAAGGGAAATCTTGGAGGATGTGGACATGTGAAGTTTGTCCAAAAGCTCATGACGTGACTTGGAGACCTCCTCTAGGGTTACCTGGAGTGTCTCTGCTATTCTTTTGAAGAGCCCCTGGAAATTCTTGAAATCATTTCCAGCATGAGGTGCAAGGGGGATAATAGTCTCATCTAGTGAGAATGAAGTACAGGTGGCAAGAGCCGCCTCCTGAGCTAAAACTTCTTTCACTTCCTCAAATTTGTGTTTGGGAGGGGATTGTGGTAAAGAGTGCTTATGTACCTCTGTGGTGCCACCTAGAGGCCTGGGGTAAAACTGCCTATAACCTTCCCATGAGTCCCAGAATGCCCATTGAGGTGGGAAGGGCACAGGTGACCATAACACCCTTGAAATTCAGATCCTGGTAGAGGCTTAGGGCACTCAGGATGTGCAGACTGAACACTGCTTTGCACAGGTGAAGAGTGTTGGGAAGAAAAAGCCTCCCCTTCCTCATCTTCATTCTCCTCACTAAAGAAAGAAGGAGCGGCTGTAGCTGGTGGAGTGAGCAGTAGCAAAAGTACCGAAGCAGTATCGGTACAGAGGAGAGGTGATTCTGGTACCAGGGCAATTTTCAGGTCCTTCGGAGCAAGAAACTGTTGAGGCTGTGGTACTGATGGAGGTACCTGTGTGAAAGGCAGAATGGAGAAATGTAGCAATACCAGGGGACCTTGCAGTGCCGGTAGGAAAGGAGCCAACAAAGAGCATGCCACGGACAGCGTGGCAATCCAGTGTAGTGTCTGTGCTATTCAACATAGGGACAGCGGGTGGCGCTGTTGCCTTTTATACTGCATTGTCGCTCGGTGCCGAGTGCTTTGTCTTTGCTGCCAAGGTGGACGAGGCAGTCTTCTGCCTGCCCTCTTTCTTAGAGCCTGCCCACTTAGGGTGTGCGGCTGTGACAGGACCACCAGTACCGGAGGTCCCTGAGAACTCAAAGGAACTAAGCCGGGCACAGTCAGTACCGACGTGGTGGATGGAGTCAAGGAATGTTTCTTCTTTGACACGGTCTTGGTATGGAGAGCACTAGCTCTCCTCTTTCCACGTCCTTTAGGAGACAGGTCCCTTCCTTTCAGGGTGTGTGTGTATGTGTGGGGGGGTCTTTCGGAAGCCACCTGCGGTAATAGGGTTTATAAACATCCACAGCATTAGCTGCTCATTCACTCATTGCTCCATTTTCCCCACAAAACTAAAATAAGGACGCTAAGTTTGAATAAGAAATGGAAGGAGAGGAAAGAATCACACACCTGGCTCTCCCTCAAGCCACACGGTTGCTTTGGTCAAAGGGTGCAGGAAGAAATGGGTGGAAGGAAGGTTCTCAGGTTATTTGTTTGATTAGGCCCCTGCTCAACACACTTTTCTATAGCAGAAGCCACTTTTGAGGCTCATCTTTTCACCAGTAAGGTTAATAAAGAAAGTTAGACACTTAATTTGGGTTTGATATTTCTCATTTTATGAGATACCTACCTTATTCAGGAGCTGAACAAGAACACTTAGATTCTAAAGCAATAGTTCTGCGTCTTGATCTTAAGAGGAATCTCACATTTGTAACTACAGACTTGCCTCTCATTCAAGCTTGAGATCCACGCAGGGACTCAATTGTTGCAATGCTGAGCATCACAGCACCTAACTTTTAGGCACCTAAAAAACATAGGAACAACATTGCATTTCCAGAACCAAGTTAGGCGCTTATGCTCCCTCTACAATGAATGGCGAGAGATAGATACCTTAGAATGCAGTCCACAACAGCCAACACAGTAGGTGGGGAGCCACCTAAGCTAGCCAATGGGAGATGCCAATAAAAAGGTGCCTATATCTAGGGTCCAGGAAAGCACCAGTGACTGGGCAAGGCTATACAGCAGATCTCACAAATAAAATTTTTCAGGTCCTTTAGTACAGAAAGTTTATAAATGTCCTTCTTGCTTAGAAAGAGCCAGGTTTTTACCCATTCCTTGAGTATGAAAAACTAGAAATATTAACAGCTCAGACAGCAAAACAGTTTTATAGCCATTCCGTCCCATCAAAAATGGCAAATTCCTGACTCAGTAATGATTTACATGAACAATGACACACCTCTGCAATCTTCACCATGAGTGTGAAATATTTTGAAAATTACTCCAAAGTAACTTCTGAAATGGCAAATCAGGCAGCCATTTTTAGATTCATGTTGGTCAAAAACCAGAGTTTGATAATACTATAGACAATACAAAACAAACTGCATGAGCTCTACAAGTGACTGGTTGAGTGCTAGCACCAGCATTGTGTATAAACTAATTTGGCAAGGCAATCATCCCCTAATAGGACTAACTGAACCATCATGTTTAGGGTTGTGAAATAAAAGACATTTCAGTTACTTGAGCAAATTAAGTATCAAACTACTTTTGTTATATTTTCTACATTCTTATACACTGAGAGGTAAGAGAATCAGGTTTCATCAGATTTGGCCAAGATGATTCTTTTTCAAAAAAACACTGAGTGTGAAAAACTTCAGCTTCAAAGGATAAGAATAGTTGAAAAGTTGCTTCTCGGCCTTCTGGCTGGGAAAGCATTATCTAAAGTAATATCTCTCTTCTCAACTGTAACACCATTAAACTAATAAATTAAGATAGCCAAAGAAATGCATTAGGCGCTCAAAAACAAGCATCCCTTAAATGATTTATTCTAAACAATCATTAGGCATGGATGCAACACATTTACACTAGACACTGAACCAGGCTGCTACTTAGTTGTCACTAGTTTCTGGGTTTTTTGCTACTGTTTGCTCCATTTGAAGACTCAGATTAAACCATAATAATTAGACTATTTGGCAGGAGCACATTACCCGTTCTGCAACCAGTGCTTCTATATCCTGGGAAATTTCCCCAAATCTGGGAATTTTTGAGTAAAATGTTTCAACTTGGGAAATTGGGAATTTTCATTCAAAACCTAAATAATCCTGGGAAATTTTCATTAAAAGTAAAAGACTTTCCAAATCTAAAAAATCCTGGGAAGTTTTCATAAAAAATAAAATATTTGCGCTTCTTTTAAATTTCCCTCAAAATGCATTCTTTGATTGGTGAATATTTGTCCCGTGATTTTCATAATCGAGCTGTGCTGCTCTCCTATTGGTGGTGCTTCAATGTACTATATCATGACAGCACAAGTGAAGTGACAAGTGTGCACATGCACTCACAACAAACCAACTTTCAGCAACAGCTGGCTGGTGGGTAATGAGGAGATGGTTATCAAATTTATCTTCTAGGTAAGGTTTCTTCCAATAATTACATATATTGCAATACTTACTCATTATGATTAGTTTCTTGGACTGTCATTAAATCTCTAAAATTCTGTATTTTGTGCTTGCAGTTGCACAGAGAATGTGGTCCAGAGCGTTCGGCTGTTCATAAATTTGTAACAGCACCCTCCACCAGGCAAATATTAAATATCTTCACCTACTGTGTTAGGTAATAATATATAATAATATGTTCCCTTCTTTGATTTAAATATAAATTGAAATATACATTATACTAATGATCACATTCCATTATTTTAGCGATCTCTTTCCATTTTTTATCTAACGTAAAAAAATGAATAAAGAGACTGGTGAGAAGAGGAAGAGGACGCCACTAAGACAAAGATCCATCCATATCAAAATGAAAACAAAAGGGAGAGCACTCCCGACAGAGTATTGAAGACTCGGGGTTAACGTCCACCAAAAGAGAAGCCATCTACTTTCAAACAAGCCTTTCAAGACTCGTGGCTTCAAGAAGGTAAATACAAAGACTGGCTGCAGAAAGTAGAAAACAATTTTTTAGCTTATTGCAAACATTGTGATGTAAAAATCCAGGCAGGTACTAGTGAGTTAGATAAGCACGCTAGTGGTAAAAAACAAACAAAAGATCGCGACAGTATCTAATACAAAGAAAATTGATATGTTTAATAAACAAGATTGTGAAATTTAAAAAGCACAAAAATTTGAAGAGCAAGTTAAAAATGCAGAGATTAGAATGGCCTGTTACTTTGAATACTGACATTGTGTTCAGCAATCTGTAGAACACTTGACTGAAGTAGTTAAAAATGTTTCCCTGATTCCAAAATTGCTGAGGCTGTAACAGATCAAAGATTATTCAGGTCAATTCATGTTTGCAAATATATCTGAACTGGCTAAAAAGGTTTTCACATTACCGCATTCAAATGCAGCATGTGAAAGAATATTTTCCATGGTAACGGACATAAAAACCAAAAAAAGAAACTGTATGACAACCAAAACACTCAATTCTAGTGTAGTTATAAGGTCAGCTTTGAAAGCAAAACAAGAGAAATGGTCTAATTTTGTAATTACTATTAAGCACTTGTATTTACATTGTAAAAATATGTACAGTAAAAATGAAAGTGATAAAACTAGTAAAAATATTAATGATGGTAATGATGTTCTTAGTGACGACTCAGACCAGGAGTCAGAACATGGATAAAACTCAGATTATAATAAGGATAATTATATAAAAGTGTTATTTGTTCTGTTTGCTTTTTTATCTTATTTTATAATCATATGTTTACTTTTTATTTTTTCAAAGTAACTTTGATGTACAGTATACTTGAGGGCACATATTGTACTTAATACTTTTGTTTTTTAAATAGTGAAACTTGTTTTATATAATTTCAATCCTACTCATGTGTTAAATATTGTATTTACTGTATAAGTTTAAAATTGAAAAACATGTCTATAGATATACAAATTATAATGTGAAATATCTCGAATGAATAAGAATAATGTGGATATAATATATATTATATAGTTATTAAAAACACACATGTTCCTTTGAGATTTTGAAATAAAAAAAACTTTATCTGGGAATTTTTCCACCAGATCTGGGAAATTTTTAGTGCTAGGTTGGGAAAAGTTGGCATCACGATATAGAAGCACTATCTGCAACTGGATTTTGCAGCTTTTAGTCAAAGTGCATGGAAATGCTTCCTACTGGCCCTGAGCCGGAAAGAGTTCTGCACACTACCGAAGCGGTTTGGTTAAAGCATGTTAGTTGCATGAGTTTTCCTGATCGAAACATTAGCCAACAGGGGAACAACAGTGGCATTTGACCACTGTTAGAGAGAGAAAAATCAATGTCCTTGTAGACAAAAGTAAGTATCTATACAACAGCTAGCGGTAACTGAGATGAAGCAAAAATTTGCGTGCAGCAGTAAGGAATGCAGCCAAGCTTCTGATGTTTGAAATACTCCTGTTAAAATGTATTTTGAAAGTCATGCTGACCCTAAAATCCATCTTTGAAGCCACATCAAAAAACCTGTCTCTCCCTTGATAACAGAACCATAACAAAAACCACAGTAATCCAAACTGGAAAAGCAAAGAGGGTTCTTTTGTCATGCTTTTTTAAATCTCCACAGGTAGCAGCGTTATTGGCTATGAGTAAGTGGTTTCCAACCAGATAGCCAACTGGGTATTTAAAGCTGTGTTCTGTTATGAAGAAGGAATTTAGTCATGTGCGACTGGTCTCCTCGTACTTAGGTTGGAGTCACTGCATCTTCAACCACAATCCTAGTGCAGACAACTTTGACTACATTAAAGCTAGCTCTACTCTCTCAGGTCCTCCTCTAAAAGAATTACTGTAATTCTATTTACTAAAATAGATAAGCTTTTACTATCCCTCAGGTTCTAGTGTTAAAGAGACAAGATACTTATCTTCATGTATATGTTAGTTTTAAAATTGTCAAATTCTTACATTGTCTAATGATTTGTGTACTGTAGAAAAATTTACATTTAAAATCTAGTAATCCTCTGAGTTACAGCTTAAAAAAAAAAAGTTAAAGTTACCTCTTCCTATTATATTGATAGAGAATGGTGAGGTTCAAGGGGAGAAAATCATTTGTCAGAAGCATTTTGGGAAGTTTGTCAGCAGAAAACTCTAAACACTGTTGGTTTACTTTCTCCAATGGGTAGACCACCAACTGGCACAGACTTTTGGGGTTCTCAGATTTCTTCCACCTGTTCTAACTATCAATCCTCAAAAAAAAAAAAAAAAACCCAACTTTCCTATAATTGAATACAGGAACCAGTTTTACCCTCTACTAGTTAGAACTATCAATGAAAACCATGCCTGCACAGGCAACTCAACCACATAAAGCTATTTCAAAAGGCAAAAAAATCCCTGTTCATCAAATTTACCAATCCTAACTGAAGAGCACTAACTTGTATATCCTACAATAACCAGGTAATGAGAGGAAAAGCATACTGCACTTGAAAGCCAGGCAATAGAGTATGCTGTAGGAATGCAAGGATCTCCATTGTGGACTCATGAATCCAGCCAGTAACAAACTCTCACTCTGCCCAGGAGATCATTAAAGCCTTGAGCATGAATTTAAAAACAGAGCTGTATGAATTGATTCCTGGCAAGAGAGTATATGGTGAGTCAGTCAGTCTCCACAACTGAAAGCTTTCATTTTCAGTCATATCAGTTTGATGTTCCTACTCCTGCTGGGGAAAGATATGAGAATTCTATGAGCTATTAGGAACAACTGCCCAAAAAAAATAGGGAAGGGGGTGGGCAAAGTTTAGGGAATGGGGATTACTCAGGACAATGGCCATATCCCTTACACTCCATCTCTTCCCCCATCCTTTTGACTGGAGACTAAAACAGAGATGGAGGTGTGAGAGAGGGGAGCTCCTCCATTCCAGCACTATAAGTAAATCAAATTTCAAGTGTATCCAATATCTACTAGCCCCAGGCTGATGTCCAAGGAGGAATGTCAGAGAAGATTACATGGCCATTAAAATCCTAGCACCATTCCCAACACCTGTGCTTCTTTCCATTAAGCTGCACCTTGATCTTGCTAGTGGAAATCTTTCCCCTCATCCTATGTCCCCCCACCCCAGTTTTATATTGGCCATTGGCTAGTAGATTCCACCACACACCATCCTTCTGGCTAAAAAGTGTTTGACAAGTTTTTCAGTCCCTAGCCTTTGAGTGCGCCACACAGGCATGTCTTTTTCTATTGAAGGCAACGGGATTTAGTCCATTAATTTCAGTGGGAGCAAGAGCAGATTTAGAAAAAAAACAGTTTCCTGTAATGACAGAGAGGAGGAACAGACAAGCAAAAAAATCCCACCACTGCTGAACCTTTTCTGGATTCCATTTTGAGAGAGAGAGAGGGGGCGGGGGGGAGGTGGGAAGAATCACAAGTGGAACTCACTGGAAAGTAGAACTTTGAGTGCCACATTTTCAAATTGGGCTTTAAGCTTTCTGTTTTACAGTCACATTTTCATGTTCAAAAACCTGACCACAATCTGCTAGATGTCTAAGTGACCTAAGCTGCAGGCACATTATACCTCCAGCCACAAAGACTGGCCTTTTAAAAAAATCTTGCTCTTTGACTAATTGCATCTAAAAAAACCCCCACAAAGCTTACAGAAAACATTATCTCCTGTTCACTAGTGACAAGTCTCCCTAAATCTTGGAGTCCCCAAAGTAGAGAACAGATGTAGTTCTTCTAATTTTCACACTTCTTCAGCATGAAAAATTAAGAAAAAAATCTGCAATCAAGTTAATTTCATTCTGTTGCTCCAGATGCAGGGAATTTTGTGTGGAAGAAAAGGAAGAAGGGACAATAACTAGACAGGGAAATCTGCTAGTTAACCTGGAATGAAGGACACATCCAGGTACAGTCCCAGCTCAATTTATCCTTATGAAAGTAAGTTTTCCTGGTACAGACAGCTGCCAGAGAAGACCTACACAGAACAAGTTATTAAGAACCATAAACATTTTTTCTTCCAATTATCTCTTCTTGGAAGAAGCTAACATGGACAAATGCATATAAATCCAAAGTAGAGCGAGCAACAACATTTTTTGCAGGACAATTGCAGTGGGATACAGAGAGTCCCTCCCTTTTAAAGAAAAAGGCAGAGCTTTCCACATTAAAAAGAGTACAATACAATACTTAGCAGCAAACTTGTAATGGTTAAATTAATTATATGATCTATAAACAAGCATTTTATCACTAAATGTAATAAGTTAAGGTTTAATTCTTCAGGCACTGTATTTAATTTAAATCTTTCAAAAATGTTTTCATTCACTGACCAACCAGGTGCCTTACATTACCATAACTTTACTCACTCATCTGGGTCTTCTTCAATTGCATAAAAATCAAGAAAAAAACTCCTACTTGGTCATGTTAGTGTCCCTCTAATTCATCTAAACTAGAGGACAAGGTTTTGCTGAATTTGATACATTAAATTTTGCATTTTCATGATCATATTTTGATATACGATGAAAGGAGCTGCAAGTTAAATGTGCAGACGGACAAATGTGGTCGAAGTGATAGCTGGTAAAAACAGGAGGTAAACTCACTGGAGAAGAAAAAAATAAAGGGAAGTTATTTTTAAAAACTACAAATCCAGTGTGGGGGACAATCCAGTGTGATTTTAGGTGAACATCAGAGTAAAAACCACAGTAATCATGATGAACAAAGTCTATATAGTATATTCTCCAGCACCGCTCGATAGGGTACTTAAAGACAGTAGTTTTTGTTCACTTGCAAATTCTCTATCAACGATACCCTATTAGTATAATGCTATCTTTAATCTACAGGCATGATAAAATGCCCCAACACACACAAATCCAGCTCAAACAGTAACTAATGACCATTAATCCCCCTATCTCTTCAGTGATCTCTCCTTCCTCCATTTATCATACTGACACTTCACTCTACACACGTGAATAAACTTTAACAGAGAAGGTGAATCAAAAATAATCTCAAAGCAATCCGAGGCTATAAATTAAAATAGAGAACGCGAGGGGAAAGGAGGAGGCAAGCGGGGCGATTAGTTCTCAGTGCCTTCAATTTGCATCCAGCTCGGTGGCAAAGAGCACTCAATCAACTAGACATGCAAACTGTTAGGATGGCTACATTATCCGAGCGACAGAGAGAGAAACAGGCATGGAATTTAAGGTTTAACCCACTCACCTGCTCAGCTCCCACAGAGCTACATCCAGCTGCCCTATTTTAAAGGAGCCACCCCCCGTGCAGGGTCCCAGAGCCCGGGTTCCAGCTCCAGCCCGAACCTAAACGTCTACACCGCAGCAGGCTACCGGGGATTTCCTTATAGCACGTAGGAAGTGGTTCATTTTCCTCGCCAGACTGCTTCGTGTCCCCTCTGATCGGGGATAGATTTCACGCAGTTGCAATTAAGAATTTCAGTAATCAGACTACATGATTTTAACATGGGTGCCACGATTCCAGCCACTCTCTCACTAAGCAAAGGGTGTTGGAGTTGGAGAGAAATACTGGCCATGCAACGTGAAGAGACTTAACAACCTTCCCAATACTCACATTATTCACGCTTGTTATACAAGGGCCACTCATGTAACTACAGACCCCACAGCCTCCAAGATGCACGTTGTAGCTCGTCTAAAAGTTACCACACAAGAGCAGGATCTAACTTTTTGAAAGAAGCTGAGCATCGGGAGATGGCTAAAACGAGGAGTACTACACGCTGCTTTGGAAGCAGAAAGTCATCAGCTTTGTTTGGCAAAATACTTGTATATTTCAATAAAGGGTGGCCTGAAAGTAGCTTCCAACAGAAATTCACGAGAGATAACAAATCTATTAATTTGTAATAGCCCTTTCAAAAGAGAGAACTCTGACCTAGCTTATTAATGATGCAAGAAAAAACGTGCCCTGTGTAAGCCCCCAACACACACTAATTTCCCCCTTTGTAATACCTATAATCTATATCTAAATCCAACCAAGTAGAACAAATAGTTCCTTCCTACTATAGGATGTGAGCTATTTCCTGCAGTTTCTTCATAATCAGTTTTAATTACAACCCTAGGTTACATCAAACAACTAATAGCTCGATGCTACTACCGAGGGTAGGTGAGGGGGGGAAGAAAAGTCCATGCTA
This sequence comes from Mauremys mutica, assembly GCF_020497125.1. Taxonomy (NCBI): domain Eukaryota; kingdom Metazoa; phylum Chordata; order Testudines; family Geoemydidae; genus Mauremys; species Mauremys mutica. The sequence continues at coordinate 184,549,661 of NC_059072.1, read as the reverse complement.
AAAGATCCCGGGCGATCCAAGGCCATTTGTTCAGACAAGCCCTCTCCTCCCCTCCCTCTTGTTTCCCGTCCCTAGGACTCCAGGTTCAATCACAGGCAGTCTACAAAGCAACCCATTTAGAAATATTGGAGACTCGGGGAAAAAAACAACAGGCTATTCTTCCCCTCCCCCTTTAAAAAAGAAAGCATTTTCTCACACATGATCCGATCGAGAGCAAACTTAATTTAAAACGGAAAAAGAGAGAGGCTGGAGCTCCAGAGTTCAGACTGGAAAAAGCATCTTCACTTAGTGAAACCAGCATAGCGCTGTGCAAAGACAACTGAGAGAGAGCGAGAGAGAGCGAGCGAGCGCGCTCCTTACTGAGCTTTGGCATGTAAAAGGTTTCCTTTCTTTTTCTGGTGGTTACCTGAAGAGAGACATATTAATCCAAAGAGGTAAAAGTGAGCAAACTCCGCGATCATTGTCCTCAGGTGGCGCCTGCAAACAGTCTCATGCCAAATAGGAGGGGGGAGGAACACAAAGTAAAAGCCCCCTCCGATTGTAAATCCACAGAAGCTTAATATAAGCAAGGTTTCCTAATCATCCAGGAGTTAATAGCGAGTCCTCCCCGCAGAAGGTATTGCCAGCAGCACCCCAAGTCTTGTAACTTCTCCCCCTTGCCCTGGATTTTCCTAGAAAGGGCTTTGACACGGGGGGGGCAAAGGGGGCAATTTGCCCCGGGCTCCGCAGGGGCCCCCAAGAGAACCGCTGAGGCTCCCGCCTCCGCCGCGCTCCTGGAGCCTGAGCGCATCAGACAGCGTCCCCGGACAGCGCTGCAGCGCGGCTCCGGCCGGGCCCCTCAGCCCCGCCCCGCCCCGCTCCCAGCCGCGTGGGGAGGGGGCGGGGCTGCGGGCTCCGGGCTCAGCGCTGCTCCCTGCGCTCGGTGAGCAGCTCCCAGCCCCGCCCGCTCCCCACGCGGCTCGGAGCGGGGCGGGGCGGCGCTCAGGCCCCGCTGGAGACCCCCCCTGCTGCTGTTCAGCGAGGCGCTGAGGTGAGGGGGGAGCCGGGGGTAAGAGGCTGGGGCCAGGGGGGTTGGATAAGGGGCAGGGAGTCCTGGGGACAGTCAGGGCACAGGGAGGGGGCAGAGGTTGGGGGGCAGGGAATGGGGGGGGGTGGATAGGGGTTGGGGCAGACAGGGAGCAGGGGTGGGGTCCCAGGGTAGTGGTGGTGGGGGGTCTCTGGGGGACGGTGAGGAGACAAGGAACAGGATGGGTCAGGGATACTGGGGGAGGGATCACATGAGAAGAGCAATATCCTTCCCAACCCTACCAAGGGAGACCCCCCTCCCCTGCATTCCCTGAGGCTTCAGAGGGGTTAATTCAGTGGTTCTCAAACTTTTGTCCTGGTGACCCTTTCACATAGCAAACCTCTGAGTGCGCTCCCCCCCTTATAAATTGAAAACACTTTTTTATATATTTAACACTATTATAAGTGCTGGAGGCAAAGCGGGGTTTGAGGTGGAGGCTGACAGCTCATGACCCCCTGAGGGGTCCTGACCTCCAGTTTGAGAACCCCTGGATTAATTTAATTTTAGCACCCTGTATCCATTCACATGCATGTGCTATTTTGAGCATTTCAGTTTTCACAACGTAGGGTCATCCCAGATTCTGGAACAAGCTCAAATGCTCAGTTCGTGGAGTATGTACATAAGCTATACTAAAGACAAACCCACAGTAACAATCTCCAGTTTGTGAGGGACCACATGGAGCCAGTCTCTAGGAAACAGATAAATGCATGGAGATTTAGTCCATTAATGGCTATTAGCCAGGATGGGTAAGGAATGGTGTCCCTAGCCTCTATTTCTCAGAGAGTGGAAATGGATGGCAGGAGCGAGATCACTTGATCATTACCCGATAGGTTCACTCCCTCTGGGGCACTTGGCATTGGCCATTGTCAGTAGACAGGATACTGGGCAGGATGGCCTTTGGTTTGACTCAGTATGGCTGTTCTTATGTTCTAACCTAAATGAACCCAAAGTTATGGAGACAGATATGAGTCAAGGAAGCCAGCAGAGTATCAGAAACCTGGAAAAATCTCTGCCCGGATGGGCTCAGGTGTTTGGTTACAAGGTGAGGTAGTTCAAAAGTTTTGGATTTTTTTTAAGCAGAATTTTTTTATTGTTTCTTTAAACAATCAAACACAGCAAGCAGCAAATATTTGGCCGCACACTTCTGAAACCCCAAACCATGTTCAGGTTTCGGCAGACTAATTTAAGCTTTTCAATTAAAAAAAACACAACAAATTTTGAAGGAAAGCAGACATTGTCCGTGATATTTTTCTGCTTTTTAAAAACCCCTAGTTTTCGATCCAAAAAAAGTTTTGATGGAAAATATTTGTCCAACCCTTTTAATGAGCTTCAGTGCCTTTTAGCACTAGCTGATGCTGAGAACCAGTGATACCTTGTAAAGAAGGTTTCTCAAAACTGGGTTTGTGCCGAAATGCGGAAGGTTTATTTTTCCCAGGAGTGCCCGTGGGGGGAAGCGAGTGGGGCAATTTGCCGTGGGCCCCGCAAGGGCCCCCAGGAGAATATAGTATTGCAATTTTTTTTTTAGAAGGGGCCCCCAACGTTTCTTTGCCCCAGGCCCCCTGAATTCTCTGGGCGGCCCTGCTTTGACACTTCCTGGGACCATCAAAAGCGAAGAAGAAAACAAAAGATCCGCAATTTTCTGCAGCTGGGATTCTCTGTGCCCTGCTCGCAAGTTGCTTCTCCAGTCTGTGACTTCGCCTTCAGCACCCAGTCACTTGCAAGTATCCCAACAGAGCACTGCCCCTTCGAGACCATAAACCGCTGCAGCACCCTGGCAGTCGGGGAGAAGGAAAAAAGTGCTTGCTGCGACCTGAGCTACACAAAGTCACTGGGCATCCAAGGCAGGCGCAGGGCTGACGGCTGCTCTGGGTGAGGGCAGTGGTGAGCTCCAGCCGGTTCGCACCGGTTCGCAAGAACCGGTTGTTAAATTTAGAAGCCTTTTTAGAACCGGTTGTTCCAGGACAACCGGTTCTAAAAAGCTTTTAAATTTAACAAAGGCTCGGGCAGCTGTCCGCCCGGCCCGGCCCCAGCTCACCTCCCCCTCTCCCCTGAATGCTCCGCCCTCCTTCTCCTCCCCTTCCCCTGCTTCCCGCGAATCAAATGTTTGCGGGAAGCCTGAAAAAAGCAGCAGGCAGGTAAGCCGGGCGTGGGGGGGGAGGGGACGGTGCGTGCATGGTGCAGTCCGGCTCCCCCTGGCCCCGGCCGAGCGCCCCAGCCCGGTCCCAGCCAAGCACCACCGGCTCGGGCTGGTCTCGGCTGAGCAGCGCGGGTCTGGCCCGGGGAGTCGGGCCCCGCGGCTCCGGCCCCGGTGCCGGCCAAGCATCTCCGTGCCCGGCCCAGCCCAGGGAGTCAGGCCCTGCGGCTCCGGCCCCGGTGCCGGCCGAGCGCCTCCGTGCCCGGCCCGGCCCGGGGAGTCGGGCCCCGCGGCTCCAGCCCCGGTGCCGGCCGAGCGGCTCCGTGCCTGGCCCGGCCCAGCCCAGGGAGTCGGACCCCGCGGCTCCGGCCCTGGTGCCAGCCGAGCGGTTCTGTGCCCGGCCCGGGGAGTCGGGCCCCATGGCTCCGGCCCCGGTGTCGGCCAAGCGGCTCCGTGCCCAGCCTGGCCCGGCCCGGGGAGTCGGACCCCGCAGCTCCGGCCCCGGTGCCGGCCAAGCGGCTCCGTGCCCGGCCTGGCCTGGGGAGTCGGGCCCCGTGGCTCCGGCCCCGGTGCTGGCCGAGCGGCTCCATGCCCGGCCCGGCCTGGGGAGTCGGGCCCCGTGGCTCCGGCCCCGGTGCTGGCCGAGCGGCTCCGTGCCCGGCCCGGCCGGGGGAGTCGGGCCTGACGGCGCCGGTCGAGGTCCCAGCGGAGTGGACCCGGTCCTGGACCCAGGCAGTGTGGTAAGGGGGCAGGGAGCAGGGAGGCGGTGTTCGGTGGGTTGTGGGGGGGTCAGGGTGGTCAGAGGGCAGAGAACAGGGGGATTGAATCGGGGCAAGGGTCCCGGGGGGCAGTCAGTAAGGAGCAAGGGTTGGATGAGGTGGTGGGGGCAGTCAGGGACAGAGAGAAGGGGTGGTTGGATGGGGCAGGAGTCCCGGGGGGCCATCAGGAATAAGAGGAGAGGTTGGATGGGGCTGCAAGGGGCAGTCAGGGGACAGAGAAGGGGGGGATGGGCCAGGGGTCCCAGGGGGGTGTCAAGGAACATGGGTGGTTGGATGGGGCATGACCCCCCGGGGGGGCACGACCCCCTCATGAGTTGAGGAGGAGGGAACCAGTTGTTAATATTTTGGCAGCTCATCACTGGGTGAGGGCCCCGGCTCGGTGCTTTTGGGAGGCTGGAGGGAAGCGTGAGGTGGAGCAGCAGCAGCCTTCGCTCCCATCACTTGTGGGGGAAAGCCAGGAGCAGAGGGAACAGCAGAGCCTTGCAGGAGTCACGCGCAGCAGCAGGGTCACCCCAGCAGCAACTCCTCGCCCTGCCCTGCATCTCCTCCCTGTGCCCTGCAAGCGGGCATGCAGACCTCTCCCTTCCCGGAGACGGACACAAAAGACAGAGGAGAGCGCAAAACTTCCAAGGGCCACCGCCCCCAACCCACCCACCCGGTCCCCTAGTGCAGCCGCGGGAGGAGGAGCAGCAGCAGCAGCAGCCGCTCCTTCGCCTCCCTTCCTGCAAGGGCAGGGGGTGCAGCAGCAGCCGGCGGGGGCTGGGCACCGCGGCGTCTCCGTGGGACTCCCAGCAGCGTCTGAAGTTTCTGGTGGCTCGCGCCCGCTGTGGGTCCCCCTGGTCCCTGCTCCAGCTGCGGGGCTGATGCCGCCCGAGGACACCTTAAAGGAGCCGCCACTAGGCAAGCCCCGCGGAGAGGCGCACGCCGCGTGGCACGGGACCAGGCCGCCCGGGTCTCCCCGCAGCTTAGGAGGTGAAGCCCCAGCGTGTAACGCCACCGAAAGGGAACTAGCGAGGGCCTGGGCTGGGTGCGCACGGAGAATGGAACATGCCACGTCTCACCCTCCATCCCTCCTCCCCCCCGTGCAAATGTAACTTCCCGGTCTAGGGCTTCAAAAATCCTCCCGGGTCCAATCGCTTAACTCTTCGCTGCCAAGGCACCAAGGCTGCGCTGCGAAGCGCCAGAGCTGGCTCCAGCCGTCTGGTATATTATTGCTTAGGAGGGGTGCAAGAAAGGTGTTGCGTGGGCTGCCTTCCCAGGAAGACGCATTGTCTGGGACACATACGAGCCGAACAGCCCCGGCCCTGAGTAATGCCTGGGTGGGCTCTGAACAAAGTTTCACTCTATTTCTGGGGGACTTGCCGCTATCCATGCAGCAAGCAAGAAACCCCCAGTCAAAGGAACACACTAGAGAAAAGGTAGTTATGAATGGCATCGCAGCCCTGTAGCAAGCAGCTGGCCAGTTAAAACAAGGAGGAAATAATGTAAGGGTTTATGCACGTGACGTGAAGTATTTCCTGAGGACTACTCAAGTGTAGTAGCCTGGGTTGTGCAAAACTAACTTTGTAAGCTATCCAGTTATTTTAAAATACCAGTTTTTCTGCTTAACAACAACTTTCCATCTAGGACAAATTAATAATAAATATACAGAAAGTGATAATGCTACATCATGTATACACAAAGAACTTCCCTGTGAAGTAGGTGTGGTTGCTATACGCACAACCTGGCTGGCAAACACCCACTAATGCATGGTAATGAAAAGGTAAGCCAGCACTCTTGATTTTAACATGTTTGATGATTTTCTTAATGCACTGGCTCCTGGAGTCATGTGAATAAATGGAAACTGTGATTCTCACTTTAAAAAAAAATCAGTTTCTGACCCTCAGAGCTGCAGATAAAAGCTTGAAAACATGACCCAAGTGAATGCCAAAGGTTAAAAAAACACACAAAAGCTTTTGGGGGGGTAGCTCATGATTTTTGAACACCTCTGGTCGGCAGTACTGTAACACTACCCAACCTTTCTTCCACATAGGCACACCTCTTTTCGTTACCACAACTACTGTACACCCCAAACTATGCATGGTAATCTCATTTCTGCCCTTCTGTCACCATTCTGCACATTCCCCTTAACTAGATTATTTCCCCCCTCCCCACTAGCTGCTGTGGAAGTTTGGAATAGTAATTGGTAGAGCTGGGAGAAGGTAGTTTTGGTAAAGGGTAGTGTACAGAAGGGCAGTTAAAGTGAGAGGTGACAGGATGGCATCCCTAGAGGGCAAAGATAAGGATGTGATGCATGGTATGACAGTTATAGTAATGATGTGTGCTTGTAGGTGACAGAAGAGTATCTACTATTAAATGGCTTAACTTCTCAGGTCCTTGTGGGTTTGTGTCAGGTAAGTTGTGTGTGTGTAACGTTCCTAACTGCTTCACATCAAAGCTTTGTGTGTGTTCAGTTTCTAAGTTTTTAATGCTAAATTAGAGCGTGGGGGTTGGATGAGGTGTGAATAGAAGTTTAGCTGCAAATGAGAACATTTTATGAGACTGCTACTGCAAATGAGACCTTCTCTGTTGTTGTATAAAATTAGAGAAAAAAGTTCTTAGTTCTTCACAAAGAATTTGTGTTCCTGCCCCATCAACCAATCAGGTTTGCATGCTCCCAGAAAAAAACAAATAAAAACTACACAGAAAATTCAAAGGTTATAAAAACTAATCTTGTGTAATAGTCTGCCTATTCTAAGAAGATAACAGCAATCTATGCCTAAATTTAAACCCATTTTAGAAAGCAATCCCAACTATGAAGTCACTGCCAGGCACTCCCAGAGTTCCTGTGTTTACACATAGTCAGTGTTCTGAGAACAGTACTTATTCAACAACAATTTCTCAACCTGTACAGTCAGTGACCTCATGCCATCTTTCACTTAATGAAAGCACAGTCATATTATCACCCCATCTCTCTAGAATTAAAACACACAGTGGAATGGCCAAAACTGTGGAAAGGTCATAGAAAGTTCTTATACCTCAGTAAGCAGTCTGACATTTAAATAAATGAGATGAAGAAGACCTGAGATAAGTAGTCAAAGCCCGCAGAATAAACAAGAACATAACTCTGAAGATACATTGTTTTTGTTCCGTTTAAGGTTTGTTAAATAAGATAGCTTTCATGTGTATGAGAGTGAGACTTCCTGTGTTAAAATGTGTATTTAGTTGATCACGTGAATTAGGAATGGCAAAACCACAAGTCCATGACCAGACCAATCTTTAGTACATTAAAAAATGTGTATTTCACCTGAAAACAAGGTGGTTTACATGGATTTGTAAAATGTTATTTTGACCCTTGTTTTAAATAAAGTTGGTTATATTCTGTGAATTTTGTTTTGGCACAAACAGATAACTTTTTTTAATGCGCTGCTGTGAGGTGATGCTTACAGGCTGTCTCAAAATACATGAATGAATTGAATTTGTAACATGTAGATAGTACGTATGATGTCCAGAGAAGAGAAGTGTATTGTGTTCAGTGAGTAAGAGATTTTTTTGAGTATCTCATTTGTGAGTTATACATTTAAATCCATCTCCCATACATCCCCGGAAGACTAGTCCCCCAGATCTATGCATTGTTATATTTAGGTCATTCTCAAAGTGTGCCAGGAAAACTTCTGAAACACGTTGATCTATTATGTATTCTGGAGTTTTATTTTCTTAATTAGATTTTAAATTAAAACATTTACCAAATAAGGCAATGGATTAAGATTCAAGAGACTTGATTTCTATTACCATGCACTCATTTTGTACCCTTCGACAAAGTAATTTAACCTCTGTATACTTCAGTTTCCCCATCTGTAAAATGTATATAATATTTATTCACCTTTATAGAAATCCTTTGGGAACTATGATATTTCTTATAGAATAGATGATACAATAGAATCTTTCAAGAGTTGTCCAGATCATACTGTTTCAAATACACAAATAAGACTTATAGCATATCGTTTAGCTGAGTAAACAGATATCCAGTCCTAGTAATTATTCTGGAATAATTCTGTGTAAGTGATGAGCTGCCAAAATCTTAACAACCGGTTCCCTACCAGGTCTTTGGTGGCACTTCAGCGGCAGGTCCTTCAATGCCACTGAACACCCGGAGCGCTGCCCGGTGAGTACAAGCCCCACATGTTTTTTTTGTTTGGTTGGTTTTTGTGTGTGTGTGTGTGTTTTTTTATTAAGTTATCCCTGCCAGGATCCCGTCGAAACTGTTCGAATCAGGCCCTGCACTTCCTAAAGCCGGCCCTGCACATCAGAGTTGCAAAATTGTATCGGGGGCCAGGTAGGGAAGGCTGTGCCTCCCAAAACAGCCTGTCACCCCCCATCCGACCCCCACCTATGTCCTGCCCCTGACTGCCCCCTTCAGAACCCACAAGGGCCACAAGCAACCCATCACCCCCTCCCCCCGCTCCTTGTCCCCTGACTACCCCCTCCGATACCCCCCACCCTAACTGCCCCCCAGGAGCCCTCCCCACTCCCTACCCAACTCGCCCCACTCCCTGTTCCCTGACTTCCCCAATCCCATCCACCACCACCCTGACAGATCCCCAGAACTCATGTCTACCTGAACCCCCCCGTTCCCCGTCTCCTGACTGCCCCCTCCAACCGCTCCCTGCCTTATCCAACCCCTCCTCCCAGCCCTGGGCCAGCCCCCTCACTATGCTGCTCAGGGCAGCGTGTAAGGATGCCGCGCGGCTCGCTAGAGCTCGCAGCCCCCCCCAACCATGCCACTCAAAGCGGCAGGAGCTGCAGAGCTGCCCCAAGCGCTGGCGCCGGTGGGTCGACATGCTGCAGCTATGCAGGGGGGCAGGGAGCAGAGGAGGGGCCAGGGGAGCCTCCCCAGCTGGGAGCTCAGGCGGGCCAGAGACAGGATATTCCTGCGGGCCGGATGTGGCCCACGGACCGGAGTTGTTTGCCCGCCCCTTTAACAGCTGTTTCTACACTGGCTTCTAAATTTAATAACTGGTTCTTGTGAACCGGTGGGAACCGGCTCCAGCTCACTACTGGATATATACCTCTCAAAGTGTTTTTAATTTATTTAAACAGTAATAATACATAAGAGCTGCATAACTGATTGAATTGCTTCAAATTGTAAGCCTACAGAGGTTCATCTGAATATCTTGTAAGTAATTTGCATCATCTTTAATTCTGCAGATGTTCTTACAAAAATGTTAACATTTGGGGATCTCAAGATTCCTTGATATTTAAGAAAAGAAAATTATTATGAGTAATGTTTCTAGGAGTAGAAATTTGACATTACTGTCTTCAGAATTTTGGTAATACCTTTTCAGCATGTATTAGCATTTAAACCTACCTGCTCTGTTTATTCTGTAACATGGCATGCACAAATAAGTGAGCATTAATAATGTAAGATAAAGTACAGACATCTGGTGACGTCTGAAAGTGTGTCAGAAAAGTCATAAATATATATTCAACTCTAAATAGCAGCTATGGATAAAGAGGATACTGTGTCTGACCCAAAAATTATCCTACCTATTTCCACTGATACATAAAGGCACATTTTAGGTAAGTTTTAAAGCCCTGGGGAAATTCTGGTGCCTTACATAGGATATACAATAACATATATGTTTAACAATATGAAAGCACAGAGTTTATTATTTCCCACTCAAACTGAAAAACAGTTCCAACTCTCTTTTTAGTCTTCTTTTTATATAAGAGTTTCATGCTTAGTTTCAGAGTACTCGGGTCTAAGCTTTAGATTTGGCCCCTCCTACAGACAAGTGAGTTAGTTATACACAGTCTATTAAAAGTGGTCATGGAGTCTTTTAGAGAATCAGTGTACATGCTGTTATTTCATGGGCTTTGAATGCACATGAAAACATATGTAGGATAGAATTGGGTAGATCACTTTACATTGAAGGTTCAACAACAAATACGGAGTTATTTTTTAAAATGGCTTTTATATTACATTTATGATGCAGTTTTTTTAAATTTTTATTTATTTTTGTTCTTCACATACCCCTTTGTTGCCGCCATTTTTTGGCTTGCAGCCATATCAACTTCAGCTGAGATTTTGTCCCATCTCACAAATTGAGCATGTCCTTGCTTGTGCCCTAATCTTGCAAAGACTTTACCCATGTGCATAACTTTGAAGCGAATGAGACTATTCACATGTACATAAATTACACGTGATTAGGTGCTTGCAGAAGCAGGGCTCTTGATTGGAAAAGAGAAGGTGCTGTAGAAATGGTATTGGTGATTCAGTAGATGGCACTCTTCCCTCAGTGAGACTCCCGAACCAATGCTTCAAGCATGTTTTAGAGGAAACTTTTAGGTGTTTTATTTCACATTAAACAAAATACCAAGATCCTGACCACTTGTGATCCCATGGCACTTTTTCAAAGGATAAGGGTATACGCTCAGTGTCTTGGATGTATTCCAATATGGAGGTAATTGCATTCTCCCTACCTAAACGCCTTTCTATTTTAACTGAATATGATATTCTTCTCTTCCTGATCCCAAAACCGTTATGTAGTGCAGCTGATTCTGTAATAACTGTCACCAAAGAATAACTGTCATCCCTTCAAAGAAGTAGCTGCAGAGTGAAATTAAGTTACCCCTTTATATATAAGGTTTATAGTCTGAAAAGAATCCTCAGGCTTGCAATAAGTACAAATCACTAAACAATATTGCTCTTCAAGCCACAATTCAGCTCCCATTGATATCAATGGGAGTTGGATCAGGCTTAAGACTTTATTAATATTAACACTAAAAATATGGCAAATATCAATATAATTAGTTAAAACAAAAGTACCCTTTTTTGCAACTGTTTTCACAGTTAAAGCAAAATAAAATTTTGATCAAGATGAGGTACTGTATTTAGATTTGAGCTTGCTCATACATAATCAAACTATAGGTTCACATCTCACACAAAATCACTTATTGCTATTGGGCACACACCCATTGTAACTAATTTTACAAGACCTGCAACAATGTGCATCCTGATACCTAGTCTTTTACAAAGAAGCTCTTAGTTATTATTAATCAATATGTAAATGATTGTGAACTTTTTTTAAAAATAGGTCTTAAATTACAATAGTCATTATATTTACAGTATCAATATGCAGTATTACTGGGAACTTAATAATTTTGTTTACTATTCTAGGGCAGCATTAGGGAAAAAAAAAGTCAAATCTCCTCTTACCCTCTGTTCTTCTATTAGATAAGTTTCCAGACTTTGTGTTTCGCATAAAACACAGTAGGATTATTTTTATAGCCTGTTTAATAAGATGATATTGTGAGATGATTTTATACCTTTAGGAGCAAAAAATTGTGTTATATTATTAGCTTTTATTTAAAAATCAAATGCAATGGCAAAATGCAAGGATAAAATCAGACAAATTAAAATGAATAAATACGTTTGGGGGGGTTGCAGTTTAAGATAACCCCATCTTTTGCTGGTCATTCAATGTATTATGGGCCCAACCCCGCTTGATCTGTATGCAGAACCCCAATTGAAGTCAATGGGAATTTTATATGAATGCAGGCGAAACAAATTATCTAAATAGAAAAATGGAACATCTCAACATTAGAACCATGGGGAGTGGTTTGGGATGAGGTTTGAGAGACTGTTTCTGGTATCTGAAAGATGGAATTGACTCAGGAAAATGAATAGATATTGAAGAGTTGAAAATGTATATATTTCAGTATAATGAGATGGGACAGTCCCAGGAAGCTAGGATAATCCTGGGGTCGGAGGAAAGGCTGGAAAGGTTATTGGGTTGCTGTGGGTCTCAGTCAGTGCCCTTTAAACCAATGGGAGTCTTTCCTGTGACTTGGATGGGCATAAGGCCAAGTATGTATAGAAATCTTGCAGGTGTGGGCCCTATTTGTTTCTACTGTTCTGTTCCTCTGTTTTTGAATGGAAGGTTTGAAGCTGGTTCTGCTGTCACTAACAGTTTTATAATGGGATGTAACTTATTTGTTTACACTAGTGGTGAACGTGGCTTTTCCTTATTATAATGCTAGGTATATTTCAATTATGCTGCACCACATCCTGGTGGAGAAAACTCACTGAAAATATATACTTCTGTTTCTCCTATACAAAATGCTAAAGGCATATTGTCTATTCAGTCTACTCAGCAACTGCAGACTTGGCAACAGCTCAAAATGCCTCGTGAACAATATTTCCTATAATTATTTTTAAAACTTTTGTTCCCCACTTTGGCTTTTTTGTAATGACAAAACGATCTGTTTAATATGTAATATACAAAACAACATAATAATTGTTGCAAAATCAGTGTTATCTCAGATATTATTTAAACAAAGAGTGACCTGTCTCTGAAATCTCAGTGTTTGGTTATTGTGTGTACCAAGTGAACCATTCAAAATCCACTATCTCAATGTTTCCATGTATCGTATAGGAAGGAGTATTAGGCTGTCACCTAGTGGATTGCTCAGGCTGTTATAAGAAATAGAAGCCAACAAGAACAAAAATCTGAATGGCATTAAAAGAGCAAACACAATAAAATGAAAAGTAGTCTTGCTTTTTTTTTGGTTTGGTTTTTCCTCCCCTCTAGGCATTGTGAAAGCTACAACAGACCATTATTGTTCCATAATATCTGGTTTTGAGACCCCATTCATGTCACATAATATATTGGCACTGAAAAAAGGCTGTCAAAATGATGCACCTAAAATTTGTAAGAGAAAATGTGTTAATATTCACAGCTCAGATAGCATGAATTTAATATTCCCAAGGACATCCATTTTTAAATGAACTGCACACAGGTTTTGTTTAAGAAAAGCCTCTGTCTCATTAAAAATAAATCCAATAAAATGATATACTGTACAGTTAGCTTCTAGGGGAATGTTCTATGATTGTCAACAGGCCCGGAAAACAAGAGTTCTGTAATAATAGATTTATTAATTTGGTGGGGGGTGACTATTGTATGTGTTTATAATCCTTGGATAGTTAATCTTAACTTTATCAAGCTGGAAAAAAGAATTACATGAGCTATCTGTCTTATTTTTTGACTGAATTATTGTACATGCTTATAGCAGACTCCATTTAATAGCTGAATGCCTGCAGTGAATTAACTCTGTCAAATGCAAAGCAGAAAGCCAAGCAACTGAAAATAACCAGCCTGCTCACCCAGTACAATTTACAATTGCATGTATGAGTTAAAATAACCAGCCTACTTGCTCAGTACAATTTACAATTGCATGTATGAGTTAAAATAACCAGCCTACTTGCTCAGTACAATTTACAATTGTGTGTTGAAAGCCTATCTGCTTACATATATTTAACTTCCTTTAAAAAATTCTTAGCATAGTCTTAGGGCTATATTCTGCCCTTGGTTGTGTTAGGATATGTAGTGATCGCCTCGCTCTCCAGAGGGGAGGGAGGCCACTCTGCCTCTTGTATTGGGCAGTAACTCTCGGGCTTGGATCATATGAGTGGGGCTGAATTTTAAGTAGTCTATAAGTCTGGGCCCGTCTAACAGAGGCAAACAAGAAATAATAATTGGGTGCTCTTGTTCCCACCCTTGGGAGGGGCAAAGCACTGAGTAGTCTTTAGCTCGCAGCCCCTCACCTGGGACTGGCAGAGCGGCAGTATTTAACAGTCTGGGCCTGTAGCCCTTTGGGCAGGCAGAACAGGGAACAGGCTTTAGCCCAGGGGTTGGCAGCCTTTCAGAAGTGCTGTGCCGAGTCTTCATTTATTCACTCTAATTTAAGGTTTTGCGTGCAAGTAATACATTTTAACATTTTTAGAAGGTATCTCTCTATAAGTCTATATGATATAAATAAACTATTGTTGTATTTAAAGTAAATAAAGTTTTTAAAATATTTAAGAAGCTTCATTTAAAATAAAATTAAAATGCCGAGCTTATCAGTTTAGTGTGATCCTTTTCCTTGCTGAGTTTTCCAATGTGCGCCACAGCAGGGAGTGGCTGAGGCCAGGAGCAGAGCCCCAGGCTGGCTGCCAGTACCCCAGGCCAGCAGTGGGCTGAGCGAGGCTGGAAGTCTGGATACCGGCTGGCAGGGGGGCTGGTGGCTGGAACCCCAGACTGGCAGCGGGCTGAGCCTCTCAGCCTGCCACTGGCCCCGCTCAGTCCACTGCTGTTCTGGGGTTCCGGCAGGGGTAAAAGTAACTTAAATTTCTTACAGGTACTGTCGTATTACAACCCCCCTTGGGGGGGAGGAGCTCAGGGGCTGGGATGTGTGTGGGGGAGCACTCAGAGCAGGGGGTTGGGGTATGTGGGGGATCAGGGCAGGGGGTGGGGATGTGGATGGTGCAGGAGTCAGGGCTGGGAGCATGGGGGGTGTAGGAGTCAGGGTTGGGTGGAGTGAGGGGTTCAGGGCAGGAGGTTGGGGGGAGTAGGGGGAAGTCCCGGAGGGACAGGAACTTGGGGTTGGCTTGGGACAGTCCTAGTTGCGGCGGGGTTACCTGGATGGTGGATGGGTCTCTGCCCCACGTTGTTCCTGTTTCTGCCAAGGGACCTGTGGGCCAGCTGTGTGGGGGCACTGCATCTACAGGCAAATGGGGGGCGGCGACAGAAGACCAGGGCTGGCACCAGCCCAGCAAGCAGGTGCTTGGGGCAGCCAACGGAGGGGGGGCACGTCCGGCTCTTTGGCAGTGGGTCCCTCACTGAGGGAAGGACCAGCCGCCGAAGACTGAAGCGGCGGCAGTAGAGCTTCCGCAGATCGTGGCTTTTTTTTTTTTTTTTTTGCTGCTCTGGGTGGCAAAAATGCTGGAGCCAGCCCTGCAGAAGACCCTCTGGCCTGCCACTCCATTCCCCCAGGGGCCGCAGGGACGGCACTGCCTGCAGTGCCCTGGTGTCCAGCCACAGTGGCGAGAGAGGGGCAGCAGGACAGGCTGGGACGTGGACACCTCCACCGCGCCTCCTGCCGGCCCCTTTCACTTGCCTGACTGCCTGCTGCTTCAGCCGCAGCGCCAGCCTGCAGGAGAGTGCCAGCAGCCCCCCAGTTGGGAGTGTGCTGCGCCCCAGCATCAGCCGGCTCTGGGTTCCGGCGGGGTTTCGGTTCTGGCTGCTGGCCCCTTTCCAGCCGGGGTCTCAGCCACCGGCCTGCTCAACCCACTCTTGGGGGGACAACTTGCGACTGATATACAATATAGGGTGCTCTTTGCTGTTATCCTCCTGGGAGAGGACCGCTCCCAGGTCCACCTCCAATGCCTCAGTCTGTAACGTGAATTCCTGGTTAAAGTCTGGCTTGAAGAGCACCAGCTCTAGACACAGTTGGTCTTTGAGGGCTTGGAAGGCCCGTCAGCACTTGTCGGTCCAACACATGCATTGAGGGCTGTCCTTCAAGAACTCTGTCAGAGGTGCTGCAATCGAGGCAAAATTGGGGTCAAAGCGGCAATAGTAGCCCGCTAGCCCAAGAAATTGTCGCACCTGCCCCTTTGTGGTAGGGACCGAATAGGCCTGCAGTACCTGAACATTTCTTACCAGAAGCCGTACTTGGTCTCACCCGAGGGTGTATCCCAAATAGGTGGTTTCCTGCCACCCAATTTTACACTTCTTTGGATTGGCAGTCAGTCTGGTGTTCCATAAGGCTCTGAGGATGGCGGCCACCTGGTTGAGATGGGCTTCCCAGTGGCTGCTGTAAATCACTGTGTCATCGAGGTAGGCAGCAGCGGAAGCACAGTGGGGTTGTAGGACCTGGTCCATCAGTCGCTGGAAAGTGGCTGGGGTGTCGTGGAGACCAAAAGGGATCCAGGTGAATTGGTACAACATGCTTGGCGTGGCGAATGCAGTCTTCCTGTAGCTCAGCTCCACAGGAATTTGCCAGCACCCCTTTGTGAGATCCAGGGTAATGATGTACTGGGCATCAACAAGGTGGTCTAGTAGCTCATTGATCCATGGCATCAGGTACGTGTCGAATTTAGAGATGGTTTTCACTCTCCAAAAATGGATGCAAAGCCTAAGGGTCCCATCAGGCATTGGGACCAGAACGATGGGGCTGGGTCAGTCACTTTGGGGCCTCTTGATTATGCTTAGTTCCAGCATGGTCTGGACCTCCTTTTCCACTACTTCGCAAGAGCGGTGTGGCAATGTCCTCGTGGCCGCTTGGACATCATCTCCCAGGGCCGCCAATATTCTATGTTGGACAAGCGTGGTCAGTCCTGGCTGCAACGTGAAGGTTTTAGGCAATGCCTTCAATAGGCTCCTGGCTTGGCTCAACTGCTCCTCAGAGTATCCCCCAGCTGTACACCATCAGAGTTGGTTGGGCCAGGGAGCTCAGGTCCTACCTCTGGCTCTAGGAGGTATGGGGCAATTAACAGCTCCTTGCGCTCTTGTCCTGCCTTTAACAAATTGACAAGGTAGATCTGTCATATTTTTTCTTTCTGTTGGATTGGGACACTCATAGGTGACCAGACAGATATGGTGAATGATTTCATAAGGCCCCCGCCAGCATGCTAGGAGCTTTGATTTTTTCAGAGAGTAGTAGGAGCAGTACCATTTCACCGGGGTCAAAGGTCCTTCCCCAAATTCCCTTGTTATAGGTTTGCTCTTGTGCTTTCTGAACACTCTGTAGGTTGTCTTTCATCAGATTCCCTGCCCTGGTTAACAGATCCTGAAGCGGCAGGACATACTGGAGGAGGCCCTGTGAGGGAGATGCTGTTTAGCAAGGGATTTACAACAGTTCACTTGAGGTGTTTTTTTGTTTTGTTTTTTCTTTTAAAGCTGTTGCTTGTAGTCCATGGCAGGAAGCAGCAGAGAACATCAGTCTGTCTCCTTCCTGCATCTGCTCCTCCACCCAAGGTCAGACAGGCCTGCAGGGTATAGGCAAATCTCCTAGGAGGCCCCAGCCAAGTGCAGCTTTAAAAACAAAACAAATCTTCGATGTGTTCTAAATGAGAGCCTTGTCTGTGTACAACTGCTGAAGGGACAGGTCTCTCAGCTCTCCCTCCAGAGACTTCTTTACTTAATTTAAAAGCTAGCAGCTGCCTCCCTTTGATGATGCTGGCACCGTTGGAAAACACCGCGGGTGTGAAACCTGGCTGCTTCCAGTGGACCACTTATGTTCCTACAGGATGGGGGAGGCTTCCTCTGGGGTTTCCCAAGTGAGACAGCAGTTTAGGAGAGGATCATACAACTCTTCTACTTCCCAACCTCAACTGTGAGGAGACAGGAGCATCCTGCCTGTCTAGCTTATATAGCCAGCATAGCAAAAGGGAGCAGAACTGGGATCAGGTAAATGTCCTACCCTTAGCCCAAGACCACAGACAGAGGTGCATAGACACTATGGCTGCCTTCAAGAAATGAAACAAGAGCAGATCATCTCCCTAAACCATAAAGCTGGAAGGAGGCAGCAGCATAACAGCAGCTTGGCTAGGAATATGGGGTGAAATTGTTGCCTCACTGAAGTCAATGGGGAAAATCCACACTGATTTCAATAAGGGAGGATTCCACCCGTGGTCTCTCCCTCCCATTTTATAACCATTCAGGTTGTAATTCCCAGGTGAAGAGGTGGAACAGATGTATCAGGATAGAAAAATCAGGCTTGAAAGAAAAAGAAAGAAAGGATTGGTTTCTGTCTTTTAAGCCTTTAGAACTCATATTTCCAAGGTTTTCTTCTCAACTAAGAAGCTAGAATCTTCTTTCTTAAAAAAAATGAAAGTTGAGAGTCTCACATCATAACATGATTCCAGGAACTGGAGGATTTAGACTCCCAATAACATTGCAAGAGTTGGCTATGAAAGTATGATACTATTCAAGGGACAGTTCTAGTTAAGTAAATGAGATTACTCAAATGAGTATGGGTTTAGGGAGGATTGGACTCCAAATGCTGTACAGTTCAATGTATTAACAAAAATGTGTACTACTTTTTAAAACTGTAAAATTTAAAATTTTCTTCTAAACTTTTAAAATAAATGTGCTTAATCTTGGCCTCATATGTTATTGCAAATAAACATCGTCTACGTGTGTAGTATCCAGTTTGACTAGAAAGGGTAGAACGCACCTACGTCTATAGAGTTTTAATTAATTAGTATTGTAGCATTGATTTTAGGACTTAAAAATGCAGAGGACTTTTTAAAAAAAAATCCTTAGTCATGGAGACTAATTATAATAGAAAAATCTCCCGTTACATTAAGAGCCTATTAGTTTAATTCATTTCAGACCCTACATTACTTTATTGCAAATTTATGTTTTAAAATAATCATCAGACCTTTGAGGGGCTTGAGCTGTTCTTAAATGATCTCATTTTCACAAGGTAGCCTTGCTATCTAGTGAACTACTGTATGCTGTAATGCCCTCTGCTGGTAGTAAGCTGGTAAAATCTTCTTAGCTCTTAGAAGGTGGGGAAATGTGTTAAATATTGAGACATGAGAGTAAAAGCACCACTAACTTTCAGCAATATACTGAACACTGACATTATGCTATAAATCTGGAACAAAACCAGAAGACTTGTTTCCAAAAAAGTGATGTGCCATAAATGGCATCCATTTTTCATAAACTCTGCAACACTTTCAAAATTCATTAACCAAAGTATTTCAGACGCATTTCCAGGGCTAAAGAGCTGGAATATTTTGGGTATTAACTGATACCATCCATTTACTTCAAGCTAACACTCTCTATATCAACAAATCAAAACTTTACAAAAACTTTACTAGGATGATCGTATTAGAGTCTAGTATTTCAGCAAGAATTGCAATGGTCATTGAAACCAAGTGGTTCAATAATTTGCTTGCATTTTCCCCATCCTACTTGTGTACAGAATTCACTTACAAACAAACACAATTGTGTTCGCCTGAAGCCACTGTTATAGTAAAACTATTGTAGAAGTGCACGATGACTAACTGTATATGATACTCCTGGTCAGTGATTAGAAACTTTCATAAAAGTAAGAGTGATACACTATGCAATTAAACAAGCCCATACTGAAGAAACCAGATTAAATCATTGTATGATATGAATACTTTAAAAGATTATATGTTTGACACCAAAATCAATTGTTTTTTTCCCCACCATATGATACTATATATGTTTTCATTGTGGAAAAAGAATATTTAAAGTTGTCTTAGTTTTGTTTTTAAATCCATGACAATCCTAATGAGGATTTAATTCTTTGGACGTTTTAATTCCCTTCCAACACAGCAGCCATTCTTAATGACTAGGGCTTCTTGATGCTATGATTATATAATGTATTATCTGCATTACCGTGGCATTTAGTAGCCCTACCAATGGACCACGACCCCACTTTGCTAGGTGCTGTAATAACAGAACAAAAAAGTCAGTCCCTGCACCAAAGAGCTCACAATCTAAGTAAAAGATCAATGAGAACAGATGGATACAAACACGCTCAACCAAGTTTGGTTCAGTAACATTTCTCTAAAGTAACTTTATAATTTGAAGTATGTTTTAGTTAAAGTTGCTGTAAGTCTTCACCATGTCAAAGAAAATATCCTTTTGTCTTTTCATCAAATGAACATTTTATGTTGTACAGCTAGTGTTGAATATAAATCATTCACACTAAGTTATACATTTTTGGTGTCTTCAGATATATTTCTTGGAGATTTGGGCTGAAGTTTTCAAAAGTGCTTAGCAGAACTGGATGCTCAACTCCCACTGAGAGTCAAAGGGAATTAAGCTCCATTAGGTTTTCTGTGAAAAATCCCACCCTTAAACATTTAATAAGAGTCCCTTGAAAGAGACTTTCACTCTGTCTAAATATTCCCATCAAATATGAGGTCAGATGTCAGATTAACGGAAGACATAAATGGTTTCTCAGCTACAATATGGACATGTATTGTATGGACAAGTCCTCTTGAGACTTGCTTTGTTCGAGTACTTTTATGATGGCTTCTTACCACTTCCATGCTGGAGAAAAGAGATGCTTTATATGGCCAAAAAAATAGGGTTTAGTTCAGTGGATCAGAAATATGTATTTAAATGGGATAAGATTTCGTAAGGATGCAAACTGTTATCTAAACGCTACATATTTTTACTGTTCTGACATGGTGAAATTAAGAGCATTTCACTTGGCAAATCTATTCTACCCTTTAGGTGACAAAATGAATTCAGATTTAAATGATGGATATATGTAGATCCATACATGCCTGGAGACATACATGTTACAAGACAAACCTTAGCACTTAAAACCATTGCATAGATTTAGGGTAATCCCTGGAGGGTTTTAATTCCTAGGATTGCCATATCCTAAACTAGCAGTAGTCTGAGGTGACAAGTCACAGCCAGAGAACAGGTGTGTAAGACAGGCCTGTCACTTTTCAGACATGTATGGAACCTGCCAGTATACTGAAGTTCATCTGCTTTCTTTTCAAACTTTCTACTGATCTGCTACAGCTGATATCAGTGCCATAAAGACTAGACCTGAAAGGGAGGGAGAATTTTAAAGGTATGTGTTAATTTCCTTTTAATTTTGCTTCCCTTTAACTGGGAACTTTACTCTTTTTTTAAAACCATGGAGAACTTGATGGAATTATATCATCTTTCGTCTTTGTGTGATCTCCTGTATAGAATTTCTGGAAGACATGGTCTGAGATAATCTATTGCTGAACAATCTTTGAAATGTGTCTTATCCCCAGTCTTCCCCTCTAAAACCTAAAATGTACCATAGATAATGTTAATCCCTTTATATATTACAGATACAATCAAAATAACAGAATTACTAAGGAGGCTATTATGTTTCTGGAACAAGGTAATTTCAACTACCATCACACTCTTCAATTACCCCCTGAATGAGAGTAGTTATTATTTGACGATATGGAAGTAGAGAAAAAACTGACAGGGATTTGAAGGGCAATTCAAATCCATGCAGTCTCCATATGTGAGCAAGAGTCAGGCTAGCTGTAACCCTAATAACGCGAGATTTGTAGAAGCGAGGATTGTGAGAGGCGAGTGGGAAAGAATTGTGTGAAAAGTTGTTGTGACTTTGTGGTAGATAAGTATGGAATCCCTTTCAAATCCCTGTCAGTTCTTTTCTTCTTTGAAAAGTTGAAAACTGGAATCAGGCAGATCTACACTGGGAGACCCACGTTACAGACTGGAGAGGATTTAGATTGATTCCCAATGCCAATGTGCAGACAACTGTGGATCTCTGACAGTAGGATTTAGCTTGAGATGCAGACATACATATGCCATTCTTTGTCATATACTTCCATTCTTGCTATGTCCCTCTACTGCAGAGGGTGATACTCCAGTTCTTAATTAACTTAATTGGTCCACAGTGAACTTAAATTGTTCAAGAGGTAAAGATGGATGGCATTTTTCATTAAGAAGACAAGCTTGATATTTTTCTTAAGACATAGCAATCACATTGATTCTCACAGTTTAAGATGTAATAAAAGGGCAGCAGATTAAAAGGTTAACTACTTAACAGGACACAACTGTTTGATGCTGTATTAAGAGATAGGTAAACAATAACAATTACAAATTAATTCTACTCTGCGGCTTGTATTAATAAATTTAATTTGAAATTTAATGTGGATAAATGTAAAGTAATGCACATTGGAAAAAATAACCCCAACTATACATACAACATGATGGGGGCTAATTTAGCTACAACGAGTCAGGAAAAAGATCTTGGAGTTATCGTGGATAGTTCTCTGAAGATGTCCACGCAGTGTGCAGAGGCGGTCAAAAAAGCAAACAGGATGTTAGGAATCATTAAAAAGGGGATAGAGAATAAGACTGAGAGTATATTATTGCCCTTATATAAATCCATGGTACGCCCACATCTCGAATATTGTGTACAGATGTGGTCTCCTCACCTCAAAAAAGATATTCTAGCACTAGAAAAGGTTCAGAAAAGAGCAACTAAAATGATTAGGGGTTTAGAGAGGGTCCCATATGAGGAAAGATTAAAGAGGCTAGGACTCTTCAGTTTGGAAAAGAGAAGACTAAGGGGGGACATGATAGAGGTATATAAAATCATGAGTGATGTTGAGAAAGTGGATAAGGAAAAGTTATTTACTTATTCCCATAATACAAGAACTAGGGGTCACCAAATGAAATTAATAGGCAGCAGGTTTAAAACAAATAAAAGGAAGTTCTTCTTCACGCAGCGCACAGTCAACTTGTGGAACTCCTTACCTGAGGAGGTTGTGAAGGCTAGGACTATAACAATGTTTAAAAGGGGACTGGATAAATTCATGGTGGCTAAGTCCATAAATGGCTATTAGCCAGGATGGGTAAGAATGGTGTCCCTAGCCTCTGTTCATCAGAGGATGGAGATGGATGGCAGGAGAGAGATCACTTGATCGTTGCCTTTTAGGTTCACTCCCTCAGGGGCACCTGGCATTGGCCACTGTCGGTAGACAGATACTGGGCTAGATGGACCTTTGGTCTGACCCGGTACGGCCTTTCTTATGTTCTTATGTTCTTATGTTCTTAATAATGCTAGAATTAAAAATGGAAAAAAGCCCTTTAAGTTATGTTTACTCATTTTTCAAAACATTCACAGTCTCAAAACATCAGTGGTATAAATATCACATGAAGACAAAAGAGCATCAGTTTAACTCCATGAAGTCCTGGAGGCAGACTTTCATAACAATAATGATCAGGCTATCACATCTTGGAAGTACTACGGAGTAGTTTTTACACTAGGTATATCTACCTATGTAAAAACCAAGCAAATATAGCTAGCTGTCAACATAGCTATAGATACACATACACAAAACCCCTATAGACAAGTTTACTGCAATGTTTTACTTGGATCTCCAATTTGAAATCCAATATCAACTTTTTAAGCTAGTGTTTGTAGAACAATTATTTTATTTTCTTGTGGTGGTATGTCACATTTGTCTCATTACATTAATGACTCAAAGAGCAAGTTGTTATCCAGGCAATTAATTTATAATCAATACTTACAAACATTAATTGTATGTGTATATATATAATTAATTTCTTGAAGCTGTATATGTACAGTCAACTTATATCTTGTAAAAGGCATATTTGTTCTATAGATACATGTGAGGTCAGATACAAAAACACTCACATTTTGGATAGAATAGTTCATACCCCTGAGATGGGAAGTAGTTTATACTTCAGCACATGTTTAATTTACTGTATTTAAACTACTACAAAAATAGACTAAGCTGATGGTCTTGCTTTGAAAAGTTATGGGCATTTTCATGTCTTTCAACATAGTAATGTCTTCAGTTGATTATAAGTAAGATTGGAAAACAAATCCTTTAATGAAATATCTGCCACAAAATATTGAATACAATCACACATTGCTCAGCAAGGATGCTGATGAAGTGAAACAAATGCAACACATCAAATGTTTCCATGAAAAACATAATTAACGGTTTTCTGGTATGCACCTTAATGGGATACAAAGAATAAATCACATTAAAATAAAGGTAAGACACTAACAACCCAATTTCATGTGGAACTCCAACTCCTGAAAGGTTTGACGGGCATTTACAATTTACTGTTCTCATTTACAGAAATGATTTGCAGATCTAAATGAATATTTTCTCTCTCCTTTTTTTCTTTGGGTCAAACTAGACACCTGTTCATTAAAACAATTCACTGCAAAGCGAAAGAGGTAATTTCAGAATAAAACCTCCATAATTGCTAAGAGTAACCCAAACAGGGTGCCGAGTTGGACTGTTCAAAGGATGAAGTGACATCAGGTAATGTTTGGTTCCTTTAAGATTCTATATTCTTTGAGCTAAAACATTCTAAAGAGTAAGGGCTAAAGAAAAACCTTTTCTTGGAATGTAGTACATTAACAGTTGTTTATATTTCTACATCATTATGTTTGATTTATGCTGTCAAGCTGTGTTGATAAACTTTATGCATAGAAATGTGTATACTAACCAATCTACTGCCAAAATACCAAAGAAAGAACTCCTCTGTCAGTAGCTTATGAATTCATAAGTTAAATCAAAGTAATATTCATAGGGTAAAGCTCATTTTTCGTCTTCCCTTATTTTAGAGCAACAGATAGTTTCTCTCAAATTCCTAATTTTCAGCAGGGGGGAATATTTTAATATATGACTTAGAAAAAGAATAAATTAAAAACAGCAGTGGATATGTTGATGTGGTATCACCTCACTAGATGATGCTTAGGAACATCTAAGAACAGTTGTTGCTTCTCTAAAATTAAAATACACTTCATACCTAAAACTAGTATCCGTTAAAAATATTAGAGTATATGCTGTTCCCATTGAAATCAGTGGAAAAAGTCCTATTCATTTCAATGAAAGAAGGGTTCCTTGACAGAACAAGGAGTAATGGTCTCAAGTTGCAGCCAGGGGCGGCTACAGACCCCAGCACGCCAAGCGCGTGCTTGAGGTGGCATGCCGCGGGGGATGCTCTTTCGGTCGCCGGGAGGGCGGCAGGCGGCTCCGGTGGACCTTCTGCAGGCGTCCCTGTGGAGGTTCCACTGGTCTCGCGGCTCCGGTGGACCTCCCGCAGGCGTGCCTGCGGAGGGTCCACTGGAGCTGCAGGACCAGTGGACCCTCCGCAGGCAAGCCTGCGGGAGGTCCACCGGAGCCGCGGGACCAGCGACCAGCAGAGCGCCCCCCGCGGCATGCTGCCCTGCTTGGGGCAGCGAAATGTCTAGAGCCACCCCTGGTTGCAGCAGGGGAGGTTTAGGTTGAGTATTAGGAAAAACTTTTTCACTAGGAGGGTGGTGAAGCACTGGAATGGGTTACCTAGGGAGGTGGTGGAATCTCCTTCCTTAGAGGTTTTTAAGGTCAGGCTTGACAAAGCCCTGGCTGGGGTGATTTAGTTGGGGATTGGTTCTGCTTTGAGCAGGGGGTTGGACTAGATGACCTCCTGAGGTCCTTTCCAACCCTGATATTCTATGATTCTAAAAATCAGTGTTTTTTATTCCCCCAAAATCATAAAGCTAAGAGAAAAGTCGGTATAGTATATCCTACACTATTCTGATAAGCTAGAAAGCGGGGGAAGTAAATAGGTATTAAAAATAAAAGCTGCTGTCACCAGGGAGAGCTTTAATTTTCTGCACAATCAAATAGAATGGCTTTGCTAATAGCATAGCAGATAACTGGGCCAATGCATAAAATGTAAAGCAAGTAAAATCCATAAAAGGCTTGAGTGTACTATTCTGAGATTACAAGCAGATTTTATGGGTAAAATCTCAGTGCTAAATGAGCATCAGGTCTCAATCACAGTTCTAGTTTTGAGGGGTTACCATGTGCACTCAAAATATTTAGTGTCACCTTTGTTACTCTATATAATGTACACATCTGTTTCTGCAAGCGGGGACACAGAGCCAAGATGAGAGCTTATTCTGTTATAATTGGCTTTCCTTATACAGAATATTAGTGTATGCCCCGGTTGGAAGTTTTCCAAGATTATTTTCTTAAGAAGCCAGTTTTCTAAACCTGACATATGCAAAGTATGGTCTATAGGCCACTAGTAGTCCACAGAGCTCTTGTTGGTCACATAGTGCACTTCTGCTTCCTCTTTACAGTGATTTCTACAGCCACCCAGCCTCTTTATAGGCCAAATCCTCCAGTCTTTACTCATGCACAGCTCCCACTGAAATCGGAGACTGCAGAATATGGCCCATATTACTAGAGCCAGGATACAAGGAGGTACAGCTGTTGAAGCAGCTTCCATTGGGGGCCATGCAAGCATAAGAGGAGTGAGGTAAGAAAGCAGGGGCAGCTTTAGCTGTGGACCATGGGTGCAATTGCACCCACAGAAATCAGGGCAGGTCAAACCTGAATGATGCTCTGACACGGCACACAATGCCACTCACACAAATTCAGCCATCACACCTGCCTGGTCTGTCAGGCAGGTGTGATGTCAGACCAAATTTCAATGAGTGGTGTTGCGACGCCATGTGCCAGCTCACAGCGCCACTCAGGTTTGGCTCAGCTACCTCAGTCATGACAGAGGGAGGGCTGGGTCAAATTTGAATGAATGGTGTTTCAACCTGGTGCATGGGGTCACAGTGATGCTCAGATTTGGTGCCTACCGTCAATAGTGTTGGGAGCAACTCGCCCACCCAGGCAGGGCCCAGATATTATTGTTGCCGTCACTGTCACCATGTCAGATCTGAGGCGACCTGCCAGGCCAAGAGCCCAGAATGGGATTACATGTACTGCTTCCACTGGCAGTAGGGCCTGAACGCAAAGGGAGGCAGGATCAGGAGCAGCCTCACACGGGACAGAATCATCCACAGGGAGGCCAATGACCCCACAGATCTGGGCCTTCTTTGACCTCCCCATCTCCACAACCATTGAATTGGGAGGTGACATCCACCTACTAAGAAAGTGTAGCTTCCAGTGGGACCAAAATAATCCACAGACCGAGACAACAGCTGCCTCAACAAGCTACTTTCCTGAAGACTGAGACAAGGGAAAGCAGTGGTACGCAACAGAATGAGAGCTACACAGGAGAGTGTGTATCTGAAGTAGCGCGCGATACAGGATATCGGCTACAAGCATTCACCTTTCTGTGGAGCTCAGATGACCTGAACAGTACAGGAAGCCTACAGGGCAAGCAAAAATTAATATGACTTCAATGTCAAGTAGAGCTGATCAAAAATGGAATTTCCATCCTGCAGGAAATTCTGATGTTTCAACTTTGTTTTTTGGCATGATTTGAATAAAAAGTCAAAATATCAAAAATTCAGAAGAAATGAAAAAATTCAAATTGGGAATGTCAAAAAGTTTGGCTTTAGAAATAAAATGTTTCATCTACAGATTGTTTGACATTAATCTGTGTCCATTGACCTCCCACGGTGCCTCATGGGAGTTGTAGTTTGGGTGTCTCATGGGTCCATTGTCTCATATTAGCCAGGCTCTCCAGCAGGATATTGTCTCCCAGGATGCACTAAAGCAGCTCAACTAGAGGGGTGATCACAGATTTGTGTCAGATTGACCCCATATAAAAGATTTAGATTGGGGGCAAAGTGAACAGAGACATTTTTTTTTCTCCTGCTGCTAATAGCTCACCTTAACTGATCACTCGCATTATAGTGAGTATGGCAACCCCCATTTTTTCATGTTCTCTGTGTGTGTATATATAATATCTTCCTACTGTATTATCCACTGCATGCATCCGAGAAGTGGGTTTTAGCCTACGAAAGCTTATGTTCAAATAAATGTATTAGTCTCTAAGGTGCCACAAGTACTCCTCGTTCTTTTTGCTGATACAGACTAACACGGCTACCACTCTGAAACATGAGACATTTCTGTTAGGAAAAATCAAATAATTTTGGCAAAACTGGCATTTTCACAAGGAAAATGTTGACTTTCTGGAAACCATATTTTCTGTCAATTTACATTACACTGGGAGCAAGTTCCCAACTAGCTCTATTATTAATAGTATTTGTACAAATTCACTAAAAACTGAAGCTACTACAAGAATGACAGGGAGTTATTACTATGAACTTCCTCTCACAATGCTGTTCATTACCTCCATAAACCAAAACTGGGCCTTCTCCCTGAGCTTCAAATCTGAAAAAATGGGTGCATGCACAATTTTTTTTTCTCAATATACAACTTTGATGTTAGAATGTTACATAAAATGTATTTATCACTGTTCTGTGCGATGCATGAAAGAAGAAATGGAAAGCTGAATTTTTTTCAGTATATAAGGTCTCTTGCTATACTGAGTTCACAGTCAAGTAGATAAGGAGCTATAGATCACAAAACCATATTCTACATTACCAGTAGTGATGAGACAACCTCAGGGATTTTGAGAGTTTTCAAAACCTCTTAAACTATAATTTGAGTATAAAAAACTAATTAGAATCCTTGATCCTTTCTTTCACTTAAATATCAACACATATATTTTATTCCCAGGATGAATCCATTTATCATTATTAAAACAAATCCATGTTTTTCCTACTATATGGAACCCAGTGCTATGTTCTAGAATTGGAATGGAACATATCATCACCAGCATCCAGACTGGCACAAATGGTAAATATACAATGTTTTATTTTTCATTGAATTTTTTCTTTCCCCTTCCTCACTTTAATCTCAAATTCCTCTGCAGGTTTGCACTCTGCCCAGTCTGTTCCCTTTTACGGCTGACTTTTTCCAATGACTCTATTTTATACTGCAAAATGGAGCTGAGCTTTATTGATATCAGGGCATAACCATCTGGTAATCAGGTCCCCTGACTCCGTTGAATTTATTCAGTAGAAAGGACTAAAGATTGTGTTTGAAAGTTCAACTCAAAGTCAAATAAAACTGAGTTCACATTCTGCTTATTGGACACTGTGACAAAAGCAGTAGGGAGGAAGAAATCCAGTAGAAAAACTAAGATGTAAAATAGAGGAGAATGTTGAAAATGAAAAACAAACAAAAATATTTCTAATTTAAAAAAAAAAAGATTACATGAATGCAGATATGTGTGAAACTTCAGAATGACTCTGAGCTACAGTGAAAAAGATGGCAAATGTTGTCCACAGTGCAGATTGGATCTGTGCTGAGGAACAACTTTTGTAACCAGATCTCCTGCCACAGCTAAATTTGTAAAATACAAAAGGTTAGAAGTTAGGCAAAATGAGTTTGCTCAACCTTAGTTTCTAGGGTTAACAAGCCCTACAGCTTTATTTTCCAAAACCTTAATTAAAAGCAGGAAAAAATAATTTAGACGCTGATGTTCAGAAGTGGCTCCTCTCCTTTTCTGTGCTCAGAAGTAACGGGGGGCAAAAATAACTGCAGATACAATTGATAGCCTAATCAGACAGTCACAATCAGGTAGTTGGGCATTTAAGTGCTATAAAATGCTCCCACAATTATTTGTGCTACAATGAATTTGCAGACAGAAAATCAAATGTGAAGTTGGGATGATTCTAATAACAATGGCCTTAATGTTTTATTCATCATTAAACCAAGGAACAAAAATCTTAGATTCAGCTAGAAGGTATCCCCTGATTATTCTTGGATGCACTGTAACATATATTTAGAAGTCGCATGAGAGAAGGTCTTTATCATTGATATCCTGTGGCTTTTGTTTTTGCTACATGCATGACTTATATAAATGGGTTGCTATCACTGTAGAATGGTGTAGCATGCAGCGTACTGCAAATAGTCTCTGAACTGTTCAGTAACAGCCTATTTCAAAGCCAGGAATTAGAGTTTCTCTGAATGTGAATAATAGTTCTTTTCTGCTTGGCGGGGAGCAAGGGATTTGGACTCCAACCCTATTACTCACAAATAGATTTGGTCAGGAACTGAAATTTATGTTCTGTGGAAAATTCTGATATTTAAAAATAAAATTGCTTGATTGGGAACAAAAAGCCAATTTTAAAATAAAAATGTTAAATGAAAAGTCCCTAAAATTAGGTTCAGGACCATTGAGACATTTCATTTTGATAGAGGCTTCAATTAATTTTTGTAGCTTTTATATTATATTAAAATATTAAATATTACAACTAATATTTTATTATATAAAAGTCAAATGACACTACTGAAATGAAAATTTCATATTTTTACCATATCAAACTTTAATTGTAATGGACCTATTCCTATGAAACATTCTGATCTTCAGAAAACTGCATTTTTTGATGGAGAATTATACCATCAAAATGTTTTGACCAGCTCTGCCCACAATTAATTTCTTTGACACTGATAAAATATTGCCCCTCACCCTTCGGCCAAAGTATAAATGAGCAAAAGAAATATCTGGCTAACTGGGAATATACCATCATGGATAGTGGTAGATAATTTATCCATCAGTTTCACCAAAACCTCCTGGTGGCTTTCAGTCAAGTGGGCTTTCTGAGTTTGAGATAAGTGGTAAAAGTTCCTTTTGCCTTACCTCTGCCTCTTTCCTTGTTCATTAAATTTATCTGAAAGGTCATATAAAGGTTTTAACAATACAAGAAAAGTCCTGAATGAGTAAACAATAGTATCTTGGGAAACCCATTAGCTTTTGTATCCCTTAGACAATTTCTGGTCTTTTACACTTCATATTCTTAATGGTTGCTAGCTCACCACTCTTGATTTCATATTAATCTTCGTAGATATCAGATTTCTCTCTTGGAAAGAGGTTAAAGATAATAATTTATGTGTTTTAATTTCTCGCAAACATTTAAAAACGTTCTTTATCTCTTCCGCAAGCTGACTGCCTTGTTATGCACCAAGATTCTATCTAAAAAAGGGATGCATATATTTTCTATTCAGTGTTTGGAAGCTGCTGGTGCATTTATCAACCCAAAGGGAATGCAAGTTCATGGAGCATCTTCTAGATGTTACAGATGTGATCAGCTTCTGGGCATCCTCACTCATTAGAAATTTTGAATAAAGTTAAACCGTTAATTTCCCCTTAAACCAATTCTTACATTCTGGATAGTTGGTTTCTATCTAGTATAATTTTACAGCTCATTCCTTCATAAGTAACATACAGTCTCAATCATACAACCTTTTTTCCATACATATATTAAAGAATACAGAGAACATGACAATGTTAGTCATTCTTTCAATAAAAATTTTCCAGTGTAGCTTTTGATCTCCTAGAGGAGTCAAGGAATGATGCCATAGGCCCAGTGAATAGGGGTGATATTAATAGACCTGGTATACTTGTTTGGAAGTATACCTCTCCATTTTAACCCTTTTCGGGGAGAAAAACAGTTTATCATTGTTTTAAACATGCTTCTTCAAAATAAAGCACTGGATCCTTCCTCAGTTGCGCACATACACCTTAACAGACTAGTAATTTATACATACTTCTAAGCAAGATTTAAAGTGATGAGGAGGGGGAAGTACAAGCCTCTCCTCTGCTAAAAGCAGAGGGAGAGTTCCCCCTTTTCTCTGGCTGGTGTGGGGACTGATATTTGTACAATACCTAACACAATGGAGCACTGATCTTGGATGGTCCCTAGGCACTACCATAATAAACATGATTAATAACATTGAAAACTACTCCTCTTGTCTTCATCTATTTTAACTACTGCCCCTAATCCATGCCATACCCTTGGGATGTGATGCACAGGCTGATGTTTTAGCAGCCCTTATCTCTTTGCAGTCAGAGCTATGCGGAAATTTTGCCCAGACTGCATTCCATCTTTGAGGATGAGATTTCTGTTATCTGTTGTGTATATTTTCAGTTGTTATATTTTTTTACAATCTTTCTATTTCTTCTTTGAAACAATTTCTACATATTTCATTACTTTCTGTAATTATTAAGCATACAAGATATTGATATCACAGAAAAGTTAGATTGGATCTCGTAAGAAAACAGATGCTTAAGAATTCTGTTCTTTTATGCTAAGAAATATATTTTGAGTCTGATAATTATAAATGGAATGTTAATTGATGTGCTGTTAAGATAAATTATTTATAATTGTGTTTGAAGATATGTTAATGAGTTTCTGAAACATTTTGGAAACTATAACAAAAACAATAGCTATAGTGCACCTGGACAACTTTCATCATTTCTCAACATACCACCACCTGCAGTGCCACAGCAACTAAATATAATGGAATCTATGTATTTTGTATTAAACTGTGGAAACTAAGCCCCCATTCTGAAGTTATTTGGCACAGGTGGGCTCTTGTCCCTGCGCTTAACCTACTTGCTTTCTTAGGTCCAGTTGGCAGAAATTGCAGGATTAGGATCTGTCATGTTAAAACATGTGTTTCATTATGCTAGGGGATTTCAGCATTAGTACAGGCACAGAAGATCAAAAGTTGCTGGGTCAAATGGCAATTAGGAAATATTAAAATTTAGATGTAAACATTTTGTTTCCCCTTCATGAACCCAATGTTCCCTTCATTAAACCTAGAGAAATTCAGGAGAAATAGAAAACCAGTATGCTCAACTGCAGTTCTGCTAAGTCTCAATACTGACTCCTCTGGCTAGCAAACTTTAATTTCTGCCTCAAGATAGGTTGCCAGTCAATCAGAGTAAATGAGAATATTCTAAAAAACTGTATAGTAAGCATTGGTAATTTAAAAAGAATTTTCAGGAAAGAGCAAATCAATCACTATATTTTAATTCAGTATAAAAACTACAGTAGGCATCTCCCATGCAGACAGCGCTCTCTCTCCCCCACCAACAAATATTATTGGCAAGGAGATCTTGGAGGAAACAAATTGTGCCTCAGTTGATGTTTCAAGGTATGCCATCTGCAAAAAACATAAAACCGAACCAGGTGTCTAAAGGTTTCCCATGACGCACAACTCCTCCCAGGAAAAGAAATCACTCAGGCAAAGAGATGCTGAAGCAGACAACTAGGATGAAATACACTGGCGGGACAGGCCTATGGAGAGGCTGGTGAAATGTGACAAGGCTGCACTAATGAGAAGTGAAGAGCATTAGACTAGCTATAACAAGTAAGAAAATCTTAGTAGCATTGGACTAACACTGAGAAACCTAATAACATCAGGGAGCTTAAACAAGACTTCCCATCAAGACTGGATGCCATCAAGCTAAATAATTGGTCCTCTCAATAGAAGCTCATGAGAGTTTTTAAGAACTGGGAAGTGGATGCAGAGAATCTTTAGCAACAGCTTGGTCTGAGTTCTCATTCCAGTTTTCTGACAGAAATGTTAGCTACTGCTCATCAGAAATCTGCACCATCGGGCATGCGACTGAAAAATGCATTACAGCTCTTAGCAGCCAACACTATTCCTCCTGAACTCAATAGTTAAGGCCCTATTATGGGAGGTGCTGAGCAAGTCTGCTCTCATTTATTTTAATGGGAGTTGTGTGTTTACCACCTCACAAAGACTGGGCCTCTAACAAGAGAAGTACCAACATCACCTCCTCTCATTATTGTCATACTTTCTTTTATGCTGCCCATCTTGTAAAAAAATCCCAGTGTCAATCCATCACTCTTCTCCTCAATGAAATTGCTTCTAAAGACTCACAAATTCCACATTAGCCGATCCTCCACCTCATTATAAAAGAGAGAGTGAAAGATAGGGGGAGAAGAGTGGAAGCAAAGAAAAATCATTTGTTGTAAATTACCAGCAACTCTTGGTCACCAGATGCATCTTTGTCATTTAGACTATAAATTCCTTGGGGGTAAGGACTGGCTTAATAAATGACTTGTAGTATGCTTATCACACCATCATGCATGTGTCCCAGCACAGTGACACATCTCAAACAGATGTTTTTCAGCTCCAGAATGTGAGTTATGTTACATGATATTAATTTTGGTTGAATGTATGGCATTGTAGCGGGGTGGGTGGCTACCCGCTCCTGCCCTTTGGGGCTTTAAAACAGCCCTGGGAAGGGGCTTTAGGCTGGGCTGGTTGGGGAAGTGGCTGTGGCTGGGGCCACGCCCCAGGCAGAGCTACAGGGCCTTATGGGAGTGCCAGGGAGGCTAGAAGGGAGGCAGTCTCTCTCTGGCTGTAAAGAGAGAAGGGCCTGGCTGCAGGGAGCTGAGACTGGATACCTGAGTGGAGCAGGGCTGGGGAAAGGCTGAGGAGCTGGGGAGCTCCAGCCTGGAAAGCCCCAGGCTGCAGCCTAGCATTGGGCTAACAGGTACTGGGGGTTGCAGGGGGCAGCCCAGGGGTAGGCCAAGGCAGCAGGTCCAAACCCTCCTTGCCAATGATGAACAGGCTGATACTGCAGTCTGCCCCAGGACGTGGGGCTAGACAATGACTGGCAGTGGCCAATACTGAGGCAAAGTGGGGATAGTGAGGTGGGGGGTTCCCCTGGGAGGGGGAGACCCAGTTAAAGGGGCACCGGGGTCCTGGGAGGGACATGGGGGCCAGGAGAAGACAGGTGGATCACCGGCCTGCAGAGGGCGCTCCGAACGCTGGACTGAGCTAATTCCCAAGGACGACCAGTAGGAGGCGCCGCAGGGGTGAGTCCAACCCGTTACAGGCATATAGTAGGTATCATGCAATAGAAGAACAAAAATTAACAAACAAAAAGCAAACAAATAAAAGAAAAACCACCAAAGTATGGCTGCATTATTGTCACCTCATTGACATGCATACAATGTAAAAAGTTAGAATTATTGAAGAAACCCTTTCTCTCTTGTATGGATAACTAACTGCCTTTTCTGTTGTTTGCTCAGACATAGTCTTCAAAACAGTAAAAAGAGTCTGTAGCCTTCATCTGCAATTTGAAAAGATGGTGCAAAATTAATATATACATCTCTACCTCAATATAATGCTGTTCTTGGGAGCCAAAAAATCTTACCACGTTATAGGTAAAACCGTGTTATATTGAACTTGCTTTGATCCACCGGAGTGCGCAGCCCTGCCCCCTCGGAGCAATGCTTTACCGAATTATATCCAAATTCATGTTATACCGGGTGGCGTTATATCGAGGTAACGGTGTATTACTTACATACACACACACACACACACATTTGAGTTTCTTCATGCTGATAGATGCTGGTTGTCTCTGAAATTTCATGGTGTTGGTCAGATGGCATGAAATTTGTGTGAGCAAGATTATCCTTCTTCCAAATTGCAAAACAACTTTGAATAGGAGTGATAACTTGCAAGAAGTGTCTTAAATCCATATAAAGTTCTGAGTGCCAATATTTTTAGTGAGATCAGAACATTCACAGAATACATGTTTGGATATGCAGATGTATCCATCTCTGAGTGGCTGCCTTTGAACGTCACCTTTTCACTTGAAGCTTTCATTCCAGCTAATATAGAATGAAATCCCAGATATGTGACATTTTGACCTAGCTGTTTTACAGAGCCAGCAAAACTCCCTATCCATGGCAAGGAAACACCTGTAAGATCATAATTTTTTCATTGCATCCAAGGTAAATTCTAATATCTGTCACCCATTTGACAGAAGATATGATATCTGGACAGAAACACCAAGTCAGATTTACACCAGTGAACTTTCTCTGTCATTTTGGTAAACTAATGTTTAAAGCCCTTTGCTTGTATTTCAAAATTGTAATAGTAATACTTTGAACTTACATAATGCTTTTCAACTATTAACTAATCCACCTTCACAACATCCCAATGACGCAGGTAAATTTTACAAAAAGGGAGATTGTAGCGGATATTTAATCGTTTACTAAGCCAAAGAGGGAGTCAGTTTCAGAACTGGGATTACAGCTAAAGAGTTCCTACCTTTCACTCATATGATCTAATCAGATCTCTTTCTTAACACCATTATATACAACAATATATTGCAATTTTCATACCCACTATTTTTATGTATAAATAACTATTTTCCAGAAGTGTCTTTTTAAAAAATACACATTCTTCAATACCTTGTTTCTGCCTACTAACAAAACAAATGATGTTCTCATTCAGGGCTATGTGGTGACAGAGTGTAATGCTTAAAATGCAAGAAACCAGGTGTAAAAGAGACAATATTTGCCCTTTGGACCAGTGAAATCTAGGATAACTGCGAAGTAATACTCAGCTGCTTATGAGCCTCTGGGAAAACAAGTGTAATGTTTCCATTGTAGCAATCATATTGACACTCATCTAATTACAAATATGTAACATTGGGAAAAGAGCTCATTGCCCAAAACAAATGCCTCTTCTTAGCTAGCTAAAAGAGCATCTTCACTAGACAGTAAAGGGAACTGGCATGTGTAATTGACTATGCTCACTCTCTGTGGGATAGAATCAGCACTTAAGAGGGTTTAACTATATCATCCTATAGTGGATTGCTCTAGAAAGAGCACACATACATATCTTATTAGTACTGGTAGCAAATACTGATCTCTTTTCAACTCAGGTAGTAAAGACCTGTGGGAGAATTTTGAAGTGGAACATTGTATATTTTTTTCCCTATCCCACATATATGCAGTCAGATATTAGCGAGTTAATACTTAGTAATTTTAAGATGAAAAGTGCGATGGAATTGCTAAGTATTACTGCAAGGCCACAGATTGATTCATATGCAAATGAGAAGTTTTGGCATCTTCCATTGAATGGTGGGCAATGCTATATGTACAAGGCAAAGTACAAGGCAAAATAAATGTCTTATTTTGTTGCAGTTTTGGTGGAGGATACTTTCTCAGCTGTAGGGTCAGTGTAGTGAATGCAGCCGTAATGAGAGAGGCTTATATGGATGAGATAACAGAGTAAGAAGACCAGTCTATAATGCAGACTGTCCACTCAGATTATTTTCTCTACTTATTGCTTAGGGAAGATGAGGTCCAACAGAATACACTTTTGCCAAGGTGAATGGGATAAGACAAAGACTGTGCTCAATTAACCAAGGTGTAATACCAGGTACAATGTAATACCAGCCCTCACTGTGCATTGCAGAAAATATCTAATTTTCACTGTCTCTCTCATGTAATTGGTTGAAATATTATTTTAAAGTCTTTTCAATATTGAAAGGATTTTTTTATTTTTTTAAGTGAAAGACGACATCATTCTGAGGAAATTTATGCAATTTAAGCAAGGCCCATACAAAGCAATTAGTTTCAAGATCAGAGGTGACATTTTTTTCCCCTTAACTAATGCTAGTTTAAGCTTTTATTCATGAGCCTACAAAGGAACATGCACAAAAAAAGAGGGACGTCAAAAGACAGGACCAAGACATTTTTTCCTAACATATTTATAGATAAATAACCCTCTGGAGAGCAAACACTTTTATATAGAAACCACAGTTTGCTTAAAACTGAGCAATAGGCAAGAGTATATGCAGGTTTTACAGTCTAAAAATTTGTAAAGGCAGGGAACATAATGGTTGGATGCCTGGGAAGTTTTAGGTTAATTCATTCAAAACATATTAAGTAAGAATACATTTGGTGGTTTTCCTTCTGTCCACAATACCACCACCTGCCTTAAAATGACTACTTTGAGTTAGTCCTCCCACAAAGCATACAGCCAGTTCGTGCTCTCCAGTGTATTACATATTCTCAGTGGTAATGTACTATTTTTCCTCCAAATACCACAGCATCTGGGAATTTGGGGATCTGTGGCAAACTGGAGGGAGGCAAGGAATAGTGACTTTACACTGCATTTTCCTGTCAGCAGAACCACCAGCAGTATCAACACCTACTCCATACACTCTATTGGCAGCATGGCTCCTTTACAAGCAGTGATGCCTAATATGAGGGAGGCCATAAAAGAGCAATGCGGCCCCTCTGCAAGGAGGGAGCTTCGATTTCTTATTGTTTCCCAGGATAACATGGTTTCAGGCCATGCTGAGCACTTTACAAAAATTATTTTAAGCCTCACACCAGCCCTGCTGGGTAGCTAAGTATTATTATCTTATAGAAAAACAGGTTGGGAGAGGTGAAATACCTTATCTGGGGCCAGGGGCAGCTCTACAAATTTGGCCGCCCCAAGCAGTCATGCCCGGGAGGCGCCCCCGAGCCGCGGGAGCAGCGGACCTCCCGCGGGCATGACTGCGGAGGGTCCGCTGGTCGCGCAACTCGGCTGGACCTCCCGCAGCTGCGGGCGGTTCGCTGGTCTGGTGGCTCCGGTTGAGCGGGACCAGCGAACCGTCCGCAGTCATGCCTGCGGGAGGTCCACTGGAGCCGCCGGCCGAGCGTCCCCTCCGCAGTCATGCCTGCGGCAGGTCCGCTGCTCCCGGGGCTCCGGTGGACCTCCCGCAGGCATGACTGCGGCAGGTCCGCCGGCCCAGCCTGCCGCCCCCCCGGGAAAGGGCCGCCCCAGGCGGGTGCTTGCCCCGCTGGGCTCTGGAGCCGGCCCTGTCTGGGGCAAACCTGGAACTCAGAGCTATAAGACACCCAGCTCTATGCACTAGACAAATCCTTCATCAGCAACCATCAGCTTCAGTATCTCCCAAAGCAATCCATTTCTCAAATGTAATGTACAAAATCATTCCTAAAGTACTAGGATCTCCCAAATCTCCCCTCCCGCACCCACCTATGAACCTAACTGAATGACTGTGGAGATCACAGTAGTTCACAGAAATTTATTTTACATGTAAGCACTAATGTGTCTACTTTCCCCTCGCTGCTCCAAACACAATACACACTATTTTTTGGGGGTTTGGCTTGGTGCACAAAAGGCACTGAGAATGAAACACTAAGCCCATCTGAAGCATTCTTCCCAATCTTGGCTACTTCGAGGGTCTTTCCCTCAGAACTACTCACCTCACATTCTATGCCCTCTCTGGATTCTGATCCCAACAGAGCCCATCTAAATTAATGGGAGTATGATAATTTAAGGCCACAAAGGACTACCATATCATCTAGTGTGACCTCCCACCCAGCACCCACACACTAAATCCAATAACCAAAATTAAGCCAAAATATTACAGGCCACAGAAGGCTAAACCAATTTGGTCCATAGGCAGAACATAGGAGGGACCGAGGTACACCAATGCCTGAG
Source organism: Mauremys mutica (assembly GCF_020497125.1). NCBI lineage: Eukaryota > Metazoa > Chordata > Testudines > Geoemydidae > Mauremys > Mauremys mutica. The sequence continues at coordinate 184,511,499 of NC_059072.1, read as the reverse complement.
GCCCCTGCAATAGCAGGGTCCTGATTAAGTGAGATATACCCAAATAATCCTAGCAAGTGACCTGAACAGTATGATGCAAAGGAAAGCAAGCCTCCTCCCCAAGTCATTGTCAATATGGCCTGGGGGAAAATTCCTCCCTGACCCCACACATAGGAATCAGTTAAACTCAGAGCTTGTGAGCTAGAACCAGCCAGCTAAGCGTATGAGAGAGAGAGAATACTTGGTGACACCTCAGAGCACTGGCTTGCCTCTGTCCAGTATCCCATCTCCAGCTGTGGTCATGTCTGATGCTTCAGAGCAAGAAGACAAAAAAAATCACAAAAAATCCCCAGAATACACTGGGGAGGAAGGAGGAATCCTGACTGAAGCCTGAGCATAGGGTACTTAAAACATAAACTAGAAGAAACCCCCGGGGCTGTCAATCCCTGCCCCTCACCAATACAAACAAACCCATCATGCAATTTGACTCATAAATTTGTCCAACCCTCTCTTAAAACTAATTAAGTTGTTTGCCCCCCACAACTCCTGTTGGGAGGCTGTTCCAGAAAAAAATGGTTACTAACCTTTCATAACTGTTGTCCTTTGAGATGTGTTGCTCATGGAACCTCTGGAATTGCGGATCTTTTCACCGGTATAAGGGGTGCTGCCAGCCCCGAACACTCTTAGTTCCTTCTTGCCAGTAACTCTAACGGGGGTAGGAGGGTGGATCATGGAATGGACATGAGCAACACATCTCAAAGAACAACAGTTCTGAAAGGTTAGTAACTGTTTATTCTTCTTTGAGTGCTTGCTACAAGCAGTACCCCTGGAAATGGGCTCGGAGTCCATGGATGTGCTGACTGCAACAGTGCTCTCCCGAAACTGTCACAGTCACGTGCCTGTTGGGTGATGGCATAGTGGGACATGAAGGTATGAACCGACAACCAGGTTGTGGCTCTGTAGATGTCCTGGATTGGTACCTGTGCAAGGAATGCTTCTGACAAAGCCTGGGCTCTTCTGGAATGTGTGGTCACAATGGCCAGAGGTGGAAGGTTTGCCTGCTCGTAGCAAGCTCAGATACAAGCAGTTATCCAGGACGAGATTCTTTGGGTCGACATGGGTACCCTCTCATCCTTTCCACTATTGCTACAAAGAGCTGTGCGGACTTGCAGAAGGTTTTAGTTCTCTCAATATAAAAGGCGAGGGCGTATGAAGCCGATGTTCCTCAGAGGTTTTATGAGGCTTTGGGAAGAAGGCAGTAGAAAGATGGCCTGGTTGTTGTGGAATTGTGGCACAATCTTTAGTAGGAAGGCTGGATGTGGGGGGCGCAGTTAGTACTGAAGTCTGGTGGCGCATAGGCTAGGTACCAATGATGTGCCCTGGGTGGAGCAAAAGATTCTCCTTCAGACTCTGAAGAGGAGTCTTTTGGAGAACATGGTGTAACTGTACCCATTTCTGCCTCCACGCAGTCTGGTGATGAGTCAATGACTGCGATGCCAGGATCATGGTAGACTTACACCTAGAGGGAGGTGGGGGTGCCAGTGCTGGGAAGGAGCCCGGCGTTCCCTGTTCTCTTCTGCTTCCAGTTGCCTTGGCTGGTGGGTGCCCCCTTGCAGTAGTCAGGAACCGGAGAGAAAAGGGGTCCTTCACTGCTTGGAAAGCCTCTGGTATCGAAAGGACTGTCAGACCGCTGGCACCGTGGCAGCTTTTGGCAGTTGGCGGAGGGTTCTGCACTGGACTCAACACCCTAGGCAACGGTGCCATCTCTGGCTCAGGGAGGAAAAGTGGCCCAACACAGGTCTCACTGTAATGGCATCTCCCTGCTTGTCCTTTCTCTGCACTGGTGAGTACCCTCTCTTAGTGCACTGCTTCCTGTGCTTCTTCCTCAGCACTGGAGATTTGAGAATGGTGCCAGGAAGAGCAAGGTGCCAGGGGACCGCTTTGCACGGGTATCAAAATGCTTGGTGCTGATTTGGAGCGGCTCGGCGCCGATGCAGGTCTGAGGATGGCCTTCAGCTGAATGCCCCTGTCTTTTTAGTGCAAGGTCTGAAGTCCCTGCAGATCTGGCAGTTGTCCTCTACGTGGGTTTCCCCCACACTCTTAAAGCAGCTGGCTTGCAGGTCACTCACTGGCATAAGTTTACTGCAGAAGGCACATGACTTGAAACCTGGGAATCAGGGCATGCCCAGCACCTGGGGTGAAGAGTCCCTAGACACAGAGGCTAACTATTCACACTACTATATATACACTAACACTATGTATAAGAACCATGTACACTTACTATAATAAATATGAACAGAGGAGAGTCCAAACAACTGGGGAAGACGCCTTGCCACAGCAAGAAGGATCGTTCCAGCAACCATCACGGACGGTAAGAAGGAATTGAGAGGGTGCCGGGCCAGAGGCGCCCCCTTATACCAGCACATATGCGTGTGATTCCAGAAGGCAGTAGAGACAACCCCAACAAATACCACTAAGGGAAAAATCTCCGGCAACAGTACATGCGCACGCACACACCTAGCATGAAATGGACACGAACAAACACTTGAAGAAGAACCTCACCTCTGTGATGGTTGGGAACCTTTTCTATTTTCCAGAGTGAATTTGTTCCTGGCCAATTTTTACTATTTGTTCTCATGCTAACATTGTCCTACTACCAGAGACTGCTAATTTCCCCATTTACTTAGCTGGAGGTTTCAGGAGCGGGTGTAGCAAAGAAGTGTGGCCTCAGAGATGAGAGCGAGGGAGAGCCACACCCACCTACACGTTTATACATGGAGAACGTGGGTAAGGCCCACCGTCTGATGGAAAGGGGGACTGCATTCATTGTTGACCCACCACCAGCAGAGGCAGCCCTGGATCTAGACAAGCTGGTGAAATGGTGGACTGAGAGTCAACAACAGCAGCAAGCTGCCCAGCTCCAGCAGCAGCAGCAACTGCTACAAACCCCGAGAGCTCAGGAGCAGCAGCTCATATGGGAGCAGGGGGCCGAGCAGCAGTAGCAACAGGGGCAATATGCTCAGCAACTGGCCACTTTACTGGCCAGCCTCTCCAGTCCCACCACTGGAGGTCCGGTAGTGCCAGTGACCCCTTTGATGCCACTCTGCCTCACAAAAGTAGGATCTGAGGACTATGCAGAATCATTCTTAATTATGTTTGAGCATGTCGCCTCGGCCGAAGGCTGGGACCTGACTCAGTGGGCCACTCTGCTGGTCCCTTATCTAACGGGGTGTCCCACGCCGTGTATTGTGCCCTCTCCGATGAGGAGGCACATGATTATCAGGCTGTAAAGGCGGCAATCCTAGACACATTGGGCATTACCCCCAAAACCGTCCAATGCCAGTTTCGGGGAAAAACCTACCCATCAGGGGCTCGAACCCAAATCACGGCCCAGGAACTGAGAGACGCACGCTGGTGGTGGCTGCAACTGGAGCGATGCTCTGCCACAGAGGTAACTGAACAGAACCTTACGGAGCAGTTCCTACATATCCTTCCCCCTCATGGGAGGACATGGGTAATGCGGCATCACCTCACCACCTTGAGCACAATGGTATGCCTTATAGAAGACTTCCTAGCCACGGAGAGTGCCACCCAGGGCTGCCTTCCCCCATAGATGTGTTGTCGTGGCTGGGGGAAGGGGACCTGACCAGCCCCGGAAACCGGGGGCTGGGTTTGGGGGGGAGGTGTATAGCAAAGGGGCGTGGCCTCCCTCATAGACTGACAGCGAGGCAGAGCCAGATGTCCCCTGGTAGGTGGAACCCAGAAAGCCTAGGCCACCATGCCAGAAGCAGAACAGGAAGTATAAGAGGCGGGCTGTGCAGCTGAATTGAGGTGGAACCGCCGAGGGAGACAGATGCTTCCAGCCTGCTGCTGGAGCTGGAACCCATGGAAGACTTCGGCTGTCCCAAGGAGCCTGCCCAGGTACCAGGACTGCCTGACATGCCCAACACTGAAGAGTTGGTGAGACTGCCACTTGCAGTATACCCCAGGGAAACAGAGGAAGCAGCCCAGGGGAACCAGACTACCATCCATCTGTGGAGCCGGCGGAGACATGGTCAGCGTGTTGTGGGTGGATTCTCCACTGAGCCAGTAGGCAGACCACTCTGCCATTGTTAGGGCCCTGGGCTGGGACATGGTGGAGTTGGGTGGGCCCACGTCCTCCCTATCACCCCACTCCTAGGGTGGCAGTACTCCCCCTCCTTAGGCTAGGAGGCCGGCGCTCTTCAGAGCACCATAGATTGTAGTTGGTGCTCACCCCTTGCCTGAGCCCCATAGAGTGTGTTTGGCACTTAACCCCCTGCTGGCGCCCTAGACTGCTTGCTGGATGCTCACTGCCCTATTGGGGCCCTAGACTGCTTCCTGTGGCCCCCACTTTTGCTGAGGGCCTGGGCCCCCCCGAACCAGTCACAGCTACTCTGCCTAAGGGTCAACCTTTGACTGTGTGGGTGCCCCGCCCTGGCAGAGGGCCTGAGCCCCTGAACTATTCACTGCCCTACTCTGCCTATGGGTTGAGGGGGCAGAGACTGCTAATTTCCTCATTTACTTAGCTTGTTGTTGAAGTGGGTGTAGCAAAGGAGCATAGCCTCCCTAAGAGAAGACAGTGAGGGAGAGCCACACACACCTTTACAGTTGGTATACTGCTTTTTTTCATCATAGACTGAAAATCTCTTGTTTTACAGGAAGGAAATTGGTGCTCATTCACAGAACAATACAACAAATTCTTAAACGGACGATTGCAACAATCAGCTTAAAATCTATCGCATAAATGAAGGGAAGTACATGTGAAATCTGTGGACAACCTACATCCTTCAAAAGAAGCTAGCACAAAAATTGGTTTAAAAAACCCCTTTAAACCCTCTGCAGCTCAAAGGTGAGTGGTGTTCTTTGTATGATGTTATCGTCAGCAGTACAGTGCAATGGTTAAAAAAATACAAGGATAGATCTGCTAGGAAACAAGTAATACATGTTTGCTTTCCCTGCCTGAATTTGTATTCCTCTGAAAGACGAGACTCCAGGAAAACTCAGACATAACCCCCCACACTAAAATATTGCCACTGGCGTCTGCTTAAGGACTGATATAATAGGCCAATCATTTTGGGGGCATCATGTCCTTTTTTTAAAAAAGTTCCCACACTCAGATGGCTGTCAATGGTGGTGCCAGTGAACCGTTACTCAAAGCCCCCCAAACACTTTGTAAACTAGAAGCTGGGAGGACAATAGTAAATTTCAGTCCTAGAAAGAGATAGTGTACTGAATGCACAATACCAAGCTTTGTCTGCTTGGGGCTACTGTTGAAGGAGAAGGCTACTTAATCTCCTCATTTGCCCAGGGGATTCTAACTGTTTTAATGTGTCCTTTTTGAGAGCCTGTGAACTGGAGAATATAGGCTGGTAACAACTTTCTTTAGGACTACATCGGCAAAACCAAAAGCTGCCAACACAGAAAGCTAGCACAGTGGTGCTAATGAGCACAAAGAAGACCTTTAACTGTTTTTACAGCTATCATGACTAGGGTTTCATGTCATTCTTTGGTGAAGGAACTAATTCTTTGGCTTGTTTTATAAGAGTCTAGCTTCTGTCCCAGTGTGGAGGATGGCCTCTTCACCCATTTTTTTTTAATAATAATAAAGCCTGATGCATCTTTAATGAACTGTGGGATTTCTGGGTTTTCTCCTTTTAATATACAGTGCAGACAGAAACCTGTATGTTCTTGATGACTTTAAAAAATATATTACACTTTAATTAAGGATTTAGGACTACTACTGGTGAAAGTATGTTAAAAAGGTCAGTATATATTAATACTCAGGGGTAAATTCATATGTAGCAGAGTTATATCACTGTGAACTGGTAAAAATTAGAGAAGAGACTGTTAATGCTTAGTTTGAGGATAAATGAGAGCTGCTGCTTTCTGTATTTCTACAAAAGGATGGATATTTTCAATAATCTGGCATTTTCTCTGTTATGTGTTGTGCAAAGTCTTTTGTAAGCATAAAAAATACAAAATTGTAAATGTGGGGATAGAGATATTAAAACACATGCAATAATACAAATACAGAGTATAGGTCCAATAGTTTGACTGTCATGTTACTGTTAATGGGAACATTTAAATGAGACAATAAAACTCTATTCAAGAAACTTTTCAGAGAAGTGTGGGATTGCTGAACAAGATAAAACTTAACATATGAAAGTACTATGCTATAAGCACAAGACTTTCCTTTACCTAACAAAGTATTTTAATGTACTTAGTCTTACTGGTCATGCATTCTGTAGCATAATTTGGCCATAATGAGCATAAATCATATTTTCTGCTAGGTCACATGATATTCTATCTATAGTGATGGGAATGGAGACTGAACACCCAATATGTGTGTGGCTGTATGTGTGTCCATCCTTCCTTTTCTCCTTATCACTCCCTCTCTCACTCATCCTTCCTGTTTTTCCTCAATTTTTGTATTAAAAAATTCAAATATTAATGCACTGCAACTGCGGCCCAAGTGCTAACGAGAGACCCAGGGCAAGAAGACAGGTTCAAGAGCTGCAGGTTGTGTGCTTTTTCCTGCAGTAGCTAAGGGTAAGCAGCACATTTATCTTTTCATTTTAGCACTTCTTATCAAATACTGTATGAACCATAAATAACAGACTATCAGCTATTCTACAAGCTCCAGCACAGCCGCAGGTCTCAAAGCACACTTGTTGTCTGTTCTCTCTTTGTGAATGCACTCTATGTCAGTCTCATGAGGAATCACACATATTTACTCATTTAACCAAAACAAAAACATGATGATCAGATTACAACCATGAAAAATATATGTTGTGGTTAATCTGGAAGCATTAAATTAAACCTGTTTATAGTACTTTTGGGCCCTCTCTAGCCAAAATGATCTGCCTGGGCTTAACTTATTCTGAAGCATGTTCTGCTGTACAACAAATCTGCTTTCATATCAGCTCGTGCCTCTTGAGAATAGCCATGCAGGTGAGAATTTATGCTGAGAGGTTGGATTTACACCCATGGGTCATGAGCTAGATTCATGACCCAATTTAGTAAAATGCTGATAATGTTTCTTGTTAACATGCTTTGGATGCAGAGTGTTTCAGGAAGGGTAATTTATTTATATGGCTGAGGTTCCTTCTTCTGGGACTCCCTGGTATTTGGCTTGTGGCTACCAATTGGCCTGGTAAAGTTATGAATACCTACATCAATACGGCCCAAGTCTCCTCTCATTTTTAGTGGGGTAAATCATAAGTAGCTTCAGTGAAGACAATGGAGCTACACTGGTATTAGAAGAGAACCAGATTTATAGTATCTAAGTATCAGCATATCTTTTACTATATATCCTTTACCATCTCATATTGACCCATACAAAGTTAAAGGACTCACGTGAGCAAGGTTAGGATGAGTAGAAAAAGGGAAAGGCTGCAGTCGGTATTCTACAGGCTCTAACAAGTGGGTTTTATTTAGACAGAAATAAACCCAGCAGATGCTGAGATCCAGAAGCCAATAGAGCAAATTCAACTCAGTCGTTCTCTAGAGAATTTTTGTTTGGCTAATCCCCTGTATTTCTGTTCAACTAAAATTCCTTTTATTATGGCTCAGCATTCAGAGATTTTCTATGCTGCCAAGTGAACTGATTTGATTTTCCCAAGAAATCATGGCAGCAATTCCATGCAATTCAAAACCCTGGAATTCAACTGCTCTACACTTCCCTTCTTCCCCTGCAGTCCTTACATGGAGGCTCAAGCCAAACCTTCCCTAGTGTTTTATGGAATGTGTATGATAGAGCAGACAAATGGTCCACTCCACTCAGCATATTGAAAGCACCACCTGAGATCAGCAATATATGTTTACCTAAAAAGACAATAATGAATAATGATTTAAGGCCCATTGCTGTTGGAGAGAAAGGATGAACACCCACACACACACAATGGAATACAATACTAATTTACAAAATACCCAGGCTGGCCCAGGGGCCAAACCCTAAGACTCCCCAGGTAAGCCTGAGCTAACAGTGTTGCAGAAAGCTGAGTGGTCAGCCTCTAGAACAAAGGAATATCTAGTATTACCCAAGAGTGACTTCTCCAGCTGGATAGGAAGCAGCACTGATGAGCTCCAAACTTGGCTTAGGGACTAGATCTTTGTTATATCCTTGGGGGCAGCCGGTTTAGGAAGAAATCACTTGAGGCCAGAGAGCAGACAGCTAACAAAACCACCATTTTATTTACAGACACAGAGAGCTCACTCAGCTGTCTGAAGCTGGCTGAGCTAACCCATAATAATCTAACTCAGTTGCCAGAGCAACAAAAACCATGACAACCAAATACACAACATATTCCTCCCCCCCTAATAAGAACATCCCCTAAATAAAACACACACTAGACTAGAGAAGGAGGGTAGACTGCCTCCATTCCCGGCTAAACCCTGGGGATTATTTTGCCCCATAACCGTGGGTTCGCCCTAGCTAAAGATCCAGCCGATGATGAGGCCTTCTGTCTCTAGGTGGATTACAGCAAACTTCTGGTGTTATTGCACCCGAAAGCACTAGGGGCTCAGGGTCCGCAGCACGAACGGGTGAGGAGGTGGTATCAGCTCGTGCTGGGCAAAGGGGTATCTCAGCCGCCGGCAGTAATGGAGGAGAACAGTCAGGAACAGGTGACTCGTGATTCGGTGCCTCACCAGAAGAGGTGAAGTCAGACCCCTCAACTGCAGATGGGTCCTGAGGACTGGCATGACCTGGCAACAGCTGATCTACATGTCGCCGCCAGGTAAGATTCTCTGCAGTCCGGACTGTGTAGGAAACAGGTCCTGTTTGAGTGATGACTGTGGCCGGGACCCATTTAGCTCTGGAAGTATAATTCCGAGCCAAAACTGGCTGTCCCGGGCTAAAGGTTCGGTCTTTTGCTCTGGGTGCCCGTCTGATGACTTGATATTGCTGCTGATGTTGCACAGTTTGTCGGGGTTCAGAAGGTTTCAGCAGATCAAAGCAAGTGTGCAGCTGTCGTCCCAACATTAGAAAGGCTGGGGATGCCTGGGTCGTAGCATGAGGTGTGTTTCTGTAGGAAAGTAAGAAGGTATCCAGACGCTTTTGAATGGAGTGTTGTCCCCTTGCTGATTTCAAAGCGTTTTTCATTGTCTGCACAAATCTTTCAGCTAATCAGTTGGTGGACGGATGATATGGTGCTGACGTGATGTGGTGTATCCCATTTGCCTTCATAAAATTTTGAAACTCCTGAGAAACGAACTGCGGTCCGTTGTCGCTCACAAGTTGTTCTGGCAGACCAAAACGACTAAAGAGTCCTCGTAGTTTTTGGATAGTACTCTCTGCAGAAGTGGACTGCATTATAGAGACTTCTGGCCATTTAGAATGGGCATCTATTGCCACCAAGAACATGCTTCCTTCAAGGGGGCCAGCAAAGTCAACGTGAATATGTTGCCACGGGTTTTCAGACCAGTCCCATGGGTGTAGGGGTGCCCACTGGGGTGCATTCCTCACACCCTGACATGACATACAAGCTTTTGCCTTCTCTTCAATAGCGCTGTCCAATCCAGGCCACCAAAAATAGCTTCGTGCAATTTCCTTCATGCGCACTATTCCACAGTGACCGGAATGTAGCTGTTCTAACATCTGTGATCTCAGTGGTGGTGGAATAATGACACGTCTCCCCCACAACAAACAACCAGATTGGACCGATAACTCCGTCCGCTTGGACATGTAGGGAACAAGGTCGGATGAGACCGGAGAGGTTTGTCGAGATTTTCCATGCATCACCAGGTCCATAACTTGGGACAATACTGGGTCAACGCGAGTTGCCTTCTTTATCTGAGTAGCAGTGATGGGTGTATTCTCTACCTGTTCAAAGTAGAAGATTTCCTTTTGGGCACTATCTTGATGTTTGACCGGCATAGGCAACCTTGAGAGGCCATCTGCATTGCCGTGAAGAGTGGATTTCCAATATTTGATTTCATATGTGTGTGCTGAAAGTAACAATGCCCAACGTTGCATACAACTAGCAGCTAATGGGGGAATGCCTGTGTAGGGTCCAAAAATTGACGTCAGAGGTCGATGGTCTGTAAGAAGAGTAAACTTTCGCCCAAACAGGTACTGATAAAACTTCCGAATTCCAAAAACAATCCCTAATGCCTCACGTTCGATTTGGGCGTAATTAGTTTCTGCTTTGCTTAGAGTGCGTGAAGCAAAAGCAATAGGTCTCTCTTCTCCCGAAGGCATAATGTGTGACACAACTGCTCCCACTCCATAAGGGGAAGCATCGCAGGCCAATTGCAGGGGTAAGGATGGATCAAAGTGCGTTAGAACTTCAGAATTTAACAATGCATCCTTAGCTTTGTTAAATGCAACATCACAGGCTTCAGTCCACTTCCAGGCCTTGTTCTGCCCAAGGAGCTCGTGAAGTGGTTTTAGCAGTGTGGCTAACTGTGAGATGAACTTTCCATAATAGTTCAGTAGTCCTAGAAACGAGCGCAGCTGGCTTACATTTCGTGGTTGGGGAGCCTCCACAATAGCTTTAACTTTTGCAGGGGCCTTATGAAGACCTGCAGAATCGATGATGTGTCCCAAATATTCAACAGAGGGCTTGAAGAATTCACACTTGTCTTTGCGAACTCGTAGGCCATACTCTTCCAATCTTTGTAGGGTAGCCTCTAAATTCTTTAAGTGATGCTCTTCATTTCTTCCAGTGACCAGGATATCATCCAGATAGCACTGAACTCCTGGCAAGCCACACAAGATCTGGTCCATAGCTCTCTGGAACAGGGCAGGAGCCAATGTTATTCCGAAGGGTAGGCGACAGTATCAATAAAGCCCCTTATGAGTCACAATAGTCAACAGCTCTTGGGACTTGTCATTGACATGCATCTGTAAATATGCTTGACTCAGATCAATCTTACTGAACTTTTGTCCCCCAGCCAGGCCTGCGAAGAGGTCATCGATGCGGGGAAGCGGATATTGCTCTGCACACAACACTGGGTTGACAGTGACTTTAAAATCACCGCAAATCCGGAGAGAGCCATCTTTCTTCACTATTGGAACGATAGGAGTGGCCCATGAGCTATGGGTAACTGGTATTAGGACTCCATTGGTGACCAGGCGCTCCAGGTCTGCTTCAACCTTTGGCCTGATGGCATATGGCACAGTTCGGGCTTTCAGATATTTTGGTGGACTGCCAGGTTTAATGTTCAATGTCACAGTGATTCCCTTCATACTTCCCAAATCATCTCCAAAAACAGCAGCATGTTTCCTTAGTATAGGGGTTAGACTGGTTTCTTCTTTAGTCATCCGGTGCACTTCTGCCCAGTTCAGTTGAATCTTCCCAAGCCAAGACCGACCCATTAAGGCTGGGTAGTTACCTCTCACCACAAACAGTGGCAATCTAGCCACCTGTCCATTGAGCTCCACCTTAACATCAATAGTGCCCACCATGGGCACAGCTTCTCCCGTATACGTCTTCAGAACAGTTTTTGTTGCCTTAAGCGGAAGATGCTGTAGCTTTTCTTTATACACAGTCTCAGAGACCAGCGAGACAGCTGCACTGGTGTCCAGTTCCATGCGTATAGGTTTGCCCTCCAATAAGGGGGTTACCCAGTAGTCATGTGAGCCCGCTGCCAAAGACAAAACATGCAGTGGCACTTCCTCTTGCGATGAGGTGTCTCCTTGATCATCCTGGGTCTGCGCTAGGATATGCAAGATTCCTCTTTTTTGTCGGCCAGACCACAGGCCTCTTTTTCTTTTGTTTACAGGCACACTCAATGTGTCCCTTTTTGCCACAGTGTTGACACACCAGGTCCTTACACCAGCATTCTGATGCCTGGTGACCCGGCTTACCACAGCGGTAACATTCTTGACTCTGCACACTTTTGTGGGTCGGTTCTTGTGACACTTTTTGCACCCTAGGGGATGCACCGATGTATTGCGCCTCCCTTGTAGCCACTTCCATGGAGAGAGCAATATCAACAGCCTTCTGTAAGGTAAGCTGAGCCTCTGTCAGTAGGCGCTTCTGTATAGCTTCACTGTAGAGGCCACACACTAACCTGTCACGCAGGGCATCATTTAACATTTCTTTAAATTCACAGTGTTCTGCTAGCTTTTTTAAAATGGCTACAAATTGTACAACTGTTTCATCTTCCTTTTGGTCTCTTTTGTGGAACCTATATCTTTCAGCAATTACCAGTGGTTTTGGGGAAAAATGGGACCCCAGGATTTCCACAATGTCACTGTAAGATTTAGTTGCTGGCTTAATAGGGTGTAGTAAGCTGCGTAGCAGGGAGTAGGTTTTAGCCCCTACAACACTTAAGAATATTGGCACCTTCTTCGCTTCTGTAATGTCATTTGCAATAAAAAAAAGCTCAAAACGCTCAGTATACACATGCCATTGCTCTATATTCTCATCAAAAGGTTCCAGTGGCCTGCTCAGAGTAGCCATGATTTTAGTTTCACTTTCACAGTCAGTGCAAACAAGCAGCTTTTTTGTTTGTTTGTTCTTTACCTTGACTTCTACTTCCTTCTATTACTGGAGCAGCACCGGAATCCCATCCTCGTCGCCACTTGTTATATTCTTGGGGGCAGCCGGTTTAGGAAGAAATCACTTGAGGCCAGAGAGCAGACAGCTAACAAAACCACCATTTTATTTACAGACACAGAGAGCTCACTCAGCTGTCTGAAGCTGGCTGAGCTAACCCATAATAATCTAACTCAGTTGCCATAGCAACAAAAACCATGACAACCAAATACACAACAATCTTGTTCCTCAATCAAGTCTGCTTTGTGATGCTTGGGGGTTGCAAAGCAGACAAAATGGAGCAAATGAACAGCTGAAGATTCACTTGGGTAAGAAAATCCTCAAATGGCAAAGGTCTGGTATAGCCAGTCTTATGCCATCTGAACTTGCAGCCCCCATATAGCAGGTGTGTCATGTGCTTGGTGGAGGGGAAGTGCATGTGGCTGGAGGACGCTTGTGCTCCCTTTCTGCCAGAATGGCCCTTTGGAGGCCATGGCAGCTAGGAATAAATTGGCCCTGAGACTACTCTAAATTATACTGGGTTTAAATATCCCAGGCTCACATGGCATAAAGGGTGTATGCAGCCACCTTTGTTCCTCTTGCTTAGATTTTGTACTGAACATTGCTCAGTTGGACTGAAGGATCAGACTCCATGTCTTCTCAGTCAGAAAGATGGCCAGACATAGAGCCTAATATATGTGGGGTATTAAAGCAGGAGAGAAAACTCCAAGTGTGGAAAGTGGAATCTGTTCTTTTGGTTTGAAGAGGGAAATTCATCTACGTTTACAACATAATTTATGCCATAAAAATAGTTACTTGGCCTCAGACAGCTGGTTTGGGATCCTCATGAATCAGGCAAGAAAGTGGGGAAGTGGAGATAGGAAGATTCACTATGTGAAATCTCCCTCCCCATTTGGCTCTCTCGAGCCCAAATCTGTGCATCAGAACAGAAAGGCTTCAGTGGCTTGGCTGCACGTGAAGCCAAATTCTGCAACCTACTCTGACTTCTGTGGATGGAGAGAGCCCCTTGGTAGTTATAAATTACAGAGATCCCTGCACTAATGTAAACATAGCTACATTCACACATCTGTGTCCTATTAAATGAACAGTGGTTGCCAAAACAAGTATTATCATTTCCACCAATAAATAAATAATATTCTTAGGGCTAGTCACAAGCAAACTTCGCTTTACTGACATGGTTAACCCTGCCTCCACAGATTAGTGCTAGGGCTCCAATCCCGTGGGCAACATGAGCTTTGTGTGTAAAGCAAGAGCTGTTCAGTACTGCAGTAATACAAAATACATAATTTCTGGAAACTTTACAACTCCAGTGGAACTTCACTAATTCAGAATGAGTGAGAGCCCCATTGTGAATTATTCAGTTTTGTCAATTAGGGAATTCGTTGCAAGTCCTCCCATTCAGTATCTTTGTGGATGGATCCAGGGAAGGAATCCACCTTCTTTCTCCTCCAGCATTGTTCCCCCCTCCCCTCAGAAGCTGTGATGCAGCTGTGGAACCATTTCACATACAGTAATACAGCCATGAAACAGTAGTAGCCAACCATATACCCCCTGCACACCACCTGCTTTCATGGGAGAAGTATCATTCTAGCAGCATGTTTTACAGCAGATTTATAAATCATACTACAATACGGTATATGTCCTAGAACCCTATGAATTATTATCAGACTGAACTGAAACTAAACTACACATCTCAAATTACATGAAGATTGCCTTTTTATGCAGAAACATTGATTTTATATTGTTTAATGATGAGCAAATCCTGTCCCCTCATTGGTAGGTGTGGAGGGCCCCCTGGTGGTGGAAGTGGTGCAGCGAGCAGTGCGTGACTAGAGGGCAGCTTCTCCACTGTGGATCTCAGCTCCATGGCTGTTCTCTATGCACCATCAAACAGAGGGTTGAGAGGGAAGGCTGTGGGGAAGCTAGTATTATGGCTGCCTGTGCTATACCTGCTCTGTAGCTAAACAGTAATTCACTCTCTAGTTCTGTCAAACTGACATCTTTTACAAGCACTGAGAATTCACAGTTTTCTTTTCTAATGTAAAAGAAAAGGTGTAAAGTAATAAAATGGATAACGTCTATCTTCCTTCCTCTCCCATCTCTCCAGGGTGTTAAGGCACACTATATGGTACTCTTTAGCTTTAAAGGTTTATTGCCTCACTCTGTAAATATGATTTTGTTTAAATTTCACTAACAGATCCTGTATTTTGTCTGCATTCCCCTCCTCATGGAGGGCTTACTAAAAGGCATTTTTTTTGCCAAATCAAAAGCTTTCCTCTTTAGAATTAGCCTGCTCCTCCTGACTGATTCCTTTCAGTGGTATCACAATCCAGTATTTTTGAACAATGATGGGAGAAGGAATAGAGGGAAATCAATGGAAACATGAATGATGGGAACCAGGGAAACTTACAGTGGTGTCATTATCTTTAAATTACCTGGAGCTGTATTTAAGAAAGCATAGTAACTTGTATGTTGTGATCTCTTTAGATAGATACCTCCAGGTAACTTGAAAATTACTAAAACTAGTCAATAAGACATTTAAAAAACAGTGTGTGAATGTGTATACACACATGTGTGCCCTCAAGTACCCAAATCTTTGCCATATGCAGCTAGTTATTTTCTTGTAGTAGACAGTCAGAAGTGGTTCTAGTCGGGAGGGATCTGAATTCAGACCATTGCAGACCAATTCAGAAAGAGAACTCCATGTATAGAAAGAGGTATTTGTGACAGAAGTGAATGGACATGTAAAGGATAGCATATTTGGCAGAGCAGATGGGATGAGGGAGCAGCATGAAAACAAATAGGGGGAGATAAGTAGGGAGGGGCAAAGTTATGCAAGGACAAGCTCTGGATGCAGTGTACGTTGAGGAAGCCAGTGGAAGGACGCAAAAGGGGTGGGTGGGGCAGTCAAATGTGAGATTCAAGGCAACAAAGCCATAATTCTGCTGATGGCCAAAAAGACATATTTTTCTCCCCTCATGGAGAGTGTTCACCTGCTAGCACGTTTCCTTAGACAGTATCAATATATTAAGAAGAAGGTAATATGCAGAAAATAAGTATATTTTGCAGTTTAAAAAAATTAGGAAAACTATACTGTGTGAATACTAAACAGTTTGATACACTGAATCTGTTAAATACAGTACTCATTATATGCTGATTGAATTTACAGTCCTCAGTGGGATCAATTTGCTTATTACAGATGCCCTTTCCCCCCCCCCCCGGGTTATTCAAACCTGATTTACGCAAATCCGCACTTACAGAAAAAGTTTTGTAATCTAGAAATAGGAGGTGGGTTTTTGGGGGGTTTTTGTTTGGGGGGGGTTGGTGTAGTGGTTGGGTATACATTATATGTATACGGAACAGAATGCTTGCATAAGTCAGGGAGTGTCTGTATAACTTTTGTAGAAACAAGTATACACAATAGCAAAAGCTATGCAATCACTCCTCACAACCATCTGTCTTCATTTTCTTGTAGCTTTCTGAAGCATTTGTCTTTTGGCAGAGTTAGAACAGTGGTGATTTTACCCTCCCTAAACGTTCAATCTATTTAGCATTTGCGAGTTATTGGAGAGTGTGGAAATTAATTGGCGCGTAAGGGGCACTTTTTGAGTTGGCTACAACTCAAAATGCTGGACAAAAAAACCCGCATACACGTCTATTTGGTACTAAGAGGAGCACAAGCTGCCTAGTAAAAAGGTGTAATAAAAGTGCTGTTTCTGAGGCCTGGTCTACACTATGAATTTAGGATTGTATAACTATGTCACTCAGGAGTGTGAAAAATCCAAATCCTTGAGCGACACAGTTAAACTGACATATCCCTTGGTGAAGACGGTGCATGGTTGCCAGGAGAATTCTCCCGTTGACCTGGTTACTGTCTCTAGGGGAGGTGGAGTATCTATTCTGATGAGAGAAGCCCTCCTGTTGATACAGGCAGTGACTTCCATGAAGCGCTACAGCAGCAGTGCTATAGCATTTTAAGTGTAGACCAGCCTTTAGTACTTCTGACCTGGTGCACATGGAGACATTCTGTCAGTCTCTTCCATAGCCAGGCAAAACACTTCCAGCCACCAGTACTTAACTGACACAATGGCACGCATAAGGCTTCTCTGTATACTTCCGGTTGTAAATGCTGAAATGGAACACTGAAAGTACAGACAAGTCAAGAAAGCTAAGATAGCTGAAAGTCACACGGCAGGGTTAAATCACCATGGGAAGAGGAAGGGTGAATTTGTGGCTAAGGCAATGGTTTCCCAATGTTTGGGTTTGAAGTCCCCCGCTCCCATTGCGATGGAGCTGTGCCCACCCTCCACCTTGGCCTTTCACACTGTGGCATGGTTGCTTCATCTCACCTATGTTTTGTCCATCCTTTTCCTCTGTCACATCTTTATGAAAGAGAGGTCACCTCCCTACTAAAGGTAGAGGTATAGGCTAGCCACAGGTCTTATGGGAAGGGCCCTGCCTTGGGAGTCAGATCACTGGGTTGTAGGCCCAGTTCTGCCATGTGACTTTAGGCAGGTCATTTCACTTCTTGGGACCTCTATTTCCCCTCCCACTTTTTGTCTATTTAGTTTGTCAGATCTTTGGGCCAGGGCGTTTGTACAGTGCCTAACGCAATGGGGTTCTGATCTCGGTTAGGGTCTTTAGGCACTAGTTTAATACCAATAATAATAATTAAAGTGTAGTAACAGGATTCCAGGCTGTGCCTCAGCTCTTCCTTTATGAGCGTGGGCAAGTCACTGAGGCCAAAGGTGTTTGTTTTCTTTCTTTTTAATGTAAATACATGGGCCTGATTCTCCTCTCCTAGTTACTCTTGATTTACACTGATGTCAATCAGATGAAAATCAGAGCCCTTAAATATAACAATCATAAGATGCTTTTTTGGCTAAAGTCCAAAGCTGTATTAGTTTTATTTGGCAAAGTCTAATAATACCATCATTAATCATTTTATGTTTTAATAACCTACTCCCAATGAAATAAGTGATTAATCTTCTTAATATCTGGCCTGTCTATTGGCTTGTATTTTCTTTGTCTTCTTTAATATGGTTGGCAAGTGTAATTTGTGAGCGTGTGTGTTTATGCATCACATTTGCTCGTCAGGTTCATATATATCTGGCATCTTAGAGATAAGGATGTATTGTATAATGTGTACACTTGAAATTTATTTATTTGTGCATATGCAGTATCAATACACACTTTTTAGGCACTAGATCATGCTATTTAGGCACAGTCCAGGATAAGGGCTGGTGAGACAATGTTACATCACCCTAAGGTGAGCACTGGAAGATATTCAGCTTTAGGGTGGCAGAACACTTCTCTGAGCCTCCCAAACAAGGGGAAAGGAATACTTGCTATAACAACCCTCAATTGGGTGCAGCTTATTTCCCTTGAACACCCATGCTGTGGGGTAGTGGGGAGGTGAGACCATGGTTCCATCTCCTCCCTGCCCACTTTAGAGCACTGTGCAATGCTCAGAGACTAGGGAAAGGGCAGTCTCTGCACACATTTCCTCAGACCTTTGCTCCCTCCTTCCACGTGCACTGATGTCAGCACCAGAGAGTATCTGCCTTAAAAAAGTGAAAATTCTAACACATCGTTTGCAATTGCAACCAGTGAGGGCTGTATTTAGCAAATAAATAAAAACACGTTTGTGATCATCCACTGATAGACCAAAGACTTTGAAGGCTTTGTGATTCTTTAAATGGCAGGCTGTAGTGTTTTTTAAATGCCATATACTCTCCTTTCCTCTGACAGCAAAAGATCTGGTAACATTTGTGTGGATTAATGAAAACAGATGTTTGTACAGTATGTGCACCAGGTATTATGACTATGTCTACATACAAGGTTATGAAATAAAAGGAATTGTGCTACATCATATGCTGTTTTCTAGGTCTCCACTAGAGGGAGATCACTAGAAAGCAGAATAAACATTCTTTCAATGTCTAAAAAACAAGTGTAGGACAATGATCACATTTCTGTTTAAGCAGGCCTCTTTGGATGACTTTGTGTTTAAGGAATCATAATCAAACCAAAAGCTGCCTATACTTGTTTTCCAAAGAGTTCACAACAATATATTTACGCAAAGGAAACTCCTGCAAATTATTATTATTTTTCGTAGACTAAAGTTTTTTTCATATTTGAAACTGTAAGCAGATTTCTCGTTTTTGAGCTGCTTTTTATTAAGACTCGTTGGTTTGGTAATTATTTGTTTATATCCTCTTTTTGGATAAAAATAATAAAACTTCAATTTATGTTCATTAAAAATGTAAGAAATACAGTATCACACGTTGATATTTTGCCCTTCTCTTAAGGAAATACTTTAAAATGTCAAATGTTCTACATTTATTGGTTTCAGCCTGTCTTGATTATCAGTGCCTAGAGAGAGAGGGTAGTTGCTCATATAAATAGGGAGAAACCATTTAAATCATATTAGGCTTTAGAATGTAGAATTATTTGTAAGAATGCAAAATTATAAGTGTAACTCTTTTCAGTTTGTATATTTAATAAAAAAGAGACAATGAAACAAGTCTGGGAGCATGCCTTGTCCCAGCACTCACTCCTTCCACTAATTCATGTATTTTAGTTATTTGCTTAGGCATATATTCTTCTATTGATGTGCCCTCATGACTCCCATTAAGAGGATAATATATCCCTATACTTTACCGTGGGTCCAAATTTCTAACATTCTCAGGAGCCATCCTTACTCTCACTTGAGGAAGGAGATCAGGATCAGTGTAACTCTGCTCCTTTTGTGTTGAAGTACCATATATATAGTGAGCTTCATTCTACATAGTTTTGCCCATTGAGTAGTCATTTATACCTGTGCAAAGTGAGGGTAAAATATTGCCTAATCAAAATGGCAGCATTCTTCACACCTAGACAAAGTGGGTAAGTGACTATACCAGGGGCAAAGACCAGTATACATACAATATTTAAATATGTTTTTTTATGTTTTTTGTGTGTGCACAAAAATCAGATGGAGTACATGACAGGTGAGCGTGGTACAAAAGGTTTTATTGTCATGAAATTTGGAATATTCACATTATTCACAAACACACTATACTGGTCAGCTCAAAGAAGAGCTGATATAACCTTAATAATATATGATATCAGCAAGTTTCTATCTATGTCGCATATGTTGTAGAAAAATGATTTTAGGAATGCCTGAGTTCCATATTGCCCTGCTTATAAATCCAGATGCTTCACGTAGAAAGTCTGTCACCAATCTTGCCCTTCCTGTGTCTAAATCGGGTGTAATTTTAGGGGGAAATTGCATTTTTGGGGAAAAGAGGAAGGCTTTCTCTACCAGGAAAATTTTCAAATAACTGTACAGGCAGCTAAGATTTTACAATGCAGTTAGGATGCGTAAGAGCTGCTATAGCAGATCAGACTTGAGCTCAGTCGAGTGTAGTACCCTTTCTCAGACTGTGGCCAGCACCAGATGCTTCAGAGGAAGATTGAGGAAACTTTGTATTAGTAAAACCTTGCACTATGGCACTAAAAATAGTAGTGTAAGCATTCCTGCTTGGGCTGAAGGTCAGGATCTGAGACCCACCCCTCTTGCTGGGTTTCAGAGCCTGAGCTCCAGCCCAAGTGGAAACATCTAAACTACTATTTTTAGTGCCATAGTGCAAGGCTCATGAGTCCGAGTCTGTAGCTGTGGATTCTCATACTTGCTGTCTTAAGGCATAGGTGCTGAAACTAGAGGTACTGGGGGTGCTACCGCACCCCCTGGCTTGAAGTGGTTTCTATCATATACAAGGTTTACAGTTTGGTTCAATGGCTCTCAGCACCCCCACTGTACACATTTTTCCAGTATCCCTGCCTTGATGGTTTTGTTTGCTGGGTTTTTTTGCAGTGTAGACATACCCAAAGGGTTCTCTCAAAGCCATGTCTCTAAGAGGCCAACATGATTTAAAAATGAAGGGTTGAATTGTGGCACCATTGGCAAAATACCCATTGACTTCAATGGGGCCAGGATTTTGCATAATATTTCTAATTTTCCAGAGAAGGATGAGCAGTAAAAGCAGTACATTTTTCAAATGTTTTGATGTCTTTTCTTCCTTATGTAAATATAAAATATTCAGAGTCACTATTTTGTCATGAAAGGATAGGCAGCACATTTAACGTTCACAGTGATATGAACTGTGTATTCACAAAATGTTATCATCTGACCTGAGAATACTTTACATATGACTCAAAATGACAGGGATTAGCAATATAGCATGTAGAAGTCTCTTATTTTTGCCACTGAGGTACAGTGCAGGCAGCAGTACTGAGAACTTCTTATATACTTTGTCCTGTGAATGACCTCAACTTTGATGTACCACAAAATTAATTCAGCATATCATCCTGCTTCTTGGCCTCCCTTTAATAGAGACTGTCATTCCTGCCAGATTATCCCATATAAAGTGATTTGATAATATGAACTGATTTCCAAAATGAATTAACCAAGACGCAAACTCTTTCCATAATTAAGTTGGCATTTGAATCTGAACTGCAGCTCCAGAAGTATTACAGTGCTTTTATCCAATAAGCTACTTGGCCCTTAACACATTAATATTTTTTCTTATTAAAGATGTAATCCTATTTTAATCTTTCTAACTATACAGAGCATATCACATGAAGATGAGAACATTCTAAACAGCCAGTAATAAGGTGATGTCTTTGTTCCCACAAGAGAGAGAGCTAACACCTGTACAACTTTTAAACCACAACACTGAGTCACTTGGCATGAGATTAAAAAGGATGATACTGTTTTGGATTTCTATCCACTTATGTTCTGCCAAAACACTTACACTATATTTTTTTCAAATATGTCATGTTGATTACCATTTCTAAAGAGGATTGCTTTTCCATAGGTGAAAGATAGTGCTCATAGTCTGTTAAGAAATTAACACTTTCACCTGTTGTTATAATCCCATAAATGTTACTAGAACACACCGAACAGTTTGTGAGTTCCAGTAACTAAAATCTAAATGTGCAACCTGATTGTGTGTTCTACTCTACACTAGTCTTCAGTTATTTACAGTTAATATGAAAATTGAGTTTTTAAATGATTTATTACTTTTTGTGGACTTCCTCAAGCATTCCATACATGCAGATGTTGTAGTATACAATAGCCAGGTTAAAGTTGATAGGTTCCCTATATGTGGTTTGTGAGACTATCCAACATTCTTTGAAAGTTTGAAAGGATCTGAAAGTTTAAAAAGATCAACATTATTATATATATAACACCTAAGATGTACTACGTGTTTTATGGAATAAACGAAATTATGGTCCCTGCCATAAGGAATTTATAATCCAATTTTAGACATGAGCACAAACAGCAATAGGAGGGAGGAGGAAAAAAAGGGAAAGGGACAACAAGCATTACAAAAATGTTCCCATGCATTTACTTTGCCTTAAAATGTTTTGCTTACTGTTTTGAGCAGCCTGGTTGTGTCATTTACTTTACCTTATAAAAGTTCAACACATTGAAATGTGTTAACATAAGTATCTCCAGAAAATTAATATTCTCAATAAAGGCCCAAATCTAAGAAGTGCTGAACACATACAAATAAAAGTGTGGCTATGATTGATGAACCCTTTGGGCAGATGTGGGCCCAGTTATGGGTTGATTCTGGTCTTTTCATCACAGTTATCTGAAATGTGATTGCGTATATGTGTGCGGGGGGGGGGGGGGGCGGCGTCTTGTCTGGCTTCAGTGCAAAGCCAGGTGAAACACCATCATTTTGACTTTTTATGTCAACATAAATTTCAGAGAAAATTCAGGGAGAAGCAAAAGCACACAATGGTAAAGGCCTCACAAACTCCCAGGAAACCAAAACTACTGAGTCTTGCACAGTTCTATTAACTAAAAACTAGCCTTCCTTCCTTCTGGATTATATTAATATTACGAGCCTGGTCCTGAACACATGGCTATCAATGGGAGTATTGCCACTGGCATCAAATGGGGCAGGGTCGAGCCTTAGGTCATTGGAAGATGGAACAAGGATTAGGAGAAAGTGACTTCTGTCTCCTCCTCTTGAATGTATTCTTGATGGGAAATATTTTCACACAGCCTGACATTATCTTTAAATTCCATCTGGTATGTTGTTTTAGGACCATTTTATAAAACAAGGATAGTTTATTGGTCTAAGACAGTGTAAACGAAAAGCAATTATAGAACACCTCTATCTCAGGGAAAATCTGACACATCTATTCGGCCTCAAAGAAATATGTTAGGAATTTCATATAGGTTGAATTAAATGCTACAATTAACATTTCTATTTTTTTTCCTTCAGTCCAAGTTCTTGTGATTTTTGATCAGTTCACAGTTCTTATTACTCTCTGTCACTTATGTAAGTAACTCTACTCACAATAAAGAATTTATTAGGTAAATTTTGCCACTTTTAGTGAATTGACCACAATCAGTTTGTAAAATTGTGAATTTTATTCATTATTCAAGATTTACTGAATACAGTTAGTGAATGTACTAGTTTGTTCTCTAGCTTATTGCTGTGAGTATTCAATATGCAAATTCAAAGGGTGAAATCCTGTCTCAATTGAATTCAAAAGTAAAACTCCCATTGACTTCAGTAGGGGGAGGATTTTACCCAAACGGAAGCTCCAGACACAAACTGGGAACATGGTGAATGCCCATAGGAGAAAATTAGAGAGAGGTTTAGGGTTGAGTGCTGGCTGAAAGAGGCTTGGAGCTGTGAGCAAAAACACTGTCCCCTGTTGTTTGATTCCTCCTGTGTTCAGGGAAATGGGACTTTGTAAATTCTTTGGAAATATACACAATTACATCAGTAAAATACCTGGCTTTCACCTTCTTCTTCTCCTAACTGGAACAACCTACAAGACCCCACATTTTGGCCACTGCTCAGGTCAAAGGAGTAACTCTCTCTCTGTCTCGCGCTCTCTCTCTCTGTGTATATATATGGGGGGGGGGGAATTTGGTACGGAACTCTTTATAACTGATATAATTTGGAACAAAAAACGCATTCAAATCTCAGTGAAAGGTTCAGTTCCGATCTAATATCACAGTGAGGATCTAGGTATAAACATCAGAGGTGAGAAGGACCTTAAGATTTTGCTTTTGGGTCATATACAAAACTGGATGTAGCCTACTTTCCTGGTCTGGTTCAGCCAGCTGTTCTCCTAGAATTTCATACCATGATCAGAGAAAACCCAAAAGAACAGCTAATCTCAAGAGATTTTGGGAAGAAATTTCCTGAGAACAGCTCACGATATTTCTCTGCTGTTGAAGTCATAACAATAATCTAGCCTTGACTAACCTTCCAAGCCAAACCTCATTGAAAATTATCTCAGCCAATTGCTAGTTTATACGTAAGGCTAGCTCCCCTGA
The DNA here is from genome assembly GCF_020497125.1 of Mauremys mutica. Lineage (NCBI taxonomy): Eukaryota > Metazoa > Chordata > Testudines > Geoemydidae > Mauremys > Mauremys mutica. The sequence continues at coordinate 184,487,640 of NC_059072.1, read as the reverse complement.
CCCTTCTCTCCACCAAAAATATGAAGTTAGTTCCCCCAAATCTAAATGTGAAATTATTTTGAATTTTAAGTTTCTGTGCTTTATAGAAAACAGTCAGTTTCAAAGATTTTTTTCTCTTTTCAGAATTCATGAATGTTAACTAGCTGAAAGTGATACTGGAACTGTATCAGTTTTCAGATTTTTATATTTAAACCAAATATTTCAGTTTTCAAGGACAGGTGCTCCTGTGTGGGACATTTCAGTGGCAGACGACAGCCTGCTTTCTTTTAACACACACCATACATGCTTGCATTTAAAAAAAATAGAAGGCACTGAATACTAATTTTGCATAATTATGTGATGTACAGCCCTGTGTGTACTGAAACCTTCATCTAGTGGTACTTGTAATTTAAGTATCATGTAATTATATTGATTTTTTTGGTCAAGTCAGTTTTCAACTACATCTTTGAGGAAAAAGGCCAGTGCATTAATCCACTAAGCTATTTATTACTTAAATATTAATCAAGAGGTCAATTAATGTTTTCATTGCTTTTGTGAATGAGTAATGAAGTAGTGCTCAGAGTTCTTGGGAGCGTGTATTGTTACATGAGGGTCTGATTGCATTCCTTCTATTCAAACAGTCTTAAAGAAAGTTCTTTATTATGCCACTTCAAGCCCCTAAACATTTTGTATATCATGTGACCAGGAGTAGATATTCTACTGGAATCTGATATCTATATACTGAACACACAGAAATATAAGGTCTTCAAACATTCTAGAATTCAGACTACTCTCCCTTACTGTCTATATATCATAGTGAAAGGGATTAATTAATACCCAGCTGATTTTAACAGCAAGGATGACCCAGCTGATTTTAACAGCAAGTTCATAGGGACTTTAAGAGACTTTCAGGCTCCTAATCAGACTTAATAAAATATTCAAAATGGGGAGGGTGGAGAGTCAGAGGGAGGATTGTAGATTTATTTGTCAGAGCCTGACTAACCACTTTACTGAAACAGATTCATCATAATGAGAAACAAACTATGGTTCTGGTATACACCTCCCTGTCATTTACAAGGACTGGATAGAATTTACTGCACCCCATTATGGGTAATGTTCTTTAATCTATGAATTGTGTCATTTTGGGTAGGAATCAGATTCTGTTTCCTTACACAAATGGGACTTAGTCTTGATGAGCTAATTTTGTCATCTAATGAGACTCCAGACTGCCACAAAACGATCATGGAGCGACATCCTGATATTCTTTGCCTCCTAATTATGTGTGTTGGTTATTAACTATAAAATTGTCCCAGCCTGAAAGCATGCTGGATATCTCAGCTGGTAGCAAAGCTGCCAGATGGCAGCACATGGAAGAACTAGTTCAAAATCTTCACGCTAGTGTAATCTTGCTCGCTGTCTCTCTAGCATCTGCTGCTTTTCATTCAAGCTCCTTTGCAATGTTGCTCAATGGTATGGGGGGGCAGAAAAGAGAGAGTGGGAGAAAATAACTCATTCAAGGACAGTCTCGATTTCTCATTTAGTTTTCTATGATTGCCTCAAGTTTGGGGGTGTTTTGTTTTGTTTTCCTACTACTGCTATCTTCTAAGATAAGGTTGATTGAATATCTAACTCTTCAATTTTTTTATTATTTGTATTGTGGTAGTGCCTAGAAGACACAGTTATGGTCCAGGACATTGTGCTAGGTCCTGTACAAACACAGAGCATGTGTTATGAGAGTTATGTCAAGGGTGCTCTGAGTTCTAGTGGATAGGCATTCTTTAGCATGGGATTTTTCAATCTTGATAAATAAATAGTAATTCCATCTCAAGCAATATAGTTTTCATTGAGGAAGCTTAGTTGGTTAAAACTTTATTTAACCACTTTGGAAATTGCCATGTTATCAATTTTAGAGGCAGACACTAATGGAAAGAATTTCCCCACTACATGAACAACAGAAAGAGAAAAACACATGTTACCAGGAGGGTAGAAAGGAAGAGACATAACAAAGGATCTTATGTTCTCACATGATCAGCTTTCACCAGGCATAATTGTGAGGTGTATTGCATGAAAGAGCCTCAGTCCATAGAGAAAGCATGGGGAAGAGATGGCAAAATCATAACAAATATAAGAACCATGAATCCTGGATCTATGCTAATATGGAGGTAAGGTAGAAAAAATTTCTTGTGTGCTTTGTAAGGTACTTCCCTTTCCAGAAGACAAGCTACAGTCTACCTGCACCCCCTCCAATCTGGCTCATCTGTTTGTGATATTCCATTGCCTCTGATGACCATCCGTACATGAAGTGGGTGCCAGGAGCAATGTGCAAATAGGACTACAGACAGAGAATGAATGATGGCTGTGTATGCATGTGGTCTTGTATCCCTCGCAGAAAAGGGCTGAAGCCCAGTTTTGTTGTTCTGCCTTGGGTTACACATGAAGATAGTTAATGCATCCAGGAAATCTATGTGTAGGCCAGAAACCTGTTTAGTGGACATATTTAAATTGCACTTTTCAAGACCTGGTTTTGGTGATCCCAGGCTGCTTGATAACAGGATCCTTTCTTCCTGCTCAAAGGGTATAACATCAGTGGTACCAACCAGTTATGACCGGTACCTTGACCATGGCCAGCTTTCAGGTTTAACCTGCCATTCTCCACTTCTTTCTCACTATTGTACGAATGGGAAGCTACTTGGGTAACTGCTATAACTATCACAATATCCTCATGCTAGACTGATAACACCTACTGAGACCCCACTTATGGAAAATAAATTATATAAACACAGCCACAAATAACACATACAATTTAAAAGGGCAAGAATAGACATCCATGCTGGCCTTTGTTATACTGTGCATCTGTCCATTCAGACCTACTGAGATTTGGCCAATGGAAAAATAGCAATATATTTTTCACCACTGCCCTAAAATATATACATTTGGAATTTTTTTTTCAAACTTTTGTTCAGACAGTTCCTTCATGTTGAGAAAGGGAAATGATTATTACTTGTTGTATTGCAGTATCACCCAAATGACTTAATGAAAATGAGGTTCCCATTGAGATAGGTGCTGTACTAACAGAATAAAAAGATAGCGCCTGCCCCACAAATCTTATTTTACTATTATAGACTGTGTTTCTCAGTGAGCTGAATGTCCAGCAAAGAAGCAGAATGAAGAGTGGGAATCAGGATGGGACTATTATAAATAAGTAGCCGTAATCCACTGAAAAGAATCATGAGGTACCCAGTCTTCACTGCTGGCAGAAAGGAGGGAGTTCCCTTAGGATGAGATTTCATTTGCAGGATTCAGTAAATTGGCTGAGTGAGCCAATTGTTAACACCCATATTGCAGGGACAAGGGTCTTATCAGTTGTGAGCAGGCACCAAGCCATCCTGACAGATGGCTCTAGCAATGGGCAGACCGTATGTGTTGTATCGAATATGTTTGTTAAAGTAATTATTCCCATTTAGGACAACTCTGCCTGCCTTGACTTTCTTCACCTTTGGCATTACTAATTAAGTTCTGAGCTCCATTAATTTTAAAACCTACAAATTACTGTGTTTTCTTCATCCACATTAATATTTTTCCTATCACATAAATCTGATGTATAACTGACTGACAATAAGATCATCACCTCCTTCTCCATTAGGAGGAATCTTGTGGAATGAGGTGTGAAATAACAACAAACCAACGGGAAAAAAAAAAGCTAACCCCCGCCTACCTTCAGTAGGCAAGCCAAGTTTTGTAAATATGTCAACAAGGTGAAGAAATGTGAAATATTCTCTGTGCTTCAGTAAGCAGTCCATATGTGCACAATTAAATCTCTAGTGCTGTCAGGTTACCTAGCTTTCTACTTCGCTGCTGTTGTATTGTGATAAATAATTTATCATTTATAAATTGTTGTTTAAGGTGAGTTTACTTATTGTAAGAGGAGAAAATACATTATCCTGAGCTTAGATAAAATAGCAGGTAGTCCTGGAGCCTTGACATTTCCCTTGTCTCTCAGAAAATTCCCTGCATAACAGGGTGAATTTATTAAGTAACACTGAGTTTCTGTAAAAGACATAGTCTTTTCACAGGCTAGGAGGAATTTTAAGACTCTAGTAATGAGTACAGGGTAACTTACTTTTCTTTAAGATGATGAAAATTTTAGATGTCTGGTAAATGACATATTGTCACTGAGATGTATCATCTTGTTTTTTCAGTACTGTCAATTTATTTGGTGCTGTAGAGTAAACAAAAATAAAGACATCCCCTTCCCCTAGGAACTTACAGTTTGTTTTCACTGTGTTTATATGACCTCCTATGACCTGACATGTTATCTTAGGCAGGTACTATCTTAATGAATGAAGGTTTGTTTTTATTTTAACTCACCTGCTTAAGATGGTTGACATGTTTGGGTTAATATTTTATCCCATATACTCTAGAACAGGGGTGGGCAAACCTTTTGGCCCGAGGGCCATATCTGGGTGGGGAAATTGCATGCAGGGCCATGAATGTAGCGCTGGGGCAGGCAGTTGGGGTGTGGGAGGGGGTGCAGGGTGCGGGAGGGGGTGCAGTGTGCAGGAAGGGGCTTAGGGCAAGGGGTTGGAGAAGAAGAGGGGTGTGAGGTGAATGAGGGGCCTCAGAGAAGGGGGTTGGAGTGCAAGAGGGGATGCGGAGTGAGGGAGGGGGATCAGGGCAGGCGTGCAGGGAGGAGTGTGGGAGGGGGCTGAGGGAAGGGGGTTGGAGTGCAGGAGGGGTGCAAGGTGCAGCGGGGACTCAGGGCAGGGGTTTAGGGTGCAGGAGAGGCGCAGGGTGTGGCAAGGGGCTCAGGACAGGGAGTTGAGGTGCGGGGTGCAGGAGGAGTTTGGGGTGCAGGCTCTGGCCCAGCGCCACTTACCTGGAGCAGCTCCGGGGTGGCAGTGGCATGCACCAGGGCCAGGGCATGCTCCCTGCCTGCCCTGGCCACACGCCATGCCGCTTCCATTCCTGTTCCCGGCCAATGGAAGCTTCAGGGGAGGTACCTGCAGGCGAGGGCAGCGCACAAAGCCCTCTGCTCCCCCCCATGCCCTCAGGGGTCACAGGGACGTGGTGCCAGCCGCTTTTGGGAGTGGCGCAGGGCCCGTGGTGCCACAGGGGTGGCAATCCCGGGGGCCAGATCGAAAGCCCTGATGGGCCAGATCTGGCCCGCGAGCTGTAGAAACTGATCCACACATTATAATCTTCACAACTCCCCCTCCCCAAAAAATAACAAAAAAACCCCACCAAGAACACCAAAAAACTCAAAGCCAATAGAAACACAACACACACACATCTGGCCCTCTTCACTCACCTCTCTGCAAAGATTTAACAGCAGAGTCTAGAGTCTGTTGCCATGTTACTAAGGCTTCATTATTTTAACAGAGTATGCTACTGAACACTACTGGCATCTCTCGAAGCATTGTAAGCAATTAAAACTAGCTATACTTATCAAGATATAAGAATTACATTTGAATTTTGATTTCATTTATTCACCAATACACAATATTTAATAATTCATAATTATTGTGTGAATTATAATTATTATTGTGAATTAGGGAAGTTCTGTTTTATTCCAGTGCATGTATCCATGTTACTAATTTAGAAAAAAATTGAAGTATCTATAATTGAATTAAATAATAAGAAAACTCTTCTCATAAACCAACGCAGTTCATTGCTCAAAGAGCTGAGTCCTATCTAATTAGAACTCAATGTCCTGTGCTCTAGTGGCTGAATGAGGAGCTCTTTTACTGGCTGCCTCACCGGTACTGAATCTAATCTGAATACTGATGGCTTTTTAAAATTAGGTAGACCAGTGATTAATTGACTATTTAATGTACTAAATTCTCACATAATTTTTTCCACAGATAAATTTTCCAGATTTTCTATGTGATAACAACTAATCACTTTTTAAAGTTTTACCACTTGACCTTAGTTTTTGTACACTAGAATGGCTCTCAATTTTAGTGAATGAAAGAAGTCTTGATATATATTACCTTAAACTAATCACAAGCAAGTCTTGTGAACATGACTGCAAAGTAACATACCCATATAATCAACAAACAAGTAATTGAAAAGCACTAAAAGTACTTATGCTTTTGATAGTCTAACCCAAACACTAAAAATTCAGTCTCTCAAACAAGGCACAGAAAAAAATATTATTTAGCCTTCCCTAGAATAATTACTTAATGCCCTGTGAAAAATTACCAATTCATTAAACATGAGTATTTTGTTTCACATCTATATAGCTAAACAATCTACCTAAAGTATGTCAGTTACATACTAAGTCATACACACAATGACAGAATCATGAAGAGACATCTAATTTTGACCATGCAATCACCATATATGTGAACACAAATTGGTATTTACATATGTGAATCAAATAGCTAGGCAACCATCTATCTAATTTTGTACATAAGTGCAGCAAAAATTCATATAGATTGTTTGTTCTTAAATGTCACGATTGGTAAAATTTATGAAGTATATGGAGTCTAATCTGAATATAATTCTATATGGAATTTCATTGAAGTCAAGGAAACAGGAGGTGACCCTTGGTGTTTGTTTCTCTTGAAAGATTTATTCTTAGTTTTGATCATTTGATCCACACTTGTGGTGGTAATAGCAGCAAATCTGTGATCTTTAAGTTCCAGACAAGACAAAGGAAAGGTTATTTGGGCCACTCAGGTTATTCCTCTCATAAGCTTATTCACTGACTATGAAAAAAGTCCCACCTACTTTGAATATAGATAGTTAAATCTTTCCCACATACTATAGTGCGGTATATACCCAGACTAACTGTATATCCGCTCAGACCCATATATGAGAGAAACTCTATGTTTGTTTCAACATCGATTTTTGTTTATTTATGTTTACAGCTGATCAATGGAAAGTTATTTCCACAACTCAGTCATTTGGAAAATTCTCTATGTTTCAATTCACTCTTCCATTTACTTAGTGAGGTGAACCAATAATGTTAGTACCCAGTGTCATAATAAAGAGCAGGTAAGAATATTAGTTAGTTCAAAATGAGCTAAAGATTTTGTCTCTCAGGGAGCATTTATTAATATAGGTATATGTTTTTCCTTTTGTATTTGTTTTTTAAAAAGCACATTTTAAGATGGCAAAACTTACAAAAATTTCCTTACTATCTGAAAGATAAGCACCTTGCTAGCAAGACTCACACCATAAGACATTTTCTGAGAGCCTCGGACTTTTGCTCTCCCATCTGCACTTTACAGGTTTGACATGCTGGAGACAAGGATATCAGAATCCTCAGTAGCTATAGAGTTAATGAGATGTTCACTTAGTGAGCTGGCAAGCTGGTTAGTCTAATTTTAACACAACTGTTTTGGCAGCGTATCAGGTGGTATCAATATAAATGAGCCTAGTGCCAATTTTTTTATATGAAAACTCAGAATAGAAATGAAAGAGCTAGGCAGATGGCACTGTCATAACTGGAGAAGGACCTAGTTAATGATTTACAATCCGGGGCACCACCTCTCTGATTTGTTGGCCTTTGTGGATTGAAGAACCATATTTTCTTAGGCTGCCGGGTCATCAAATTGATATTTTAAATTCCAAGTTAAAAGCATCAATAGACTTGTAACAACAATAATAAGGCATTCACAATGAATTTAGCTGCTGCAATGCTGAGCATTGCAACGCCCCATTTGTAGGCACGTAGAAAATCACAGTGGAGCCGAAAACTGGGATTTAGGTACCTAAACCCTAGATTTAGGTCCTTAACTACCTTTATGGATCTGGGCCTCAACATTTTATTATGGAATATATTAAGGCAGGATTTGGCAACAGTCTTGCCAATCTCGCCAAAGCCCACATGATGCCAATGGGGGTCTTTCTATTGACTTTAGTGGATGTTACATCATGCCTGATTAACTTTTAGTCAAACCGGTGGATTATTTTTTCTTTTATTTATTGGCTGTGCTCTATGTTAATGCATTTGAAAAGGAACGGAAACACCTTAACTGTTTTCTTATTACTAAAAAGAGGAATTGTTGTGTCCTTATGTTTAACAGTAACACTAAGTGGTTACTACTAATAAAGTGCCTTTTAACTGTGCTCATTAAAATCCAATGAAAACATGTACAGGGATCATTTCAGAAAATGAATGATAAAGAGCTACCACATACATTTTAGATTACCTTGAATGATTTTTTTAAAGAGCTTTTGGATACATATATCAGATTTAGTAAAATCTCTTCTGTGAATTAGAATTTTCCATCATATTACACTAAGAAGCATACAGTGCGGAACAAAAAAGGTATTTGCTTAATTTATTAGTTAAGAGGCACTTATATCTGTAAATCAGATGCAGATTGCATACAAGATGTATCAGATCCCTCTGGAAAATATAAAGCTGTGAAACGCTATTAGAGTCCATTGGTACAGTTCATTTTTACTATTTTAATGTTATATTCCCAGGGTTTCATTAGATTAGCATCCTTTTAAGGAAAGCTAATTATTTCAAATCCCTTTTCACTTCTATCCATCTAGAGAAAGGCCTCATTGAAAATACAATTACTCTGCAGATTGATACAAGGAGTGTCGAGTAAGCTACTGTGTCTCATACAATATCAGAACCAGGATCTTCATCAGCACTTTTATGGTCATCTTATGAATACTGTTTAGTTAGCTGTGTCAGAGCGGATTATCCATTGGGCCCACGGGAAGCCCCAGTGACAGCGCCAACCTCACCCCAGAAGCACCAGGCATAGTCAGGTGGGATGGGGACACCCCACAGCGCCCAGATGGGCAGATGCCATGGAGTGGACGCGGTTGGGCGGGGTAGAATCCTTGCACTATCTCATACACGGTACCTTTTAGTTTGTCCCTTTTATGTTATTAATTCGTTGTCCTCAGTCCCATCTCTCTGACCATTACCTTCCTAATCCTCTAGACCATTCACTCCTTAATCATATCTGGTTCCTTCACCCCTCCAAACCTTCCTCTCACTCCCTCACTGATGCTTTTTTTCCTCTGCTCCTACCACATGGTCAATGTTGAGCAGAATGTCCATCAGAGAGTGGCCAATGAGTCCTAATGGTAAGAAAACTGCTTGAGGAGCATTCCCGCATTGTGAGATGTAAACACAGCAATAAAAGAGCAGAACATGGCTAGGAAAATTTCTGAACAAGAGAATGTCTTTTCTTATGTGAGACACTGGAGCTGGAAAGTCATCATGCCTGTATGTTACAACAGTTACAGATGCAGTGGAAGTTTGTTTATTCAGGCTCTATTTCAGATTCAGTCCTCTCACTAATTGCAGATGCTCTGTTATTCCATAGTCTCTATTAATCCATTGAAGAAATAATTAATTGATTGATTTTACACTTATCCCGGAATATATCTGTGAAGAATGTGGTAATTTTGGTAATATTTGTATGATCCCTGTGCATGCCTCAGCTTCCCTCTGTGATTTGTACTGCTATACACACAGAGTAAAGACAAGGGCTGAGGTGCTGGATGCACATTGCTGCTTTGGTGGAGACCAGAGTCATTAACAAACTGAATGAAGTCTATACATGTGACTGGAGGATCCAGAAAAGACAATGGAAACCCCAATGGCCTAGACGTTCACACGTAGGGACCAACAGGCAAGAGGAAGGAGATTTTCCTCACCTCTGCAGGGATGCAGAGCAAAGGCCCTGAACTGGAGAACAATCGAGAAAGGTGTCCAGTGGCTGTGTTAAGAGTTAAGCTCTCAAGGTATGTCTACACTGCAATTAGAGACATGTAGCTGGCTGGTGGCAGCTGACTCGGGCTCATGGGGCTGGGGCTGAGGGGCTGTTTAATTGCAATGTAGACTTCCAGGCTCTAGGACCCCATGCAATGGGTGGGTCCCAAAACTTGCAGCCCGAGCCCAGAAGTCTACACTGCAATGAAACAGCCCCACAGCCCCCTCCCCAGCCCTGCAAGCCAGAGTCATCTGGCATGGGTGATCTGGCAAGTTTTTCTTTGCAGTATAGACATATCTGTAGAAACAGGGGCTCCCATCTGAGACTAAGGCTATTTCTACACAGCAAAACAAACAAAAAAAAGTCAACACAGCAATGAGTCTCCATGCCTGGGTCAATTGACTCAAGTTTTTGTGGCTCACATGGCAGGGCTAAAAACAGAAGTGTAAACATTTTGGCTCAGGATGGAGTTTCACTGGGTTTCAGAGTCCAGGCTCCAGCCTGAATGTCCACATGGTGATTTTTAGCCTCACAGCATGAGCCCCACAAACCTGAGAAGATGTACCCTAAGGCAAAGGAGCAGAGGGAAAAGAAGAAGAGATTATTTCTATTGCAGCATGGCTCAAGAGAGCCCTGCCATTGGCTAGTCTGAATTCTGTCTCAACCTTTCCTTCTCTATGCTGACCTAAGGTCTTTCAGATTCTGTATGCCAGAGGACTAATAAATTATCTTGTTTCAAAAAGACTGCCTGCTGTGTGTGTAAGGCTACCTTACTGAGCGCATTGCACCCTGAAGGTGAAGGATGCACTGTAGGCAGCCCGAGAGAGAGACAGGGGCCACTGGCATCCAAAGGCCCAGTTTCGGAGTTGTGGAGGCCATGGGTCTGCCTCTGAAGAACTGTGTAGATTCTTGGGGTCTAGCACACTAAAGTGGTCACTCTCAAGGGACTGGTCAGTGGCAAATTAGTCACTGGGCCAACGGGGCTTGTGCCCTGGGACCCCGGCCAATTGGGGCCCCCGGAAAAATGGATGTCCCCGTGCCCTGACCCACTCCACCCACCCAGCGCTCCTGCTGGGGAATGGAGACAGGGCACTGGGGCTTGCCCCACTCTGCCCACTCACACAGAGCTCCTGCCAGGAAACGGGAGAAGCCCCAGCACCCTGAACCCACTCTCCAGCCAGACCACTGGGTGGAGGGTGGGGGAAGACTGCAGTCGGAAGGGGTGCGAGGGGCCGCCACTTGATCTGGCCCAGGGCCCCACAAAAGCTTAAACCGCCTCTGCTTGTGTTTGATGATCTCTCTTTCTGAAGCCATATAAGGCTGTGTAAAAGGAAGGTTAAGCAGGGCTGCCCGCGGGGGGGGGCAAAGGGGGCAATTTGCCCCAGGCCCCGGGCTCCGCAGGGGCCCCCAAGCGAACAGCTGAGGCTCCCGCTTCCGCCCCGCTCCTGGAGCCCTAGCGCATCAAGCGGCGTCCTCAGATAGCGCGGCAGCGTGTCTCCGCCGGGGCCCCTGAGTCCCGCCCCACTCCGAGCCACGTGGTGAGGGGGCGGGGCTGGGAGCTCCGGGCTGAGCTCAGCTACCTCCGCTCGGCGTGGAGCTCGCAGCCCCGCCCCCTGACCACGCGGCTCTGAGCGGGACGGAGCTCAGGCCCCGCCAGACACACGCTGCGGCTGTTCAGCGAGGCGCTGAGACTCCGGGCGAGGAGGGAGCCGGGGGTAAGAGGCTGGGGCCAGGGGGGTTGGCTAAGGGGCAGGGAGTCCTGGGGACAGTCAGGGCACAGGGAGGGGGCAGAGGTTGGGGGAGTGGTCAGGGGGCAGGGAATGGGGAGTTTGGATTGTGGGTGTTCTGGGGGGTGGGGGGATAGGGTCAGGGCCGCCCAGAGGGGGCGGGGCAAGAGGGCGCAGGAGCTTCTTCGCTCCCGGTCTTCGCCAGCGGGGGGTCCTTCCGCTCCGGGGTGGAAGGACCCCCCACTGGCGAATTACCGCCGAAGCGGGACCCGCTGCCGACGTGCAGCCCGGTCTTCAGCGGTAATTCGGCGGCGGGTCCCGGAATGGAAGGGCCCCCCGCCGCCGAAGACCCCGGGCCCCTGGAATCCTCTGGGCGACCCTGAGGTTAAGTGTCAAGATAAACCTACAAACACAAGAACATTTAAAACAATTCTGAAATGGACCATATGACCTTTCATACATAGAGGCATCTATGTAATGAGGTGACATATCTAACATTGTTTTTAATTTCCTTGCAATTGTGAGTTTCACTTAAATAAAAGAGATGCATTTTTTGTGAATTTTAATTAGCCATTTTGAAGAAAAATCAAGGAAATATATGCACTATAACAGGGGTAGGCAACCTATGGCACACGTGCTGAAGGCGGCACACAAACCTATTTTCAGTGGCACTCACACTGCCCAAGTCCTGGCCACCGCTCTGGGGGGGCTCTGCATTTTAATTTAATTTTAAATGAAGCTTCTTAAGCATTTTAAAAACCTTATTTACTTTACATACAACAATAGTTTTGTTATATATTATAGACTTATAGAAAGAGACCTTCTAAACACGTTAAAATGGCATGCGAAATCTTCAATCCGAGTGAATAAATGAAGACTCAGCACACCACTTCTGAAAGGTTGCCAAGCCCTGCACTATAATATGCTACATTATGTTGTCTTTAAAAATCAGAGTAACCTAGCTACAATAAAAATTTACAAAAATTTAAATGTAGTTTCACAGTCATAGCTTATACATTTCAATAATTACTTAAATTATCATTTCAATGTCCTCAAAGAATTCATTCTTTTAGGAAAGAAAACAAAGTGCATATTAAACAATCAAAGCATGTTTAATTCATTTAGATGTAAGCTTCAGGTATAAGCCAAGGTCAGTCGAGTATTCATCTCTGAATGCTATATTATTTGATGATAATCATTAGTGCTAATCTGAATAAACCTCCTTTTGTAGAAAGGTGAAGGAACCTTTCTTTTGATTTGTGTCCGTATATAATTGAACTCTATGGAATATATTAAAAACAGCTAGGGTCAAAAGAACAACTCTGTGTTAGCAGCAGTCTGTTTTAACCAGATCTGTTAATCTATTTTTCTTGCCAGAGTGCAGAAGAAAATGTCTAAAGAAAATATAACAGCAGAGAACCTACATTAATACATATGTGATAAAGCCCAGAAAGCATTAGCAAAAGATCATGTTATTTCCAAAAGAAAGCAATCTTCTCTAAAGTAATATTTAAATTAGGTCTCATTAGCATCATTAGTACTGAATGTATTTGAGGTTTGCCACATTTTTGATCAAATCCCAGTGGGCTAGTGACCTATTTCTTCCATGCTGACCATATCAAATATGGTCTGAGGCATTCTCTAGTTAAGGTGGTCTAATAAATGGTTTTGTTAATATGCCTTGGTCTATTCAGTGCTTGAAAACACAGCAGGGAGTTAACATGGCAGCTCACACAACAATGTACATTATTAGAGGAAGTAATTGTCACTGCCTGTTTTGATTTGGGGATCTTCAAAACATCTGATGAGCAGAGGTGAAAGTGGGTCGGTATGGTGTACCGGTAAGCAGTGGCCCCCAGTACCTGCCTGTACACAGCCAGTGTTAAAGCGCAGCTGCAGCAGCACTTTAACGTCATGTCCCTTTTGTTCCCCCCCACCCCCCGAGGGCCACTGATGGGTGGGGGGGGAGGGGGCGTAAAAAGGGCAGCTGCCCTGAGGCCGGTGATTTAAAAGGGCCTTGGGCTCCTGGCCACCACTGCCACTACTGCAGCAGCGGCTGGAGCCCCAGGCAGCTCGGGCCAGGCAGCGTGGAAGGGCTGGCTGGGGGAGGCTGACCCCTCCAGCCCCACCTCTTCTGCCTGAGGCCCTGCCCCTGTGCCGGTAAGTCTTTCATCTTACTTTCACCCCTGCTGATGAGATTACTTTTTAAAATGAGCTACACGTATGTATAGCTTCCTTAGTAAGAGAAGTCTTTTGTCAATGATAGTTTAGAACAAAGTTGTATATTTTTCACTGATGTCAGACAACAGGACACAAATGTAGTTGTCAGTGCTTCTTTTTCACATTTGAAATGTTACCTAGTCAGTTCAGTGAAAACTAGCACATGCTCATGTGCTACTTAACACTAAGAATATTTTTTTTAAAATGCTTTGTAAAAGGTGTGGTTCTGTTTGACTAAATACAAAAAGAATTTTTTCTATAAAAAGGTTCTGATCCATGCGTTTGCACTACTAAATCATGGATCTTCACTAATCACATTGGTTTCAATTGTGGCCTTACCATGAGTGCCATGGATGGGGCAGTGTGTTTTTGCATTATCCTAAGAGCGCAGTAAACACATTGTGACTCTGCATCTAAGTAGCTGCATGTGAGACATACTCTGTGCCAGACCTACACCTAGTGTAGCATATACTCCCTCGCATGCTGGTGTCGTTGTGCTAGATGCTGCTTGAGGGGAGGGGAGGTGGAGCCAAGGTTGTGACCATTCCTCACTCCTTCCCACCCACTCTGATTCAGATGGATGTGGGGAGATGCAATGTAGCAACAGGGGAGCTCTCCCTCACTGTATGGCTATCTGACATAGGGAAATAAGGGGCTGAATTACACACCTTTATTCCCGCACATGGGAGCACAGGCCACAATCTAGCCTTTTATATGTACAGGAGTTTAAGCACAAAAGTTCTTGAAAGAAACTAGATTTATTCTTAAAACCTATTATTCTGTATCATCCTAATTATGGAAGTCAAGTGAACATTCTAACGACTTCATTTTCTCTAAATGAAAAGTATAGAAAACATTCAAACTATCTCACTCTCACTTATAAGTAGAGCTGGGGGAATAATTGATTATTTGGTTCGCTATCAGTTCCAAAAAATTTAAAAAAATTGTTTCAGGTTGAGCTGAATCCAAGAAATATGAAGAATGTCAGTAAATAGAAAAAAAAATCTGTTTTGGGGCCCCCCAAAAAAACCATGTTTTGTTCAACCTGAAATGGATTTTTCAGGCATTTATAAAGGTGGGTAGGTGTCACTCTCACTCACTGGCCCAATGACTATTTATTGTTATTCATAGGATGTTTCACGAAACAGCACTTCAGTGCATTTTATAAATATAACAATATGAAAAAAACAGACTCATCGTCACTAGTGTCTGCTCCAAATGGGAAACTGAAAGGCTCCAAAATACACTACCCCTTGGCAAAGAGGCAAGAATATAATATATATAAGATTCCACCGACTTTCAGTTGGACTTGTGCTCCTAAATCACCTAGGCGCTTTGAAGAGCTTCCCCATAAATACTACAGACTGGACTAACTTCCTTAGGAAGTTAATGGAATTGAGTTTCATGGGCTTTAGATCAGTCTTTGTATGAACAGAAGTGTCACGGCTAAAGGGAAGTTAAGATAGACGGCAAAACCATGACTTCTCACTATATTCAGTTCAAGCTGTGTCTTGACTGATACAGCACTTTCTAACACTACAGTCGTCTGTGAGACCCACAGTAGAGACTACCAGCATTTGAACACATAGTTCAAGGAATGTGCTAACACTGTCATTTCAAATAGCATCAGTATGATACAAATTCTTATCCTAAATTTTAATCACACTGCTCAAAATAAATGTAGCATGATTTTTTCCCTACCAGATGGAAGGCTCAATCCTTCTCCCATTGATGTCAGTGGCAGAAGTCCCAAAGGGAGCCAGAGCAGGCCCAGAGAGCTCAAATTAAGTCATGTTTGGCAGATTATTTGTAGTTCAAAATACCTTAATCTTAACACGAGATTTTTTTTACCCTGAGATAACTGGCTCACAATATGGCAGAAGAATGTGTAAAAAGCAAAATCTAAGTATTCATATTTAAAAATTGTAACTCAATCAATACTGAAGCTAATTTTCATAAGATTTGTAGTGATTTAAAGCTTTGCCTGCTCTCATTGGTTTTAATGGTGTATTAAAAATGAGGCTTTGTCACAGATAATCATTTTAGCTAGCAAATCTCCATACTCTTATACATGATTTTTTCTCCCCCCATGCATACTGTCAATATTAATCTGCAGACTAATTAAAACCTTGTTTTTTAATCTTACTTTGTAAGTATAGATGTGTCTACCTCAACAGTTCAGAATTTGGGTTAAAGCTCAGTTCGGTTCTCACTAGTGTCCCAAAGCAACACTGAGCTACCACTCTCCTCCACAACATTTCCTGCAACTCTCTCTCTCAGGCTCACATGCTGTAGGGCCTGCAACTCTTCTCTGATTTTATTTATAATATTCAAAATAAGACCATGCAAATGGCTGCCTGGTATTTTCTATCAGATTCCCTGTGTTCTTGTTTCAGATCACTCACTCCTCAGTTGGGCTATGGGTTCTGAGCTGCATTTCCCTGCAGTGATCTCTCCCAGCCACCCCTGTATTGATGGCAGGGAGACTGTCTTCTCTGCTCTTAATGTTTCCTTGCTGGAGCCCAAGTAAACTGGAGTTGCAGAGAGGAGGAGGAGGTAACTGCTGGCAAGAACTGAAGGGGAGACAGAATGAGGGAACAGACTCAGGGAAGTGGGAACAGGAGCTCCCTTTGATCCCTTATCTTTCCATTTACCCATCCCCACATTCCACAAGGTCACTCTCCAATTTAATTTTGGAACAGTATTTCAACCCCTGGATAAGCTGTATATACAGAAACAAGCAAACTTACCTTATTGATATATATCTGTATAATCAGTTAAGAATACATATGTATGTTCTAGCACACATGAAAGTGGGACAAAAGTCAATAGGGCTAGTTTGATAGCCACTCTTCTATCTTTGGTTGTGTTCCTGAGAGAGAGAGGCACAAAGGATTACCTCATTCCACACCAGGGAATGAGGGGAGCCAGTACAGTTTACTCTGCCTCACACCGCTTTAATATTTATCATCTCTTTGGGGTGGCCTGCTCTCCAACTCACTCAGAAAAAATGGGACCAAGAACGATTTGCTTGTCCTTGTGCATTTAAGCCTCTAAAGGAGCAGATATGCCATGAAAGGAGGAAGGAACCAAAGACATGCAAAATGGAGTAGCAAGCCATTGAGCTCCTTCTTAACCCCCACGTGGACAGTGCAGAAAACAGTAAGTGTAAGAAGCCAGGGTTGGTTGGATCTCCCCTGTGTGTTTCTGGGAGAGAACATTTTTGAACCACAAAAGATTTGGTTTAAAATCGTTCTAAGTATGACCAGGCTCTTATTTTTTCATGACCTGTTATTTCCCATCTTGTAAGACCTTTATTATTCAAGGTAAGCTGAACTTTTAGCCTATATTGTCTGTTCTTTATAAGCTAGAAAAGTAGTTAACTAAGATAAATTACTGAAATGAAGTGATCATTATGGAGATGCAGCTGTTAACAATATGTGGAGGTTAATCTTGCTTTTAATGAAGAAGAATGCACACCTGTACTTTGGCATATGCTTCCTTGTGAGCATGGAGACCTCTCTATTAGAATGGCAAAACTTTCCTTTGGGCTGATTGAACTCTTTTTGGCTTTTGCACCCTGAGGACTCATACTTGAGGTTGAAGAATTTCCATGAGGTGGCTGTTTGAGGTGAAGCATTGTGAATGTAAAGAACAAATAATTAATTTTATGCACCTCATTTTCAGCTCATTTCTTCTTTTCCCCCTAATTATAAACAAAAAAAAATATGTAGAAATGATTGCAGTGATACTTGTGGCAGCGATATTAATTACTTCTTTAAAATATGCAATTCTATATTTGGGAATTTGTGTTTTGCTTCTTCTGTGTGTACCATCTGGCCCTTTTTGATGATGTTATGGATATAATCTCATCGAAAAGTAATTCTTACTAAAGCCAGAAAAATAATTAAAATAGTAGAACCAATTTTATTATCATGCATATCTGAACTTCATATACAAATGGCAAATTTTGCATAAAAGTACAGTCACCCCGTGGGGGATTTCATATGCTCACCAACAGAGAATTGTGTTTACAATGGGTTTTTTGGGGGGTATTGTAGACAGTATTCTCATTATTCCCAGGAGTTCCTATAGTACTCATTCAAAGAAAATTTGGCATCTACTTTGATAATATGTATGCAGTGTGGTTGTAGCTGTGTTGATCCCAGAATATTAGAGAGACTAGGTGGTTGAGGTAACAAGAGAAGTTGGTCCAATAAAATATATTACCTCACCCACCTTGCTCCCTCAGCTTAATAGTAGTCAGTCTAAAATGTGTTTCTGTAAATAAACAAGTTATTGAAAAATGATTTTAAGCCTCCTTTGGGTGCCTTTTGATGTTCATGGTGCATTCAGAAAAGGGGCACCTCAATGGACAGATGACAGATATCTGAATATTTCGTTCTTGCAGCTGCAGAAGTGCACTGCAGGATATCTCAGAGACAGGGAGCGTGCATCACTTGTGGCAATAGAGATCCTCCACCAAAGCCCAGTGAAGTGAACAGAAAGACTCTCATTGACTTCAATGGGCTTTGTTCAGGCCCTACATGAGCTAAAGAGTGCACATTCAAATGTTGTGGTGCTCTGTGTTCTGAAGGAGGAAGCTACTGAACATGAAAATTGTTTTCTAGGTACAAAAATGCATATATTTATTGGTACCATAATGATTAGTTTCAGCCAACATCAAGCAAAATTTATTTTTCTCCATTGGTGTAACCAGCACTTGTAAAGCACTTGACAGATATGTTATGACTGAATGCATTTTCATGGGTAGATCAAGATGTTTAATTTTTTTTTTAGGGCAATACTTTTTTGCAGAGTATGCAGAAAGCCTTAACTGGATGAAAGAAAGGGGAGGTGTTAAGCTATGAAACATTTAACTTCTTGTTCTCAGGAATAGATGTTTCCTTCCTTAGGGGCACTTTTACTTATGGGAGAAAGTCAATATTAATTGACTTGAATACCATGATTATTCATGATTGGAATGCTAGCAAGAGCACAGAGATTGCCAAAACTGTAAAGACCTTTTTGGTGATTTTGCAAGACATGGAGAACAGAGATACATTGTTGATAGACAAGAGCAGAGGAGATTTTTTTTTAAGGTGAGCATCATAGTATCTATCCATTCCTAGATTTAAAGTGAACATGCACTCTGAGAGGTAACTTTGAGACACTGGTATCATAAAGTGCCGTGTTCATTATGTCAGTGACTCCTGATCACATTTGCTCAGCTAACAAGTTTTAAAAAAGAGAGAGAAAGAAAAAATAAATATGTTCTGCCAGCCCTAAAAACTTACCCTGAGATCTAAAAGTCAAGTCAGGCTCTTTCTAGCTCATTCATCACTACCACTAATAGAGATTCTGTAATTTAACTTAGTTAACAATTCTGACATCCAAGTCAGGGACAAATCCAGTTCACTTCCTCATACCTATATTGGCTCTGCAGCGTTAACAGGTGTAACATATATTAACTTTTCTTTACACTGTTGGATATGGCATACAGGATACAAATTCCAAATATGACTACAGATTACTAGAACTATTGATATGCTAAAAATATCTTTGTTTTGTTAACTGCTTGCTCCATGCCATAACTTCTCAGTCTGTGACATCAGAAAAACATCCACAAGATTATGACTTCAGTTGTGGAATAAACACATGAAACAAAAAGAAGCATGTTTTGTGCAAAATATTGTCACTCATTGGACCTTGTCTTCAATGAGCCTTGCTTCCTCACTGACCTCTCTCTCACTGATTCTTCTCGGATCTCTATCAGTATTGTGTGCATACACCCTTCAGGCCTTCACCCTTCTTATTCTTTCCAGTTCCCCCAGTTCTCAGCCCCTTCTCTCCACCCCTCCCAAATCAAGGACTGAATATCTAAACTCCATACAGTCCTTCATTCATTGATTTATTTACCCCTTACTCCTCCCACAAAGTCCCAGTACTGCCTCACATACATTTTCCCTGTTCCTGCATGCTTTCTGGGTCCATGTTAGCTTCCTACACAATAAAGTCATCCTCTCTTTTTTCCACTCTGCAATCTACCTTGCAAAACAGTTATTGTTTCCTTCTTCCTTACTGAATCAAATGCCTTTCTCCAGGTTTCTTCTCCTTCCACTCTCTCTTTCTTTGCCTGGGATCTTGCTCACTTCTTTAAAGAGAATATAGAAAGAAATAATCTGCACCAAACTTTGTCTAACATACCCTCTTGTTTTTTTTCCCCAGTCACTAATCTTAATATTTTATCTATTCTTTTCCAGTTTCTTAGAGATGCTGCAGAATGTAAACTTTTTCTTCTCACTCTTTAGAGGGGAGCAAGGGACCTCTGTGGATTAACTACCCCTATACTGACCTAATACAGGAAAAAGGGGAAAGAGTACGGAGAATTTCCCTGTTTTCCAAGGACAAGGATTACAATAGATTCCCGCACCTGGAAGTTAAATATCTCAAGCGAAATCTCCTTGACTGACTCAATGTGTTTAAAAAAAATGCCCCTTTTCAAAACAGGTGGACAATATAGCACTCATCCTGACCCAAGTAAAATCACTGGTGGGGAGTGGGGGGGAGGGTCTCAGAAACTACAAATGGCTAAGAAGGGAGGAGATCTTTTTAATTAAATATCATCCGTAGAGAAGTGACAATGGAGACCTGCCCTCTTTGCTAACTCTGATATTAAGCTGTTGGTAATGAATTAAGAATAGGCCTCCTGACTGCTGGGTGGCCAGGGGAAGGGAGAGAATGTAGCCCACCCACTTCCAAGAGCAAGGAGACAAGGCAAAGTGAGAAAACGGAAGGGGGACACAGCAATCCTTTGAAACACAAAAGGGAGGGAAAACAAGTGGCTGAATTTGGGTTGTAGTTCAGGGAAGCTGTGAAATCGGTTAAATAACTTCATGGTAAAGAAGAATGTTTGGAAAGTTTCTTTAAAAAAAAAGCATCTCTCTAATGAGGATTAGTGAAACTTATCTGAAAATGACTGCATATAGGTTTTAATTTAACAAGTCGTCATACAGTTCTTTTAACAAGCTATAGTCTGTGAACTGTTAAATGATCCCCAATATTTATGTCACAGCTGATTAAACAGGAAATATGCTATTTCCTGGTATAGAAGGCACAAGCATACTTTAACAACAATACTAGAAATTGCTTCACAGACGTTTATTAGATGGAGAAAATAACCTAGGCTTTTACTATTTTGAGTATAGTCCTTCCCCCCCCCCCAAAATAGGCAATAGTTACTAATCACTAACAAGTGTCATTGTTGACATCCATCTCTTCTGCTTTTGACACCATTCACTGTTCATATGCTTTTCTTGAAATCTTCCCCTCACTCACGGTTCATGAATTTCCTTTTATTTTACTGATGTTTCTTCAGCATCTTGTTTGGTGGATTTTCCTCATACCTCCTCTGCTTTTCAGTGGGAAATCCAGAGGGCTCCATCCTTGTTATTCAGAAACATGGTTTTACGCTGATGACTCAGGGATTTACCACTCCACTCTAGACATTGCCTGTCCAAATCAAAACCTTATCCTGTCTCTCATTGGTTACCTTCAGTTCAACATACTCAAGCTAAGCTCTGACTCTTTTCCTGATCACTGAGGATAATGCCACTCTCCTCCCAGTCACTCAAGCCCGTAACCTAGGCATCCGCTTTGATTCCACTGTCTTTCTAGACCCACACAGTCAGGCTGTGTACAAGCCTTGTTACTGTTTCCTGCACCACACCTCTGAGACCTAGCCTCTTTTATATTCACACAGCTAAAATATTCATCCAGGCCCTTATTATCAGTCTGTTGCAGAGTCTCTTCCTGAACCCAGGTCTCCTACTTTGAAGTTTAGTGTTCTAGCCACTGAGCTAAGAAGTATTCTGGGGTGGGTCACTCACAATTTGCCTTGCCGAAACTGCTCCGCTTTGTATAAATAAATATTTATTGTTGCAGGGATGTTCCCCCTCCCACCAGGCTTCCTTTCACTCTCTATTTAATAATTTATACAAATTAGAACAGCTGCAACAGGAGAGATTGAGTGAAACCCACCCCAGAATAGCCAAGGCACTCACCTAGGAGTGGGAAGACCTGCTTTAAATCCCTGTTCCTGAGCAGAGAGGGATTCAAACCTGGGTCTGCCACCTCCCAGGTGAGTGCTCTAACCACTGGGCTATGGATTAATGGGGGGGGGTCACTATCATGTCCTCCTCTTTCATTTTGTGAATGATGTCTGACAACATGTCTACATAGGGATAAAAGCCCTGGGTCAGTGTCTTGGGCTCATAGGGCTAAAAATTGCTGTGTAGACATTTGGGCTCATGCTGGAGCCTGAGCTCTGGGACCTTCCATCCCCATGTAGACATACCTTTAGTTCCTTTGTGAATCTAATCCTTTGTTTCCACATTTCCTTTTCTTTAATTTTTTTTAAATAGTTACAAATGCCTAAAATCAAAATGAAACTTTTTTCAACCCAAAACAATTTTTCCCAGACTTCAATTCATGAATAATTCTGAAAAAAAAATTGGTTTTGGTTTAAAAAAGAATTATTTTTGACTTGTCAGAAGCCAGAGATCTGAAAAAAAATCAGTATTCACACAGCTCTATTCAAGTATACAGCTGAGGCAGAGTCAACACTAGTCTTCTGACTCTTACCCTATGAGCTAGCTATTAGATTCTGCTGCCTTTCTTATCGCACAATGCTTGGCCTAATTTATGCTTTTCATATAAGAGTTGATGTTGAAGGAGACTTGTTGACCTTGCAAAATATTCTTTTTCTGATTTCTCTTCAACATGCAAACTGAATTCTGTTGTCTTAGTGCAGTCTGTCCCCCAACCACTCTGGTTATTGCTTAACCACGTGTAAAAGGTGTGACTTTAATCTCTAGCGCATTTAAATCGACCACGACGAAAATCTTCATAAGTACTTTAAACTTTAGTGTTTGCCAAAACATGTTTTCAAAGAATATGTCTGGGAGTAGACACTCCTGGATACCCCTACAAGAGTTTACTCTGTCTCCATTTCTAAAAAAATGTACTCTGAAAAAGATATCACCAGAGTAATTAACTTATCCTGCTGCCATTGGAGTTAATGACACAACTCCAATGAATTTTATATATATATATATAAACACCCCCTTAAGTGCAATATGTAAGAGCTGCATATCTTCACCCTGAAATACTTTATTATGGAAAGAGAAACAAAGGGCAAGGAGAATGACTATCTTGGAGAATGCCTAGCCCTCAACGTACCACTTGATCAGTTGCAAACAGCAAGAATGCTTTGCCTGTTTACCCCCAGAGCTGAATTCATATGGGGATAGATGGTATGACACTGTCAGTGGCTGAATCATTTCTACTGTCATTCCACCAAAGCCTGACTGTGGCAACCTTAAGGATCTGCTGCAAGATGTATCTGGTCAACTTGACATTTTAGCTGGCTGGGAGATTTGCTGATCGTGTAAGATAGTTGCTGCTCAGTTAATTAGTTGGAATTTAATTATCCATGGGTGGGGATTCGTGTAAATTTCTGTTAATAATATGTGCTTAAGAGTATTGATTTTGCTTTGTTTTGTTTGCATAAACATACTATATGAACAAACAATAAAACCCCCCAATAAATAATATAGCAAACCCTGTTTTATCCAAATGGGACAGAGGAAATAGAATTTCTTTGGATGAATTTAGTTTCAGGTAAATGGAGGACTTTTCAGTACGCATGGTACTGTTGATAGATTTTTCAGGTAAGGGAGATCACGGCAAATGACCCATTCAAAACTTCTGTAGAATTTAGTAGAAAATAACTTTTTTTGTTAAATTCTATAGGATGGGCCCAAAAAAACTAGAGAAGGGATATTTTTTCTATTATATTATAAGGCTTTGACTGTAATTTCTATAAAACAGTATTAAATTTCTATATCTAGTGGCTTTTTTGCCTAATAAATTCCATAGGGCTTTTCCTTAAAGAGGAGTGTGCCAGTACAATGGTGTTGAATATGGTATACGAAAGGATAAGACAGAAACAGCAGTTGTTACAACATCTTTAAACTTGAAAATCTTTACCCTCCTCCCAGGGGTGTGCACAAGGCGGGGGAGCAAGCAGGGGCATGCACCTCTCCAGTAATTGGCCTCCTTTTTATTCCTGTGCATGACCCTGCCTTCTCCCTGCCAAAAAAATCCCCTTCAGTATCTTTTTGCTGTCTGTCCGGATTGTATACATGATTGTGTCTTTATACTTCTCAGTAAAATCCCCACAAAAAATATGTCTGTGGTTAAGACGCTGAACTGGGATTCCAGAGATCTTTCTTTCAATCTTGGCTTTGTCAGTCTTCCAGTATGATCTTGGGCAAGTCACTTAATCTCTTGGTGGGAGATTCCTATCTATGAAATGGAGAAATATTTTTTCCTATCTCATGGGACTGTAGTGAGGATAAAACAGTTAACGTTTGTGAGGTGCTTGGATACCAGCGTAATGGGTGCTGTATAAGAAGTACTTAATTGGCCCAATAATAATTCTTTGCAACAACATGTTCCATCTGCTAATCTGATGTGCAGGCCGTGGCTTGAAGGTATTGATAAATATAATGTCACATATTAGCAATATTTTGCCATTTTCTATTATTATTACTGCTATTTGATACCCTTCATCATAGAAACTCAGTGTTTTACACATAAGCATAAATATCTCTGTAAAATAATCATTATTTCACCTGTTTTGCAGGTGGGGAAACTGAGGAAGAGAGACGTTAAGGGCCATATTTTTAAAGGCACATAGGCATCTAACTCTCATTGGTACCAAGGACAGTTAGGCACCTAAGTACCTTTTCAAATCTGTCCCTAAGTGAATAACCCATGGACCCAGAGAAAGGCAGTGACAGACCCAGAAACAGAACCCAGGAATTGCGATTCCCACTCCTGTGCTCTCGCCACTAAACAGAATTATTTCCCCGAAGAAACATGCACTTACAATAAGTGTAAAATATTATTTAAGATATATTCATTATTCCTAAATACTTTATAATGCTGCTCACTATGCTCTGAATTTTCAGAGTAGAGTAGCACAACGTAATTTAGCAGAGGTGTGTCTACTCAAGAACATTTGCAGGGTGCAAACATGCCTTCAAATATGCACATCCACCAGTCATGAGTGGAGAAATAATAGTATCCTGCAGGGTTTAATGGTATAATAGAATGGAAAACCTGTACAGATGCTAAAGCCATTCTATATGCTTTTATTTAGTTTAGTTTCTGTGCCTTGAGGGCATAGGTGGCTAATTATATTGCTTTGCTTTTTCCCTTTTTCAGAAGGAAATATTTCAGAAAGAAACACAATAGATTTTACAAAGCTAGCTTTACACCAAATATTACCATGCACAAGTGATTGCTAGGGACAGGTAATGCAAGCAGTAATCACTGTAAATGTTGTATAGCGTTTCTTATCCCCACCTTGCCCTCTGTGTGTCCTGTACAGATTAAGTTTTATTTTAAAATATTTGAGTCACTTTTTTTTAGTTACCTAACAACAAGCCAAGCATACAAGGTAAGACATTTCACTATTAGTCCATCCCTAAACACAGTTAAATGTGTAACTCGCTCATTTCCCCATCTTCTCTTCCCACTCCCCAACCCCCGAGTGACTCTCAGGAGAAATGCAAATAATAAACAACACGTCTGATTTTCACATTTTTCAGATAATAATTTAGGATTAGATTCTGCCAGCCTGACTAATGCTGAGTAACCCAAGAATAATCCAAATGGGTCAGAATTAGAGCAATTTTGCCTTCACACCACTGTAGCCGATCTAAAATCTGGCTCCACAGGACTACTCTGAAATAAGGCACCATTCAGTGTGAATAAGGATGGCAGAATTGGACCCATCAGTGATTTCTGCTGCACTGCACTCAGTGATGCTACTTTATTTTTTACCTTCCTGACCTGACCGACAGACGTATTTCTTTAAAGATTAGTTAGGCAAAACAAAAGTCAGAGAAACTTCTCTAATCATCAGGTTAATTTTTTTCAATTTAAGTATATTTTGTTGCTGTTTATAACAAATAAACACATGGAGAAAGATCATCAGTCTTCAGAGCAAATTTGGGAATGAACTCTTTTTGTCATGCAATAGGTACACAATTTGTAAGAGATTTTCGCTCCATTCCCCAGTAATACATAGGATTACAAATGTATAAACAATCTGAACCTACTGAAAGAAAAAAGTGAAGACAGTTGTGTATTTATACAGCACTGCTGTATCCAAACATTATCTGCAGAGTGGTATGAATGCTGATGTTCAATGATGAAGATAACTCAGTAGCAGAGATGGTTAAAGAATTGCATACAGGTGGCAATGGAAGATGCAGGTGGGAAAGTGTGAGCAATATGGAACTATTAATATTTTTGGAAAGATAAACTCTACCTGTGTAGCCCAGCGAATTGTCATCATTATCAGAGGTGGGAAGTGGTGTCCCGCTGTCGTTCCCCCTCTCTAGGTCATCAGAGTCTGTCGGAAACAACACCAGAGCTGCTGATGGGGTCACAGTAGTAACAGTAGTTGCCATTTCCATCAAAACATGTCCAGTTACAAATAAATCCACATATGACAGAAAGACACACAGTGACAACACACAGCATACTTTATCTTTCCACAGCCTGTCTTGTGTTAAACACTGTAACAGCTGCAGTAACATTGCTTTCTGTTCTGTTTCCTTATTCCCCTAGTTTAATCCTTTTACTGCACCTTTTGCTCTTACTTCACAGCTTGTAAAGTGCTCAGCCTACACTCTGAGAAACAGCCAGCACAGCCTGTGGTGAGCATATGGGGAAGAGTAGGCAGGGTGGTTGAATGCTAGCATTGCTAATTTTCTACCTTATTGTTAATCAAAGCTATTGACTGTGATCACTCCCCATCATCGCTTCATCTCCTGGAAATTACGGACTCAGGGGACTTTACCTCTTTGTGTGTGTGTGTGGGGGGGGAGAGACAGTGTCTTGTCAAACAGGGGGGAAGGGGTAATATAAGTACCATACCTTCTCTGGAGGAGAGGGCAGGGGCCAGATCTCATCTATGAAAAGGCAACAGTTTATCATCATAAGAAAGAGATACATTTCCTAGACTGAAAGGCACTTGAAGGAAACACTCAATTTCAATGACATGTTAAAAAAAATCCCAACCCAGAGAAATCACGTTTTAATACTTTGTAAGATAAATCACTAGTCTGAAATTTAATGACACAAGGCATAATAATAATAATGAGTCAAAACAGAAGGAATAAAAAAAATCACACAAGTTCTGAAAAAACCACACAGCATAGTGGTTTGGCAGTGCACAACGGAATTCTCTACTTTATCAATATCATTATATCACATCTTTATGAACAACTACATGATACATAATGCTAAATGGCATGCAGGTTTATTTCTATTCTCTTTATATACATAGCAAATTGAAAAGTATTAGGAATGGCTAAAAGTAATGACATTGAATATGTTGCTGTTTATAAGTGGGGGCAGGTCTGGAATACAATCAGTTAATACTGTACTAGGAATACCACTAGTACAGTAGAAAGTAGTCTGACTATTGACTTACAGTTCTCTTCTGTTTTCTACTTTAAGTACTTGTTGACAGGTGTATCATAATTACCTGAATATTTTAAAGACCTTGAACAAGAACAACATTTCTTACCATTAACATACTTCCTGGATTATTACATTCCGCAGATATTAACGTTTGTCATATAATAAGATTGATACAGTTAATTTAAATATTATATTTCTATCTGAAAATTTTGCGGATGTTACAAGAAAACACCTATGATCACTAAACCAGAAATATGTTACTAAAAATACTTTGTTTTCTCAATATGTTTACTTTGGTCATTGATATCATTTCTAAAAATCCATGTCTCTGCTATGCAATAAAAACAGATACTCAATTTCTCCTTGAAAAGACCCTGATAAACAACAGATGATAAAAAAAATCTTGAAAAAGGAATTTAAAAAAAAATGAAATTCGAGACAAACTATTTAAGGGTATTCCAGACTTTTAAATTAATCAGTTAAAATATTGTCATCTTTAAATAGCTGTAGTGGAAATAAATAAATAAATAGGACCTGTTCTAAGGACAGATGCAAAAGGCAAAATATGTTCATTTATTGGTCCATTCATCTTTGCTGGCTCAGTAATGGCCAATGTCAAGTGTATACTTAAAATCTGCTCTAGAAAGTGGCAGTGCAGTGAGAGCATCAAAATTTTACTACTCCAGATTGTTCACTTATTTGCATGCAGGGGTTGATGAGGTCAGAGTTTTACATTATAGCAATAAAGAACAGTAGGATGGGACTTTTTGATGAAGTAAGAGGCAGAGATTCCATGCCTACTATGCCTGCTCAGACAAAAAGCTGTATCCAGCTAAAAAACAAAAATGAACATATACTGCGATTTGACACAACCAACCTGCTGATATTCCTTTCACTTAAATAATTGTTTCTTGGAGATTTATCCAAAATAGTCTGTTTAGGATTTGTGATATTAAAAGAAGTGGGTGAAGGACTACTAGCTACTATTCAACTACAGGGTAAGTATGTTTCAATTTAGCACGCATCTTTATGTGGAAAAACAATATAATTAAACTACTTTCTTCCCCATTCTAGAAGGACCTATGGAATATCAGACTATTAAAAATGGGTAGTAATAAACACTACATGCTAATTCTTAAACTAACATTTTTAAACTAATGTGAGTTCAATTAGGTGCCTAAGTAAAAGCAATCTGACTTTCAAAGGTGCTGAGTATTGAATGAACCAAAGGGGAGAGATGGGGCTCAACCCCTCTACTAACCAGGCTGACATTATTTAGGAGCATTACTTTAGTCATACATATTTGAAAATGTTGGCCTCTGTCATCTATTTTCACTGGTGGAAGTGAGTGGATTAGGCATTCTTTTCTAGTAATACCAGAAACAAACAATGATATTTAGAAGATTTTTTAATGGTAAGGCCATCCCCATTCATAATCCAAGAATGAACATTATTCATCATCCCATTCTTTGTGAAATGTGAGCTTTTTTATTCAGTCACAAAGAACACGGTATTTCAACCAACACATTGGAGATTACTGTATGGCCTTTGTATGGGAATCACCATTCACTGATGATGATCAATGAAGTTCAGTTCCAGGTGTGGTTGAATTCTACCATTTTCAGTTCACTGCAGGTGAGATTTCTCCCCCGTGCAGAAGAGCTATACTGCATGTGCTGTACTTCAATGATCTGATGAAGATATGTTTACTTGAACAGTTAGGCTGTGATCAGGTATTAAGCCAACCTTCTGTTGTTACAGGGAGTAGCTGTTCAAATAAGGGGCCAGGTTTTAAGGAAGAGGCACATTCATTCTCTCCCAGCTACCTGCTGTATTGCTCAGCTCCTGGTTTCCATTCTTCCTCAGTGACAACTACTGACAAACCCTTTTCTCCTTGTTCCTTCTCACTGAAAGCACAAAGCTGCTGCCCATCTTCTGCCTCTCCCTCATCCCAATGCCAATCATGTACCGCCTCCTCAGGTGTCATGTCTTGTGGTATGTACAGCAGGGCCATTTCTAAGATTGGCCCCAAGACTGGGCTGAGGTGGGAGGGCCTATCGGGAAGCTCTGTTCACAAACAGTAGCCATCATTCATCACGATAAGCTGTAATACCTAAAGTATTTTATATATTGCTCTAAATATAAATTGGCTTCTAATTCAGCTTGAGCTGAATATTATTCACATGTATTTAGGCATATACCAAAATTAAGCATTTGGGTGCATCCCAAGCATAGTTTTATGTAAAACATTTTCAATATCTGAGTTCAATTATCCCCTCTTATTCACCTTATAATTAGCATAAATGTTGTTAGCAATGCACTGTAGAACATGGCAGGAAGCAATGCCATTTTAGTCATTGCTTCCAACACACATTATTTCAAGATGCATGACATTTACCAAAACCAATCCGTTTCTGTCCACACTTTCCATCCCTATATTCTAGTTTGCACAGTAGATAAAAGTTAAAAAACAACTTTTTTTGTGAATGGAGAGATTTTAAATATTGTAGTAACTACAAGCCCCCTGTAATGAAAAGGGTATACTAAAATTTCACTAAGCACATGGCTTCATTTTACTTCATATAAAGTTCTTTTTGTAGTTTCTTTTCAGCATCTAGAATTTATTGTAGACTTTTGTTATTATCAAGCTTGTGCTACAAAATTTCTGGGCAACGGCGTTAATTGACATTTTCAAGATGACAATTAATAAAAGATTAGGTAAAAGCAAATGAATATAAATTACTATCAATATTAGAATTGTGTTCTACAAATTGGATCAATTCACATTGATTCCGTCCTACTAATCTAGAGGAATGCAGGGTAGAGGCATGAGAAAAAGTGCATTGAGTACATCAAACTGAGACCTATATGAGGAATTACAATAGTATCATATATTTCTATTTCATTTTGTAATGGTAAGGCTCTGACACAAAACAAAGAAGTTAACATAAAACCAAACTCTGTTTATAACCCAGTTTCACCTAAAAATATTAGTCTAGTTCATGACGCACTCGCCATATTAACTAACCATGCTGACATAGTATTAAACACTGATTTACAAAAGAAGTTCAGTTGTTCCAAAAGATATTATAATTTGTCAGCTCTTGAGCTGGTGTAAATTGTCATAGCCCCATGGACTTCAACAGTTTTCACCAGCTGGAGGATCTGCCTCTATCTGGAATCTTCCTCCCTGCATGTTTACACTGTTTGGATTGCCTCCTTTTCTAAGATGTGTCTGAAATGTTGTCTTTGGGACAGGGAAAGGGGGGCTGGGCACTACTGAAATATACATAAATCAATGAGCACTACTGAAATATACATAAATCAATACATCAGCTTTACAAACACCTAAAGTGAACATTATCTATCAGGTCAGTACATTTCTCAAAATTATGTGGATGTGGATGCCTGTAAACACAGTTACAGAAAAGTTATCGAACAGGCACAACAGTCAATTTTCAGATGAGGATTGATTGGTTTAATGCAGTAAAAGGCTTAGGACAAGATTGCTCAACATAGCTCCACCGAAGGCAATAGAGCTAGGCTGATTTATACTGGATGAGGATCTGGCCCATTAAAACTGTACATGCCACAATAAAGCTTTTTGACAGATTTAATATTTAGCTTTTAGAAAACACGATTAGCATGTGTGAAGAAAATCCTGCTAGAGTGGAGATGATTTCAAACTCCTTTCCCTCTTTATTTTTATTTCGCATTATAATACAAGCCAAAGATTTTAAATTCATTACAAACAAAGGGGAGTTTCCCGTTATGCTAATGCATGTTTTCGGCAAGCTATCCCTTTGCATCCATTTTTTTAAACACAAATATAATGGCTAATTGTAGGCGACAGCAGCTTCATCATATACTCACCAGGTACTTACTTGTGCAGCAGCAGTTATATTTCTTCTGGAAAAAAATCTTTATTACGTACTTTCAAATTCTAAAAGTTCAAGCTTTATTCGCAAACAACTGGCACGGAGAGGAACATTATAAACATTTAATTATACAGCAAATATTTCAGATAGAAGGATTTAAATTGCAACACTTGGTGATATATCGGGCACTGCTTTAAACATGAATTGCAGGAACTCTCCGTGGTATCTTCTAACCTATTTAATTGTCCCTTTAATGTTCCCCACCCCTTGACTTCTCTTAGCTGTTCTCCCCACCCCTTTACATTGGCATTCACCAGTCTTAGATCTCATGTGCTCTACATCTGCTACCATTTCTTTCTCTTCCAGACAAAACTGGAGGTAACAGCAATTCCAGCTAATTAAGTGGTGCTTGAAGTTAGTTAACAGGTGGTGGCCCCAGCTGCTTTAGTTGCATGGGTAGATAGACCCCCTTTGCTATCCTACATAAGGCGCCATGATTAATTAGGACAAGGAACCATGTGTTAGTGATGGACAAACAGATTTATAACAGCATTTCCTTCTCTAAGACAGGAAACAACATTTCTTCAGAAGATACAAAATAAATAGTCTACTTGGTGATGTGCATCATAATAATCTATCAGAGGGCTGGCCGTGTTAGTCTGGATCTGTAAAAGCAGCTAAGAGTCCCGTGGCACCTTATAGACTAACAGACGTATTGGATGCATCCGACGAAGTGGGTATTCACCCACGAAAGCTCATGCTCCAATACGTCTGTTAGTCTATAAGGTGCCACAGGACTCTTTGCTGCTTTTACATAATCATCTAGACTATCTTCCTCCATAGCTGGTGCTAGGGGGAGGGATAGCTCAGTCATCTAGACTATGTGCAGATTATGTCATATGCATAAGAAATAGTTTGCGTGGTTTTTTAACTTTACTTTTTTGGTTGTTAATATAACAAAACAAACTCTCTACTCTCTACCTCAGGATTTTTTTTAACATTACCTAAAATCACCTTTATTACATATTAAATAATAATTCCCTCAGTAATCAAAACATTTAATGACAGTTAAATAATACCAACTACAGCCTATGTATTCTGGGAGGGTGGTATACAAGCTTCTCCCCACTTCTCTCTTCAGGTGCACCCCAATTCTGATCAGTTACACTCGTCTTGTTCCCGCAACCATTACTCAAGTCTATTGCCTTCAAACAGACTGCTCCTGTGATTAAGGGCTACAGGAGTGGGTCCATTTCTACTACTTTAGCCATGCGTTGTTGTTGCAAAGTTGCATTATGTGACTGTTTTGTTATGTGGTTAAGTAACCACTGAAGGGTAGGATGGAATCAAGTTCAGTTTCTCTTAACTAATGCATGACTTGAACCAAAGTCTTCATAGATGAACTATTGCTGAATCTACTGTCCCAACCACCCCTCTCTGTTTTTTATACAGTCAAGCAAGCTCTTTTTTTGTCATGTGTAATTAGAAAAAACTATGAACTTCCCCTGTTAAATATGCTATTGC
The DNA here is from genome assembly GCF_020497125.1 of Mauremys mutica. Lineage (NCBI taxonomy): Eukaryota > Metazoa > Chordata > Testudines > Geoemydidae > Mauremys > Mauremys mutica. Next base: position 184,455,057 of record NC_059072.1, on the reverse strand, counting down.
TTATAGACGGCAAATGAAAATATCTGTCCTGATTCAACACTCCAGGACACTGAGCTTTCACCAGAGTGACTCCAAAATAAATATAAAAATAAAGTGTTGAGTCACACATACATTGCAAAAGTTGTGAAAGTTATACAGTGTCATAGATTAATTATATTAATGTAAGGCAAATGGTTAGATGGTTCCAAATAAAATGAAAATAAAAGATGTTTGTGCATAAACAAAGCGTGACTGATAAATAAGAACATAAGAGCTGCCATATGGGGTTAGACCATGAACTAACTTGTTAAATATCCTGTCTCTGACAGTGGATGATACCAGAGCTTCTGGGGGAGTGTGCAGAACAGGGAAGTTATGGAGTGATCCATTCCTGTCTTCCACTCCTGGTTTCTGGTAGTCAAAGGTTTAGGGTTGCCCTGAGTATAGGCTGCCAATTAATTTCGTTGATTGATCCCTGTTTTTTGTACTATGGGTAAGGGTAAATAACACTTCTCTATTCGCTTTTTCTATGCCATTCATGATTTTATAGTAATCAATCATATCACCCTTAGTCCTTTCTTACATAAGCTGCACAGCCCCTATCTTTTTAGTCTCACTTTATATGGAAGCTGTTCCATACCTTTGATCATGTTTGTTGCCCTTCTCTGAACCGCTTCCATTTCCACTATATTCTTTTTGAGATGGGGAGACAAGAACTGGGCACACACTGGGATTTATATAGTGGCATTATGATCATTTCTGTCTTATTTTCTCTTTCTTTCCTGGTTGCCTCTAACTTAACTGTTAAGCCTTTTTTGAACATTGCTGCATGCTGAGGAGAAGTTTCCAGGGAACTATCCATGGTGACTCCAAGATCTCTTCCTTGGGTAGTAATAGCTAATTTAGAACCCATCACTGTATATGTGTATTGGGGATTACTTTTTCCAATGTGCGTTATTTTGCACTTATCAATGCTGAATTTCATCTGCCATTTTGTTGCCCAGTCAACCAGTTTTGTGAGATCTCTACAACTCTTTGTAGACTGCTTTGGACCTAACTATCTTGAATAACTTTGTATCATCTGCAAATGTTGCCAGTCCACTGTTTACCCCTTTTCCAGATCATTAATGAATATGTTGAACAGCACAGGTCTCAGTACAAATGCTTGGGGAACCCCGCTGGTCACAGCTCTCCATTGTGCAAACTGACTTATTCCTATCCTTTGTTTCCTATCTTTCAACCAGTTACTGACCCATGAGAGGACCTTCCCTCATACCCTGTGGCTACAGAGTTCCCTTAAGAGCCCTTAGTGTGGGACCTTGTCAAAGAGTTTCTAAAAATCCAAGTACACTATACCGACTGGATCGATCTTATCCTCATGTTTGTTGACTCCCTCAAATAATTCTAATAGATTGGTGAGGCATGAATGCCCTTTACAAAAGCTGTAACAAACAAATCATGTTCATTTATGTGTTTGATAATTCTGTTCTTTACTATAGGATTTACCAATTTGCCCAGTTCTGAAGTTACAGACTCATGAGCCTGTAATTGCCAAGATCTCCTCTGGAGCCCTTTTCCAAAAAATGATGTTACATTAGCTTCCTTGGAGTCATTTGGTATGGGGTCAGATTTGAGTGATAAGTTACATATGACAATTAGTAGTTCTGCAATTTCATATTTGAGTTCCTTCAGAACTCTTGGATTAATACTATCTGATTCTGGTGACTTATTACTGTTTAATTTCAGAATTTGCTCTGAAACCTTTTCTGTTGACACATCGATTTGGGACAGTACTTCAGATTTGTCATCCCAAAAGACTAGTTCTGATGTGGGTCTCTTATGCAGTTCCTATGCAGTGAAAACCGATGCAAAGAATTAATTTAGCTTCTCTGCAATGGCCTTGTCTTCTTTGAATGCCCTTTAGTGTCATCATTGTCCACTATCTCCGCTGCCTGTTTGGCTGGCTTCTTGCTTCTGATGTACTTAAAAAAAATATTGTTAGCTTTTGCATCTTTACCAAGTTGCTTCTCAAATTCTTTCTTGAGCTGCCTTATTATACTTTTACGTTTTGCTTTCCAGAATTATTGCTCCTTCCTATTTTCCTCATTAGGATTTGATTTCCAAATTTTAAACAATGCCTATTTGATCTAATGGCCTCCGTTACTCTGCTATTTAGCCACGGTGTCATTCTTTGGTTACTCCTACTCTCTTTTTTGATTTTGGACATACATTTAGTCTGAGCCTCTATTATTGCGTTTTTAAGTAGTCTCCATGTTGCTTGCAGGCATTTTACCCTGTTGACTGTCCATCTAATTTGTGTCCTCATTCTTTCGTATTCCTTTTTAAATGTTAAATGTTAGGGTGGTGGATTTTTTTGTATCCCCCCTGCCCAGGATTCTAAATATAATTGTATTATGATCAGTCTTACAAAGTAGTCCAGCTATAGTTACCTCTTGGACTAGATCCTGTGAGCTACTTAGGACTAAATCAAGAATTGCCTCTCTCCTTGTGCTGCAAGTAGTAGTCATTTAATGTGTTTATCTCTGCATCAAACCCTGAGGTGACATTTACCCAGTCAATATAAGGACAATTGAAATCACCCATTATTATTGCATTTCCTGGTTTTGTAGCCTTTCTAACCTCCCTTAGCATTTCACAATCACTGTCACCATCCTTGTCAGATGATCGGTAGTATATTCCTACTGATATACTTTTATTATTCAAGCATGGAATTTCTATCCTTAGAGATTCTGTGGTACAGCTTGATTCATTAAAGATTTTCACCTTATTTGACTACGCTTTAACACAGGGGTAGGCAACCTATTGCACATGTGCCGAAGGCGGCACGCGAGCTGATTTTCAGTGGCACTCACACTGCCAGGTCCTGGACACCGATCCGGGGGGCTCTGCATTTTAATTTAATTTTAAATGAAGCTTCTTAAACATTTTAAAAACCTTATTTACTTTACATACAATATATTATAGACTTATAGAAAGAGACCTTCTAAAAACGTTAAAATGTATTACCGGCACGCGAAACCTTAAATTAGAGTAAATAAATGAAGACTCGGCACTCCACTTCTGAAAGGTTGCCGACCCCTGCTTTAACATATAGTGCCACTCCCCTACCAGTGCAACCTACTCAGTCATTCCTATATAGTTTGTATCCTGTTTTTACCATGTCTTCTTGATTGTCATCATTCCACCATGTTTCCCTGCTGCCTATTATATCAATAGCCTATTTAATGCTAGACACTCTAGTTCACCCTTTTTTACTATTTAGACTTCTTGCATTTCTAGCACTTGTACATTTTGTCAATATGTAGTAGCTTGCCTTCATGTGTTATGTTTAAATGGGATTCTTTTATGTTCCTTTCTTGCTCCTACCTGTACTTTACCAACTTCTTTTCTATCCTCTATACTAGGAAATAGAGTTCCCCTTTTAATCAATTCTAGACTACTCCTTCCACTAAAGAGTCTCTGGTTCCTAATAATTCTAACTCCCTCCTCCCAACACCATTGTCTCATCCATGCATTTAGACATTGTAATTCTGCCTATTTTTACTGGCCCTGTGTGTGGAACTGGAAGCATTTCAGAGGATGCTAACATCCAAGCAGAATCATAGAATAGAATAATAGAATATCAGGAGGTCATCTACTCCAACCACCTGCTCAAAGCAGGACCCATCCCCAGATTTTTGCCCCAGATCCCTAAATGGCCCCCTCAAGGATTGAACTCACAACCTTAGCAGGCCAATGCTCAAACCACTGAGCTATCCCACCCCCCCATAGAGGTCCTGGATTTGAATATTTTACCTACCAGCCTAAATTTGGCTTCCAATCCAACATAGCTGCTGGGAAATCTGTGCAAAACCATTAGAAACTGAAGCCATTTCTTCAGCATACGCCTCTGAACACCTTCACCCCTCTAGTAACACAGTTCCATTTGGAGCCATGTTGCCATCAGTTGTGGTCTCAATGTTAGTATCCCATCCCTAGCTCCAAGAGGGGCTGCAGGCCTGGAGGAGAGTTACTGCTAGTTCTACCACATGAATTTCTTCTGGGCAATATATGAGGGTAATATGCTGGGTTGTTTGGCTGCTCCTCAATGTCTACTCTCCACTCCACATTCAGAATATCCCCAGAGGCCTACAGAGTCCCGGCTTTGTAGACATCACACTGAGATGAGTAGACAGGACAGCCTGTAGAAGGACCTTTCCCCTCTTTTATAGATTTTGGGTCTTTTATGCATGCTTTTGCTCTCTGCTCCCTCTTTTCTTCACATAGCTGAGAGAGGAGCATGTGGGCCTTTAAGTGGACAAAACTCATCCTTCTAGATATAAAAATGATTTGCAAATTAAATGGCAGCTTGAATTCATTCACAGGACTCAATCCGGCACCTAAGAGAAAAGTAACTTAGTGCATTTATGCAGTGTAACAATTCTAAAGTGAGCACTGCAAACTAAAGGCAAAGAGTACTGCGAACAAACATCCAAACTGATCTCTCATTAAGAGCAAATCAGTCTTGTATGGACTGTATCAGTAAATCACAACCATGAGTGGGTTCACAGTAAGCCACAAGAACATGTCAATTCAAAAGTTGGAGTGTGCTAAAGTTTCCTGTGACTCTTCCAAGACAGTGAATTACTCAGAGCTATCCAGTGATTCTCATATTTAGTGCAAAAATGTGTATCCACATAAAGGACTCACATTCTTAATGTAGAAAGCAGTGGTACTAGCTGCTGAAAGGCTCTTTGTCTCCTGTTATTAATAGGGCTTGTCTTCACCAGTGCAGCTGTGCCACTGTTGCGCTGTATGTGAAGACGCTGATATGCTGACAGGAGAGCTTCTGCTGTGTAATTAATCCACCTCCCCGAGAGGTGGTAGTTGTGTTAATGGGAGAAGCTCTCCCATCGACATAGCACTGTCGACACGCGGGAGTTAGGTCAGTATTACTACATGGATTTGTGACACCCTTGAACGATGTAATTGTACTGGTATAGTCTGTAGCGTAGACTTGGCTATAGTGTTTCTTTCTACAAGACTCTTCTTAAGAACAAAGGTTTTTACATGCTATAGTAAGATGTATGCTATAAATGAGGATTTTTAATGGCATTTCTTTGAGAGAGGAGCAACTCTACAACAGGTGTTTATACTTCTTTTGTATACCTGAACAGTTGGCTGGCAGGTAAAAGTCAGAGCCCTTATACCAGAGGTGGGAAAACTACAGCCCACAGGCCACATCCGGCCCATGGGACTGTCCTGCCTGGCCCCTGAGCTCCCATCCGGGGAGGCTGCCCCCGACCCCTCCCCTGCCGTCCCGTGCCTGCACAACAACGCCGCCGGCTGCAAGCTTCTGCCGCTCTGAGCGGCATGGTAAGGGTGGTGGTGGTTGGATAAGGGGCAGGGAGTTGCAGGGGGAAGTTAGGGGACAGGGAGCAGGGGGCAGTTGGATGGGGCACAGGTTTGGGGGGGCGGTCAGGGGATGGGGAACAGGGGGGTTGGATAGGCATGGGAATCCCGGGGGGCCTGTCAGAGGGTGGGAGTGTGGATAGGGGTTGGAGCAGTCAGGGGACAGGGAGCAAGGGGGGGTGAATAGGGGGTGGGGTCCTGGGGAGGCAGTTAGGGGCAGGGCTTCAGGGAGGGGGCAGTCAGGGGACAATGAGCAGGGGGAGTTGGATGGCTTGTGGATTCTGAGGGGGGAAGTTGGGGTGAGAAGTGGGAGGGGTGAGATAGGGAGCGGGGGCCAGTCTGTTTGGGGAGGCACAGCCTTCCCTACCCGGCGCTCCATACAGTTTTGCAACCCCGATGTGGCCCTCAGGCCAAAAAGTTTACCCAACCCTGCCTTAAAAAAAATAAATGATTGGACATACAAGCATTCATTGACAAAATTCTATATTAGGCTGAAGTCCTCTCTCTATAAACCATCAAAATGCTAACATTGTGCATATTCAGAATTCTATTAGTAAAGCTGCAAATGCTTTGGGGAAATCGGAGGAAGCGAGACTAATAAAGAATTAGCGATAATCATCTAGGCCATGATGAAACCTATACATATATCTCAACCAACTTAAAAACCACAAGCCTTAACTTGTAACAATTCATACAAATGGTAGTAAGTTCATGTAATACTTCATAGCAGTTCAATGGCATCTTTCATTTGAAGATCTCATTTCTCAGTGAGATTAATGTGAACCTCAAAAGAAAGCACAGGGTCAAAAATTACTCCAAGTTTATGAACTCAAACAGCAGGAAGAATAAAGCCACAATGAAATGAAAAAGCCAAGCAGAACAACAATCAATAACTGTTCTATCTCATCAGAATTCAAGCTCTACAATATTAATATCAGATAAGCAATCATGCAACACAACAAGATGCATTCAGGATGTACCAGGAACTACAAATATCTCTGGGTATTGTCAGTTTGTAATATTGTGTAACCTGAGCATGGGAATTATTAGCCAGAGGCAGTAATTTCAAAACTAAATGGATTCCTCAGTAGATCCATGGGAACCCCAGAAATAATTAGAGCACCATTCAAAGACAAGGCCCAAAACAATAACGTGTGAACATTTGAAAAAAAATGATATGGTTTAAAACACACAAGGATACCGAGAGACCAATACAGGTGTTGCGCACACACACAGCCCAGGGCCCTGTAGACTGCAGCTGTCTAGAGTGCCTCCTGGTACAGCTGTGTGATAGCTACAATTCCCTGAGTTACTTCCCCATGGCCTCCTCCAAACGCCTTCTTTATCCTCACCACAGGATTCAGGGCCGGCTCCAGGCACCGGCTTATTAAGCAGGTGCTTGTGGCAACAACTCCGGAGTGGGGCGGCACTTTCAGGGATTCGGCGGCAATTCGGCGGAGGGTCCCTCACTCCCACTCGGAGCGAAGGACCTCCCGCTGAATTGCCGCAGATTGCGATTGCGGCTTTTTTTTTTTTTGGCTGCTTGGGGCGGCAAAAGCCCTGAAGCCGGCCCTGACAGGACCTTTCTCCTGGTGTCTGATAATGTTTGTACTCCTCAGTCTTCCAGCAATATGTCTTCTCATTCTCAGCTCCTAGTGCCTCTTGCTCCCAGCTCCTTGCATGCACACTACAAACTGAAGTGAGGTCTTTTTTAACTCAGGTACCCTGATTAGCCAGCCTGTCCTAATTGATTCTAGCAGTTTCTTCTTAATTGGTTCCAGGTGTCCTAATTAGCCTGCCTGCCTTAGTTGGTTCCAGCAAGTTCCTGCTTGTTCTGGAACTGCCCCTGTTACCTTACCCAGGGAAAAGGGATCTAGTTAATCTGGGACTAATATATCTGCCTTCTAACACTCTCCTGTATCCATCTGGCCTGACCCTGTGACACTTAATAACCATTAAACTTCAACATCTATTGTAATTAAATAATTATTTTCTGACACCACCTTGATAATTTCCAGCAATTGTGAAGTGATCAAAATGTAAACAAATGCTTTAAACACATAATTTTGCATAAATGTGAACATGTATATGATAAATATAGAAAAAAATCCTTAAAATAAACATTGATATTAAATGTCAAAATTATACCAATATAAAAATCAAATTTTAAAATGTCCTCACAATTCAGGTCATGTATCATCACTATCCCTAAAATTAAAAGACCACAAATGACATCTAAAGCTTCAGGCCTGTTGGTTTTGGATAGTATATTACATTAGAACATATTTTCATTTGGACCTTCACTAGATCATCTCTCTATCTAGACAGACCTTTTCCAGCTCAAAGTCACTCCAAACTTATTTTAGGCTGCAAACATTCACCTTCATGAATTTAGGGAGTATAAGGATGAAGAGTACTGGAGAAAGGAGGCACAGGACAAAACAAAACAAAAGCATCCCCAGAGGGACAGGGGCATCTAGGGTGTTAAACATAACTGATCTGCATTCCTTCTCATTTTAGTAAGTATAGGTGCAGAAACACTCTGGAGATGTTCTGTGCTGTCATAAGATACCTAAACATACAGCAGAATGGACAAACACTTGGAATACTTGAGAACAATACAAATAACAAATTCAGATAGAACTTGATCAAACATTCAGCTAAGGGATAGGACAACAGTAAGTCATAGCTGGTTAGAAATGAAAACAACACATAGTTGGCATTATTTTATCACCTGGGCTTCACATCTCAGATAAAAGAACCATTGCCCAAAAAGGTGATAAGGAGATTGAAGTTTTAAAATCATAGAAATGGACCAGGTTCACTATATCAGTTTTATACTGGTGTCACTCCACTTAAATCAACAGAGATACTCTACCATAAGACTGGAGTAACAGTGTGATGATACAGGCTTCAGTGTACAGGGGACCCCCAGACCTCCAAAATAACTCATACAGCAAGCAAGTTAGGAAAGTAAAGGCTCCATCAGGGAGCAAGAGTGTTTCAAGTGTGGAGCACAAAAAACATCCATTTCAACAAAAGTTTCTAGAATGCTACTAGGGGGATTCATGGTCATTCTGCTCAGGTCTTTTGATAGTTTTGACATCCTTTCCGTAACTGCAAAGACTGAGCTGGGGGGGACAAAGAAACTTGTCACAAGAAAATAATATTTTTGTTGGTTTTTTTGCTAAAACCAAATATCACCTGGCAGTTTCCCTCGAATTTGTTATATATATTTTTTCAATATGCTGAATGGCAATATTTTAGGAAATGCTTTTAGATTTAGCAAATAATTCACTTCCATGTACTGGCAGAAATGAAGTTATTTTCAGTGATTCAAGGTAAAATTTACAAAAATCAAGATAAAAAAAGAATTTGTCTGAATTTCACAAACGACACTAAAATTTCAGTGAAATGGTAGGAATGAACATGATGTTTCACAAATCAGAATACATGATGCAGCTTTAGTTCCAGAATGAGAATTTAGTTCAGCAATTAAAAATGATCACGTATTAATCCAAGAGACAAGGTGAGTGAGGTAATATCTTTTATTGGACCAACTTCTGTTAGTGAGAGAGACGCTTTCAAGCCACACAGAGATCTTCTTCAGGTCTGGGAAAGGTACTCAGAGCTCAGTAAGAAAAATAGAATTTATTAAGGAGAACATAAAATCCACTTGATTAAGAACTGTTTGAGTAAATGGAGGTTTTTCCTTTCTGTGTAGTAAGGAAATGTGGTTGCATTTAAGCTGATCCATCAATTATCATATCCAGATGGTGATGCAGTTAATGGATGTATTATTGATTCTCTTTCGTGTTCATTTTTACATGCATCATTCAACCAAGGTGAAAGTGGACACAACCTGCTTTTCATTTATTATAGATGTGCCTGGTCAATTTTCATACATTTGTTACTATATAATATTAATTTCAGAGAAAAATATTTCATAGATAAATACACAAAGGTTGCAATTAAAAAGTTAACAATCACCAATGATTAACATGCAGTGGTAACAGACATTACAGTTATAGGGGCATTTAAAGTTGCTGCAATGGAAATACTTATGATCAGGTTAGATTAGCACAATGGCACTTTCTGGCACTGGAATCTATGACTCTATCAATGTCCCTTGTGGTAACTATTGGTAATCGCTGACTTTTTAATGATATCCCAAATATGCCTGTGAGAGTACTATTTTTATTGCATTTGTATTAATTACAAATTGACATCAATAAAGTTACACCAGTTTACACCAGCTGAGGATAATTTAAGATTTTGTGAAGCAATAGCAGACTGACAGCCACTTAAAATCTTTGATTCTCCAGAAAATAGAAACAGCTTGAACTGGTCATTCTGACCCACCAGAATACTTGACCCATTTTCTTCAGTGGCCACTGAAGGGGAAAAAAGAAGGTAGTTCAACTTCCATGCACATTTAATCTGGGATAGTCACATGAACCTAAGGAATTTAGGTGCCTGACTCTCATTGAATTTCAGTGTGTGTTGGGTGCCTAACTCTCTAAGGTTCCTTTGGAAGCCCTGCACCTAATCATTGGTCTTTCCATTAAAACAGCCAACAAATATAAGCAACTTCCTCAGTTTGTGGGAAGAAAAAACACTCGACATCTTGCACGATCGGGCCTTTATTGAATCAGTCTGTAGTGAAAATTGGAGAGTAGAATAAAATGGGACTAGAATGCAGCTGGGAACTTGGCTTAAGTATCCAGCATGTTAAAAATGCACTAGGGAACCTTTAGTGTGCACCAGCAGGGTCTTCACAGATCAGTTAACAAGCAACACATTAGCATTCTTCAGAAATCACCCATAGTCCTCATTACTAAACCTTGTAGGCAAACCATTAGTAGCCACCTGTGAAAAATGTTAAGAGACTTGCCTGGTATTGCATAGGCAGCGTGTGATGGTTCTTGGGGTACCCAGGACTGTGAGTCACCTTGTTTTACCCCCGGCCTCCAGCAAGAGGGAGACTTGCTTGTGCTTAACTGGCTGTCAGATCCCTGACATTTCCAGTCTGTTATCCACTCAAACAATCTCCTCTGGGCTATGCCAACCTTTGCTTATCAGGTTAACAATAGGTGTACATCAGTCTCTGAGCCCCTATGAAGTGTTCTCCTGTAGCGTCCAGATCCTTATGCACTAAACACTCACAGAAATACCAGGCCTGCTATTCCCAAGGGGACAATGTACACACTAGCTTGTTTGATTCAGCTCAGGGTCTGCTCCTTATACTATACCACAGCAATGAGATATATTTATAGTGAAAACTATCATAAGTTTATAAAAAATGAAGATTTATGAGATAGTGAGTAAGGATGATGGACGCAGAAAAGTTACATATAAAACAAAATTATAACACAGTTATTGGAGACTAATCTTAACAGGCAAATCTTCTGTCTAAATAAGTTTCTCACCGTCCAAAGTGTTCATTTCAGTGTTTCACCCAAGCATTTCAACACATCTTCCCTACTGTATGTATGTCCTCTTTGATTGGTGACAGACTTTAAAACTTTTTTTTTTAATCTTAGCACTTGGAGTGAAGACAGCTGATAGAAAAGCTGGTTTCAAGGAGGGCCGGCTCCAGGCACCTGCCCAGCAAGCAGCTGCTTGGGGCGGCCAACGATGAGGGGCAGAACGTCCGGGTCTATGGTGGCAATTCGTCGGTGGGTTCCTCCCTCCCTCTCGGAGTGAAGAACCAGCCACCGAATTGCTGCCGAAGACTGAAGCGGTGGTGGTAGAGCTGCAGATCGTGGCTTTTTTTTTTTTTTTTTGCTGCCTAGGGCAGCAAAAACCCTGCAGCCGGCCCTGGTTTCAAGGAGTTATGGCCCCTGGAGTAGGGAGACCCAGGTGCAAATCCTTATTCTATCATGGATGTCCTGTGTGACCCTGCAGAAGTCACTGAATCTCTCTGTTTCCTGTCTGTAAAATGGGATAATAGCATTTCCCCACTTCACTGGGGTATTGTGAGACTAAATCTATTCAAGCTTGTGGGACACTCAGGTAAGTCTTATGGCCCTCATTGCCATGGTAACTTCAATACCTACTCAAACTGGACCAATACTGATGTTATCAGATGAGTGTTCCACTTAGGAGAGACAGCAAAGAATCCTGTGGCACCTTATAGACTAACAGACGTTTTGCAGCATGAGCTTTCGTGGGTGAATACCCACTTCTTCAGATGCAAGTAGTGGAATCCGAAGAAATGGGTATCCGAAGTAGTGCATCCGAAGAAGTGGGTATTCACCCACGAAAGCTCATGCTGCAAAACGTCTGTTAGTCTATAAGGTGCCACAGGATTCTTTGCTGCTTCTACAGAACCAGACTAACACGGCTACCCCTCTGATACTTAGGAGAGACACTGTATTTGCATCATAATTACACCTTTAGAGTAGGTCTGTCAAGTGATTAAAAAATTAACTGATTAATTGCACAATCACACTGTTAAACAATAAGAGAATACCATTTATTTAAATATTTTTTGGGTTTTTTTTACATTTTCAAATATATTTATTTCAGTTACAACACAGAATACAAAGTGTACAGTTCTTACTTTATATTTATTTTTATTACAAATATTTGCACTGTAAAAAATAAATAGTATTTTTCAATTCACCTAATACAAGTACTGTAGTGCAATCTCTATCATGAACACTGAACTTACAAATGTAGAATTATGTAAAAAAACCTGCATTCAAAAATAAAACAATGTAAAATTTTAGAGCCTGCAAGTCCACTCAGTCCTACTTCATGTTCAGCCAATTGCTCAGACAAACAAGTTTGTTTACATTTTCAGGAGACAATGGTGCCTGCTTCTTGTTTACAATGTCACCTGGAAGTGAGAATAGGCATTCTCATGGCACTGTTGTAGTCGGCATTGCAAGATATTTACGTGCCATATGTGCTAAAGATTCATATGTCCTTTCACGCTTCAACCACCATTCCAGAGGACATGCGTCCATGCTGATGATGGGTTCCACTTGATAATGATCCAAAGCAATGCAGACAGATGCATGTTCATTTTCATCATCTGAATCAGCTGTCACGAGCAGAAGGTTGATTTTCTTTTTTTGTGGTTCAGGTTCTGTAGTTTCCGCATTGGACTGTTGCTCTTTTAAGACTTCTGAAAGCTTGCTCCACACCTCGTCCCTCTCAGATTTTGGAAGGCACTTCAGATTCTTAAACCTTAAATTGAATGATGTAGCTATCTTTAGAAATCTCACATTGGTACCTTCTTTGCATTTTGTGAAATCTACAGTGAAAGTGTGCTTAAAATGAACAACATGTGCTGAGTCATCATCCGAGACTGCTATAACATGAAATATATGGCAGAATGTGGGTAAAATAGAGCAGGAGACATAAAATTCTCCCCCCAGGAGTTTAGTCACAAATTTAATTAACTCATTATTTTTTTCACGCGCGTCAGCATGGAAGCATGTTCTCTGGAATGGTGGCCGAAGCATGGGGGGGCATACAAATATTTAGCGTACGTGGCACATAAATACCTTGCAATGCCAGCTACAAAAGTGCCATGCAAAACCCTGTCCTCACTTTCTGGTGACACTGTAAATAAGAAGAGGGCAGTATTATCTCCTGTAAATGTAAACAAACTTGTTTGTCTTTGCGATTGGCTGAACAAGAAGTAGGACTGAGTGGACTTGCAGGCTCTGAAGTATTACATTGTTTTGTTTTTGAGTGGAGTTATGTAACCAAAAAAAATCTACATTTGTAAATTGCACTTTCACACTAAGAACTTGCACTACAGTACTTGTAGGAGGTAAAGTGAAAAATACTGTTTCTTTTATTTATCATTTTTACAGTGAAAATATTTGTAATAAAAATAATATACACATTGATTTCAATTACAACAAAGAATATATATGAAAATGTAGAAAAACATCCAAAATATTTAATAAATTTCAATTGGTATTCTATTGTTTAACAGTATGATTAAAACTGCAATTAGTCGTGATTATTTTTTTTAGTTCATCACAAGTTAACTGTGATTAATTGACAGCCCTAGTTTAGAGACATAAACTACTGTACATTGTAGTTACATCGCACTTAGATCAAATTCACCACCACTTATGAAAATCGGCACTTCAGTGGAGTTGTATAAGCTTACACAAGCAGCAAATCTGACTAGCAAATAATTTGCGTCAAGTTACATTGCACACATTGCAAAACAAAGGCACAGTGGGTCTTTTGGTAACCAAATATGAAGAAAAATGCTAACAACAATACCTAGGTGCAGAAAAGGTTATCTGTAGTTGTCTTCACCAGACAAGTTACTGTTTAGTTTTAAAAACTTAATTTTCTTAGTAAGAGAGTCCTAAAGTATAAATTAATGAGACTATTGATAAATATCTTGAACTGAATTTTCTAAACAGTACACTTCTTAAATCGGCTTTTTTTATTAACTCATAGCTCAGAGCTATTTCTTCAAGTGGAGTATAATATTTTGATTCCCAAACAGTAGTAACACAGTGGGATTTCCTATTCAGAGACATTTGAACAACCCATTTTGCCACACTGCAATGGGATTCTGGGTTCCTGAGAACCTTAAACTTCCAGTAAACCCAGTGGTTCCCCCACACTCCTGAGAATGAAACTCACCAGTTTAAGTTAACCAAAACCCATACAACTTGGACAGAATTTTAATGAGAAGCAGCAGCATCTGCTTTGGATTGTTGGCTGAATGCTCTGCCAGAATCTCTACCATAAAACTGGGGCTAACCCAAGAATCTATTGCAGAGAGAATGACTTTTAGTCTTCCACTATGCCATGTGACAACCCTCCCCTGCCAGGACCAGCTGAGGTTGAAAGAGCCCCTGACAGGCTGCTGGTTGAGAAAAATATCACAGAATATTTTAAAGTGGTTGATGTTTAACCAAGGACAAAACGGATTTAAGATGAGATTTCTAATATAGAGAGATGTGTAGCCTGAAAGTATTATCGACATGAATTTTGGGATAGCTGCACTACTTACAAGCATCAAGTTATGCAAGTCAGCACAAATGAGTGCCAATAAAACCTTTATATCACAGCACACGTACATTCTGCACATGTCCCTTGTTTACAGCAACACTGTTGCAGAAATCTTTTAGATACAGTTTGTAAAATGTATATTTTCCCCTGTCCTTTTCCTGTAAAGTCAGGTCTTTAGTCCAGCAGTACACAGGGATGAGAAAAATCATGATATAGTCTCTAGTGATGATCTGAAATGGCTATTCCATATATAAAATTACAACATTATGAAGGTCCAATATCTTGGGACCTTTCATGGCTAGAGGCAAATGCTTTCCCAGTGCAAAGCTGGGAATCAAATCAAATGGTTTAAAGCTTCCATTTCTAACTTTCATGGTTTGTTAGATAGCTGACCTTCAACCTCTTGCTGATCCTGGACAGACTATTAGCAGTAACACCAGGAGAGTTGCCTTAATGGGCAGGCTGCAGGGGAGGCAGTCCCAGGTGCATTATAAATACAATTTATCACATTGTCCTGAAATTGATCAATGAGATATCACTATGCACTTAGAATGTATATATAAAATACACACACGTGGTGGAGATATCCCTGCAACAAGTTGCATTTATCATGCATCTGTGACCTCCTGATGTACACCCCACTTATTACAGGGGTGATTTAGGTGCTTAACTTCAAGCAATTGCTTAATGACCTGATTCAGCATAATACTTAAACACATGCCTAATTTAAAGCATGCCACTAATCCCACTGAAGTCAATGGGACTACTAATCCAACTCCTCTGGACCTATTGCTAACATTTCAAGGCAGAGGCCATGATTTTCGTACAACACCTGCCACATTTGGGGCAGAATTGTCAGAAAATCATAAATAACATTCCAGACTTATGAACTGGTTCAAATAGCTCCCGCAAAAGAAGGAAAGAGCAACCTGTCAGAAATATTTCCTCCTTCTCTCTCAGTGGGAGTTCATTTCCATTAGTTGCATCTCCCGTTCCCTGTGAAGATTCCCTGTTGCTCAATGAAACAGTTCCCTGTGGCTCTCCCTCTAAAGAGTTGCTTCATTTTGAGAACCAAACAGAGTTAGTCTGTGGTGAGAAATGAATTCTGTGCTGGTGTCTAAATTACATTATTTTTGTTGTGGCTGCAGAGACAGAGTGCTACAAGCTCTTGGTGGATGCAGCATCAATGCAATGTTTGTGAATTACCATTACAAATCACTAGATTCTCCATTTAAAAATACCAAAACAAAAACGTATGCCACAGAGACAGAAAGAGAAAACATGGAAATAGGAATGGAAGGACCAGAGAAGATGCCAGAAGGAAAAATTTCAGATAAGACAGCAGCACTCTTTATCTAATTGAGTTTATGGACCAAAATGGTTTGAAAAGCATAAGTGCATATTAATAAGCAGAAAATAATTTACCACCTGCTTTTCTTTTACAAGGCAATCTGTAGGTGTCTTGAGATTTACTGAGAGTCCTAATTTAGAATGGTTCAATGCTCGCCACTATAATAGACTATGGACCTGATCCTACAAAAAAAGTCAGGGGGATCTACTGGTATTTAACATTAAGCATGTGAATAAGTCTCTCAAAACCTTATATTGCCAAGTATTACTGAAATAGAAGTTAGTGGTTTCGGACATTTTTGTGTCCTAGCAAATCAAGAAACATCCAGTTTAACGCAGAATATTTAAAAGTCTGTTTAATCTGTAATATTTAAATTTACCAGGTATCAGCCCAAAATATGAAGCATTAACTGTGCCTGGGGTGGGAGATTTGGGGAGAGAGAGTGGAAAAGGAAGGAAAGAGCAAAAAAGCAATTTTTTGTTGAGAAAATATGCTCGTAATGCTCACAAATAACATTGTTTTTCAGTAAAACTTTCATAAGGATATTCAGCATATGGGTTTAACAAGCCCGTTTGACAGCTGAATAATCTACAGATTAAGATTTTATAGATACGATAAAGTTCTCCCCGATCTGTGAAGTTCTAATGATTATCAAGCCAGAGATGTGCTCTTTATTTATTTTTATGCCTCCAATAAAGTTTATGGGTTAACACTCATTTTTAAATCCCTAGATGCTTTGGATACATATTTTTACTGCAAGATGTAAGACATCCTTTGGTTATATCACCACCTTATTAGCTATGGGATGGGGGGTGGGGGAAGAAACTTTGCATAAACTGTCTGAACTATTTATCTATGATTTTTAGTATCTTTAATTAAACAATAAAACAAATGAGAAGTGTATACCAACAAATGACTTCAACAACACCAAGGGACTGTTTAAAAACTACAAAACCCAAAGTTAGGGCTCCAACTCTGATCATCTGACTCCACGGCACCTCAGTATGAAAGGCAAGGCCTTTTTCGCCTAAAATTCCCCATCATTGCTACCGCCAGTGGAGCAACATCAGCAATAACAACCGAAAAAAGTCTAATGCACGTATAGCCTTGTGTTAGGAGTTCTCACAGCACTCTGTAATCTGGCACGCCATATGAAATGCATTAAGACTCCAATTCAGCAAAGCATTTAAACACATTTAAGTCTGGTTCTATCATGCAAAGTCCTTAAGTAAGTACTCTATAGTGCAAAGCACTTAAGTAAGTACTTAATTTAAGTACTGATGTTGTGACAGTTATGGCAATGTTCTGTAATATCCTGGACAAACCTTACTGAATTAAATTAAACCTTATTGAATTAAGTTTAAGTATTTTAGGACTTCGCTGTATTAAAAATGCAAATATTTATTTATTATTGTGGGATTGTATGGAAATTCTTTAGGAGGAAGACAGGAGTAATGCAATCTCTGGGAAGTACTGCGAGGTTCAAAAGACTATGTTGAACAACTAGCAGAGAGGAATGATCTTTTGGGACAATACATGTGAAGCTGAATTCTTAGGCAGTACTTGGGAGGAGGGGATTGCAAATTCCTCCTATATACTCACACTTGGAAGCTTCACCCAGACCTTTTGTCTGCTGATCATCTGTTGCATGAGGGCAATTCAAAGACAAACTGCATAAAGAAGTAACTGGCTTACTCATGAGGGTGCCACTTCCGAGCTGCAGCTGTTATGAACTTGTGACCACATAAAAAATCCCTAGGTCACATTTGAAGAACTGTTCACTGGCCAAAGCCCTTGTTGGAGTTGGAGTAGGGGTGATCTCTGGTAAGTTTGTTAGCATGTGTGCAGGTTCTTTTGTTGCTTTAATATGTTTTCTCTGTAATACTTGTTCCTTAAAAATAGATGTGCTTGCTTAGAAAGAGCTATGTGGTAACGTAACGGCAGACAGTTAAGGAACTGTGAAAACTGGAAATAACATAGTCAAGAGGGAAAGAGATGAGTGTCTCCACCCACGAGAATGTGTGGCTAAGGAGCCTGGAACCTGGAGCGGGTGCATTTGTTGTGAAGTCTGTGACAGACGTCAACAGGACTTGAACATGTGCTTAAAGTTAAAGACGTGTTTAAATGCTTTGCCGAATAAGGATGACCTACTCAGTCAAGGCCTATTAAAATATTAGCCTTAAGTCTGATAATTAACTCAGTGCGGTTTGTGTGTGCTTGCACTCATGAGTATATGTACTCTAACAGACCCATCTTAGGGACACCCCTAATATTATATAGTAGAGTCCTCACATTGTACACTCGGGCAAATGAGTGAAAACACCTATTACATGTAATGTGTCTCCTATGAAATGAAGCACCAACTTCTATAATCATTTGCTATTCTCTCTTTAGAAAAATATGATTTCTTTTAAACCTCCTCATTACAATAACAAATAAGAAGTCATTTTGGGTAATAAGGAAGTAAATGGGCATGGAACCACAATAAAGAAAAGCCAGCTGAGGAGCCTGCTACAAAACAACACTATGTATAATTGGTGTTTAATTATGCAGAATTAACAAATGGCAGAAACACTGATTGTATTACTTGACCGAGGCTCTTTGCCAAGTCAACAAGCTGGGTTAAATGGAGGAAGCAACCCATTCAGTTATCTGATGCCTTTGAGTGGGATCCTGACTGCTGCATACTCCACGCGTGTTGCCAAAAACATTTAGCAGAAGAAAGAAATGTGTTGATTTGCTAAAGCAAGATCAATTTCTGTAAGTGACATGGGTGATTGCACCAATAAATTAATAAAAAAGTTTTCCAAACATTTTATTCATTTTATGCCAAAGGTTTAGTAACACAATGGGAGCCCAAAATACTTATGTGTGAATTTGTAGAGTCAGTATGTTATCCAATAAATATCTAATATGTTTATTTTAATGCATTACCTCTAATAATACCGCACACACACTAAGAGTGTGTGCACATATGCACTCAAAAATTTGCTTTCCCAAATACTTCAGCCCATAGTATGTTCTAACATAACTCTTTCCTGTGCATTTTGGTCTTGATCCAAATCCCACTGAAGGCAATGGAAACCCTTCCAGTGATTTTGGTGGACTTTCGATCAGACCCTTACTGCTTTGCTATGTTAAATTATCCATCAAAGGATGGTCTATTACTTTGCACTTGAGTCTCCCCTCAAAAAAACCACCAGGACAAAGTGACACGTGTCACAGCTCTGTTGAAATGAATGGAGCTCTGACAATTTATGCCAGCTGCCCTTGAGTCTGTAATAAATTGTATGGGTTTTCTCTCTGTGTCATGAAGCCCTAAAGGATGAGAAGGTCCCAGAGAGTACAGCAATTATAGTATATAACCCCACTGATTTACAGAGCAGTGCAGTTCATTAGCCACCTTTGCACACCTTCCCCACCCCCAGTTTCCTATGTGAGCTCCTCTGCCACAGCCAGGAGTCTAGCCCTACGTTTTACAACATGTTATATCACAGGAAAACTTTCAAGGTCTGTGCATTGAAGGTAGTTCCCTGTCTGTCATTTTCTGAATACTGCTGAATTTCTCAATTAGGTTTTCACTTTATATGTTGCAAATCTGTTTGCATTAAGCTACAGCTAATCAAAATTAATCTTACTAAGAATACCATTACTACTCAATTTCATAGAGAAAACAATTTTCTATATTACTAGTGAGGGCTGAACCAGAAAATGTTTTATAGCTTCAGTTTGAATAATTCTCTTCCCCAAAATATGGGTGCTTATTGGAAATTTTTGAGCTTGTGTTTATCCCTACTGTGTCCATTCTTTGACCTTCATCCTTCTCCTGCCCTTCTTCCAGCTATACCCTTTTCACACCCTGGGCTTCAAAACCCTCTTCCAGTCAAACATGCTCCTTGGATTATAGAGGAAATAGAGGAATCTGACTTCAATTTTGAGAGATGGTTTAATATTAATTATAATAAATAATAATTTTCAGCTCTGATATAGTGCTTTTTCATCAGTAGATCTCAATGCACTTCACAAAGGAGATCATTATTATTATCTTCACTTTACAGTTGGGTAAACTGAGGCATGGAACGATACATGAGTTGCCTGAGGTTGCACAGCCCATCTTAAACAAAAGCACAGGGTCCCACTCTCAAGAAGGAAAAGGCAACCAAAAATTTGTGGATCCTTCTGAGCTTGATTTAATACACCAGTGTCCTTTGCAATCTGCCCTTTCTCCCACCTTCCAAATTCTTCTTCTATATTTAGGCCCAGTCTGGAAATTCCCCTGTCAGATTGGTAGCAGTAGAAGAAATACTCCTGGATTTGTGAGCACCTTCGAATGGAGGAGAGCCCATGGGCAGGGATCAGGAATGTCTGTTGTTCAATTCATAGCTGTTTGTTAGAGATGCATTAGACTTGCTGAAGGCCACAGGGCCGCCCAGAGGATTCCGGGGGCCCGGGGTCTTCGGCGGCGGGGGGCCCTTCCATTCCGGGACCCGCCAATGAAGTGCCCCGAAGACCCGCGGCGGACCCCCCCCCCACCGCCGAATTACCGCCGAAGCCGGACCCGCCGCCGAAGTGCAGCCTGGTCTTCGGCGGTAATTCGGCGGAGGGGGGCCCCCGCCGCGGGTCTTTAGGGCACTTCGGCGGCGGGTCCCGGAAGGGAAGGGCCCCCCGCCGCCGAATTACCGCCGAAGACCGAGCTGAACTTTGGCGGCGGGCCCCGCTCCGTCTTCAGCGGTAATTCGCCAGCAGGGGGTCCTTCCGCCCCGGAGCAGAAGGACCCCCCCCGCCGGCGAAGAGCGGGAGCGGAGAAGCTCCTGGGCCCGGCCCCGCAAGAGTTTTCCGGGCCCCCCGGAGGGAGTGAAGGACCCCGCTCTGGGGGCCCCGAAAAACTCTGGTGGGGGCTCCTGTGGGGCTCGGGGCCTGGGGCAAATTGCCCCTCTTGCCCCCCCCTCTGGGCGGCCCTGGAAGGCCATGGAAGCAGCTGCCATAGAGGCAGCCTAGCTGGGCTTAGATGAAGAAAGCTGGGGGTAGAGATTGAGCAGGAAAATCTCCATTAACAATTTATTTATTTATTGTTTTTGGGTTTTTTTGGCAAATGTATACAGGTCCAGATCGGTTCTTATTTTAATTAAATATGGTTTGAGCTGGTACTGTTGAGATTTGGATTCGTTTTAGGACGTGGTGTGGGGTTCAGGGTCGTGGTCAGACCAGGGTTTAGATTTGGGTAGATCTAATGAGCTGTTCTTTTAGGAAGTCATGTGAGATCAGGTGTCCTTGCAAGATTATTCCCATGCTAAGCCGCTTTTATCATCCTTCTCAACATTGTGAGGCACAATGTGTGACAAAGACCCAAAAGAGGGACAACTGAGAGGTCTGTCCCCTAAGAAATCCCCCTCAAAATTTGAAAGGCTACAGAATCTAGGTTCTAGTGTTAGCCTGTCTTTAATGGAAGAAAACTGCACTTTGCCTATGCTTATTTATTACACTTTATGTATTTTATCACTGACATTCAGGATCATGAAAACTGGCATTGGAACCTTAGTGTGTTATTTTTGCAAACAGAAAAGAAAACATATTATATGAAGTACTTCTCTGTGTGTGTGTCTGTATAGCACTATGTAAAGTTGAGATTTTTCCAATGCAAACATAAGTAAGTCTGGGCATCCT